>NC_137705.1:0-1200000 GCF_964034855.1 Anser brachyrhynchus
TGGCGCGTCCCGGCAGGCGCCTGCAGTACCCACTGGCCGGCGGCAGTGGGGCGCCAGGGGCGCCACCCGCGCATGCGCGGCCCCGCGGCGCCTGCAGTACCCACTTTTGGCCACCAGGCGGCGGCAGAGGGCGCCAGGGGGCGCCACCGCGCATGCGCGGCCCCGGGGCGCCTGCAGTACCCACTTTTGGCCACCAGGGCGGCGGCAGAGGGCGCCACGGCGTGGCGCGATGCGCGGCCCCGGGGCGCCTGCAGTACCCACTTTTGGCCACCAGGCGGCGGCAGAGGGCGCCAGGGGGCGCCACCGCGCATGCGCGGCGCCCCGCGGCGCCTGCAGTACCCACTTTTGGCCACCAGGCGGCGGCAGAGGGCGCCAGGGGGCGCCACCCCTGCGCATGCGCGGCCCCGCGGCGCCTGCAGTACCCACTTTTGGCCACCAGGCGGCGGCAGAGGGTCGCCAGGGGGCGCCACCGCGCATGCGCGGCCCCCGCGGGCGCCTGCAGTACCCACTTTTGGCCACCAGGCGGCGGCAGAGGGCGCCAGGGGCGCCACCGCGCATGCGCGGCCCCGGGGCGCCTGCAGTACCCACTTTTGGCCACCAGGCGGCGGCAGAGGGCGCCACCGCGCATGCGCGGCCCCGGGGCGCCTGCAGTACCCACTTTTGGCCACCAGGCGGCGGCAGAGGGCGCCAGGGGGCGCCACCCCGCGCATGCGCGGCCCCGGGCGCCTGCAGTACCCACTTTTGGCCACCAGGCGGCGGCAGAGGGCGCCAGGGGGCGCCACCGCGCATGCGCGGCCCCGGGGCGCCTGCAGTACCCACTTTTGGCCACCAGGCGGCGGCAGAGGGCGCCAGGGGGCGCCACCGCGCATGCGCGGCCCGCGGGCGCCTGCAGTACCCACTTTTGGCCACCAGGCGGCGGCAGAGGGCGCCAGGGGGCGCCACCGCGCATGCGCGGCCCCGCGGCGCCTGCAGTACCCACTTTTGGCCACCAGGCGGCGGCAGAGGGCGCCAGGGGGCGCCACCGCGCATGCGCGGCCCCGGGGCGCCTGCAGTACCCACTTTTGGCCACCAGGCGGCGGCAGAGGGCGCCAGGGGCGCCACCGCGCATGCGCGGCCCCGCGGCGCCTGCAGTACCCACTTTTGGCCACCAGGCGGCGGCAGAGGGCGCCAGGGGGCGCCACCGCGCATGCGCGGCCCCCGGGGCGCCTGCAGTACCCACTTTTGGCCACCAGGCGGCGGCAGAGGGCGCCAGGGGGCGCCACCGCGCATGCGCGGCCCCGGGGCGCCTGCAGTACCCACTTTTTGGCCACCAGCGGCGGCAGAGGGCCAGGGGCGCCACCTGCGCATGCGCGGCCCCGGGCGCCTGCAGTACCCACTTTTGGCCACCAGGCGGCGGCAGAGGGCGCCAGGGGGCGCCACCGCGCATGCGCGGCCCCGGGGCGCCTGCAGTACCCACTTTTGGCCACCAGGCGGCGGCAGAGGGCGCCAGGGGGCGCCACCGCGCATGCGCGGCCCCGCGGCGCCTGCAGTACCCACTTTTGGCCACCAGGCGGCGGCAGAGGGCGCCAGGGGGCGCCACCGCGCATGCGCGGCCCCGGGGCGCCTGCAGTACCCACTTTTGGCCACCAGGCGGCGGCAGAGGGCGCCAGGGGGCGCCACCGCGCATGCGCGGCCCCGGGGCGCCTGCAGTACCCACTTTTGGCCACCAGGCGGCGGCAGAGGGCGCCAGGGGGCGCCACCGCGCATGCGCGGCCCCGGGGCGCCTGCAGTACCCACTTTTGGCCACCAGGCGGCGGCCAGAGGGCGCCAGGGGGCGCCACCGCGCATGCGCGGCCCCGCGGCGCCTGCAGTACCCACTTTTGGCCACCAGGCGGCGGCAGAGGGCGCCAGGGGGCGCCACCGCGCATGCGCGGCCCCGGGGCGCCTGCAGTACCCACTTTTGGCCACCAGGCGGCGGCAGAGGGCGCCAGGGGGCGCCACCGCGCATGCGCGGCCCCGGGGCGCCTGCAGTACCCACTTTTGGCCACCAGGCGGCGGCAGAGGGCGCCAGGGGGCGCCACCGCGCATGCGCGGCCCCGGGGCGCCTGCAGTACCCACTTTTGGCCACCAGGCGGCGGCAGAGGGCGCCAGGGGGCGCCACCGCGCATGCGCGGCCCCGGGGCGCCTGCAGTACCCACTTTTGGCCACCAGGCGGCGGCAGAGGGCGCCAGGGGGCCACCGCGCATGCGCGGCCCCGCGGCGCCTGCAGTACCCACTTTTGGCCACCAGGCGGCGGCAGAGGGCGCCAGGGGGCGCCACCGCGCATGCGCGGCCCCGCGGGCGCCTGCAGTACCCACTTTTGGCCACCAGGCGGCGGCAGAGGGCGCCAGGGGGCGCCACCCGCGCATGCGCGGCCCCGGGGCGCCTGCAGTACCCACTTTTGGCCACCAGGCGGCGGCAGAGGGCGCCAGGGGGCGCCACCGCGCATGCGCGGCCCCGGGGCGCCTGCAGTACCCACTTTTGGCCACCAGGCGGCGGCAGAGGGCGCCAGGGGGGCGCCACCGCGCATGCGCGGCCCCCGGGGCGCCTGCAGTACCCACTTTTGGCCACCAGGCGGCGGCAGAGGGCGCCAGGGGGCGCCACCGCGCATGCGCGGGCCCCGCGGCGCCTGCAGTACCCACTTTTGGCCACCAGGCGGCGGCAGAGGGCGCCAGGGGGCGCCACCCCGCGCATGCGCGGCCCCCGGGCGCCTGCAGTACCCACTTTTGGCCACCAGGCGGCGGCAGAGGGCGCCAGGGGGCGCCACCGCGCATGCGCGGCCCCGGGGCGCCTGCAGTACCCACTTTTGGCCACCAGGCGGCGGCAGAGGGCGCCAGGGGGCGCCACCGCGCATGCGCGGCCCCGGGGCGCCTGCAGTACCCACTTTTGGCCACCAGGCGGCGGCAGAGGGCGCCAGGGGGCGCCACCCGCGCATGCGCGGCCCCGGGGCGCCTGCAGTACCCACTTTTGGCCACCAGGCGGCGGCAGAGGGCGCCAGGGGGCGCCACCGCGCATGCGCGGCCCCGGGGCGGCCTGCAGTACCCACTTTTTGGCCACCAGGCGGCGGCAGAGGGCGCCAGGGGGCGCCACCGCGCATGCGCGGCCCCGGGGCGCCTGCAGTACCCACTTTTGGCCACCAGGCGGCGGCAGAGGGCGCCAGGGGGCGCCACCGCGCATGCGCGGCCCCGCGGCGCCTGCAGTACCCACTTTTGGCCACCAGGCGGCGGCAGAGGGCGCCAGGGGGGCGCCACCGCGCATGCGCGGCCCCGGCGGCGCCTGCAGTACCCACTTTTGGCCACCAGGCGGCGGCAGAGGGCGCCAGGGGGCGCCACCGCGCATGCGCGGCCCCGCGGCGCCTGCAGTACCACTTTTGGCCACCAGGCGGCGGCAGAGGGCGCCAGGGGGCGCCACCCGCGCATGCGCGGCCCCGCGGGCGCCTGCAGTACCCACTTTTGGCCACCAGGCGGCGGCAGAGGGCGCCAGGGGGCGCCACCGCGCATGCGCGGCCCCGCGGCGCCTGCAGTACCCACTTTTGGCCACCAGGCGGCGGCAGAGGGCGCCAGGGGGCGCCACCGCGCATGCGCGGCCCCGCGGCGCCTGCAGTACCCACTTTTGGCCACCAGGCGGCGGCAGAGGGCGCCAGGGGGCGCCCCCGGGGCCCCGGCCCCCCAGAGCGCGGGGCGGCTGCGCGGCCCCGCGGCGCCTGCAGTACCCACTTTTGGCCACCAGGCGGCGGCAGCCAGGGGCGCCACCGCGCATGCGCGGCCCCGGGGCGCCTGCAGTACCCACTTTTGGCCACCAGGCGGCGGCAGAGGGCGCCAGGGGGCGCCACCGCGCATGCGCGGCCCCGGGGCGCCTGCAGTACCCGGCACTTTTGGCCACCAGGGCGGCAAGGGCGCCAGGGGGCCCCGCGCCTGCGCGGCCCGGGGCGCCTGCAGTACCCCTTTTGGCCACCAGGCGGCCAGAGGGCGCCACTGCGCATGCGGCCCCGCGGCGCCTGCAGTACCCACTTTTGGCCACCAGGCGGCGGCAGAGGGTGCCAGGGGGCGCCACCGCGCATGCGCGGCCCCGGGGCGCCTGCAGTACCCACTTTTGGCCACCAGGCGGCGGCAGAGGGCGCCAGGGGGCGCCACCTCCCTGCGCAGCGCGGCCCCGCGGCGCCTGCAGTACCCACTTTTGGCCACCAGGCGGCGGGCAGAGGGCGCCAGGGGGCGCCACCGCGCATGCGCGGCCCCCGGGGCGCCTGCTGTACCCACTTTTGGCCACCAGGCGGCGGCAGAGGGCGCCAGGGGGCGCCACCGCGTATGCGCGGCCCCGCGGCGCCTGCAGTACCCACTTTTGGCCACCAGGCGGCGGCAGAGGGCGCCAGGGGGCGCCACCGCGCATGCGCGGCCCCGGGGCGCCTGCAGTACCCACTTTTGGCCACCAGGCGGCGGCAGAGGGCGCCAGGGGGCGCCACCGCGCATGCGCGGCCCCGGGGCGCCTGCAGTACCCACTTTTGGCCACCAGGCGGCGGCAGGAGGGCGCCAGGGGGCGCCACCGCGCATGCGCGGCCCCGGGGCGCCTGCAGTACCCACTTTTGGCCACCAGGCGGCGGCAGAGGGCGCCAGGGGGCGCCACCGCGCATGCGCGGCCCCGCGGCGCCTGCAGTACCCACTTTTGGCCACCAGGCGGCGGCAGAGGGCGCCACTGCGCATGCGCGGCCCCGCGGCGCCTGCAGTACCCACTTTTGGCCACCAGGCGGCGGCAGAGGGTGCCAGGGGGCGCCACCGCGCATGCGCGGCCCCGGGGCGCCTGCAGTACCCACTTTTGGCCACCAGGCGGCGGCAGAGGGCGCCAGGGGGCGCCACCGCGCATGCGCGGCCCCGCGGCGCCTGCAGTACCCACTTTTGGCCACCAGGCGGCGGCAGAGGGCGCCAGGGGGCGCCACCGCGCATGCGCGGCCCCGGGGCGCCTGCAGTACCCACTTTTGGCCACCAGGCGGCGGCAGAGGGCGCCAGGGGGCGCCACCGCGCATGCGCGGACCCCGCGGCGCCTGCAGTACCCACTTTTGGCCACCAGGCGGCGGCAGAGGGCGCCAGGGGGCGCCACCGCGCATGCGCGGCCCCGGGGCGCCTGCAGTACCCACTTTTGGCCACCAGGCGGCGGCAGAGGGCGCCAGGGGGCGCCACCGCGCATGCGCGGCCCCGCGGCGCCTGCAGTACCCACTTTTGGCCACCAGGCGGCGGCAGAGGGCGCCAGGGGGCGCCACCGCGCATGCGCGGCCCCGGGGCGCCTGCAGTACCCACTTTTGGCCACCAGGCGGCGGCAGAGGGCGCCAGGGGGCGCCACCGCGCATGAGCGGCCCCGCGGCGCCTGCAGTACCCACTTTTGGCCACCAGGCGGCGGCAGAGGGCGCCAGGGGGCGCCACCGCGCATGCGCGGCCCCGGGGCGCCTGCAGTACCCACTTTTGGCCACCAGGCGGCGGCAGAGGGCGCCAGGGGGCGCCACCGCGCATGCGCGGCCCCGCGGCGCCTGCAGTACCCACTTTTGGCCACCAGGCGGCGGCAGAGGGCGCCACTGCGCATGCGCGGCCCCGCGGCGCCTGCAGTACCCACTTTTGGCCACCAGGCGGCGGCAGAGGGCGCCAGGGGGCGCCACCGCGCATGCGCGGCCCCGGGGCGCCTGCAGTACCCACTTTTGGCCACCAGGCGGCGGCAGAGGGCGCCAGGGGGCGCCACCGCGCATGCGCGGCCCCGGGGCGCCTGCAGTACCCACTTTTGGCCACCAGGCGGCGGCAGAGGGCGCCAGGGGGCGCCACCGCGCATGCGCGGCCCCGGGGCGCCTGCAGTACCCACTTTTGGCCACCAGGCGGCGGCAGAGGGCGCCAGGGGGCGCCACCGCGCATGCGCGGCCCCGCGGCGCCTGCAGTACCCACTTTTGGCCACCAGGCGGCGGCAGAGGGCGCCAGGGGGCGCCACCGCGCATGCGCGGCCCCGCGGCGCCTGCAGTACCCACTTTGGCCACCCGGCGGCGGCAGAGGGCGCCAGGGGGCGCCACCGCGCATGGCGCGGCCCCGGGGCGCATGCAGGTACCCACTTTTGGCCACCAGGCGGCGGCAGAGGGGCGCCAGGGGGCGCCACCGCGCATGCGCCGGCCCCCGGGGCGCCTGCAGTACCCACTTTTGGCCACCAGGCGGCGGCAGAGGGCGCCAGGGGGCGCCACCCGCGCATGCGCGGCCCCGCGGCGCCTGCAGTACCCACTTTTGGCCACCAGGCGGCGGCAGAGGGCGCCAGGGGGCGCCACCGCGCATGCGCGGCCCCGCGGCGCCTGCAGTACCCACTTTTGGCCACCAGGCGGCGGCAGAGGGGCGCCAGGGGGCGCCACCGCGCATGCGCGGCCCCGGGGCGCCTGCAGTACCCACTTTTGGCCACCAGGCGGCGGCAGAGGGCGCCAGGGGCGCCACCGCGCATGCGCGGCCCCGCGGCGCCTGCAGTACCCACTTTTGGCCACCAGGCGGCGGCAGAGGGCGCCAGGGGGCGCCAACCGCGCATGCGCGGCCCCGGCGGCGCCTGCAGTAACCACTTTTGGCCACCAGGCGGCGGCAGAGGGCGCCAGGGGGCGCCACCGCGCATGCGCGGCCCCGCGGCGCCTGCAGTACCCACTTTTTGGCCACCAGGCGGCGGCAGAGGGCGCCAGGGGGCGCCACCGCGCATGCGCGGCCCCCGCGGCGCCTGCAGTACCCACTTTTGGCCACCAGGCGGCGGCAGAGGGCGCCAGGGGGCGCCACCGCGCATGCGCGGCCCCGGGGCGCCTGCAGTACCCACTTTTGGCCACCAGGCGGCGGCAGAGGGCGCCAGGGGGCGCCACCGCGCATGCGCGGCCCCGGGGCGCCTGCAGTACCCACTTTTGGCCACCAGGCGGCGGCAGAGGGCGCCAGGGGGCGCCACCGCGCATGCGCGGCCCCGGGGCGCCTGCAGTACCCACTTTTGGCCACCAGGCGGCGGCAGAGGGCGCCAGGGGGCGCCACCGCGCATGCGCGGCCCCGCGGCGCCTGCAGTACCCACTTTTGGCCACCAGGCGGCGGCAGAGGGCGCCAGGGGGCGCCACCGCGCATGCGCGGCCCCGCGGCGCCTGCAGTACCCACTTTTGGCCACCAGGCGGCGGCAGAGGGCGCCAGGGGGCGCCACCCGCGCATGCGCGGCCCCGCGGGCGCCTGCAGTACCCACCTTTTGGCCACCAGGCGGCGGCAGAGGGCGCCAGGGGGCGCCACCGCGCATGCGCGGCCCCGGGGCGCCTGCAGTACCCACTTTTGGCCACCAGGCGGCGGCAGAGGGCGCCAGGGGGGCGCCACCGCGCATGCGCGGCCCCGGGGCGCCTGCAGTACCCACTTTTGGCCACCAGGCGGCGGCAGAGGGCGCCAGGGGGCGCCACCGCGCATGCGCGGCCCCGCGGCGCCTGCAGTACCCACTTTTGGCCACCAGGCGGCGGCAGAGGGCGCCAGGGGGCGCCACCGCGCATGCGCGGCCCCGGGGCGCATGCAGTACCCACTTTTGGCCACCAGGCGGCGGCAGAGGGCGCCCAGGGGGCGCCACCGCGCATGCGCGGCCCCGCGGCGCCTGCAGTACCCACTTTTCGCCACCAGGCGGCGGCAGAGGGGCGCCAGGGGGCGCCACCGCGCATGCGCGGCCCCGGGGCGCCTGCAGTACCCACTTTTGGCCACCAGGCGGCGGCAGATTGCGCCACCGCGCATGCGCGGCCCCCGCGGCGCCTGCAGTACCCACTTTTGGCCACCAGGCGGCGGCAGAGGGCGCCAGGGGGCGCCACCGCGCATGCGCGGCCCCGGGGCGCCTGCAGTACCCACTTTTGGCCACCGGGCGGCGGCAGAGGGCGCCAGGGGGCGCCACCGCGCATGCGCGGCCCCGGGGCGCATGCAGTACCCACTTTTGGCCACCAGGCGGCGGCAGAGGCGCCAGGGGGCGCCACCGCGCATGCGCGGCCCCGGGCGCCTGCAGTACCCACTTTTGGCCACCAGGCGGCGGCAGAGGGCGCCAGGGGGCGCCACCGCGCATGCGCGGCCCCGCGGCGCCTGCAGTACCCACTTTTGGCCACCAGGCGGCGGCAGAGGGCGCCAGGGGGCGCCACCGCGCATGCGCGGCCCCGGGGCGCCTGCAGTACCCACTTTTGGCCACCAGGCGGCGGCAGAGGGCGCCAGGGGGCGCCACCGCGCATGCGCGGCCCCGGGGCGCCTGCAGTACCCACTTTTGGCCACCAGGCGGCGGCAGAGGGCGCCAGGGGGCGCCACCGCGCATGCGCGGCCCCGCGGCGCCTGCAGTACCCACTTTTGGCCACCAGGCGGCGGCAGAGGGCGCCAGGGGGCGCCACCGCGCATGCGCGGCCCCCGGGGCGCCTGCAGTACCCACTTTTGGCCACCAGGCGGCGGCAGAGGGCGCCAGGGGGCGCCACCGCGCATGCGCGGCCCCGCGGCGCCTGCAGTACCCCACTTTTGGCCACCAGGCGGCGGCAGAGGGCGCCAGGGGGCGCCACCGCGCATGCGCGGGCCCCGGGGCGCCTGCAGTACCCACTTTTGGCCACCCGGCGGCGGCAGAGGGCGCCAGGGGGCGCCACCGCGCATGCGCGGCCCCGGGGCGCCTGCAGTACCCACTTTTGGCCACCAGGCGGCGGCAGAGGGCGCCACCGCGCATGCGCGGCCCCGCGGCGCCTGCAGTACCCACTTTTGGCCACCAGGCGGCGGCAGAGGGCGCCACTGCGCATGCGCGGCCCCGCGGCGCCTGCAGTACCCACTTTTGGCCACCAGGCGGCGGCAGAGGGCGCCAGGGGGCGCCACTGCGCATGCGCGGCCCCGCGGCGCCTGCAGTACCCACTTTTGGCCACCAGGCGGCGGCAGAGGGCGCCAGGGGGCGCCACCGCGCATGCGCGGCCCCCGGGGCGCCTGCAGTACCCACTTTTGGCCACCAGGCGGCGGCAGAGGGCGCCAGGGGGCGCCAACCGCGCATGCGCGGCCCCGGGGCGCCTGCAGTACCCACTTTTGGCCACCAGGCGGCGGCAGAGGGCGCCAGGGGGCGCCACCGCGCATGCGCGGCCCCGCGGCGCCTGCAGTACCCACTTTTGGCCACCAGGCGGCGGCAGAGGGCGCCAGGGGGCGCCACCGCGCATGCGCGGCCCCGCGGCGCCTGCAGTACCCACTTTTGGCCACCAGGCGGCGGCAGAGGGCGCCAGGGGGCGCCACCGCGCATGCGCGGCCCCGCGGCGCCTGCAGTACCCACTTTTGGCCACCAGGCGGCGGCAGAGGGCGCCAGGGGGCGCCACCGCGCATGCGCGGCCCCGGGGCGCCTGCAGTACCCACTTTTGGCCACCAGGCGGCGGCAGAGGGCGCCAGGGGGCGCCACCGCGCATGCGCGGCCCCGGGCCGCCTGCAGTACCCACTTTTGGCCACCAGGCGGCGGCAGAGGGCGCCAGGGGGGCGCCACCGCGCATGCGCGGCCCCGCGGCGCCTGCAGTACCCACTTTTGGCCACCAGGCGGCGGCAGAGGGCGCCAGGGGGCGCCACCGCGCATGCGCGGCCCCGGGGCGCCTGCAGTACCCACTTTTGGCCACCAGGCGGCGGCAGAGGGCGCAGGGGCGCCACCGCGCATGCGCGGCCCCGCGGCGCCTGCAGTACCCACTTTTGGCCACCAGGCGGCGGCAGAGGGCGCCAGGGGGCGCCACCGCGCATGCGCGGCCCCGCGCGCCTGCAGTACCCACTTTTGGCCACCAGGCGGCGGCAGAGGGCGCCAGGGGGCGCCACCGCGCATGCCCGGCCCCGGGGCGCCTGCAGTACCCACTTTTGGCCACCAGGCGGCGGCAGAGGGCGCCAGGGGGTCGCCACCGCGCATGCGCGGCCCCGCGGCGCCTGCAGTACACCCACTTTTGGCCACCAGGCGGCGGCAGAGGGCGCCAGGGGGCGCCACCGCGCATGCGCGGCCCCGGGGCGCCTGCAGTACCCACTTTTGGCCACCAGGCGGCGGCAGAGGGCGCCAGGGGGCGCCACCGCGCATGCGCGGCCCGGGGCGCCTGCAGTACCCACTTTTGGCCACCAGGCGGCGGCAGAGGGCGCCAGGGGGCGCCACCGCGCATGCGCGGCCCCGCGGCGCCTGCAGTACCCACTTTTGGCCACCAGGCGGCGGCAGAGGGCGCCAGGGGGCGCCACCGCGCATGCGCGGCCCCGCGGCGCCTGCAGTACCCACTTTTGGCCACCAGGCGGCGGCAGAGGGCGCCAGGGGGCGCCACCGCGCATGCGCGGCCCCGCGGCGCCTGCAGTACCCACTTTTGGCCACCAGGCGGCGGCAGAGGGCGCCAGGGGGCGCCACCGCGCATGCGCGGCCCCGGGGCGCCTGCAGTACCCACTTTTGGCCACCAGGCGGCGGCAGAGGGCGCCAGGGGGCGCCACCGCGCATGCGCGGCCCCGCGGCGCCTGCAGTACCCACTTTTGGCCACCAGGCGGCGGCAGAGGGCGCCAGGGGGCGCCACCGCGCATGCGCGGCCCCGCGGCGCCTGCAGTACCCACTTTTGGCCACCAGGCGGCGGCAGAGGGCGCCAGGGGGCGCCACCGCGCATGCGCGGCCCCGGGGCGCCTGCAGTACCCACTTTTGGCCACCAGGCGGCGGCAGAGGGCGCCAGGGGGCGCCACCGCGCATGCGCGGCCCCGCGGCGCCTGCAGTACCCACTTTTGGCCACCAGGCGGCGGCAGAGGGCGCCAGGGGGCGCCACCGCGCATGCGCGGCCCCGGGGCGCCTGCAGTACCCACTTTTGGCCACCAGGCGGCGGCAGAGGGCGCCAGGGGGCGCCACCGCGCATGCGCGGCCCCGCGGCGCCTGCAGTACCCACTTTTGGCCACCAGGCGGCGGCAGAGGGCGCCAGGGGGCGCCACCGCGCATGCGCGGCCCCGGGGCGCCTGCAGTACCCACTTTTGGCCACCAGGCGGCGGCAGAGGGCGCCAGGGGGCGCCACCGCGCATGCGCGGCCCCGCGGCGCCTGCAGTACCCACTTTTGGCCACCAGGCGGCGGCAGAGGGCGCCAGGGGGCGCCACCGCGCATGCGCGGCCCCGGGGCGCCTGCAGTACCCACTTTTGGCCACCAGGCGGCGGCAGAGGGCGCCAGGGGGCGCCACCGCGCATGCGCGGCCCCGCGGCGCCTGCAGTACCCACTTTTGGCCACCAGGCGGCGGCAGAGGGCGCCAGGGGGCGCCACCGCGCATGCGCGGCCCCGGGGCGCCTGCAGTACCCACTTTTGGCCACCAGGCGGCGGCAGAGGGCGGCCACCGCGCATGCGCGGCCCCGCGGCGCCTGCAGTACCCACTTTTGGCCACCAGGCGGCGGCAGAGGGCGCCAGGGGGCGCCACCGCGCATGCGCGGCCCCGCGGCGCCTGCAGTACCCACTTTTGGCCACCAGGCGGCGGCAGAGGGCGCCAGGGGGCGCCACCGCGCATGCCCGGCCCCGGGGCGCCTGCAGTACCCACTTTTGGCCACCAGGCGGCGGCAGAGGGCGCCAGGGGGTGCCACCGCGCATGCGCGGCCCCGCGGCGCCTGCAGTACACCCACTTTTGGCCACCAGGCGGCGGCAGAGGGCGCCAGGGGGCGCCACCGCGCATGCGCGGCCCCGGGGCGCCTGCAGTACCCACTTTTGGCCACCAGGCGGCGGCAGAGGGCGCCAGGGGGCGCCACCGCGCATGCGCGGCCCCGGGGCGCCTGCAGTACCCACTTTTGGCCACCAGGCGGCGGCAGAGGGCGCCAGGGGGCGCCACCGCGCATGCGCGGCCCCGCGGCGCCTGCAGTACCCACTTTTGGCCACCAGGCGGCGGCAGAGGGCGCCAGGGGGCGCCACCGCGCATGCGCGGCCCCGCGGCGCCTGCAGTACCCACTTTTGGCCACCAGGCGGCGGCAGAGGGCGCCAGGGGGCGCCACCGCGCATGCGCGGCCCCGCGGCGCCTGCAGTACCCACTTTTGGCCACCAGGCGGCGGCAGAGGGCGCCAGGGGGCGCCACCGCGCATGCGCGGCCCCGGGGCGCCTGCAGTACCCACTTTTGGCCACCAGGCGGCGGCAGAGGGCGCCAGGGGGCGCCACCGCGCATGCGCGGCCCCGCGGCGCCTGCAGTACCCACTTTTGGCCACCAGGCGGCGGCAGAGGGCGCCAGGGGGCGCCACCGCGCATGCGCGGCTCCGCGGCGCCTGCAGTACCCACTTTTGGCCACCAGGCGGCGGCAGAGGGCGCCAGGGGGCGCCACCGCGCATGCCCGGCCCCGGGGCGCCTGCAGTACCCACTTTTGGCCACCAGGCGGCGGCAGAGGGCGCCAGGGGGCGCCACCGCGCATGCGCGGCCCCGCGGCGCCTGCAGTACCCACTTTTGGCCACCAGGCGGCGGCAGAGGGCGCCAGGGGGCGCCACCGCGCATGCGCGGCCCCGGGGCGCCTGCAGTACCCACTTTTGGCCACCAGGCGGCGGCAGAGGGCGCCAGGGGGCGCCACCGCGCATGCGCGGCCCCGCGGCGCCTGCAGTACCCACTTTTGGCCACCAGGCGGCGGCAGAGGGCGCCAGGGGGCGCCACCGCGCATGCGCGGCCCCGGGGCGCCTGCAGTACCCACTTTTGGCCACCAGGCGGCGGCAGAGGGCGCCAGGGGGCGCCACCGCGCATGCGCGGCCCCGCGGCGCCTGCAGTACCCACTTTTGGCCACCAGGCGGCGGCAGAGGGCGCCAGGGGGCGCCACCGCGCATGCGCGGCCCCGGGGCGCCTGCAGTACCCACTTTTGGCCACCAGGCGGCGGCAGAGGGCGCCAGGGGGCGCCACCGCGCATGCGCGGCCCCGGGCCGCCTGCAGTACCCACTTTTGGCCACCAGGCGGCGGCAGAGGGCGCCAGGGGGCGCCACCGCGCATGCGCGGCCCCGCGGCGCCTGCAGTACCCACTTTTGGCCACCAGGCGGCGGCAGAGGGCGCCAGGGGGCGCCACCGCGCATGCGCGGCCCCGGGGCGCCTGCAGTACCCACTTTTGGCCACCAGGCGGCGCCAGGGGGCGCCACCGCGCATGCGCGGCCCCGCGGCGCCTGCAGTACCCACTTTTGGCCACCAGGCGGCGGCAGAGGGCGCCAGGGGGCGCCACCGCGCATGCGCGGCCCCGGGCCGCCTGCAGTACCCACTTTTGGCCACCAGGCGGCGGCAGAGGGCGCCAGGGGGCGCCACCGCGCATGCGCGGCCCCGCGGTGCCTGCAGTACCCACTTTTGGCCACCAGGCGGCGGCAGAGGGCGCCAGGGGGCGCCACCGCGCATGCGCGGCCCCGGGGCGCCTGCAGTACCCACTTTTGGCCACCAGGCGGCGGCAGAGGGCGCCAGGGGGCGCCACCGCGCATGCGCGGCCCCGGGGCGCCTGCAGTACCCACTTTTGGCCACCAGGCGGCGGCAGAGGGCGCCAGGGGGCGCCACCGCGCATGCGCGGCCCCGCGGCGCCTGCAGTACCCACTTTTGGCCACCAGGCGGCGGCAGAGGGCGCCACCGCGCATGCGCGGCCCCGGGGCGCCTGCAGTACCCACTTTTGGCCACCAGGCGGCGGCAGAGGGCGCCAGGGGGCGCCACCGCGCATGCGCGGCCCCGGGGCGCCTGCAGTACCCACTTTTGGCCACCAGGCGGCGGCAGAGGGCGCCAGGGGGCGCCACCGCGCATGCGCGGCCCCGGGGCGCCTGCAGTACCCACTTTTGGCCACCAGGCGGCGGCAGAGGGCGCCAGGGGGGCGCCACCGCGCATGCGCGGCCCCGGGGCGCCTGCAGTACCCACTTTTGGCCACCAGGCGGCGGCAGAGGGCGCCACAGCGTATGCGCGGCCCCTCGGCGCCTGCAGTACGCACTTTTCGCCACCTGGCGGCGCAGAGGGCGCCACAGCGTATGCGCGGCCCCGCGGCGCCTGCAGTACCCACTTTTCGCCACCTGGTGGCGCAGAGTGCGCCACAGCGTATGCGGTGCCCCGAGGCGCCTGCAGTACCCACTTTTCGCCACCTGGCGGCGGTAGAGTGCGCCACAGCATATCGGTGTCCCGAGGCGCCTGCAGTACCCACTTTTCGCCACCAGGTGGCGCAGAAGGCCCCAGGGGGCGCCACAGCGTATGCGCTGACCCAAGGCGCCTGCAGTACCGGATTTTCACCAGCAGGTGGCGGAAGGGGGCATTCAAAGGTGCCACCGCGCATGCGTGGCCCCTCGCCGCCTGCAGTACCCGCTTCTCGCCGGCAGGATGCGTCCTGAGGGCAGCAGGGACATCTTCCCAGAGAAAGCACAAACGAAAACAGCAGAAATTTGCACCCTACGCCGCCTCAGGGAGGAAGTGTCTGCCTTGAGCAACGTGCCGCTCACGGCTGGGAAGCTGAGCGGCGGCAAGCTGAAACAGTACATTTTTTATCGGGACAAAAAAGGCAGGGAGATAATAACAAGGAACCCAACGTGGGCAACGGGATGCTCAGAGCCCAAAGACCACAACTTCCGGCTTGCTGGGGGAATGGTGCTCCTGGCAGCTTGACACTGCAGACAGCACAGAGCCAGCCCCAGGCTTCCCCACCTGCAGCCCAGCACCCACAGACCTGTGCCTGCCACCCCATGCCACCCCCGCCTGGGCTTTCCCTGCCCTAGCCGCCAATCCCCCGGGACCCGGCCTCCACAACGCCATCCCCTGCCCTGGGGGTCCTGCCGGGAACCCCCAGCCCCCTCCCCACTTGCGCCTCTGCAAGCAGCCCCCGCCACACAGAGCAGTCCCCCCAGCCCGGGGAGCAAAGACAGCAGCGAGCTGCCCCCCCACCCGGCAGGGCTGGCCCCGCACTCTGAGGGGTTGTCAGCATCCCGCGGCCGGTGGACACGGGGCCACCCCCCCCCCTCCACACCCACCCCCCTACGGAACCTGCACCCACACACAGACAGCGACAGCCACTTCCCCCAATGGCAACCACCAAAGGGGGCACGGGCCGGAAAGCAAACTTTATTAAACTGCTGTGCAGGACTCCCGGGAGGGGGGCTGCGGTGGGGCTCCCTGCCCAGTCGTTCTCCCCTTCCCCTGGTGGGCAAGGCAAAGAGCGGCATCCGTCTGTCCGTCCGTCCGTCCCTGCGTGGGGAGCGGATGCTGGAAGTGGGCTTCTCACTGTCGCTGCTTTGGGCAGTTGCGGAGTAATTGCCTTAAGTAACAAGGCAAATTAAACTCATATTCACCTTTTAAAGAAAGCGTACAGCATCACAGAAGCTTTCAGGGTGGAGGGCAGCTGCGCTACCTAAGCGTTCCCTAGGCCGCCAACTATCGGCCTAAGCTATCGCACTAGGGGAACTTGGTGTGCTGACTCTAAGGAAGGGGACGGAGCGTAAAGCAGAGTGGAAACACCACGGATAGGCTCTGCGACCAGATGCTCTTGTGCACACTGAGACCGATAAGCTGCACGTTTGCTACCCTGAGCCAACGACCTGTCATGTTTTTAACAAAACACTGCACTCTAGGGAACTTTTGCTCATTCTAGTATCATCATAATACCAAAACACACCTCCATCCCAAAAGCTCCGTGTCTCCAAGGTGCGACCACCCCTCACTGAGGGCATGCTCTGAGTTGCTCAGACCCCTCTACCTTTAAACGAAAGCAATAAAACTTTACACCAAACATAACCAAGGTATGCCTGACTAGAGTCACTCAAGCCCCACCTAAAGGAGAGAAAATAAATGTAAACTGTCTTAAGTGAAAGGGGGTGTTAGGGAAGATACCATCACCAAGGATACCTTTCTGACTTCCAGGATCAGTCGACGGGCTGAGCCTCTCTTCCCCCCGCACTGGGACGCCGTGGGGTAATATTTGAACGCTTGGTTGTACCAGGTGTCTCCTTGGAAACTTAGAAATCTCTAGAGCCTTTGTGCCTTTTAATGCGTTAACAGCCAGGACGAGTACCTGTGTATTTCATGCGTGCTTGCTTGCTTTCGCGGACAGTGAATTTATCGCCGGCGATCCAAAGAACCTGTGTCCTTGTTGCTGTAATAAATTGCTGTTCATTGCATTGTTCCTAGCCATGACAGTTCTCATTGAACGCGACTAGAGCGAGGGCGTGCTATGTTATTGGTGAATCCGTGACCGTGATAGTTCAGTAACCTGAATCCGACCAGACCCGTAACAGTTAGTCAGCTACACCCCTTAGCGTGACAGTATTTCATAGGGAAAAACATTAAGCCTAAGATTTCCCATGCCTAAGGCCCTGGGGGTCAGGCAGAGAAGGAACCCGAGACTCTTAGCCATGCGACTCCTGAGAATTGCAGCTTACAGTTAGTCACTCACCGTCTTCCGGTCTCACAGGATGAGGCAGAGGTATAATCAATTCCTTCTCCATCTCTCTGGAAAGAGCTTTTCTCCTATCTACGACAAAGGAAAAAAAAAAAGTTGTGATCATGGGAGTCAGTACACAAAGCCACACGCTGTGAATTCACTACTACAGTTAAGATCATTTTTAGTCAAAAAACACCTCGGCAGCAATGTTACCACTGCAAACATAGCGTGGCAAGAAAAATTCCACTCAAGGTAAAGTAAAGGGCAAGCTAAAAGGACGAATGACGTGACCAAAGGCAACTGCAACAACCATCTACCAGATGGTTTCACAGCCCTCGTCCACAGCCCTCAGATTTCACGGTCGTCTTTCCTGACGAATGAATCCTGGAAGAACAGAAAAGATACACAAGGTGTCCTTTGTGGAGCCTTTAGGGAGACTACTGAAAGGAAAACCAAACCAAAAAACTAGGAACAGCAAGCGGCGTGTACGTTGGTTCTGTTAACAGAGTAACGCTAACGTACTAGAAATTTCCACGTTCTTTGCCCTCTGCCTTGAAAAAGTCACCCAATTCTGTCAGTGTTCACCATCGCCTTTTTTTTTTTCTTTTTTTTTTTTAATTTTCACGTGGACATCTGAGGAAAACATTTCGAGTCCCTGTCATCAAGGGAGAGGAGGAGAAAAAAAAAAAAAAAGAGAGGGATGAGGGGGGAAGAAGCGCAGTCATTCCTTGCCTCGGTAACGCGAGCAAAAAGCTCAGGCGCTCGGCAACAATGTGCTTTGAAAGACAAAACACAGAAGAAACTGCATGTTATTTTACCTCAGCTGTAGAGTCACGTGTATTTGTACCTGCTCATTTATTCATCTGCCAGTTTATTTTGCTACAGACGCTACAGAACATAGAGACTGCGAGGTTACTACAACCTTTTGTAACCGATCCGATCTTTGGTAGGAATAGCTATCTAAAAGAGCCAACAAAATCCCCTTTGTCGACAGCCATCTGAACTTTTATCGTCTAACAACAGTCCTACAAACATCCCCCGGGATGCTCAACTTCAGAAACTTTCCGTTCAACCTGAGGCAGAACAAGCCCTTACCCTAGACACCTTCACCTGGCTCTCCACTGCTAGCAGGGTAGCACTCCGATACTGCCCAGCACGTGCTGCAGCCTACTCGCTTACACGTATTTACTGCAGCCTGGTTCGATACGCTCACAGAGAGACCCATGAAAAATCCACCCTTTCTTTCAGAAAAGTAAATAAAGACATACATACATATGACACAGTAAGGAAGAAAAGCTGAACACACGGGATGCCGTCCTTTACCGAGGGGCAGATCCAACATCAGCACAGGGAGCTTTGGGGCACGTGAGCGATCATCTACACCGGCCATCGGAACAAGCCAAACGCATGCACACGAGCCTCGATTTAAAAAAAAAAAAACAAAAACAAACAAACAAACAAAAAAAGTCAAGTTCCTTTATAACTTATGGAAGTAACAACCTACAGCTTAGATGCAGTTGGATTGCATCAGCTTACGGACTGCCTCCTTCAAAATTCGCGGGGGGGGTGGGAAAACCAGTCTCGAAAACCTGTTGCCTAACAGGAGACTGTTGCCTGCTCCTCCATAGGTTACGTTCCTCCAAGCATCGTCCTGTTCCTGGATTTTACCAGCCACAATGGGATGGTCCCACTGGCATGAGTCGGGGACGCTTCGCACAGGGTTTATTTGACGCTGAAGTAAGTCTTCTGCGGGTATAAGTAACGCAGCACGAGATGGAAAGTAAGCTAAGGCACCGTCTGCGGCACAACGCTTGTGCGATATTGGACCTGAGGGGACCAGTCAAAGCCTGCAATAATCGCTGAACGGGTGGGTAAGTAGGGAGCCCTACGGGAAACAGAGCTCATGTTCTGCGAAGCTCTTTTCCCGTCAAGAAGAGGACCTTTTCTATTCAGCGTCTTTACTGAACTTTAGGCTACTTCCTATTCGCTTTGGCAAGTTAGCCTCCGTAGAAGCCAAGAGATTTTAAACTGCCAAGCACCATTGATAGCTCCTGTTCTCTGACGACAGGCAATTTCAATCGGGGTGCTAGTTAATAGGAACGTCTGGCTCTGTTTCACGCAAATCAAGTACCTAAACCACAGACAGGAGTCTGCAGAAAGAATGCTTTAAAAGGTGAATTTAAAGAGAGGGATGATACTCACTTTTCCAACATTTCTGCAATGACTGTGGCAAAAAAGGCTGCACCAGGGACGTCTCTATCATTCCCTCTAGGATTTAGCAACTCCATACAGTTATGGGTCAAACACCACAGCTTCAACGCAAGGCAGACCTCGAAGGTCACGTTTCTGTCTGCGTATCGAGTTCCGCTGGAAAGCCCCCAGCCGCTCAATTCCCAAGCAACTTTGCCACGGCCAGCGCTTACCTGGAGTTTTGCTTTCTCTCGCTGCTCAGTACGGGCCCAAGGCTTCTTTTGTTGCACACAGTTCAAGCAAAACTCTCAGGACATAACCAATAGACAGACAGACAAGTAGAAATTACCTCTCACGTCTGTCTTGACCGACCACATCCAGCGTTCTGGAAAGCCCCGCAAGCACCGGTTTATTTCTAGGACAACTCTGAAAGCTGAGGCGGGACAAAGGTTAGCCTCTCGTACCACAGACTGAGCAACAAAGAGACAGAGGTCGACAGGCCAATTCGTTCTAGGTCTAAGAAGCTACTACAGCTTGGCAGGCACTACGCGGCTTTCCTTTGCGCTTCCCCGCGCCGAGTGGTTCATGCTTCTGCAAATTCGATTCAGCCTTTGAGCCTGGGCTGCAGGAAGTTTACGAGCACGCCTCGGTTTCACCCGGAGGTCGCTGCGACTTACCCGGACAGCTGGGACAGACGGGCTGCTCTTTCTCCTGGGACACCTGCGACTGCAGCACGCCAGCTGCAGCTTTCCTCCCTTCAGCTGCCGCGCCACCTTCGCTCGGCGACAAACCCCGCGGGGGTCCCAGCGGCGGGGAGCTGCTTCTGCCCTGGTGAGCCGCAGGGAAAGGAGAGAGCCGGCCGTCAGCACGCGGGGGGAGGAAAACCTCCGAGGCGCAGCCCGACGATCGAGCGCAGCGAGGACCCGCGCCCGGCTGCCGCAGCCCCCACCCCTCCCGGCCCGACGCTCCGGGGAAGCGCCCCCGAAGGCTCTCGCTCGCCTCACCGCCGGCAGCCGCGCTCGCAGCCAGCGGCAACCTGCGCCTCCCGGCGCGCACGGCCCGGCCCCGGCCCCGGCCCCGGCTCGGGGAAAGACCGGCCGCGCACCACAGAACTACAGCTCCCAGCATGCCGCGGGACGGAGCAGTCCATCCGACGCAGAGGGGAGTCGGCCAAGCGCACGCAACCGTCCCCGTCCCCGTCCCCCCCCCCGCCCAGCCCCCCGAAGCCCCGCGCAGTGCAGACCCCGCCGCACGCCCGGTCCGGTCCGGTCCGGCGCGGCGCCGCCCCCGCCCCGCACAAAGGCCGTTTCCGCAGAAGCCGCCGACCGCGTGGCGCCCCAACCGCCCGCCACCTCACCTCGCCCCGGCCCGGGGCGGCACCGCGGCCCGGCCCGGCCCGGCCCGGCCCGACAGCTTCCGCCCATAGTGCCGGCAAACCCTGCACAGCACCTCCGCCCTGGGTTCCTCCGAGCCAATCACAGAGCGTTTCCGCCCTGAGTTAAGGCTAGCCGTGACGCCACTTCCGCCCTGGGTTCCCAGCCAATCATGGAATGCTCCTGCCCTCAATGACGGCTCGCTCGGACACCGCATCCGCCCTCACGGTCCAGCCAATCACGGAGCCGTTTTGGCCCTCGGTGAGGGCACGCCCTGACGTCACTTCCGCCCCCGGTTCCCTCCCACGTAACGGCTCTCAAAGCAGTTTGTTCCCTTTAAACAATAACAGAGCGCGGCTGTGCTTCAGAACGATTGGATTTCTTGAAATCTATAGGAAGCAGTCCGTGAAATATGATCTCGGAACCTCGCCTTTTAAGCATTAGAGGCAAACCTGCTATTTGTATGTGCTCCTTAGAAGCTAAACTGTCAGTCTGCAATTGTTTTACCTCTACTGCAACTCAGGACCGCACTCGGAGCGCGGACTCAATGCCGTGTGTGCTGTCTCCAGCTAGCTGTTAGGCACACACTGCTCCACGGAGAAGTCAAATTTCCTCTGTAATTGCTTACCCAAACCAGTATGAGACGCAATACAAAACTACGGAGGAAGCAACCTCTCCTCTGCACTCAGAGTCCGTCCTGCCGTCAGCTACAGCATGGGACGGAAACCGTATTATTCAGATGCGGAGGTATCAAAGATGATCCTCTGAAGTCGCATCGGAGAACTTGAGGCTGGGGGCTGGCAGTAAGAAAAGTAACTAACAAGACAAGCCATCCTAAGTCTGTAAAAAAAAAAAAAAGAAAAAAAAAGAAAAGAAAAAGGTCAGGGGGTGGGGGTGGGAAGCCAGTAAGAATCAGCCTGATAAAAGGTTTACAAATGAGATGAAGAAGAAGAGGAGAAGAGGAGAGATTGTCTATGCAAGGCAAGAGACCCAGGAGGCAAAGGCTGAAGTCTAGGAAAGCAGACTAGAATGTGACGAGGAAACATACTGGCTTTCTATGAAGAACAGAGCTAGCAGCAAGGAAGTAATAATGGCAGACGAGGGAGACTAGTGCCTTTTCCTTTCACGTGAACATACTCCCTTCACTAGAGCATACTCCCCTTCAGTATGAAACGAGGACCAACGCTCACAAAATTCAGTTATAAAATAGGAAGCTGCCCTTTGGCAGTCTCTTTCTAAGTGCCCATACCCATCACTTGCTCCTCAAACACTTGCTCATATGTTAGAGAAATGCTCAATCAGTCTTGCTAAAAATACTAGCAGTGAGAGCCTAGACTCATCGCTCCACAAGTGAGTAAAAGCAATCATTCTGCCTCAGTGCAAACATGCAGTATCAGTATGGGACAGACCACTCACAGCCTAGAGCTTCTACTTTCTGTGCTAATTTTTTTTAGCATATATTCTTAACAGTTGCGATTTGTTATTAACAATATATATTAAACATTTGATGTTTAATTGTAGCCTGCAATTCAGCATGGACAGGAAAGAAGACAGAAGACAAAGAAAGAATGGGAGTAACCACGTTCCATGGTAGAGGAAGGGTCGCAGTAAGATTTCACCTTTACTTTTGCTGTTCACCATATTTGTAATTGTCTGAGACATGGGGTTACAAGATGAAAAGCTTTATAGCTGATACAAATTTATTGCAGTAGGACAAAGTGAAAAGCGCTGATATCGCACTTTTTCCCAGAAAGGAACTTTTCGGAAAAGGAGCTAAGTTTCCTGGTGGACACCAACTTGAACACGAAAGAGCAATGTGCCTTTGCTGCAAAAGCAGCTGAGGGTATCCTGGGTGGCATTAGGCAAAGTATTGCCAGCAGGTCAAGAAAGGCAATCCTCCCCCTCTGCTCAGGAACGGTGAGGCTGCACCTGGAGTGCTGGGCCCGGGCCTCCCAGTACAAGAGAGACCTGGACACACTGCAAAGAGTCCAACGGAGGGCCACGAGGATGGTAAGGGGCTGAAGCACCTTTCCTATGAGGACAGGCTGGGAGAGCTGGGACTGTTCGGCCTGGAGAAGAGGAGGCTTGGAGGGGATCTCATCGATGTCTGTAAATACACGAAGGGAGGGTGCAAAGAAAACAAAGCCAGACTTTTCTAACTGGTACCCAAGGAACAAAAAAGGAGGCAACAGACACAGGCCGAAACGTAGGATGTTCCCCTCCTGTGGTTTCCTGAACATCAGTAAATACTTTTTCACTGTGAGGGTGACTGAGCACTAGCGTAGGCTGCCCAGGGAGGTCGTGGAGTCACAGTCTTTGTGAGGTTTCAAAACCTGTTTGGAGGTGGTCCTGGAAAACCAGATCTGGGTGGCTCTGCTTGAGCAGGGGTGTTGGACCAGGTGACCTCTGGAGGTCCTTCCAACCCCAACCAGCCTGTGATTCCTTTGCAGCCACTATGCAACAAAATAGCAAGTACAATTCAAAGCAGATAAACATGAAGCAATGCAGAGGCAAAAGGGGAAATCAGGCCTTGGTACTGCACATTCTATATGCACATATATATAGTATATATATACCATATATATAGGTACATTCTATATGCACGCTTTCACCCTGAAATCTTCAATAATAGATGATAACCTCTAAGACTAAAAGCAATACAAATTCTACCTAGTTCTTTGAATGCAAGTCTGATGCAGCAAGTCATCAGCTGGAAGGAACCCGAGCAGAGGATTCAAGATGTTCTATTCCAACATTAAAAATTACCTTTCAAAAGCCGTTTGTCAAGCAGAGCGTAGTTTCCCATTTGTTGAACAGGCAGGCCTAGCCAAATTTCAACCCTAAACTTCCAGGAAATCTCTACAGCTCCCAATGTACACGTTACTTCTGTACTCACCTGCAGGTTTTACCTCTGAAAAAAAAGTTCCAACTTTCTTCCCTTCCACAACATGTGTGATGACATGACCCGAGATCTTTGGGTGGGTTCCACTTGCAATCACTGCAGAGGTGCCTCCTTGGAGGGCCCGCAGAGCTGCTTTCACCTACGATGAAGGATAGAGCCAGTTCCTGAAAATGCACTTGTTATTTGAATCCCCATGCTCAACACAAATTCTTGCTCCACTTTGATCACTTACGTCAGAAAAGACCCTTCAGACCATCGAGTCCAACCATCGACCTAATGCTACCACTAAACCATATCCGTAAGTGCTATGTCCACATGTCTCTTAAATATTTTTAAGGATGGGGACTCTACCGCTTCCTCGGGCAGCCTGTTCTAATGTCTAACCACCCCTTCCATGAAGAAATGCTTCCTGATAGCCAACCTAAACCTCCCCTGGCACAACTTGAGGCCATTCCCTCACACCCTATCACTTGTCACTTGACAAAAGAGACTGACACCTTGCTACAACCTCCTTTCATTAGCTGTAGAGATCAATGTGGCCTCCCCACTGCCTTCTTCTCTCCAGACTTAAATCCCAGCTCCCTTAGCTGTTCCTCACATCGTTTTCTAGTTCCTTCGCCAGCTTTGCTGCTCTTCTCCGAGTGTATTCCCAGAAACTCAGTACCTTTATTGCAGTGAGATGTACTGGGTCTGGCTGGGATGGAGTTAGCTTTCCCAGCCCATGCAGTGCTGTGCTCTGCGCCTGTAGCTAGAACAGCACTGGTATCGCACCAGCGTCGTGTCTGCTGCTGAGCAATACCGGCACAGCATCAGGACTCCCTCTAACACCTCCCAGAGCCAGCAAGCTGGGGGCGGGCAAAAGGCAAGGAAGGAACATCACCAGGGCAGCTGACCTAAACCAACCAAAGGGATATTCCATACCCTATGATGTCACACTCAGCAATAAAAGGTGGAAAAAAGAAAAAGAAGGGAGGGGTGGGCTCTCGTTGTGAAAACGTCTGTGTGTTGAGGCCCTGCTTCAAGGACGTGGTCAAGCATCGCTCGTTTGTGGGAAGTAGAGAGTAATTTCTTTCCTCTGCACTTTCACACAGCCTTTGCCTGTTGTTTTTATTTTTTTCCCTTTAGACAGAGTAATTAATTAATAATAATTTTTCCTTAATAATTATTTTTTTCCTTTAGTTAAATTATCCTTATCTCAACCCGTGAGTTCTTTCCTTCCTTCTCTTCTTCCCCCTCCTCTTCCGAGGAGGGGGAGCGAGAGAGCGGTTGTGGTGGAGTTCAGCTGTCTAGCAAGGTAAAACCATCACACGAGGGGACCAACACCAAGCACAGTGCTCAAGGTGCGGTCTCACCAGTGCCAAGCACAGACGGACCATCGCTTCCGTTGTACTGCCGGCCACGCTATTTCTGATACAAGCCAGGATGTTATTGGCCATCTTGGCCTCCTGGGCATACTGCCGGCTCCTGTTCAACGAGCTGTTGACCAGCACAACACCCCCAAGTCCTTTTCTGCCAGGCAACTTTCTAGAACGCTGGTTGTGACCAGCTGACAACTGGATTGAACTCCAAAGACCTTCTGAGCCCAGACATACAACCACCAGTGCTGGTGAAGAGAGTTGTTCCTCCCTAGGGGTAGGGCTTGGCATTTCCCTCTACTGAACTTCAAAAGGTTCCTGCCTGCTCCTATCTGCAGCCTGTCAAGGTTCCTCTGAATGGCAACATAATTATCTGCTCTATCGGCCACTCCTCTCAATCTTGTATTATTAAGTCCCCTTTCCACATCTCCCTTTCCTTCTCAGTAAGAGAATAAGTGTTCTACATTTCTACCTTGGCTTCCATGCCTCCCATTCCCACCTGGGATTTGGTTCCAAATGTCACAGATTGTTGGTCTCCTGGGTAGGATATGTCAGTGAGCTTTGCATCATTGGATCCTGGAGGGCTGTCAAAGAGTCCTGAAATGAATAATAAAAAACTGTTAATGTTACATAACTTCTGTTCCAAAGCTCACCAGGGAAAAATAACTAAAGCCTTTGAGGCTAAAAACCTGTATTCCACTTTACAGGATTCAAAACTTCCACTGAACCCTCCTTTTGTGGAACTGAAAGGATGAAACACTAACATGCAGGCTCAAGATGTGTAACTTCACCGGAATTGTAGCTAGTGTGAGGAAACAGAATATCCACATGCTGAATAGTATCACGTAAGCTGGGAAGTACCCACATTTCAGTGAGGTTAGAGAGAAAACCGGAAAGAAGTTTCCAGCTTTTATACAGTTCAGAATCAGGGCTGACACACAAGAGTGCGCAACTGAACAAAGGACAGTCCTCTTCACCTAAAATCTCAGATGATATTCCCGAATGCTGTGTTGTACACTGATAAACCGGGCAACTTAGAAATATGTATAAAGGCTAACTATTGAGTTCTGCAAAGAAAGGACACAAGACTATAGACACACACTTATTCATTTTAAATAAATATTGTACTTTTATTTAACTATGTTCTGAGTTGATCGATACTTCTGTTTACCTAACATGTAAACCCTGAACTCTACCGCCAAACTTCCCAGAAGTTCTATGCGAACAAACACGTCACAGATTAAAGCGCACAAGTGAAGAGTACCTGAACTCTTCCTTTACAGCTTGGGAAGGAAAGGACACTTCTTTCCATAAAGAAGATACCACAGCAAATGAATAAGCTGTGAGGAAATGGGAGCGGTGTTTTCATTTGTTTTTTATTTTTATTTTTTTATAAGTTGTTTGGACTATCATTTTTGTTATTTTTTTTTTTCCTGAGGCAGTCATTTCAACTAGAATCAACCATGAAATCCATCTGAAACAGCTGGAAGAAACTGTGGTTATGAAAAGCCAACCTCCTCCTTCCTTCTCAGGGCCTACAATATGGACCAAAGTCCAGAAGCCACCGAAGGAAACACGTCTGGAGATGATAAAAAGAGTACGTGATTTTGTTGATGTCCTGGTGTGAAACTGTACCTACCACCTTCCTCTTTCTAGAAAAGTACCTTCAACATCAACAGGTGACAGACTTCACGGCAGCACAGCTCACAAGACTAGACTGCTATCAGCCACACGTCTGGGAGACAGAAAAGCTAGCAAGCTCCAGGTATCTGGAAAGCAATATCCAGGACATGTAAAGTACCCATAAATCACTGAAAGACAGAATCCACTGCCAGAAGAAGCAAACGATTGTAGAATAGCATTTGGTTTATATGCAGGGAAAGACTACGTATTTAGAATCAGGAGTATTACTCATGACTATATACAATCCTGAGGAGCTAGCAGAAGTACCATAGCGTCCACACAGGGTGTGCCTTCCAATCCTTTTACCGGCTTGGTTGCCCTCCTCTGTACGCTTTCAGGGATCTTAACGTTCTTTTTATATTGTAGAGCCCAGAATCGCACACAATATTGAAGGAAAGGCTTCGCCAACGCTAAATACAGTGGGAGAATCACCTCTTTTGACCAGCTGGCTAGGCTGTGTTTAATATATCCCAAAATGCCAGATGATACCCGTGCTTCTGAATCCTTTAGCTATCTTCCCAGGGCCCTGAAATTTATTTTGATTGAACACAGACTTCTTGCTGCAAATTTGTTGGTACCCACGTGAAAGAGCAGGAGTAGGGAATAATCTGAAGGTTGAACTAAGCTCGTAAGCTCGCTAGCAATGTCCCTGATCCAAGCCCCAGGCAGGTAGAAAAGCTCTCGGTAAAGATGGTCTGGTCTGCAGATGGGAGCCTCTGTTCCCTTCAGAAGGCAGTCACACGTGACTATAACCTGGCACTATTTCTTCACCACGCCGGCCTTGATCTCTTGATCACTCTACAATTCCACGAAAGGAATTGCCTCCCAAGTCGTTCTTGACTGACCACAACTAGCGTTCCGGAAAGCCCTGCAAGCACTTGTTCATTATTTCTAGGATAATTCTTAAAGCTGAAGCGGGACAAAGTGTTGTCCACAAAGGCCTTTGGAGAGACTTCTGAAAGGAAAACCAGGCCAAACCAAAAAACTAGGAACAGCAAGCGGCGTGTACGTCGGTTTTGCTAACAGAGTAACACTAACGTACTAGAAATTTCCACGTTCTTTGCCCTCTACCTTGAAAGTGTCACCCAATTCTGTCAGTGTTCACCATCAGCTTCTTTTTGTTTTGTTTTTTTTTTTTAAATTTTCACATGGACATCTGAGAAAAACATTTCGAGTCCCCGTCATCGAGGGAGAAGAGGAGAGGAAAAAAAAAGAAAAAAGAGGGGGGTGGGGAAGAAGCACAGCCATTCCTTTCCTCAGTAACGTGAGCAAAAAGCTCAGGCGCTCGGCAACAACAGAATCGTAGAATATCCTGAGTTGGAAGGGACCACCGAGGATCATCGTTAAGGATCACCGAGTCAAACAACGCGCTTTGAAAGACAAAACACAGAAGAACCTGCACGTTATTTAATCTCAGCGATGAAGTCACGTGTATTTGTACCCGCTCATTTATTCACCTGCCAGTTTATTGTGCTACAGATGTTACAGAACACGCAAACTACAAGGTTACTACTACTTTTCGTAACCGATGCGATCTTTGGTAGGACTAGCCGTCTAAGAGAGCCACCAAAATCCCCTTCACGCCTGGATTTCACCCGGAGGTCGCTGCAACTTACCCAGACAGCTGGGACAGACGGGCTGCTCTTTCTCCTGGGACACCTGCGACTGCAGCACGCCAGCTGCAGCTTTCCTCCCTTCAGCTGCCGCGCCACCTTCGCTCGGCGACAAACCCCGCGGGGGTCCCAGCGGCGGGGAGCTGCTTCTGCCCTGGTGAGCCGCAGGGAAAGGAGAGAGCCGGCCGTCAGCACGCGGGGGGAGGAAAACCTCCGAGGCGCAGCCCGACGATCGAGCGCAGCGAGGACCCGCGCCCGGCCGCCGCAGCCCCCACCCCTCCCGGCCCGACGCTCCGGGGAAGCGCCCCCGAAGGCTCTCGCTCGCCTCACCGCCGGCAGCCGCGCTCGCAGCCAGCGGCAACCTGCGCCTCCCGGCGCGCACGGCCCGGCCCCGGCCCCGGCCCCGGCTCGGGGAAAGACCGGCCGCGCGCCACAGAACTACAGCTCCCAGCATGCCGCGGGACGGAGCAGTCCATCCGACGCAGAGGGGAGTCGGCCAAGCGCACGCAACCGCCCCCCCCCCGCCGCTTCGCCCCCTTCCCCCCCAGCCCTCCGAAGCCCCGCGCAGTGCAGACGCCGCCGCACGCCCGGTCCGCTCCGCTCCGGCGCGGCGCCGCCCCCGCCCCGCACAAGGGCCGTTTCCGCAGAAGCCGCCGACTGCGTGGCGCCCCGACCACCCGCTGCCTCGCCCCGGCCCGGCCCGTCCGGGTGCAGCACCGCGCCTCGGCGTTCAGTGGCGTCCCGGCCCGTCCCGGCCCGTCCCGTCCGGTCCCGAGCCGGTCCCGAGCCGATCCCGGCCGGCTCAGCCGCTTCCGCCCTCGTGCCGGCAAGCCCGGCACGGCACTTCTGCCCTCGGTTCCCAGCCAATCACGGAGTGTTTCCACCCTCAGTGAAGGCTAGTCGTGATGCCACTTCCGCCCTCAGGATCCCAGCCAATCACGGAGTGCTTCCACCCTCAGTGAAGGCACGGCCTGACGCCACTGCCGCCCTGGGTTGCCAACCAATCATGGAGTGCTTCCGCCCTCAGTTAAGGCAGGGCCTGACGCCACTTCTGCTCTTAGGTTCCCAGCCAATCACGGAGTGCTTCAGCCCTCAGTTAAGGCAGGGCCTGACGCCACTTCTGCTCTTAGGTTCCCAGCCAATCACGGAGTGCTTCAGCCCTCAGTGGAGGCACGGCCTGACGCCACTTTCGCCCTCGCTTCCTAGCCCGGTATAGAGCCGGCGTGGCTCCCGCTGCGGAGAAGGGCGCCGCCATTTTGCCGCGGGCCTGGGTCCTGCGGCGCCGCCCCACTCTCCCTCTTTAGGCGAGCCGGCCGGCAGGCATGGCTTCCCGGAGCAGCGCTGATGTGCGAGCTAAAAAAAAAAATAATAATAATAATAAAAAAACGCCACTCACAGGTTTATGCGTTTCCACAACTTAGGGCAGAGGTTGCCCTTGTAGTGCCTTTTTTTTTTTTTTTTTAAAAGAAGATCCGGGTATGCTTGGTCCTCTCTCATTGCTATGGCGGGTGTCCTGCAAGTATATCTGTGAGAAAAATCTCAAATCATTTTCTTCAGACAGGATCTTCTGTGAAGATATTTTATTTGCGATTGCAGTGGCGGGCGTCCTGCCAATTAGGAGCACATTACAGTAAACAAAGCATAACCTTTTATTCCCTATTCCCCAACACCTGATCCCCTCCCGTTTCCTCATTGGCCGAGTACTACAGGTTCACAAGCTACTCGACGCTCCTCTATACCATATATGTACAATTTTACTTTTTTCAACCCTTTAATTTCTTTTTTTTTTTTTTTGTTATGTTTCGAGAACCTGTGATCTTTGTTTTACTGTTCCCACACTGCTCAACCTGTTTTTCCTGAAGCTTCTGCCTTATTTTGGAACAGTGAGGCCTTCTACTGTCCACTTATCTACATAGCATTTCTCCGTATTATGACTACACAACTATCTTGGAATACAGAAAATTAGTTCTCTACTGCAAAAACACAACTTAGTTTCTCACAATTCCCCCCTCTTCTTTCCTTACTGCTACTGTTGTTTTTGCACCTCTTCACATACTGCACTCTTGAGTTTTTCCAACATTAAGGCGCAATAGTCTTCTTTGGATGTCACGGGGGATGGTAGGTATACAATACCGTTATTATTACAATACCAACAAATAGTTGTTTGTGCCAATTCTATTCAGGTAACCATGAAGATAGTTCCTCCCAGATGTTTCTAAATGCCCAGGAATTGTCATCTTGAGCTACTCTCTGTAGGATCTTTTTTTTTTTTTTCTCCAAATACTTTTTTTTCCCAAAAAATATTTCCCCCAAATATCAGTGAGATTCGTCCCATTTGATCTACATATATACAGCAACTAACATTAATTACAGTGCACGCTCCTCCTTATGAGGTTATTAATGAATCTAATACTATTCAATTCTACAGTACTATTTTTGCAAACGTATCTAACTTATTTTCTAGATCTTCAATTATAGCAGAGATATTTACAATAGCTTTTTCTAATTCACCCACCTCTAACCAAGGTAAAAACCACCTTGCGAAGCTGTGAAATACTAGAGAATTTTACTAGAGAATTATCTGGAGTCCGCTTGATAATGTTCCACTTAATTGGGTCAAGATCCAATGTGTCCTGAAAGGCATTTAACTCACAGAGGCTTCACTATACACTTAAAGAAAGGCAGTAATAATCACCAAATGTTTACACAAGTAAGTCCAGGTCCATAGTTGAGCCTGGTAGCCTCTTTCAAGTATGATTTAATATTAGTACAGCAAGTGTCTTCTGAAAATTTGAAAAAAATGAAAGAAAGTTGAAAAAGTCTCGAGAAAAAAAAAAGAATCTAGTCCTAGAAAATGTACGTGTATGTGTTCCTTGTCTACCTGCAAAGTATGACTGCAAGTACCTCTGTAACAAACTCTGTTTATCATTTCATTATTCAGAGCTATCAGCCTGCACTAGCTTTATGAAGTTTCACTCTTCACTCTTTAGGGGTTCTGTGGAAGTTAGGCTGATTTTATAACTTCTCAGAAAGAATACGTTTGAAAAAGGAACTTACTGTGCTCAATAAACGCCAGCATGCGTTGGTTCTCTCCCCATCCTATCTCCATTATTGTTCTCATTAATTCATGTGTTATTCTACACATATTGTCTTCTTCTCTGTATACGCTGCTCAGACAGCGACCTAAAACCATGTACCACTACCAGTAGCCTCAGTGAAGTCCTAGTCATTTTTAGTTGTCCTACAATAATAAATTAAGAGTTCCTTTTAATTCTGTATCAGCATAGATCTCACCATGCATTACAGGAATAGATAAATACCATTTTATCCATTTTACAAGAAGCGATCACTTAAGATAACGTGATGAGTCACTGGCATAGCTTCAACAGCATCTACATTGGAGCACCATCAGCACAGCTGCCTGAGAACTCCTGGTAGGATGTTATCTCATCTGAGAAGAGGAACAGGTTGCAGTTCCTGCCTAGAGGATGAGGCAGTAAATGTCTGTCTTTGTTTTAAGTTACAGAAGTGTCCTCTCAGCGTACATAGCAGTTGCTCAGAAATGTGACCCCAGCAGAACATAAACTATGGGCATGCAGAACAAGTGTCATTCCAATTTCCACCAGAAAATATGTTTTGTTTTGTTGTTTTTTTTTTTTCAGTGGGAACAAGAAAAATCGAGACCTTCAAGAAAAGTTTTTGGTTATGGGTGTGTTTTTTTTTGGCTTGGTTGATTAGTTAGTTTTGCTTGTGGTTTCTACTCAGAAAAATTCTTCCTTTTTTACTCTGTAATGATACCTGGTCTCATCTCTTGGAGGGCAGAGATAGATACTTGCTCACTTGTGTATAGACACTGCATACAAGACACAAAACTGTTACAAAGCATAGCTGCCCAGTGACTTTGGTTTGAATGATTAGTAACTGAAGTACTGTGTGACAGGGGCTTATGTGAGGTCAGCACCACACTGTGTGTGGAAGTCGTGGGTCCAGCCACATCTAAACAGACCAGGAGATGAGGATCAGATGCATAATGACATCAGTGAGGCAACTGATGGAAAAGCTTACTGTGAGGACCTTGGGGCCTGGCGCACCAGACCCGTGACCCTGTGCTCACGTGCTGTGCCTGGATCCCACTTTCTGATTTGGTGCTTTAAGACAGGTAAGAAGAGCTACCACTTCATGCTTCTCAGGGGCAAGAGGATATTGTTATGGTGAAAACTCTGGATCTTCGGTTTCTGGACTTTCTACTCATGAAGCAGCTGTGAATGCTCTTCTTTCTGCATCTCTGTTCTGTCATTGTAGAATAGCCTTTCTGAGAGACGCAGGAAAAATCTGGGGAAAATTTGGAGTAGTAAGAGAAGGAAGAGTCTGCTGTGGAAAGGGTTATCCCCTGTAGTTTGGATAGGTGCAAGATCTACAACTTACCTGAGAGAACTTCTCTTTCACTGGCTGCCACAACTGAATTTGAAATTTATGCAAGACTTGAAGCTTTGGGAATTTGTTTATCTTTGCCTTTTTTAAGTCGTCTTCATTTTCCCATGTGTCTGTCCCTCATCTGCACCCACACAAACAGTATCCTCTCAGCAGGCAACTTAACAGGAGATGAGGCAAGTCAGGAACATGAGGCCTCGGCAGAGCTTTGTAGGGGACTGGATGAATGCAAGAATGCATGTCTCTGTGTCACAAGATTCTAGTGCATTGGGAAGAGACTGGCTGAGGATGATCTATAGAGTAAGCAGAAGAGCACTTTTGCTTTGGTAGGTCAGCCAGTAGGTGCATCAGTACAGTGGAACCAGTGCCAACTGGTGATGGCATGGAAAGCTGTTGTAAATGACACTGCCAATAAGCAGATCAGACACCTGTTGTAGTGGGAATTTGGCTTTAGGATTTTCTGAAGGAAGAAAAATGTCATTGTTTGGAAAACCCCAGAGTGCTAATTTTTAGTTTGCTACTTTATTTCTAATTAAAGAACACAATCATGAGGTAGTGTTTTGTGTGTTCGTTCATTCATTTTCAAAGTCTGTGTAACAAGGAAAGGAAACAGACAACTGATCGAAATTCTGATTGGAAAGCCTGTGCAGTCTGTGCTTTCCAGAAGAGTTGAATCTCCTTTCTGGACACTGAGAGTGCAGAGGAACATAGGCTTGGTCTGAAAGGCATGAATCACTGCACAGAACTGTATTCCATAGCCAAGAGCTCTGTCTAAGATGTGAAGGGTTGGAATGAGGCAGCAAGAAAAACACCAATGAAAGCCACCAAGGTGTTTTTTTGTTTGTTTGTTTTTCCTGTGTTTTCAGGATTTGTTTTAAATACTTCCTGGATTTTCAGTTGAATCCGTAGGTTTGGAATTTGTCCCGAATTACACCCCTTCATGTTATTTCTACACTGCCTATATTCTTTTAATTTGTACATTTAAAGGTTGCTGAAAAAGTGAATCATCAGGAGTTGGTATAAATACATTCTTAAAGAGCAAATGTTTGTGGTGCAGTGAGTGAATGGCTAACGCGCACACCCCTGCAAAGCTTCATCCCTGGGGATACTGAGCTCCTCCATAAAGACACTGACTACCTACAGTAGCCCAAGGGAGACTGAGTGCTCAGGACTTTTGGGGAAATGCTCCACATTTCTCTGTGTGAGCCCTGTCCTAGCATTTCTGGAAATCACCTCTATGTTTCAGTAATTGAAGGAGGGCATAGGGCTGACAAGAGGCCCCGGCTGGCAGCTTGGTGTGCTGATTTTATTCTTGGCGTCATCTTATTATTTTCGCTACCATGTTCTGTTAGTATCAGCAGGGAAGAAAATTGGTGCCATAAACTATCCATCAGACTATAAGTTGCTCTCCATGCCAAAACTCTCCATTATTATTCAGCTGTTACACATATCCTGTGAGGACTGACAATGTATGGTCAAGGGAGTGCAAGGGAAACTAAACAGTTGTCTGAAATAGACCGTGGCTTTTATCCCCTTGTTACTTTTTTCCCTACCTCTCCCCTCCTTTTTTTTTTTTTTTTTTTTTGTCCTCAAGGAGTAAAACAGGGATCTTTAAATAGAATGAAGGACACAAAAATACCTGCCATAAGAAAAATGTTTGTTGAAATGGCACACTACAGCACAAGCTGCAGTGGTAGAAATTGTGGATTTAAATCACTGACCTTAATGATGATTTGCTATCAGCAGTGAATGGTGGTTATCAGGGCTGTCAGGCCTGCCTGATTGCAAAAACTTTTTTTGTAGCGTATGTTATTTTACAGTACTATAGTGCAGTTGAGAAAAATAATTAATCCCATTTCACAACTTGCAGAGAGATCTTGATAAACTAGAGGGCGAGGCAATCACCAAAAATATGAAGTTTAACAAGAGCGTGTGCTGGATTGTGCACCTGGGACAGAGCATCCCTGTCTGTACGTGCAGACCTGGGGACAAGAGGCTGGAGAGCAGCCCTGCAGAAAGGGATCTGGGCGTTCTGGTTGACAGCAAGTTGAATATAAGTCTGCAGTCTACCCGGGCAGCCAGGAGAGCCAACTGTGTCCAGGGTGCATCAGGCACAGCATGGCTAGCCACTCGAAGGAAGTGATTGTTCCGCTCTGCTCTGCACTGCTGCAGCTTCACCTCAAGTACTTTGTGCAGGTTTGGGTACCACAGTATAAGAAGGACATAAAGCTATTAGTGAGTGTCCAAGGGAGGGCAACAAAGATGGTGAAGAGTCTAGAGGGGAAGACAAATGAGGAATGGCTGAGGTCCCTTGATTTGTTCAGCCCAGAGAAGAGGAGGCTGAGGGAAGGCCTCATGCTGGCTTGCATCTTCCTCATGAGGGGAGCGGAGGGGCAGGCACTGATTTTTTCTCTTTGGTGACAGCGACAAGACCCCAGGGAAGTGGTCATGACACTGAACCTGTTGGAGTTCAGGAAGCATTTGGACAACACTCTCAGACATATGATCTGATTTTTGGATGGTCCTATGTGGAGCCAGGAATTGGACTCGATGATCCTTGTGGGTCCCTTCCAACTTGAGATACTCTATGATTCTATGATCTAAAATAAATAAATAAAACATCAGTTAAGGTACTACCATGGTGAAAGTGCAATCTCAAAGTACAGTCTCATTGGCTGCTGTGTATTAGTGATGCTTTGGGAAAGCACACTGATCTGGTGTGACGACTTCTACGACTGTCATCTCCTTTGCATTCCTGGTTGGGTTTTGACCTCAGGCCTGCATGATGTCAGCAGTGCAAACAGCTGGTTTTTGTTTGTTTGTTTGGTTGTTTTTTTTTGTACCTCCTCACACAGGTCCTACACGTGAAAAAGATGATTTTTCCAGGGTAGTGTTGCCTTTGCGCTGTGTGGTCTCATGAGCCAGATGCAGAGATGACAGAGGAAAGAAGGAATTGCTGGCCACAAGTAAAGGCAGAAACTTGTGGCTTCTTGTAGGTCAGAATATGCTGTGATCCATTTGTCTCAACATTTCACCTGTCTGCATGTGACACTTACCTCCTAAGTTATAACTCCAGCTAAGACATATGTAGCTTTTGGAGTCAACTGCAACTTCTTGAATGTACCTTCCCCATATCTGAGAATGCCTCATACTGCAGTGAGAATTGGAGAGAAGGCTGTGGGCAAACTGGCTGTACCAGGGGACCAACCACATTGCTCAAGGAGAGGAAGGCTACACAGGCAAATACTGTATGTATGAACTACCTATCATAATAGACATTAACTAGATCTTGAAAAAATACACTTTTTTTTTTTTTTCCAAAAGAGTATGCTTTAAATGGCTTTGGGCCAAATCTATGCAGTTCATCACACCTAGATCTCGAGGCCATTGGAAAGGAGACCAGCACTGAGGTGAGTAGCAGTGCTAGTCTTTCAAAGTGTGGGTGGCAAGAATGCAGGCAAAAATTAGCTTCTGCACTGGGCCTCTATCATCTGGGCACTGTCATCACCAGGCTATGTTAGCCACACAAGAAAATTCTTAAGAGCTGTGGAATTTCATCACTCTTATTTCCATGAGGAAAATTTTTCCATTGCTCTCAGTTTGGTGCACATGGGACCCTGGATCCAATATGCACTGACAAATACATCATCAAGCTTCTGCAGCTATGGCAAGGAGGGTGGACATGGCAGGGATAGAAAAAGGGACAGGGACATGCTTTTGGGGTGGAGTATGACATCAGTGAAGTCCAAGTTTGCAAATGAAGGGAATGACAGAGAGCAGAGTGTTTCTTCAGCCTGCTGGGGTCCTGGGCCCCAGTAATAAGTTGTCAGCAATGACTGGCTGATGCTGCAATGGGCAGAGATACGAGATGCTGTGCCTGAGGACTAAAGGATGGCTTTGTCATTTTTCAAGTCAGCTTGGTGGGGGCATTTCTCATATCTAATTCCTTGAGTTTTCCTTTGCTGACAGCCCCAGCTGAAATCTGGTGATACAGAAGTAAGTTCTTGACATGGCAGAGTCTGGGAGAAATGGGATGTAAAGTTCTGTTAGGAACACAGGATCCAAGCCCCTTGAACTTAAGATTACAGTCAGAAAATAAATTTACAGTAGGTCTATGCCTAATTTCTGCCTCTCTTCATTTATATCACCTATTCACAGTTTGTGCTGGCCTAGAGTATCAAAACTAGACAACCTGTTCCTGAGACAGACCTGGATTTCACATCAGATACTCATCCTGACTAACACCATACTGCCTGCAGACTTCCCACCTTTTCCTTTCCAACTACAAGAAAACATCAGGTCTACGTTTAAGACTATACAAGTCAAAAATACTGGCTGTTTCTCTGTTCATCCAGGCATAGTTTTGTATATTCAGTACAGACCAGCCAGGAAAAGCAAGGAGTCCAAGCAGACTCTCTGGTATGAAACTCCACTTACCACAATCACCTTCGTGCATATTGGCTATTTTCTACAGGGTGAGAGGAGGAGTGTGTATTCCTCTGGCAGCAGCTATGTTATGGTATGTGACACCTGGGCACATTCCTCAGCATGCCTCTGACAGCTGCCAGCACTCACTATTGCTCAAATAGCTCTCTGGGCTATGGGGACTTTCAGATTTTCATGTGTCTTCCCAGGAGATTGTAAGTGAACCTGACGGAGCAGAAGGTGAAGAGGCTGTGTCTCCCTGGGCACTGGTTTGGTTTGGAGCACGAGCACAAAGTTGAACTTCAGTTCAGCAGTCTTCTGTAAATATCTGCCAATGCTACCAAACTACAGCAGAGGCTGTGAGCAATTGAAAAGGTTTCTTACACTTCCTTTCTCATTTAGAAAACAGAAGCTTCATGGCTTCATGGGTGACAATAGTATTTAACAAGAATGTGAAAAAATGCATTAAGAGAGAGCAATAAGAGAAGGTCCTCCTCCTTTTCTACCAGGTTCACCACTTTCCTGTCCCTCTTTAAAATCACCATTTTTCTAGATCTAAGAGACACAATTTGACAATGAAATGAGTTTGCCTGCGCGTCTCATAGGCAGGAGACAGGAATGTGTTTTAAACACTGACTTTACTACACAGGAACCTTCCTCATACAACCACAGGGACATAATTTATATCTCTGTGTCTTATCTTCCCACTGTAAAATGACTTCCGAGCCCCCCAGGATGGGAACACAAAGGCAAATCCAATGCTGTGTGCGCGCTGCTCATACCCTCTGTCCACACAGAAACATTTCCCCACTGAGAGCGAAAGATATGGAGCTGGTGTAGAGTCCCAAGAAACGGCACACAATGAAGTAGGGGGTGGCTCAATAGGCAATGTATTTCCAGCATAATCAGGTTTTTCAATAGCTTTTAAGTGCAAGAAACTTGTCTGTGACTCTTAGTATAGAGTGACAGCTAATGGCACTAAGATATTGCAGTCTTTGATTTTCAGCCCCCACAATATTACCCTGAAGGGGAATTTATGTTTGATAGGTGTTTGTTCCTAAAGTCCCACTATCTACTGATAGCGGTTAATCCCCTGAGTGACTAATGGGCATCTCATGTGGTCACTTTTATTTAACGCTCTCCTGTTACTGCCAGAGGCTTTCCTTCTCTCACTGAGCTACTGGAATCAGGGGACCAGAGAAGGAACACGTGGATCCTGCTTGTTTATGTATTCATTCCTGCTGTTGTGGATAAACTTGATGTGGAAAGCAGAGCTCTAGAAGTTACTATGTGAAGTTAAACCTTGATTCTGCCTCCGTTTGTGTTAATCCGATGTAAACATATACACAGTCTGAGGGAACCTGGCATCACAGCCCAGGTCATTCAGGCTTCCCACAGTTCAGAGAAAACGCACAGAAGCCCATACACATACACAGTGGTACTCAAACTGCCCCACTCCTTCAATGTCATTAAATTTAGAGCTCTGTAAAACAAGTGGCAAAGCAGAAGTGAGTGAAATATCTAGAAAGGTGACAGAAATGCTTTTGATTCCAGTTTTATGAAGTAGTTTCTATCACAGGAAAAACAGGTGGAAAGATTGAAAGTTTTCCTGTTCATATAAGTGCTATTTCCAAGTAAAAATGTGTCCATATTGCAAGACTGCAATGTCACTTGTTTTTTCCACGTTAAATGGTTGAACCTACAATGTCACTTTAATTCATAGCGCTGGTAAAGGAAGAGAAAAACAGCAAGTACAAATTGAAAAAAGCACTGTGCAGACCTTAATTTCATACCTGTGATGAAGATAGATGAAAGCGTATTAAATGCTGGCACGTGTATTAGGTGGCTGTGAGTAGCATTGCATGTGCTGTGTTCAGTCTGCACTCTGAGAGTATTGACTTGAAAGTGACTGGTTTATCCAAAACTGGCACAGTCCTTTTACACAATTTATACATATGATCACTCTGTGGTCACCGACCCTGGTTTCAGAATTCAGTCTGTACATTAGGCTGTCAGCTGTTGGGGACCTGTACTGACAATTTTTGACTGAGTGGCAAAGTTAGATGTGTACTCATGCAGAATAGTAAGGCATGGTTCAAATCAGGACCAGGAAAAAGCTAAGTGAGGCAAAGGGGAATTCATAAGTTACAAGCCAAGCGGCTTCCAGGAAATAATGAATGGTCACTACTGCCTATTTTAACTGACATGATCTTTCTCTTAGGAGGCACATCGAAATTTGACATTGCAAAGCCAGCGTTGTTACATTTGATGTTCTGATGAAGTTATAAGTGTTTGTTTTGTAGAAGTGGCACAAATTTGATAATTTCTACCTTTTCCCCCTACTCCCCCTCATAAAAGTTTCTGCTAAACTCACTTTTTTTCCAGTAGAAAACCCTCTTAAGCAAAGTGTCATGAGCAGCTCTATTTGTGTATAAAGCCTTGAGATATCAGGCCATAGTCACAACAAGGTCTCAGCCCTAAGGTAATTAAAATCTTGAATGGAGCTGGATCCCCATCTAAGGCACCAATGTACTGAGGCTGAAACAGTAACATCACATCCCTATTTAAATAGTTCGGCTCTGGAATAGGGGTAGCTAGGTAGAGGGGTTTCTCAAAACTCATCAGCCTCTTGTCACGCAAGAAATTAAATAAGGGTCTTCCCACTCTTTTTGCAGGGATAAGATAATTCATATAAGGGTAATTATTTTCTGAGTATCTTGGAAATATAGTGAGAGGTACCTAAATTTTCTCCTCAGTTGATACCTCTATAGGCTAGAAGAAAGTTTAAAAATGTCTCAATTTGTACAATATATATATATATGTATATACATATATGCTTTCCTTTATTTTTCTCCCCCCCCCCAAGAAACTTTAAAGCCAAATGCTTGATTATAGTTCTCCCACTGGGAAAGTGCTACAGCATCAGTGGACTTGCTTCCACTCACTGTTATCAACCTTGCTCAAAGTCTCACACTGAGTATTCAGAACCAGCTCTTAACCTATAAATGTTTTTAATATTTAAAAAATTTGCCACCTGCCTAAAGACACTGCTCCAATTTATCTATTTCTTCATTATTAATTGGTATATAATACTCTGAATCAGATTATGCATATGTGCAAAGTAGTACGTAAAAAAGGAATGAATCAAATGCAATTCTCTTGTCTCTTTGGTTTGATATCAAACTCTGATAACAGTTCTACTTCTGCCACACATTTCATTATTTAGCTTATAAATTCATGATTTCCACTGTAGTATCACTGAGTGTTGGAAGAGGTGTAGAAAAGGCTCATGATCAAGCTGAGCAGTAAATAACTAAACTACCAATCATGAGAACTAATGTCTACACTTCCAAGGCCATTTCATAGTGCTCTGTGTTGAACCAAGGCATGAGATCTCCATTCTTTTATTAGCCCTCCTGAGAAAGAGAGGATTTAGAGTCATTAATATTCATCTTCCTCTGATATGATTTGGTTTCAGAGACTCCATGGGAACCAGTGAGATTAGAATAATAAAATAATAGTAAAGTGCCTGTGGCAGAAATTGTATATAAAATCCCTCTTATACATACAGTCTCTGGACAGCAACAAGAACATGATAACTGAATTACACTTTTAACAAGATTTTGACGATTGATGAAGCAAGTACAACCCTTAAAAAAGAGTAATCTATCCCCACACACACCCTCCCCCACCCCCCGACACATCTAAGCTGTCAGTAGAGACATCTGGTCCACCTCCTTCATGAATTAGTCACTGCATTTATGTATTGCCTTTCTCAGTGTTCTCATTTACCACAAAACAGGCCAACCCAGCTTATTCTGTTCTGGCATTATTAAAATTGCTATTACCATTGCAAATGCTTCCAGGGAAGATAATATTAATAACAGTCTCTTCCATCAGATCCTGTCAGTTCCTGGGGTGATTTATATTCTTGTCTGCAAGAAGCATTATATAATTTAGAGAGAGCATATTGCTTGGCTCATAGGCTATTTTTCATGGTCTATGATGAGTGCATTGTGATCTGACATTATTGCATTACTGTTTATGCAGCTTGAGATGCATCATAAAGCAGCTAGGAATGAGCCCAAATTCAGATAGATTCTGATCTGGGAAATGAGAAAACCTATCACAAAGATCTTCGGACTGCTTGGCCTTCTTCAGCCCCCAAGTCACGTCCCTTCTGTCTATTGCTGACATCCTTTCCCTACCCAGGATGTGGATGGCAGCTGTTTCAATACGTATCGCCACTGAGCCAGTTGTTGCAGGAGTGATCAGAGGCATCCTGCCAGCCCCAGAACATGATGGGCTCCTTAGGATTGTTCTCTACGTAAGCACCATACTGTGTCTGTGAGGCGACAAGTCACTTCAACTCTTTGGCAAGAGCTGTCTAAGAGGAATCAAGATCAGTTTTTATTTCCATGAAAACAGATGTAATCTGGATCTTGCCAGGAAGCCTGGTGAACACCTCTCATTTGTATAATACAGACTTGAATGGAGCAATCTTATTTTAAACACAAGGTCATGGCACTTGGATTCTATTCCTGCACACTCAATGAAAGGTACACTTTAATTTATGCAGTTTATATACAGCACTTAGGTTCTATAGCAAGCTGCCGGGGCAAATCTTGTTTCCAAAAAATTTGGACTTGTTATCAAGTAGGAGATCTCAGGTCCTATTGCCAGGAAACTGGAGATGGCTATTCCTCTTCATTTAGCTTTTAGAAAATAATAAATTAAACAAAAAGTGAAACTTAATGTGTACTAGATTTACTCAGGTCTGACAAGTTAGTTCAATTTTTAACTAAATCTAAGAGAAGACCTTTCTGAAAAAAAAAAAAAAGAAAAAAAAACCTTCAATGCTTCTTAAAGTTGCTTTTAAAAATGCTTTTTAAAAATGCTTTTCTAAATCAACCATTTCATCTGGGAAATACAAAAACATTTAACCTCAGTGTTCACCCAGCCAAATATTTCCAACTCCTCATTTTGAAGTAGTGTTTTCATTTAAAAATCTTTCCTCAAGGTGCAAGAAATAATTTTGAAAGATAGATAATCACAAAAATAGAAAAAAAAAAAAGTTAAGCATTCTATTCTAGTTAAGGCACTTTGGATGGATTTTGAGATGACGTTTTCTGAGCTGGATTTCTGTCCTCACCCTAAACGTTCAGTTTTAGTTTAGCTTGGAATAAACTAATTGAACTGGGTTTGGCTAGGTGGAGTTAGCTTTCCCTGCGGTGGCCCATACAGCATTGTGCTATTGTGCACTTGTAGCTAGATGAGCATTGGTATCACACCAATGTTTTGTCTATGGCTGAGCAGTGCTGGCACAGCATTAAAGCTCCCTCCAAACCCCTTCCCAGAACCAATAGGCTGGGGTGGGCAAAAGGTGGGGAGGGGACATCACCAGGACAGCTGACCTAAATCAACCAAAGGGATATTCCATACCATATAATGTCACACTCAGCAATAAAAGGTGGGAAAGGGGAAGGAAAAAGGGGGGGGGGGGGGGCTCTTTTTATGAAGACATCTGTTCTCCCAAACAACTGCTATGCATATTGAGGCCCTGCTTCCCAGAACATGGAAGAACATTGCTTGTTGATGGGAAGTAGTGATATTTTTTTTTCTCTCTCTATGCTTCTGCACAGTCTGCTTGTATTTCTTCTCTGGTGGTATTTTTTCTCTGGTGTGTATTTTTTCTCTGGTGGTGGTGGTGTGGTAACTATAATCCAATCCTTCCTGTATGGGCAGGTTTAGTCTTTTTAGAGAAAGTATACCCGAGGTGTCTTTCTCTTTTTTCTTTTCTTTTCTTTTCTTTTCTTTTCTTTTCTTTTCTTTTCTTTTCTTTTCTTTTCTTTTCTTTTCTTTTCTTTTCTTTTCTTTTCTTTTCTTTTCTTTTCTTTTCTTTTCTTTTCTTTTCTTTTCTTTTCTTTTCTTTTCTTTTCTTTTCTTTTCTTTTCTTTTCTTTTCTTTTCTTTTCTTTTCTTTTCTTTTCTTTTCTTTTCTTTTCTTTTCTTTTCTTTTCTTTTCTTTTCTTTTCTTTCATCATGAATAGTTGTTTGACACAAGTAGTTTGGCTATTTCCCCAGTAAATCATCCTCCTTGCATTCTTCAGGTCAGTCTGCTGTTCAGGTCATGACCTAAACACCTGATTCAAGCTGGAATCATATCCAACAAGTCCTTTCTTCCAAACCAGCCATCCACCTGCACAACCCTGCAAGAATCACAAACATGTCTCTGCCCTCATTCTGATAAAGAGCTTCACTCGCAGAGATTCTCACTAGCTGCTCTTTCAGGCTCCTAAAACAATGAATGGCAACCCCTGTCTTAGAAGTATATATTCTCTAATTTGAAAAGCTGTTTCTATCATGGATCTTACATGATAAAATATACACATCCTCTGACTTCAGATCAATAGTAGACGTGTGTTAGAATACTATAAGTGCTCTGACTCCAGCATATGTCTGGGTAGACAAAAGCGTTTCTGATACCCAGCAGACATCAAAGCCTAGAGTGCATTTCAGGTGGTATAGATTTCTCTCATAAACTGTTAATTTTATTATGTCTGTTGACTTCAACAGACATGAGAAAAACAAACAAATAAACAAAAAACAACAACAACAAAACAGTTTTGTTTAGATCCTGGCTTCCTTTAAGGAACAAACAGTGCTACAGAAGTCCTGCAGGAGCTGACTACATGAGTGTGGCTGCTCTGCCACCCTTCCCCATTCACCAATGAATATATAGCTCACAAATTTGCTGATATATTTAGATGCCTGACAGTCCAGTCAAACATAATGAAAACCTCAAATCTTCAAAACTAGTCTGTAACCTAACAGAACACAGCCAGTGTGAGGTAGTTAGGTGGTCAGATTATACCAATATGTTAAGATACCATATGTATCAGCTATCAGCTGCAATTATTAGTCACTTGAAAAGACTTGGCCAATTAGTTGTTTAACTGAGGTCAATTACATAACGCCTAAAGTCCTGTAATTACAGGAGCATATTCCTGGAAGGTGGCTTGAAGACAAGTGTAGGGCCAACTGCCTCTAGTGTAATGCTGGTGAAACCACTGGAAACCTGCTGAGAATGAGCATGTCCCAGTGCACAGAGCTGTGTTCTTGTCAGCTGCACACTAGCATCAGGCAGTCAGCCCTACAGCACGCAGCAACAGTTTGGTCTCCTTGTCTTTGCAGTGCATCCTAGTAGTGCATCCACGGCTTCATTACTGTGGTAGCAATCCTTGCAGGACTACATAGCACTGCAAAGGACAGCTTTGGTAGCCAGGCTGCTAAAATGAAAAAGCTGTGTAATACTTTCTAGGATGTGTCTTTTTGCTATTCTGCCTTTTAGGCACAGAGTCCACCCTAGGATATATCACATTGAATCCTCTTACAGGTATTCTGCTCACAGAGTGCTTACAACTGAGACAAAAGAAACACAAATAATAAAAGTATCAGCTTCTTGAAGATGTACCAGTCTTATTAAGAAGTCATTTCTCCGGGCAGGAAATGCGTATTTTTCTCTGGCATGCTTATCTGATAAAAACAGTGAGTTGACTGAGGATATATACTGCACCTGTACATATGCTGATACTTTGTTCCCCAGTAGATTCTTGTCATAGGTTTTAAAATATCACAAATAATTCATTTTTGCCCACATATGGACAATGTAGACGCATGCTGTATAGACTGCATTTCAACTAGTTATTTTAACACTGTTTGCTCTATACCCCCCAAAAAAAAAAAAAAAAAAAGTTTTGTGCTTGATTAGCTCAGATTAACCAGGTTAGGGTCTAGATGTGTTTGGGCAGTGTGTATGGTACAAGTGTGTGTATGCATAAGCATACCTACCCCGGGCTGCATCAAAAGCAGTGCGGCCAGCGGGGCAAGGGAGGTGATTCTCACCCTCCACTCCACTCTTGTGAAACCCCACCTGCAGCACTGCATTCAGCTATGGGGCCCCCAGCCCCAGGACAGTGACCTGTTGGAGTGCATCCAGAGGAGGCCATGAGGATGCTCAGAGGCTAGCTGGGGCTTTGAGCAACCCGGTCTGGTGGGAGGTATCCCTGCCTATGGCAGGAGTTGGAACTGGATGAGCTTTAAGGCCCCTTCCAAATGCAACCCATTCTATTGTTCTATGATAAACATGCACATCTTTTTCCTTGAAATTGGTTTCTTTGCAAATCACTTTCCTAAATTGTCCTTCCTGTTATTAAAGAAAATTATTAATTGATTAATCTATACCTGGCCTACAAGGAAGAAGGAGGTGGTTGAACAATTTCAGGAGTTTACTCCTGGTGTAAGAAAGAATGGAATGTCCAAATTGTCAAGAAACTCAGCTAGGCAAGGGAGTTTGCTGGCAGATCATATAAATCAGGGGACTTGCATGCAGGAGAAACCTACACTTCGAAAAACTGTAGAGACAGACATATGAGTGCTGAATTAATGATGTGAAGCAGCAGACAGTGAAAAATGCACTAAAAATGAGGAGGCTACAGTAACCTAGATAGAAATTACTAAGATTTGGGGAAGTTTTCTGTCTGGAAAGAAAAGAACAGTTAACGAAAATTCCTAGAGATAAAAACTGTTCCACAAAATCAAGTCACAATTCCCTCTTAGCATTCATAAATAGCCCAAGATCTTGTTTACAGTTGTAATTTCTATTTGATGGAGTTATCGTCAAAGAGATTAGCAACTCCTTTCAGTTCTGAGCCATTTAAATTTAGCAGCAGGAAGAAGAAGTTTGTTGAGTGTGGAATCCACCCCTGCTGCTCCAAAACAATCAGAAACAGGAAAAAGTAATCAAAAGGGAGTTTTAATGAATTATAGGGCCATTGTTTATTGGAGAGGGCTGAAAGCATAAAGCCCAAGCCTGGAGGACCTCTGTGACCCTGCACTGCCTCTTGGTGGCAAAATATTTGCTTGAAATTACGTCAAAACAACACAATGTGTGTGTCTGAAGGCCAAGGGAGGGGGAAGTGTTGAGAAAAATAGTGGAAATTCCCTGTGTTTCTGAATGTACCGAAGGCTTTCCTTGAAAAACAAGGCGATAAACAGCAGCTGTATTTATATGCCCAAGCTAGTGCCGACAGCATCTCCCTCGACAGTGTGAAGGGGAAGGCTGCATCTGCCAGACAGCCTGAGAAGGAGTTGCAGTCCCTTGCTCCACGGCAGCCTAGGGCAGGGGCTGCAGAGCTGAGGGGCAGTGCCTGGGGCAAGGGACACGGGCAGAGTCAGCTGCCAGGGCCTCGGCCATCCCCATGGCAACTGCAGCTGGCAGCCCCAGGCAAGGAGCCGCCAACACTGTCTGATGTGCCCATCAAAGTGAAAGCTTCACAGGGGGGTGAGGAAGCTCTTCTGACAGACTGAAAACAGGAAATTTGCTCTTCCAAGGAAATAATTACACAGCAGTGCTGGGTTTTTGGTTAAGGAGACTTCTGTTGCTTTCCCAGAACTCTGAGGTAAATAGGTGCAACATTAACTCATAATTTCCCTGTGGTGCTCACCAGCAGTTACTTGATCAGAAGCATGTGTCAGAAAGCAGTCTGCTGCACCTGCCGGGTCAGGGAAAGAGAGTGTTCATCTCTGTGTACCACTGGTGACTTTTTTGCTGGAGAAATCTCTGCCAAAATGCTCATGACTTGAATGTAAGGCTGCTCTAGGGAACGGGTCTAGACCCCACCAGCCTTTCCAAAAGCATCTCAACAGGAGGAAGTCAACAGGTATTAAGAAGAAAGCAGAATGTTTCTCAGGGAAAATGGGCGCACTGAAATCAACAGCAGATTGAATGGCTCAGAGAGCAGCTTACGCTGCAGTGGGCTTACGCCAACTGACCTGCTCAGCCACACTCTGCATGACCTGGAGAATTTGTCCGCCTGTCAAAGTTATATCCCCAACATGCCTCCCAGATCCTTGGGAAAGGTACAATAAATGTGATGGTCATGAGCTGAATGACCTGTCCAGGCATTCATCCCCTATCTTTCAGAAATTGCACTCAATCAGTCAGATGCACCATGCACAGCTTTACAGCACCCAAACAGCTGAGAAGGGACATGTTCTGCACACTGTGGAACTACATAGGAAGCAACTCACAATAGCATCCACATTAACAGTCTCTATGCATTTTTTTTTTTCAATACCCAGCTAAAAAGCAAGCTTTCACCTTGCATATTACACCCGGGCCAGCATGTCACTGACAACACTTACATTTTGTTATTACTGCTATTACTGTTATTAGCTAATAACACATCAGCACAATATATCACATAAACGACCAACTGAAGGAGATGGAACTTCATGCCGTTCATTAAGACTGGAGGGATAAGTGTCAGCTGCCCCAAAAATAACAGGGAATGCTATTTGTCACAATACTTCAGTTCTAAGATGCATTAAAACTACTGTTGCTTTGTATTTCAGTTTCACAAGACAGACTGTCAAGCCAGACCAAGTATTTGTATTTCACCAAGACCTACTACACTATGAACAGGTTTGCTAAGACCCTAGATTTTATTTCACTTTTACCTTTTTAAAAATTCCAAATACCCATGTTTTATCTGAACAAGATCACTTATCTAGGCATATGGCTTTTTGGTCAAATTCAAAACCATAGCTCTGTCCAAATTCGTATAATTTGCTATTCATTCTTATTACTCCACCAAGAAGTTAAAATATTTTAATTAGATAGAATGTGTAGATTTAGGTTGCAAATAAAAATTGTAAAGCGGAAAACACCCATAAAGAGACTTACAAGTGGCTACTAAAATTCAGATTCTTCAGATTTTTGCAAGCCCAGTTAAATATTTTTGACCCATTAACATCCACAGCACCTACAGCTGCCACTAGAGCTGCAGACATCATTTCTGCAGGCCAAGATCAAATGACCTCACACTGGACTCCACAGAATTAAAGAACAGATTAGAATATTCTAAAGCATTCAGGCCCACTGACTGCATCTGAAAAATTCACACACACTCAACTAAAACATGTTTGTACAGTTACATACATGTAAAGTGATTTTATAGAACAGGCACAGTACTGTCATTCTGACCTGAGGTCTTGCACCGCTATAATTAGCAACTGTAAACACAGTTCCATTTGGTTTATCTACATCATATATATTAAGAAAAGCCCACCTTGATGTCATGCATTTGTCTAAATAAGACCCAAGATGTTTGTTACAAGTTACTCTGTTAGAAGTGTAATCCACAAAAAATGCAATATACATAAGCTAATACTATCCAGTTCCTCTGCTTTCTCTAAGATGGTAACTTCAGAGCCATTTCTGAATTTAGAATTAGATTATGGATTTGCACAGACAAACCAATACTTATAAGAACATCATAGAACCATAGCATGGTTTGGGTTGGAAGGGACCCTGAAGCTCATCCAGATCCAAATCCTGCCATAGGCAGGGACACCTTCCACCAGACCGGGTTGCTCAAAGCCCCAGCCAGCCTGGCCTTGGACACCCCTCCAGGGATGGGGCATCCAGGGACAGGCCATCCAGGCCGCTCCTCAGGGCAGCCTGTCCTAGTGCCTCACCACTCTCTGAGTAAAGAATTTCTTCCTAATATCTAATCTAAATCTCCCCTCTCTTAGTTTAAAACCATTGTTGTAACAAAACCCTAATTACAACGTTTCTTCATAATTTTTGTACTTACTCTCCAAAGCCAGAAGCTCTCACAAACACTCATTCAGATGTCAATCTGGAAAATACTTGCATGTTTAAAACATTATTTACAAACGAAATGCAGGTCATCAGCTTGACTGTTGGAGCAGAAGTGTGTGTGTATATATATATATATATTTATATATATATTTTTTTTTAAGCTGGCAGAAAAAGTATCTGTCTGTGGTTTCCTTTCTTAATGAAGGAAAATGTATTTTACCTTGTCTTACGTCTGTAAACAAAAGCAGATCTAGGAAAAAAAGAAAAAAAAGAGCTATGGTAAAAGGCACAACTACCCCCTCCTTCCTCACTGCTCACTCTCTCTTGTGATTGTGTAAAGCAAGGAAGTTAAAGGCTGGTAGAGACTGAAAAACATGTTTTTCTTTGAAAGTTCATCCACAAGAATATTTATCAGCTGTTGGCAAAACACACAAAAAAATAATATCTTTTTAAAAAGCCATAAACAAGTGGGTCACTTTTTCACTGAAAAACGGAGGATGTTTGAAGTCTGCTGTGAAAAACATGTTTTTTATTTGATTTTTTTTTTCCCCTGCTCACTGGAAGTCACTCAGGTCTTGTGCTGCTCAGATCTTTAGTACTATACAGTGTATTTTTGTCTCGTGGTCAGACAGTTTTCCTTCCTCATGGATGAATGTCATCAAAGCTATCCATGGAGAACAGAATCTAAAAACCCACTTGTTTATCTGGCTTCTGTAAATAACTGGCTAGTAGAATGGTCAGACAAAGATGGGTACATGGGCAGAGACAGGCTGTGTCCACGCCATTCAGAGTAGTCAGAGCAATATTGCTGGAGGGCTCCTGGCAGACTGCCCTCCAGAAAGTTTCTGGTTTGGAGGATGAAGGAGCTACTTCTCTGTAGCCACCATTTTTATGTGTATTCTCTGTAGCCACTATTCTCTGTAGACTACATCAGGTCCATAGTCCAGCCAAAGCCAAAACCCAAACCTTTCTCTGGTTTAATGCAAGCAGCCTATCAGCTCTCAGGGTCCAGGATGGCCTTGTGGATGTGTAAGGACATGATAAACTACGGGCTGTAGACCTCTCACTTGTTCTCTGAGTCCTTCTATAACAGTGCTCAAAAGGATCTTCCAAAAATGGATTAAAAATCTTCTCCCACAAACCAGTGCCCAAAGAAGAGAACAAGTTAGAACAAAGTCGTTTGTTTTTCTTTGCCCAGTTAATTTCCTAAGTGTTCAGTATGCTGAAATCACAGCACTTCACAAGACTTTGAAGAGTGCTTCATTATGGTAGGAAGGACATTTAGAAAATATGGAGTGATGAAAAATGTCCCAGAACTAGCCTGACTTAAACTGTAATGGCTTCAGTAAAGAGGTGTGCAGAGCACTGCAAGAAGCAAAGAGGCCACTCTATCTGTGTTGTAATGATCTAGAAGTAATGGGCTAAAACCACACTGACACATAACTGGTTCCATCACTATTGCTTAAACTAAGGCATATAAAAGATGTTGTCTGAGTGATTGTGAAAATGGTCTGGTTCAGACATAGCAAAAGGTGCCCTGAAGTGATAGAAATGCAGGTAAAATATTGTCTAGCTTCCTTAAAAAAAAAAAAAAAAAAAAAAAAAGTGCAAATATCCTAACTTTAGGAATGCAGAGTACTTTTAACCACATTGAAAATATATGAGCTAGTGGGTGCTCCATAGCTCTGAAAAAACAGCCAAGTAAAAGAGAAAAAAAACCCTATAAAACAGTGCAGGGCAGGAACATTTGGGAATACAGTGGAGACTCCTGATTAAAGCACTGTGAAGAGATAGAGACGATGAAGCTGTCTCCATTATTAGAATCAATTACATTAATGGATATGAGAACAGGGTGCAGGTAAAGACCAACTGCTTCACAGGCATATCAATAATGAGGTGTTAGTGTTTCATATCTCTCCTTATAAATCAAACCACTTAAGCAAATTAAAGGCTTCTTTATTGTCACTTGAATAAATTGTGTCCCTCTTTTTCTCTGCTTGGATCAAAAGTGGGCTCTCAGATTTCTGACCCAGCTTTAGAGGTATCATAAGTACTACCATCCAGCATACAAATTTATTGTGTCTTGTCACGTGAGTCCTCCATATTAAAATTCTTTCAGCTGGACTTTTCTCCTCTTCTTTTGATAGCGTGTCACTGAAGACATGAATCTGGGACTGGCATATAGAAGAAAATAAAGTATGGGAGAAGTTGCAGTGTGTCCATGCTTTATCAAACAACAAGGAATTCAGAATGTTTTTATGTTTAACAGCCCAGCCCAGGTGCAAAGAAAAGTTCTAAATCAAACTTCTTATTACCTCTGACTTGAAAGGCAACTGTGATACAAATTTATGAGAAGCCAAGTTTCATTAATTCCAGGGCTCAATGCTTCTGACAAAAAAGTACTGCCAGAAGTGAGAAAGAAGATGTTTTTACTCTACTTTGACAAAACTGGTGTACCTCCACTTCCATGTTTTGTGTATCTTTCCTTCAGTGATGCTAAAAATGTTCAAAATATATGACTGGGGGCTCATTCATTCAGCAGTAGCATTTATATGGTAATTGTGCCTACAGAACAACAAAGAAGTGCTCCTAAGAAGCAAACTGCTCAGATACTTTCCACAGAGAAGTCCTTGTGAAGTCTGGACCAGATGTTGAAATTAAGAATGATAAAGGAAATAGGATTTTGCCTGCTGTGTTTGCTCTTCCCATCTGCTGCCTTTGGTAAAACCTCTGGGTCCCACCTGGGAGCTGAATTGACCCAAGATGCATTATGTGTCACCAGTCCTCTGTGGACATCCCAGGCTAATCTTGGGCAGCCTCTTCTAATTCACCCTTTGGTTCACTGTACAAGATACCACCTACATGGAACACTTGTAAACTAAACCACAGACAAAAATGTGTGATCAGTCAAAAACAATTTAGGTAAACCTTCGACAGATAACTGGGCACAGGGGGATGACTGAACTGAGTCAAGCCTTGGTGATCCTTCCAAGCCTTATATGTTCGTGATCCTATTATTACTGAGAACAGCTCCTGAACTGCAATGAGATCATATGGGATATTTTCATCCTTGCATAGCTGAAATGCTTTAGATATGCTTGCTTATAGGCAAAGCCATGCCAGGCAGAAGGGAGAGATTTGAGTGCTAATGATCCAGACAAAGAACATATCTGAGTGCATTGGCTCCATAAGGCTTTCATGCATCCTGTGTTGCTTACCCAGCAAACTGTGCCCAGTGTTGGTGGGGCTTCCCACATACATGCCAATGGCCAAGAGCAAGCTGAAAAAGTTTTGTCTGGTTCAATGAGAAGTGAGTTAGCATTGCAGGAATGCCTCACACCCTTCCTCACATGTGCTTCCACCTGAAGCACTTTGACTGCAGCCAGGCCAAGCAATAACACCCTGGGAGCTGGGAGCTACTTGGCCTGCTCTAGACATGGACGCATACAAAAAAAAGTCTTGGCTGCCTACAAGAGAGACTGAAGATGGAGAGCAATGCTCAGGATAAGACCAAAATGAAATTTTTGGCATTACAGAACTTCTTCACGTCAGTTTCGGCTCCCAGCAGAGCTGCCTCCAGGTGGTAGATATATCACAAGCAGTCCTGTAATTTGGGCCACTGAGAAAAATTGTTCCATAATCTGATCACATAACTTTACGTTACCTTTCCTCGTGCAGTACCTCATAACCTCAAGTTTTAAGAGCTAGGTTTAGGCTTTCTCCCCAAAGAACAAGTCACAGAAACAATGTTGAACTGGAAACACTTTAATAGATGTCTTGTGTCTAACTAGTTCTCCTTACATTTATAACTTGTATTTGGCTTAAAACATACTTCACTGTATCTGGTGAGGGCGCTGAAGGTGAGCTTGTCTGTTTATGACCCAGGTCAGTCAATATAGCAAAACAAATTGGTTGTCTCAGCAAACTTTTCTTCTACCCTTAAAATAAAAATAACTTCTAGTTAAAGGATACACTTGCTTCTGTGTGTATGAAAATTAGAGGAAATTTCATGAGAAACCCTTCTGCTGTAAGGCTTCTCTACCCACTAGTGGCAAGGGCATTCAGGCAGCCTGGATTACAGCAGACATAACCCGGTACATAACAGCTTCCCCTGTGGTCAGTAACACAGCATATCACTGTAGGTACAAACATATATGAAATAATCAGGGTAGGTTTTGAAGGCAGCCATTCTATAGTATCAACAGCATAGCTTGCTGGAAGGAAATTGGATAGTCTGAGGAATCCTCCCCTGTAGTACTCTACTTTCAGTATTTGGTGAGAAAGGACCTGAATGCAAAGGAAGGGATAACTTTTGAATATTGCTGTATACTACTGTTGTTTGTTTGGTTTGTTTGTTTGTTTGTTTGTTTGTTTGTTTGTTTTTCTTAAGCCTGAACACTGGAAAAACTACTTGAATATCCAAATGGCTCAGTTTTATGGGTAGAGCAGACTGGGACAACTCTGTTGCATTGCATTTGCTGTGAAAAGGTGGGGAGGCAGAATTTGTGTTCAAAACCAAAAAATAAGAACAAAGACTTCCCACTGTTTACCATTCTCATCTATTGCACTTGCTTTTATTCTGTGAACTACGCTTTAACTCCCTATCAGATACAGCTGACCTGTGTGCTCTTTTGAAAGAACCCACCAAATCTGAACTTTAAAGCAAATTTGTGACTGTCTGTACAAATACAGAATTGCAGAAGTTAATACTCATTTCAGGTAGGCTCAACTGTCTCTGCTAGCAATGGTCCTTCCCTGATGTAAAATCACAAATATAAGTATAGGTGTAGTTTTCTCGCTGCATTCAAACTACAAATGATTTTCTGAAAGCTCAACTTCGGACTTCTCTAAGTCTGATCATAATAGGGAAAATACTCAATGAGCAAAGCACAAGATGACAATACTTCTTAGCCATAAAATGCTCATGGGATACAAGAATTTGTCACTTTTTAAAAAATGGACTGCATAATGTTAAGATACATCCTGCAAAACACCTGAGAGGGTGACAATGTTGTAAGATTCAGTTGCCTCTCCAATAAGATGGAAAGAGCATATTGTAAAATTTTTCCAGGAGCTGCCAACACAGGATCAACATTTAGTCATGAAGATGAAAAGCGTTTACAAATGCTTCTGATGGAAAGGATTATCATCTGCTAATTAACCTCCAGACCATTTAACAAGGCAGCAGTGTGGGTGCAGAGGTGGTGGGAGCAGTGGTGAACAGAGAGGCAGATTCCAGCCTTTGGGGTAGGATTATGGCTTGAATTACAGCCTCCTGCTGTATCTGTTATGGCACCCCGGTGGTTAATATGAGCCCTCTTTGTCCAGGAGTTGCTGTGGAGACGGTTCCTGTACCGCAGGAAGCAGGGAGAAGAGAAGTTTCCTGTTTTGAAGAAGGTTTAAGAATGATTTTCCTCCAATCAGGCAGCAGATGCCTGGGCAGGAAATGGAGAACGCAGCTGCCAGCCCGCTCTGGGTCAGTGGCTGCGCTAATCAATGCAGGCTGGGTTTCATAGCCAAAAAGGCCCCAGCGATAAGTGGGTTGCAGAGGTAAGGGAGTGACTGGAGGTAGAAGGGGCCTAGAGGGAGACTGACCCTGGAGTGAGACCAAAACAAACCCAAATACTAAGAGGAAATGGGCGTTTGGCTTCCTCCCTATATGTACCTTTCACATGGCACATTGCACCCAGAATATGGCCCTGATAAAAATGAGGCATGTCATTAATTGTTGTGGTTCAAAACAATGCTCTGAAGTAGCAACAATCATTGTTGCTGTAGCTTTTTCTCTTGGTGATTCACTGCTGAGGGAGACTTGCATATATTGGGGGTGTCAAACGCATGGTCCCATCAAACAGGAAACCAGTTATAATTTATCCATCATCTCGATATTTATTTATTTATTTTTTCCTTTTTCAGATGAAATTTAGTGTGTGTGTTTGCTGACCTCCAGGAGTGAAATTCAACTCTGGTCCCAATGAAGCTAGAACTCCTGTTGACATTGTTTGTGCCAAGACAGTCTTTTTGATTCAGCGCCCAATTTTCTTTAATTGACACCAGTTTTATACCCGCATGTTTGACCCTCAGTGGCATTGCTCCTGACTTAACCTTCAGGTTTACTTCGACTGATGCCTGAAGCAGCCATCTGCAATCCTTCCTCTCCCAGTCCATGGTTTGGTTCTCCGCGAAGTTATTTCCTCCAGTGGTTTATGTAACAGCATTTGGGAGGAGGTGAAAGGCTGGAGGAAAACAAGGCTGACTGCAGTAGGTAAATCCACACAAGTGTATTTTTAGCTTCTGTTCTGCTTGTTGTCTGCAGAACTCATGAGCTCTACTGACATAGAATCATAGAATATCCCAAGTTGGAAGGGACCCATAAGGATCATCAAGTCCAACTCCTGGCACCACACAGGTCTGCCCAAAATTTTAGACCATGTGACTAAATGCACAGTCCAATTGCTTCGTAAATTCAGACAGGCTTGGTGCAGTGACTACTTCACTAGGGAGCCTGTTCCAGTGCGCGACCACCCTCTCAGTGAAGAACCTCTTCCTGATGTCCAGCCGAAACTTCCCCTGCCTCAGCTTAACACCGTTCCCGCGGGTCTTATCACTGGTGATAACAGAGAATAGGTCACCTTCCTCTCCACTCCCCCTCGTGAGGAAGTTGTAGACTGCGATGAGGTCCCCCCTCAGCCTCCTCTTCTCCAGGCTGAACAGGCCCAGTGACCTTAGCTGCATATTGCAAATACAGGTACTGCATGCTTTTGGAGTGCAAAATAATCATGTCCCACTGAGTAAGGATAAATGTGTTTCTGGACATGTCAAGACATGAGTTGCTCAAGCTAAGTTAAGTCAAAGAAAGCTTTGCTTGGGTAAGACATGAATCAAAACTGAGCAAGGATTTGAGAACTAGGCATCTGGGCAGTTGAGAAGGAAAGAAAATCTCCATGACATCGAGGAATGGATGGACCCAGCTGTGGCATTTTGTAAGCTCTCAGATTTTGTACCATTGCCTACAAATATTCCTTTTTTACCAAAATACTAAGCAACAGAAATTTTAGAAACTTGGTATATAACAGGAACCTTGATGACACCATGAACCGTAGTGGAAGCACATAAACCTTCCTGAGAAGACTGGTGTTCTTGCTAGGGGCCCTTTTCTGAAATAAATAAATAAAGAAAGAAAGAAAGGAAGGAAGGAAGGAAGGAAGGAAGAAAAAAACTGAAAGAATCAGATGCTCAGTTGCTTAAGCTAGAGTCAAAGACATATTTAGATAATTTCACAGCTTTATTTCTCTCTCTCATTCCTGGGAGACTTCTCTATCCACAGTCCTTCCATCCTCCCCTAAAGCGTTATGGGGTCTGTGTACATCAACCATTCTTCAAAATATATTATCTCCAGCAGTTTGTCATGAGCTCTCTTACTCAGATAATGGACAGCATGTTTTCAATGCTATTCATAAATAACTGGATATTGTTATCCCCTTTTTCTTTTTGCAAAAATATGTACTGCAAAGAGATATGCTACAAAACCAAGTAGCAATCTGCCTAGATGCAGGAAAGAATATTCCTCAACTTCTACCTATAACTCTCCCATTCTTCTCTTCCTCTTCCTGCCTTTGTGCTTGCCTTCATTTGCCTTCTCTTGGTTTTGTTTAGGATTTAAATTCTTCAAGACCAAGGCTGTGACACATCTGACAGGCTCTTGGTTTGGTGTACAGCACACCCTACTATTCTGGTTCTAAGCCTCCTGGTGTCAGTCAGGCTTTTGAGCAGAGAGGAGAAAGAAACCAAGAGTGGAGGAAACATTACGCGCTAGTCTCTGCAGAGCATACAAAATACCGCAGCCATGGGAATTTGTCATCAGGCAGCAATGACATCACTCTGCAACAGCCCCCTAGTGCTATTCCATTCTAAAGACAAATATCCAATAAGTCTTTACTTACCAGTATTTACCTTGGGTGGCTATTAAAATATTCAGCTCATCACAGCTGCCACATTTTAAATTTCATTTTATGCAAGGAATGCATCTGGTTATTGGCCTGTATTTACTATTCCATCTTGCTTTAGTGAGTGATCTCACTTTATGTAACACACAGCACCATTTTTCCCTCGAGTAACTGCTCACATACATATATTTTTTATATTGTATATATACAATGTATATTGTATATATTGTGCTTACGTACAATAATGCTAAAGCAGACCTGACCAGCATTAATCCATGCCCATATAAGAGACTTTCCCCCATATAGTAAGCTTTTCAGGTAGTCTAGGCACACAAAAACAAACACAAGCAATTAACTGTCCTATATATTGTGTCCTTTGAATCTACACACTTGGGCTTTGCCAGACCACCAACAGTAATGAGTGCTGTTGGACTGATTCTCCCTGTCCCATGGTTTCCCAGGTGGTGTACTACCTGATAGAATGCACCAGGAAATATCAAAATAACATGAAAGCGTGATTTCTTGGGCAACTAATACCAGATTAATGTAAAGATTTATAAGGTAATGTCAGTTTCTGAAATTGTTCCTAGGAGGAAGTAGCAGGTTAAGTTCTGTGTGATTTGGGGGTCAACCTCCAGTGAAAGATGATGAAAAATGTTCTGAAATACAGCTTTGATGAAGCAGACCTCATCTTGAAGAAAATCTCTACATAGGCAGAAAAATAACAATTAGGATGCGTAAGTAGTGTAGTCTGATAGAAAGAGTCTCTAGATCTTCATTAAAATGGCAAGTAGAGTGCTAGTTTGTTTCAATGATATAAAATAAGATTCCAACATGCTAGACAACTCTAATCTACCAGGGCATGTAAGTATATAGAGTAGACCTGCTTTAAATGGATTATCCACTTGCGCAGATTTAAGCACATACATAAATAACCTACTGGATAGGGACCTACAAGCCTAGAAAGAGTTTAAAAATTCATCAAACATTAAATGGATAGTTTGATTATATTTTGAAGGAAATCCTTTGCTAAAAGTCATCTTATTAAAAAATAGTTGGAATTATTCAAAAAACATATTTCATTACCATTTCAGTAATTGAGTAATGAAAATAGATGTGTCAATTTCACTTCTAGTCAATTAAGCCATGGATTCTCCCTGAGGAAGAGGATTCCTCTGTGCTGGACTCTACCTGCTGCAAGGAGCATTTTCCATGATGTGGCCTCCAGTCCTTCAGTACTATTCCTTGCTTGCAAAACACAAGCAAAAATATACATGCTTGCAAAAGTCGTGCTTCCTCCTCTGGTTGCAGAAGTTAAATTTGACCATTCAGCATCTCCTGAATATATTCACATTTGTTCACCTTCCAATTGTAATACAGATCATTTCCCATTATTTTTGAAGAGGGATAGAGGATAAAGTGATAAATTTCAAGCAGATCTTTTATGGCTATGACTTGCATTTAGATATAGAGATACTAAAGCTTTTCATTCTGTTAGTACAAGTTAGTACAAGAAATTACACCCTGGATTGTCTTTTAGACTGACAATGAAGAGAATATAAGCCTTTTGCTTAGTAAATATACTTTAGTTTTTTTAAAGGTAATGATCACTACCTTTGTTTCTTTTTCCCTATTGCACCCAAATTGTAGCTTAACTGCCCATCAAGAGGCCTTAGGGCCGCACATTACTCAGAACTGCTCAAGGATACATTCCTTGATGTACAGTGCAGTATCTTAGCAGTGTATATGTTGCATTTTTAACCAACACAAACCAATTCAAAGTACAAACCAATCAGATCTGACTGAGAGAGAGGAGTCAGTGACTCCTGGAGGTACCCAGGAACCCTGCCCTTTGTGGCAGAAGGCAGACTTGAGAACAGCCAGCCAGCAACTCGTGAGAAGCGCTTGGCCCTTTCAAGATCTGGGTCATGGAACTAAGGACAGGTAATACGTGCCCTCAGCCAGGCTCTGAGCTACTGACATAACACCAGAAGTGGGAGTTGTCTCGTTGTCATGAAGTCTAGGGTTCAGCTCCTTTCACAGAAAACGTGAGAGAGAGAAAATTAATTCTTTGCTCCAACAAGTTGTCCACAGACTGGGGGTTTTGATCTAAACCTATGAAACATCATTGCTCTTTGCCCTATAGCAGACCAAAAAGGCTTTGGAGTGAAGTATAGATTAGAAATAGCACAGCAACTATAAGATCACCTGGTTTATCTGCAGATATATATATATATTTTTTCCAAATGTTTTGTTTAGCTACCAACATTTTCCATTATGTATCTAGCCCTAGGTATGAGAAAACTTTGCTACTTAGACTATGTTTTTTCAGGTTCTTAGGAAAATCCCCCAGTTCTACAGCTCTCATTCTTAGTTCTATGAAAACATGTTTCTTTCCTTCCTAATGCCCCCTCCTGCAGTGCATTATTTTTCAGACATATAACAGAAAAGCTATTCTCCTGGGAAACAGACAATTTTTCCAAATCATCTGTACTGTGCTTGCTGTTTTTTTTTTTTTTTTTCCTACTTGTGGTTTCTTTTCCATTGTTTCATATAAACTTTTTTTCATACATTGCAACACCATAAATCTGTGCTCCTGAAGCTGCTTCACCGTATGCAATTGTCATTCATTACTTGCGTTGACTGGCACAGGCATCAAGGCTGCATGCAGGTGGGAGGAATCAATGAGGAACCAGTACATGAAGACAGCAGAAATCCATATGACTACTAGTGTTAAGTGGGCCAGGGAAACCCACTTCATTCCATGCAGCTGGGCACATGCCAGGCATGCTGTGCCACAAGGATGTAAAGACCCCGGCCTTTCTGTCTCCTTATCTAACTCAGAGAAGTAATGAAAGAGTTGCTACTGTGAATTTATGCATCTTCAGTACCATACAGGATTTCAAACGCTTAGAGGTGTAGCGATACAACCATGATCTCCTATAGATCAAAACCAGTCATCCCCAAATACCAGCCTCAGCGGGAGAGACTCAAGCCCACCAGAACTTTGGCTATACTATAGAGCACCTGCCAGCAGGATGATTAGTTACTTTTTAGGTACTTGCCAAAGCAAAGCTAACAGCACCTAAAACCAAGTTGCTCTGGGTGGTGTCAGCAACGGTCCTGATTTATATGGGATGCAGGATGCCTAGGCATGACCCGACAGCTTCATGCACGCAGCAGCCTGGACTCTCCAGGCACTGCAGCACGCTGCTGCCCAGCTGCTGGCCTGAGGGGCTCTGGGGTGGCCCCAAGCGTCCGTCCTGCCCGGAGGGAACGGCCTTTCCCTCGCCTTCCCTTGGGGCAGCTCAGCCCTCCAGGGGTTCCTCTGCCGGGGTAGGGGTTTTGCAAAGCTTTGCTTTATTGTGCCAGCAATGCCACCTTCGTTGGGAAAGGAAGCAGGGGTGTACCACGCCTCTAGTGCGAGGAAGGGGGCGATCCAACCTTGTCTGGGGGCTAGCGCCGCTGCTAGCCCGACAGCGGGGAGAAGCGCCCAGACACAGGATGCCCGCGTTAACGTCAGCGAGCCGAGAGCTGTTTTACAGGAGAGGGGAAAAAGACGGCAGCCTGGTGCTGCCTGCAGCCGCTCCAAGCTAGCACGGTCCGTGGCTCCGCCGCTCCCAGGCACCGCTGCGGCGGCTCCAGCGGCAGGTGCTGGGGGCGGCTGCGTGGGGCGCGGCCCCGGTCCGGTCCCGGGAACGGAGAGAGGGATGGGGGCGAAGGGGAGGAAGGGCCAATGGGAAAAAGCAGCTGGAGACGGGGGAAAGAGCGAGGAGCGAGGGAAGGCGGGCGAGGAGACGGAGGGAAGGGAGGGGGAAGGAGAAGGAAGGGGTTGGAGGGGCAAGGGGGGGGTGCGAAGAGGCGCGGAGGGGGCGGAAAGGGAGGTGGGGAACACGAGGCGGGGGCAGGAGGAAGACGGGCAGGGCGAGGGCAGCCGCCGCGCCGTTAAAGTGCCGCGCCCTCAGGCACCCGCGAGCGTCCCCTGCCCCACCGCTGGGGCCGGGGGGTGGTCCCCGCCCCGCGCGGACCCGCCCCGCGCGCAGCCGGCCGTACGGGGCCCCGCCGCCCCCGCCCCCGCCGGGCCGCGCGCGGGGCAGGGCGGAGGCGCGGCGCTGACCGCCCCGAGACGGCTCCGCTGCCGCCCGCCCCGCCGGCTCCGTGCCCGTGGCCCCAGAGGGGCTCCAGCGCCGGCGCGTCCGCCAGGGGCGAAGGCGGCGGCCCCCGGGACCATGCTGTGAGCAGGCGGCAGGCGAAGTTGCGGTGGAAGATGAGCAACGCCGGTAAGTGCGCGGCTCTGCGGGCACGGCTCTCAGCAGCCGGGCATCTTTTCCCCGGTGCTGACAGCCGCCGGGCGGTCGCCCTCCCTCCGGTACCGGCATCCTTCCTCCTGCGGCTGGGCGCCGCTCCCCGCCGCCGGCACCCCTCGGCCCGGCAGCCGGCGCCGAGGGCCGGTCCTGCCCGGCCCCCGCCTCGGGTGCTGCCCGGTTCCCGCGAGCTTCGGAGGCGCCCCTCGGCCGGGCCGGCGGCGAGCCGAGGGCTCCGGGAAGACCCAGGCCGGCAAACCGGGAGGGCTGCGTCTTATTGCGGGACGTGGCTCTGCCTCGGACATGCTCGCGCCTTCACAAAGCCCCTGGGAAATTTGTTGTGACTTCCTTTGGGAAGTCTGGAGTTTTGGGGTGCTGTGTTTTTGCAATGGACAAGAAGTTTTGCAAGCCCAAACCTTTCCTTCTCTCTTCTGTTAATTTCCCAGAAATTTTCCCTGGTGGAAACCGGGGAGGTGAGAGAGACAGGATGAGAAGGGAAGAGCTACTAGAGAGAAGGCATTCAACAGTTAGACATTAAAATAAGTGACTGAAAATTTGGGGCAAACTTCAAATTCTCCACCGACTTTCTGATTTTAGGGATGAGGCCTGTGTGTAAAAACTGTGACTAGACAGGAAATAATTACTACTGATTCCTGAGTTAATTAGAAAAATCTAATGCTGCACAGAGGTAGAGAGGAAAAGAAACAGCCCCTTGGTGTCAGCCCTAAAATTTTCCTCCACAATTCCTTCTTGCAGAGAGTGAATGTCACCCGGCACCTCACTCGCATGGATATGTCCTGAAGCCTAGAGATCTCATGGCTAGATGGCTGGCCCTGCCATTGTCATATGTTGGGAAACTGTGAATCACTGTTTGCCCAAGCACAGGAAGACTGTATTGGAAAGGATCACTTAGGTCCAAGCCAGCCCCCTGCTGTTGTATCAGGTTGTCATACCACTCCTCTGAGCTTATAGCTGTCCTTGGAGTGGGGAATAGGACGCTCTCCTACCCAAAAGTGGTGACATTTCCATGCTGTTTCCTTGTTCTTTTCGGACTGGACTCTGGCCCTCCCAGGAGACAAACTCATTTGAAGGTTAAGCAAGCCAGCCAAAAATTGCTTGAGTTGTGATGCTCCAACCTCTTTTTCTTCATCTTTCTGTTATTTAAAAATGAGCAGCTCTAATTTGGTGTGATCTTGGTGGATGCGCAGTGTAAGGAATGTCAGATTATTCAGCTCTAAACTCTGAAATTTTGTTAGTAGTTTTCTTTGTTCAGGAGCATGGGGCTGAATGGGACTACCTTCATTACTGAAAGCAGTAACCTATTGTTACAAATCACAAAGTCATATTACTCCTTTTATCAATTCATCAGGTTATACAAACCATTTTAGGCAGCTCTCCTGCTACTCCTCTCAGGAAGCTGAGAACTGCTTACTCTTGTCACTACTCCTAGTTTCCAAATCAATTTCATGGCCATTTATTCTTGGGATTACATTGTCCTTTTGCTTAAAAATAGTTCTTTTCCTCCTCTGGTGTTTACCTCCAGGTTGTATTTATAGAGAGTGTTCATATCCCTTCTCAGCCTTTGTTTTGTGCATTCACACAATGCAAGGAATGTCTCTCCCATCAGTGCAAAGCAGAACTTCCTATTGAATCTGAAGGAGAGGGGTGTTTATTAACCGGCACAGCTCAGGGACCCGCATCAGTGGTCTTTGTATTACAGTAACACATAGCACCAGTAAGCAGTCATACATGCAGGCACATAAGGCAGCTTTGATCCCACAGAAGTTAAAATAAGGATGGACAGAAAACAGGAAGGGAGATATGGATTATCCTCAGAGATGCAGAACTGATATGAAAAGAAAAATGAAGCAATCCAGCAGGGTCACAGGAAATCTGTGGTAAGTGACAAGAGAGAGCCCCATCTCCCAGCCTCACGCACAGGACCTGCCAGGCTCTCCATACGTGTTTGTTTGCTGGGTGCTGAAATGATGCTGCCCAAAGGATGAAGGTACAGATGTTAGAATCCAAATTGTTCATAGGCATAAGCAGATTAGACATTCTTTCAGCTGCTACTGAAATTGGTAGAGGAAAAGCTGCCATATGTACCTGTAAAAAAAAAAAAAAAAAAAATTCTAATCCCTGTCTTCTTTGGCTCCCAGGAAGCAATATATGAAACAGCAGGTGAATATAAGCTGTCTGCTGCTGTGTGAGCTTCCTATGGTGAAGTCACAGACAAATTGGAAACATCACAAACATTTAAAGTTATACTGAAAAGAAATACATGCTAGTAACTTAGAACCAAGATTTTTTGTTATCATACATACAGGGTTTTTCACAGACAGCTTCCATGGCCATACCAAGACATGTATGTACAGCCTGTTTAGAGACAGTGAAAATGCTGGAGAATTTGTGAAGGATCAAGATATTTGGTGTTGAAACTTATCCTTTTCTCATTATACTGTCTTTATATTTTTCCATTTCCCCAGCAGTGCTTCTCTGTGGGATATTATGCTGTTATATTATATTTCCAGATGGCTGCAATGAAGTTAGATAGTAAGACAAATTTGTAAACTGTTGATCAGACATCCCAGAGTCATAATGCATTGATCTAATCATTGAGGATGAATTCCAATAATTGTACAGTACAGCATTTTATTTCTGCAGGGTGGGATGTCCTCTGACAGCCCAGATGATAATATTTCAATTAAGATATGTAAGGAGACAAAATTCCCTTGGGATAGTTACTACTGTCTTTGGGTCTGTCTCCACACTAGTGAAACCTTCATGCTGTGTGGACTTGCAGAAGACTTTTGATCAGTCGCTTGAAGGATATACATTGTTAAGAGAACACAGATTCTTTCCAAAAATACCAGAATTATGGAGAAGCTGAAATGCCATTTTCATAAATGAAAATGGCTGAGGCATTTAGGAGCCCTTGCTGGCTTTGAATAGGACCTAAGACCTGAAGTCCCAACTCTCAAAAGACTCTTAAGTAGCTAGTTCCTGTTAAAGTCAAAGTGGAAGGTGGTGCCTAAATCTGGACTCAGGTTCCATTTGAAAAGAAGACTTGCAGTCCTGTACCATTAGAAAATCCAAGCCTAAACACCTTTTCCATTTCAAGTGACTCCCCTGCAACTGTTTTCATTTCTTAGGTAACTGCTGTTATTTTAAACCTATTATTTTTCTCTGACTGTGTGAAATGAGTGATGAATTCACATGCTATAAAACAGAGATTTTTGCAGTGAATAGTACAAAAATTATGCCATCTCAGTTATTTACAGTATATCCTGGGGTCCTACCAGTGACAGCACTAGTGTTTTATGAGTTGAGCCCCCTCAAAGGGATTATACTTTCATTGTAAATCATGCTACCTCATCTTTTTTATCTCCAATGTATTGAGGCAGGTTACACAGCTTATGCTGGGTACTTACCTCAATTCAGAATGACATTAAAATGGCTTATCTGCATAAGCAGCTTAAACACACCCTCACTGGCTGATTCGGACAGCTGGCAGAATTGTAATTACAGCTTGGAACATATAGCTTCTTATACTGCAAATGAAATAAATGAGTTTTAGGAGTCACTTTTCTTGTCTTGCTTTAAATTTCTGGCAGAATTACTGCAGTGGTTGGTGTCCATGTCCTGTCCAGGTCCAAAGCCAGCTCTTCATCCATAAAGAAGAGCTGTCTGTTTCATTTACCATGAAACTCCATGTGTTATTTTGATAGGAAGTTTTGTCTACCATTGAATTGTAGAACAATTTCTTCTCTAAGGAGTAGGGACCATGGTGAAAGCATAAAACCTTGTGTTAGACAAACTGAAATAGACACAGGTAGAGAATTTCTTCTCTGTCCTGCTTTGTAAGAACTTGGTGTTGTTTTGGTAGCTGATGTATGGAAACTTCTGCACGTGACTGTACAGAGCAGCTGCACTGTTTCCATTAGCTCCTGGATTTGTGCAGCACTTGGTGCACGTGGCTTTTGTTCATAGTATGAGCTCTTAGCACAGTTATTCTCTGATGTGAGAGAGAGTGTGAATATGATGGCTGCTGGTATAGGCAAGGTTTTTTGTTGTTTCATGTTGTTGTCTGGTTGATAAGATAGAAGAAATTCTGCCATGAAATAACTTGTATCCTTTTGGGTCCAAACCATTTTTGTGTCTATTATAGTGTTTGGGCAAGTGACATTCTGTGATTCTGTGACATGTAAATGAATTCCTATATTTACTACTACTCTTAGGGTTGCAAGTTCTTATTTTCTCAATAGTGGGACTTCACTTGCTTGAAGTGGGGAATCTGATCCTCATCTGTGGAAGAAGTTACAGATTTGAATTGAGGTGACTGTATAGATGCAAAAACGTACATTAATGTCTGTGTATTATTTTAGCAGTGCACTGATTTTAGAGAGAAGCATTTATATAACAGGAATACACTCTTGGTTAGTTAGGCTGAAGACTGGCTAACGGGCAGTAGAGAATCTGTTTAGCAGTTATCTCTGTATCGTTATCAAATGGTAGTATGTATAATGCAGGGATAAGGAACAGGTTGATACTGTTCAATATTTTCATGGTTGGAAAGCAAATAGAAAAGTATCAGATGACAAAGTTCACTTTATGATGCAAAAATTGGTGACAGGGTAATTAACAATGTAGGCAGGGCAGTTATAGAAACAGATCAGGATCATTAAGTTGGATCCAGTCAAACTAATTACACTTAATGTATATTATAAAGCTATCAGTTAGAGACAACAAACAGTGAAAACATAGCCTTGGGAACAATTGAGAAGTCATAATTTACAAGCAAGTCAACCTGACATATTAACAAGCTAATAAAGAACAGTGAGAACCAGGTCTAAGAAAGTACAGAGCTGTGTAGATAGCATCATCAGTACCTGCTCTGGAACTCCTCTTATAGGTCTGCACTATATATCTTACAGGGGCTCCTGGAAAATTGGAAAAGTTCAGGAAAAAAAAATCTAAAAGAAAAGACTTCAGGAAAGGAGAAATTGTCCAACTGCAAAGATTTAATGAGTTCATCTGATCAATTTACCAAAACCAGGATTGTACAGAGATGTGGCTGTAGGGAAGTATATGTCTTCTCCAGAGAAATACTGAAGAATAAGAGTCTTTAACCTGGCAGAAAAAACAATAATAAATGCTGGGGATAGAAGCCAGATTGCGCTGACTGGAAATAAAGGCTTTGTTTTAAAAATCTGCAATTCATTACGGAAATAAGGTAAGGAATATACTAAGGTATATACCCACCTTTTACTCTCTTCAGACCGAAGCTTTCTAGAAGACAAGTTTTGCCTTTATTTTGATATAACTGAGTGAAATTACACAGCTTCTGATTAGAGCTGAATAATACTTTCTGGTGCCATTTCCCAGACATTTTCCCTCTACCTCCTGTTCCTCATCCACTTGCTGTGGATTTGAAGCCTTTGTTCCTGGGCAGGAGCATTGAGAATCAGGACTTGGGTGTGTTGGTTCCCACTGAAATTCTAGGTTTGGTGTGGTCTCATCCCACTATTGCAGTGTGGTCTTTCTATCTGCACGGTCACTTCCATTTAAAAGCATTTCTGTCCTCTTTTCTTTATGTCTCTCTCATTTTAACTTGTATCTGAATTGAATTAATGACAAAGGAATGAGGAAACCACAGGCCACACAAGTTTGTTGGTCAGAAAAAGCTACTTTAAGCATCATAAGAGATGCTCGAACTTGGCTGTGGCACCAAAGATAGAACTAGTATCTACACTGTGGAGCTAACTCATTTCTTGGGCCACTGTCAAAAGACCATGGGCCTGGGACAAGTCTACAGAAGTCCTTGTAAATGTGAAACCTCAGTATTTAATTAAGTATTCACCCCAAACCAGTTGTTTGACGGGGTAGAGATGTTGGTAGTTATGGTCTCTTATTAGTCTTAACTAAATTCTAGGCTAATTCCTAAATTAAATCTGGAGAACATCTGAAAATGGGTAGTTGCAGTGTTTCAGGCAATACCCCACTTTTCAAAGAAATGTGAACAGTGAGGGCTATGTGGGTTGACTGGTATTGTAGGAGAGCTGCTAGGCTTACTGTCCACCACTTAGAAACTTAGATGCAAAGACAGACCGGGTGGAGAGCAGAGTAGTTTTGTGTGGGCCATGGCAGGAACAAAACCATGCTGAAATGCAGGTTTGCCTGAAGGAAGGTGGGTAAGGAAAGGAAGCCGTCCTTGTCAGTACAAGGAAGCATCGAACAATAAGGGGAGGAGCAGGCTAAAGAAATTCCTATTCCCCATGAGTTTCCTTTTAAGCACAAGGTGGGTGTGTCTCCCTCCAACATAAAATGCATCTTAAAATAAACATGAGCCATTATTTGTGAACATACACGTTTCTTATGGTGCAATGTTGTTTTTTATCCATTTAGAAGTTACAGCCAGATTCTTTTAAATGGTTCAGACACCAAAGGAAGCAGAAATTGGAGCAGTGAAGTAGTTGTGATAAAAGGCAAGTGGTGGTCCATTGTGCTTGACAGATTTGCTCTCTTTTCAGTAATTGTTAGGGTTTATTTTGAACACTTGTATATGCACTCAGCCCCAAAAGGGGAAAATTGTTAAAGGAGCCTCATGGAAGGTAAGATCAACACATTGAGTAGTTAGAAAAAAAAAAAAAGTATGGAAGAAATTTGAAGTGGCCAATAGTTGGCCCAGTGGGAAAGAGTAGGACACCACAATGCCTATTGTCAACATACTTTGAACAGGGCCAGTTATCATAAATTCTCTTCCCCAGCAATGTCACTGAAGGCAGCAGGAGGAGGAATTCAAGATTACTTAATTCTTGCTACAGAAAATTTACCACTGAAGGGAAATCGGGTCACTGTTTTTAAGCTATATCTTTTTTTTTTTTTTGTGAATTCCTGCATGGCTATTTTGTGTAGAGAAAATGAGTTAATTATTTTATATCAAGTTTGTTTATAAGCCAAAGCTTAGAAGATCCAGGCATTCTTCATGCTCCAGTCTTTTTCTCACTGCTCGTTGTTTCAGTACAGACAGTCTCTGACAAGAACAAGGATAAGAATACGCAGACTGCTCCAGCCTTGTCACGTCCCAGGAATGAAGCAGGACATAGTATATTTGTGTCCTACTCTTAGAGTGACATTCCTAGGAAAAGCCAAACAATGCAGAAGGTGTTATAATGCCTCCAAAGCCATGTTTCTCTCTTGGAGTTAGTCCTAAAAATGCCTTACTATGACATTAAGGGGTCTATTGCTGATTTCTGGTGGGAAAGATCTATAGACTCAGTTGCAGCTAGTAAAATATCATGCTACCATCCCTTTACTGCCAAAAAGTTAGCGTAGGATGTTCAGTTGTTGCAGTAACTGACTTAAAATTGCCAAGAGCAAAACTGTCTGTGGAGCCAGGCTTACGAGATACTCAAGCCACTCCTATTCCCTCCCTGTTTGTAATTGGTAACAGTTTTCAGCACTCTGCAGATTTGAACTACTGAAGATTTGATGCTGGCTGCAAGAGCAGTAATGGTACTTAAGTGTTTGGCACATTACATTTCTAAAGTGATCTGGAGGGCAAGGTTAGCTACCCATTCTGTGATTTCAATAATTAGGCAGATGCCCTGCAGCTCAAAGAGCAGTGGATACTGTGAAACAAGAGTATTCACTACAGTACTGGAGGCTGGTGAATATGTATTTATCTATCCCTCCTTCTCCACAAGTAGCTTCAAACCTCCTATTCCCTCTTCTGAACATGAATGATTTTAATCAAAGCCAGTAAGGGCATGTACCTCCTACAATGTGCTATTTCTGCAGGTCAAATCAAATTGTGACATTTCCTAGTGACTTCCAGCTTTGAGTAGCAGGGACACAAAATAAAGCAAGGAGCTAAAAATGTCGAGATTACAGGATCATGGGTCATCTGTTTCATTCTTTATCCTACATCATAATCTCCAGGTTGACTATTGCTGTAGAAGCAAAGGAGGAACAGCAGGATGTTCTCTGCCTGCTGAGGGTCTGCAGAGCACAAGGGCTCTTTAGGGAGAGCCTGCATCACTGGAGGGATCTTGTGCTACAGAGGATGTTTTCTGAAAGTCCCTACAGAGCTACTGGTATAATCACAACCTGGAATCAGAAAAAAATGTCTGGGCTGTTCCCAGAAGTTAATTTATATTTTGAGTTTATTCCTTTTCAGGTTAAAACTATGGTGACATTCATTTCTAGAATCTGAAGTGACTGATTAGCACACAGATCACAGATGTTCACTTCCAAGCTGAGTAAGGTGTTGAAGATGAAGATGGAAATAACATATATGCAGCTAGCTCCCTTTATCTGCAAAGCAACCTTGCAGATAAAGCAGCAGTGCTGCATGGAAGCTGGACTCCTTCTGCATTAGAATTCACTGGTATAAGATAAAGTGTAGTGTAGAATATATTCTGGTGTATTTAATAAGAAATCAAGATGACTAACATGTCTTCTCTCTCTTCTCTCTAGAAATCACAAAGCCACCAGTAGCACCGAAACCAAAAATTATCGGTCATCTTTCTCCAGTAACTGTCTCCAAATTTTCTTCTTCACTGCCAAGGGCTGACATTCTTCATAACCCAAACTCTATGTCTAGAGGTCCCAAACCACCTATTGCTCCCAAGCCAAAACTCTCTGCTGACACTGAGGGCAAATCCGGTGTGTATACCAACAATAACTTAAATAAATGCTCAAATGGTAAATTGATCTTTCTTGATGGAGAGCTGTATGAAGGAAATCAATGCCGTGCCGATTGCCCAGAACCTGAAGCAGATAATGAATACATTGTAGTTCCTGAAGCTCAGCTGACCAGGAAAGACTGCAATGACTTGCAACATGAGCTTGATCAGAGCTTAGATTCCTCTGCAGAGAATGAAGTTTTGGAAACTCCAGAAGAGGCAGAGAAGGAAGAGGATAACGTTGCTAATGATGAGGACACAAGCAATCAAGAAGTTGAGCGCCATAACTCTTTGGATAGTGCTGAACCAATAGAACCAGACTCTGAAGCCTCAACTGTAGACTGTGGCCAGTCTGAAGCACTTTGTGAGGAGACCTCGGATGCCCCTGATGAGAATTATTGTTCTTCCGAGAATGTAGATGAAGATGTTGTAGGTGATTGCAGTGAAGCCAAAAACAAGGAGGAAACTTCTAGCAGTCTTGAACTGGTTGAAGACTATAGTGAGATTGACAGTGATAACATTTTGAATAGAGGTAAGGACCTAATGGGTGATATCTGTGAAGATATCATTCCAACACCGCTTCCCGCAGATGAATCAATCCCAGGTTGTGAAAAGGCAGGGGAGGATGAGGAGGAACTGCCTGAGATTTTAGAAAATGGAGATGGATGTCCACCACATGATGGTGATCACAGTGTGTATGCACAGCTTGATTTGAATATGGAAGAGGAATTCAAAAATGATGATAGTGCAAGTCTTGACATGCTGCCCAATGAGACCAGTGAGGAAACAGCTCTTGGCTTAGAACTGCTTGAAGGTGAACCCAGTGCTGAGAATAGCTTGGGAGATTCTACCCATCAAGCAGCAGCTGAAGAGGAGAAAGCAGACACAGATGGGTACAATAATACAAACACAGAAAATGCCAGTGATGGCTGCCAGATCACTGAGAGGAGAGATGAGGAGACATCAGAGGTAGCCTGTGAAACAAACCAAGACTCTGTGAAAGAGGAGGAAGAAGCTGTGAATGCAGAAAATGTGGATGACTGCTGTCAAATTGCTCCTTTTGAGAATTACTGTGGTGAGGAAATACCCACAGAACATTCAGATGAGAATCTCCAAACAGAAGGGACCTCTCTGAACGGAAATTGTCAGATTTCTGGTTCCATCCCTGGACCACTAGGTAGAGTATCAGAGCTGGAAGATATGCCTGTTGAAGAGCATAGTGAAAGGGTTGTTGAAACCTCTAAGTCAGATGAGCTGCAACTTGAAGACAATGAAGTGGAAGCAAAAAGCCTCAGCAAAAGTGTCCCAAGTCCAACTCAACAAGTCCCATGTGAGGAAGAGTTAGAAGTCTGTAAGCATGGTAAAATGAATGTAAAACATGGGACCAAAAATGTCTTGCATGAAAATCTAGCACTCCCTGAAGTAGTCATTGTACCTGAAGAATCAGAGGAAAGAGCAACTAGCAGTGATCCCCTAGATGACCCATATGTGCTTCCCGCAGAAAATGAAATCGCTTGTGATGGGCAGACTGATTCAGGAGCTGATCACAGTAAGAGAGATGAATTAGGTATGGATGGTGAAAACAACTTGCTGACCATTGATCGTAAAAGCATTGTCACTAGAACACGGTCACTCTCTGGGAAAATGCCAGGCTACGTGCCAGAAACAGTTCCAGAAGAAACTGGACCTGAAACTGATTTACTGCCTTCCTGCAATGACTCTGGGGCTGAAGATGTAAGCAATAATTTATTTTCAGCGGAAGGAAAAACAATGGAAGCCAACAGGGCATTACCAACCAAGTCAAGACGTTTTATTTTATATCCTCGGTCTTATTCTGTTGAAGGGAGAGAGATACCTGTCTCCATTTACAAAGAAAGTGATGGCTATGTACTTGATGATGGTAGAATAAAAAGGACAGAAGACAACTTGTCTTTGCCTTGTGTTAATGGTTCCTCAGGTAGTTTTTCCCAGGGAAATCTTTCATCAGGTGTATCTACTCCATCCTCAGTTGTTGATATACCACCTCCTTTTGAACTTGCCTACATCACCAAAAAGCCAATCACTAAAAGTTCCCCTTCACTTTTGATAGAGAATGAGTCACCTGATAAGTATTCCAAGAAAAAGAAGTCTTCCTTTAAGAGGTTCCTCACTCTAAAATTCAAGAAGAAGACGGAAAATAAAGTCCATGTAGATGTTAATGTTTCCTCTTCGAGGTCCTCATCAGAATCCAGCTATCATGGGCCTCTGAGGCTGCTGGAGCTGGACAGGAGAAGCCTAAGTAGCTCACCTCAACTAAAATCACATGTGGGGAAGCTCCGTGCATCTGAGTCTCCCTCAGCTGTTCTTTTCTATAAGGATGGTAAGAGAAAAGGAACACCGAAGTCCTTCAGCAGGAGTGTGTCAAGGGTGGAGTCCTTTGAGGACCGGTCCAGACCTCCTTTCATGCCACTCCCGTTAACAAAACCTAGATCCATTTCTTTTCCCAATGCTGACACTTCTGACTATGAGAACATTCCAGCTATGAGCTCTGATTATGAAAATGTACAAATTCCTCCTCGAAGATCCACAAGAGCAGGAACTTTTACTGAGTTTTTTGAAGATCCCAGCAGGGCATTATCTGCTGCTAATGAGAATGACGGCTATGTGGATATGAGCAGCTTCACTGGCTTTGAGAACAAGCAGCAAACCACAGACCAGGAAACAGAAAGGTATTGTAATACATTATTATGTAAGACCTGCTAGCTTTGGCCAGAAAAGCAAGGCCTCCCCTGCTAGGTACCGTAGGCAGATCTTCCATGTTGCTTGGCTTATGTCCCTCTCAGGAAATGCTCACAAAGCAAAACTAGAAGAGTATAAATTAAGTCTTTATCAGTGAAGAAAAAAAAAAGACAACAAATTAACTCAACTTTGTAAATGCGTGCCAGCAACAGTGGTGGATCTGGATCCTATGGTTTGCAAATACAAGCCAAAAGATCTTTCACTCAGACAGTGGTGAGGCACTGGAACAGGTTGCCCAGAGAGGTTGTGGATGCCCCATCCCTGGAGGTGTTCAAGACCAGGTTAGATGAGGCTCTGAGCAACCTGATCTAGTGGGTGTTATTTATATACGTGTAATTCAACTTTCAAACTACAGCAGTTAAGTATAGACCATAAAATCCCAAACCATGAGCTAATCAGACTAAACAATTAATTTTAAAAGTTGCTTTAAAGCCTATCGTTAAGGATCTTTGACAGAGTTGCTGATTTCTGAATGAATTAAATAGCTCTGTCTGAAATCATACACATTGCTAGGATTAATAATAATCTTTCATCCCCTTTCCATTAGGTTATTTGCAAATACAAAAATGTTCCAGAGATATTCTTTCGATAGTTACATAGGAGCAATGCACTCAAGATGTTTGAATTAATATTCCATTATTACATTCCTATTGTCAGATTATAGCATACAGTCAGTGGAGTGCAGAGATATAAATAAGAAGGGTATTTTCAATTAAGATCATGGTAACAGGTAGAAAACAAGGTGCAAAACGAATGAAAAGGAATATTTTTAATGCAGTCACATTTTGTTAGGGCTATGTGAAAATATAAAAATCTTCAAAGGTATTTCAGACTTGGGGAGTGAAAAAACTCTTTAACACCTCTGAGTCTTGCACACTCATTCTAATACAGCACTTTTGTCTATTTGAGAGAGGAAGAGTTGTTGGTGGGGCAGCATGAGGAAAGACATTTCATCAGTGTTTAAGATGTGGGTCAAACGTGCCTGAAGCTGAGGGTTTTGGGATGCAGGCCAGCTCTTTGGAGATATGGTCTACCTGCGGTGTTGGGATCCCCATTGGTGCTGACACTGGGACATACATGGTGGAGTACAGTGCAACTTCACAACACACAGCCACATCCCCACAGTAGAGCTTAGCAGAAGTTGCCCTGGCAGGGCCTGACAGCCCGTTAGTCACGTTCCTTTCAGCAGTTTGCATTGCACCCAGCACACTGACGTTTGCTCTTGGAAGAGCTGGCCAGTTCTTTGTTTCCATGAAACACCGCCCATTTTGGGTAGTTCTCGAAGAACCAAGTTAAAAATATTAAAAGTACGTAAATTGCTGTGACTTGAGTCCATTTATGAACTTCCTGTGGAAGCCTGTTGTTTCAAGGGGAGAGCCAATCCAAACTGGTTCAGGAAGTCTCAAGGTCAAGGCGTGAACATAGTTTTTCAGGCTGCTGCTTGTTGTGCATGAACTTCTTGCTGTCAGGGAAGAAATGAAGGCTAGGTTCTCCTGAACGACCCATTTATCAAAATAACTGGGGTGGAGGGGAAGAGCAGCAGGCAGACAGCAATATACTTATATTGCTGCTGAGAGAGCTATGATTTGATGTATTTATCAGGATGTTTTGGACAAAGACATGACTGAAAAGCTTTGCTGAAAAGTAAATGGATAACACATCCAAAAGCATAATGTACTTGGAGACAGTGTATGGTCTAATCTTTTAAGAGCAAACCAAATTGTACAAAGCATGTACATGAACCCATTTACACAATCATACGTGATGTATAGGTATGCATGTTTTATTTCTTGTAAAAGCAGTTCTCCGTAGAATTTCTCTCTTTCTAATACAAATAACTATCAAGCACAGCTCTACCACAGCCACACAGGGATAACATTGACTCTGAACTCTAGTCTTCTCATATCCTGAGGCTTACTTCAACTGTTTGAGAGTACAAGTGTGTTGGACTAAACCCATGTAATACATGAGGCTTGAGCCCATTAACTTCTCTTTGGTGCATTCACCTGTGGAGTGCTGGTGTTTAGCATCTGCTCGTACCTTATGGTATTGTGACTTCTTTTTGATGAATGGTGCAGTACAAATCCTTTATTACGTTTTAGAGAACAGAATGTGAGAAAGCTGTAAAAGATTGTAATTATCCAAGAACCTTCACTGGTGTGTGTGACAGGGGAAAAGTGGAGCGGGGGGCTCACAGGAAATGTCAGATGAGAAGATTCACTGTTTAATTTTCTTGTTTAAAAGGAGAAATCATGTGGAGTAGATTTAAACCAATAATTTCTAATTAGAATCAATCAAATTTATAGAAAAAGTCCAATAATGGCACTGCTGGAAATATATCTTAACTTACAGTTACCATTGCCAGGATAGAATGGGGAATATTGTCTTCTGAAGAGCAGTTACTGTGTATCCCCAAAATTTAGCAATCTGGTGTAAACAAACTAATTCAGGTGTATGACAATATAGAACATCATTATCCTTCTGTACAGTGTAGAAATAATGGGACATAAGTCAAATCGGACAAAATGCCTATCTGCTGAGACTTGGACTCTCAAGTGAATTCTTGTGGGGGCAGTGCAGAGATCCCAATGCTCTGTGCAATTATACCCAGGCTCATGGTAATTCTTAATAACTCTAGAATTGAAGGCTCGTGCCTGTAAGCTACCCCCAAGGCTCTGACCTTGTTTTTCACTGCTTTTCAATAGGCAGCCATCTGATGCCTCTCAGCTTTTATACAATAAGGAAAGCTGATCACTCTTCCATATCCTATTCCTCTGCAAACATACTTTTATTCCCAAAGAAATGTACTTCCTCAAGAAGAAGATGGAGAAAAAGTTGTCTTTAGTAGAAAGCCAGGATAACAATGTGGCTTGTGTGAGACCTTTTCTTTAATTTGGCCAGTTTGAAGAACACAGGTGTTTCGGGACTGATACATCCGTGCTAGATTCTAAAGAGCTAGCATTGGAGATGATGCTTCATGAGCTAGCAGCTACATTGAATACTTTGTAAGCAATGCTCTTTGTAGGTAGTCATAGTAAGTCTGGGCTTGTGCCAAGCATGGGTGCAAGATGATACAAGGGCTGTGTCAGTGCAGACTGTTTCTAAAAGGTATGCTAAAATCAGATTATAGCTACAGAGCAGTAGAACCATTGCCTGTAGCTGATGGGCCATAGAGAATGCAAATCACCCTCCTCTAAAAGTAGAAAAATCCAGGGGGTGAGCAGTCACTCACCCCTCCAGTGGCTATTTAGCTGTTCCCCCTGCCCCACCACTGGATTCATTAACCTGTGTTCTATCAAGTTATGCCACTTAAGTTGTTATATTTTCTCTGCTCCCTGCAGGTCATCAGTTACTGATTTGCTCCAAAACTGCATCCAGGGACAGTCTGCATGACCCTTCTGAAACAGACATACAAAAACACAATAACAAAAGTTTAGCTATTGTTAGAACTATTGCAGAACATGATTTCTATGCCTTAAAATGATCAGGATAACATACTATTCAAAGTTACACATGTTTTTAAGATTAAGGTGAAATTAAAAACATTAGAGTGAGTTTTTCCCAACATAGCACATATTTTTAACCAATAAAATCAAGATGTTATATCTCTTTCTCTCTCTGGTCCTTCAAAGGAGAAGCATGGTTTATATAAGATAAAATCACCCACTCTTAGAGAGGCACAGTGTGGTATCTAAGCACAGCATATGAAGGATAAGGTGCAAGTGTGTAGATAATTATGTAATAGAAGCTTCAATATAAAAGGTCCACACCCCAAAATAGCAAAGACCAAGGAAGGACAATCAACGTTTTCATACTTAAAACAGCATGAGAAATATACAGGAATATTTTGTCAGGAATCTTTTATATAGTCTTTCATATACAGGAATCTTTTGTCATGATAGTGAATTAATGCTATTTATATTAACCTCAGAGAAATTCACGGTGCTGTAATCTACATAAAAGACCAGTAAGTTTCCAGATAGAAAGAATGACAGTGATACTGCTATGTTTGTCAAAGTGGCATCGTGTCAGAGATGCTCAGATACTTCAGTGAGGGACAGATAGGCACTCAGACGAAGGCATGCTTATTCGGAGACAAGCACTCCTGAGGTTAATAAAGGTATTTCGTATGATTTGAGGAATAATTATTGAAAGAATCAGCTCTTTATCAAAAGCTGATGTGTAATTCATCTCCACTCTCTAACATGTTTAAAAATGAAGTAAATACTTGCTGAACTCAGGCTCAGTAAGGGTGACTGTTAACCCACAAGGCTCTCTTATTGCTCAGAGCTGGGAGGCACATCTTAAAAGTCTGATGCATACAAGGTCAGAAGCAAATGCTCAGGCTTGTTGTTTTGTTAAGTCCAGCTGAGTGAGCCAAATTATGCCTTCATGAAACTGCATCGATTAAAGCAAGGGATGTTGAGGATGCCACCTCTTAATTTCTTTTAAATTTGTTGAATAAATGATTTTCTTCATCAGTTTATCCTCCCCAGTTTATTCTCTTTTTCATTTAATTGGTGAAGACATTTGAAACAATTTCATTTAACTTCTAAAATAGGTCAAATGATACCTGCACCACAGAGTTAATCTCCGAGCATGATATGACTGAAGCCTGTAAGCATCTGCCTTCAAATGCCTGTAATAGATCATAGTCTTTTTATGCTTTCCCTGTTGCTGAAAAGTTCTGGAGATCAGTATTTTGGAAGGTTGTGGTTTGTATGCTCAGTCTGTCATGCATGAAAACGTAGCTGTACTTGTGGTTCGTAAAACAACTTCCCTCCCTTCTCCCATTAGAAAGGAAACCACAACTCAATCTGAAATAGTGGTCTGTTTTACTGCTACCTCAAATTAAACTCACTTAAACTACCTCACTTAAATTCATTCTAAGAGAATTAGAGTTGAAAGGGTTTCTGTAAAGGATCTTAGAATGAGTTACTAAGACAGTAACTGTAGCCGCACATCAGTTTTATTCTTTTCACTGAACAACCAGCATATGGGCAAAGACCCTGGAAGGCTCCAAAGGCACTGCAAACATCCCTGAAGCGTTCAAGTTTGGAGATGGGACGAAGTCCCGTAAAAATGGGATAATAGCTTCTGATGTAACAGAGGAAATATGGATCAAGGACTGGGTCTAGAGACAAGGGAGAGAGACATTTTCACTTGTGATCTGGTGAATATGATCGAAAATAAAATCCCAGTAGCTTTCATCCATTGTTGCACTTCACAGCATAAACCTTAAAGTTGATTGCAGAACAGGGGCTCCCAGTGCTATACCCTGACTTCAGGCTGTGCACAACCTATTGAAATTCTTGACAATAGCTACAGCCAGCTCTGACATGAGTCATGTCTTTATTTCTGTTTACCTTAGAATTGTCTGAATTGCCACAGGGAATTAGAAGTTGATAGCAGTTAATACAGGATTTCCAGCTGCTCAGAGACAGGGAGCAGTCTGCAGGAGATAACCCCTTGGTGCTCAGATCCGGACACAAGGCATGCTTTACCTTGTATTGTTGGGCAATAGAGGGGTGGAGAATTGTCTTTCAAAGACAGCAAGGACAAAGATGGCTCTTAAATGCTTTTTGATGGTTGATCATTTCAAGCAAGCAACTTTGAAAAGTGTCTCTGGACAGTGTTGGTAATGTTATACTGCTAACGAAGGAGAGGTTTTAATACATGTCCAGCTTTAGATGTCAAGCTGATGGTGGCAGCATGGTCTCTCTTCCGTTTCCTCACATCCATGGAGCTGTTTGTCCTGGTTCGTGTTGGGGATACAGGTGTGGGGGGACAGTACAGGTAGCCAGGAAAGCAGCATGCTCCCCCAGCACAGCTTTGCATTGCACATCACCATTCTGCACACACAGCAGATGTCTCAGCACAGCCTCAGCATGCTGGATACAGCCCCAGCTTTGTTAGGAGAAATCACTGTGCCATATATATCTTGGGAAATGATCCCAAGCCTCAGTAGATGGTTTTGTTAGCAGCTGGATTTCATTCTGTTGGCAACTTTTCTCATCAAATTACAGTGCAGAGAAGGAAGAATATGTACACATGTGATCTTCTTCATGTCCTGAGGAATTATAAGCTCAGGTAGTCCTCTTTGTGCTTTCTGTTTTTGTTACATTGGCCAAGAACCTATTTCCAGTGGGGTTCCGTGGGAAAGGGAGTGAGCCTGCTGTGGCACAGCGTATTTGCCCTGGATTATGTTTACAGGTCATAGAAAGTCATATTGGTGTGTTTTAAGCATTCCTAGCAGCACACAGAAAAAGCATGTACAGTGCAGACAGGGTGATGAGACTGGAGACAGCCGAAATGTAGCATTGTCTGAAATAGTCAGATCCTTTACTGTCAATTTGTGTTTTGTGCATGCCTTTCTCCTCTTCTGCCCCCACCCTGAGCCTTCCTGAGATTTACTGAATGAGAGATTGCACATTACAATTCTGCAGCCTTTCCAGAATCCACTGGTCAATAATATAGGCTCTATCTCCTGTAGCATTAAAAATGCAATAGTACTCTGTTGTTGTTACAAATCTAATCTAATAGTTTATGGTTTACTGTGCCATTTAACAAAGTTATTTACAATGTACAGTGCATTTTTTATTATCCTGCAAGAATTCTGCTTTTTCAGACCCAAGGGGGTTTGACATAAAAGCTACCTTAAGACTGGCTGTTCAGTGACATACAACAATTAATTTCATCTTAATGGACCAATTAGAGCTGATGGATGGGAGAACACATTTAAGAGGCATTGTCTGTTTTGCCAAGACACCTATTAAAGAGCTTATAAAAGGACCCTTTCGCTTGAGTAGTTTACTGAATTAATTAGATGGTATCTGTTGAAGGCCTAGAGCAAGCAAGCTGAGACCTATCATCCTTGAACACCGTCTGTTGCTCTGTCAGACTCATGCTACAACAATTTTATCTTTGGCTTATCAGTATCACAGGCATGTCCTCAAACTTGTCCTTTTTTGCAAAGGAAGTACAGCTAGGTACTAATGTACAGAAGCAAGTGACAGTTTCTTGGATCTGTGTTCAGCAGTCTCCAGCCAGCCATTTTCAACTATCTCAAATTAAATACCTATTCAGTCTGTTGGCAGTTTGTCCTCGTGTCTTGAGTAGTTAGTAAATTGGGGTCCAAAACTCTGATAATATCACATTGCATCTTCCTGCTAGGGTCTCTATGCACGTGGACCTACTCTGATGTCTCTGATCAAAGTTTTTCAGTGAGGCTTGTAAATCCTGTTATGTTTTGGGTACCAGTCTATACATTTAGATCTGGCTAAAAGAGCATAGAAAGCTTTCCTCCGTAGCATACATGTCTTCAGAAGTAATAGACTGCGTGCAGTACAATATATCCTTGAAGTCACATCTTCTGGTCCTTAAATAGAAAAGGAATATGAGAGCTAGAAGTGAGCATCTAAAAATCTTCCCTTTAAACTTTCTGCCTTCATATTTTCAGGCTTAAAAAATTCAGACAATGGCAGTGATGTGAAAACACATCATAGTGAATACACTCAGGGTAAAGAGCCACAGTGAGAGTGACATATGGATTTTGAAAAGTCTGCAGAGATGACAAAAAAGTATTTTAAATTGTGCTGGACAAGCAACTTATCTTGCCATTCAGTTGAAGTTCTAAGAAAAATCATTGTTTCAGTATCCCCAAGAGAAATAGAAGAATATATGTGGCTAACTGAAAAGACCAAGAAAAAACATTTTGTATAAAATAATTCTGTTTGGTTCCCAACATTTTTTTCTAATTGTTTCACTTGCTAAGTAAAAAAATATATATATATACAGAGATTGAAGTAAATTCAGAACTAAAACATATTTTTGAATTGCAAAATTAGGATGGTTTTGATTTTCCAGAACTATTTGGGAACCAGGATTAATTAACAGAATAATCCCAACTAAATGTCACAAGTCTACAATTTATTAATAATGCTAGGTCTTTTTTTTTTCTTTTTTTTTTCCAACTGAAAAAGCGTCATCCAAACAAAATTGTAGCCAGCTCTAATTTTAACCTGGGGACTGATACTGATGTCTTAGGAGACAGAGCAGAGCCACTGAGCATTTTGAGTCTGCCCTACATGTTAGTAGTTAATCTCTGTTTCTTTCCTTCTGAAAATATTCTGCTCTAATGACTGACTGGATGAATCTCTGAAACAAACAAACAAATCAGTTCACTCAGTGTTTCCCCCAAATATCAGGAAAGAAATGCCAGATACAAGGTCTTGGTTAGTTTAGAATTCCAGGAACACTATGTGTTTTCCTGGTAAGGCTGCAGAGTAGGTGAGTCTCAAGTCCAATATGCACTTTCTAGTCCAAAGGGAATCCCTGCTGGAAGGACAAGTATGAAGATAAGAGTTTCTTAGTAGTATTGGTTCCTTCTATATGTTCTCTGTTCTCTCTGAAGACTGACAGGAAAAGCCACAAAACATTCCTGCCTTCATGACAGGGAGATATTTATGCACCCAGCTTGCAGGAGCTCAGGAACATTAAAACCCAAGAGACTGGGTGCTGCTCTGTCCAGGACTGGCCTGTGTGAGGGGCAGAGCAGCATCCCATACAGTCTCCTCAGACTGTCTGAGGTCACTGAACCTTGCAGCACGAGCACTAAGAAGCCCTGTTACAATGGTACAGGAAAGACGACTGCATTGTTCAGTGTTTTCTCAGCCCATAAGCAAATGACAGAACAAGTGTATGCTGGACAAGCAACAGACAGCTCAGTTTTGAGCTCATGTTTTGAGGGATCTGCTATAAAAACCTCTCCAACTCTCTCATGGTAGCAAAATGATGTTGGGGATCTTAGCATGAGGCTAAGGCACATTTAGCACTATCACTGCTTCGGACAGTCTCTGTGGGGGAGGCTTAGGCCAGGGCTGGCAATCTACAACAGCCCTCAAGAGTGAAGGACATTTTGGTCAATAACGAGGGCGGGTATATGATCTGTACAGATTCCTTCATGACTCTGGCAACACAAACAGCTGGAATAATGCTTACAGCAATAAGAGAGGAGTTTGTTTAAGTCTCACTCCAGTCAAAAATACTTTGTTCAGTTTTTGTTTGTTTGTTTAAATAGGGAATATTACTACTGCCATTTTGACAGGTTTTCTTGTGATCCCAACTTCACTGCGTTTTCCCCCTGGTTTGTTTCCCAGACCTGGCTGCATGATGCTGATAGAGCAACTGACCCTGCTAGCACAGAGAAATGACAGTTCCCCTTCCATCTTGGACTCCTCCAGGGCATTGTGATGTTCATTACACTGAAGTTGCTGTGGGAATTCTCCATGGAAAGTATGGGATAAAAAACTGGCAATAAAATGAAAATAGAACATAAAGATTCTGGTTCCAACTTCTAGTGACTAGGTTACACTGCCAAAAATAAACAAAGACAGAATAATCAGGAACATACCACTGTCTCTGATCTAAGATATGCGTCATGTCACCACACTGTTTCTTTTCATGAAATATATTATCTTTTGCTAACTGGATCCAGAAATCATCCTCAGAAAAACACTGGTAAATGTGTCGTAGTCGGAAAAGTAACTACATAAGTGGAATCTGGATGAGAAAACAATACTGTGCCAGATGCTCATTTTCAGTACATTGGTATTCTCTGTTGACTTATGCCTCTGAGGATCTGAACATCTATTTATCATTTGACTGCCCTGATAGTTCAGGCTAGCACCTGAAAATAGAACAAGCTGGCACATATTCCACAAGGAGAAAATTCACAAAAGTGTTCTATGTGAACAACATATCTGTTCTGACAAAAATTTAAGGAAGTTTTAAGTTTACTTCTATATATTGTAATCTAAGATTTAGAAAACCCAGTCTGTATGTATGTCTGGTTTTCATCCTATATCACCTTGGATCAGTCCAAGTGATCCCAGTCAGGAATGGGAATCTGAGTTTCTCACAACCAACAGGTTTTTTGTCTCAAGGTGGCCAAAACCAGGCACAGTTCTGCTTCATTTCTAAAACATATGAAATAATTTATCTTCAGTTTTCTGAGGCGCAAAAATAAATTTCTAAGCTTCAGAAGTTCCAGCAAGGAAAAACAGTTGGCTTCTGGTAAAGTCCTCTGCAAACTGAACTAAGAGCTCAGATTCTGCAATAATCAAAGTTTACCATTCTACATATAACAAATAAAATATGTGATGGGCCAGGGACTTCCGAGAGCAGGGCCATGATGGGAAGTTGGAAAGATTTGCTGGAAATTCTCAGGGCATCTCCAACTTAAAAATGCTGATTCTCATCTGAGTCATAACTGAACAGATTGTTTACAGCAGAGACCACTATATCTGCTGCCAAACCTCATGCTACATCATGTGGTAAAGGGCAAACAGATATTTTCATGGTGGTTAGAGTTACTACCTCTTGACCTTTTTTTTTGCCAATGGCTTCAACACCACAGTTTGTAAATTAGTACCTATTGGCAAAGAGGTTGTTGAGTATTTCAGCTCAACATGACTCATGGCATGCTAGCCATGTAGCGAACCTCCTGGTAGTGTCTGAAGCACTCAGGTTATCGCATCTCTTATTCTTATAATATACATTCATTCCCAGATCAGGGAAGGAACTAACAGCCAGGGTTTGAATCAGCAGGCAGAGGAAAGATGCAGAAAATCACAACACAAGCTGGTGGCAAGGCATACCTGGATATTTTCAGGGCTGTAGAAGATAGGCCATTTCACTGCATTTTCCATGCTTCACACGCATACTGTCTATCCCTGCACTGTTCTGCTTTTTGATCAACTGTATAATATGTTGGTCTTCCTGCCCATGGTATCTTCTGAAATACACTGCAGAGATAAGCAGGATAGTACATAATGTACATCCAGGACGCACGTGTGTGTACACCCCATCAGCCCATGGCCTTTTGCAGACCACGTTAAAGTCCAGAATGTGGTTCTAAAACAAGCTGATCTATTTCAAAACTGCCTCTCCCCATCCTCCTCCCTGACCTTGGCCATGCCCTCCTCTTCCTCATTGGTCTAGGGGCTTGTCTGACCTAATTCAAATAAATAAACCAGCAAAACCTATTTGCTTTTCTGGTGCTGATCTAGTTTTAGGTTCAGGATGCAGGCCGTGCTCACTAGCTTTATTGGTCAAATGATAACAAAAGCCCAGCCAGACTCTCCATATATTATACATATGCTGTCAGATCTCTGCAATAGGCACATACAGAGAGAAAGGGTTTTGCTCCCTGGAAAGTGAAACAATAAATGTAGAGCAAATCCTAACTCTGCCTTCACGCAGAACACTTTATTACAGAGATAGAATCAAGGTTAAGCCACAGAAAATCCCTTGATGAGTGCCAGCTCTTGTCTTTCATATTCCTGCTTCAAGTTGTCATAACTGGACTGTGGCTTCTGGCCACATCATTGCACAAGGTGCCTGGGCTGACAGTTCTGATGCTGTTTATATTGCTATCTGCTTCTGCTCACCCCCAGAGCAGGAGGCTGTGCTGTATGTTCCGTGCAGGTCTGTTTGCTGATCTCTCTGCTAAATCAGCAGTGTCAATGAATGTGCCACTTGAAGAATGATGGCAAGAATCGGTGATAATTTAGTCTGCATGGGAGGTGTGAGCACAGGGTTATTTGAACTGGGTAGCGGGAGAGAGGAACACTGAAGCTCTCTTGAGGAATTATTAGACTGTATTTAAACTGCTTCAGAGACTTGTTTCTCTTTCCTGTAATGTCCTTATTGCATGGAGCACTGTTTCCTAGCAAAGCTCATTCCTCATCTGTTCTTGTTCGTTTACAGTTTATACATTGTATATTTTCATCTTTCAAACCTCTTACTCCTAGGTCAGGAATTCTGCCACAAATTCTATGTCTGTCTAGGCATTTAGACTTATTCATTGCTTTAATACATGCAGCAGATGAAAGTTCTAGTCCCATTTTGAGATTCCCTGATATCTATGCATTAAAATTTCACCCTTTGGGACTAATTTATGTCAGTATTCCAGTTTAGAGATGAACAGTAAAGATACAGGAGTGCTAAACATCTGATTTCATGCAACAAGGTGTTGTTTATCTGTGGCATATTTATAATCTACCTGCAATTTGAGTGCTGTGAAAAATTCTTCTTCAACTTTCCATTAAAATCTGAAATCAAACAAGCATCCAGATCAATATAAGAAGGACATAAAACTATTAGAAGGTATCCAAAGAGGCCTACAAAGCTGGTGAAGGGTCTAGAGGGGAAGACGTATGAGAAGTGGCTGAGGTCCCTTGGTTGTTTGTTCAGCGTGGAAAAGAGGAGGCTGAGAGGAGGCCTCATGGCGGCCTGCAGCTCCCTCACGAGGGGAGCGGAGGGGCAGGCGCTGAGCTCTGCTCTCTGGGGACAATGACAGGACCCGAGGGAACGGCATGGGGCTGGGACAGGGGAGGGTCAGGCTGGGTGTTAGGGAAAGGTTCTTCACCGAGTGGATGGTCGGGCACTGAATGGGCCCCCCAGGGATGTGGCCATGGCACTGAGCCTGCTGGAATTCAAGGAGCATTTGGACAATATTCTCAGACATATGGTCTGATTTTTGGGTGGTCCTGTGCAGAGCCAGGAGTTGGACTTGGTGATCCTTGTGGGTTCCTTCCAACTCAAGAGATTCTCTGATTCAATGATCAAAGTAGGTTGTATTTTTTTTACTTTCTCATGTTGATCTAGGAACTTTGATGGACTTAGCTGTTTTGAGGCAAATGTAGAATGCTGATTTCAGGGTTTGAATTTGAAAGGAATATTGGTCAATAGGTTTCCAATATTTTGTCTTTAAAATATTAAATGTCACTTTGGGGCCCCACCCAAATCAAAAGTATTGGGTTCAAAATTAGCACTTGAAATTTGTCCTATAAATCCATGTCATGATGGCTTTTTTTACCATAAAAATTACTTTGGAGATCCACTAAAATTATTTGGAATCTTAATATCATTAATTGAGCCTCAAAAATTCTGACAGGGTCCAACCAAATTCTTATTTTGACTTATTGAAAGCAGAAGTCATTCCCATATACGTGTCTGCAGTCCTACATGTGAGCTACTGGTTGGTTGTTTTTTCTTCTGCGTAGTCAGTAGCCTGGGGTGCATTTTGACACCTTGTCAGCATCCACTACCTCTCCATTAACTCCACTCTAACCTCAGTGCCATTCTCAGCCTGAGGTGCATGTCAAATGAAGGGTTTATGCTGAGTTACTGCAAAGTTAACTCTTTGATCACAGCACAGAAATATGTATAACACTGTGAAAGTCCCTTGCCAGCTGCTACTGAAGGCACCCACACTGCACACTTGTTGTTGAAAGCAACACCTTGAAATTGCACGACAAGTTTTATCTCTACTTTGGAAGTGGCAATCACAAATCACAGGTATCCTGCTGCTTCTAATAATACTTCTGAAATTCTGTAGTCTGTTCTTATTCCCCCCTGTACATAACCAACTCTTCTACTTCATGCATGAATGAAATTGAAGTCAATAATGCTGTAACAATGCTTAGAGATAATTCTCTTATTTGGCCTCATTACCTTATGAGGTGTTTGTAATTTCACTTATAAGCAAGGCAGTACTTTCAAGAGATTCATATATTGTCTGCATCTGGTAGCAGATTCAGACATGAAGAACTAGTGGTGTGTCACTAACAGCAGCTACTTTTCTTCATTTAAGAATAAAATCTGCTTTTTTAAAAGGGAGGAAAGGAAATCTGAAAACTGCCTTGACCTTCTTTGGAAGTGTCATTTTCTCTGTTATCTAAGAAGTTTTAGGAACACTAATTTTAAGTCCTTTCGTGACACAGCTCCAAACAGTTAAAAAAATCCAAGAATGTTTTCCACCACAAAACCAAGCCCTCTGTCTTCCGCCAGTTCTGCAGGCTCTTGGAATTGGGTTCCAAGAATTCAGATTTCTGTTAATAAGCAGATCATTAAAAATTCTGTCTGCAGCGAATGTTTAATTCAAGTTCAGTTCTGTGTTTGCATTCTACCAACACTGTTTCCAAAATGACATCCTCTTTTGAGTTTTCATGTCTATTTTTGCTTAAGAATTATGCCAAGCTGGATCTTCTGTGAGGGTTAGGATGAATTGGATCCATTCCATGTTGTAATAATCACATTTGCCTAATTGAAATCTAATCAATCTTGGTGACTAGATTCCAGAATCAGAAGTGTATTCTAAGCAGTATTCTGAGTTTCATGACCGCATGTGTAAAAGTACAGAGCAGCTGCTGTATTGTACAAACCTAGGCACCAAGGAACAAACAGGACGTGTAAAGATACTCTAGTTCTATGTAACTCAGTGTAGTCAATAGCCTCCTTGTGCAGCCACCACACAGATCAGATCTGGACCCAGATTCTTACCTATTTAAAATTTTAAAACTCTGTTATGCTTGTAAGACAGCAGAACTTTATGTCGGACTTAATAGTCCACAAACACCAAGCATCTCCAGGAAAGTCCACTGTGTGGTACAAGGATGTCTTTGTTCTGCCCAGCACCATTTGTAAAACTACCACAAAATGATTTATGCAGAACTTTTTCTGAAGTGTCTATCTGCACTTTTTAATAAATTGCAATTCTTTGGGGAAAAAGCACTGCCTAAATTGTTGGTGTTTATCTCCAATGTGTGTCTTTGTGCAGAAATCATACCAGCTGCCTGCCTGCCAGCAATTAGGGGTGTGTAACTCAAGAACACAGCCTCCAACTCATGAACGTGCTGCCTCCTCCTTCCCCCCCCCCCCCCCCCCCCCCCCCCACGTCAGGGTGAATTCCTGCTAAATTTTACACCAGTATATACAATGTCAGTGTCACTAAGGTCAGTCATTTAATACAGGAGAATAGAGCAAAAGTGCTGAGCAGTTTCACTGTCAGAGGCCATCTGTACTGTCACTTAGAGGGTGCTCAGCAGATCCCTTGAAACCTGTCCTGATAATCAGTGGACGTTTTCCTTGTAATCTTCTGTGCGGAGAGGAATGATGCAGATGTATGGCCTGCACTGTTTGATAGATGTGCAGAGAGGAATGATGCAGATGTATGGCCTGCACTGTCCGACAAGGAAGATTTCACAGCAAAAAATAGAGGCCATTGTTGCTGCCAAGCACTCAGGGCTTCACTCCACCTGTCTCAATTCAGGTTTCCAAGCATTGCAAGGATTCAGCCTAGCAAAAGGTGGCCAGAGATGGGGAACAACATGGGTGCTGGGGGACAACATGGCTGGGATTTAGCAAGGGAAAAAAGAAAGAGAAAAAAAAAAAAGGAAAAGGATAAGAAGATCTGCACTGATACCTTGAGGAAAATTTCTGCTGGTGCTGTAGGACAGAAAAGTTTTGTGTTTCTGTGAAACTAATGATTTAATAAAAGTAAAAGCACTGTGGTGGTGGACACACAATATAAATAATGTGCTCAGATGAATCTATAAAAGGCAGAGTTGCCTTTAATAACCTATTATGTATTATCAGCCGCCCCATTGTACCTTCTGGCATGGTGGGGCGCTGGGTGCGGTGCAGCTGAGCGTCAGCCCTCTCCAGTTCATTGCCAGGTCATCTCTGGGGAGGAAGTGTTCCCTGTTTACAGGAAATGCAGGACAAGGGCTGGAGGACCAAGCTGAGCGCAAGCTGAGGTTGCTGCAGCTTGCTGCCTCTCTGGTGAGTCTGGGAGCAGGGAGGGGGTGTGCCACTTGTCTGAGGCCCAAGGACGAAGTGTTTTGTTTTCATGCATGTCCAGCTTTTACTGTTGCTTTGTTTTTCTAGTTGTTTAAAGCCCCGGGATCAGGGAGGGTAACAGTGCTGGCAGACACTTGGGCACCCCAGGGTACCTGAGACTGGTCATGCAGGTTTGTGCGGGCAGCCTGATGTGCACCATCCATCCCTGTCCATCCCAGCACACCTGGGCCATGATTAGTGAAACCTCACTGTCAGGCCTTCTCTTATCCCTCCTCCACTTGTACTGCCACAGGGTGCACCAGGATGTTCCCTGAGATGGAGCCCAAACCCCTGTGTGCTCCTCTGTAGCCTGCCCTCCCTTACTGAACCAGAGCTGCACCAGTCGGAGTGCCTTTGGGAGCAGTTGCTGAAGGTGGGAGGGTTTGGTCCCTGCAGTTTTTCAGAGCAAAGTGAAAGCCTGACACACTTGACCAGCAGTCCACTTCCCCTCTTCCATGCCAATGCAAGAAAGCAAAATTCAAATGGTGAAGCTTACGCCATGAGGAGGAACTCCTTTCTGAGTTTGGCAACCAAACAGCTTATGCCTTAGAGTATGAAATGTGATTATCTGTGTGCTACCTTGCCTTGTTAGGGTATGTATGGTACTAGTAGACAACATTTTTTCCTGCCCTTTTCAGACTTCAGCTGCGACATTTGTCTTGTGCTATAACACGGAACTGATTGGTTCAACACATCCTGTTCTAATAGGCATTTCCTTTTATTGGCTTTAAATGCATTTTGACTTTAATTTCCTTCAGTAATGAGCGTTCCTTTTGCAGAGGGTATTCAAAAAATAATCATCTATAAATAGGGCAAAACCAAGGAAATAAATTACCAATTTTAATAAAACAGGGTCATCCAGCACCCCATTGACTCTCCCAATTACCATCAATCCATTTGGTTTATTATTGCTTTAATTTTATACAGTAAGGATGTCATTGTCTGAGAGAGAGTTTGAACTAGTAACTCTTGGGCACATGACTTGAAATAAAGCCAGGGATACTGTATGTAGAAAAAAGTTGAATTCAGTCCCTTTGGTCCAATAATAAAAGGCCTGTTTTTTATTTTTTGCCACTGAATGGAGGAGATTTTATGTATATGGGCTTTGCATAAGCCAACTGTGTCCAGGTGAGATTCTGGTCTCCCTGTTGCATGCTGAACATTCTATTCAGTTATGAGCTATGAGACCTGTGAAAGAAGAGTAGGAAAGCGCACAGGCTATGGTTGTGAAGGTTATAGCAGCAATTTACAAGTCATTTGTAAACTGCATATCTGATTTTGGGGTGATGTTAAGCTCATCACCACTCAGCTGGCTTCAGGAAGGTTTTACTTGTAGGGGACTTACCTCAGGGAGAGAGAATGACTGTATCTTCCTAGGTAGTTCCATCAGGGATGCTTCAAGTCGGCTGCGTTGCTGTCTCTGGGCAAATAATTGCCAACACAGCCAGTCACCAATACACCCAGAAAAAATACTTATAATTCACATTCGTTTCAGAGCTTTGGTAGATCTCGGCCTAACTGAATGCAATACAGCTGCCTTTCCTTAAAGAATTGGTGACCCTTAAATCTAGAACCCTAACAAATCGATGAAACATCCTAGGGAAAAAATATAAATAAATAAAAATCCTCTACAGAAGGCAGAGCAGAAGTCAGCATTTACCCCCAGAAAACCAGAGAGTTCACTTACTTCCTACTCTTACTGTAGGGAAACAGTGGATATGGTCAGAGATGTGTTGATAATTACTGGTAAAACCAGTTTATAATAGCAGTTGTTTTACTGGAGGAATGGGACCGAGGATGTGGTTTCCAGCCTCTTCTAATGTTTTGCTTTTTCTTGTGGTGACATTTTGGACTAAATACTGCTTTGATCTTTACTTACTTGCAGGCACCTCTGAAACTATGAGAAATGTGCAGGAAATAAATCAGTGGGTTTGGCCCTTTAAGTATGTTGGAGGTAATAAAGTTTCATCATCCAATTTACAGTTTGCAGCAGATGTAAAGAAAAGAAATAAGTGCGATTTGAACCCTGCACAAAAATTCTCACTTCTTTGGAGAGATGCAAAATTGATTTAGCCTGGCCAACAGATTTGTAGCACACTTAATGCTGTCAGAGCTGGTTCAGTTACAATGCAGAAATACCTTGTAAATATGTTCCAACAGAAATGATCATACTGCACAGGCATTTGAAAGGACGTTGCCAGCCAGGACAGCCTAACCAGATGCCTTGCAGATGCCTAAAGAGCCACTTGTTGGAAGGGATGCATACTTGACAAGTATCATAAAGCATAACTGAGAGCTGAGTTTGTAATTCAGAGCACTAACGCTTGCCGATGAGGTACATAACTGTGGTCTCTACTGCAGCTGTACCTGTTCACACTTAACTCCTCTCCAGCTCTCCCAGTTGTGCTTGCCCAGTCTAGGTGGGTATCAGTATACAATCTGGTCTGTATCCAAGGCTGCAATGACCTAATCCCAGATTCAGAGGTAGTTTTCCACAGTCCTTCCTGTCTGTTATTTTTTTCCATCGTTCCTAAGCCCATTTAATTGTGAAAGACAAGGAACTGCTTAGGTTTTCTTATCAGGACCCGCTGAGCCTCTCCTCCCCTAGAAGCCAAAGTGCATTTCCTCTGAAGCTCAGCCTCACTTCATGTTTTGCGACTGGCAATGAATTCTTAGCCTTAACCAGACTTCCTATTAATGACACTGACGTTTGCAGAAGACACTTGATCATGAATACATTATACTGGAGATATCTCATGCAGTCTGCCCAACTCCAGCTGACAAACATCTCATGATCAACTCTGTCTCCATGCTTTCCGAGCAGAGTCACAACCCTTGCTGCTCACTCTTCAAAGAAGGAGGGAAGACAATGTCAGGGAAATGACAGGAGACAGAAGAAAAACAAAAAATATATCCTTTATGTGGAAACAATAAAACCAAAATCAAATGCCTGTAAAAAATCTATGCTCATCTGGAGGCAGACAGGTTACATGTGAGCTTAAGTCTTGCTACCTTAAAAGCATGTTTAGATGCATGGTGTAATTAAATGGTGGGTGAGACACAGGAACTATATAAATGTTAGTTTTCAGGGACCTGCAGTCAACTGTTTGCTCACTGCGGCCTTCCCCCAGGCTCCTGCCACACAGGCATGACATAGTTCTGTCTGCATTTTTACTGGAATGGCAGGAGCAACCATCTCTCATGTTCTAGAATCTGAAGTGATATGCCATGGGCATCTTCACATGGTGATCAGTTCTGTCTTCAGGAGCAAGGACTACTAGGAGAACACAAGCACGTAGGTTTATAAAATGAATGAAAAGATGTGAATTAACTGGAATAAAAAACATGGTAGGTGTCAGGAAAGGTGTACTGCCCAGGAGCTCTATGACAATACAGAACTCAGAAGTGAAAACGCGAATGCTGCTGGAGTGTCTGTAGGAGGGTGGGATGGGAAGGGAGGCACAAACACGCTTTTGCACATCCCAAGGGCAAAGGAGATCCGTAACATTTTTGGGAAGTATCTGTAAGCACTAGCCAGTGCCACTGCACTGCAGGCCTCCTATAAGTGAAGCCCGTGCAACAGTTAGGCAATATTGCAAGTTTTACTCCTGTATAAGTCTTTAATAGCACCATTCATAATGATTACCAGACTAATACAATGAGGCATTCTTCCCAGATTATAATGTGTTCTTACACTAACATAATGTAGTCATTTATCTTCTGAGGGAGAAAGAAACTTAATTCCGTGTCTGCTGGGATAAACAATTAAAAATTGCAGAAAAGCTGAGAGTGTAAGGAGAGAGACTGGCTAAATTGTTAATAAGCCTCCTGAGCTGTTCCTGTGTCTGCCTTGCTCTTGCTTTCACTTGTGCTGAGCGAGCTCTGAGCTGGGAGCCATGACACAGCATGATCTTTTGCTGCTGCTAGCTCATCCTCTTTGAAGAATTTGTTATGAGGGAAATTACGGAGTTACTAAAACCCATCTGCAAGGTAAGCAAAACAAAAGCATCATGCTATTTTGTACTCCCTCCTCTGTACTGGGGAAGTGTTTTCCCACAACCATCTATTTCTGCCATAAATATTATTTCTAAGTAATCTTTTTAAGATCCAAATATCTTATTATGCCAGCAGTCTGACAATTTGAGACATAAGAATAGTGTAAAAAAAATATTAAAAATTTGGCAGCTTCATTGGAACTTATTGAATATCTTCCATTAATAAGCAGAAAATCTTTTGAATTAAGGTACTGCAGAACTGTAGCCAGAAACATTTGCATTCCAAAACCTGGTTTTTGGTTCAAAAGCATTAAAAACCCAATTCTTCCATTTTGATTTTTTAGCTAACATGAATGTTTTTCCTGAATGCTTTTCGTCTATTTTTTCATCAGCAGACATTTTAACATCAAAAAATATATACCAAGAATATAGAAGAAAGAAGACAGTGCAGTGTATCCATCTTTTACAGGTGGGACCAGATGAACAGTAGGATCCAACAGAGACAGCTCTAACCAGCAGGTCTGAGCAATTTGTCCTTGTACTACCTGTGGACTCAGGGAGATCCCTTATCTTACTCACTGTAAAGTTTTTGATTTTCATAGCCCTGGAAAGCAACATGAATAATAGATTATCCCTTCAATCACATTTCTTCTCCTTTTTGTACCCACAATGGGAGAGGAGTGCATCTAAATACCTGAAATGTTAGATCAACAAAGAATTAATACGTAATTATAACAAGGACTTAGATCCAGGACTGGTTATGCTTAGTAGTTATGTTTAGTTGTGCAAACAGTTTGCATGTATTACTGGTGAATTACTAAGAAAGAGCATCTAGACAGCCATATGTGAAAGACACAGGATTTTCAAAGATCCTGAATAGTACTTTGCCTTACAGTACATTGCATTCCAGCATACAGTATTTTCTTTGATTCATGGTTTCATGCACCAAAGAGGCCTACAAGGCTGTAGGAAGCATCCAGAAAAAATAACACATTTTATAGGCAACTTTCCTTAGTTCTTTATCCTGATACAAGATGAAGTTAATTTTGTCTACCCTTGCCACAGCTAATGAGGCAAAGCAACTTTTAAAATGGCCCTAGGGGTAGGTCTTGACTCTTCTGTCACATATATGTTTTCTTCCATGGTCACATTCCTATGTCAGTGGAATAAGACCTGGCAGATGCACACACAAGCATGGAGAATCTCAGCATCAAGCATGCTGTGCCCAGAATGGTTTCTGTAGGAGCTGAAGCACAGATCAGTTCTTTAGTCACCTGTGGCTGCCATTATGGGTTCTAGGGCCCCTGTGCAAAATGTGCCTACTGCTTGAGGACGAAGGAGTAAACACAGCAGCATGCAAAAGCTGTGTGTTCATCTGAGGTGGGAGAAGGAACTGTAAAGCAGGAGTAACATGCTGTTTGTTCATGCCAGGGAATAAATGAGGCCTTTCAGTTACCTGTGCACTGATATTACACAAAAGACTCAGGCAGTTATTAGATCTGTCATCACTTACCACAGCTGACACCCTGAACCACACTTCTGTATGTGAAAATGTGCCCTGAGAAGCTGGTGTTCTTACCTCCATGCAGGGGCAGACCATGCATTTATTCACTAAGACATATAGAATCATAGAATCATAGAATATCCTGAGTTGGAAGGGACCCATAAGGATCATCAAGTCCAACTCCTGGCACCACACAGGTCTACCCAAAAATTCAGACCATGTGACTAAGTGCATGGTCCAAATGCTTCTTAAACTCCAAGAGGCTTGGTGCAGTGACTGCTTCCCTGGGGAGCCTGTTCCAGTGTGCGACAACCCAATATATGCAATTTCGAACTGCCAGGCCAGTATTGCTCACCATTTCTTTGCTCTACTGATATCTTGTTTTCCTCAACTCTTGGAGTGAGCAATATGAGAGATTTCAAGTTGCATGGGGATTTGCCTTGGTAGACAGATACAACACCTTTCATCAGAAAAATTCCACTAGCATCAAGGCATTGAGGGTAGTCTAAGGTTGGCTAAGGATAAGGACAAAGCAAACAGGTCAAAAGAGCAATTGAGATGGAGTTTAGATGAATTGTAAGATGAAAGCGGAACAGAAGAAAGAGCTTGAGCCGGCCTGAAGTAAAACCCAATGAATCAGTGGTGCTGCCTCTTTCTCTCTCTCTCCCTGTCTGACCTCTGTGAGTTTAATAATATCAATTTATTAGTGAGGGAAAAGGTTACAGGATGAAAATCAGAACTATTCCAAATGCTGGACTGAGCTTGAGGATAGACCCAGATATGGGTACCAGCTGGGAGTAGGAGATCCAATAGAGAAATGCCCCTTAAAACAAAACAATTTTATCTAAACATACCTGGAACAACTCACGTGTCCCCAGTTTCACCCCAGCACTACTTTTAGTATGAGCAACTCTCCATCAGGAGGTTTTATTTTATCATTACTGAGCGATGAGGCAGGTTGTCTTTAGAGTCATATGCATGTCAGGGTCTGGGAGCATGACAAGCCTCCTCTTTGGGTCCAATAATAAAGCAATTAGCATCAACAAAAGTGTGGAAGTCAGGGGTGGAGCTGATCCACAGAGGCCCCTTTGTTGTTGTAGCTAGGCAGGGTTTCGGAAGTGCTGTGATGCCGCCCACACTGAAAAACTGCAGACACTAATAATAAACAAGAGAAGACAATGGTGAGGAACAGTGCAGCTGCTCAGTCCATCCCGCTGTGGCAAATGCATGGGGCAGCTTGTGGGAGCTACTTGCCTCTGCACATGAAGGAAAGGCGAGCAGCCACACCTGCATGGCAGACACAGACCACTCTTTGCAGCTTGGAAGTGAGTGCAGAAATGGAGTTTCCTTTCTGAAAGGAAATGTGAGTCTGGTCAGCGGCTTCAGGAGTCTCTTTCTTCATTGCCCTCCCACTTATATTAACCCATAATTGCCCAGCTGCCTGTCACTCTAGCATTGGCTTTGAGGCTTTGGATTTGCTCACAGCTGGGATCCCCCCCTGGAAGGCCAAAGAAAAATAAAGAAATAAAGAAATGAAGCAGAGCTGCAAAAGCACATTAAAAAGATTTCAGAGGCAATGAAGACTAAAGAAATCATAAACACTAAATAAGGCATGCTGGTGTTCAGACCAGTTCGGCTGGACAAGCCATCATAGAATATCCTGAGTTGGAAGGGACCCACAAGGATCGTCAAGTCCAACTACTAGCTCCACGTGCGACCACCCAAAAATCAGATCCTATGTCTGAGATCATTGTCCAAATGCTCCTTGAACTCCAGCAGGCTCAGTGCCGTGACCACATCCCTGGGGAGCCTGTTCAGTGCCCGACCACCTTCTTGGTGAAAAACCTTTTACTAACACTCAGCCTGACCCTTCCCTGAAACTCCCCAGCATTCTACTGTAATACCCACAAATGTCAGGTTTTGTCTAAAGACAACAGGCTTGCCCTATTGGCTGAACACTGGAACCGACTCCTGGAAATATGTAAAATACTTAAGGCCACTGTGGTGAATAAGCTGGATATAAGCTCCCACAGTGATGCTAAGGCCAAAACCACCAATCTGATCCATGAATATAAAAGCAGAGTAAAGTCAGGTGGGGAATAGGTTGGTGTTATCACTGTTATACTTGGCAGTCCTATTACCAGTGCTGTAAAATCAAGTCTTGTGTTGAAGCACCAACAACTGCACCAAAACTGTCTGGTAGTAAAAAATGGTACTAAAATGGTTAGTAAAATTGGATAATGCTAATGGATTATTAGATAAAGTTCAGAGATTTTAGAATGATTAAATGATAGGAGGCATAGTATGACACTGATACATTCACCCATTTCATTTAAAAGACCAGGCAAGAGGATAACCTCAACACAACCTGTGAGCATCTGCGTGGTAACCATATTTGGAAGACTGCAATCCAGGAGACAGGGGTTTAACCAAATCCACTGTCTGCAATTTGTCACTAGGCACATCGAGATCAGCAATAAAAGACACCTTTCAAACACAAAGGGCAGGCACTATCTGGAGAACCTACCTTTAGTCATGCTTTGTGAAGGATTTGAAATAACTGGCAATTTAAATCTAAATATATATGTGTGTGTGTGTGTTATATTTTCCTGAAAGAAAAATAATGCTGGGAAATCCTTGGACTGTATTACATTAACAGATTCAGCACTTTCAATCGCATTGCTTTTTCTGGATTTTCTGGATTCCCTTGAAACAACTCAAGGATGATGAGATCTGAGTTACCTTGTGCTGTAATTCCAATGGTATTATAATTACACTTTTCTTATCCTTTTAATGTTTTCACAGAAAACTTACAATGTTTAATTTCCATTTCTACTAAGCACTGAAATGTTAGTATGATTTTATTACATCCATTTTGAGGGATGTCTCAGGAAGAACAAACAAGTTCTAGTTGCAATTATGTATGCACCCAGTCAAACTTTTTGTTCCAAACTGAGCCAGAAAACTGATCCTATAGGTATACTTGAATGAGTTCACTTAATTTCCCACTGCTCCATTCAGATTCTTCTACTTGTCTAAATGGTTGCTGTTTAACTTGGCAACAAAACACAAAGCTTGAGAAATCTTGCTTCCAAGCCTAGAGGGTCTGCGGGGACACCCGGTCCCCTGAGTGTTTAGAGCTGTGCAATGTGTGGATTTGCTGTGTCTGAGCAACAGCAGGTGTCTGGGAATACTGCCGATGAGCTGGTCTGTTCTTTCTCTACAGTGCCTACACTGAGCCTTACAAGGTGTGCCCGGTCTCTGTGATACCCGTGGAGGTCATCACATCAGATGAGGAACAAAAGAGTTCAGAAGACGAGGAAAGCAGCCAGGGTGATCCCAGCCTCATCAACAAGGTAAAAGAGCTGCACTAGCAACAATTTACCCCTGTAGCATGTGGCAGAGCCAAGGAACTGCTGTTCTAAGATGGATAGTGGAGGCAATATAGCCAATAGGAAAGGCTTGACATGAATGTAATGAAAAACTTCTCACTTATGAGAAGGATCTGGATGCAGTCTTGAGAATTTTAAAGCTACACTGAATAAAACAATGACAAACATGCTGTTGGAACAGATTGTGGTTTGAGCTCTTTGTTGACTTGAAACAAATGAAATGGTCACAAGCAATCTAATCTTTTTTTTCCTCTGATATGTATGATTTTTTTTGGCTGCTTGTTTTCACACTGTTTTGGAAAGGGAAAAGCCCTTAAAGTTGTGACAATTCCTGTTAAATGAAAAATATTTTCCCTTCTAGTTTTACTAGTTAGCTAGCAAACCATGAGCATTTACAGAGCACACACTAGTGTGTTACCTAAGCCCATCATGTTTCTCAGCATTTAGTTGTGATGCCAGTGGAGAATTGACAAGAAAATTGTGCCTCAAGTCCAAATGGGAAATGCATATAACCACCAAGCACTTGGAAGGAAATTTAAGGCTGCTAAAAACAATTTTATTGACATTTTTGTAGGTTTTTACTGAAGATATTAGGAAATTGCATTTTTATTTCCCTTACTGCATTTCATGCCTTTTTATTTTTTGTTGTGCTGGGGTAACCACACTTTTTAGCTGTCACAGCAGAAGGCAGCACTTACAGAGCAAGCATGTGCTTTAGAGTCTGTCTGGAGGTATCCCTCTAGCTCTTAGGGCTAATACAAACCAAATCTCTACACATGCCTGATAGAAAACATGAGCACAGGACTGTTTGTTTGATCAGACTTGGTTTCCCAAGCTGATTGTCAGCAAGGATCACGGCACGCAGAAGACCTGGCTTCTCCAAGCTCCTAGGGAGCTGTCTTAGAACAGCCACATCTGAATACTGGCTGTTATTTCCAAGCTGGCTGATGAATTAGAGCATGTGGCTATTTAGCCTGACAAGAAACAGGCCGGAAGGGTACACATAACCTTTTCTGCCAGGTTTAATTCTAGCTGTAGGAGGATTAGCCCTCCTGCAGTCACTGGGCTCTAGCTACAGACTGTAAAAGGAGGTTGGAGCAGCAGCAATTTCATTCTAGGCTAAGCCCTTTGTTTAATATGCCAAGTCAGGGGCCTGTGCTTGTATGCAGGTCCAAGAAAAGATCTGGAATTGACACAGGGAGACCTTTGAGCTTCTTTGTTCTTGTAGCCTCATGAGGGCCAAAGACACTGCAGGCTTCACTTTGGACAGACTAAGGAAGTCCTGGGAACCATCCTGTCAAACGCTGCATGTCCCAGCTGTCCCCAGGACCCAGGCTCTTAACAGGAGACACCTGATCTGGGCAGCCAGAGTTCTGACATCAGAACTCTCCACCCTCTAACAGCTTCAGTGCTGCTACTGCAGGCTGTGTGAAGCAATAACCGAAAGATGCCCATGAAAGGGCCAATTTGATAGGGAAAACAGTCAGTGCAGGGTCCTGAAATGAAGGATGCAATATATTTAACTGTACTCTTTCTCCCATGCTAGTAGCAGAACAGTAACGGTATGAGAATCTTCCGATGTCCCCCACAGCCCTCATTGAAGATTCTGTCAGAAATAAGGGCTTCCAGTTCACCGTAATTAAGAGTGAATGGGATAAATTCCATCCGTTCACAGCTCTTGCCTCAGAAAGCGCTGGTATCTTCACAAGGGACAGACAGGACTGTGTTTTCTACCTTACTGCTCCTGCCTCCTTTTGTTGTCTTTGCACGCAAATCTTTTGGGTGCCAAGGGAACATTAGCTGCCTTGTCAAAGCCTGACTTGGCAATGACAAAGGGCAAACAAGTTGTCCAGCTCCCCAGTGAAGTGATGTATCACTTGGAGCAAAATCCTCAGGACAACACAGGGTGGCTGTAAAACATGAAAGAGTTCAGAAGCACTGTCACTTGGGAAGAACTGGCAAAAACATGTTGGTGTAGATGCCAAAAATAGTACCATGGATTTGGAAATGAGTTAATTTTGTTAAAATAACTGTTTTGGGCTGGCCTACTAGGAGCTGAATTTGGATTTAGAAAAAAACACATATGCAAACACAAAAAAGAACCCTCTGGGGTTTGTTGGTTTGATTTCTGGTTTTCCCCTCCTTAGGGAAACTTAGTTTAAATGAAGACCTGAAACAACCCAGATGATCAAATCTCCTACCCGTGTCCAGATGTATGATTTGCATTTGCATTGAGCTAGATTCTACTTATTGCCTTTCGCTTCATCTGTATGAAAATGAAAGCATAGTGTTTCATTTTTTTTCTCACTTGCTTTCTCCTAGCCTTCTTGGCAGAGAATTGCAAGATATCCAGTTTGCAGCAGATTTTTTTCCTGTAATGTTTCTTTTTAAGGCTCATTTTTTAAAGTAAAAATAATTTTAAAAATCAGCTTTGTACACACTTTTCCTGGAATTGTTTCAACAGCTGGGCTTCTTTGAATCCCTGCCCTCCTGGGGACCAGATTCACATGAGTGTGGAAAAATTTTTAGGGCCTGCTGGAACCCCTGTTCTGTAAACAATTTGAATCATAGCCAATAGTATATGTTGAGGTACTTTTGACATTATCAACTTTATTTTAAAAAGCAAAGAGGGGCTTTCATCTCTATTGTGTTACAAGAAGTTTCACTACTAAAAAGCCTTTTTGGAATGAGGCAGGTTTAAAAATGTAGAACAGGAGGTGGGGTTCCAGATTTTGCCTTTATTCCACTAGGTGTACCGTAGACCCTGTGAAGCAGAGCATTTGTCATCAGAAATCACGTGGTAGTTTTGATTCTTCTATGTAAGACTGACAGTGAAAATTCACTCTTTCTGGTTAAATGAGCATGTTATTTCCTTCTCTCTTCATTCTGCTGGCATGCAATAACAACCTAGAGAACTCCCAGGTGGAGAATGCTCTAAGTATTCTTAACCTTTATGATTCTATATGGCTGTATTATAAAAAGCGATGCCCTTCACTTACATTACAGATGAAGCTTCACACTTTTTTTCCTCCTGCTAAGCTAATTTGCAAGAGCTCCTGGGCCATTCCTCATTCATTTGTCTTTTATATATGCTCATTTAATTAAATTCCTTCCAATTTATCAGAAGGTGACACATGACTGTTCTGTATTGGGCTCTCAAGGTTATATGATGACATTTGAGGTGCACACAGAGAAAAAAAAATGGAGTTAAGGATTCCAGTTAAGAACAAACCACTTAAATAAAATAATGACCTTCCCTACATCTTCCACCTCTGAACCTTCTCTCACTAGACAAATGCTCCAAGTCCAGGTTGTAGAACCCCAGATTTTTCATGTTACCATTGAGCTGGATTCAAGCTTTTTTTTTTTTTTTTCTGCTGAAAACCAGATAAATCCTGAGCTTAACTGTTCAGATTTGACTAGAGAGCAAATCCAAACTGAGCTTGGAAAGGGGCTGCCAGTTTAAGAATTATTTTCTTGAGTGTCTTGTAGAAGAGCCATGTTCCTGTAGCAACACCAGAACATGTTGCCTTGGACTCAGCTTCAAGAGCTATTTCCATCACGCTGTTTGACCCAGACTGTATGTCACATGTATGCTAAGGGGTGTGGATTGAACAAAGTGATGGGCTTAAAAACGACCCCAGTAATGAATGGAAGGCATTTAGACTGAGATCAACAATTTCCACCACTGTGATAAGAGTCTAAGTATTTCTTTACAGGGTTCCTTTGGAAGGAGAAGGCAATGGCTGGGTAAACAGAGAATGCTAGGAATATTGTAGCAGCATAAGCTATTTTAAGAACTCTGTTGTATTTAGGAATGACATAGAGCAAACCTTACATTAAAACACTAGGCAATGGAACAATTACAAATGTTCTCTTAAACCTGTCCATAAACACAGCAGGGAGTTTGACCTGAAGAACTGAAGGGATCCTCAGAAGAATAATAAGAAAAGAATGTGATTAATCTGTGTGAGTACCTTTAAAAATTATAGTCTATCGAGTACTCAGGAAATAAATTAATACAAATCCTAAGACAAGTAATAAAGCCATAGCTGGAGCATAAAAGACAGTTCTCTCACCCAGAATACAGATATGTCTGCCAGTTAACTCTATGGGAAATCGAAAAGTAAACCAATCTGTATGCAAATACTGTCTAGTTTCACCCTAAAACCAGCAATATGTTACAAGGAACTGTACACAGCCAGGATATGAGAGATGTGATCTTCTCTTACCCTGCTGGCAAAATGGGAAAATCTCTAGTGAGGTAGATAACACATAACCAGAATATAATGACATAAAAGAAAATGAATTCATACCAGATGTGGCTGGATTTTATGGCAATGAAAACTCAAAGCATTTTGACTAGTCGTTTAAGACTTAGTTTTTTCATGCTGAATCCCAGCGAGACCAGAGGGGTGCTCGTTACAATTACATGGTGCTTTGCTGGGGGGGGGCACAAAGGAGAACTCCATACAGAAATGATCCCTAGCACTGTGCTTGTGAAAGGGCAGCCCTAGAGGTAGGCTCCACGCTACTCCCAGGTACCAAAACAAAAGGCAGTGTCCAAAAAGGAGGGCCGCAACCCAGCATGGCACGTGGAGGGCATCTGTGCCACTCACAATGAGGGAACACTGAGCTCAGTCACAAAGGTCTCACAGCAAGCAGGGCAGCTACTGTCTAGTGGTAGCTGTACGCACAACTGCCTTTGCTGCTCCTTATGCATTTCCACTGGGTGGGCTTGGTTTCCAGGCTCCATTAATCATTCTGTTTTGCAAACCTTTAACCTTCACGTACACAACCCAAACATATGCTGGAGTTGGGAGTGACAGATTTGTGTGCCTTGAGGAAGCACCTAATTCAGACGCCTTTCAGGGGACAACTCTTGATTTATAGCATTACACAGTTTCCCCAGGGGAGCTGCAATCTAGCTCTTCAAGGAAGGGGCCTTGGAGGCAAAAGATGTGGACTGCGTTTCCTCTCACTGATTCACAGACCCAGCTTGAAAAAGCCACTTGTTCTCATAGTGCCTCAGTTTACTGTTGGCACCACTGTGACATCATTGTGAACTACTAGATAGTTCATAATAGTTACAAAAGGGGCATTATGAAGTCACTCAGCTCAGAGGCTGAAGCTTGCAAACTGCTCTAAGCCTCTGATAGCAACAGTAGCACTGTTGTGCTGGGTACCATCCAGCACAACGCTACAACACACCTACCCTGAGGGGTCTGCAAAATAAGACACACAGATGTGAAAATGGACAAAGGGATGTAGTTTGTCCACGTCAGCATGGTAAGGCAGCAGTAAACATGGAAATGGAGCTGCTGATTTGGTGTCTTAGCTAGTTACCCTGCTTTTCAAATGCAAAGGGTTTCTTCCTGAGTACTCAAATGGCTTGTGCAGTACTAATGCTTCAGCTCTAGTGAACAGTTCTTTGATTTGCCTGTGCTGCACTTAAGCCATATAACCCTGTTTCAGCCCCATGGAGGCAGATTTTCCCTCAGCCCCATGATATTTAACCTGGATCAGAACGGCAATCTGGTTCTCATCATGGTTCTGCAAACAGCTAGGCCAGCTCAACTGTGTGTGGGCACTGGGCTCAGAGAGCAGTGACTGGCACAGGCACTGTAGTACCATCTCATCAAAGCATGGCCGTTGAGGGTCCAGGTCAAATGCCTTGGCATTGCCCAGAGCAAAGCCGGAGTGTATAAATGACTCCGTGGGGAGACATCATCCCTACAGTAATGGGATGCCTACGACACAGAGAAGGGAAGGTGATGTGCCACATCAGTAGGCTCTGCATGGGCAATTAGCCATCATTCACAGGCATACTGTTCACTGCTTGCCCCTTCTCAACCCAAAAGTTTTTTTTCTGTCAGGAGGCACAAAAGGGACATGAAACCTAAAGCTGTTCAGTTCAAACTGCCTAAGACTAATAATTAACTTCAGCTGTCCTCACATGTGTGCTGTGTTAAGACCTAAAAGCTTTTAGGTTTTTATGCTGTTGTTCTAAGGAAAAGATTTCTGATGCTTCATTATACATTGGGATACTCTGGCTTTTGGAGGAGAAACTCTGATCAAGTCACAAGATACCTCTAGTACCCCACTAGACAACTCTAGTTTTCCATCAGTAAACTTGATAACCTTTTGCAGGCCTGTTGGGCTTAGTTCAGTACCCTTTGGAAAGATAATTGCACAGTACCACCTTTGTCTAGCAAGTTACACTGATCAGCTGAGCTGTAGCAGCTGTACAAGCTCCTAACTTGGTTTAAGTGCTTTTGTATTTGCAACCTTCCTAGCACCAGCATGTTTTTCAGAGTAGAGAGAATGGGGAGGATGAGGTGATGAAGCTCTGAGACAAGAAGACTCAAAGTGGCAGATTGCCAGGGTTTCCAGATGGCCTCCTGGCCTCTCTCTGCTAAGCAGAAGCTCTCAGCAGGGCCTGGAGCGCAACCTCCAGTGGGAGGTTCCCAAGTGGGAACTGGAAAGGTCCCACACCGCGGGGAGAAAAGATTACCAAAAAGGTGGTACTGTGGCTGTGTTGTAATAATCACTTGGATTTTGTTTTAGAAACCTTATGGTTGAGGGACCTGCACCCCCTCTATTCCCTGTTCCCAGAAGTCTGTCTCTGGACACTGTCGTCAATCTCAGAGTTCATTTCCTGGTTAAACAAACAGCAATTAAATAACACAAGACAGGCAACGCCTAGAGACACTGTCTCCAACTTGCCCTAGACAGGTCATGTGACACCGGGGTCCCCGTGTTTTGTCTCTTGGCTAAGACATATTAATCACAAGAGGAATTACGGAGTTCAACAATGTGTGTATGCAAATGGAGAGACAGCCTGGATTGCTGGGGAAATGGACTCCGTGTCTTGGCAGTGTGGAGCCAGGCTTGTCCACAGAGGATGCGCTGGGCAGCCAGCATCAGTCTAGGTGACCCAGACAGAGACACTCTCCCTTCATTTGCTGTGCTCTACCTGTGTAGAGGAAATGAGAGAGGAGAGAAAACTCAGTGCTTCTGGTGTGTTCCTCCAGCAGTGGGGACAACCAGGAGGGGCACACTGTGATCTTCGAGAGGTGTTCACAAACTGGAGCCGGGCGAAATGGGCAATGAAATATTTGCTGACAGTGTAGCCTTAAGCAGAAAAGTGAAACTATGGAAAAAACAGATGTTCCTAATGCATTTTATTAAAATGTAGTGTAGTTCTCCAAAAAAAGTGATTCAAAGAATGTTCTTTGGCCCTTATCAGGCAGAAGGAACAAAGCACTAGGGGATATATACTTAGACTCCTGGTGCTAAAGGAGAGATGCGTCAGTCATCTGAGATTAATGAACTGTTCATTCTCTATTTCCTTTGTCTCTTGCAATCTTCAGCTGTCTCCCAGTAGAAGTACACGGCAGTAAGCTAAAGATGCAAAAAGAAGCTCACAGACTGGCAGAGGTGGGCAGGGACCTCTGGGTCCCTCTGGTCCCCCCTGCCCCACCATGGCCACCCCAAGCAAGGTGCCCAGGCCCACGCCCAGGTGGCTACTTCAGACCCCCAAGGAAGAGACCCCGCAGCCTCTGGGCAGCCCGTGCCACGGCTCCGGCACCCAGCCAAGCCATTTTCACTTGTGCCAGGACACCTGCATCCCAAAGGAGTGCTGATAGGGAAAAAGGACAGAGAGGAGAAAGTCTGTATTTACCTTCCACTGGCTTAGACATTTTTTACTGCTTAAATTTGTTGTTACAATGTGAGTACTTAACTGTTTATTGATCTGTCAAGCCTGGTTTGAGATGTCAACATTTATACTTTTACGAGGGGTCTCAATTAAGCTTCATGTTTGTTTCCTGACACTTAGCAGCCCCCTCATGCAGAATTGGTGGAGAAGGTGTAAACACCAACTTTCCACCTGTTGCACCAAGAGACTGCATCACATCTCAGCAAGTCCCAGTCTCTCCTGAGTAGGCTTTCAGAAGCAGGATCTGTAAGCAATGGGTTTCCAGAACAGCTGGTCTGGCACACAATGTCACTAACTCTTTCTGCTGAACACATTTCCCCTGACCCACTTTAGATCAATGAAGGCTGCTTTTCTTTACTACTGCTAGACTGTTCTAGTTCCCTACTTCACCACTGCTACTTAAGTCCAACTTTCCATAGTAGATTCCTGTCAGTAAATATTTCCACAATTTGTTCATTTCTTATCATAAGAGTGAGTCATGACATAGGACCAAAATACCCTTATTAGCCACTTGCACCTTACAGCTATACACTTTGGTTCTTTCACAGGTTTCTGTGTCTAATGAGGTGTCTGCCAGTTCTGTAGATGTCACTGAGATTTCAAACAATGTTGCCTGCAGGAGTAATGAACTGCTTTCTGGAGACGCTTATGACCATTTAATTTAGACATTTTGTTTAGTAAGCGATAAAGTCATTTGCCTTGTTTGCTTCCACAGGTCTCACAGCAGTCAGAATACTTTGGAATATGAGCATTTTGATAACAAATTCCCATTTCCATTTGATTGAGAGTAGTAAACGTGTTAAGAGCCTTTACAGCCATGAAGCTAGCTTATTCAAAGCTAAACATTTTCTGCATCTCTGACAAATTTTGGACTTGTAAAAATCAACAGAAATTTTCTCTTTTTTTTCCATAAGAACACAATTTTTTAAACCTTAGCAGCTATTATGTTGTACTATACCATTAGTACCTGAATTACACAAACATGTCCTGGTGTCCTTTCCTGTCATGGAAAGGACTCCAGGAAGCCAAACACTGAACAGCAAAGAATAAAAACCTGGTCCCTATCTTTACTGAAGGAATATGTCAGTTCAAAGTGCTCTCTAATACTGTTTTCCTTCTTGGTGTGAGACATCTCTTAATTGTTTCTGGGTTTTGCTGTTGACAGAAGGAAGGCCAGTCCAGTGCTTACCTCATTGCCCAGGAGCTGATGTCTTCAGAAAAAGTGTGAGTTTATTGTTACAACCTGTCTGTTGCTATCCTAAAACAGAACCTGTGCAATCTACCCTTATTTATTCAGCAATGGCAATGAATAAAGTTTGTTTCTTTCCCCAGATATGTGGAGATGCTCCAGCAGTCATGTATGGTAAGTAAATCATTTTAATCACTGAAATCTAATTGCTGTCTTAGCTGCAATTTAAGAGACGTAAAAGCATTGAAGGGACAGAAGTGAATTTGAGGAAGAATGGCTTACTGTGGAGCAATGCTTTTTGAAGCATTGTAAAGGAATATGTCTGCCACTGATGTGCTCTTGCTTTGGATTCCAAAGTCTAGCATTTCTCATTCATGTGGAAAAGCATTGGCCAACAGCACTTACTGGGGCTCTGAGACTGGTGTAATATGCTGAGTAAGCCTAGTTCTGAGAAGGAGATGGTGATAAACGGGTAAACCCTAGAAATTTTTAATTTAGAAACATTTATGGATGCAAGTGCCTACTGTTCCCCTCCAGCTGGATGGACTCCAAGCTATTGGTAATCCCTAATAAAAAGAATCCTCATAAAAATTACAGCTCATAGGTTAGTTAAGGAAAAGTCTGCTTGAATGCTAATTTTATCTGCTGCAGCACTCCGATGTTGGCTCAAAGATATGAGGGAATAAAACCAAAGAGTTTTCTTGGCTTGCCCCAAAAATTTGACGACTCTCTGCTCTCCTGTTGGGGAACTCATCCACTTTCTAAGCAGAAATGTTTATTACAGAAAATAATAAGCATTATCCAGAGCCTGGCCTGTCAGTCCTGGAATTACAGTTATAAGGCATGAGGGAAATTGTCTCTGCTTTTATGATACTTAATTATTAGGTTCGGATTAGCTGGTTAATGTATCAGGGAAAAGATACTGGTAACAGCTGTGTTATGATGAGAAAGTTCTTCTATTTCTGCCGATCATCATGTTTATTTGTAAGCACTTGTTTGGGTTTTATAGATGTTACAGTCTTGTATATATAGTCCAGAATGCTCCACTGAATCCTCTTTTGCTGGGATTTTGTTGCCATGCCTGCCAATCCCACTCCAATAGAGGGATCTTACCAGTGTTCTGCATTATTTCCTTAGGTATGAAGGTTAGAGAACCAGAAGAGGAGTTAAAATTTTCAAATTAAAATTTTAGATGGGCCTAAAATAAACATTGAGTGAATGCAGTGGTTTGCAGAGCCACTCAGGGGTTGTGAAATGTCAGTTTCCCTGTCCCAGTTCCCATCATCTCAAGTTAGAAAGATCAAAAAGATCACTATCTTTTTCAGAATGAGATTTTGGGTGCACTGTTTTGGTTAATGATTTTTTTCTGCAGTGGAAAAGTATCCTTCCTCCCTCATCGCCAAATGCATGCATTCCTTTAGAAGCTACTGGAGGCTTTTTCCAGCAGAGTCACCAAGAAAGATAAGATTTGATTTTTTTCTATGGGTTGGCTTTTTCAATTGTGAGGATATATGAATGGCACCTTGGTTAGAGACTGAGGTAGAAGAGACAAACGTTTTCACACTCCACAGTTTAGAATAGATCAAAAATCTTTATAGGAATGGGATCAGGGTTTAGTTTCTGTGTTTTTATCAGGTGCCTATATCCCTAGCATACCCCATCTCTGCTGCTATCGGCTGGTGTACCTGCTGTAGTGGCATTCACAAATAACTTGCAGGTTTCTTTCTTGCAATCACAATCAGTCTAGAAGGCCACAGTCACAGCAACATTATCTTTCCCAGCCCACCAACTGTTGGATCTTCATGTTCACCTGTTGCCCAATGTCATATTCAGGACATCTAGAGAAACCACTACCAATTTTACAAGTAAGTCCCTCAGACTACAGAGATAATATTGCCTACCTGAGGCTTCCCAATACTATCATAGTGGTTACAATGAACTAATTACTCCTTTCTGCATATTTGAATAGCATTAGGAATAATCACATCAGTAGAAAATACCTCTTCACTGTGCATTCACTGTTGACACAGGTCCCACTGACAGATGTCACTAGCAGCCACCAGTGACCACACAGTCAACAAACTGCACTCAAGCTGCAAAACACCATTCATGGCCAGCTAAGACCAAAAGCTTCCGTGTCAGCACCTCTCAGCACAGGCAGACATTTCTCTCTGTTCCTCACCACCACCTTTCTCAAAAAAACAGTTTCTAAGTGCTCATCTTGAAGTCTCGAGACTCATTTTCTTAAATAAACCTATATGTTAGTGAGAAAGGCAAGGAACTAAACCACACCCTAGCTGCTTTCAGAAACGAAAAAAGGCTTTTCTTAAGCCTGCAACAGGAGCAGTTTCCCATCTCATTTCCAGGCTCAGCTGGAGGAGCTATTCGTTCAGCATAACAGGAATCTGGTCATTCAGCAGAGACTTTAATAAATTGATTGATTGCCAAAATGATGACATTTCCATACATCTACTCTGCTATTGAACTGAAAGAGTGGAAACATTGTGTTAGCTCACAAAGTTGGTATCAGTTGGTGTGGTAGTAGTGATAATAACCTAAAGGGTTAGCTGTTATTTGCCCTGCTTAAATGCAATGCAGTTCTTTGGAGCTGGGAGTTAAGAACTCATTCTGGACTGAGCAGATGGGACTGGCTGGGCCTTGCAGTCCAAAGCAGTCCCTGATCTCTTGTTATTCAAGATTTAGTTTTCTGAAGTTGATTAACCTTTGCATTTATTCCATAATTATTTAATCCTCAAATTTTGATGTTCATGTCTATTTTTTACCCCAGTAATGTAGTCTGCACTTGTCTTCATTTTAATGCTTGCTGCTGAACAAAAATGTTGCAGGTTGCTTTCTGATGTTTCACGCATCACCTTGGAGGACCAGGAATCTGGTTTATTTGCTTCCATTCAGCCAGTCTGTTTCCAATTACTTTACTAAATATATACAGAGCAAAGTTAGTGTGACTTAGAATGCCTCAGGATCCCACTCTGCATGGGATTAAGCATTTGCTTGATAGCGTATCATGTTCATGTTCATTTTGTCTTTTGCCTTTGTACAGAACGTCTTTTTTTTTTTTTTGTGCATAGAACCCCTTAAAGTCATTATTACTTCCCTCCAAAGCGTTTAGCAAATTAAGGTACCCAAAAGGGCAGCACTGCACTGAAAGAACATCTGCCCCAAATACCTCAGTGTTCAAATTCCTGAATCCTGATTTGCATTTTTGTCATAACAATGGTACACAATTCTTCCAAACATCAAGACTCAGATTTATGCTTCCTTGGCATTTGGAGATAGTCTGGAATAAAAATGTGAATAAATATAACGTGCTGGTTCCCCTGTCTTTGCAGCAGTATGGGATCTAGTCCTGCACTGGGAATTGCAAGACTCCTGACTGCAAAGTAACTCTCAGAAAAGAACAAAATCATCTTAGTTCCCAAGTCATTAACTTAAAAGGACCTAAATGCAGATTATCATGAAGTCAGACTCGCTGGTTAATCTCTACTTTCAGAATTCTTGTGGGTAGCACATTCTCAAGAACAAAAAATAAACATTATCTGATTCAGGAGCCACTATTACATTAGACGAAACAGAACTCCATCTTTCTAAGTATTTACACTCCCAGTGTATGATTGGCTGAGCCTTTTTTACTGCTGTAAATTTCTTGGATGACATTCAAAGTTCTTCTGGACCAATCAAGTCATTATTTTCCAAATGAAATGCTTTAGTGAATGGACTGGGCTGAATAAATGAAGGGATAGTTGGCTGTTAAGCCTTCTGAAGCTATTATAAAAGCCTGAGATGCAGTGCCACAAAATAATGGCCTACCCTCACTTACAGTAGGCTGATTTTTTTCTCATTCATTTATTCATTGTGGCCTTCAGCAGTGGGAAAATAACCATGTATCTTCCAGAGAGCTCCTGCAGTGGAGCACTGAGCCAAAATAGCTTTCAGATCATCAGTATATCTCTTAAAAGAAGAGGGAAATCATACTACCTCACTTGGCACAAGGACAATTCCCTGGTAATAAGCCCCATTGGTACAGTATTTGCAATGCACATTTTACAGTTTGCCAGTTCTGACGCTGATTTACAGAGGATGAATGTGTGCATTTGTCTGCATGTGAGTGTGTGCTGAAGTCAGGGTTCCTGACCTAGATTGTACCCTGCAGGGGCAGGATAAGAGACTAATTGTGTCTGCTGTGGTAGTCTGTGTTTTCTGCTGTTCATCTGGCATTGTTTGTGCTGGGCTCAGTAATGAGAAGTTTGGGAAGATCAACTGTTCAGTGCAGATCAAGGGTCACTCATTCTGCTACAGGAGATGTGCCACTTTTTAATTCAGGGCTGCCACTTTTGCTTTCATAATTAGGAGAGCAGCTGCTGCCTGTAATGATGATACATCCATGAGGCAAACTTGGCATCTCATGCCTGTGTTCAGCTCTACTATGGATACCCTTTTCTCTCCCTTTGAACTTTTCATCCTCCCCTCAAGTGTAATGCCTAGACATCTAAAAGAGACTTGGAGCCTCTGATATATAGTATCTGTTGAATCCACCTTCATTTTAGAAGTGTGAGTGGCTGTAAAAGTCTGCACAATTTTATGTGATCAATGTAGACTTCAATTATATAAAGTCTGAGCTGCAGAAGGATTGTCTGTTGTCCTCCCTGGCTCATTCACAAAGGGTCAAAAATACTCGCTTCCTAATATTACCAATGCATTAAAACATCTGCTTGACTTGGGAAGCATTTGCGATTCTAGATATGAAAAGTGATTTCTGGATGCATGCATGTGCCATTATTATTTGAAAAGTATAGAAGTCCAGATGTTAGGTGGAAGTTGTGGTGTGGGTACGGTAAATATACTGCGTGCAGTCATGATTTCTGCGGTTAAAGTGTCACTATCTCCACCTGGCAACTGAGGCAGAAAAATGGTTATGGTTTTCCACTAACAAATCTGCTCTATTCACTCCCTTTTTGCATTTTTTCTCAGCTTTGTTCCTTATATGGAAACTTACAGATCTCCCCAGCCAGGATTCTCCCTAAAAACTGTGAAAATATCATAGGTGAATTTATTCAATCATCAGTCTTTTTCAGTTCTTTAATAGAGTTGAACTAGAAGCAGGAAAGCTGATACAACCATGATAGCATTAGAGGTCAGACCTTTGGCTGGTATAAATTTACAGTTTTTCTCTGACAGATGACTGCAAGAATAGCGGATTATTAGCTTCTTCAGAGCGCTGTAAGAGTCTCCATCCGAATTAAGATTTCTTTCCCTCCTTATCAACATCATGAAGATAATTTGGAATCTGGGAAGCAGTTAAATTCTTTTCTGGTCTATGCATTATTGCAGGTGGAAGCTTCTTTGTAACAGAGCCCTGCTGCAGGGAATATCTTTTCATGGGTGAAAGAGAGAGAAAAGGGTGTCTACAAAAAGGGCATATATATGAATGCTGCCAAAAGTGTGGGACACAGTTCGTGGTGGTTCATTGATGGGTATAACAGGTAGGCACATGGTGCTCTGACTGCAGTGAGACCATGCAACAGGGAACAAACAGGTAGAGACTTTGCTTCAGCACCCAAGACCTTGAACATACTACTGCAGGCATTCAGACCTTTTCTAGCCCAGTTACAGAGTCTAGCAATGTGACCCTTCTAGTTTCAATGAACACTTTTTGGTCACAGAAACGTTCTTCCTTTCAAGTACTTCTCTTGAACTGTTAAGCATGGATTTGCTCTACAGTCATCACCGCACACTGTAAATTCATAATTTCTGTCTGGCTCAAGCGCAGACCTGATGTTAGGAGCACAGTGCTGAGAGCCTATGAAAAGGAACCTCCAGTCCTGCCGGCAGATGCTGTCTCACCTTCTGCTCTCTGATGCTGTCTCACCTTCTATTACATTACAATGGTGTTGTACACCTTTCTCTTTTTCTGCCAATGTAAACAATATACAGGAACTAGGATTTCCATTATGATTGGATTAGCAAGTTATACACTGCTGCTTCTGTAGACAAACAGATAAGAACAGAAAACAAGGAGATCTAGCAACTGATCAGCATTTCTTGAGCAATTTTAACAGAAAAAAAGCAAACATAATCTAGATCCAGACTGAATTACTGTATTGTTAGAATATTTTCAAGTAGAAGTTAAAGAAGACAAGTCACCCATCAGAGCAAATTAAGATAATTTACACATACATCCAGGCAGTTTTTTTCTCCTGGGTAAACTACTTGCCTAAAGCAGTATATATCTGACAAAAGATTAGTTTTGGTTCCTGTGACTATGCTCCTCTGAGGTTAAATATTCTCAGGTTGATAAAAGCTAACTGGGAGCAGGGCTGAAATGCAGAAAGGACTGCAATATGTATCCATCTTGTAAAATGACTTTTGATATGCATACAGAATTGCTACAGTTGATTTGAGCTAAGCACCTAAACAGCAAAGTGAAGTGGCTTTTCCAAAACTATCTTATACTAAATGTGTCCTCTTAACATTGGCACTGCCAGCATCTCTAAAGTGCCTCATATCCCTTCACCCTACAGTGAGCCTCACCACCTCACAGAGGGTACCACGTTCTACTCCAAGAGCCAGACATGTGCCAGTTAGGCAACGCTCCACCTAAACCATAACACCTTGTTGAAACAAAAGCTGCATTCCTCCCTGTCTGATGCCTTTATAACAGGCTCCAGGATATAGCCGCCATTTCCAGAAGAGAACCGAAATTCTCCAGAGGCATTCTTGGTGAAAAAAAATTTAACTTGTGTTAGTGATGTGCACAAAGAAAAGGGGAGAAAGAAAAATATTTTTGGCCGTGGGTTTTGGTCCTCTTTGTTTCACTAAATTATTTGTAGAGTTTATTTATGGGATGTTAGGGAATTAATTGGTCATTGGATGGCTATAAAGGGTTTATTTATGGGTACTCAAAATATAAAGAAATGTTTTGTGTTTCAAAAATGCATCTTCATAGTACAGCTGCTAACCTTCTGTGTCACCTAGCCAGCCTGGATAATGCTTTCACATGCATGCTTGAACACTGATGCAGGAACAGGTGTAAGACAGGAGTAAGCTGTGAAGGCTCACATACCCCTGGGTGAGATTGAGCTCTGTGGCCACCATGTCACAGCCTCAAACTGAATGACTTTGGTTCATGTGTGTCTTCTAAACAATTTTTGACTCAACAGAGAATTATATGAACTTTGTGTTTAGTACCTTCTGTGTTCAAATGTGGCGAATGGGTGACAGACTTGGAGACCTTCAGGTGCCGTGACTGATTAGAGTTAGTGGGACCGGAAAAGCACTTTGCATTTGATTAATGGCTTCCCAGGCACTCAGCATTTTCAACAGTGACACAATTTTTTTTTTTATGTTTATAGTACTTACTGCTCTGCACCTCCTTCTTTTATTAATCATTAGAAGGCTAGCTATCCAGGCAACTGCCATTAAATAATTTGTCTTAGAATTCATTATGATCAAAGAAGCCAGCAATTAGTGACTAATTAAATCCACTGAGATGCTATGGGAAAGGAGTGTTAATCTTGTTGCACCACTATGATGGAAAATGGATAGACACAGAGCTGTTCAGTTATTTTGGAATAAATGACATTTCTATAACAAAATAGGTTACTTAAGCACATCGCTATTCACTTCCCCAGGCACAGTGAGTTGAAAGAACCCTTTGGATTCTTTTTCTTTCCCCAGTCTGGATTAATTATGATGACTGAGGACTTTGAGAAATTGCAGATTCCTTTCAGTTAGGAAAAGTACCCAGAAGATGGTTTGACTGGCTTAGATGGCTGGAAAGTATCTAGAGTATACAGTTGCTGGAATACATAGATAGCCTCCCTCACACACCAGAAAAAATGAGAGCTAGAATAGCACAATGTTGAGATTATTTGTTGTACTGGGACAAGACACATGGAAATTAGACCCAGGTAATTAGAAAACATAGTAATACTCTTTCAGATTTTTTTGTGATGTCGTTTTATCCAGGATATAGTTAGTTAGAAAGAAAAATATCATCATGATGATTTTTTTTACCTAGTTGTAGTGGCTTTTCAGAAAACAAATGCTTCATCCGTCATAGTTGCTGAAAAACTGCAGCTCATGTGCAACTTTTCTTTTGGCTGGTGTCTATTAGATATTCCAGTTCATAGTGAGTCGGTGTGTGCCTTGCAGTCGACAGCATTACAACAGAAAAGCCAGGAATGCTGTGAGGAGACTAAAAACTTATCAGGAGCTGGTTCCTATAGGTGAGGAGAGAGGAAGCTTGCAGTAATCTGCTCAGAGGCCCTCGGGCTCCTTATGGAACTTTTCAGCAGGACCACAGTTATACCAGCCAGATTTCCAGCATGCTGAAATCAATACAGCTACCTTGATTTAATCAAACTGAAGTGAACCATCTAGTGTAAAATATGGATCCCCGGTGAAACATACTCAGAGCTTCTGAGCTGTTCATACCTGGACGTTACCAGGTTTCATGGAAATTGTTTCTTTCAGACTCCTCTCTAATTACAGCGTGTACGTCTAAACTTTTTAATTGACAGAAGCCAGATTTGTAAGAAATGCTGTGGGAAATCCGAGTACAGACCAGGGAAACTCATAAGATTGTCTCTAAAATTTCAAGGAACAGAATTTGACTTTTTGGCAATAGGTTTCATGATCACTCGATCCTGACAGAGGATACTCAACCTATCCCATCCTGGTTCAGGGCCAGATTGAAGGAGCTTGGCATCTTTCAATGTGCTGTGTGACCTTAGAGGTTTCATTTTATCAAGCCCCGCTTCCTTTCACAGCATATTTGGCCACACCACATACAGCGGGGTAAGAGGCCAGGAAATGGTCTCTGAGTGGAAAAATCTAGCTGCCATTTCTAGTAACTCAACGGGTAGAATCACCTTCTCAGCGATTTTTATGCAGCTGCTTTTTTTTTTTTTTTTCTGATGAATTGGCGTCTATGGAAAGAGAATGCTTTTAACATATCTTTGGAAAACATTGGTTTCAATAATAACTCACTGTTTACAGAGTAGTGTGTGAAAAAAAAGTCATTAACAGCACAAATCTGGCCAGACTGGTTGGACACTGAAGCTTTTCTTCACAATAGATTTTGGACTGAGGCAGAGCTCAGCTGCAAACCTGCTGGAAGAACAACTCCTAGAACAACAACTAGATGACCTTTAAGGTCCCTTCCAACCCAAACTGTTCTATGATTCCTGATGTGATGGCTTTAGCATGAGCAGGACGCCAACCAGGGCTCTAACACTAGCTCTGCTGTGAGTAGATACTTGGGCTTTATATGTGGTTAGGATCTACCTGAGCCTTCATGAGATCACCAAAAGCATCTTTTGTGGCTTTTTCCTTTTTTTTTTTTTGTTTTCAGGTTGCATTGTTAGCATATTCATAACAGATGGTATATATAGTATATTCCATCATAAATCAAGATTGGTTGTTTTGTTATGAATGCTATATTCTGCTAAGTCTTGTGATCTGTACTACAGACCAGATTACACTAGACCATATCATACCAATATGCTCCCTCCTGACTTCAAAGTCAGTCAGTCTAAGTCTTATTCAGCCACTAAGTCCCTGTTCAAGTATTTTTAATGCTGAACTTAAAAAAAAAAAAAAGAGAATTGACAGATTTCTCCCCTATGGCTATTAGAACATCTGTCTGTTTGAACACAATAGTACAGCAGTTCTCAAGTGATCATGTTAAAAAACAACCACCAAAACCTTCTCCAAATAAATCGTCTTTTCAAACTGTGGCCACAGAATAATCATTCATTACAAAAGCCTGACATTAGCTGATACAAGCTTGATCCACATTTGTTACCATGCGTCAAAAACCACAGGAAAAAAAAAAAGAAAACCAACACAGATGTATAGAAGTGATGTTAGAGTCTGTATCTTCCTAGGGCCTCATGGGCTGTGTTCTGAATTTGCGTGTCTGAGTATTTGATTCAAATCCTTTAGCCTTGGCAGATTTCTGTCATCCCCAGAAAAGCTATCTGCCAGCACTACATTCACTGCACAGAAATTTAGCACACGTTGGAGCTGGCAAACAATCTAGTCAGTGCTAATCATAGAACATAGCTATGTCCAGAAACCTTTAGTTGTTTCAGGTGGTTCAGGGGGTTTTGGATGAAACACGTAGTGACAGATGCTTTTAATGCTTTGCTGTTCGTGCTGCTGTGATCTGATGGAGATAGAGCCTTGTGCATAAAGTGTGCAGTTGAACTGCCTCTTCTGGCTGAAGAAATTATTTAGACCTCTCCTGCTACTTTACTCAGAGCTGCTTTTGTCTGGACAGTATCTTTTGGGATGATGAGCAGCTGAGACGTGGCTGCAGCTTGCATAGTTACTCTAATGATCTAAGGCAACAAAGTCACAGAAACCATCAACACCATCAGGCTGACAGGATCAGTGGAAAGATACTAACCTGGCTTCCCCACTTGGCCCAAAGGCTGACAAAATTTAAGGTACTTACTGGAAAAAGCCAGCATGTGTAGACTGGTTAGCAATAAGAGAGAATGCTGCAGTCCCCTAACCTTTCCTTCACAAACAAAAAGGAAAGGAAGGTCAGATAAGGACAGATAGTATTTTTATAAGGCAGGAAGCTTTGCAACCTCCTAGTCTGCAGCTGCTGTGCCAAAACGAGTCATCAGGAGCTTTCAAATCTCACAGTTAATGTGGCCTCTCTACTGAGGTGGTGTTTTGATTATTTACTTGGTTTTTCACTCTTACTCCTTTTTTCCTCATCTTGTTCAATAAAAACTCTACACACTTCATGACTTATTGGGATGCAGAAAAAGATTGGAAAAGGCACTCACAGAACAAGTTTCTGGGCCTTTCTATATGACTGCTCAGTTTCTGCTCTTATCACAAACTGGGAGGCACGTAGGTTTCTAATTGTTCACTTATTTTCATAGAGAAACTGAGATTCAGATATTTTGCCCATGAAGACCTGACTAGCAGAAATGTGAAATCCAACTGTAAGCCCAGCTGACCTGCCCATCACACCGGCCTGACTCAGTCATCTATTTGCAAGGAATACAGAGAAGAATTAAACCTGTAACAGTGCTGCAGAATCATCCCCAGAAAAATACAGGATACTATGCTAATGCTATTCACGTAGTTTCACTCTGTAGCAATACTGACAAATCAGGTGCTGAAATTACAGCCACTTAATTTTACCGAATGAAGGCTGCTGCTTTTGAACACCAGATAGTGCTATGAAGATAAACTATGTGGTTGCAGTGGTCTAGCTTGTGGCAAAGGCAGCCAGAATCTGCCTTTGTTAGCAACAGTTAGCAATACCTCTACACAGTGCTGGCATTTCTGCCTTGCTGTGTCGTGCATTGCCTTAGATCCTACTGCCATGGTTTGCATTGCAGACTTCAGCAGAGTCAGGCAGCTCTAAATGCCTCAGTTCCTCTTGCCACTGCTTGTAAAGAGGGAATGCATCTGGCAGCAGGAGGCAGAGGAAACAGCAGTGGCTGGTAGGAACCTGGAAAGAATCAGGGCATCAGAGTGGCTAAAGTCTCTTGAGGTATAGCCAGGTGCGAGCCAGAGCACCTTCACAAGTTTGAAGCTGAGAAGATGGATTGTGCAGGAATTTGGCTTTGACCTGGAAACATTTCAGCATCCAGAGCTCTGGATTAAGGAGACATTAAACAATGTTTTGGACACACACAAAAAATTGCTGTATGCACTTGGAATGATTTTCTAATCCCTGTGAATCTAATACAAATTATCCCTGCAGTTTCAGATGGATGCCTTATTCCTCATCTCTAGGTCTAAGCTGGGGAAACATTTCACTATGCAGTCTTAAAAAAGTGTGCTACTGTATACTAGAGTAGAGTAGAGTAGAGTAGAGTAGAGTAGAGTAGAGTAGAGTAGAGTAGAGTAGAGTGGAATGGAATGGAATGGAATGGAATGGAATGGAATGGAATGGAATGGAATGGAATGGAATGGAATGGAATGGAATGGAATGGAATGGAATGGAATGGAATGGAATGGAATAGAATAGAATAGAATAGAATAGAATAGAATAGAATAGAATAGAATAGAATAGAATAGAATAGAATAGAATAGAATAGAATAGAATAGAATAGAATAGAATAGAATAGAATAGAATAGAATAGAATAGAATAGAATTCAGTGGGAAGAGACCTACAAATATCATTTACCTACAAAGTCCAACTGCCTGAGCACTTCAAGGCTAACTAAATGCTAAAGCATATTAATGAGGGCATTGTCCAAATGCCTATTTAACACTGACAGGCATGGGACATCAACTGCCTTGCTAGGAAGCCTGTTCCAGTGTTGGACCACTCTCACGGTAAAGAAATTTTTCCTCACGTCCAGTCTAAACCTCCCCCAGTGCATCTCTGTGCCATTCCCCATGTGTCCTGTCATCAATGACCAGTGTCTGCCTCTGTGCTTCCCCTCCTCAGGGAGTTGCAGAGAGCAAGGAGGTCGCCTCTTGGCCTTCTCCAGACAGCCCAAGCATCCTCAACCTCTCCTCACAGGACATGCTTTCCTGCACTTTTGCCAGCGTTGTTGCCCTCCTCTGGATGCTTTCAAGGACCTTAACATCTTTTTTAGATTGTGCAGCCCAGAACTGCACGGAATATTCAAGGTGAGGCCGCACCAATGCTAAATATAGCGGGAGAATCGCCTCTTTTGACCAGCTGACTAAGCTGTGTTTAATGCACCTCAAAATGCAGTTTGCCCTTTTGGCTGCCAGGGCACACTGCTGGCTCACATTGAGCCTGCTGTCAGACAGCAGTCCCAGAGCCCTTGCCAGAGGTGGATACATTTTAATATTGAGGAAAATACTCCCGTGCACACTGGATCAAAGGCACGTCTAAAATGAGGAAAAAAGGTCTCAGTTTCATATGGAAAATTATTTGTTTCATAGCTTAAACTTACTGCTTCTTCCTCTCTTTAAATTTGGATTTGGCGACAAGTGCAGCAATTTTCAACACAAGACATGTAGAAGGTTTTTTTATATATATATATATATATATATCATGGACCTATAAGGTGATGACATTCTCATCCTTCATTTTTTAAAATTATGTTTCTGGTTAAGAAACACTAGAAAATGAGATCAACTACACCCAGAAAAGCAGGGGAAAAAAACGAAGGTAAATAAAAAGATAAGAAACTCATTGTATACATAAGGTCTGATGGCTTGGTCAGGTGAAATGTTAAATTTTGTGTTCACAGCATTGTGGAATCAGATGAAAATGTGTATGAACTAATGGATGCAATAAAATATATGGCATTATCTCCTTGCTCTACTGAGTACAATCTATAACTATGGATAGTGTAACTTAGAATTCCTAGAAAGTGGAGTTTAGGATTCAAGAAATTGTAATAATAATTTCAGAGAAGAAATTTTGTCTGTCTGCCTAATTTCTGTGTTGCTATTCACAGGATTTATATGAAGGTATCATGAAAGTGCTTGGAGAAGATGAACAGGAAGAGGTTGAACTCAAGCAGGGCTTAAGTGAACTCTCTGAGATTTATGAATTACACCAAGAGATCCTGGGAGAGCTGGAAGAAAGAGTTCTTAAATGGTAAGTAAGGAATGGCACAGCTTGACAGCCTTAACATAACCTCTGTGACACAGTGTTCCCTTGACCCCCCCAGCAACAAGGCTGGGATACCAGCAGGGGTGAAAGGAGAAGAAGCTGAACTACTTTGGCAGATTTTTCATACAGAAAAGAAGTAAACATACAGATTGTTAGGCTGAGAAAGCAAATACTGAAATACTTCCACAGTGCACAGCCCACAGCTCTGAAATGGCCTCGTTGTAACAACAGTCTGTTGCATATACATTATCGTCTCTTTCCTTTGCCTTGCATGTTTAGTCAAGCTAGTTCACACTCATCACCAAGTGGCTTCACACACATAGCCTGTAGGTCACAGACTCGTGCTGTGGAAGGCAAGAACAGCTTCAGACATCAGAGCTGACTCTAAAGAAGATTCTTCACTTACAGAAATCTACATAGCAACTGCATAGCTCTCAGATGAGGAGTACCCCTCACTCCAACCCCAAAGCAAGGCTTCCAAGCCAAGCAGACCCTACCAGCCTGCAGAGGGACTCCACCTATGCCAAACACCCTCACAGGGTTAATTTCCATTTGCCAGCAGTCCTTGCTAACCTATTTTGTGATTTTGTCCTGTTTTCTCCTTGTACATGCTGTACATGTACATGACATTTGAGTGTCATGATGTGACACTTGCAGGGCAACCAGGCGACCAGGCCCAGTCAGCATGGGTTTATGAAAGGCAGGTCCTGCTTGACGAACCTAATCTTCTTCTATGACAAAGTGACGCGCTTAGTGGACGAGGGAAAGGCTGTGGATGTGGTCTACCTTGACTTCAGTAAGGCTTTTGACACCGTTTCCCACAGCATTCTCCTGAAGAAACCGGCTGCTCATGGCTTGGACTGGCGTACGCTTTGTTGGGTTAAAAATTGGCTGGATAGCTGGGCCCAAAGAGTCGTGGTGAATGGAATCAAATCCAGTTGGAGGCTGGTCACTAGTGGCATCCCCCAGGGCTCAGTACTGGGGCCAGTTCTCTTCAATATCTTTATCAGTGATCTATATGAGGGGATCAAGTGCACCCTCAGTAAGTTTGCAGATGACACCAAGTTAGCTGCGTGTGTCGATCTACTCGAGGGTAGGAAGGCTCTGCAGGAGGATCTGGATAGGCTGGACCGATGGGCTGAGGCCAACTGTATGAAGTTCAACAAGGCGAAGTGCCGGGTCCTGCACCTGGGGCACAACAACCCCAAGCAGCACTACAGGCTGGGAGATAAGTGGCTGGAAAGCTGCCTGGCAGAGAAGGACCAGGGAGTATTGGTTGATAGTTGGCTGAATATGAGCCAGCAGCGTGCTCAGATGGCCAAGAAGGCCAACAGCATCCTGGCTTTTATCAGAAACAGTGTGGCCAGCAGGACTAGGGAAGTGATTGTCCCCCTGTACTTGGCTCTGGTGAGGCCGCACCTCAAGTACTGTGTTCAGTTTTGGGCCCCTCACTACAAGAAGGACATCGAGGTGCTCCAGCGAGTCCAGAGAAGGGTAACGAAGCTGGTGAGGGGTCTGGAGAACAAGTCTTAGGAGGAGCAGCTGAGGGAGCTGGGGTTGTTTAGCCTGGAGAAGAGGAGGCTCAGGGGTGACCTTATCGCTCTCTACAGTTACCTTAAAGGAGGCTGTAAAGAGGTGGGGGTTGGTCTATTCTCCCACGTGCCCAGTGATAGGATGAGGGGGAATAGGCTAAAGTTGCGCCAGGGAAGATTTAGGTTGGGTATTAGGAAAAACTTCTTTACTGAAAGGGTTGTTAGGCACTGGAATGGGCTGCCCAGGGAAGTGGTTGTCACCATCCCTACAGGTATTTAAAAGATGTTTGGATGTAGAGCTTTGTGATATAGTTTAGTGGAGGTCTTGTTAGTGTTAGGTCATAGGTTGGATTAGGTGATCCTGGAGGTCTCTTCCAACCTAATTGATTCTGTGATTCTGTGATATGCTTCATAAATAATTCAGTACTGTGCTACTGGGTGCTGAGGCAGCCAATGGTGGGGCGGTGCTGAGCAGGGGGCAATGAAGAAGAAGTGAAGATACAATATTACAACTGAAGACATGATGCTATCCTCCACAACCAGTGCTCAAAGCCCTGCAGCAGCTGAAAGGTCTGTTCAGAGAAGCAGAAGCTGTGTCCAGAAAGAAGACAGCCTGCCTGCTACAGACACATATGGCTGCCATGACACTGGCTTGGCCAAAGGATTGACACCTCAAGGTGCCCGTTCTACAGCAGCCCATTTTGTTGTCCAGTGTGTTTGGGAAGTATTTCCTATTTCCTGCCATTTAACCTAGGCTTTAGCTGCACAATGTGCCTAGCCACTGTGGGTCTGATGAATAGAACTGCTGCAATGAGAAAGAAGCAGAGCTTTTCTTCTTTAATTTTTTGTTTGCTTTTTTTTTTTTTCTTTCTCTGGCCCTAGGGAGGAACACCAGAAAGTTGCTGATGTTTTTCTCTCCAGAAAATCAAGGCTGAATCACCACACAGCTTACATTATACAGTTTGATAGGAATTTGGCTTTGCTAGATGAAACTTGCCATAAATATTCCCAACTGGCTACCATCATTCAGGAGTTTGAGGTAAGGCCCTTTTGTTTTTTTACCTGCAATGATGTATAGCTGCACCACAGGACTTATTCAAGGCATTTTTTCTGCAATTCCACCAGTGTTCCCAGAGGGTAGAATGGGAGAATAGCTCTCCTCACACATCCTGCTGATAGAACTGAAGTAAGATGTTCACATGTGCATGATGTGCTTCTGTGTCTGCATCTGTTCCCCACGCTCCCATGTGATACAGAATGTATGTTTGAGTCCACAGATCTGTGAATATATTTTGTTGAAATATATGCAGATAGTGGAATAGTTTCTCGTTCATATATCTAACATCTCAGTCCCTCTGAGGATGAGTTAAAGTTAATAACTGTTATTGTTACTGTGTCTTCTTATCTATTCTTCTTTCACTGCATTTTCTGCCTTTTCTTTTGTACTGGGTCTGGCCAGGATGAATGTTAGGGTTAGGCTGCATGAGTGCTTATCTGCTGGCTGGGGTCAACCCACAACGTCTTTAGAATTGCAATTCTCTGCATTTTTAAATGCCTGTTACTGCTTCCTCTGCTTACAGAGGATCTTGTGACAGGCAAACAATTGAACTGCAGAGGAAGACACCACCTCCACTAACCAAATACAGGGTTCTTTTCCTCCAGACCCCCCTGAATGGTCTGTAACCTTTGGGCCTGTATCACTAAGCAAGAAACATATTTTCCAGTTGTGGTAACGTAACTCATCCCTGTTGAGTGACTGAAAAATACCATCAAAATGCAACTGACAGAAACTGAAGCCACAATTCTTGATAGCATTTTAAGGTATTGGCAATGTGGCTGGTTCACACCATTTCAAAAGTGTAAAGCCATAAGTGGATAGAAAGCTCATTTGGGCTGTACTAATACTGTTGAGCTAAAATGGTCAAAGACATGCTGCTTTAATGTTTATCCAGAATCCATGTTTCTTATTATCTTTATCTGGTACAAGAAATAACAACGATTACTTGGGTGTAAGAGGGCATGTGGGATAAATTAGTGATTGGACCTTAAGGGTTATTTAGAATACCAGCTCTAAGGAGTACGGATTGTTTTTCTCTGCAGCACATGTGAAACATTAAGGATAACAATTGATTTCAAAAGACATTTGGAAGTCAGCATTTACAAACAGATACCTTGTAGTCACCGCATTTGTTTCCTGTTAGCACGTGAGGGTAGCTCTGATGGCTCACACTGCTGTGAACATGAACTTGTCAAACGCAGGTTTTCTACTGATGATCAGTATTCCTAGCATCCCTCCTGGTTACGTCTGTGGACTTCTGTCTTAAATTTCAACCCTAAAATCTGTCTCTTATATCTAAGAAAGCAGTTGGAGCTTCACCTAGGATGAGATCAGCAGGACTTTAATCTAGAATAAGTGAGCTCTGTTACTTCTTGACCTTTTTGCATGCACACACACACACACACACAAATTTGGGGTAGGTGTCTATCAGACCTTTCCTATTGCATTTTTAAAAACATGGCCACTATTATCTTCCTAATCTAACAACAAAGAATTTAGGTCCTCATCTTGTTTCTGTTACCTTTGAATTGAGTATGGGGGCTGGTAATACTCAGCACAACCCTGAATGCACATTTAGTAAGAGCAGTCTGTCAGTTAGAGGAGTAATACAGTAATATGAAACATCTTTTCTGCCTGAGAAAATACTGTCTCTTCCCAGACTTCCTTTAAACAGTTAAGATTCCTATTCCCCCTTTTGTCCTGTCTCCCTTCACAAGTGGCAAACACTGCAGAAATTTTGGTCGATGAACATTGAAACCCTGTGAGACTTGACTGGCTTTCAGACTCAGACCTCATAAAGAACCAGCTGGGTTTTGTGCCATTCCGCTCAGGTCCTGGCAAGCTTCTGCTTCTTGGTGCCTCTGGAGATGGAGGCTTTTGAGGACTGAGTTTTGTGGGTTGCTGTTGGTTTTGCAGCAGTGTTGCAATGCTTAACAGATACACAGCAAGTTTCCTATTTTAACTAAGACCTTATGAGGCCATATGCAATGGGCTGAATCTAAAGGGAAAAGGTAAAGAGAAGAATGCTACTTCTCCATTTGTGTATTAAATCAGATCACAAGCTCCCTCTGTTTTGTTGTAAACACTCTCCAGACACTCAGTTCCAACTCCATCACAGAAAGGTGCTTTGCTGTATGCTGCTCAATGCCATTTCTTGAAATAAGATACTAAAAATTTGTAAACAGAACAAACTTTCATCAAAAAAACAACAAAGATGACAAGCTTCACTGAGATCTGATGCTTCTGGCTCTTTATATGCCACCCTAAAATCTTTATCCAACCTTTACTTTCTAAATGGTGTTCACTTTCTTCCCTTTTCCCTCTGAGTCCAAACTATTTGCAAATGATGCCATAGAAAATAAATTGTTAGAAGTACTTCTTTAGAGTTACAAATACCCCTTAGCAACTTGGTAAATTGGGAATGGTTCAATAGAATATGTGCATTTGACTGTTAGCAAAATATCAAGTGGACACATCAGGTGGAGGAGATGACAGTTTGCTGCTGAGCTCACGCATCCATGATCTTTGTGTTTCCTCTCCTTTCCCTTGAGGACAGAAGAGCTCTGATGGAAGCCCACAGAGTGTGAAACACCAGCTTTTGAAAGTGGTGCAGCGTGTCTTCCAATATCGCGTGCTGCTCACAGGTCAGTAAAACTAAATAATTCTCAAAGGTATTCAGTGGAAGCCCTCCCATGTTGGCCTGTGCTACACATTGATGCCATGACTCTAAATTAGGTCTGGAGCTGCATGGGATTTCCTGGGAACTTCAATCTGCTTAATACAAGATTCAGAGAGCCTGGCACTTCTTCAGCACAGCCATACTAAAAGGTCACTAAAAAGTGTGAAGTCAGGTGCTTTTAGCCATTCCTTCCTGGCTTTTCCCTTCCATGAGTTAGGACAGGCAGAACTCAGGAACCTTGCTGCCAGCAGACAGGTTTGATTTTATGTATGTCAAGAGCAATTATCAGAGGCAATTACCAGAGGTAGTAGGGCACAGTAGTCCCCAGCAAGGGGAGGCAGTCTGCACTGTATCCTATATGACAGTGGCAGGCACCATGTCCTCTTCCTCCATCAACAAAGCAGTTGTACCCAGTACTGCACCCTGAGCACCGTGTACAGTACACCTAAGGCAGCCCAATTTCTCCATGGTCTAGGAGGCAGAGATCCAGATTTACACTGACAGTACCTTTACAGATCTTACATTTACAGTAAAACCTTCCCTTTATATTCCCTTTACATATACATTTCTCCTACCCAGAGTCTCTCCAAGGTGGGTGGTTCTGTTCTCCCCAGTGGCTTATTCTGTGCAAGCCATTGCAAATAAAGCAAGGCCAAGGCTGTGAAGAGAGCAGTCTTTCTGGAGCAGGATGTGGGCCCTAAAAAAATTGTGAAGTTCAGGTTTGTTACTAATGAACTGGTTATGGAAGGAAATGGTGAAATGTAGCCAATGAATCTCAGTGTTGTCATGTAATTTTGTCAGATTGAAACCCAAAAAGGAGGGATCCATAGACATAAAGATGGTGAAATGTTTTAGGAGTATGTATATGCGTGGGTGGAGAGGGATGCAAGATGAGTTATGTGTGGGACAGTAAAAAGGAAACTATAAATCCTGCCCATACTCAACAGCTGGTGAAATGCAAGGCATATTAGAAGAGACTCCTATAAACACAGCGGAACAAAGGGACCATATGAATTTTTATTCACAGCACAGATTAGCAGCAGTTTCATCTTGCTCTAGACACTTTGATCAAGGATGCAACTCATTTTTCACAGCTGTTCTTTTCTTTTTTAGTAGCAGCAATACAAATGAACACCGGATGCCAATAGTAGAACTTTTTCTCTGTCTGACTTGCTTCCCTCTCTGGGTGTGTCTACATTAAGGGCAACTTTCCAGATGAGTGGGGTGCAGAAATTAGTTGTCTCACATGATACTTACAGTGTTTTTAGTGCATGCACACAAACAATGCCTCTGAGGAAATGGGCTTGTCACATCCCTGTCAGAAATACCCCCACCATACTCCATTTTCTCTGTCCATTTCTGTGGTCCATGGGGCAAATTGCAAACATGAAGCACTGTATTTTGTGAGAGAGCTGGAAGAGTCTGAATGAAGCTCCAGTGGCTGGACATTCCCTCCATGCTTGAAGCAACTTGAGCTTTTCCTTAGTGCCCAGGTATTGGCACTAACTGGAAAAACGAAAGCTTTTGTGCGCTCTGGGATAAGGTGTGCTGGTTCAAAATGTTCCAGAAAATAGCTACTACAGTTTTTCACCTCATGAAACCAAGCCCTTCTTTGGCTGCTAGGACAGGGTGAGTCTGGAAGAGTGCAGTCCTTCAAATTCTCTAAGTAGTGGTAAAAAAAAAAAAAAAAAAAAAAAGCAGGTGTTTTTGCGTGTTCATAACTGGCTGTTTCTACCAGATAAAGAAGGGTATTTTATCAGGATATCGGTTGCCAGTTACTGTACTACAGCCAAAAGGAGTTGCCCACTCAGTTAAATGTCTGTAACCAAGGACAGAGCTTGCAGCTGTAAAAAACACTAAATATTGCCTGATAGCACTGCAAAACCCCTTCCTATCTGCCTGGGTGCAGGCAGACACTTTACTGAATGTATGAGAGAGCCAAGCAGATTTGGGGGCTGCAGGGAGAGAACAGGACCAGAAAGAGGAACGCGTACGTATAGGACATTCAAGGGAATGGATATCCATGAGCATCACAATTCCCAGCTCATGGGCCTGTTTCTTGGATGCAGAATTTAGGAGCTTGGATTAATCAGAGAGATAAGAAAAAAGTATTTCATGATTAGGCTTTAAAAATGGTGGTGCTCATATACTACAGCCATTAAAGGAATAAAGACCCAGACAAAAACATACAGATGATTTATCATAGAATCATAGAATCATTAAAGGTGGAAAAGACCTCCAATATCATCTGGTCCAACCATCCCCCTACCATCAATATCACCCACTAAACCATGTCCCTAAAGTCAAATAGCCCAAATAAAGCTGACAGGTTAAAGGTCTGTAGATGATGCAAAAATAATTCCTGTAAATGCAAGTCCTATTGTTTAGAATGTGATGGAGTTCAGAAGTAATCATTGAACTCTGCATGCACAGAACCACTCTCTTTCTTATATCTACAGAGTTCAAGTAATAAATTTTATATTAATATAGAAAATAGGTCATTATAGCCAACACCATTCATTCAGATGGGAAACTAGAATTCCTGAGAAGAACAGTTATTTGTCAAATGGTGCTACTCAGCAATTCTTTTGGCAGAGAAACCAGGAAATATTATTGTCACTCTGTTTGTTGGTTTATACCTGCCAAATTATGTGGTGAGTCCAAGTCTGAATCAATGCTCTTGCACGGATTCTCAAAGTAGAATGCTGCCGAAGATGTTTCACTTTGGAAAGAGGCAATATAAACTTAATTATTTGGGAATAAAGTGATACAGGACATTAGGATTTTATGTTTTAGCTAATCCAACAACAGATTATATGGGTCTGAATTCTAATTATTGGATGTCTGTGTTTGATTATTTTCTACAGATTACTTGAATAATCTTTGTCCTGATTCTACAGAGTATGAAGCTACACAAGGTAAAATGAAATGGGTAGAACAAAAATTCTGCTTCACTAACTCTGGTTCTAAAGAGGTGCAGGATCTGTATTGCAAAGATATAGAACAGGTTTATTTTCAAGATTTTGTATTTATAGGTTAGATGTAAGGTCTACAAGAACTTAACTACTAATGTAGATGAATTATGTAGGTCAAGAATGCTATCTTTTTTTCTCAGTGAAATATGTGGGCTTCCCATAGTTTTGACATGATGAACTTACAGAAGAAATGATCTTGTATATAAGCATGGTGCTGACGTTGTACTTCAGCCTCAGCCACCTGGAAAATCCTAGTCCTCTCTGGCTCCACCCATGCTTGGCCTGGTCATTGTAAAGCCAGTTGAGATTGGTCCACCCACTTGTTTGTATATCATTATCCTGGGTATGCCTGATGTTCTCTCAGAACTTTGAAGACACACAGGTTTGAAACGTGTATCTGTCTTCTGTATTCCTTAAGTCTAAGTAAACTTGAAAGACATTACATAAAAATCTGTTCTGCTCAATCAAGAATAAATCCAGATGTTCAGTTGCTAACACCATCTTTCCCACCACATCAGATGGATAAAGCAGAAGTGTCTTACTCCCACTGAAGTCAAAGGGAGGTTTAGCCTGGGCTTGAGTGGGAATAGCTTCCAGGATGAAATAAGAATAGCATTGTATTAATGAAACCAGTGCACCTCCTTGTCATAGTGAATGTGAATACAAAGCAACTCACAGCAAGAAGGTCTAAGATTGACTAAGGGTCATTCTGTTCTGGCCAAGAGTAGTATCTCGTGCAAAATTTTGGACCCTTGTCACTGACAATGATTATAGCTATAGCAGTAATTTAAACAGAGTCAGGGCAGACATTCAAGCCCTGTAGCCACATTTGCCTATCTTGTTTGTCCTTAGCATACTTGTCACATTTCTGGACAGCAACGGCTAGCATGCTCCCAGATTAAGCTTGGAAATGGGTAGGATGCCCTGTTCCACAGGAGAAAATGAGATCTGAGATAAGGATCTAAACTATGTTATGCCATTGCCGTCAGTGCCAGCAAACATGTCCAGGCCTGGGCTTTTTGCCAGTGGAGAATCCAGATGTTAACTTATGTCACACATGTCAGTCAGAAAGGGATGGCCTGTCCTCTCCCTTGGTAGTAAGGGGAAACAAGCCACCTTGACTGCCATGCTGTTAGATGGTCGAAGCTGGATTACATGAATCTCTCTCTACCACAAGCTCCAAATGTCAAAAATCTGCAACTAGAAAACATTACAAAAAGATTTTGTGCTTAAAAGGAACCTCATGAGCTCTCTTGGTCAACACAAGCATGATGCAGAGCTTTGCACAACAGGATGACTCTTCTGGGTCCTAAATTTGCTGGGCAGTTGCATCCTGGTGGTGCCAAAATATTTAAGGAGCTGCTGCTGCTGTGGGGTTGTTTTTTTATTAAAGATGTCCTTGTAAACAGAAAGGATTGGGGTTATTTTCCTCCTCTCTCATATTATTTGTGGTCTTTGCTTTGCTTCACCCCTCAGCTGCCTTATTCATTGTTTCTGAAATCACGGACCGAGCCAACGAGAGCATGCTCCAAGGGGTGAGTCCTATCATGATGCACTCTCTCCTAATCAATAGTGTTTTTTTCTGCACATCTGATGAAATGTATCTGTTAAATTCTGAAACCTCCTCCAGGGTGAATCTCAAAAGTTTATATAGGTCTGGCTTAGAGCACTGCAGATATGGAGCAGGTCTATGCCCTTTAGTGCAGCTGTACAAGATGTAAGTCACAGTAGCAAGCCGCACAAAGTTTTTCTTCCTCTTAGGATTTCCAAAATGACATATGGTGCAATGAAGTGAGAGACGGGAATTTTCATGGTTCTATTATTAGTCTGGGATGGTTTTAGATATGAAATGCTGAAGATATCAAAAATGTGCTGTCAAAGATACATTCTGAGCTCATTTACGTAAGTTTTCTACCATTCTGGAATCCCGTTTTACTTCAGAAGAATTGGTCTGGGCTTATAGTCTTGCAAATGTTCAAACAGTCAAATAGACTGTCTACGACTTTCATAGGTTACAGCTCATATCTAAATTTAGATACAGATATCTAAATAAGTTATGTAGTTCACCAAAAAAATGAACAGTTCCAATAAGTTCACTGTGACTTACTAATGCCTCTTGCATGATATTAGAGTCCTAATTTACAGGCAAAGATAGCCTGCACATAGCTAGTCTTATGACTATTTGTTTCCAAGGATCTAGGTCTGATTTTTAGGTAAGGTGACAAGAGTTTTGCTATTGACATTAGTAAGAAGCAGTGTTAGGAGGCATAGAGACAGCAGAGAGATTGTCAGACACAGGATGCAGAAGAATCCAGAGGAATCTAACTTGGTGGACATCCAGATGCTATCATAACTAAAGGCAGTGTCTTTCATTTTGTTATACTATCCACCCACACCTGCAGCTAAATTCTCTCCTGAGATGTTTGCAGAACTTCAACTTCAGTTGCACAGACCTAGCATCCAGCTGAAGTAGTTAGTGAAAAGTACCTACAGCGATCATAGTCTATGAAATGTTGAGCGACAGTCATAGTAGAGCCCGAAATTTCAAAACTACCATCTTCAAGCAGTTCTTTTCAAGGCATTTAGTTTGATTGCCAAGCAGTGCATGTAGTTGCTCTGGAAGATGTCAACCATTATGTGGTTTGTGTTCAACACCATGAATGTTAGAGAACAAAGAACCTAATTCCAGGCATCCTGCATTTCACCCAATAATGAGCGGTTACACTGAAGCATTTCTTTCTCAAAAAGTGACTCTCTTAAGTATTTTGTCATTGCATTGAGTCACAGCAATTCCAAGTGATGGGGAATGCATCATATCTTTTGGGAAGCTGTCCACATTTTATTACTCACTTGAACATTTCTGACTTTAACATCCTGCATTGGGATTTGGTTGTGCCTTTGCTAAATTAGAGGTCTCTGGCTTTGCAAACACCCTTCCTATGGTTAATTACAGTTGGCAGTCAAGTCACTTCATTATTTCATTTACTGAGCAGAAAGAGGGTAGTTAATAATCACTGAGACACCAAAACACAAAATCCAAGGGACAAAGAGGAAAAACACCTAAGCATTAATGTGAACACGGGGAAGAAATGCAATGAAATATCAACCCACCTTAGTAAGAATTTGTTTTCAGGTAGGATTTTAAAGTTGAAAGAATGAATGCACAGGAACTGATAGGGAAAGACATATGCTGGGGGGCCACCATGGCCACATACCAGCACTTCTGGCTCAGCATGCTTCCTTTAATGCCTTTGCCTTCTGTATGGGGAATGGAGGCACTGGGTGAGGCAGTGAATTCAGACTGCGTGACATGGTAAAAATGTAGTAGGTCAACTTGATGAAGGATGTTCTTTGCAGCAGCTCAGGAGGTAAAAATGAAAGAGTCTCAAAGTCCAGGGTGCCCTTCAACTTTTAAAACTGAAGCTTTCATGCTCTGTTCAGAGAAGTAGAAGCATCTGCTTGCAGCAGATGAACCCAAGAGCCAAGAATGTCAACTTTTGCTCACATCTGAACATCCCTGCTGTGCAGGTTTAAAATCCGTGTCTCTGATATGTGTGCCAAGGTCATAAATGCAGCCCATGTGTTCACAGGCTGTTTTAGAGCACCGAGTTCAGTGATGATCTCCTCATGGCCAGAGACAGGAAAAAAAAATCTTGTAATGTTTGTATCAGAAAGGGATAAGTTGTAGTTAAAACTATTTATTATTTCCTGAATAGGGAAACCTGTCTTCATGGATCTGCCTCTTTCCCCTTCTGTTAGCTAGAAACTGAGATCAAGGTTCTGAACCTGCTTCTCCTGAAGTCTTTGGCAAAATTACCACAGATCAACGTGAAGCCCAACTAGTAGATTTCTTTTCAGATCTACATTATTACTCAATGCAAACTTCAAAAAAGCTTGGACCTACTGATTAGGTTTAAGTCCATTAAGTCCATTTCCGCTTTTCTGTTTCAGGTTTCACCCCACACTGTCCTGCTGCATGTAGCTCAGAACACATTTCCCCTTCACACAGTAATGTCAGCCCAATTGCTGTGTTAATGTGGTTCCATGACAATCCAAAACCTTCCAAGCCTTCATTTAAAGACAGCACTTCTTTTACTTCTCCTGATTGCTACGGAAAAGTTCCAAATGTGAGCCATATGTAAACAAAGCAGCACACTCTGCTTCAGCAAGCAGGCAGCATGAACACCTTTGATAAGTGTAAACTCTTAGCTACTCTTGATCTCTTTGGTTATTTACTCTCAAGTTTATTTAAAGACACTTTAGCTCTCAGTACAAACTATTTTGGCATCAGCCATTATGGTAGGTAGGATGGGGACAAAAGTTGGCAGAGAAATTTTTGCAGATGAAAAGGTAGGTGCATTACAGCCAAACAAAATGGTGAAGAAGGAAAGGAGAGAGAAAGAAGCATAGCAGAAAAGCAAGATGCATGGAAATGATGTTTTATACAGACTGTTTCCAAGATGTTCAACAATAATCAATAGTTAATTACTATATAAACACTACACTGTTACCAAGTCAAAGGAACACATGTAGATTACAGGGAGGATGTGGTCTGACAAGCTTAAATTTTAACATAAAAAGAAACGTAATCTGGCCACTTTACAGATGGACTCTGAAACCATGCACTTACTGAGCAAAGGTTTCAACAGATTTGATTTTCTATCTCCTCAGGGAAAGAATTTACAGTTGTACTTTCCATTAATAAATAAATAATCATTTGTACCAATATAACAAATAGTTCATCATAAAACTGAGATCTCAGGACAAGTTTCCACAGTAATCTCAGAGCTTTAAGGGATACCTATATTAGAGGCTGAGAAATGCAAGAACTCAATTCCTATCAGTTCCACATCTTTTTCTGACACCTCAGCTTCTTTAAATTTTGTTCAAATACATGGAAGATTTGTATGGATATTTTTTTCTGAAGTTACATGTTTACATAAGTGGACAAAATCAGATATCCATTGCATATTGCACTGAAGTCAATGGAGTTATCTTACTGGTGAAAATAGTCATGAAAGTTCGAATTCTGTTTTTGCTGTACCATGGTCTTTGACTTAAACCAAATATCCCAATTTTGGATTTTACCTAAATTCTGTTCCTTACTTCTGTTCTAGGCACCTCACAAGCCATGCAGGAAGGAAATTCGGTAGTAAGCAAAAGTTGTCAAAGGGACAAATAGAGATTCCCTGATGTCTATGGCTAAGGAACATACAGCTTCATTTGAAGTGGTAGTGGTTAGCTTGCAGCTCTTCCATATTTTGAGGGAAAGACTTACATTTGCTGTGTTGCATTACTGTGCAATGATTTTATGCTTTCATTTGAAGAACATCACCATATCCTCTGAGTTTTACAGATGCAATAGACTTTATAATAATTGCTATTAATAATGACTGTGTTGGAAAAAAATCATCACACATTCCACATTGATTTCTATACTTCATTTTTTCATATCATCAGAGCACATCTGCTCTTTTTGAAGCTATGGCCTGGAAGAGATGAAATAAATTTTCCTTTTTTTTTCCCATCTGTGCGAATGCTGTGGGTTTTGTGAAGAGGTCTGTTCATGAGAATCATAATTCAGTATTCTGTTAAATCAGAGATTGTCCTCCTGAATTAATATCCCGTACATAAAATCCATAACCAGCAATTCCGTTCTTTCTCTCAGATTTTCAAAAATGCAAAGAATTTAAAAAGCGACTCTAATTACAGAGCAAACTGAACAATGTCAGTCAATATAGAACATTAATAACTTGGCGTATACCCAGCTGATGTTCTAAGTAATAATTCAGATTTGACATGTACATGGAAAGAGGAGGATTTCTGCTGCCATTTATTAACTCATCAAACTACAGTCCAAAAATCTGACAGGAACATTGAACTATTATCTATGTTTTCTGCGGAATATCAAAGATTCATTATTAGCTTTTTTGTTTTATAATAACGTTACAGCAGTTTTTCCCCTTGGAAGTATTAACCCAGGATTTTCAGATACTTTGTTATATTAGCTATCTCCATAGCATTTTTATCAAGTAGAAAAATATTATTTGCAATTTATAGATGTATAAACAGAGGCATAAGGCATATTATCACCACATAGTACTAAGTATATCTGTAACTCTAGGAGACATTCACTACTTGAACTAAACAGGGTTTGCATTAATCTCTGAAATTCTACAACCTGTTAGAGGCCCTGAGATGCTGAGAGCTGTAAATCATTGTTGCTATTAACAGCTGGTGAATTTCTTGGGGATGCAGCGCCCCTTCATAGACACAATGAAAATATGTACCTTGCCTCATGGAAGTTGCAGTCCACTGCTAAGCTGTTTAGAGAAGGATTTCGGTCACCCCACATCTTCAGTACTAAGTGGGTGGAGCTTTGTCTTCATTTTTGAATCATCGCTTGTGGAGGGTATTTGAAAGGAGAATGATCAGAGTTTTGAGCAAAATGAAGAAAACTATATAAAGAGTTTTTTAGGGAACCATAAGAAAACTATGTCCTCCTCAGCTTCCTACATTTCCAGATAAATCACAGTCCTTCAGATGTGATGGTCATTTGACTTCCTACAGGAAATGAGTTTGATAAATCTCTGTCCATTTCCTGGTGAACATGTGTCTATATTGCAAAAGTCATCATTATTACAGGCACCTCTACCAGAAGTCCTAAGAGAAGCTGCGGTGTGTTTGATCTGCAGCAACTGAGATCTCCCCTCACTCTTGTAGAAACCCCAATGAGTAGTACTAACACTTGCTGGGAGTGTGCTCACAAGAAGGCACTGCTTTTTCTGGATATGAAGTGGGGTTGAGTGTGCCCTCAGCAAGTTTGCTGACAACACCAACCTGTGAGGGAAGGGATGCCACCTAGAGGACCCTGGACAGGCTTGAGAGGTTGGCCTGTATGAACTTAGTGAGATTCAAACAAGGTCACGTGCAAGGTCCTGCATCTGGGTTGGGGCAAACCCAAGCACAAATACAGATTGGGTGGAGAATGGATTGAAAGCAGCCCTGAGGAGAAGGACCTGGGGGTGTTGGTGGATAAGAAGCTCAGCATGAGGCAGCAATGTGCACTTGTAGCCCACAAAGCCAACCATACCCTGGGCTGCATCAAAAGCAGCATGGCCAGCAGGGCAAGGGAGGGGATTCTGTCCTTCTACTCTGCTCTTGTGAGACCCACCGGGAGCACTGCGTTCAGCTCTGGGGTCCCCAGCACAAGAAGAACATGGAGCTATTAAAACGAATCCAGAGGAGGACCACAAAGATGATCAAGATGCTGGAGCACCTCTCCTGTGAAGACAGGCTGAGGAAGTTGGGGTTGTTCAACCTGGAGAAGAGAAGGCTACAGGGAGGCCTTACAGCGAGTGGCCTTACAGTGCCTAAAGGGAGCTGCAGGAAAGCTGGGGATGAACTCTTTGTCAGGGAATGTGGTGATAGGACAAGGGGCAACAGCTTTAAACTAAGAGAGAGTAGACTTAGATTAGGTATTAGGAAGAAATTCTTTAATCAGAGTTTCTGAGGCACTGGCATAGGCGGCCCAGAGGAGCTGTGGATGCCCCATGCCTGGAAGTGTCCAAGGCCAGGCTGCCTGGGGCTTTGAGCAGCCTGGTGTGGTAGGAGGTGTCTCTGCCCATGGAAGGGGGTTTGGAATTAGATGATCTTTAAGGTCCTTTCCAACCCAAACCATTCTATGAAGAATGGGGCTCCATTATGGAAGCTGTCAATTTGACAAGTTTTGCAAGGGCTAAAATACCCTTTAGTTATGGGAAAGTCCTTTGCAATCTTCTTTTGCAAATGTCAGCTGTCTTATGATCCCTGGTGTTTCCTGTGCTCTGATATTAGTTTATATATCTGATATTATATATATATATCATATATATATTATATATATATATGATATATATAACTGATATTAGTTTATATATCGTTTCCATTTTGCTAGCCTATATTATTTTTGAAGTGACCTAAAAAATTCCATTTGTTAGTTTCTGCATTGCAAAAGAGATACTTGATGGCTGAAAGTGTTGAAAGTGTGTCAACTGCCAGTTATATTGCATGGTCACGATGCAGCCCTGAGCTACTCAAGGCTTGTAGGTGTTTCAATGTGTTTAGTATGTGGTTTCTGAACCTAATATCATATTTAACAAGTGTAATATTTCTTCAGAGCAGTAACATACACGGGCGTTTCAGGCTTATCTCAAAAAGCAAGCTGAGATAACTACATTAATTGATAGATAAAATCCAGCATATATTAGCCTTGACAGACCATCATGCTGATATGGACATGCTCCTTCTGTTATCTGTGATAGCTTTCTTAATTAGCTGATTCTATAGACACCACTGATTTGTATCAATCAGGCAGATATATCCTTGATTACATTGTTCAATCTATAGAGTCTAACTAAGCCCAGGGATAACTTAAGGACAGTCAATGGAGCACAGGTAAACAAACTGTTATCTGCCATAGCAGAAAACAGTTGTCAAGGGCTTCCAGGTAATGAAGGTATATCAAATGTGGTCCTTAGTCTGTAGTTTTTCTGTGTATGTAACTGAGGATTTAGGACACAGTGGCTAACTCGGACAAGAGAGACATAACTTTTAGACATATTCTAGTGATTGCTGCAGTGCAGCCCATTCTACTCTCTGGACTAGATAAAACCACGGCCGAATCCTATGTACAAGCATGGGTTTTAGCAGCATTAACTACTAAGTGGAAGGAGATTTGAAAAGACTACCAAGATTTCATAGATACAGACCCCGCTTCTATCCAATACCATCTTTTCATGAGAGCAGAAGCTTAGTTAGATTAAATTTATTTACCGTCTTTATAGATAAATTCATGCCACGTGCCAGTGCCCACTGTCTGTGCTCTCAAGTCAAGTAGGCAGTTAGTAGCATCAGAGTTTGATAATGGGCTTCCTGATCTTTGCAAAGCATCAAAAAAGAGATGCAACTGTATTGCCTGCTTACTAGTTAAGCTTCCAGATTCCCTAGTGCAAAGCCACTAATCTGTTAGCACAGAATATAAACCTCCAGATAATCCTAGCAATGATCTTCTTGTATCAAATCATGCTTTGGATTATCTATGTCATGCCACTAATGAACAAGCCTTTGGAGCAAATATTATACTTTGTCTCTGTTTCCAGTTTACTGGTTGCAAGAGAAAGAAAGTCAGCAAAGAGACCAATGTATAAATACTGCATGGAGTAAGCAGGCTCTTTTGAAAGTGAACTGAGGTACAGAGGAAGTGTTAAAGAAGTATCAAAGGTGACAGGAGTGTAGAAGGCCACAGCAGATGTGAATGCAGGCGATGAGGTTTCATAAAATTTATGAGGCTGGAAGAAGACTTTCTGCACCTAAATTCCATGAGCTCAATTCTCTCTGAAACCCACTTCTGTAATATCACTTTAATGTATTTGAGAAATAAAATGGTGAGGAGGGTTGAGGGAGGGTTTGCCTGCTTTTCTAAAAGTAATCACCATGTGGTCTCCTAAACGTTGTTTCTCTCTCTTAGGAAAACCTGCAGAAGCTGGTACACATTGAGTACAGTGTGAGGGGGCAGAGGGGCCTCCTCCAGCCAGGAAGGGTGAGTACTGCAGGCAGACCTATGCTGATAAGGACATTGTTTCCGGCCAGCTTTATCTCTGCCTCTGTGGATGGCCAGATTTCAGACGTCTACAGGTGTTGTTTACTGACCCGCTGTGATAAGAGTTGTAGCACTGGTTTATGTAAAAAGCCATCACTCTGGTAGTGTTCAGGAGCACTGCATGCTGAGAGCCTTGCACTTGCAAAGACAGGCATTAGCTGTTTCTACACAGAGCGGCCATTTGATTTTTCACTCCAACTGTCCTCAGTCACCCCATGTAGCGTGTTTTGGAGGAGCTGCTGTTTTCCTTCTTACATATTTTTGTTGAAAGGTTTGAAATACGACCAGAAATTGCTTGCAGCCTGGAAAGGCTCAAATTTTTTTGGGTAGGTTAGATCCCTAAATCAGGGGAAATTACCTATTTTCAATTTTCTATTCTTACCATTCTGCAGTGGTGCTTTTCATAGAATCACAGAATCATTAAGGTTGGAAAAGATCTCCATGATCATCTGGTCCAACCATCCCCCTACCACCAATGTCACCCACTAAACCATGTCTCTAAGCCCCAGGCCTAGCCTTTCCTTGAACACCCCCAGGGACGGTGACTCCACCACCTCCCTGGGCAACCTGCTCCAATGCCCGACTGCTCTTTCTGAGAAGAAACCTCCTAATTCCCAGCCGGAACTTGCAACTTTTAATGCAAGACATCACTTTTAAGCAACACATGAACAGAAAGTGGGGAAGTATATAGCTGTGTCTTGCCATTCACACCAAATACAAATTTATCCTCCTTTCTTTCCAACCTTTCCAGTTTTCTCAGGCCCAACCTACCTCTACACTTGAAAAGATTTATTTCTAGAGTTCTGCAACCCTAAATTCCCCTTCAGCCCACTACTGTCCTTAACAAAGCTCATGAAGAAATTTTCAAGGCATGCATACTCCTAGTATGTGAATCCTCATCAACCAAACATTGCAATGATCCTCTTATTTTTTCTCCAACATCAGTATCCTCATTTGTCCTTGTCAAGTAGCGAATTAATAAATTCTGCAAACCTCAGTGCAGCTCTAGAATAGAAGATTACACCAGATCCTGCTCTCCATTAGAAAAGAGTAGATGTCTGTAAATCCACTGCTGCTTTAATTATTTTAGACCTTTTCAAATGTTATTGAAATTAAGTTTGAGTATGCTGTTTTAGCTGGTTACATGTACAGTCCTGTTTACACACATAGTAACAATATGGACAGACAAGGTATGCTTGCAAATATACACAGGTTTAGTGTAGGCATAGTATGTATGTGAAAAGGTTTCAGCATTTCTTTTTGGTTCGTCTATTTTTCATAATCAGAGGATGAGTTCTTTTCTGAAGCCCATTAAATGTTACTTTTGAAATCTGTGACAGTCTCTTTGCAGTCCATGGTACAGACGCAGTGGGCTGAGTACTGCCTGGTGTCTGACACATGGGTTTCCGAGCCATTCAGTACTGATACAAATGCAAGCCATAAAGTCAGGCTAGAAGCAGATGTTGAGGTATCCATCTGTTACTATGCTGATGAAAGCAGTTAAGAGTGCCTCCTTCTACATGAGGAATGTTGTCTTTTCTCAGTAAGTTTCAGAATGCAGTCTCAGGATTACAAGTTGTTTTTTTTTCTTTTTTTTCCTTTTAGGTCTTTGTGAAAGAGGGAACACTGATGAAAGTCTCTGGGAAAAACAAGCACCCTCGGCATTTGTTCTTGGTAGGATTTCTTTCATATTTCTTTCATATTTTTACTATCTCTTTCATATCTTCTCCTGTGCTTACACATCTGTAAACCAGAGAAGAAATTTCAGGGCTGCGAGTCATTTAATTCTAAGCAGTGATGTGGTAAGCGGGTTTCTGTTGCTAACAGGACACAGAAGACTGTAGCCTCTTTCACACATGTACTTGTATGCCCTGCATATAAGAATAAGTGCTGTGCAGCCCTCCATTTGTACCACAGCTCCATTCAGCCTTGACTAGGCCATAATTCTGCAAAGGAGAGTTCAGGTTTCCAAGGTGCTTGGGAGGAATACTTTCAACAATTAAGTCTCATACTTAAAAATCTACCTCTAAGGCCTTAGGAGATCTTATCAGAACCAATAGAGAACACTACTGGTAAAGTTTAGGGAAGCTGTCTTTGGGTGAGTTTTGTATCCTTGAAACTCTAGGGCTGGGTTTTAGCTCCTGATATCCATGTCTTTTTAAATTACTTGATAATTGTGTGCACCACCTGGGTATAGTCCCTCTGAACACATATCTCCAGTTCTCTGTTGATTGAAGCAGCAGTTTTCGATGAGGGTTTGCAAAATTCTTCTAAGATAGTTAAGAAAAATTAACCAGTTATCAGTTACTGGAAAATTTTAAGTATTCACAAATCAAAAGAGATGAAAACCCACCATTTTGGAGATCTGCTGTTAACACCCATGTTTTCCTTTTTACTTTATACACTACATTGGGCTGTATACACTACATTGAGACTCCATGCTCCTGAGCATTGTTCTCAACTTTGCAGGTAGCTTATTGTATAACGACAGTTACTTTTATGCTTTTATCTGTATGAAGGGGAAAATAATATTTGCCTGTCATAGGATTTTGTGATGCTTACCTGTTAACGTTTGAAAAATTCTTTAGAATTTTAGAGATTTTAGAATTCCTCCCTAGAAAAGCACCATAAAGTACTGAGCCTTACTGCTGGAATTAACATCAAAGTACTTGTTTGCAGACTTCCTTTTAAAATAAGGGGGTTACATGTCTGGAATACATACTTGCTGTGGCCTCTGTAAGTGCTGACAGCGTTTCACCCTGGGATCATTGTGAGAAGGAGAGATGGTTTATAATAGAAGGCATACATTTTGCCATTAATTCTTCTTATTTTTTCCTCTTACCAACATTTTCTACTTGTGCATGAGCAGGATGGTGAAAATGCAGGAAACAGAACCAGTGTGGAATGTGGTAATTCCTGCATTAACATCTGAATGGTTTTGCATTATCTCCTAACACTGTGAAGTCTCTGTTATGCCACCACCACTCAAGTGTTTAATGGACTATTCAGTCTATGAATACATTAAGATAACTACTGCACAACTCTACCAACATATTCCATCTTTGCATGTAGCACCTTTGCTACAGCAGTCTTAAGGCCCCCACCATCCATCACTGCTGACACCTTTTTGTAACAGCTAAGATCTGCATGAACATATCCTTCCCTTTGCCAGTACATCTAGCCTAACCCATGTGCTGTCTTGATTCAGATGTCCAAGGGAAAGAAAAACACACACAAACCTCCAAGACTAGAATAACCCTCTAAATATTGTCTCTTAAAACCTACATTTGTTTAAATCCTTCATATTCTAAGGACCGTATCTAAATCCTTTGAAGACCTGGTAAAATACGGGTAGGATAAGAATTTACCCTGAAGTATTTATCAAAAAACTTTCACACTGTTTTTTTTGGTTTTTTTTTGTAATTATATATATATAGTTTTATGATGCTTCAGTTGCCACTCCAAAAGATTATCAGATGTGAGTAAGTACAGGTGTGGTTTGGTTTAGATTTGGATGAAATAAGTGTTTACCTTAGCTATCCAAAACATTTTTACATTAACACCGTTTTCTAAATTCTTTGTAATGAACTTTGTCTATAGCTGAGTCAAGCCCAAGACCACGAGAAAATTTCAGCGGAAGAGTATACATTGAAGGATAAGTCTGAGAATTTAGCCCCTAAACATCTCAAGAGATGAGCCCATCCAACTAAAGTTGTAGTTAGAATGCACCATAAAAATTGGGTGTGTGCCAAACTCTTCTTTGGCCTTTGCATTCAGGTTGTGCATTGGTGGTATGCAAACTTGTGCTCTGAATATATAAGGAGAGTTGTATATCTGTCCACAGGTCCTATATGCATGAGTGTGTAGCGCATGCGTTTAGGGGCTTTTGAGGTGTACACTGTGTGTATCACAAGTTTACTTGAGCTGACTGTTTTGTGCAGGCTGATGATATTGTTGAATGTGGTGTTTCCTGGCAGGATGTTTGGTGAGCTTTGCTGGGCGCCTGTTTCCTGAGTCCAGTCTCTGTTTACAAGGATGTTGAGGCCTCTTTGCAGTGCAGTATGGGGCTGCTGATGCTGGCAGGCCCCTGACTGCCCCCCAGCCACAGAACTTTGCAACTCAGACACTGTCTCTTATCTCACCCTTCCAAGAATTCCTCTACAAAGACAGCTTGTGCTGCAAGTGGGGTGTGGGAAGCTGCTATCAAATGGGAGATTGTCTAATGCGCTAGCCAGCAGGGCTGGAGCATAGGGGAGGTTTCTGAGTCAGAGCCTGGAAAATGCAGCCCCACCACACGTTCAGGCTGCTCCACTGACACTCAGAGGATGTTTAACACTTGAATTGAACAGCACAGGGTTCACAATGAACTATCCTTTAAAATATTCAGAAAAAAACAAACATGGTAGGAGCTTTTAGACACAAAGTGCACTACATACAGGTACCAGCCATTCAGCACAGCATAAGCTTGTTTGGATCATTAAATTTGAACACCATAAATTAGACAATTTGGTCTGACATCTAATTCTACTGGGTTCCCATTACAACAGAGGGAATTATAAAAAGAAGGAGAAAAAACATTAAGAGAAAAAAGAAAAGAGCAGAAATATCCCTCTTTGTGTTATGTTTTGAGGACTGTGTGTGCATGTGGTAGTGCAGAAAAGGGGTATTTGCTCCTATAGCAATATGTATACAGTTTGGGAATCCCAGCTGTTCCAAAACTTTTCTGGCAAAGTGTGTAAAACCCAAGAACTTCTGGGAACTACTTGGGGGTTCTGTCAAGCTGTCAAGCTCTTCCGCCACAGATTCCTGAGGGACTGCAAGATAGGATTATATCACATTCCTCACAGGGAACAGTGTGCAGCACGAAGCAGGAGGATGCATGAGCCCCAGCTACTCAAGCTAGTTCTGTGTATACCATTCATATAGCCACCACTCAGGTCTCCAGTGTAGACGTGGCAAAGGAGACAGCAGCGAGTGCAAACCCTTTCTTCATGAAAATCTGCATGCTTTGCCTAGTAAGCTTTGAAATATTTGTCATAATTTCATTGTGACAAGCTGTGGCTGGTGAGATTGCAATTAGAATCACAGCCTACCTGTGCAAAATATACTGTGCAAAAAAGCAGAAGGAGGTAAAAAGCCTCTGCTGGGCAATTATAAAACAAAGTCATCACTAATGTTTAATAAAATCTTGGGATATTGATTTGAGCTGCCATGACAATGGTGGGCACCAAGATTTCTTTCTTAATCAACAGTAATGAAAGGATGAGCTGCTTTGTAAAGAAACACAGAACTTTTTAAATAAATAAGTTAAGTGGGGTTTTCTGTCCAAGAAACCCAGTAGCACATTATACCAGAATCCTAAAGATCTCTCTTAGGATTTCACTTTCTTGGGCTTAGTGCTCATAATTAGTTACCTTTTCTAGTGGTTTGAAACAAGTCTCAAGTACTGGCACCTACAACTGCTTTACAGTGAGGTTTACATTTGCTCAGGTTTTCCTAGCTTAGCCTCGTAGATGCTCAGCGTTCAGCAGGTTGAGATGAATTTTCTGTTTATGGATAGCTGTAATTAAACTAGGAATCATCATGTGGTCAGTACTGTGCAGGCGTCACTGAGCTGGTTGGACTAATGTTAGCAGGGAAGGTAAATTATGGAGCAGTAAGCAAATGGCATAAAAATACAGTGACAAGCCATTTGTCACCCTGTTCTAAGGAAATTCTATTGTTTTGTTGCAAAGGAGTAAATATTCCACTTTAGACTAGACAGAGACTAGAGTCTGAGATGCCTTTTCTGACTTGATAGTATGTTTTAATACCCTCAGTTTAAAAGTGTTATATTAAAAGAGCTTTAAATTCTGCATCAATTATAACTTACTAGAAGGCCACAGAGAACTGAACCCTAGAGTGGCCAATGGAGGAAAGCTTGGGAGTCTTTTTGCTAAAAATAATGGAGAACCAAATCTTTCTTTTTTTTTTCTCCACTAAGCAATGTATAATAGATGAAAATCAAATAGTTTATTTAATCTTAGGGATGCCTATATAACCCTTTCGCTTATCATCCTTTAATTTTAACTTATATAAAATCCTAAATAAAAAGAAACACCATTTGAATCAAAAAATAAAACTTCCTTTTCAAAATGTTAGAATGAAATATTTCATAATTTTCCACAACAATATTAGTTGATCTTACTCGTTAAAATCAATTCAATTTTAAAAAGAGTAAAATTTGAGGTAAGATGTTTTAGAGAAAGTCACTCCAGTGTATTTTTCCCCACATTAGTGGCAATGTGCATTTTAAAGATGGGCAGCTAATGCACGGAAACTTGATTTGCTGCTTAACGAACTGGTACCCATGAGTTAGCTCATGACCCCTAACAAAGGCAACAATTTTGCTGTTAACTTCAAGGTGATAAAGATATATCCCATGTCATTTTTCTTTAACTACTATTACTGCTCTGTAAGAAAGCTGAATTATGACCTACTAAGAAAACATCCATAAGGCTCTACTTCCATTTTTTTTTCAGACAAGCGAGTGAATGAAAATCTCACAACAACAGTTTTAGGCAGTCGGGCAGTGATAGCAAGACCCCAACAATTCCAGTCATAAAGGATATGTTATTTTATTGCCAAATTTAAAAAATGACATGTATTCTACATAAATAGGTCATGTTCACAATCTGGTTGGACAGGCTGCCAACACAAGACAAGGGGGACTCCTGTGTTCAATTTTCAATGATTCTTTAGTTTTCTTCCTTCTTCTTAGCCTCTCCCTTTATTATAGTTTTCCTTCCAAAATGCAATACTATTAGCATCCAATTGGCTACCTTAAAATGTCCTTGCCGCAAAGGAATCCAAGTGAAGCTGGTTTCTTTTTACTTTAACTTCTCTTCAGAATTTCTGCATTTAAGACATGTTGTCTCTGGCATCACACAGTATTACCTGTGCCTTGCGACTTATGCATATTGGTATTGATGTGAGAGAAAGAAAACAACAGAACATGATCTGCTCGTTCAAGTAAAGCAGAGAATGCAAGCATGCAAGCGTTACCTTAGCAATGTTGAGGCCCACTGACACAGCTTTTCCTTCTGGTAGCATGGGAAGGAGAGGCCAGCAAAGACCTGCCAGGTCCAGTTCCACTGTTTCATTTATTTGTTTGCTGGCACAGAGGCAAAAGGCTGCAATAATGTCTATTAAGATAGGCAAACAGCAGAGAAGATCTGATCCTATTCTGTATGAAGCTGTCTAATAAACATGCCAAGAACTGTGAGAACTAGGGAGAAATTTGGGGTGTTGAGTTACAGATGTTTTTTTCCTCATAAAATTAAAAAAAAATGTTTCTAATTTTGCCATCCCATGGTCTCTGCTGTGGCACATGGACCCAGCAATGTTGTTGTGTGTCTGGGAGAATTCTGCTAGCAGAGAAGTCTGGTTACTTCTCTCAAATATCCAAACCGTTCCTCCCTGAATCATTCCTCCAGACCCTGACAACTCTCCTACCTCCACTTCCTTTTTGCCCTGAAAACAGAAGTCCATGAAACCCAGCCCTACCCACCACAGCTTCGCTGTCTTGGGGGCAGAGTCAGAGCATCAGCATCCTGGGCAGTTAGTTGGTATTGCCAGGTAATAAATGCAGAGCCTGTCTTCCCAACTTGAACACAGCACTGCCCTTAAAACAAGCATCTGTTTCACCCAAGCTGAATAAGAAGGGGGCTGAATATCTACTTGCTTAGCCATTAGCAGCTTCAAAAATGGGAAGGAATCAAAGTCCTGGATCCAGACTCCCCAGAGCTCTCTGTAAATGCAGGTCTTGACCTAAGCTGTGCAGCTTGGGCTTGTCTGTAGCAACAATCCTGACAGTTCATCAAGTTACTGCTTGTTCTGGGTATCCCCCCCAGGAGTAATAGTCAGGCCTGCAAACCGTATTGCAAATTATTGATTTTGTCTTTCTCTTCATGTAGATGAATGATGTTCTGCTGTATACATATCCCCAAAAGGATGGCAAATACCGACTGAAAAACACATTGGCTGTGTCAAGCATGAAGGTAATGCCTTATCTGTATTATAGGCTAGAATCAAAGTTGTACAGTGAGCAGTTAGTGCTTTGCTGGTTTATGTCTCATTTCCAGTTCATGGCAAGGGGAGAGAAGGAATGGACCTGCTATCAGGGGATTCCATTCATTGCCTCTTCCAGGAGATAGAAGGAAAAATAATATAAACATAACATTATCTATAAGGTTGTGGTTTAGTATGACAGCCTTACTCAGGCTTGTAATGAATAATGCAAGCCAAAATCAGATTTACTATCTGATCATGAAACTGGAGACAGAAAAGATTTATTATCCTATTTTGTCCATTCCCCTCCTCATGTCTCCAGACAATGCACAGTTGTTCCCTACAACACATTAACTAGGACTTAGGCTACCAGATTTTAAACCCATACCACTTAGAATTTACATAAGCTTTCATTTGCCTGGTTTTTATGTGACCTTTGACTGTCTTCATCAAAAATGTTACTGGATTCTAAAACTTCATGGGGAAATGGTATATTGGGTGCTGTTACATGCAATGATACGGAGATAATCTCTTGTTCAGTAAATTCCTTAACTGCAGATTGCAGAAACTGGACACAATTGTCCTGTTCTTACAGTCTTTCCCTAAGCATCAGATGGTACTGGTACCTGTGCAACAGGAGATTCTGGGCTGGAATGGTTTTTGGCTCTGACCTAGATGGCCATTACATACCTCCCACCAGGAACCTTCCTAACTGTTTTATGGCCAATATGCCAAGTTGTATTTTTATGAAAGAAGACTTCAAGTGGCAAGCCAGGAGCTTGGTGCTCTAGGAAACAAGCAAGACGTGAAGTACTAGTAATGAATTTCAGCAGAATGATACAAGGTGTATTAGGGTTTTATGAAAAGGTGGAAGGCTAATCACCCTAAAGACCTCATAGTCTAAAATTAACTATGAGTTCCCATCTGACATAGGAATTGCCAAAAAGTACCACCTCTAAGTAGAAAGGAATTGCAGAACAGGTACTTGTTAGTACATTTGAAACACTGAGTCATTAGCATAATAGTTCCAGTACCATGAAGCTATGTTTCTCTTAAGTGCCTGTTGCTGTTAGTAGATGACTAATACACTACATGGCAGGAATTTTATCTGAGCTGTAGCTTTTAAGTATTTTTTGTTCTTAAAGAGCCTGGCTCCAGGCAGGCATTCACTGATCTAAAGGACTTCTCTGTATATGATCTACCTGTCAGGAAGAGAATTATTTCCATTCATTCCAGAAACAGCCAAGGCTTCTTCCCAAAATACTCTGACACTTGTCAGACTAAATATCTCCTAAGATTATCATATTAAAATTCTACCCTGACTGATATTTTATCCTTACCTTTCAAGTTGGATTAAATGATTTTATTTTTCCCTTTTGCACCACCACCATATTGAAATAGAAAGCATTCCCAATTAAACCAGGAACAGAATAGGTAGAAAACCCTACCAGCCCATTTCTTGGCATTGAAGTATGAAACATATGGCTGGGACATCAAAGATCCGTTTGCATTGAGAATTGTACAGTGTACTGGTTATAGACAGTTTAACTCCACCTTTATGTTCATGGCATTTGTTTCCAGGTCAGCCGCCCTGTGACAGAAAAAGCCCAAAACGTCCTGAAGATTGAATATGATGAATATTGCCTGATGCTGTCAGCAAGGTACTGTCCCCAGACTGCCATGGCAAAAGGTGTTACATTCTAGTTGTATCTCTAGATTAATCTAACCAAAATTTAAGCCTTAATTAGTCTCTCATTCTCTTCTAACTGGTTTCAGTCTGTGCTGTTGTGACAGACAATGGCTGAGCGCTTAATTACACAATGAAGATATAAATGCAAAGCTCACAAACTGTAGCTAATTCAACTCGTATAATGAGTAATGATTAGAACTTAGCTTTTGAAAACATTTTAAAGAGAGAGGAAAGAGAAGAAAATCTTACTAAGAAGCCTGAGGATTTTCCATTGACCTCTCACACTCTTTCCTTGTAACACCATGAGCATGTTATCCTTCCCTTTCACAATTACACTTTTTAGCTCATAAAACTAGTGTTGCAAAATTGCTGGAGAACATTGTAAATAGGTAATACCATGCAATAGACGTAAAAGCACTTAATAATGCCTAAATGACAAAGATGAAATTAAACTTTATTGGCAATCTCATGGGTCTTTCTAATAAAAGGAATTTCACTAATGAGTTTGTGTAGTGCTAGTACTGATTGCAACTGGAAGCCAGGATCTCTATCCTGGGATTAAAAACTAATGGTAGAAAGAGATTGTAGGTTGGTTTCTGGTTACAAGATTGCAGTGTACTGTGTTTTTTCATGCTTCTAGACCAAAATTATCCCGCAAATATACTCAGAGGTGGATTGATTTTCAGGTGTAGTTTACTATAAAAGACATACCATCCTAGCAGTGGTATTAAAATTAATTCTTCCAAATAAAAAGGTCTTCAAAACTTTAAATACCAATTTTCTCACCATCAGTCTCCAACTACAGCATGGCTGGAAACACAGCAGACTTCCCTAAACTACACAGTTTAATAGGTAGACAGGGAGACACTTTCTTACTCAGAATTTGGAACTTTTATATTTCCAGGAAGATCTGCCATCTGTGGACAGTGCTTAGATATTTGTCAAAGTCTTTGTCTGTTTCCTTTTACAACCGGCACATGAGAAAATATCTGAGGTTTTCTTAGATCTGCACACTCATCACAACCTTCAAAATATACACACGGTACTTCTGAATCACCTGCTGACAGTTAAAAAAGCAAGTGTATGGTGCTTCTCTGTTGCAGAGGGGAAGTAACTACTGTATGCCCCTTTTATCCAGACCAACTGAAGCTGGCATCCCCAGGAAGCAGCATGGGATGCTCTGCTTATGTGGTCCTTTGCCTTTTGCGTTCATATATATGAAGTCTGTGTTTAGTCAAAACAAATACCAGAAGGCCTCAAGCATCCTTAAAAACTGTCTTTTATTGTTCAAACTGAGGTGTTGCAGGCCTGCACTGGAGGCCAGTTGTTGATTATCAAAAAACCTCAGTGCTTTTAAATTTGCATGAGACAAGGTGAATGTGCATTGAGGAAATGCAGCATTGCCAGGAGCTAAAGGCAAAAAAGTTGGCGTGCCTATATGAGAAGGTGGTGCTGTAAAGTCTTCACATCTTGCACTAAAAATGGCTGGCTCGCCCAAAAAGCCATGTTCTGGGCTTGCAGTGAGCTGGTGATAGATCTGGGCACAGAGCTTTTATAGAGAAGGCTGATACTGCTGTTACACCTTTATTTACATGTCAAAAATATTCCTTTTGGACACAGGGGTAACCATCTGGTGCCCTTATAGAACAACAGAGCACTGGGAGAACGCAGTCAGTGTATCACCCTGTGAGACTAATTCAGAGCAACAGTGGGTAGCACTGTGACAAAATCCCATCCCATTCAGTTTCTCTTATGAGTAAACAGAATGACTGCTGGTGTTCTTGACAGATGAGAGCTTATGTTCAGGGTGCAGAGGAATGCCAAGTCAGGGATCATTGATTAACTCTAGTACTTCGTCTCTTCTGCCCCCCCCCCCCCTTTTTTTTTTTTAAGACCACAAAAGACAAATTGGACAAATTGTCCTTAGATGTCTTGTTTGGTGGCCTTCCTGAGCATAGTGTATGGAAATCACAGATGAACAGCAGCTGGCAATGACGCCAGTGCTTAGTTTTAAAAGGAACTGTAGTGGATAGCTTTAATGTGAGTAGCTAGTATGACTCAGGGAGGGGGGAACAACACATTGAGCTGCATCCTCTCCTTTGACTGATGCTGAAAACAGCTAGAGCTGTTCACAATTTCAGACGGACATTATGCACACAGTTTGAAGTCACAACAATTTCAGACGGACATTATGCACACAGTTTGAAGTCACAACATGAAAGCCAGCTAACATATGCAGGACCAGCTACTGGTCCTACAAGAAAAAATGCATCTGGGAAGTAACAGGCATTAAGAGCCCTGTTGCTTTTCTGGGGCGGCTGGACTGACAAGGAAGCACGAAGTGCTCCGTGTTTTGTCTAGTGCAAAGGGGGCATCTAGGGGCCATTTCAGAGAACTACTAGCCTCCACGCATAACTGCAACTAGAGGAAATGCTGTAGAGATGAGCACAAACACGCTTATTCTGAGCAACCCATGCCAACACTACATGCCTTAGAGTGCCTAATAGCTAGGGCGGACATGGCAGAAGAAACATTTCATAGTCTAATGTGATGTAGGATTGAGCAGCTTATAGAAAAGTCAGAAACTACTTTGAAAAACATTTCTGACCACTTATTTCCTGCTTGGTCACAGTCATAACCATTGATCTACACTAATCACCCAGCTGAATAAATACAACAGTCAGTTTTGTTCCTGGTTGAAAACAACTGGTTCAATGCGTGAGTGGGTAAAATCAAACATTCATAAAGTGAAGATTTTCTCCTCAGATCCAGACCCGTTTGTTTTGGTTCCTGATGTGCATGGCATTGACTGCTTTGCTGTATTTCATTCCACAGCTCTTGCTTGGAAAGGGATGACTGGTACAGCTGCATCAGCAGGCACATCCCTGATGACTACAAAGCTCACAATACTTCCACCTTCCACAGCAACGTGGAGGTAAGAGGAAGCCAAATCTTTCAGTGCTTGAAGGGGAAGTGGGAGGGCAGTGGGGACACACACAGAGGGAGAGGGGGTGGGAAGGAGGAAAGGGAGGAGGGTTATAAAATGCAGAGTTTCTGGGGCAGGACATTCTTACTGTTTTCATTTAAATCGGTATGTCAAGCCTAAATAACAAACCTCATACCACAGTTCATGGTTTGAGAGGCCACCTGAAATGTTAATCACACTCTGTATTCTGTGGTCTGTGCTTAAATATGAGTTCTCATGGAGGAAGACTAGCAAAATTTGGTCCTAAACAGTAACTATCCTGGATGATCAAAAAATAGGTACGAACTCTGTAGATGTAAGAAAACAAAACTACCCATTAGTTATATCATACAAACAATAAAGCCACTGCCAATGCAAACCTCACCAGCAATATTCTAATTGAACCTGCACAATTGATGCATATTGTTGCTTTCTCATTGATTTCAATTGTACTGCTCTCGGTTATGAAGGCAAAGAATGTGCTTGACAAAAGTAAAAGTGCTATTTTAGATTAAGCAGAACCTTATGATTTTACTAAATAAAGAAAACTAAAAAAAAAAAAAGAGGGGCACTTAGTTTTTGAAGATTTCCAGAAGAAAAAATCCAAAAACAAACCAGAATTTTCTTGCTGCCCTGAAGTTAATCTGCTTTCAAATTTTTAACAATAAAAATTAGAAATTCTATTGCATAGCAACTTAAATAAAAGCCTTTTTCAACACATGAAAAAATAGTTTCTTTTGCAGCTCTACTTCTGATGTAAATCTTAATGTGCACAAGAAGAAATTTGGAGGGATTACATCCTATTTACTTGCAGGAGTCTATTTTCCTCATAGCAAACCTTCCTAGCAAGCAGTCCTTCAAGGGCACAAGAGTGTGCACTACCTGTGCCAAACACTACACTGTTGTGAACTGAAAGTGTGGTACCCCAGATATTTCTGTGCTGAACCAGAAGTAACGCCCGCATCTCAGCAGTGGCTTATTAAATTAGGTTCAGTTTCACATCGACCGTGGCTCCATGGGCATGGAGAACAGGCATAGGCACTTGCATAACTGCAGCCTGGTGCATTCCAATGTAATATGAATAGTGAATACATTTCCTAAAGCTGCTTACATATATTTGGATTGTGTGGGGATAAATTCCTCTTTGTGCACATCACAGTTTGCTTTGGAAAAGAAACAAGTTTTTACTGTCTTCTGTCCTTTCTCTTCCCCAGTGATAAAACTGCTCCAACTGCTCCAAGGTATAATGAAATAATGAGCTCAGCCCCTTTTCAGCTGAAAACTATGGAGCTTTTTAGGGATGCTATTTCAAAAACTGCTAATAAAAAGATGGCTTTAACTCATGTTCTTACCCACAATTTACATACACAATGAATAAAATCTTTGTCTGATGTGGAAAATTGTCAGTGCCTGACCAGTAACAACAGGTCTGCATTGATTCTTACCTGTTGTGACTCTGGCTTTCACAGCACCATGTACTGATTGGCCATAGACTTCCAGTGCTGAAGCACCTCCATCTCAATGTGCATTGAGAATTAGAAAAAATGGGGATTGTAGCAGGTGGACTGCAATGAAAAAACTGTATGAGGGAAGTCACTTTGTACTTTGGAAGTGTGGATGCTTCTTAATTCATTCTTGTTGGATTTTAAGCTAAGGGAGAAGCTTGGAATAACCTTGGGTGAGAGGCCTCCTACTTTGGTACCTGTGTCCCATGTCATGATGTGCATGAACTGTGGCTGTGACTTTACGCTCACTTTGAGGCGACATCATTGCCATGCCTGTGGGAAGGTAAGAGATGTACAGCTCCTCAGGGGGGCTGTATTCACACTTCTAAGACACTGGCTGCCACTGGTGTAATTTGTACAAACTTGTAGCAACATTAAGACCAGAATTTGGCTTCCCAAACTGTTAGTGCTCTGTTAGATTAGGTGATTAGGTTTCTAATGACTAGTAGGAACAACAGCAACCTTCCCTTGAGAGGCAAATTAATTCCCAAAGGCTGGTAGTTGAAGGCTTACATGGTAATTGTTGCTGAGTCCAGCTGTCATATCTGATCTGCAGCTAGAACTGGAGACAATGAAGCAATACACTAAAAATACAGGTTAAAGATATGGACCAGAGCAGTCCAAAATCCATGTCCTGTCCCTAATAACAGCTACTAAAATTATCTTCCCAAAAAAGGGATGAAATTCAGTGACAGGGAATGGTTTGGTCAGTAACCAAAGGGAAAGCTTTCTCCAAGCACCACTGATGAGCTGCTGCTGTTTGCCCTAAAGCCACGAGGATCTATAGGCTTCCCAGTGTTCTTGTTCCTTTATCGCTCCTTTCTCTGACTCCAGAGATTTGTTTATACATACAAATTTACAGTCCTGTTTTGAACCAAGGTTCTCTTTTAGTCTCAGTGTTTTTTTATTTTGTTTTGTGTTTTATTTTTAGTTATTACTTTTAATTTTTAATTTCTGCTAGTGTGAAAAAACATTTTTTTCCCAAATTCACAGAGAAAAATCAGTCAGTACGTAGACAGGGATAGTGGGAACATGCAAGCTTGCTTCAGAAAATAATGTTACTAGCAAAACTATGAAAACAGGAGTAATATTAAAGTGGCTTTTCTGTGCTTTAATAGGGGGAAAGGTGTAAGTTCCTGTAGAGATAAGCATAGAAATGGTGTGCAGCTAAATTCTGTGATCAGTTCTGCTTGGCTTACAACAGTGTAAATCTACAGCAATCACAGTTCAATCAGTAGACTTACCCGGATTGACACTGATGTAGCAGAGTCATATCTGCTCCACTATTCATCTTCCTCTCCAAAACAACTCAAAGGATTTCTTCTGTATATGCATATGTACCAATTAAAATTATATTTACATGTATCTCTCCTTTCTGGAACAGATTGTATGTCGGAATTGTTCAAGAAACAAGTACCCTCTGAAGTACCTCAAAGATCAAGCAGCCAAAGTCTGTGACAGCTGCTATATGGAACTGAAGAAAAGAGGTAAGATTCCTTCATTCTTGGCAAAACTGACAAATCTGGTGCCTGTTTATATAACAGGGAGGGTTTTAGGACCTGCCTACTATGTTAAGTTTTGTGACAGGATTTCTCATTTCAAGCATGAGGCATGTGTATTGACGTCCCAAGAGTGGCAGGCTGTATGGCAGCTAAAACTTTATTAGAAAGCCAGACTGTCCTCGAGGGTTTCTCTGGCCTTTTGATAAGCCAGAATTGCGGCAAGAAGTGTGAGATGCAAACATTATATAGCTGATAGCTATTCCTTGTCATTTCTACTGAATTACACATTATAGGAAAACAGTGGCTTTACTATTCCTCATTCTGTCCTCACCCTTGTAGCTTTTACAACAAGAAATGCCTAAGCAAAGTGCAGAGCCTCTAAGAGCTTTTCTACATGGGAAGTTAATCTTGGAATAGATGAAAGCACAAATTCAAAGCAGAAGAGCTATGGCTTAACTAGAACTCTGTATGTTTTTGTCCCACTGTGAGTCCGTGTTCCATTTTAAATACACATCCAAATCAAAAATAAATTGGGGTGGGGGGGTTATATATATATATATATATATAATACCAATATTAAAAAAATGTGTATATGAACAGAGAATGAACATGAAATAATGTTCTCCCACAATTATTCATGTAGACAATCCCTAAAAGTAGGCACGTTCCAGTGTCACAGCTAAAATAACAGGGACAGGTGAATTTAGTTTTCCATTCTGATTAAAGAAATTAACACTAGCCAAGCAAACACATGAACTGATGCTGTCACAACAGCCAAAGCATTCCCAAGCCATTTGTGTGCCCAAGAATTGATAACTCAGATTTGTGCTAAAACAATGCTGAGCTTTACCAAAACTTCCTGATAATGTGTGTTGCCAGAGGAGAGGATCATGAAGATGTGAACTCAGACAACAAGGGGTAATGAAGACTGACAAGCAGACAGAAAAACTGTCTCCCTTGCAGAACTCAAAGCGTTCTTAATACAGAGTTCTCAAAGAGTTTTATACAGAAAGAATGTCCCATTGGTGAATCCATCCTGCAGAGATGTTACAGAACAGAGAGTGAGATGGAAAAGCCATTTGGTTAATTTTGATTTTAACTTTGAAGAAAACACGCTGTGTTTAGTGCCTTGTCAACTTTCTTGCAGGCTGCTTTCAAGAAGCTGTAGGTTATTACCATTACCCTAGGGTGCTATGAAATCCAGCAAGCTAGCCAGACTTAAAGGGGTAATTCAAAAGAAAAGCTGAAATAAAAAACAGCTATGGAGGAGGCATTGCATTTTCCATAGCTGGTTTGCATTAGTGTATCACGTGTCTCTTACGCCTACTATGATATGTACCGATTCACCTATTTCCCCCTTCCCTTCTGAATTTTCCTAATCTTGCAGAGCGGCCACTAAGTGTGAGCTTCCCTCCAACTTCATCCAGGTGTTCAAGCAGTGCCTTCTCTGTCTTCCACAATATCCATTACTCATCTTTTAAGAAACAGAAGAAGATTCCTTCAGCTCTTATGGAGGTAGGACCAAGCTGCCTGAGAAAGGCAAGGAACTGCACAGAACTGTGTGCTATTTCAGCAGCTATGTTTATAATTTATTCGGTGTGCAGTGGGCTCAGCCCATGCCCTGGTCTACTTGCATCATGCAATTATCTTTTCTATTTTTCACACTAGTATTTCAAACACAAAGTACTCTGAGCTCTGAAGATACCACAGAAGCTTCTTCAGCCCACTAAGAAACCCGAATTAGAGCAGCTTACTTTAATTACTTCATCAACCTGTAATGTCTTCAGAAAAAACTAAGACCACCTCACGGTAGTAGCTAATAAAAGAAGGCAGGCCGTAGACCTTCACAAGTATCAACAGAGCATGATTTGCTGTCAGTCAGTTACTTTTTATGACAAGATACTTTCTTCTGAAATTTTACTTCGATTTCAAAAAATAAAATACGACTTAGGGAATCGACTCTACTCTTTGGCAAGTAATTCAGGAGTGCACATTTAATCAGTCATTTTCCCCCCAGCTCAAACCAAAGTATTTCAAATAAAACTGATAAAACCTTGATTCCACCAATGTAAACAAGCAAAATCCCCACCTGTTTCAAAGGGACCACAGTTTCTCCAGCTATATTAATTTTCTTTCAAGGAACAAGGTGTCAATCATGTTGATGCAGTCTAGGTAGCAAAGTTGCCTGTTGAACCTGAACACAGTAAAGTACTCGCATTTCACTGAAATCAGCAAGTATTAATCATAGCTTCTTCAGAAACTCAGGAAGAAAAAGAGAGTTCATGAACTCTGGAAGAAAGCAAAGAGAACTCAGGAGGATTACAGAGGTGTCAAGTTGCACAGGGAGAAAATTAGAAGGGCCAAAGCCCAACTGGAACTCAATTTGGCTAGTGCAGAAGAAGACAAAATAGACTTTTTTTAAAAGAATCTCCATCCTTTATTGGATGTGATGGAAAACACTGTGACAAAAGATGAAGTAAGGCTGAGGTATTTAATGCCTTTTTTGCCTCAGTCTTTATTAGTAAGGCTATTTGTTCTCAGGGTACCCAGCCCCTCTGAGTTGGAAGATGGTGACAGGGTGTGAGATGAAGCCCCTGTAATTAAATGGGAAACTGTAAGTGACCTATTACATCCTTTGAATGTTCATAAGTCTATGGGGCTGGAAGGGATTCATACAAGGGTACTGAAGGAGAGGGTGGAAGTGCTCAACAAGCCACTTTGATGAGAAGATTTTAGTAACGATCTTAAATGCAGGGCACAGGTCTCCTTGTCAGCCCTGAAATTTCAAGTTGTAGCACACAACAAGGAAAGAGAAGGCTACAGGGAACTGCATATTGGTTTGTGTCCAACATGGGACTGTTACAAATGGCAGAAAGGCTTTAAAATAATAAAATAAAATCAATGCTTTATGATTTATGTATAGAGACTTAACACAGAGGTGGTGTTTCCAGCTGGGATCTAAAATGACATGTGCCCTAAAGAGGTCATATCCCTACTCCAGCAGCATGCTGACTGTTCCCTGAGGCAAAAGAGAGACAGATGGAAATGTCCTGAGCTGCTCTCCAGAACAAAGTTACAAAGTCCTAAAACCACTGTGGCACAGGCGAAAAAAGTGTGTTATGCTGCAAATGCCACCTCAGCACAACAGAATCACGCATGGCACAGGGCTGCACTCAGGTTCCCAGGTCATGACTAAAGCATCCAGTAAGTCCTGCCCTATATCTGCACTTCCCCAGACACTCTGTTGAGATTATATTAAAGAAAATAAGGTGAAAACATCTTGCTGAACTCATTGTTATGTCAAGACATGGGAAATTCTTGAGGTTTATTTGTACTGAGGTGAAACTAAGCCAAAAATACAAGCATGTAACACAAACACAAAAACTGGATACTGCAAAGAACTGAGAAAGGCCAAAATCCAGCTGTTATGACAATAGTATTGTCTTTCTATCCACAAGGTGGCAGCACATGTTTATTAACGTGAACTGTCTCATGGTAGCATTGATGCGTAACTTTTTTCTAATTTGTTTTACCCAGGTCTTGGAATATTTTTATTCTGCTACAATACACTGTTGTGATACTGCTCAGTCTTCTATTCTGGCAGTGTTAGAAAGGCTGGTTTTGAACCTCTGGCCTTTGTTTGTAATTTGGTATAATTGCAGTTAACTACTGCAATTGATGATGCATACTGCATTATGTGCAGGTGTGCGTGTGCATAGTTCCATTCACTCAAAATGTGGATCCTTAAGATCGTTAATGGCTTAGATCTCAAAATACTTCTGTGTAACTTTCCTCAGAAATATTACATCACAAATGAAATTGTCACTATCAATTTATTAACATAAATGAATATAAAACTATTGCAAAGTCCTAAATGTACCCACATCTTAGAAGTGTTCAGCCAAAGGACTGTCTTTCCATATTGGAAGCATGTACTTTCAGTTTACCACCTCACCCCCCTCAGCTGCCTCCTCTCCTCCTCCCCCCCCCAGAAAATAAGCTGGGAAAAAGGACAAGTACACCTTCTCAGAACACAACCGTAAACTTGCTGACCTTCGTAACAATTTGGGTGCATATTTTCTAAACTAAATTCAACCAAACATCTTCTAACAGTAAAAAAAGAACAGTAAAATCACACTTATGCTTTTGATTTCTCCATATTTTTAGTGGTCTACTTATGGTTTCATGGACATAGCCCTAGTTGCCTAATATGAGATGAACATGCGTAATCAGGAGGGGAAAAGCCTCTGCTGTCACAAATCCTGCTTTCTCCTACTCTCCTCCAGGTGGCAGCCTCGGGAGAGGGAGCTACCATCAGTGGTTACCTCAGTAGATGTAAGAGAGGCAAAAGACACTGGAAGAAACGCTGGTTTGTTATCAAAGGCAAAGTCCTCTATACTTACACAGCAAATGAGGTACTGTGCAATCTGACTTTAAATAGTTTCTTAACTGACTTTCCTCTTTTGCTCTCTGCAGTCACCTCTCCGCAGAACCTCTGAGAGCTGGTTCTAACAGACTGAGTTCCTGGGCAGCTGTCCTTATCAGGGGGACTCAGCCACAAACCTGGGTGGACCTCAGTAACCCTCTTAACAAATTGCCCTTCATTATTTGACTTTTTGCTGGTGTTGCTATATACTGTCAACCTTAGTCTAGGTATTTACATACAAATACTTCAAGGTAACTGCCAGATTTTTTATAGATGGCACTGTAATCCATTTCTGGTGGTGAGGAGAATCTTGTACTTTTGCAAGTATAAATACGACGTATATATATATATCCTACTAGTATCAACAGGGAAAGACAGGAGACAATCTGGAGAGGCGAGAATACTGCTTTCTGTATTGGCCTGTAAGCTCCTCCTTGTAGCCAAGGAGATTGGGTATCAACTAAAGCATTTTTATGTACTTTTTCTCTTCCTAGTCCCTTTTCATATTTTAATTTCTTCTCCTTTGTGAATAGCTGCAGTCCAGTAAACTTGAAGTAATTGCAATACAACGGGCGGTTATGACTGACAGATTTCATAAGTAAAAGCATAAAAATTAATTTTGCTAGACAAAGGACACAATACAAGAATTGTAGTAACAGCAATATTTGATATTTTAAGCCCTCAGAACACTTTGCAAACGTCAGTTATTTAAATTTTCTTCACCAGTGTGAGGCATGAAGCATCATAATGCCCTTTAAACAGATGAGATTGAGGCACAAAAGAGTTCATTTGGCCATCATCAGAAACTAACTTATCGATTGCTTCAGCAGTGCTGCTGTATAGTTAGTAACCTCTTATTTTTTCTGCCTGCTTCCTTTACATTTAGACCATGTAACTTTGAAGTAGACTTTTTTCCAAGGCCCTGCAGCCTCTTATGACTTTTGCTGAACTCAGCATTTCAGACTATTACCATCAAATTCTGTATCCAAGACACTACTTACATCTTTGACTTTTGAAATGATCTGGTTCAGTGATAGGGAAAGAGCAGTGGATGACTAACTAAACTTTATGTTCCCAGTTTGCAATTCAGTTTCTAAGAGCAGAAGCAAAGGCAACATACACACACTGAAAATGTTATACACTTAGAGAAAACATTACCCAGATATAGTGGCCAAAACTGCAGCTTTCAGTGACAGGTAAACGACAGTATGAATAATGCTTATTGTTTCTTTAACTTATAAAAAGCCGTGTTTGGCAAGCAAAATTCATGGCTGTTTCTTGGGGGTAAATTAACACTGAACTGCATTACCAAGTCAGAAGTTTTGAAGCCTCGTTGTTGAGTGTGAGCATGCTATTTGACATAGTGCATGTTTCTAAAAAAAGTTGCTAGTTGCTATGAAAGTTGCTATGAAAGGAAATGACAAGGTACCAATCAGACTACTGTTTGCATTCAGCAAACAAAAGTGGTTCAGAGTAACACAACTGAGACTGAGCTGTCTCTCAAACTTTCAGAAGTGTTGCTGCACGTCCCATACTGTCAGCAACCTTGCAGTTTACCTTGTGGACCATTATGTCGAAGGTAGCCATGAAAGTTACAGGCAATTTGACCTTGTGGATGACCATGAATAACTGGACTTTTAGAGGTGTTGTTGGAATTCAGGACTAAGACTAGGTGAACATGTGCAAGTATGCACCGGCACTGTTCCTGTTTAAGAGCCACCAGTCCAGCATAAGACTGATACTACTGCTTTTGCAGCCCAGAGAGGGGTTGTATCATGACTGGTCTTCAGAAAAAAGCCCACAAGCTGTTACAAGCCTTCTAATTTTTGGTTCACTTCTTGTTTGTTTTCAGGACAAAGTTGCCACAGAAAGTTTGCCTTTGTTGGGTTTTACTGTTGCCCCAGAAAAGGAGGAAGGAAGTATGGATACAGTTTTCCATCTCTACCACAAGCAGACTCTGTTTTATAGCTTCCGAGCAGAGGATAACAATTCAGCACAGAGGTATGGGGATAGACTTCCACACTTGGAAGTGTGCAGGTGTAAAAGCTTCAGTAGGGTTTTCCTCTCCTTCACTTCAGAACTCCTACCATAATGAAGTAAACAAATGGCTTTCAGTGTTGACTAAGCCCAATTGCATGCGAGCGATGTGGGTGATTACAAATTTGTTGTGTTTTTGCTCCCTTGAATAGTTGGAAAGGAGGCTGAGTCTCAAGAATCATACCTAGAAGTCTGTCAAATGTGATTTTTGTACGGGAGCTTCCCTGATTTGTGTGTTCTATTTATCCATCTCTTAGTTTGCTCATCAACAAATAATTGTTCAGATTTCACAATTTATTGCTACTGCTTCCACCTAGTAAAATAATCATGACATTCAAAGTAAAAATGCCAGCACCTCAGGACACACAGGGAAGGAAATTGATGTTTATGGGAGGTTTTGTTGCTTTTAAACATACTTTAGTGGTCTCATATTTCCTGTTCTAATCACAAAACCATAGTTCCTCGCTAGAGCTAGGATGAGAAACACAGTCCTCTTCAGGCTTTATGTTCTTCTATTTCCAAAAGAAACCTGATTTTATATGTAGCACTCTTTCCTTCCTGCCCTTTTTAGGTGGATTGAAGCCATGGAAGAAGCATCCATTTTATAGCAGCAATCACCCAATGGACTTGGAATAAATTCTCAGATTTCTATACATTCCCAACAACCTTTTATACGTCTCACAAAACTGAACAGTGTATTTCAGGCAAACTGGTTACATACACTGGAGATATGAACTGTTTCCAGATTGCTCTCTTTACTTCCTTCCTCTTACCTCCACTTTTTTTTTTTTTTTTTCCAAAAGGAAACTTTAAAATAGGGAATATTTATGGTGATCTTTATGTCTGTGCAAGTTCAACCTGTGTTATAAGCTTCTTCTATGATCTCATGGTAAGCTAAGTTTAACATCAAGACAAAAAAAAATATGGAAATACTGACTACAGTAAGCAACAGGGTCAATTTTACTTACTGTAGAGCACTAACATATTTCATTCGGTTGGTTTTGGTGTCTACCATGAAATGAGAACCAATGTAGTAAATGACAAATGCTCATTTAAAGCACTTTATTATTTTTATTCACTACAGCTTCATTCTTTCATGTTTCCAAGGAGTTTGGTGGACCAGTTCATTACTCATCCATTAACAAGTACCAGCATGAAATCATGCCCTGCATATGCTAAATTGTTTCCACAGAAAATGAATAAACAAAAACATTCACCTGGTCTACCAATGCTGCACTAGATATGATCCAGGATAATTACTTACTATCCCTTTATAATTATACACAAACCACTGTATAATTTATTTCAAAGGGGCTAATTTCATACCACTATAGTACTTTGAAATGCACTATAGTAGCTCTACAAATCTAGACACTGAATAGTATAAAGTCTCCCTAAATATTGCATCAGACTCAAACCCAAAGGATATGTTTAATTTATTACAAACCTACAGACTGTTTTTATTTAACACTAGCCTACCTAGTAGTGTTAAGATTTTTATCATCTATTTAAATAGTCTAGCTTTTTTTTCAATCCTCCTGATGTTTCTGCTGTTCTCATGAAAAATGTCATTAAAAGTTTAATCCATATAACCAGCGCACCATTTGAAACATGCTGGTGGGGTGAAATGCACTTGTCTGTATCTGCTCTGTTAAGAGTGCTTTGAAACTCCTGTAGCTAAATGTATCTTACTCCACCTCCAGGGCTGGATTCTCAGCAGCCAAGTGTCAGTATGACTTCAGAGATGTGCTGCTTTATACCAGATGAAGATGTAGAACTCTGGAGTTTTTTTGTTGTTGGTTTTTTTTGTTGTTTTGTTTTTTTAAATAAGGTTGAGAAGTGATGTTATAATCATTGCAATAAAATGGTTTTGTGTCCTATATTTGTCATAATACTTGACTGAGGAATAGAATGGCATTTATGATTAAAATATATCTTTGTATAAAAATACCATGCTCAAGAATTTACTTACATTACAATACATTGTGGGAAGGGGAGACTTTACTACTTCCATTTTTGCCTTTCTTCAATAAGTTTCATGGATACCTGAATTTTTGATATTTCCATATTTTTAAAGGGCTATAATATGTATCCAAATGATAAAGATAGTTCAATTTATCACCTGGAAAAACAAGCTTAAAAAAACAAATACAAGTCTACCACTAAATAAAAATATAGCTGTATTGTTTTTATTTTTTTTAATACATCTGAGTCTGATAGTTTCATAAAGCACAGATTATCATATGCAAACAGAAAACAAGTATAAGAAAAGTAAAACTTTTGTATTCTTTCATTAATTGATGAACACCAATGTTAACTCTTTGTTTCATGTTAAAACTATGGCCTTGCTACCAATAGACTGTTTTTTTCCCCCTTATAATCTTTTTGCACTGAGAGAAAAATAAGAGAATGTTGAATACAGAGAAAGATTTCTAACAAAAATTTCTTTTCTCAGACAAAACAAAAATGCACTACAGAACAGTATTATGAAGATCTAGGTGCTGACATCTTCTAACTGTATGAAGTTTTCAGTGATAAGCAGGAAATGAATACATGAAAGTATTTTGTTGTAAAAAGTAACATACAGTGCTATTAAACATGTTTTAAGTAATGTGGAAAAATAAAAGGTCAAAATATAACTGCAGTTCTACAGGCTTTTCCTTTACATTATTTTCACTTCTTTAATTCCATCTTTGCATTTCCAGTTATTGTTAGCACACACGAATTAACTGATTCTCTCACAAACTGAGGAAGAATATCAAGTCAGGAGACAGCGGTTGAGGCCTTCTGGTGGAAACAGGATTTAGACCTAATTGCTATGCTCAGGTGTTTCGGTCAACAGTACATGTAACCACTACAGAGCCACCCCACCTGTCAACACTGCTTCAGTCACAGATATAAATGGTCTCAGCAGAGGAAGAAAAAAAAATAAAACGCCCTCATAATTTCAGACCTACTTGATCTAATTTGAGCAAAGCTAGGCACAAAAGACAGGAATTATCTTAATTTCAGAGATAAAACTTCCTAAAAAGTGATTACTGGATTAACATGTTAAATGTAGATATCTAGATGGTTTACTGTATGCTGTTCACTTATAAGCAGCTCAGTAAATTTTCTTCCTAACTCTTAGCTGTTATTGTTCTCTCTCAAAAAAAAATATTTTGTTCCACAGCTTCATAAATGATTAAAAAAAAATCAGTAATAAGGCACAATGTACTAGCTAATCATTTGATAATTCAGATGCAAACTGACCTTATTTGTTGTTTCAGTGTTTTTTATTTTGCCACCTGTTGAAAAGCATTAAAATGATTAGCAGTTATCTGCAACTAATATTTAGATCTATCTTACAGTACATTCCTGTTTCAAAATCTTTTTTTTAAACAGTTATTATAATCATTTTCCCAAATCAAAGTGTAAATCATGCAGCAGAGTTGAAGCGTTCCAACATGACAAGATCCCCTGCCATTGTAACCAAGCTCTGCTAGGTCTGGAGAGCCCTGGGGCTACTACCCTTCCTGAGATCATTCTGAATTACATTTAGGGTGGAAGAACAACACGCAGCTATGAATACCAACCAGGCTTTTCTTGTTTGCGTGCTGCTTTGATACAAAAGCAACAAAGACCTCTGGCTGTAACCACTTTCAGTAACATGAAAGTAAAAGCAGTGCCAATATTCATCCAGGGGAAAAGGTATTTCCTTGCTACTGTGCGAACCTCCTACGTGCAAGACTTAAAACTGACTTCACACATTATTTGGGAACATATCAAATAAACCTCAGTGTATTAAAAACAGCGTCATCCGGATTGAAGGATCTTATTAAAACATCAATTTTGACCAAGTTTTAACAAGAAAATCACTAGACTCCAGGGCAGGATTAGTCTCTTTCAGAGAGACCCAGTAAAATAAAAAATAGATTAAAATAAATAGATTTTTCCTAAAACTGCTGTTTCACAAATATTCTGAAAGTCTTCCTTTTCCATTGAATAAAACAAACACCAGGAAACCTATAAAGTTACCATGAAACAACAACAACATTGTCATTCTTCACCATGCTTTCTTTTTATTATTTTTACTAATTGACAAGGATCTTACATTCTTTTGATTATTTTAATAGTTGTTGATTTTTTTTTTTCCAGAGAAGTGTTGCAGCTTGTTTCTAATCTGTGTGCTTTGGAAAGGCATGGAACAGTTTAAATAAACATGTTCAGATTTTTTTCATCTTTTTACTTGTAATAACACATTCTCGTGTCCTTTTCCTCACTCCTCTTTCAGTTAAAAGAAACTAGAAGGACAGTTTAATATTTGTCTGTGTTTTCATTTCATATACTATATGCCACATTATTAACTGTAGTACTTGCCAGCAGACAAATTTGATCTTAAAGAAAGCACCAGAGGAAGTGGAATTACTTTATATCAATAATGACAGCCCTTACTAAACAGATATAAATATTTCATACTGAAAGCTCACTTTAGGTGAATTTTGGGGCAGGGTTAGGATTTTGCACGGCTCTTGCCTTTCACAAACCTCAATATACAGCAGTTGCATATTTTTCTTAAAGCTACTTTTTACAAATACTAATATTCACAAATGAAAATAAAATTTAATATATGAAATTAAATAACAAAATGAAAAACTTTCTAGATTATTCTCTTCAAAATTTCATTTTAAATTACAGTCACTATATGATAAACACCAATGATTTCTGAGAACAAAAAAAATTAATTTCCTATAAACAGGAATTCAATTTTCATGAGCAGTAAATAAAGCAAGCACAAAGTAGAAAAGAGTACACAACCACAAGAATTCACTTGGGTCTCAACCATCTGGTTTCCCAGACTACACTGTGGTATCAGGTACATGATACTTTCCATATTTCTGCATGCCATCTAGAATATTTTTGCCTTTCTTCTGATCTCTCCAAACCCAGATGCAGCATGCTGGCAAGCCTAACAGCTGCAGTCAGTGTGGGACTTCGTTGCTAAGCAAGATCTTTAAAAAAAAAAAATAAAAAATCATGAGGCCATTAATAAAAGATGTAAACCAGGAAAAAAAAATGCATAGCCTTCAAAAAATGTCTGCTAAGTCCATCAGCTTTCACAACACTTGGTTCAGATTCCTAATATACCATTTCTGTGTCCAATTATATCTGTTTCACCACAGGGCAATCCAAAGTAATTCTGAAAGCACTTAACCATGTTAAAAGAAACCTTAATCTTTGGATTGTCATGAATTTGTGTTTTGCCTTAGAAATCTTGAAGCTGCTGTGCACCTTCCTTACTATGAAATAAATCTTTGTTGTACCATATAATTGTCTTCCCTTGTCTCAAATATTTTTAGATGACAAACACGATTTAAAAAATGGGTCAGTCCACTTGTATTTTCAGAAAGCTGTAGTGCAGTAACAAGTTAAAAAAAAAAAAAAAGACTATGTACGTGTTGGAATGTGCACCCAGGAAGAGCTAAGCAATGACCTCAGTACCATAAAGAGGGCCACCAAACAGGTTGGAGCACAAGACAAAGGGATCAGGTGAGCTCTGATATAGTCAATTACATAAAGGAAAACAGCAGAAACTACTCAAATTCCTGAAAAATATGCAAATCTGATGGCAATATAAACATGGCATTTCAGCATGGAGGGAAGTCATTGTGTTCTCCTGCTTTCTCAATATCCTTGTAGAGTACTCTCTCAGTGGACAGTTTGTCCTCTACCACTTTCTACTAAATTTGACTGCGCTTACACTCACAGGATCACTACAGAGAAGTTCAAAGGCAAACGCCACAGACTGTAAGAATACTTGGACAGCATTGCATCTTTGTCCATGCTCATTCAAAGAAAGGAATGCTTTGAATTTTTGTACTGTGCTGAAAATTGTTTTCCCTCAGGTTTATAAAACTTTTTTTTTGTTTAATTTTAAATCAATACGTAATCTAGGACTAGCATTTTTTACGTAAATTTTTTTTGTTTAATTTTAAATCAATACGTAATCTAGGACTAGCGTTTTTTTTGCTAGTCCCAGCATCGCTCTGTACATAAGCCTTGAAGTTTACTTTAAAAAAATATATATATATATATTATACTTCACAGTGTTTTTCTCAGTATTTAACAGATTTTCCAAGTTTAGGTATTTCTTCTTCAACATAAAGCATATAACAAATAAGATGCAGACACTTTTTTATTATTCACTGGAACAGTTCCCACTGCACAAGCAATATATCAATTCTGTCCAGTACACAAGCATTGCAAGTCCAAGGAATTACACCTCCTTTCCAGAATAAAACAGCACGTCAAAAGCTGAATAATCACATTTCCAAATAAACAAAAACAAACAAGCAAACAAACACACCGCTAAGACTATTCAGAACTTAGGTTGAAGTAAGATTCTTCTGCAGTCCACAATGCCTACAGCAGAAAGCAAGCTCACATTTTCTAAGAGACAACTAAGGACAAATGAGGGCAAAAAAACAGGATGAAGATCACAAGCATCCCTTAGTGCTGCCCAGCCATGTACAAACTTGAACATAAGGCACAAGAACTCCTTTCAAACATCATCTACTAAGCACTTAAAAGAGAGATGTAAATCAAATGTGGCATTAACAAGACCAGTTTATGTTGCTAAAACCTCAGTCACTTACAACTCTGTTAAATTCACATTCAGGATGAGCTCTTCCATGCTAGATATCTGCTTTGCTCATAACATTTTAATAGAAATTTCAAGAAAACCGTATCAAAGTTTTAAGCACATGACAACTTGAAAAAGTTCAACAGAGCTCTGTACTGTCAGTCCCAAGCATTAAAAAAAAAAAAAAACAAAAAAAACATAGCCTTAAATTCTGCTTTCATTTTGTAGTTCTTGTCCTGGGACTTATTTTTACTGCCAATGCCACCACGACTATCAGAGCGCGTGTTTGTGGCCTGTGTCATAAGTACCCCTGCAGCCCATGATCACAGTTCAGTGGTCCTGTCCTACACATCTAAACCAATCCTCCCCTCCCTGTGAGCGTGCACACCTCCCACCTCGCTTCTGGTCTGCAGGGAAGTCGATCTGTCCTCCTGGCTGAGAAGCAGCTTCCATGGGGTCTCCACTTCTATGGCAGCTTTGCAGAGTGTTTTTTCTTCTCAGTCAGATATCCCACAGAAAGAACAACCAAAAAGGTCTCTGGTATTATCAGGAGAGTTTGAAAGAGGCCACCACTAAGATCCCTATGGCTGGGAGTGGCTGAATGCTTCCTGAAGAAACGGCCGCCACGCAGAGCAGCCCACCCTGGAGCAGGTCTTCCTGACAGCAGCAGCAGCTGTGGAGAGCAGCCCAGGCTGGAGAAGGGAGAAAGCATGAGGAGGAGGAGGAGGTAGAGAGGAACTGTTATGTACCATCCGTAAGCCCACCACACACCACTCTGGGGCTGGAAGGTTGGCAGTGAAAAGTAGAGAGGCATCGGTGGTGAAGGAATGAAGTTGAGCCTGGGAAAAGGGGAGCAGGGGTAGATGATGCTTTAATTTTTGTCTTCGTGTCTCACTATCCAAATCTACTTTAACTAGCAGTTAGCTCAATTAATTTTTCCCACGTCGAGTCTGTTTTGCCCGTAACAGTTACGTGTTCTCTCTCTTCTTCCCAGCCTATGAGCTTTTTCATCCTATTTCCTCCCCCTGTCCTCGTGAGGAGTGGGAAGTGAGCAGCAGGGTCAGTATCTGGCTGCAGTTCAAGGTCAGCCCTCCACAGCGTGGCAGACAGGTCTCTCTCCTTTGCTCTCAGTACAGACATTAACTTTTACTTGTAGAGGATCTCAGTTCTCTGATCTTTTTCAGCCCCAGCATCTTGTATTTGTTTTCTCTTTCCAGTCATAACTAAAGCCAAAATGGGCCTATACAAACACCTTCTACTAATGCCCCTTCAGAAGAGCGTATATAAATTTATCAAGTGTCAGCATTATCTAACAATATTGTTTATTAAACAAGGGCATACAGGATAATTCACTTAAGATCACTTAAGTTCTTGCAATAACCTGCAGCAAAACTCGTCACACTCTTGATGCAGCTTTATTACACTGTTTGTTGCCAACCCCAGTGAGCACGGCGCAGATGCACAGTAAGACTGCACTCCACACTAGAGTTTAGAGTAAAACTGCTCGAAGGGTGTTCTCCTCTTAGTAACAGAAACAAGAACAAGGAGAGAACTCCTCCTGTTCTCTACACCTTTCCTCAACCTGCCGAGAAGGCACCAGAGAAGGGCAGAGCACCAGTTCTCCTCTGGCTTTGGCAAGTTTACACTTCCGTTCAGTGGGATACTTGTTGATAAGGGTGGATGAGAAATTTGAGAAACGGGAATGAAAGAAAATGGACAGCAACTGAAGAAATGCCAAGGAATACATAACCATTTGTTATCCTTAATTTGCTATCACAAAATGTTGGAGTCACAATGTTTTTCAGCTGTTTCTAACTTTAAATAAGGCAAGACATCTCACTAGAGCACAGGCAGTATGTTTGCATTGGCTATGTCTAGAGGCATCCCAAAAATAACAGTAATAAAAATACCAGCCTATCACTACCACAATCAATTGCTTGTGAGCTGAGAATTTACCATTTCCAAAATTTCACGTAGTTACAGAGATTAGTACAACACTACGTAACATAGAACTCAGAATCTGTTCACTATTTTCAAACATGGGAAACAAACTACATCAAATACACAAGTTAAGAGATACCAGTATATTTATTTGCATAAAATCACAATACAATCCCTCGTAAAAGCATATAGTTTTAACTTCTGATAACATTTTTTTTTTTTTACCTCAGAAACCACACAATTATCAATTTATACCTTGGAACATTTTTGTAAGATGGCACTAGGTGATTTTATTTGGTTTATTTTCAAATTACTGTGCAAAACATTCAGTACGGTATCTACAGGCTTTGTTTATCAAGATATACAATTCTCGTAACTGCATTTTCATTTCCAATACCACTCAGAGAGAGGAAGATGCATCTTTAAAGCACTTCCCCACATGTTGCCTTCCAGCAGTGTCAGTAACTGACTGACTCATTGGTAACATTGAAAAGCATACAGAATTAGTGGTAACATTCAAAACTATATATAATTTTGCTTTAATGAACTAGACCACTGGTCTAAGTGCAATATCCTACTTCTCAAAGTATCTCAGACCTTAGGCTTTAACAAATACATACAATCCACATGCTCAAAAGCACAGTGATATAAAACAGATGAATATCCCACAAAAACAAACAACGTAATGACAAAAATAACCCTCTGTCTTGACCACCAGATCAATTAGGTTTCAACACAAAAAAATCTTCAGTGCAACCTCCTCTCAAACCAAAATTCCCACAGTGTACAAACTCTGGGAGCTGTGGCTAAGCAGGCTGTATGCTCCGGTACACATCCAACAGGATCAAGAAATAACATGCTCAAAAATCATCAGCAGCACACATCTGCTTTATGTGCATAGCATGCCAGCGATTGCTGGTCTTTTGTCATCTCCTGCTCCATTATGCCACAGCAATCCTTCCACAGCACACGTGGATTTGGTTGCCAATATATACCGTATTATCAACAAAAATCCCTTAAAGCCCAAAAACATCAGTTTAAGGAGGCAAATGTTTTCATTTTCTCTTAAGCTACCAGATTATTAATATATAGTGAAAGGATATTGCACCTTTTAATTGTTCAGATTTACATAAGAATATTTGACAGGACTTGATGGCCTTAGGAGACAGTTGTTCATATTTCCAGTTCTTCCTCAGACAAATCTCAAACTTGCTTCAACAAGAATTTTATTCATATCAAAAAATGTACTGACAAGTCAGTAAGAAAATTCTCTGAAATACATTTCTACCTAACCATGAACATAAGTGATGTGGGAAAAAAAAAAAGAGTAAAATTGATTATGATTCTGATAAAAACATTTTAGGATAGCAAATAGAAGGAAAAACTAAGGATTTGTTTTAAATTTGCCTACACCATCATCCAAAAGATGAGCATCTCACAGTTTAAAGCATTAAATTGCCATTTTTCCCCCAAATTCTCAAAGACAAGCGGTCAGAGGCTGTTCCACAAGTCATACCCTAATATCTAACCTACTTCATAAATGCGGGTATTATGAGAATTTTGAAAATTTTTACATATATGTTTAAAAAAGAAAAAATAAATATTTACACTTCAAAACTATGTTTTATGTAGAAAAAAATCTGCAAATGTGTTTTCAGTAATCGGCTTTTGGAGGTATGTACATGTCTGTGTTTTGAAAAATTTGAAAAATCGTTGTATAAAATATTTAAAATTACAGTAGTAAATAGGTACCTAGGACATTTTTTGAAATGTTTGCCTTTATCTATTGCAAGCATGTTTGTACATCATGTGCCTTAGCGTTATTAATTCCAGTCTTGTGACACCAAGGCTATCAGACACAGCCAGTTCTAATTAAAATCAGGGTGCTTACTCTAACTATTCAGACTATAGCATCTCCTGTTTAAGTCATCGTTGCTTCCAGCTTCTTTCTTCCACACATTTCAAAAGTTACTGTTACTTCACATCTTCCAGTTTTAATGTCTGACCACTCCTTAAGTCAGCTTCTGTCAAAATGACCAGACACTAAAGAAACTTCCTAGAAGTACTAAAATTAAGCTAGATCATTTTGATAGGTGTAGGTTAAAAATCAGCTACACACAATTATGACAGAGAACTGGGCCCATGAGTCAATATTCAATAGCCTCGGAGAGGGCTATTGATGACAAGCCCTTAAAGGCGGTAAGCTCTTAAACCACCGCGGACGTATGTTGCAAGAACACCTCACAACCCCCTATAATCACACGTTCAGAAGCAGAACAATCCTCACGGCCAGCTCTGCTGGGTGAGCCCTAGTCAGTGACAGCAACCTTACAAAACGAAACAAAAACTCACGATGGTCTGAAGGCAGCCTTAACAAAAGTCAGCACCAAATCCTTTGACTCAGGGTCTTCGGTAAAACCTAAGACACGCATCCCACGTACCCGTGGGATATTTACACCCACCCCTGCACAGAGCAACCACCCCGTACCAGTTAACTCCATGCCACAGGAGAGCCGCGCCGCCAGGGCTCAGAAAGGGCTCCACCTAAGCAGGGCGCTACCCTGCCCTACCCTACCCTCCGTTTCAGAGGAGGGAGCCCGGGCGCCCCCGGGCGCAGGCACCCGCAGGCACCCGCAGGCACCCGCAGCCCCTCTCAGCCGCCGGCCCGGGCGCACCGGCCGCCCGCCACAGCGTTGGCGCGAACGCGGGCAGCGGCGCAGGTAGCCCCTCCCCGCCCCGCCCCGCCCCGCCCCGCCGCCGGCCCGGCCCCGCCCCGGCAGCAGGATGGAGGGGGCCGGGGCCGGCGTGGTGCTGGGAAGAGGAAGCGCGGAGACGCTCTCGGGCGGCGGCGGGCGGGGTCACGAACTCTGACCTTTCACAGGGGCCCGGCAAACACCGTAACACTAAGCGCCCCCCGCCCCCCGCTCGGTGGCACAGCCCCGGCCCTCCCCCCCCCCCACCGCCCCCCGCGGACCCCGCCAGCCCCTCACCGCCGCCGCCCTCGCGGGGGGAGGGAGGGCCGCCGCTGGGCGCCTCCACCCAACGCAGGCCCGCCCGGGCCCGGGCCCGGGCTCGGGTCCGGGTCCCCGCTAGGGCACGTTTGGCGCCAACTCCTGAGGTAAAAATCGCTTTTTAGAATCGAGCCGGGCCGCTGGGGCCGCTTCCGTCCGGACCGGGACGGGCGGGGAGCATCGGGACCTTGCTCGGGACACCCCGCGAGCGGCGGAGGAGAGGGGGGGGCGTGAAGGCTTCGGTAACGTGCTGTTGAGCGGCAGCCGGCCGTGCCGTAGGGAGGCCTACAGCTGCCGGAGGGAGGGAGGGAGGGAGGGAGGGTCTCCGTGGCTCGGGGCCGGTCCGTTGCGGGTGTTCCAGCGCGGAGCCGCTGTGCTGGGATGTGGGCCCCTTGAGGTCGGAGCCGGTCCCGTCCCGGTGAGAGCAGTCCGCTGGCCGGGGGGCGACGGTCGCGGAGATGACGAGTGCGGGACGCGGAGAGGGAAGATGGAGTCTGAGCGGGCGGAGGCGGCGGCTTGAACCCGACCCTTTTACCTTTGCCACCGGGAGGGCGGAGGGGAGGGGGCGGCGGGTACTTTGCATACGGGGCTGAGGCCGCCGCCATCTTACCGGCCGCTTCCCTCCTGCCGCGCCCGGGCCTCTCGTAGCCTGACATAAGGATATACCGGGGGGAGGGGAACGGGGGGCCTAATGGCGGCGGCAGCAGCCCCGCCTGGGACTTGGCCGCCCGCCAGCGCCGCCATCTTGTGCTTAGTCGCGTCCCTCGGTGTTTTCCCTCTCGCTCGAGAGGCGGCGCCAGCGGCCTGATAGGCGGCCCGCGCAGCCAATCGGGGGCGCGAGTGGGCCGGCTGCCTCTCGGATGGCGCCGCGGCTGGGGCGGGGCGGGGCCGGCGGTCGCGGGGAACGGCGGCCAATGGGCGCCGCGGGAGGCTGCCCGCGGGCCCGCCCCGGCCGGGTTCGGCCGCAGGGCTCGGCCGCCGGCGTCGCGGTGCCCTGTCGTGCCCGTTGTCGCGGGGCTTCTGCCGCCTCCTGCCGCCTTCCTGCCAACGTCCCGCGGGGTCCGGGCAGAGCCTCACCTGCCTCCCCCCCCCCTTCTCCTCCGTGCCGCTGAGGAGCCGCTTGCTGCCCTGCTGCCCGGCCTGGCCGAGTGAGGCGTGCGGTGTGAAGAAGGCGGCGTCGCTGGGCCATGAGCGCAGACGGCAGCGCAGCTGGGCTCGGCTGCGGCCGTCCTGGTGCGGTCCCACCCAGAAAGCATTTAGCTGGAGCGTGTGACTTTCCTCTGAGGTTTGCCTGCAACTTAGGGGGAGAGCTGGTTTTGCACGGTATTTTGTGCAGTAGCTCATCTGCGTGTACTGCAGTTGGCTGCCACCCTGTTACATTGGAAATGTTATCCTGGTGGTCCAGCTGCCTCCTTGCTGTTATAGTCTACTTTTATTGGTTTGTTTTGAGAACTTTTTTTTTCCTTATGAAGTCTACTGCTCAGGGGTTTTGCTAAGGAAGCAGATTTTGCTTCTTACGTCGCTCCGAAAGTCAGTGTTATGAATGCTGGCATGTCGATCTGGTCTGTGAGCTTCCAACTGCATTTGATCTGATTGCTTCAACTTACTGTTGTCTTGGGAGGGTAGAAGGTGCAAAAAACTTTGGATAACAGCACCACCAGCAAATCTGTTAGAGACTTACCACAGCAAAGATATCATTGGGACTTAAAAAGGTACTCCTACAAAAAAAAAAATTCATCTTCAGGGTTTTTTTCATCTTAAAGCACTGAGAAAACATGTTATAAGCATATATTTATTTTTCATTATGAACTTAAAAATGAGAAAACAATGAGAAGGAATTACAGAACACATCGAGAAACTATCCATAAGCTGCAATATTAGATAGGTCTGGTGGAAATGGTCTGTAAACTCGCTATGCAGGCTGAACACTTAAAATAAAATAGAAAGCTGTGTGGGAAACTAGCATATCTGTGATTTCCACAGCGGATGTGTCAGTTTTGGTTATGCATTGTTACAAATGATCTTCCATTGACGTATACACGTCATTTACACATTTAATTTACCACAATAAGATTTAATCTTTTTAATTTAATGAATGTTGACATCTTCAACAATGTTAGCTATGTAAAAATTGAGTTTGGAGAGGGGTATATGGTGCTGGGGACATGAATGCGTTTTCCTATTATGTGTTTTGCTATTGATAGTAGTATTTATTTTTAATTTTATGTGAAATGGTTGCTTTGCAAGTATCAGCAGAAAGTTTAATAGAAAACGTATGTGCTGGTATTCAGGAATGCGTTTTTGTTACCTACTCTTGGGTCATGATCTGAACTCTGTCTCTGTAACAAGCAAGTCACAATTCGAAATGCACTGCATGAATTTGAAGCCTTAATTAAATTTACCCTTGGGGAGGCACAGCGCTTTTTTTTTTTTAACCCCTGAAGAGCATGAAGCTCAAGGTACAGACACTTGAAGTAGTATAAAGCAATCCAGTAGTATTTTCCCCTCAGAGTTACAATACTATTACATTATAATTACAATGTATTTTCCATTATCTAAATTATTATTTTTTTAGATGTGATAGCCTATTTCCTGCATTGTGCAAGATGTCTGTAAGAATATGGGTGATCATGGCACTTTGACGGATTGACTCAATAAAAATTTGCTCAAGCACCATACTGAGATTGCTCTTTCCTAGTTCAGGGCATGGCTTAGTGGTGGACTTTAGTACTAGGTTGAAGGTTGGACTAGATGATCTTAGAGGTCTTTTCCAACCTGAACGATTCTGTGAATACATATGAGTAGACTTAGGGCGCTCTAATGGCGCTGTATTTTGCACCGTATCTGAAGAGATGTGAAGAGCATGCTATTAGAGTTAATGACTTTTGCAGGGCATAGTCAGAAGCCATTTTAATCATAAGGTTTCTCTTCCTTTGAGTTCAGGACAGCTCCTTAAAAAGTCTGTATTCCACAAAGTGCATCAGTAGTTGACATTCAAATCAGTCCTTTCTAATTTATGAAGTTAGTATCTCTTACTTGCTGCTTAAATAATAGAGAAAAAAGATATATGACAGGCTTTATAAAGTAAAGGAATGAGTATGTGCCTATAATAGTAGAACTTAGCTTTCTGAGTACTATGATTCCTACATGCATGCACTGTGCGTATATATGTGCGTACACACACATTCACACATCCATGGCATATCTTCTTATTTGTCAGATAAATCGAGCAGTGTTGTAAATTCTTAAGTCCTATCAGAGATTTCTTTAATAGTAAGGAAAAGCCCTAACTTTTGTGCCTGATGGAAGTTGCTGGCATCTTTTTCAAACAGGTTCTCTAATGATCTTGCTTCACCATGGCAACCAATATGGAGGTGCTGGCTCAGCAGGTAGTGGAGGCTCAGCAGGTGGCTGAGGTGAGTGACAGATGATACCACTATGTAAGATTGTCGTTGCTGTTTACAATTTATCATAAACGGAACAGGAAATCCTTATAGAGCAGTATTGCATCACAACGGGGAACAAACAAGAAACCAGTGCAACCCATACGTGGTTTGTTTGCAGTTTTTTTGTTCTGGTGGCCTCTGTAGTAGGAATGCATGTAGAAAGTTCACCATGAGCTGTAGAGAAACTTGTCTGTATTATGGAGTTTTTTGGTTTTCGTTTTTTTAAATATATATATATATATATATATTTATTTTTTTCTGGTAACATGATAATTATTTAATCACTTTAGCCATGAAAGATTTCTGCTCATCTCTTGAGTTGCCATCTAAATCTGGAACGATGTTTGAAGATACCTGTTTTACTTATGTACTCTACTGAATTTACAATAGGGTGATTAATTTAAATCAGGCTTTATATTTTGCGTCTACATACATGAAATACAAGCATTAAAATCTACTCAAAGTGATATAGTCATGTCATAAACGTATAATCAATGAAGTTTGGATGTTCAACGGCTAATATGTTTAAATTGACTCACAAACACTCAAACTGCATATGGCCATAGAAGATAAATAATTTCTCTTTCAGTTTGCAAACTTTAATCAAATAAACTAGTTTTTTGTTGTTTAAAGTTATTTGGTTTAATATATTTGGTTTAATATCTTTCAAAGTTACTATGGTTTAATCATATGATTTTATAATTATAGGATTTCATAAATAATGAAGGGCAAGTAGGCTAAGAGTCTTCTGTAGACAAGCCCATATCTTAGATATTTTGTTGGATTTTTGACTAATTGAACTAAGGTTATACCTTGATATTAAAAAAAAAAAAAAAAAAAACAACCCAACCTTCAGTTCAAGAAGAAGCTCTATGTAATAAATGTCATTGGATTTTCAGAAATAGATTACAAATTCCTTATTTATAGCATTTTTTTCTAAAAAATGTTGGTTCTTTTAAAGTATATAATGACAATGATTGTACTACAATGTGGAAAATGGACTACTGAGTATGATGGAAGTAAGACCAAAGGAGTAGTTCCAAAAAAACTAAAATTTCACACTGGAAACTGACAAGTGATTTTTCATTCAAATTTTCTATATCAGATATCAATTTGGCAAGTATATTAAAAAAAAAAAAAAAAAAAAGTCTTCCAAAACATCTTGGAAATAAAAATATGTAATGGAAACACTGCAAACCATGTAGTATTTTCATAGAATTTGAGGTCTATAATCACATCTAAGACACATAAAATATGTGACATTTGTAATTCCTCGTGCAGGAAATGCACCGTGGTAACATAGTGTGATGGTTGTATCTTACCACTGGAGAGATCGCTTCATCCCAAGAATTTATGAAGCTCTGTGATTTCTTCCTGGCCGGTGGGTAAATAGAGGGCTTCATCTCTTTATAGTATTCGCCTCCTCCTTAAATTATACACTTGTCTGCTGCATAACCCCACGAAAACCAGTTTTCATGGAAAAAGAGTTGCAAACAGCAGTGTCTCGTTAAGAGTTGATTGATGTTACCTTTAAACTTTGAACCATTTTTTTATGAATGGTTGGGTGTCTGCAGTCAGATACAGGTTTTAATACAGCTAAAGACATTACTAATTTTCTTGAAGTATGCTATAATACTGTATGTAAAATCTAGTGTAAAGCTTGACATTTGCTTTAAATGAGAGGCTTTTTTGAAAAATTACTTTTTATCAGTGAAAATTAAGTGGAAGGAAAGTTATTAATCATGTACTGAATTTTAGTTTATGAATGTTGAGAGACAAGTTTTGAACAGGGTAACTTAATGCAGATATTGGCATGTTCAGCTGTATCCGTGTCAGTTTTTCAACATAATAGCCACATAGGTATTGCATGAGTTTATTGAAAACTTTGATGCCTAGCACCAACTTGGACTGTTGTGCAAGTAGGCCATTTTTTTTCTTGAGTAAGAGTTCATTGAGTTTGTTTTCCATGATACTGTGGCTGTATCACTGGAGTTAACTGAGTATTCTCCACTATTGTTTGTATTTTGTACTGAATATTGTTTTAAGGGCTTTCTAAAATTGTCCTTTTAATGGTTCTACTGCTTTTGCTTTCTTTATAGCAGTGTTGCTGCTTGCATTTTTCCAGCTGTGTATTTCTGAAGAGATTGGATAAGTGTTTCATTTTTAGTGTCTGCAGTTGACTATACTTCTTGTTCATGAAATTGGAGGACAGAGAGCAGCTAGGGAATTGAGAGGGAATTTCAGCTACTTCTCTTCATCTTGAGTTGCTTTTGAAAAGCATAAAAAATACTTCAGTCTTAATTCAAAATAAGTAATGCCACTTTTATCGAGTATTTATTTAGTACTGTCACTATGCAATATATCAGTGGCCCAGGTTCAGTCCCAGCACCTACTTAGATTTAGTTTTCTTATTGTTTAAGGAAAATGTATTTTGTTATGAACGTTTATTGTCTGTGTGGCACCTTAGTTTTAACATGAAGTATTCAGGTAGAGCTGTCACTACGGGGAGGAATAAGGGCGATTTCCTTCTTCCAACATCAGTTCTGATGTGACCAGGAAGAACTTTTAACAGTAGCTAGTGCTGTCCCTTTCCTGTTCCATTGCGTCCTTCTCTTTCCCTGCTAGAGGCTATAGGGGGAAAATCACAGGAGTTGGATATCTTGAGCCTTGTGCTTACTGGGAGCTTATTTAGGCCGGCTGCATTGCTGGAGGATTTAAGTTTAATTCAGTTTCCCCAGTGCCCTGAAAAGAACTTATCAAAACCTTGGACCTTTCTGAAAGTACCTTTTGCAATGGCACTAAAAAAATACTGGTTATCTTTGTCACATATTCTCTTCAGATGTCTCTGACATGTTACACCATTGATAGATCAGCAGTTTAGACTTACATCCAGGTGAAGTACTATGTGATGAAAAGTGAGAGTAGAAATGCTGCCAATCTGATCAAATATGTTTTTCACTGTGTTGTAAGAGTTAGTAAAGTGCAAAATAAGGCCATTTATTTTCAATATTTTATTGTTATCAGTAGCCATATTCTCATTTTGGATGAATTTTCAAAGTGGAGTTTTGATGGTGAATGTTCTCAAATCATTCTTACTTCAAATACAATTCACTGTTGATTGTTAAGACCTAGCCATACTCAGTCAGACTGAGGTATCTCACACAAAGTACATATTGGAGAAAGGAGATTCTACATACCTTACACAGCTTGGCAGACTCTGAATTCAAGATGTTACCAGATGTGATAATCTCTGGTGTAATATAGGTCAGCCAGGCGTTTATGTCAGATGTAGTCTGAGGATTTTTTGTGATGCAGATGAGCCAAGAATTACAGCTTTTTCCATGACCTTTGACTTAAAATGTCTTGTACAAGATATTGCAGCAGAATACTGTTAGGGCAGTAATAGTATGGATGATCTCTTTCTGAATCTGAATTTATCTGCCGTTCTACAAAGGGTCCAGGTGGTCGGCACAGTTCATTCTAGACAGTATCACTGAAACTTTTAGAAGATACAGATATTTTTCTTGTTTGTGAAACAAATATTAATTTCCAGGCGGTACATACGCTTTTCATAAAGGCCTATTAGCTTAGTAGCTAAAGACATTCATTAGGAAACATATTTATAGAAAAAAAGTCTTTCTGATATGATTTGAGATGTAGCAGGTTTTTTTATGGTGTAAAAATTGGTACAGTATCTTTCATTGAAATTCTCTTTAACTTTAATGAGATAAAATTTGTAAAAAGTTTCAATTTCAGGGTACAGTTGAACATACTTGGTTTGCAGTTGCTTTAACAATGCCATAATTTCTGTTTTCTATAATAATAATAGTACCTCTGCAATTGTTTTCTACTTAGTGATACCTGACCAGTGCATTCAGGCAATACATTCACTTTGAGTTTTAGTAGCATGATTACAGGAAATGTTCTTCTATTTGAGTTAGAAGAACTAGAGGCTTTAGCGAAATTATGAATTCAAAAATTCCTCCAGTCTCTGGCCTATTGATTTATTCCCTTGATATATTTGTCAGATAATTCCTTCATTATCAGTTTTGGTGGTAGGGGAATAAGCTATTAAAAACAAACAAAACAAACAAGCAAGCAAAAAAACCCTGTCCTTATTAACTAAATTTTCAATAGGTACGTGTTTGTATGAGCATATCTACATGTGTGTGTAAAGAAAACACTACTGGCAAGTCAGTTTAGTAAATTAGTAAGCAATTTAACTGAAAGGCTATGAAGAAATCTTCATTATTTCAAAGAGCAACAATCATGAAATTTCTAGAGAACCTTCATTTCAAAGTCCTGTTTTTACACCAACACAGGCAGATATCAGAAATACAATGTAATACGATTGCAACTAAAATGTAGAGTTAGTTACTTTTCTAAAAAAAAAAAAAGGTAGGAAAAATATAAATATATACTTTATATATATATAATTATATTTATATAAAATGACAATAAATAAGTAGAAGTAGTCTAATTTAATTTTGCCAGCCCTAGAAATGCACCTATTTGTCAAATACTTGTTTTTCAGCTTAATGATGCAAGGTAGTGGATATATATGTTTCTAAGTATATATTTTTTATTTCCTGGAATTTATGCAGATCCTCTGTTGCATTTAATGCAAATAATTAATGGATTTCCAAACACTTCAGCCTGTGAAATTATCACTAGTGAAACTTGGTAGTTTGAGAGCCCAGGTGAATGAAGTCCTCTCTTGATTGGTCCAAATCAGACAATTCTCCATGCCTTGCCACTTAGCTTCCACTTCAACTCCATCTTCCAGTAGTATACACTTGGCATGCTTTGTGAAGTTTTCTTCTCCCATTCTGCCTACTTGTATCTAGTTGCTCTGTGGGTACTAAAATTGAAATATTGGTTGTGTCCTCATGAACTTTTAAGGGAATCACATGCATAGAAGAGCATGAAATGTTTTTAATCAATACCAGATAGGATTGGTTAGTGCAGTGAATCTGAAAACTGCTTACATAGATGTCAAGTCGTCCTAAGTCCTAAAATTACATTTAATATTGATGGCTTCTTATCTTTTCTGCTCCCTCCAGTTGATATAGATCGAATTCCATAATCTCTCTACACAGTAGCGAAAATTCCAGTACAAGATAGGTCCTGGTCTTCTGCAGACACATGCAAGAGGTATTAATGACATTTCCAATAAGTGAAATACATACAAGAACAAAAGTTAGATTCTAAGCAGAATGATAGATATCTGAATTCAATTCTGAGTAGTTTTACTGTGAAAATTACAATTCACAATAATTTCAGAATCTTCTTGAGAGTCCCGCTACTGTATTAAGCATAATATGATTAATATTAAACATGATCCAGTACTTAAAGGGTGGCTACAAAGAGGATGGAGTTTTTCTCTTCATAAGGACCTACGTGGAGAAGACAAGTGGCAGTGAGTACAAGAAGTACCAGATGAGGCTTTGTCTTGGTGTAAGATTTATTTATTTATTTTTTTAACAGTTAGAAGAGGCGATCACTGGAACAAACTCCCTAGGAATGTAATAGAATCCCCATCACGGGAGGTTTTAAAGATGCAGTTCAAGAGGGTGCTGGATTAGGCTCTCTTTTCCTATGAAAGGTTGGATGTGATGATCTCGTGAGGTCCCTTCCAACACAGACTGTTCTGTAATTCTTTGATAATAAACTCATTATTAATATACTCTTGCAACATTGTTCTATAACAATGTTTCTGCTGATATTGGAAACTCTAAAGATACAAAATAATAATTCTGCTTTACTATGGATGTTTATTACAGTAGCATATCTGATGTCATATAAAAATGAATGAAAGTCTTTGTATTATATCTGTGCAGCATATAATACTTAGTGTTTTTTTGATGGAACTAAAAATCTAACCCCAAATGACCTAAAAATCTAACATCTCATAGTTAAATATGCATTTTGTATATATATTTCTTGCTCAAGTCTTTGAGATTTACTAGGGCAGATAGGCAATACATTACAGGACACTATATAGCTGGTTGGTTTTATATTTTAATTCGGATTTCAATTACTCTGCTAACTTGTCTTTCAATTCAAAAAACAAGCAACTTAGTCTTTTTTTTTCTTATGTGTTCTTTATAATTTCTGCTCAAGTCTTACAAAGATTCCACCTTTGCAATGCAGCTGTTCTGAACTTCAGAGATGGGAAATATATTTCTGAGCAGAGGGTTATGTAGTGATAGAACATTATTATATTCAGGATTCAATTTTTGTTCCAGGAAAGATAGCTGCAAATTAGATATTATAAACCTCTTTCTTGAAAGGCAAATAAAAGTCTAGTGTTACAAGGTTATTAAGTATGGGGTCAGATATTTAGCACAAGAATAATAAAACTATAATTTCGGTGGGTGTTCTTACATGTTTAAGATTTCATGTATAATAGTTTCCCCCACACTACCTAACAATTAGTTGACCTGACATTTTAAGTTGTATCTGTGCTGTAAATGCAATGCTGTAGTTACAGTAATTATTCACAGTTACTATTTTTACATAGTTGTACAGTAAATAACTGTGTTTTCTATCAAGTAAAGAGCCTGTTTTCAATAATGAGCACGTTTTAGAGCTAAGGTTGGGAGTCCTTGAAGTTAAAATATAACAGATCAACTTAAATATCCCCAGGTCACACATAAGACTTGCTAATGAAAATTCACTGTATTCAAGTTTACTTGCAAAAAAACCCCAAAAACAAAACAAAAAACACACACACCAAAAAAAAGAGACCACAACGTCGAGTACAGTCATTTTTGCCAGAAGTTCAGGTAGCATAACTTAAAATTTCTCATTTCTAAGAATTTCTAAATACTTTATTTTGTTTTCATTCATCAATCATCATTGCACCTTCATCCAAATGTTTTGCGATAGAAATTAATCACAAGAATCACCCAGGCATAACAAACTTAGTGCATTAATTCTTAAGTGTAGCAAGATTGATCATGCTACTTCGTATTTGTGGGATCTGGACAAGTTTAGAGTGGCCTACGCTCCTTTAAATACATTAGGTTAATAAACTTTAAGGCTAAAGATGCTCCACAGGAAACGTGGTGGATTTTCCTTTTAAATTTTGCCAATTTGAAAATAATTAAAATGCAGACAAGCTCTTTTCTCAAATTTCGTTTAAGAAATATTCAGAGTGCAGGTTGAGGAGCTTAAGAAAGGAGGGGGGAAGCTTGATAAGCTGGGAATATCTTCCCCAGATGAAATTAATCTTATTATTAGACAAACTCCTTCAGCAGCTGGCAAAACAGCAGGAACACGTCGATTCTGCTTCCTTGGTTACAGGGAATGATAGTGCACTTGACCTTCAGAGGAGCAGGGTCATAGAGAGGGCATTTTAAAACAATTCTGGTTGCTTTCTTTGATTGGAATCCTCATTAATGGAGGCAGGTATCTGTGATCTCACTGAAAGTGACTTCAGCATTTCTTTTGGATTGATTTGACCTCAGAGGTTTATTGAGAAAAAATGTAAATAAGTCTGCAGGAAGGATTTGACACTGTAAGTACTAGAGTCTGTACAGTGTATAGCTAGGGAGCTTCAGGAAGCAAACAATACTAAATCTATTAAAACTTACTGTTTTTCCCTGTCTTTTAAAGTTTGTGTTTTGATTTATAATTATTTTTGTGTGTGTGTGTGTAGGGAGATTAGGGTCTTTTGAGCTATCTTTTACGTTATATGAATTTTCTGTCTATCTCTAAGCCACGGTATTAGTTGTTACTTTGAAATTATTGTTGATAAGCCTGTGTAAATTGCACTGAAGTTTCCTATGAAATAAGGGTGACTTTGTTTCTTTCACTATCTCTTGAAAGACTTCCAGTCTTAAAGAAAAGAAAGTGTATTTAATTTTTAAGAACATATTTTAGAATTACAAAAATGTACCATTGCTGACTTTGGAGGACTACATTTTTGTATATACAACTTCCACAGTGGCTGCTTTAAACAAGTAGTAGAGATTTTTCATGGTGTGGTGTTTCTTTTGAACAACACATTAGCATAGTCAGTGTTATTAAGTTCACTAACAGGATTACACATATAATGCGAGTCTAACAAGTGTTGCATATTCTCGGACTACTGTTGCTTTATTTTTATTTTTTTTTACTTAAAAAGTCAAATTTGTTGCAATTGAATGGGTAGGACTATAATAAATCATCAGAAGTTTATCCTTTCCTGTCCTTTATAGGTGTGTAACAATGCAATGTAGAAATTCAGCTGACAAACAAAATTGCAGAAGAATTTTTTTCTCTTGTTAATTATGTATTTCAAAAAATATGTTCCCTTCTTGCATTTGACTTTCTACTACGGTTCTTGTCCTGCTGTCAGCCAATGGCATAAGTATTCAGTCTTGAAAATAAACTTGAGATTTTCAGCAGTCAGAAATTTAAAACTCCTCTTCTTTCACTGTATTAAGTAGGCAAGCCTGAAAAATGAAGTTCTGTGTTTCAGGGTCCTTTTCCATCCTGAGTATGTATGGGTATGTTAATAAGAGTATAAAATTAACTTATATGTGCACACTGAAACCTTTATTTATAGAAACATTCTTCATTGTGCACCATATCTTCTCAGCCAAGATTTTGGCTAACATATTGTCCTTTTTTCAGTTTAATAAATACGTTCTTGACTATTTAAACATGAAAGTGACATATTGGCAGTTGGTCTCAAACTTATGCAACTTTATAGAGAACTCAGTGCTGGAATTAAGATAGCTGAGTAGTCATAGAATGAAGATGAGAAATAATATGTATATTAAAGGAGACTGTCAAAAAAAAAAACCAAACACCCTTTATACGAGAACGTAGTCCATACTATTAAAATTGAGATTTTTTTTGTATTGACGTCGTACTTAGAGCCATAGCTGTATACCAGGACCTTTTTGCAGCAAGTATATTACAAACCCAGAAAAAAGAAATGGCTCTTCAGTCGCCAAACATTTACAGAATTTGTGTATTTACCATGTGTGTATATAGGAATTATTTTTATAAGTTGCTACAAATCCTTGAACAACGTGGGAATACAGATCTGTTTCAAAGCTCCCAGCAATTTGTTGTGTAAGGTTCAAAGGTGCTTCTAAAAAGGCTAAGAAACCTATAATTGAAGGTGAAAAGATCTTCCTGCTCTAATTTAGACCTTTTAAAGGGTTCATAGTTTAGATAATAACGTGGCATGAAAGATAAGGAGGCTGTTGTTCAAATGTGTACGGCTTCATTAAAAGTCTTGTGTATTTTAAAATTGTTTCCCCAGAGACTGTGCAGTAAGTTTTCCTTTCTGTCCAAACAGGTTTTTATTTCCTTAAATTCATTGTAAATTATATCTTTGTATATTAAACAGGAAATGACTAAATTGACACTAACTTGTTGTCCACCTGTACAAGTTTTGATAAGTCATTCCAAGGGTATTCGAAATAAGAGGATTTAATTAAAAAACAACTTGTGAGCTTCCTGGTTTTGACCACCTGGCACTGCAGATATTAATGACTTCTGATACTCTCAAATTCCTTTATAGAATGTAATTATTGTAATCAGCCATATACTAAAACTGTATCCTGTAGATACTGTGGGACAGTGTAAATGTGTATTTAGGAGGTATTTATGAAAACATAAATTGATTAAAATTGAAATTGTAATTGCAATTTTAATTTACAAATACTGTGAGTTGCAGAATTTACAATATGAAATTCCTAAAATTCTGAAATTATAAAAATGTAAAATCTGTTAAAATTTAAATAAGGTTTATTTAGCGTACAAATCTAAGTTTCTAATTCATTGAGATTATAGAACATTTTTTCTAAAGAATTTTTGGCCTATTCATCTTGCTTTCAAGTAAGTATGGCTTAAACTGAGTGTAGAAGAAATCAGGAGTGCTGTATTCTGTTCTCTTTTTATAGAGTACATCACTGCAGAGTCTTATGCACATTCAAGTGGACTATCTGTATAAATTTATATTGTAACAATTCATAATACTTTGTATTCAGATATGTTGTACTTGTAAAATTTGCTGTCGGCAATCTTCAAAAATTGTTGTTTTTTTTTCCCCCTCATTTTACATAATAACTTTCAATTAAGAACGTGACTGAGAAAATATCCATCTCATACTGTTGTCTGTGGTGAACATTTATTTACTGTTTAGAATTCTATTACTTGCCCTTTCCTTCAGCCTGTCACAGCAAAATAGTACTCTTGTGCATACTGTTACTCAAATATTTTTGTAACCTTTCTGAAAATATTGGTGAACATGTGCAGTATAGGGCTTTAGAACAAAATTATCTTTTGTTTTGAATTTTCTCACAAGAATTAAAGTATTGATCAACATCATAGATTATTGACTTGTAAAATGCACCAGGAAAGCAGAGCGTTCATAATGTCACACTAGTGAAACCCTCACTAGAATGACAGGAGTTACCTACATATACCTCAATACGTGCCGAGATCTGTTGAACTGCGTGTTCCAAAAAAAAGTTGCACCACTATGAAGTAGAAAAGCAGAACAAGTTGGAAAAAGAAAACAGGAAACAGTATGAGCACACTTAACAAGTGGAATTATATTAAATAAATAATTATAAAATAAACATTATATAAATATTATATAAAACAAATATATCCAGATAACCAGCCATCTTTAAATTTATCTTTTTACCTTAAAAATAATATATTGTTAATATTCTTGCTTTTACTTGGAAAATGAAGAGACTATGTTGTTCAAGTGGGCTGTAAAGACACCATACTTTTAGAGAACTATATAGATGAGGTAAGGTCAGAGACATAAAAACTAAATGCCAGTTTGGTCAGATGGAAGGCATGTGCACTCTTCCAGCAGAATCTGCATATCTACTGACCCATATATGTACTTGGGATTGAGGACATTTTTATTTAGGGGCCTAAAGAAAGCTTTACTAAATTTGGGCTACCTGAAAATTTAAAAGATGGTTCATAAAATACTTTAAAAAATAATTAAAGGGTGAAATATTTCACATGACACATTGAGTGTACAGTGTGTTTTTTTACAAAAGAAAAAAAATGGGGTGAATGTATAATTGGAAGTTGAAAAAAGCATATTTCTGCATTTCAGTAAACTGAAGAATCACATGGTTTAATTACATCTTGTTTGGTTGAGGAAAATAATAATTATCCAGTGATTTGAGGTGTTTGTCCTTTTTGGGGGGGGGGGGGGGGGGAGTGTTTTTTGGTCATCTGTGAGATTCATTCAATTCCCAAAGAAAACAATGTTCTGATAATTCATTGAAAATGAACTCAAGTTGGTTTAGTGACTGTAACCTTTTCAATAAATACAAGTTGCATGCTAGGGTCATATGCTGTTTAGTAAATAAATATCTGTGTTTTAAAATGTTTAAATCAGAATTCTGTATGTTATTTACAGGTGCAGACTGTTCAGGCTTCACTATCTGAATCTCCAGTGATGACCAGCCCTTCCCAGCGTATCCAGATTATTTCCACGGACTCTTCTGTAGGTTCACCACAACGCATTCAGGTAAAAATCTATTGATTATGTGGCAAACTGTTATAACTTAATTTTTTTTTTCATCTTCCTGCTCTCGGTTTATACAAAAGCATACTAAAGTCTATGGAAGATTTCTTTAAATTTTGTATGAACAGATCATTTTTATTGCAAATGAAACTTTCTCCTGAAGTATAGTTTAGTGATGACTAGTTGGTTGTATATATTGAATTGATAATGTAGTCAGTGAGGAATATTTGCAGAATTTAAACTTAGCCTGCATGTGTAAGTTGCCTGAGCTCTAACCATAGCGAATGGGCAGACGTTGTCAACAGACAATTCAGAACACCTGAGATCATCTCTAAAAGCATTCTTCTCTCTCCATGTCATCTTTAAAAAGAGCCAGTGGGAGACTAGCCTATTTAGGCTGAAATTAGCCTTGGGGATACTACACAGTGGATTGTCATTACTGATAGATAATATAAAGATGTATGTAGTGACAAGTAATACGAAAATTGTTAGGTATTAATGTTACGAGAGTGTTACAGTACTGATCTTTTTGTCCTCCTCCACCTTGTTCTGTGCCAGTACAATATTCCACTGTACTTTTGCCAGAGATGATGCTGGAGAAGAGGATCTTGTACTTCAGGGCATTTGGAATGGTCCTGGCAATGCAGCCTCTGTCACAGGATGGACTGTCCTTGAGACATGTTTTGATCAGGGTGGGAGGTACTTGGTCATTGTGATCCAGGAGAACCCTGCCCCTGTGAACAGCCCTGAAAACGTTTTTTTTAAATGACATTATCATTTTACTTAATGGTATCATGATGTAATTTTTTCACTAATATTTTTCAAAGACTCAAATTGTAGCATTTATAATGACCTACATTTTTTATGAACATAAAGATCATCCACTTCTTATTCAGTCATTACTATCAGTGTGTGTCTGATACGTGAAAAGTTACAAAGTTGTCTCTGATTTTTCTTTATAGATAGCACCACTGAGATGTTCTTCATTTATCAACATATTTAGCTATGTGTTTTAACTAAGATGTATTCCTTTAAAATATGAACAAAAGGTGGAATCAGGCAGCGTTATTGTTTCATATGCTGATTCTCGAGATTCTGTTACGATGGAAGTTTTCCATTTTTGATTCAGTCATCTGGTAACATAATCTCTATTTTGCCTGGTAGAGTAACCAAATCAATATTTACCTGCTATTTCATTGCAAGGTAGATGTTCTCACAGCATGTATAACTGAAGCATACTGCATATTTCATCATTCATAAGGTAGGCAACTTTTGTTCAATTGTGCAAAAAAATCTACCTCCTTATATTGCTGATATTTCTGGAAAAAACAGTTAGAGGAAGGAGCGTAGTAGGAAGAGAAAAGAGTGTTCCTGCTTCCTTAAAACATATATACAGGTACTATAATAGTTGTGTCAGTTATAAGCTGAGATTAGATTTCAGACTAGTTCCATTCGTTAAGATCTATATGAAAGTGATGGTGGCTGAGGAAAACATGTCAGGGAAAACTCAGAGGGTTTAAGAACTTAACAATTTAACAACACTGGGACTGGGGTTTGATGATTTTTCCTTTTAAATTTTGAGTTTATTCAGCGCTTCTTTGAAGTGAACTGGATTGGAAGTCATCCTCTTAAGCACTGAAACTTTTATGCAGATGAGACCCAAAATGGCTTATTATGTTCTGTGAATATATGACTAATAAATCCCTACAAATGTGTCTTGTCCAGAATTTAGTAGTAGACTGGTTTCATCCCCAACTTTGGGTACCTACTTCCTACATGTTTTTTTAGGTTTGTAATTACAAAATCTGAGGTGAGCCTTTCCTGAAGAGTTTCTGTAACATAGAAAAATCATCATCTCCATAACTTAATTCCTGTACTCATTGTGGCTTGCTACTCTAATGTTGTCTTAAGGCATTCTAACTCAGTAAAACCATTAGCATATGTTTAGAATTCCTGTAAGGCTTGTTATACAAAAAGAACATGACAACTGGCTTAAGAAGTCTAGTTAATCAAAATTTAGGAAAGTAAATAAGTAAATAACTTTAAAAAAGTTATTATGACACTTAATGCAGTCAATTTATTAGGAATGTCACTGTGTGTAAACTCTGAAATTTTTTTCAATAGTAATTCTTACCCTGGCTGTAAGATAAATACATAAATGTACTAAATCAAAATAGTTTATAGTCAGGTGTATGCAAAAGAAATTAAAATCTCAAGAATGTACTGTTGTGATTTTTTTGTCAGCTGGAATAATTTATAATTTAATTATTTATATGAGGAAAATTCTACGATGCTGTCTCACTAGGCAGAGCATAGGATGCATTTATGCCTGCCATTCATCAAGTGCAATGTGCTATATATTGTCCTTTTAGAGAACTGAGAGAATCAGTAAGGAATACAGGGGTCCTTAACATTACACTTTGTTCTTATTCTGGTTGGGTTCCACTGTGTCTAATTTCTCTTGAACAGTTAAATGCAATTACAATATCTCCCCATCTCTCCTCATTTTTAACAGTATCAGTCTCATACTTTTCACAAGTCTGTTTAGTATTTTCCTTTTGTGTGGTAGGTATGTAAATACAGAAATATTGTAAACATATGTTTTAGCTTTGATTCTGTTGTTTTGCACTTATGTAGGTAGCTGTAATAACTTTGCACCAGTCTAATAAATTTACAAATAGCAAATTAATAAATAACAAGGGCTATTATGAAACAGTATCATATAATTCTGAGACAGAATCATAAAATTCTTCAATATGTTTTACAGATTGTGACAGATCAGCAGACAGGTCAAAAAATCCAGATAGTGACAGCAGTGGACTCATCTGTGTCTCCAAAGCAACAGTTTATTTTAGCAAGTCCAGATGGAACTGGTACGGGAAAGGTGATACTGGCAGCACCTGAGACATCTAATGCCAAACAGCTTATCTTTACGACCACAGACAACATTGTGCCAGGCAGAATTCAGGTAAATACAGTAACTGAGATAAACCACAGATTTGTGTATTTCAGTTACTAAGTTTTAGGTGCTTTAAAGTATAGAATTGTTTTTAAGAGACTGGCAATTGCAATAGTTTTCCTAAAGATCTAATAACATGGATATAGAATATATGAATTGTAGGCTTTTTTTTTTTTTATTCAATCCTAAATCTGCCTGTCTTCACGTTCCTCATGCATTCCATTGCATTCGTCATTCCTTGTTGTGGTTCTCATTAAAATTCTAACTATGCAAAGACATAAGCAAATACTTAAGCTGGAGCTTGTGAGAGGTGCCAGGATTTCAGGTGGTCTGATAGAGATTCACACGTGCAGAGATGCAACTTAGCTGGGCAAACTTATGTTCATAATGCAGTACCAAAGCATTGGAGTAGAAGTTCTTTGGAGCAGAAGCTGTCCTTTGTTACATTTGTATGTGGGTCTTGAGCATAGTCCAGATCAGTGAGAGCTTTGCAAAACAAATTATATAAACAATAATCCATCTCTAGTGAAATTTGAGATTTTTTCCTAGCATTCTTTTTTCAGGGGAAAAAAATGCCTGGACCCTATTGCTACTTTTAGAATAGAGAATATCATAGAATCGTTCAGGGAGTATTTTACAGGGAGCAGTATTATTTTTACACAAATATTTGAAAAATTGTGCAAACAGTCTTTTAAAATTTATTTTACAGTGCTACATGCTTTATATATTGTTACAAATTGGATTTTTTTTTTTTATTTTTGTGTTAAGTGGGGTGTTTTGAACTGAAGTTTTGGGATTCAAGACCTTTGGAAGCCAAACAGTTTTCACAGAACCATAGAGTATCCTGAGTTGGAATGAACCCATAAGGATCATTGAATCCAACTCTTAAGTTTTCTGTAATGGATCTCTGTTTCAGGCTGTCCCCTGTAAACTATGTATGCCTATTAGCTACAGAGAAGATAAATGGGAACAGTGTATGGAATACAACAATTTTAGACATCTTTGGCTAAAATAGACAGTAATTTTTTTTGACAGTAATTGCAAGAAGGGAAGACTACTGTTGAGTGCACAAATGAAGAAACTTACTTCTCCTGAACAAAGTGGGAAGTTCAATTTGGAATTCATGTTTCGCTATGGCTGCTTTAACAGTCCCATTACTGACAGTAAAAACTCCCCTTAACTTATATTTTATGCCACTGAATTTCATTCCACATCTGTCATACCTGTCATACTCTTTCCTGTTGATACACTGGTCTTCTGTACACAAAGCTTCTTGCTTTCATGTCAGCAGAAAATACTGGCTAATTACCTCCTTTTGTTCTGAAATTTTGTCTCAGATAGTGACAGACACTGCTTCGGTGGAACGTTTACTGGGAAAAGCTGACGTTCAGCGGCCCCAGGTAGTAGAATATTGCGTGGTCTGTGGTGATAAAGCATCAGGTAAGGAAGCATAGAAAGCGGTATTCAAGATACCTGACTGAAAGGATTACTAGGATGAAGGGAGGTTTCGTGACTTTTTTTTTTAAGACTGATTTTAGCCATGCTGTTGGTAAAAGCACTTGAGTCTAAATTGGAAAGAGATAACGTTATACTTCTGTATCTATGCATACGGAGTAGTTCAGCTCTGCTTGGAAGAATATTAATTTGTACTTCAAGTAGATTGTATGATGAATTGGCTCATGCTGAAAGAGAAAATGATTGTGTAGCTCCTAGTAACTGAGAGACCATTTGAAGCATGAAGTCTGTTTCCCCAGAGCTGTAAAAAAAAGTCTACCTAATCCAAGAAAAAAAACAGTTCTCGGTGCTCTCTAACAAACTTAAGACTTCTTGGTAGTTTTTTGCTTTTTACGGTCACAGAAAAAGGCAAGTAGATATTATGCAAATCCTTGTGTTTCAGAACCATGCAGTTACAGGGAATCTACTAGATAAAATTTCTACATTAACCAAGGGAGAAGATTGTGCTTTCATGTTACAGAGAGAATGACCCCCTCTCTTCTTCATCTTCTTTTTTTATTGTTTTCAAGTGTTTGTGTAATTAAAATGATACCAGAATTGATGTGCACAGGAGTTTTGACTTAACATCGCATTTCTGATTTTATTCAGAAATTACTTATGTTCTGAATTTACTTAAATGTTTACCATGTGTGTTCTTCTAATGTAACTTTCAGCATGCAATATCCTTTGTGTAGTTTGTATCCTATTGCCTGTAACAGCAGATAGAATTGCATCCGTACTTGGCCAGAACGGGAACTACCATTTCGCAGGCCTCTTACTCAAATGTAGGCTTAGCCTTCCTCTCTTTTTTCCACTTACCAACCTAAAAGGCCTGACAATAGGTAAAAAAGAAACATCCCGTAAGACTGCAATGATGCTTTTACAGTCCAAAATGATGGCAAGAAAACAAAATAAACGTGAAGGGTGACTTTTGCAATGTTTTACTTGGCTAAGATAAATATTTTTATGTTAAAATGAGTAATTTCTGTCTGATAACAATATATATTCTTCCTAGGTCGTCACTATGGTGCTGTCAGTTGTGAGGGATGCAAAGGCTTCTTTAAAAGGAGCGTGAGGAAGAATTTGACCTACAGTTGTCGTAGCAACCAGGATTGTATCATCAATAAACACCATCGGAATCGCTGCCAATTTTGTAGGCTTAAGAAATGTCTAGAGATGGGCATGAAAATGGAATGTGAGTGTTAAGTACTCAATGTGAGACTGTGCCTAACAAGTAAAAAATACGTGGCCTACCATTGCTTTTTAGTGTGTTTTCTCTATTTCAGTCTGTTGCCTGGAGGAGACAAAACTCGACAGCCATCTATTTCACCTTTCTTTCCTCACTATTTTGTGTTTGAGGTGTAACACTGATTTGTTTTGAACCATGTCTCATATTACTGCAGTTCTTGTGAGGAACCCAGTTAGATCCTCACTTAGAATGCATGTTACAAACAGTGTATGTTTATAGTACAAAATATTTTAACGTAGGTGGACATATATCTGAGTTTAACGTTACATGTTCAGAATATGCTTTCCTACTGGTTTATTTTTCTCCCATTTTATCCAGTGATGAGAAGTGGTTGATGTCCCCCCCTCCGTTTTGTTTGTTTTCAATATTAGTTTGATCATTTTTGAACAGCATTATATTATGACACATTGTATAAACTGTTATATTTTGAACAATATACTTTTCCTGTTTGTTTGCAGTACTCACTACAGCTTCAGCGCTAGCATCTGAACACCTCTTTCAATGCATTTTCATTACAATTTGTAGTACCCCCTGCTTCTGCAGTCAGAACTTCACAAAGCCTATTATGTTTGTTGGTTTTTTTTCTGTGATAAATTTAAGGTGAATTTAAGGTGAAGCAAATTATTTTTCTACTGTCATCTAGGCAAGATGAGTTCCATCCTCTGAGTTACTATGGAGGCAGAATTTTAAATCTGTAAACAGAGAGATCTTTGTTGTATTTGCACTTTGGATCTCCAAAAGCATAGTTAGGATTCTTGTGCTGTGCACACACTGTGCTGAGTGTAGTGGGTGACACTTGTGCTGGAGAGACTGTTACATTTCTAGAAGGTAAACCTTTCTTAGCTCAGTGTGGCTAGGATTCACGTTCACTAATTTTTCTGGGCACTGGGTCAGGTTTCTAATTAATACTCATGTATCCACCAAGCCAAGAAGATGTATGCACCTACTTACTAATTCTCTAAACTTCCCTGACACTTAGCAATATTAGTAAAAATAGGATCAGGAAATAAATAACTTCCTGGTTATGAGGATACAGAGAAGTGTATCTATGTATTTTAGCGTTACATTCAAAAGGCCTATACAGAATGGTAGAATTTTTTCTGTTTGTTAATAATGTTAATTTTGTAGAGTAGTAACTGCCGTATGATTAATTGGTAAAATGAATAGCACAGAAATATTGTCTCCATTTATATTGTACCTTACATTTGCAAAGTATTGTGAGAATTAGTACAACACTTTAAAAAATTCTTTGTATTATTGCCATATTCTTTTATTAGTTTTATTATCCATATTTTCAGGTGAGAAAAATGTACGCAATTCAAATGTTGTGCCAAACTATAGAGGAGTTCATAAAGTTCAGTGACCTAGATGCCAGATATCATTCTGTAATCTGCTTAATAATAATATTGTGATACTTTAAATATGCACTTTTCACTTCTCTTAAAATAGCAAAATTACTCTTTTACTATTTTTATTAAATGATTCACTGTGCTTGTTTGGCACGTTGGAGACTAAGCCTATTTTCTTCCAGTTTTCGACTTGAAATATTTTAAATTCTGAAAAGGTTAATTTTAGAAAACTGCTTCCTAATTGTCTGGAATGAGTGAATGAATGAGTCAATTGCATATCATGCAGAGACTCCTCACCCAGGGAATTAAGCTGCATCTCTCACATAACGTTACGATTCAGGAGCTAACTTGCCTGTCTTGACTTTTTCTGGGTTCATTCTGAGTTTGTGTTGGTTTTAGTCATCTGGAGTACGACTTAGTCTTGCATTTGAGTACGACTGAATCTTGCATTTAAGTATAGCTTTACCTGTAAAACAAGCATTTTTTTTAAATGTATGTTGCAGAATGTTCTGTCTTTTTAAATACCAGTGAAATAATAAGCTTTGCTTGTAGTTCAGTAAAACTTAAAGCAAATGATCAATCTGTGCCTTCCTTAGTTAATTATACTTGGTCATGGGTATAGTAAAATTGGAACCCAAATTTCTTTAGTCGTCTTATTAAATTTCAGTTTCATGCTGAACTGACATACCACCGTAATGATTTAAACATAAATCCTACTATGAGATTTTTTTTGTAATATTCATATTACTTTCTTTCAAATCTTTGTGTTTCTATCCTTCTGTAGCGGTTCAAAGTGAAAGAAAGCCTTTTGATGTGCAACGTGAAAAACCAACCAACTGTGCAGCTTCCACCGAAAAGATATATATCAGAAAAGACCTACGAAGCCCTTTAATAGCAACTCCAACATTTGTGGCAGATAAAGATGGGGCACGGTGAGTAACTCAATATAAAACAAATCTTGTCTAAGGTTATTTATGCATTGCAGGCAGAACTATTCTGTCTTTTCCCCTGTGCTCTAAAGCATCAGTCAAAAAGAGCTCCGTTTCACAGGCCATTGGTTTCCATTACCAAGATCAACATAGTATGCTCTGCTTCTCATCAAAATTTTTGCCTGAGTACAGCTAGGTGGTTTTCAATTAAGTACTGGCTGTTGCCCAGACAGATCAAAGCACAAGTGGGGCACACGTGATACGTAAATAACAAACATGTAGACCTACTGCATGATAGACTCACGTCAGCACTTTTCTGAAATCAAATCCACCAACAGCAGACTCAGCTTTCCCCCTCCTGAATACTGTAGCAAAAGAGGCTGCAGTGACTGCTGATTCAGATCCCCAAAAAATGGTCTTAACAGTGTCAGCAAAAGAATAGTAGTTTCTTTTTGCTATGTGGAAGATACTCCTAGATGGTTCTCATGCTCTCAGTTTTCTCCATAGGTAATGTGTGTGGAAATGCATGATATTCTATCATATTCATAATAGAGAGAATTTTTCTTTCTGAATAAAATAGAACTCTATTAAAATACCACATTTTGAAAACTATCAGTCCAATTAGTGAATGAATAGATGATAATCACCTAAAGATACTGGATCTCTATATTCAGTTTGTTTGCGTGTATATTCTTTGTTGAACAAGTAAAACTGCAGTTAGGAGGGTTGAGCCACAAATTTCTTTAGTTGTTACAGTGTTTCTTGTTTGCTAATCAGTTTGTTCACAAATACTGCTCATAGACACATTTGCTACCTCAAGATCTCCTTGTGCTGCAGATGCCTTTCCACACTATAAATGATATTATATTCCTTAAGTGTGACTCTATTTATGTAGAGTCACAACGTTAGTGTCAGACCCCTTAAACTATCAGCTCCCAAAGGCCTGAACCAGTCATGCATTACTCATTTGTGTTGGGTTATGCAGATCTGGACTGTTGCAGAAGTAACAAACTTCTTATTACTGACTGCAAAGACTTCCCACTGCCTCCCTTAATTAGATAGAGCAGAGAGAAATTATGTTTGGTCAAAAAGAAGAAAAGGCAGCAGAGATTTTATGCAGAACTTTATTATACAACTATTTTGTAATGTAAAATGTATTTCCTTGACTCAACTTTTTTTTTTACTTAGTGCTGTCCATCTAACTTGGAATGCACAGTTATGCCTTCTGCAACTCTAAGGCATAACTTTAGATCTGCCATTTGGCTTCTGAAGTCGTGAGAAGACAGCAGCTTTCATAAGACGGAATAAACCAGTGTCAAAAGCAAATGAGAGGATATCTCCTTTGGGAAGTTGTCACTGCTTTTGCACAGGAAATGAAAATGTATTCCTGTCTTTCAAGCTACATTTTGGAAGCAGTTTCAGAAAGGCTAAAATTCTGATGAAAAAATTCTGAGCTTCATTAAATTGTAAATTTAAAAATTGGTAATCCTTTTACTCTGACATGGGTTATTATATACTTTTCTGATTAATACAAAGCACTATTAACTGTCAGGTGCCTTATGGTCTTCAACAGGTCAGCAGGTCTTCTTGATCCAGGAATGCTTGTGAATATTCAGCAGCCTTTGATCAGGGATGATGGTACAGTCCTCCTAGCTGCTGACTCCAAGGTATGAATGCTTTCAGTTAAGTTCTGAACATAATCTACACATATAGATTGTTTTAGCTATGTACATAGATGCCAAGCATTCTTGATCTTGAGAGGATAAGGTTGGGGTGAGTCTGAAGATCTGTAGGAATGCAGGTAATAAGCTGATCAACAGGGATGTGATTTCTTTTCACAGGCATATTTATGCCATAGCTATTCCCCACATGATGTGCCAGAAGGGGTTAGGATTGATGATCACAGTAGGGTTTAAAGATGATTGTGAATCAGATGTGATCCATTGTTCTTCCTGTAGGTGTTTCAGGGAAAGCAAAGGAAAAGTACATTAGGGAAGAAGAACACAAAGATTAAGAATGGGGGAAAAGATGTGTATCATATATCACTTATAATTCTTATCCACTAATACGGTTCTTCTTATTTAGGCTGAGACAAGCCAGGGTGCTTTAGGAACACTAGCAAATGTTGTAACATCTCTTGCTAACCTCAGTGAGTCACTAAATAATGGAGATACTTCTGAAATTCAACAAGAAGAGCAATCTGCAAGTGAGATTACACGGTATGCATTTGTATTTGCATCTTATTTAGCAGTTTGTATTCTGTATTGTGCACTCTTACACTCATTCATCCATATAATTTGGTGTTGTGACATCAAATGCAGTAGAGATTGCCCAGTACTTTGAAATGCAAAGCCAATTATTGGAAATCCAAGCTTGGCTGTTGTCCTCAGCCTGTAGTCCTCTTGGGAAGAACTATATCTTGTGTTATAAGTGTAGTTATGATATGGCTAGACCAGATTTCATGATAAGAAAAGTAATCATAGAATCATCTGCTTTGGAAAAGACCACCAAGATCATGAAGTCCAGTCATCAACCAGGCCTACTGAGTCCCATCACTAAACCATGTCCCCCAGTGACATGTTCATGCATCTCTTAAATATCTCTCCAGGGACAGGGACTCCCCAACTTATGTGGGTAGCCTTTTCCAATGCTTGAATAAATGCCTAGTTTGTAAACTTGACTGACTCTGAGAATAGTAATACTTTGGTACTGCAGTATTTAATAGGCTTGTTATATGGAAGTTTTTCCTGTGAAGTGTTCACTGCCCTTAGATCTACTCCTTGAGAGTCTGTATTACTGTTGCATTCTCTGTGTCATTGTGCTGCCAAAATACCTTTTGGTAATGTAGGAAAAATGTTGTAAAACTAATCTTAGTAAACATCTTGTTTAATGTTTAGAAGGAATTTGAAGACTGTTACCTTTATTAGTGATGAAAACCAACACAGAATCTTAAAGTTTCCAGCAAGGCTTGAGATTTTTAGGAACAGGGTGATGGTGTTTGTGTTTTTGTGTTGTTTGTTTGTTTGTTTTGTTGGGGGGGTTGTTTGCTTGTTTTATTTGTTTTTTGAAGGAAAACATACATTGGTCTTATAGTGAAATATGAAAAATACTGGGCCTCAAAACTGTCCAGTGTCTCTCAGGTAGATTTTTAAGAGGCGTTTAACTGTTTAATCAAGTCCATATCTTGTCTTAAGGGGAAGGAAATTAAGGCATGCTGTTTAGAAGGAGATCACGGTGTTCTCTGTTGTTCCAAAAAATGGATTAGTAACAATAGGGACTGCAGGGTGTTCTCCAGAGTGCACCTGGGCTTTGTGAGGTTTCACATAAGCTATTATAAATTTCCAAGGTGAGAAGAAGCAGGTAGTGAACAGTAAGTGGAAGAGTCCCATTTACTAGTACAAATACTAGTATAAGACAATTAAAACAGGATTTATAGTAGTAAAAAGTTCCCCCCTTACATGGAAAGCCTTTTATCAGCTATATGTGGGCAGTCCCTGTATAATGTCCAAGCAGTACAAAGGAACCACGTTGTAATGAAAAATCTGGCTTGGTGTCTTCGTGGTTCCTGCTTATACTGAGTGGAAATGCTTCACAGTGTTTTATATGATGAGTACTCTGAAATTTTTAAAGGTGTAAGGAAGTACTCTTTCACTGTCGGTTATTTCTTTTTGCAGGGCATTTGATACTTTGGCTAAAGCACTTAATACCACAGATGGTACAGCCGCTCATAACTTGGCAGATGGGATGGATCCTACAGGAGGAGGGAATATTCATGTAATCAGTAGAGATCAGTCAACACCAATTATTGAAGTGGAAGGACCCCTACTTACAGATACACATGTCACATTTAAGGTATATGAGTCTTGAAATGTCTTACTAAACAAGCTGACATAAAAGATATAACCCAAAATGAGTTTACCATGTCTTCTTTATATTAGCAAAATTAAATATAACAATCTAGAACACCTGGTGTTAGCATCTAATGCAGTTTTCACTCTTGCAAGCTCTATCTGAAGTGTATAGATACTATTTCATAAGACTCTTTGATAGACATCAGGATGCTTTAAAATTTATTTCACTTTCCAGTGCCATTGATGGTCACTTTCCGTATCATCTATATAGTATCATGTCTTGCTTAGTTCATTTATAATTCTAGGGAATGTCGAACTTTCCTCTAAAAGGCTTTTTCATATTAAGAGAGGTTACAGGGCCTTCCTGGTTTGCTTCAATTACACAACTCAAACAAGAACATGTTGATGAAAATTTTGAGATAAATAATGAGGGTGTTCATCTTGCTGGTATTACATTGCACTGTTTAAAGAAATAAAAAGTTTGAAATAGCAATACTTAATGTAGTTGAATGATAATCATAATCATAACCTGCTTATTCCCATTAATGGTGTTTTGTGATTGTAGATTCCTACTGTATGATTTTCCCATTTTAGAGTTTTGTTTTACTTCTTTTAGAAGACGAGACGTTTTAGAAGATAGTTTCGTAGTACTGTGGTGCTAGTCAACATTCCACCAAACAATTAAATGTATAGATTTAACTGTTATTACATGAAAATTAAAATGTTTCAAAAAGAAACATTTGAGCTCTTTCCCACATTATTTCTAATCTTGTTTTCTATCCTTGTTTTGCACTCCTTGCAGTAGTAATGGGTTGTTTAGTAAAGTTTTACTTTGACAATTTCTTGTTATGCGGTTACATTATGACAGACAATGAGAGTGGGTTGAATGTTTTCACTGGTTATTTCAGTGATAATAAAAATTATTTTATGCCCTAACTGTACATACTTTTATTTTTTTGCAGCTGACAATGCCCAGTCCAATGCCAGAGTACCTTAATGTACACTACATCTGTGAGTCAGCGTCACGACTACTTTTCCTGTCTATGCACTGGGCTAGATCCATACCTGCATTTCAAGCACTTGGGTAAATGGATGTTATACTGTTGCACAGTCTGCTTTCCAATTAATGAAAGCACTGATCTCAACACTTTTCAATTTTTAAACGACTAAATTTGTTTAATTTTTAATGAATTCTTTAAAATGTGTGAAGGCTGTGCAATATTCTTTTTTGAAGAATAAAATAAAATATTGCCATCTTTGCCAAGATGATAACTACCATATCTGATGTTACTACTGTTATGGAAGCTAAAGCTGAATCCAAAGCCAGCATTTAATTGGTAGAAATATATCTTGTTAAAGAACTGATGAGCACCATTTTACAGATAACCTGAAATGGTTTCATGTAGTTGGTCTATTCTTGCTTTTTGGAATACTTGTCATATGCTGATATATGCCTTTTAATGGAGTGGTTTGGAGTATGTTAATCTTTATTGCTAATTGTTATAATCAACATAACTGTATGTAGGATAATACCAACCTAATATGAAGACTAGCTAACATTGTTTGATTTTGTGTTGTTTATAGGCAGGATTGTAATACGAGCCTTGTGCGTGCCTGCTGGAATGAGCTGTTTACCTTAGGCCTGGCACAGTGTGCACAGGTGATGAGTCTGTCTACTATCCTAGCAGCTATTGTTAACCATCTCCAGAACAGCATACAGGAAGGTACGTATTCAGTGTGTTGTTTTTATACATACTCAGTACAGGGTTACAAACTGGAATTTGAATAACATTTCTCACAAGGTGTTTTCTAGTTGATAGCAGAACTGTTCTCCAGGATCCAGGGAAAGAAGAAACCTTCTCTTGCATGATTACATTTCCTCTGATGATCTGTTGCACTGTGACCTCACAGAGATTTCTCTGTGAGATAGAGGTGTCCTTAGAAGAAATGTGGATATGTCTGGAGGATATAAAGCCTTTTTCTCCTCCCCTCTTCTAGATATGACTAGCAGTATAGAGAAAGACAAGTATATCCTAAAACTATAGTTTGTTCACAGAGCTTTCCTCCCATCTAGATGTAAATATTTTTTTTCTCTTAGAATAATCATGCCTTCTCCTGAATCACAACTGAGCTTTATTCCTTCCAGAGTTTTTCATCTCTCTACAGTGTAAAACTGTAGCATTTGCCAAGTATCACAAGTGTATTCTTACAAGTGTAACCATTTTGTTGTATACTACTATAATACAGTAATGATTACTGTATTTTGAAGTACCCTTTGAAGCATTAAACAACCTATTTTCTTGACGCTTTCATGAAGATTTGTGTAATTCTAGTTTTGAGTTCAGTGTTGGCCTGTGATAATGATGACTATATCTAGAATGAAGGATAATCTGTTACAGCTGCTTTCCTTTTTTCTTTCCTTTTCTTTAAGGATGCTCCCTATCAGAGCTGATTAGCTTGAGAATAACTTTTCACTTTTAATAAGATAAAACCCCACAATACTAGCAGCTTTAAACTCTGCAAATATAGTGTATTTTTAATTGCAGAAGGAGAACAGCAGAATATATATGCAATGGCCAAATGATAGAAAATTGTATAATTTATGCAGGTAGCCATTTTTTTCTTACCAGAATGTTGTGGTTTAAACCGGCTGGCAGCTAAACACCACACAGCCATTCGCTCACCCTCCCCCCTCCCTCTCTGGGATGGGGGAGAGAAACGGGAAAGTGAAGCCTGTGAGTTGAGATAAAGACAGTTTATTAAGACAGGAAAATAATAATAACAATAATAATAATGATAATAATAATGATAATAGTATTAATAATAATAATGTGTACGAAACAAGTGATGCACAACGCAATTGCTCACCACCTGTTGACCGATGCCCAGCCTATCCCCGAGCAGCCAGCCCCCCCCACCCCGGCCAGCCCCTATATATTGTTTAGCATGACATCAGATGGTATGGAATACACCTTTGGCCAGTTTGGGTCAGCTGTCCTGGGTCTATCCCCTCCCAGCTCCTGCTGCACCCCCAGCCTGCTCGCTGGCAGGACAGAGCGAGAAGCTGAAAAGTCCTTGGCTTGGTGTAAGCACTGCTCTGCGACAATTAAAACATCAGCATGTTATCAGCGATCTTCTCATCTTAATCCAAAACATAGCACCCTACCAGCTACTAGGAGGAAAATTAACTCTGTCCTAACTGAAACCAAGACACAGAAGAAAAGGACTAAGATAAAAAGCATGCTTATATCTACATAAAAATGAACTACCACAGAAATTTGAAAATAAAATATTTTTCCAAGAGGAATATCGGAAATAGATGGTAATCCTCCTTTTTTACTTCTGTAAAATTGTAAATTCTTTTGGGGAAGAAACTCCTACAAGCACAAAGAGCCTGTTAATATACTGTAACTGATGTGGCACTGCTTTTTATACCTAGGTGAATGCAGCAAATAGGAATCAAGCAATCCAAAACAGCCCAGGATTCTGCAGGTGATGGAGGAGCTAGGTCGCAGATTTGATACGTCTCACAGAACAGTCATTTCCTTTGCCCTTCTCAAATTACAGAAGCATAGGGAAGCTGGAAAATGTAGTTGCAAGTATAGAATACTTCCCTGAAGGTTTTTCCCTAACTTTAAACTTTCACACTGCAAAGCACATTCTGTGTCACCTACTATTGCTAAATCATATGTGCAGTGTAGACATGAGTAGCCCATATTAAATAATTATTTCCAATAGCAATATTAAATGATATAATTACATGAAATCCAGTTTCAATTTAAATGTGAGTTAAAAGTAGTTATGGAATACTGTTTGGTACCAGTTTGACAATTTTTGTGATTTGGTTACTGTGCATACAGTGAGAACTGGAACAGACTTACTGAATAGAGTGAAACTTGCGTGTAAAACTATAAAATGCACAAAAGTAGATAGATGATATGAAAAATACCTTGAATCTCCTTCAGTCCTAGTAAAGTACATTTGCTTTAATCTACTTTTGTTAGCTTTATTATGGTAAAATTGGACAGAGGTTTGATTTTTAAATGGATAGTATCCTTTCATGAATGTTTTTACTTTTTTATAATTTGATAAAGCTTGGACAGCCCTCAAAATAAAACAAATTGACATTCCTTCACAGAAAGAGGAGCAAGAGTTTAAAAGCCCAACAGGGAAATGTGCATATTATGTGTTCTACAAAGAGTTAAGCTTTTAATTACATCTGTCTCAGAATAAGTATGTCAGTTCCACATACACTCCAGGTGATCAGTTTGTGGAGGAGTAAGTGGTAGGGCTGTTACACTCTTAAGCTGGTCTCACTTCTGTTCCTATGGCTTAAACCTATCCTTTCAGTCATACAGTGTTATCTGGGACTGGACAAAAAGAGAGGATGAGACTACATTTGTTTTATTCAATGCTATTCTGTAAAGTTAGGTTACATTTATACTACACCTTCAAAACTCAAAGTGATGAAATTTCAGAACTTTGTCTAAGAAGTATGTGAGTGATGAGGTTGCTTGAAAACTGTGAAATTCAAATTTAACTTTTTGCATGTATTTCTGCACCGTTGTTTCTCATATAACGCTGAGATATTATATAATGTGTATCTTCATCCATCTTGAGTAACAAAAAATCAGTATTACAGTTTATGTATTGTAGAAGATTAGATTATACTTTCATATTTGAAGACATTATGCAAAAAAATGTTTAATTTCTTCTTTTGTTCTGCTCAATTTTCTATGTAGTTGCATAAAATATGTAAAAGTAGTCATAAATGACATAAAAGATCCAGGTTAACACACATGGATCTAAACAATCATATACACTATTATCTGTTCAGACAAAGGTAAAATATTATGAAGTTATAAAGATACAGTGTAGTAGCACTGAAGATTGTGAATGGAATCAATTTATTCTAACGTATTTCTGGAGGGGAAAAAAATTGCCTCTTATGAATTGACTTCTCCACGAAGCTTAATAATGGTAATTATATATTCAGAGATTTGTTTTAATATAATCTTTAAGGCTTTCATTCTTTGACCAGTTTACAGATGTGCAGTCAGAGAAGTTTACTAAATTTCACTGAATTAGTTACCTTTATTTACCAAATTAGAAAGCTCTCCTTCCCTAGCTCAGCAACCAATGCCACTCAATTTTAGCTTATCCATAAATATTTTCTAAATTAATGTTTTAAGAACATGAAACCAACATAAGAAACATGTTTCAAAAGATAGAAGAATCTGTGTACGTGTATTTGAATGAATTTGCCCCTTCAGAAGAAAAGAAGACTATGTACCTCTGTGAATTAAAAGTTTACTTCTAAAGTACAAACAGAAAAAGAAGTATCACTGTCATCACTGATCTTGCATTCTGGAAGAGCTAACTCAATACTGTTTGAAGTTAAAATTAGGATTGCATGATAGCATTTGTTTTGTAATTTTTTTCATTCCCAGAATCACGATCTATTTTGTAGAATAATTCAAACTGTAATTTGAGAGTCTCTTGCAGTACATCATTGGAATAGGATTGGTGTCACGGATTATGCTATTCAAGCAAAATTATGCTAAAGAGTTGTTGTTTGCTAGCCCTCTGATTTGGCTTTAGAAGTCTTCACTTCTGTAATCATTCAGACCATCCTTACATGTTAAGTGGTTTTTAAAATACCAAATGAGACAAGATACTTTGAAATGTTACTTTACTTTTTTTGTAAAAGGATGTTGGTTAAGATATTGGATGTACTTGAGCTCGCATGAAATAATAAGCAATATCTTTTTGTAGATAAGCTTTCTGGAGACAGAATAAAGCAAGTCATGGAACACATCTGGAAACTTCAGGAGTTCTGTAACAGCATGGCCAAGATTGATATTGATGGATATGAATATGCATACCTTAAAGCTATAGTCCTCTTTAGCCCTGGTAAGGAATTTCATAACAAACTATTTTTAAATAAACATTCATAAGTTACCATTTTAGTAATTATTTATAAGACTAATGACTTGAGATGAGGCTGTTCTATTAAGTTGTAGATAAAATGAGTATTCAATAATAATTTATCACAAACAATGTGTTTTAAAAATAACTTTGGAGCAACAAATTCATATTATTTACACCTCCAGTCTCTCAGGTATTTCTTGTTAACCTACCTTAGGAGACTAGACGGTCAATTATCTTCAGCTGGGGGTCCAATATTAAGAAGTTATCAGGCAATATTAAAATGGTAGGAAGGATTAGAGGAAGTACATTCTCAAAGCGACAAAAAGAAGTTGACTCCAGTGTTAATATTTTTATGACACTCATAAGGGGAATACGTGAAATATAAGCAGAAACACCACTGTATTTTATGTGGAGTTTCTGCAAAATCTCCAAAACTAAATGTAAACAGGCGGTCTTCCATTTGTTGCAAAAAATGATAGCAGACAACTAAAGCATGATCTACAGTGTTTATGATACGAGGATTTCCTTAAGGAAGACACTTGAGATTTTCTGGAATGATAAGGTAAGGACATCAAAAAATGGGAAGTAGTAGTCTCTTCAGCAAAAGCGTAGAGATGTTTCTTAAATTTAAAAATTGCTTAAACTTAAAACTGCTGACAGGCTGATTGAAAGGGGAGGACTTGCTCTGAAATGTAAATTATTTGCTACATTCAAAGTGGTAAGCATCTCTGAATTAAAGTAAAATACCAAGAAAAGGAATAACTTATCAGGTTTTTTTTTTTTTTTTTTTTTTTTTTTTTGCATTGATATTATTTTTCTCTTTGTAATAAAATTTGCATTTAATTGGAAGATACTAGTGTCCTGAAATACGCTTTTGGAAATTTTCTGCAGATTCTATTATTAGGGTTAAGTTTATTAGGATTTTAATGCAAGTCTGAGGAGCAGTGAATTTTCCATACTCAAGATATCTCTGTCCCATTTCAAGGGAAGAGCACTTTGAACACAACACTGAAGATATTTGGGTATAGTCAGATGTGTGGTATTTTCAGTTTTTCTGATCATGTCACTGTCTTTGAGGAGCAGAGCCAGGAGGAATTAAAGCATAAGACAGACTTAGGAAGGTCAAGAAGTTGATTTGTCAAGGAAAAAACTAGATATTGCTCAATAGTTGGTTGAAATTACAGAGGAAAACACATTTGAAAAAGCAGGGTTAGAAACACAAACTGTTATAGGCATTGCCTGGTATACACCTACAGGATTAATTTTTCTGATTTCTTCTGGATATAGCCAGCTATGGAGAGAAAATTGAGTATGCCAGTTCTGAAGCCAGGAAGCAAATACTCAATTAAATGTTCCATTTTTTTACAGCTAATATGTTAAATATCACAATACAATATTTAAACGAAATTAAATGTAAGAATGTTGTAAGTACATAAATTTTGCAATGTATAGGGAAACAATCAACATACAGAAATGCTTTGTTTCTTTAGATCACCCTGGTCTGACCAGTTCAACCCAAATAGAAAAATTCCAGGAGAAAGCACAGATGGAATTGCAGGACTATGTCCAAAAAACTTATCCAGAAGATACGTATAGGTACTTGTTTTCTATAATACCCAAAATAATGTTGTGAGCTGAAGCTGGCAAAAATACAAAATAGCATCATGATATATTATTTCCTTTTTTACATCTGGTGTTGGTTTTTTGACTATTGAGGTGAAAGAACCAGAATCTTGTTGATAAAAGCAGCAGGTTTGTTGAAAGATAAGAATCAAGAATAGCTGTCTGGCTTCTTCCACTTAAATTTAACAGTATATTCTCCTATTTTTAGTGTTTGGAATCATAGAATGGTTTGGATTAGAAGGGACGTTAAAGATCATCTCTTTCCAGCCCCTCATAACACCTTCCATCAGAAAAGGTTGCCCAAAGCCCCCATCCAGCCTGACCTTGAACACTTCCAGGGATGGGACATCCACAACTTCTTAAGTAACCTGTTTTAGTGCCTCACCCCACCCTCTTAGTAAAGAATTTCTTCCTTATACCTAATCTAAACATACCTGTTTTTTACTTCAAAATCATTACCCCTTTTCCCGGTTGGGTTGGGTTTGGTGGTGTGTTTGTTTTTTTTTTTTTTTTTTGAGGGAGAGTTTCATTGCCATGTTTAGAAAAGTAGACAGACTTACTGTCTGTATTAGAAGTCTCAAGAATAGCTTCTTTAACTCAGACTTCTTTCTTTTCAAGTTAGTTCAAGAAGCTTTGAGATAATAATATGGTTAAAGGATGATGATAACCTTTTTCAAGTCACATGTGCAGAAAAGTATTAAAATTATCAGTTTAGAGACCTTGAAGCACTAAGGATTACATATGAGGACCAGTTCTCTATTCTTAACCAACTCTTAAGCTTCTGTTGTAGGAAATTTTCACTTCCTACTTAGTTTCTCTCTCTTTTTTTTTTTTGTTAAATTTCCAGGAACTTCATTTTGAGAGTACATAATTTGTTTTGTCAGCTCTTAACTGTTCCTGTGTATTACTTGCTGGAAATAATTAACTTCCAATCATCTCGATCGAAACTGTGCTATTTTTAAATTTCACCAACGTAATCATTCTCTGCACTACAAAGGAAATTCTACCTTCTGTCTAGTAATCTATCCTAGAACTTACTTTCTTTTACTGTGAAAGCTATCTCCTTGTAAAGAAGCATGCAAACCTTTACATTTAAGCAAGGTGTGAGGGTTGTGTTAACATTTAAAAAAAAAAAAAAAAAAAAAAGCCTCTGAAAGAGAGATTCTCCCATCTTAGAAACAGGTCTCTGCACTGATCCTATAGAGTTAACACTGTGGGACATCAGTATTCCCAGTCAGGTGCAATGGAGATAGGAATTCTGCTTTGGAAATATCCTTAGATCCCACATTGCTCTTCTATTTCCATATACAGCTTAATTACTCTGATTTTTGTGCAAAAGAGGTGGACTTCTGCAGTAAGAAAAAATACAGTCATGCTTCCCAAATACTGTTCTGTATTTTAATTTATATTGTTTATACCCCCATGCTCATCCTTGGATAAATTTAGAGTACAAATCTGATTTTTCTGAGCAAGTGAATGCTGGCACAAATTGAGATAGAAGCACAAGTGTTATAATTTTCACGGAATAGCAGCATGTCTTCACTCTTTTTGAAAATTTTCCCTGAAGTTTACAAGATCTGATATATTAGCAGAACGGTCTTTATATTTTTTTCTCCATAGATATTCAAGCATTTTCTAAAGGCCCGTGTTCAGTGCTGCCTAAGTTTTGTTATTCCATGCCTCCAGCTGCGGGAATTTATTTTGGCAATTGTGATGTATATCTGCAATACAAACACAACAGATATGCTTCCAACGTTGTTCTAAATTTAAAACTGCATTGAAAGTCCAGAAGTGCAATATGATCACTTCATTATATTGGATGTCTGTTAACATCCTAATATACAAAAAAGCACAACACTTGGAAGTATGTATAAGTAACAGCAGATTCCTCCAAATTCACTTTCTCATCAGACACAGATCCTCTAATTTCTTTTTATAAAAACAGAGCCCCATCCTTACTATCTGGCTTCTCATTAAGTTGCTAGGTAACTGAGGAACATACTGTTTATGGCTTCAATTTTAATTGAGCATTTTACTCTTAAAATTGTAGAAATGTCAGTGTGTTAGTCATTATGAATATTACTTGTTTTAACATTGTCCTGAACTCTGAAGTGTTTCCAGAGTTGGGAATTTCAGAAGCAGACCGGGAGACTGATGTTTGTACATACATGTTATATCTACAAAGGGCATTGATACGTTAATACATCATTTTCACTGGAGAAACCTCGGAGGACAGAAGCTTTTTCATTTCACTTGCAGGATAGAAAAGTAATAATTCTTTATATGGTAGCCTCTTTACTCCCATTCATGAATTATGGTAATAATAAAAACAAAAACATCTTTTTAGCCTCACAGTATTTTTTTTTAACTCATATTTTATGTATTCATAATTCACTCAATTTCTTTTTCAGGTTAGCCCGGATTCTAGTTCGCCTGCCAGCACTTAGGCTGATGAGCTCTAGCATTACTGAGGAACTATTTTTTACTGGTCTCATTGGAAATGTTCCAATTGACAGTATAATCCCCTACATTCTCAAAATGGAAACAGCAGAATATAATGGTCAAATAACTGGCACATCTGCGTAGTGGGAACAACACAATTTGATGGATCAAAGTAATTTTCTTAAAAACGTACAATTGAGAAGTTAAAAGAATAGCATTTTGGTATGTACAAATATTTCCAACTTATTACGCATTTCCTATCAGATTTCTCCTTGTCTGTTTCCCAACATTGACAAAATTGAAATGGCTGTTAAAAGAGCTGCTACAGGACCTTTTCTGCCATAAGGAATATTTTGGATGCTTTTCATTCAAAAGGCTATAGAATTACTGAACATAATTTTCATGTGCTTTGTATTTAGAAATTATCAGTGGTTAAAAATAGAGTTTTATAATATCAGAGACTAGTAATAAGATTACTTTAAAAGTAAAAATGACCAGTATGTATATATTAAAAATAACCTTGGAATTAATATCTAATAATTGCCAGGGAGTAATACTAGCACTTTGTAAACACTTGTCGCTGGAACGGTAATATCATCAATGTCCTGCTTATGAGTAGGGAGAATGAAAAAAAATTACTTATGTCCTTAGTCAAAATGCTAGTGATGTATGTGAAAATGTAGAATGCTACAGGAGACAATCATTTATTCTACAAAAAGTCACTCCATCTTACGTTATACGTTAAATAGTAATGTGGATTCTTAAATCAGATATCCACATTATATGGAACTATATTGTTAAGTTAGTGACATTGTAATTAATGGCATGGTGTGACCATAGTGACTATTACATGCTACAGAAATTACCCAAACTAGGAGAAAAAAATGTATTTCTTGCCACAGTAGTGGTGAATTATTCAGGATTTGTTGAAGTTTCTATTCAGCCCAAAAGTCATGATAAATGTTATTCTAGTAGGAAGCCTTTTAACTGTGGGGAAGGACAGTCATTAACTGGAAGAACACTCATTTTCAGTTAGAGCTGTGATGCACTTCGAGTATGCTCTGTGTATTCCCAAATTTATTCCTCTCTGTACTCCTTCACACTCTCATCATCCAGCCAAAGATACAATTTAAAACCTGAAATAGTGGGAACCTCTGTTTGTCAGCAAGAGTATATTATAAAGCTCTCACTTTATTTCTCTCCCCTTCCATGACAAAGCGCTCCCAGTCTGCAGTGCTTTCAACCTTCCTGTGAATCAGTTTGAAACAGAAGTATAGATGGGATTTCTGTTTTCATGTATCATTGCAGTTAATGACTGATATACCATAGAGTGTTAAATTAACAACTTTTTTTTAACTGTCTGAAGTAATGAGCTATCTACATGTTTTCTAGTACTGGCCTGCAAGTAATGCATCCAGCATTACTTTTGTTTTAGTATAATTTATTATTGACATTAAGTATTTTAAATAATCAAAGTTGTGTGTGTTTTTTTTAAAAAAAAAAAAAGTTATGGTGGTTAATACCTTCGTCAGATCCTGGCATATTAAAAGCATTAATTAGTTTAATGATTTGTTTGGTAGAGGCATTTTCTATTTGTATATTTTTATGTGACAAAAATCTAATGGTGAATTCAGCATACTTTTTTTCTTCCAGTAGTGATCCATATTTAGAAACACCAGGCAGGTTGGTGTTTGTGTCCTAAGAGTCTCTAGATAAGGCTTCTGATATGCTAAAAATTCTGACGTGGTATACTTCATTCTCATTAGGAGGCTCACATTTGTATAGCTCTTTACGACATGAGTGCTACATGGCTACGGCTATGTAATTTTCACTTCTGGATGCATTAAGGTCTTGTACAGTCACCATCATTAGAGCATTCAGAGTCTTCTGTTCTCAAAAGGTTGTAACAAGGAGACCAATATACATGCAGAGATCTAAAATACTGCACTTTTCTCTCAGCTTTTGCTATAACAAATGACATTCTTACATTTCTAATGTGATGGAAGGCCTGCACCCTAAACATGAAGTCAGCTGGAATGCAAAACTTTGTACTAATTGTTGTATTTCAATATAACTTATTGTGTGATTGTGTCAGCACTTCTGATGCAAAATCCCCGTTTTAAGGGTATAAAAACTATTTGTGGCTTTAACAAGAGCAGAAGTACTGACCTTGGAAAGAGTTGTGGCTGGTTTTGATATTTTCTTTTAAAAAAGTTATGTCATTGTTATAAAACTGGTATACATTGAACATGTGATTTTTTTCTACGAAAAAACAAAACAAAATTAGTTTAATTTTACTTCAGTAATTTGTAAAAAAAAAAAAAATATATATATATATATATATATAAAATAGTAATTCAGGCAATTAAGTAGGCATTGTTAAGGACAAATTAAATATTATTAAGCACAAAAGATAACCATTGAATTTTTTTTCCAAATTTGAATACACAGCTGATATTTTTTCATGGCAAGCGTTGTTTTGACTTCAGCTTTTAAAGTAAAAGGGTCCCATTTTCAATGCAAAAATTTGTTTTCTTTGTTTTTCTGATTTATGCTGTGACCATAATTGTTCAGGGAACAAAATAAAGCCCATTATAGTTTTTTGTGTATGGAGGGATCATGTGAAGTAAAATTTAAAATGTATGCATCGCATTACATTTGTAGATCAAAATAGTAAATACCATGCAGCTCTGTTTACAAATAAACTACACTCCCTACAAATGCAAGGCCACATACTGATATCCTTGATAGATCTCTGTTAGTCCCTTACTCTGCAAATAGATTCTTGGACTGTAACATGATTTTACCTAAGATAAAACATTAATTTATGTAAATGAAATTACCGCAGTGCAACACATATCTAGGGTTTATTTGTCATGTGTGCATTTAATTGATAGAATTAAACAGTTACATACAAAAGATTCTGGTAATCGCCTAAAATAATAATTCTCTTTGTGTAGCATCATCAGCATGATTTGCAGACTTGCATTAGTCAGAACCAATATAATTTAGTCCTTATGCCATTAACGAATATGTACATCCTCCAACTATACACTGTTTTGATTCTAAGAATAAGTTTGTTTTGTGGAAATTTGGACTGCAGATGGTAGATTCTTCAGCTTAAGAAATATTCAGATTCTAAAACGTTTTTGCCTATTTGAATACTAACTATAAATTCTAAAATAGTTGTGATGAGTAACCTAACACTTTTTTCTCACGTGCTGCTCAAGGGCTGACACAAAAATGAGGTTTGGCATGTGAATGAGCCATTGAAAGCAGTCCCTGCCATATGAAACTATAAACCATCTTCTCCAGTGTAGCTGCACTAAATTTGAAGTGTAATCTGTCAGTGAGGCTATTTTATTTAACATTGAAATAAATGTTTTTCCTTCCCTTACCTGTCCGTTAACAGAAAACAGATGTTCCAGAGACACAGAACCAGCAAAGAGGTTCTTTCTGCCACCAGTTTAGGTGTTGCTTGCTAGTGACAGCAGAAGGGCACACCTGAGGAAAATTGGTCTCATGAAATTGTTCCTGCTCTATGTTAACCTTTGTTACTATTTTCAACCTCTTGAAGTAGTTGGGCTTTCAGGCCACTCTAACATAGTGAAAGCAGAACAACAGACGTGGTACAGCTGCAAGCTTAAGAGTCTTAAATCATCTTTGCATGACCATTATCTAGTTTACAGTTTGGCTGCATAATAAATTCTGATCCCATATAATCCAACTATGTTATATAAGGAAGAGGTTATTACTACTGCAAAAAATACTACGAGGCTAATGTAGTTCCTGTCATATCTGAGTTTGCTAGTGACTGGAAAACACTCACAGACTAATCTCATTAACTTTGCTTCTAAATGACTTTTACTTTGTTTCTTCTTTGCAAGTGTGAACTTTTGCTTGTGAATATGGAGCAGGATTTTTTTAATTATTGTCACACTCTTTGAAAAAATATTTCTTGATTTTTAAGTATGGAAATAGCTTCTTTTCATAAAGGCCTAATTTCAAGCCAAAGTTATGTTTACGGAACTAGGGCTCAAAGGATCACAGTCTGAAAGTGATTCTAAGAAAAGTAGTGTCTTGCTGAAACTCTACATAGTGCCTAAAACATAGTGTTCAGAATCTTCTAGGTCCTGTTCCCATTGCTGTTAAAATGAAAATATTTTAACTGGGTAGAAAAATATTGATAAACTATTTAATTAGATCTATCTGAACTTGATTACATATGTATATTGGTAATAATTCATTCATATAAATGTTAAAATTCTGTACTGACAAACTGGTGTGAGAAGGACTCTTGAGAAGGAACTGGATTTGGATCTTGTAGATAAAAAAGATAAATGAGCAATAATAGTGTAGGAGCGTTTGGGTTTACCTTTGTAATAATTATTGCTTTTGTCACAAAGGCAAAAATGTACAGTAATTTACTTAAATTGAACTAATGGGATGCAGGACTAAGACCACATGCAAAAGTCATGTTTCTCTGCCTATTTACGTTTGTTGTAAATTAAATACAATGCTTTTGGTGCCAGTGGAGCTATTCTGATGTGAAACTGGTAGATAAGGAAATAATCATCTCCAAGAATCTTGAGAGAGATCCTTCAAACAAGCCTCTATTTTAGCTGCCATAAAATGTTATATTATTAAAAAGGCTCAGATTTCAGAGTACTCTGAAATGGGAAGATGGGAAACTATTGTTGGTCACTGGTGATTACTTGGTATCAGTTACTAAGTCTTTTTACTGTCATTTCTGAAGTACTTGGTCCTCCGGGCAGCCATAAGGCCTCCAGTGAATAGTACTGACTCGAGATTTCTGTGCTGAAAACGGCTGTCTCTGCATTCTCATTATAGTACCCTTCAGCAAAGGGCATATTCTGAGGTGTAATAGGGAAAACAAGTCAGGGCTCAGCTTCCAGGCCAAACCAGTCTCCTGAGGGTGCCACTTCTTTGGTAGAGACTGTGAAACACTTCAGTGTTTCCATTGTTATGTGTAATACACAGGACTTTTACAGGTTCCTGGATGAGTTCATTCAAGATACTGAAGATGCTAGTGCGTTTCCCTGTCCATTCCAATTAAGAGGATAGTTGGGATTCTTCTCTGATTACCTGTTGTTTAATAAGCAAGTGATAATTTTAAAAAGCACCAAACAGCGTGAGTACAAAGGATATCAGGAATATAGTTTAGTCAGGAAAAGGGAATTTATTAGGCTGAAGATTGTAGCAAAGAAGCAGTGATCGAAGCAGGTTTCTGCAATAACAGCACCATTGAGGGGGCCCTATCCCAGCTGGGTGACGTGAGCAGTAGAACTGGTAGGTCAGTCAGACATACGCTTCCGGCAAGTGTTTCAAAAAACTAAACTCTGAGTTGTGATAGAATCATTGCTCAGTTCCACAGCATTTACGGCACCTATAAAGTAAAAGTGATACTGCACAACACTGTGTAGTTGTTATTGGCTTCAACTGCTGCTAACTGTAGTTTTCTTCGGATGCCTATAAATGATGTAAGTGCGCAGTCATTTGAACGCTGCTTAGTGAGGAAAGAAAGGTGCACCAGTAAACACGTACAGGATCACACCCCTAGCAAGTAAATAAATTCCTATTTGATATCTCTCTCCTCTCCTTTGTTTATTCTTTAGAGCACAAAAGTGGGGAGGTTGATTCTTTTTTCCTTCTGCTGTTGCCACAAGTGAAAAAGCAGAAACATCAGGCAAACAAGTAGGTTCCCATCTGTCCCAGTAGTTTGTCATTCTTGCCATACAACAACGTTACAGCTGTTGTGATGGCTTGCTCTGATGATAAACATGGGCCTGTTGTGGCAGCAGCACACAACATCTGCAGGCCTGATACCTCCATATATCCAGGTGGAATCAGCAAAATGAGGCTATGTTTCACCCCTTAGATGAGAATAAGGGGCAGACTAAGGACAAATTGTCAGCTTCTACTGAATTTTGAATGTCAGAAAGCAATTTAAAAAAATGGCTTTATATGAAAATCAACAAAAGAGTGTGGTAAGGGGGAGCAAATGCATTTGCTTTTTGCACCTTCTAATTCTGAAGTCGCTGAGTCACTCATCAGTAAAATCTCCTGAATTAAATTCAGGCTTATTGTTCGACTAAAGATGCCATAAGCCCTCTTGTTAGATAATGATACAATCCTACTTCTTCTCCAGTTAATATTATCAACATTATATGGGAAATAATTTGTACTAAAAAAATATTAGAACATTGTGTACCAATGGTGCAGCTAAAATAAATTTTTTCATAAAGTTTAAATGCTGTAAGTCTAAATATATTAGACTTGGAAAACATCAAGCCCCAGAGTTACCTTATTACTGGGTTTTTGTTGTGAAATCATGGTAAGTTCATCACAGATAATACTGTCATAATGTTCCATGATTCCCATGGTCTGTTCGATCATTTGAGTTACATGAATGCTTTGAAAATGGCTTATTGTTAAATTCATGCCATTCTTCTTCCTCTCTTTTTAAAGAATTTATTTTACACATCTTTGTGCCTCCCACCAGTGTGCATTTCTTCATGTTCAATACTAAAACTCAATCAAGCAGCTAATGCCTATGTACATAGTTGTATGTGTGTATGAATGTATATGTTTATATCTGTCTAAATACATTATGTACAGTGTATATAAAGTGTGCAGTGTATGTATGTATATATGTACAGATACGTAGCCATGTATTCATGATATTCTTTATGTTAAACTTTTCATTCATTTTCTAATCCAGAGCTTTTTAGCTGTCATTTCTTAGCACAAACTAAGCCTGGCTTAAGCAGGTAAATCCCTATGATTTTCAGAGCTTTGCACCTTTTTCTAAACCTAGCTTGAATATCACAGAATCACAGAATTGTAGGGGTTGGAAGGGACCTCAAGAGATCATTGGGTCCAACCCCACTGCCAAAGCAGGTGTATGTGGTATTTTCTTTTCAGTACTGACAAATAAATTCAGTGAAGCTTGTGTCTTCTACATTTTTCCCTTTACGTTTTCATGTTTGATGGGTGAGGTCAGCCAGTGAAGAGTAAATAGAACCTAAAATGTCTGTTAAAAATAAGTGTATGAATAAAAAGACGAGAAAGAAAGTACTCATAGAAAGTGCTTCCACATTTCAGTATATGCTCACTCATTCTCTTTCAGCTTTCTGAGAAATGTTTTTTGTGAAGTTTTATTCCACAGTGAAACTTGGTAAGAGATTGATTGTTTCAAGTCTTCAGGTGTAGCTATAACTGAAAGAAAACCAAATTGCCTTCTATCATTGAACTGTAGCACACAGAGCAGGATGCAATGGATGCCATTTAAAAAATCAACACATTACCATAATGATTACATGAAACCAAACTTAATTAAACAAAGGCTATATCATCTGTTCAATGAAGCAATTACACATAGTGGTAATGAAGTAAGAGGGAGGTCACAGTTTGTTTCTTAGCAAATATAAAGACATTGGATTTTCACAGTCCGTTTCAATTGTGTATTCACTTTCCAAAGGTACTGTTTTTTGTCTAGCTTAAACTAAACAAAGGTAGTTAGTTTGTTTAGTTGCCAAAGCTAATGTCCATTTTCATGTTCTGTCCTTTTCTGAAACTGCAGTCTGCAGATCTTAGAGTGTGTATGAAGTTTCCATCATTCACAGTGGGAGATGGGCACATGGAGCATTAATGAATAGACTTGCAGTAAGACAGTGTATTACTTGTAGGGAGTACTCAGTTACTTAAATTATCAAAATGTAAGTTGTTCTTGTGCTTTTTCCCTTCTGATGACTTGAACTTGGATAGAAAACTTAGAGAAGTAATTATATTAATGTTATTAAAAATAACAATAATAAAAAGTTTACAAACTGCTTAGGGTAGTTCAGCATGTCTTTTGTATTGAAAAGGTGAAGTGGAATTTTCTGGGCATTTGTTTTCACCTTGTAGACTCAACGTGGTGAAGACTTGTGCATGTTTAACTTTGAGCAGATGAGCAGACACTGATTAAAATAATGTGAGTTTCTTGCATGCTTAAAGTAAAGCACAAGCTTCTTTCAAAGTCAGGCCCTCTGCGTGTAAAATCTCTGCTATGAAGAATGCTAAGAATGTTCTCTTGTTTCTTAATATATTGTTAGTAAGCATTTGTATGCTTTTGTTTTAAATATAGGACCTGTAAAACATCAATCTTTAATATTTCAAGCCCTTTTTCTGAGATGTTCAGCAGGAAAACTATTTAATGGCAGGAATTCCTGTGACAGATGGTTCTTCATTGGTGTCATGACAATCAGTGTGGTTTGAATAATGTTTGCTTTCCTCTTTAAAGGCTGAATGGAAACCTGAATGTCTGTTCATGTCATTGTGCTGCAGTAAAATTTTAAAGATTAGGAAGTGGATTGAGGTATTGATCTGGACTGAATCTGTTTAAAAAAAAAAATGTGGATTTATAAAATTGTGGATTGTGGAAATCCAATTGTGGATTTATAAAAAGAGCATATTTTAAAACTGCAAACTTGTTTTATATACGTTTGAATTGTTTTTATTCTGAAGGGCAACATGCACTCAAATTTAAGTGGTGCTATGTTGTCATATTCTACAGAAACTGTGTAACGTGAAATCAACTTTCTCTATTTGATGTCAGAAAGCAAAAGTCTGAGAAGCACACCTATTGCCAGGTATCTAACATCCTTGAATAATCAGCTTCTTGTACATTATTTTTTAATGATCTTAGATAAATGACAAGAAGGCACAGGTCCATTTTAATATATTTTCTACGACTGTGGGTTGTATTCTTTAAGAAGAAAACACGTTGCTTACATATGTTTTACCATAAATTGAATTCAGGTAAAATCTGGGAATATTTTTCATAATTAATCTGTACTCTAAAATACATTGCAAGTCAGTGTTCAGTTTTGTAATTGAGAAACTGCACATTGTGTAAGTGTTGTATCTGTTTGGCATAGGCATACCAGGGAGCTCTGAGCTCTTATAAAAAAAAATAAATCCCATTTTTATAAAAGGAATGATCTAATTTTAATTCCTTGGGATATTTTCTGGAAGTCTCTGCTTACTATCCTCTAGAAAGCTATTGTTTATGCTATTATATTTTAATTTCAGATTCAAACCGCACAAGAGTTATTCATTTATCACAGCTACTTTTGTGGAATCAACATTGTATGTGTAATAGCATATTAAAATAATAGCATGATTTTTTTAATCTGAATTTTATATCTAATCAATGTCTTCAGTCATGAAGAGGAATTTGCATTGTTGTGTTTGTATATAGAGTATTTGCAGTGCATGATTTAGCTTATGCATTTTATTAAATGCTGTTTAAATGTGGCATTATATTGTTGTGGCTTAAAACTACCACCTAAATGAGGTTTATACTATTAAAGTGAATTACAGATATAAATGCATTCTTGATTTTTATTCGTAAGCTCACTGAATTTCTTAAACATTAGGTGTCGAAGCCCAGTGCTCAATAGGAACAGAAATTTCCCTTCACTGTGAACAAGCTGAGAAGGACTTTTTCCTAAAAGCTTTAGTTCATCTTCAGCCTTCTGCATTTCTCCTTTTTTTTTTTTCTTTTGGTGAAGAAAATATCTACTAACAGATAATACTTTCATCTGTTACTTGCTTTCTACTCCCTGGATTTTAAATTAGGGTAGTGTGTTAGATTTTAGTTCCCTTCAAACACACTTTATAGCAAAGACAATGAAATTGAACTCTTCCCAATGGTAAACACAATGTTATTTATGATGTGGTTGAGATGCACCACATCTTTTACATCTATTTTTATAGAGAAGATGGTTAATTTCAGTTCTCCTTTTCTGCAATTAGGACCCCTACAACTTCAAGGATTTTCATTTAGCAGAAATGAGGCTCAAATGATTTTAGGTTTCAGTTGTCAAAACTAGGTGCTTAAAAGAAAAAAACATACATGCAAAAAACAGGTAATTCTCAGTTAGGGGCCTACTGTGAAGCATGTGGTCTTGTCCCCTAAGCTGAACAAGTTCATCCTCTGACCATTGAGTTTGTGTCCACGTTTGTCCATAACTGGAACTGTGTCCGCATAACCGAGCATTCACTCTGTCAGCCACCAGCGGAGCCTCTAAGAAACAGAACTACTGGAGCTCAGAAGCGCGTTACTGTTCAGGGTCAGCGTGTGTTGCTAGAACGTTGTGGAGCACTTGTGTGCTCTGGGTGTGAACTTATGCATGGAGGTAGGCATATTTTATTTGACCACAAAATGGATTTTTTTTTGGCATTTGATAGAGCCGCGTGGCTTGTTGCAAACAAAAACATACATTCAACCATGCCCTGCCAGCTGTATTAATTTAATTGCTTTTTATATTTCTTATACTATAAAGTATTAGTGACCAAAAGAAAACCCTTGCCCCTAGCATGTTTTGAGATGTCTTTTCCGTCGAGGTACTAGGTTACTAAGAAGGAAATCGCCAGAAATAAAGTGGAAAATGGTTGTGGTTATCCTTTGTTTTGTTCTCCCGGGGAGAGGAGGGGCAGCCCCGTCTTTCTTTCGTTTTAGTTCGTCCCCTGCCTCGCGCGCCCCCGTCACCCGGCCGTCCCGTGCTCCCCTCCCCGGCCGCCGCGGCGCGCCCTGCCTCCCGCTGCACCGCGCCCGGCTGAGGGAGCTGGGGGCGGCCTCGCGCGGGGCAGCGCCGGGGGCCCGGCCCGCCCGCGCTCCCGGCAGCCGTTGGCCGCGGCCGGTCCGCCGGCTGCGGCCCGCGCGGAGAGAGGGCTCGCGGGCCCCGACGCCGGCCGAGCCCCGCGCCGCGGGCGCCCCCGGGCCCGCCGCCCCGGGCCCCGCCCGCCCGCAGGGGGCGGCGCCTCCCGCCCTTCCGGCCGCGGCGGCGCCATGCCGATGAAGGGCCGCTTCCCCGTGCGGCGGACGCTGCAGTACCTCAGCCAGGGCGACGTCATCTTCAAGAGCGCGGTGAAGGTGATGACGGTGAACTACAACACGGCGGGGGAGCTGAGCGAGGGCGCCAGGTGAGCCCGGGGCTGCGCCGGCAGCGCGCCGCGCCTCGGCCGTACCCCGCGGGACCCGCGGTTTAATTTTCCTCCCTCCTTCTAGAAAGTTTGTGTTCTTCAACGTCCCCCAGATCCAGTACAAGAACCCCTGGGTGCAGATCATGCTCTTCAGGAACATGACCCCCTCGCCCTTCCTCCGCTTCTACTTGGGTAGGTGGCGCCGGGCCGGGCCCCGCCGGGAGCCTCCCCGGGCCCCCAGCGAGCGCCGCCTGCGGGGCCGGGGGCGGTGCGCGGGGTCCCGGCGGCGGCCGCCGCGTCTCGGCCTTGCTGCGCGGGGCGATGGCTTGGCGGTGCCTGGTGAGCGATGTGCGTTGGTATTAACTGCAGTAGGGCAGCAGGTTTCACACATTTTTTTTTTAGTTTCGTGCTTTTTAAAACGCTTTTTTTGTAGGCACGGTGAAATTGCACGTGGTGGGCAGGGAAGGGGCTGTGGGGACTTCCGCCATAGTACCATGATTTTTTTTAACAGACAGCGGAGAACAAGTTTTGGTTGACGTGGAAGATAAAACCAACAAGGAGATAACTGAGCACATTAAAAAAATCTTGGGGAAAAGCAAGTAAGTAACAATATGCTGATGTACACACATCATAGGATGTAGCATACATCATAATACAGTCCCTACAAACTTGTCGAGTATATAGGATTTTTTTTTCCAAATAAATTGTCAAATTTAACCGGGTAAAGCCGTCCTTCTGGTAAGTTGTGTATCGGGAATGGATAGGAAAGGCTGCCATTCAGGCTTCCGATAGTAACAAACTAATCTCTTTTTCTAGAGAAACACTTGAAAAAGAGGAAAGAGAAAGAAAAAAACTATCACATCCTGCAACTTTTGGGCCCAAGAAGTATCATCTGCGAGAGTGCATGTGTGAAATTGAAGGCCAAGTTCCCTGCCCTGCCTTTGTGCCACTACCCAAAGAGATGAGGGGAAAATATAAAGCTGCTTTGAAAAATGAAGCATCAGCCTGAAATCTCGAGCCATGCAGTTGTTTCCTCAGGGCTGGGTGATCAAGGTGCTTCAGTGAGAGACAAGGGTTAAAACATCATGGAAACAGGAACAAGCAAGTTTGTGTGATACTGACATTCTTGTCCCATAATTCTTACAGCTACAACTAGAATAATTAAAATGAAAAATATTAAATAAATGTAAGTTAAAAAAGCAGCTTTTGTTGTGCCAGTTTTACAAAGTATTGCAGTCAAAGCTGTGTGAAAGCAAGAAGGAGAACTGACCAGAGCCATGTTTTGTACTCATGCCTACAGATAAAACGTTACAGCAAAAATAGCAGATTCACAGCATGGCTGGTGGTGGAAGGGACCTCTGGAGGGCATCTGGTCCAACCTCCTCCAGCAGGAACACCTAGAACAGGCTGATGGTCTTTGATGATCTTGAAGGGAGACTCCACAGCATCTTGGACAACCTGCACAAGAACTCCATCACCCTCACAGCAGATGTCTTTTCTGATGTTCAAAGGGATCTCTTCCCGTGTTCCAGTTTGTGCCCATTGCCTCTTGCTTGACACTACCATCCTTGAAACTTCTCTTCAGGTATTTGTGTACATTGATAAAATTCTTCCTCCCTGCCACATGCCTTCTCCTCTTTAGGCTCTCAGCCTTTCTTTGCAAGAGAGATGCTTCTAGCCCTTAATCATCTTAGCGGCCCTTTGGACTCTGACCAGTAGCTCCAAGTCTCTCTCATACTGGGAAGCCCACAACTGGAGCCAGAACTCCAGCTGTGGAGTAGCAGTACTTCTTACTGGTTCTATGGGGAAGGATCACGCAGCCTGCTGGCAGTAGTTTGCCTGATGCAGTTCCCAAGATCATGTTTGCTTTGAGATAGAGAAACTAGGGGTAAAAGTCGATTTCTCTTAAAAGCAGCACAGGGTTCCACAGACTCTCAGAACATTTCAAATGTTCCCACCCATTTCCAGCTTGTACTAACTGAAGACAGCCAAATGACATACTCCCAACTGAAACTGCATACTGAAATGAAGGCCAAAAAGAAAAACCCACAAGCAAAGGAGACGCATAGCTAGACAACTTGACTTCCAGGTAATTCTAGTCAGCAAGTTCAGTGTGCTTCATAGTCCAGTGCTGCTGCTCTGTAACTGCTTTTCCTTCAGCTGCTCCTTGACCCTGAACATGATCAGAATAGCTTCTGCCTCACCAAACAATTACAGTGTACCTATAATAGTATATATAAATACATGATAGATAGTACTACAGTGCTTTGAATTATGTCGTTGCATATAGTATTAAGCCAGGATTATCTATTTCTGCAGTAATTTGAACATATACTAGCATTTCTGAGCAGGTGGTTGAATACAGAATTTCACACCTACGTGAATGAGCAACCTCTAAAAATCATCAAGGGCAAATACAGCACAAAATAAATGTTTATTTCATCTCTGTTTACAAAGTTTTCATACAGAGTAGTGCATGCAATGTTAACAAATGTCAATGCAAGTTATTTATTTAGCTTTATGGTTATGTCATCTTCATTTTGTTGTGCCTTGTGAGCCTTACAGCAATCCAAATACCAGTGAATGTCTTCACATTAGAGATGACTTTAGTATCAGATTGCTAGTCACATTTAACACTGACACTGATCATGAGGTATGCTAGTCTGTTACCTGCTTGTAAAAATATGTTGTTACATATACAATAAGGATACTTTATTAGTGTATTAGGCTGAAAATACAAAGAATGCAAGATAGTTACAACAAGGAAAAAACAATTCTAAAAGCAAAAGCTGAAACCACTGAAACATTCTTTTTGCATCAACATCAAAAGAAGTTTTGGGTTATAGTGCAGGGAGCAGTCCTCTTGACTCACAAACTAGTCTGTCTTAAATAGTTACCCTATACTACTACTTTTAAAACAATTCTGTGTATAAAGGGGATAAAGTTTAGCTATCTTAATGTGTTTCTTTATCTTGCTGCCTTCCTAAGTCTGGTGCCACAGTGCACTTTTGTGCTACTTGACAACCTTTCAGAATCCTTTGTTCTTTATTTCATTTGGTGCAAAGTAACACTAAGGGACTCAATCAACAATAATAAAACACCTTAGTATAAACCCTCAGGGTCTTACGACAACCCATTCTGCACACCTTTCAAACTCAAATTTATGCTACAGTAAAAGAACAGCTATGTTCTTCAAGTGGCTGCTCTAAATTATTTTGATCATTTACTAGTGTTACTGAGGATATGTTTTCTTTGTTTGAAACAGAAGTTCTACAAGTCCATACCTCCACATATTTACAAAAAAGTAAAACTAGGGTTCTTGCTGTTTAGGTAGCACGATTATATCTGTGTCTCAGAAATATTACGTGATGTTCACATTATAGCTATGCTATTCATGTTATTGGAGACATAGTTAAAAGAAGTGTCCTGTTCCATACAACTGCACTTCTGTATAAGCCCACCATTATTAGTGCTGTACAGTGCGATCTGCCCAATTCCTCTATTTCAGCTTTAATTAAATACACCCTTTTGACTAACTCCTCCCAACCACCTTTTCAAACACCAATGCCTGACAATGGACCTCTGCCTCTCAAAGGCAAAAATCAAAGCAGATCAGGCACAGTCTTTTGCAAAGATACATGCTGACTTAACATTGAATGATTCTACATTTCGATATCAGTATCTACGTTACCAATCTTCAGAAGCCCAGCATTAAGCCTCCCTGCACCACAGATGCTGGCCATCCTCTAGCCATCCCCCAGGTCACAGGTTCACACCAAGACTCCAATCTGGAGCTTCTTATTTAAGACAGCTGTGCCTGATTCTCTTAATTTCTTTTGATGGGAATCAAGTGTAAGATAGGATCTGCTATTTGGCACCATCGCAGCCCAGCTTTCACTGAATTCCAGTTTAGTGGCACTTCAGCTCTCCATTATAAACAGAACTTCTGTTCTCTAAATGCTATGAAGAGGGTTCCAGTCTCACAGATAAAACAAACATGATCATTCTGTTACCCAGAAGACATAAAGGAATATACAAGTTCCACAATACAGTTAGGGATTGCAGGGTCACCTTTTAAAACTGTAGTTTGTGCTAGCCTGACATTCTTCTCCCTGTGAACGAGCATTTAGGTATTCATTCCCACACAGATTGGTCTCTGAAGCCAGTTCAGCTTTCTCTCTTACACTGCAATTTGTGCGTAGAGTAACTGGGAAATTAGAAATGATGAAAGGGCAGCACCCAAATTTTACTCATGAATTTTTATAAACACTTCTAAAAAGTTACTCATGTTAAGATCAGTTACAAAGTTTTTCCTCATAGTCTTAAAATCCCTTTTATGTATTAGCATTGCACAAAATTGATCTGCAGCCTGGGTATTCTGTATCTCAAAGAATCACAGCAGCCTTTTAACAGCACTTTCCTGTAACTCCATTAGGGCAACTAGGCTAGCCTGTAACACTTGTACTGTGCCATTATCAAAAGACGCATACATTTTAGAAACATTTTCATCTCTTTAGTCAGAGTGCCACTTGAAAAACCAATAATACACCTAGTACAATAACACAAGAGAAAGGAGGAAAGATGACGAACCAACCCTGAAACCATTTCCAAGTTGTAGTTCCCTGTTACCACTTAACTCTTTTGACCAAATACACAATAAGACCAATTACCACTAAGAGGGTTGTAACAAGTTATTGTAAAATTTCTTAGCATAAGTGTTCAAGACTAGCAGCATTCCTCAATTTTCTTTCTTCAAGGCTGAGTAGTAGTGGAAATACGTAAATGAAAGTGCGTAAAAAAATCCCACAAGATTCTCCCAATTCCCTCTTGTAACCTGTACTCCTGTTTATCTGTTCTACTTTCCCATCTTTAACAGTGGACATGAAATAATTATTACACAGCCCTACTGCTGCTTCAACAGTTGGATTTCTCCTTTTGTTTTGCTAAGGTGCACTTCAATTCCTTCAAGTTCTCTGTCAGTACCTCCACCTCATCCATTCGCCCACTATGTTTGGCATCAAATATATAGGCTTTAATATTATCTATCTGTTGGAGAAGCAGTTCCTCCTCTATAGCCTCCTCTTCTGAGATCTCATTGCCATCCTCCACTTCAAAGGGATTGGTAGAAGATCCCTCTTCAAATGGATTCCCAGAATTCCAATTGCCCCCAGACTCTTGACATGGATCTTCATCCTCTTCAAAGGGGTTTGAAGTACTGACAGATGCTTCATTAGTTTGTTCATCCTCCTCAGTCTCAAATGGATTATATTCTTTTTTATCACTTTGTAGAACAGCATTAGAGAAAGAAATCAGCGGAGAAACGTCTTTGGCAAATGGGTTAGCAGGATCTTCTTCTGATAGAGGGGTATCTGCTTCATCTTCAAAGGGGTTTAGACAGGCTGCCCTATTTTGGTCTTTGTCGCACTGTGGGACATTCTGGGGTTTGACTGGAAAGATAAAGTACTCTTTAGCTGGCAGCTGTTGAACAGCAGTAGTTTCAAAACTTGGGTTCCCTTTCATCTGAGTAATATCCAAATCCAATCCATGTGCTATCAAGTTCTGATTTTCTTTTGCAACTTCATGCTGATGCTGCTTGACTTCTCTGAAGTCTAAGGAGTGTGTCCTTGCATGTTGAGACATGAATTTGTGGTGTTCTCTTTCCCATTCTTTTTCACAAAGGACCTGAAGTTCCTCCCTCTGCATCTCTTCCTCTTCTGCCTGTTTTCTAGAAAGCTCAATAGCTTTCAGAGTTTGTTGTTGATCGTATTCATCCTGAAGCTGCCTCAGGTTCTCTTGCAACATACGGACCTCGTCTAGCCGATTAGCTGCTTTTGCTTGCTTAATAAAGGATGTGATGTTGTCAATCTGCTGAAGAAGTGGGTCTGCTATCTCACATTGTCGAGATACACTAGATGTAGGTAACCAGCCTTCAGATTTCCTGACTGTTCCTTTTCTTAGGTGACTTGCATCACCGTTAACTGCAGCTACAGATCTGGAAGTCGAGTCCTTCTGCTTTTCCTCTTGTCTTCTGTGTGTTTCAAGAGCCGCCTAAAACAAACATGTAGGGAGAGAACACCACGATTTTTTTTTTAATATCCGTAGGTACAAAAAGTTAGGCTTTATCTACCTTAGACACTGCTGTCACAAACAGATCAGTTCCACTTTTGCTTACTCTGCAGAAAATGGTCATTTCCGTAATATTGCCTAGATGTTTCCCTTCAGTTTATTTGTGAAAGTACTTAATATCCCTTCATATCTGCCTGTACAAACTTGAGGGCAAGGAGGAACAGTGACAGCGTTATACATAGAGCAGAAAATGCCTAATCCAACTGTCCAAAGAGTGGCCTCAAACTGATTTGTACAGTAACTGTATCACAGTCAACTACAGCAGGTACTTCTGTAATAGAGCATCAGTGTTAAAGATCACTGATGATACTAGCTTTTGGAATGCAATGATTTTTATTTCTCAACTTCTACCTCAACATAAAGTTGGTTTATTTTACATTTAGTGATGTCCTCCCTCCTAACTGGAAAAAAAATAATCCCAAACCTCTCTGAAGATGCATCCTTATTCTAGATATTTTTCTTCTTTTTTTTTTTTAACCACCTAAAGAAGTCTCCGAATTCTACTTGTGCAAATGAACTCCAGAACACAATTTGAAAATCCACATAAGCTAAGATACTTAAAGGCTTTCTGCTGCAGTACTGCAGAGCAACAGCACGAGTAAGCAAGTCGTTGCTACTTTCTAGAAGTACCCAGCTCTCAGTACTGACCTCTGTCTCTCTGTTCTAGGTAGAAATACAATGACTGTATTACACACATCCCTGAAAATGGACATGGAATGATCAACACCAAAAAATTTTTTTTGAAGTCCAATGTTAAGGACAGCTATTCATTCATATACACAGAGGTACTAATACATTGAGATTAACTCTGAGTTGTAAATAACTGTGCATTTCTTTAAGACCTTGAAGGAGGCCCTCATACAAGATACAGATCTTAACCTGTCTTACCATATGCAGTCTTCTCTTCTTCAGTTCTTCATACTGATCTTTGGTTGGCAGGGACATTAGGCCAAGCAGTTTTTCCTGGCAAAAATTGAAATATTTACAGTTTTACTTGCAGGCGTTCAGCCAAATTTTCAGGATTTTTTTTTTCTTGAATATAGAAATACCACCAACAGAACACAGACAAATAAGAGGGACTTCTACACTATAGTTACTGCTGCAAGTCTGAGCATATCATGGCTGCCTTAACTATACCGCTAGCTAGGCTCAACCTCCACCAGAGACAAAGCAAAGATCTCTCAAGCCCCGGAACACAATACTGCTCTGACTACACGATCCATTCGGTGGAACTACAGAAAAATCCACAGAACTAAACATTCTGTCAAAATAGTTTTAAACCATGGGGATGCCCAGCAAAGATGACAACACTACATAAAACTTAAATTCAGCTCATAACATATGTTTAATTTACCTGAACAAAAAGTGTAGCTGAGTATCTTATCATTCTCTGAAGCTGTAGTGTTTTAGGATGAGGTTGGGGCTCTTCATGCAAGCCTAGGTTCAAAATCTTCTTACTGAATCAAAGCAAATGTACGATCTGATCAGTTCAAAAACAAAGGCCAAGGAAAATACAACAGAAAATGAGGCAGACAATATCAAATTAACATTTTCCAATGTTCTTTTAGGTAAGCCATTCTAGATACTACAAATTGTAACACTTAAAAAAAACTATGCCTCTATTTGTCTCCTCTGCATTTAAGTTATTTTCACTACAAAGGAATGTATGGTTGGAAAAGGAAGTAGAGCTTGATAGTGCACAGGAACAGCATCTACCTTTCAACATCCTCATTACAACTGAGCAGACAAGTTGACTATGAATAAGCAGGTAGATGTTACACAAACATAGGCCCCAACAGTTGAGAATAAGAAAAACTACAGAAAAGTCATCACAGAAGGATATACAGCACAAGCTGTATTGGAAGAGGAAAAAAAATCCTGTTTTTCTTTATTGTTATGATGCACATGAGAGAAAGCAATAGGCAGCTCGTGCACACTTTCTTTACCTTAAGGCATCTATAAATTCATATACTCTTTGAATCTCCACTCTCAAGTCATTTGCATGTTCAAGATTGTAAGTCGTCTCCCCGGCACTAAGAAATAAATACAACTTTATTGTAAGCCATGCATCAAGCTAATAATAAATACAACACTGGAAGTTATCCCAAGGAGATGTCAACAAATGTAAAGATAGTTAATCCTTTAAAATGCTTTTATTTTGAGCTCATTGTGTTTAAAAGCCTTTTCATTCTGACAGAAGTGGAAAGTGATAATCAACTTATGAATGTGAAGATTTAATAGATCATTTTATTTATGATTTTATTATTTACACTTATAGGAGAAATTGGATTTTAATACAAGAAGAATCCCACTCTATCAATAATATCTAAAATGTACACAACCTAACAAATACATTCATTCTGTGTTTTTTTTCCAGGCCACTGGGTGCAGGAAAAAAACGAAACAAAACACTCACTGATTGAATAAGACGACTATACCACTAAAGTAGTTCTCTCTGCTTACGTTTGTCAGAAAGCAAAAGTCTACAACCCCATATGGGTGTCATACTTAAGATGCTAGCAACTAACTGCATCTACACGGAGATCCAATCACTAGAATCCTGTATTTATTGAGAAAACGAATTAACATTTAACAGGGAAGACTCTTCACCAGTTTTTAAGCTTCCCTCTCCTTTTATATCTCAAATACACAAAATAATGATCACGCCCTCAAAAATAACAACTTTTCAGGACTCAGTACTAGTCAGAATGAAGTACGCAATGCAAAATCCTTAGTGTAATACTTATCTCTTAATCTGCAAAACTTGTAAGATCCTTAGTGGGTCAGCTAAGTCACAAGTGACCATACCTTAACATTTAAATATCTGCCTCTGTAAGAACTGAACACAGACGTATAGTTGTATCTGTGTTTAGATTTACTAAGTGAAACCTGAATAAAGGAAGGAACCCCCCTATTAATTCAACAACACAGAAAGTCAGGAAGTCAAGTAGGGAAAACAAAACCACTCACATTTTTGTAAGGGTTTAAAGAAATGCAAAACGTGATTGTTGTTACAATCCTTTTGAGGGGAGATCCTAGTGCTCTTTAAGAGGTGATCAAACATTGTAATTTGGGAAGGAGTCAGGATCCAAGTCAGCACAGTATACACCATGTATGCATTTCTGCATACTGCTAATTCTCTGAAATTTTCACTATGTTATGAAAAAAATATTTTTAGTAGTACAAATTCAGATTAAAAAAACCAACCCTCATAGTAGCCTACTTCACATCTCCTTTGGAACAACTTCCAGAAATTTGCTGTACAGCTTCCTTCTTTGCCCTATAAGCTCCTTGAAATCCACCGATTTCAGCAATACCGCAAATGGCAGAAGTGACTTTTTTATAGCCAAGAAATGTACTGTTTTTCCCTCTAGTCTTCACTACTCTATTACATTTCATACATTAAGCACATGTGGCAGTCTTATATTACATTTATTCAGTATGGCAAGTCTTTCAGCAGGTCATTACAATTAAGGATGTAAGTAACGTAAGTCCTAATTATATTCAGTTCTGTAACATTAAATTCTGACTATGCTTAAATCAGAAGCTGTATTTAAGACTGATAAAACCATAGAATTTCTCCCATTCTACAAGTTGAAAGCATAACCCTAGCATTATTACTTTTTAAAAATTATTTTTAAATACAAATTTATGGGAAGAAAATATTAATCCAGGCACCCAAGTGATGCACCAAAACTCTGGAATTAATAAGTCATATGTTAATTAGTAAGAGATCACAGGGATGACACTCATCAGCTTTAATACTTGCTTTAATAATCTATTCCATTAATCAACATGGGGTTTTGACAGGTATTTGTCTAGATTTTTTAAAAAAATAGAGTACTTTCTCATGACCTACACAATCTTGTAGCCTTAGCACATCACTTCTTTACTACTTCTCACTTTTACAGCTGCATAAAAACGCATATATTCACAAACAAAATTAGTAAATAGGGCTTACTTTAGCGATTCTGCCATCTTTATATATTCTGGCGCCTTCTGGTCAACCTTCTCCATACAGAGTCGGAGTTTCTTATTTAAAACAAAGTGTATAAAAAGAACTCGCGTCAAAACACAAATGTAAGCACATGCTGACATAAGCCTTTCAATGTGCCTATGCACACTCCAAGCTAACAGTGATGAAAGCCATTTGACTATTAAGGATCACAGCGCCCTTCAGCTGTCCTCAGAATACAGATGCCATGGTCAGGAACAGAGAGAATCTCTGTACCCCTGCAAGGTGAACTTGAATTCAGAAGCTGTTCTAATGGGAAACTTAGGCAACTTCTAGTCTTAGTTTCCTCATAGAGAGCATCAACAGAAAGTCCCATTAATACTAACCTTGGGGCTGGGAGAAAGGCTTACAGACTGTATTGAATACCCAATGACTGTCAGTACCTGCTATCAAAGCATATTTGAACATAAAAGTTCCAGCCATACGCTGTTGGTCAATTTAGATGGTTCCAAAAAGTATTTACCACTGGTGTGAGGACAGAGTGCTGACAACATGAAGTCGTACAGTTCCAGTGCAGCCCATTAACAAAGCGCACAGCACATCACTGGTTTAATAAGGACTGTTCTGAGGAATCCCAGTTGACATAGTTCACAATTTCAAGAGGCAACTCAGAACTATTAGTTTCAGATGCAGAGAATAAAGCTGTGCCTTAAAATGAGGGTTTAAGTTATCATGGGTTATAAGTACTACATGGCACCTGGCTCCATCATTTCAGATTTTTCTTTGTTATGTGGCATCAACACCCAATACAGTCTATCATCTGTACACAGGCAAATACTAAGCCATAAATAGCTTGGACATGAGAGAACAAGCCAAAAACCAGGTAGCAACAACTGCAGGTATATATACTGAGTATGAAAACAGCAAGGAGCTTGATTTTACCTCATAGAGTTTCACAATCTCTGGAGTGTATTCTCTCTCATCAATCTGTTGTTCTCTTTTCAGCAGGGTGTCTTTGCAGTGCTGACAACAACGGATTCGGTCATCATCCTTCTCATCCAGAACTGAGCTTACACTGCTTATGCTGCTAATGCTGCCACGGCGGGAGCCATGGACGCTATTAGGTGAAGAGCTTGGGCTAGTATGAGAACTCAAGGCCTCTTTGCTGGCACTGGTGAGTTTGCCTAGAAGTTATACACAGGTAATTTTACATTGATTGGAGAGACCAACAGATTTTACCAACACAAATTAATTGAACTTTTAACCGAAGCTAGTATTACCTGAAATACTAGAAAACTGTCTTGAAAAAGTTTGCTGAAAGACATGCAAGGAACCCATGACAACCAGATCTACATGTCAGAATTTGGGTCTTCACTGTAAGATCCTGCTCTATTCTAAAAGCAGCTAGAGAGCACTCTACTGGGAACCACTTGCATACTTTATGCCTAGAAACATTCTCACATTATCCTGAGTTGAACGTTGGAGCTTGCATAGTTACAAAACAGTGTGTGGAGAAGAGGTATGTTAATGCTGTACTTATTTTGTGCTTGAATTCTCTGAAGATCCCAATTAACATCATTTATTTCCACAGAACATAGTTTCCCCTCCAATGCACTAGATAAGGAAGGAAACTAAAGTTGAAAGTGCTTCCTAACAGGCTTGTGGATAAATTACCTTGATGTCAACAGTTGGACAATTGTGGGCAAGATTTGAAATATCCACAGCAGTTTTAAATGTCAAGAACTTCTGGAGTTATAACTCCAAGAATTAATACCTCCAGAGCTACGGTACTCAGTACAATTTTGGAATATGCCACAACTAGTAATACTATGTACTAGTATATTCTAGTAACTTTTTCAGCATTATGTAACACTTCCCAATCTGAAGAAGGAACAGAGACAAAGACTGTAGAAATCATTCTTCTTACTCTGTTTTGCAGACAAGTGTCTGCAGGGAACTGACTGACACACTGAAGAATGAGTTTCCCATGCAAACGGAATATTAAGCTTGTTTTCTTGTTCCAAAAAGCCAGGATGCCATTAGCACCCTGAGTGAGATAAGGAAAGGAGGAATTAACACTACCCACTGCACTTACTTGCCAAAGGAAGACCGACAAGTTCCATGCACTTCTTGCACATAATAGACCCACAAAGGCGGCAATGGTGACGTCGATTTCGAATACTGAACTTACTGCCACAGTCTGGGCAGAATGGAACATCCTGATCATTGACCCAAGGCACAACAGACTTCTCTATAGCTACAATCGGGTGGAGAGGGAGGGAATACACACAATGTAAGATATTCAATTAATTCCTTTGCTGGTAAACTATAGCAGCAAGTAGTCTGAGGTAAGCTCATACCAACCTCTTATTTTAGTGGACTCGGTATTTGCTCTGTCAAACGATGTAAGCTAGTAGAAGACAAACAACACATTCAAGAAAACTGCACTTTTGTAAGAAAAAAAAGGCAAGAACTCCACAACCTCCTAACCCCCCATCCCATCCCAACAGGAAAAGTCTGCCATCTTTAAAAGCCTGTTTTACGTTAGATTCCTGCAACCTTCCTGATTGTTTCTAATGCTATATTCAGACAAGTAGTGCTAACCAATTACCGCCAAACCTGCTCCAGTCAGAGCATTTGGACATAGTTCTTAGATCATCCAACATTATTGCAAGTAAAAATGCAAATAAATCATATGTCAGTGGTGGATTTTGCTGAATGACGAGCTGGAAAAGTCCTGACACGTTAGGGAGAAACTTTGTAAGGTGAAAGATGGAGAAAACATACAGAAAACACAGATGGTTCTTAAGTACATGAAAACAGCATTTTCAGTTTGAAAATACTGCACAGAAACAGAATTCATATGTGCAGTACAGAGTCAGACCAAACTACATAAGGATAAAAAAAGCACAGTAACTTGTAAAGAGTCATAATTTAGTATCCTTTAAAAAGTGCACTTCTGCATAAATGGGCACCCTTCACACTAAAACATGACTATATGTCTAGGAAACATTTAAGAGACTAGAATATTAAAAAAGCAGCAAAATTACCTTTTCTAACCTGATTATTAACTTATTGACTTCAACTACATAGTGATCAATCCTGGCTGCTCGGTGTTTCTTAAAATCAGAAAGATGGCTTCTCATAGCACCTTGGGAGAGAGCAGAAAGTTTTCAGAGTCACCTAGGTGTTTTACATGGATTTAAATGCATATAAATGCCTCTTGAAAGGCAGCTATCCCTTATTTTTCACCATTTATTTCTCAGGTTCAAATGGCATTTTAATGACATTAGGATGCTAAGTTTTTGCGGTTCTGCTCCACATAAAACATGTGGATTAAAGCCTAATTAATGGTGTTTTATTTCTACTACAGAAAAACTAAGAACACTACGTTAAAGAGAACAACTGCAATATTTTTTTTTTTAATCTCCATCCCTCAGTTACATTTGGCAAGCTATTATCAGCTAGCACTTATCTCAAAACCAGCTCCCATTATTTCCTGACTACATCTGGAACAAAGGCAAGATGCAGGTCCAGTGATTATTTGAGGTCTACACAACAGCATCTTCTCTTTCAGATTTCTGATCATCCTTCTCACTTTTAGAGGTCTGAACCAAATCCTCAATCACAGTTCAGGTCTACAGAAACGTCATCACCAAGTACGCAGAAGATCAGTACAGCATCTATTTAAGAAATACACAATTCATTCTCAACAAAATCGGGTTTAAGTTTTAATCCTTTTCTTAATAACATAAACCAGATACTGAAAAATCAAGACACAGACAAAATAAGTTATCTTTCTTCTGACTGGTAGAACACAAAAGCAGATGTTGCTCTTTGACACTAACTGTACAAACAAAGGACGTCACTTCCTCATTCTAACAAAAAGATGTAAAAAACCCTCCATAGCTGAATTCAGAGGAATGGGAGAGCCCCTCTGGCTAACTGAATTCAATCTCTGATTTGGAGACATTACAGGACCCCTTTCACAAATCCACCAAATCCTATCCTAAAATCCCTAAGGTTCATATTCCCCACTCTGATCAGAAACCTTCTGTTAATTCACTGCTTCAATTTATTCTTAGCTACTAATTTTGACTATTTCAGCAGCAATCATGGTATGAAGTCAAAAGTACAATGATCTGCAGAACTCAGACTCAAAGGACAAAGTCCTCATCTGCCAGCAGCACAGGAAAACTCCCAGGACCCGCAAGAGACAGTGCCGTCTCCTCTCCCTGAAAATAACCATAAAATTTCTGCAATAATAAAAGGCAATTTCCAGTAACAGTATTTGTAATTAATGGCTCAGTCAACATATTATTTAACTTTTGCAAAGTTTAAATCTATAGCCATAGTTGTTTTATTTTTGTTTGATTAATTTAAACCTCTTTTTAATGTGAGATTACCTATACCTCAAATCCAAAGAAATAGCTGAAAGTTCAAATCAGGGGACAAGCATTTTGTCAGGCATATAAGCTAACATCTACTTGAACAGTAACCCAAAAGGCAGAGATTTAATATGGCGATAGCTTATTAATCAGTGGATTATCTGTTTTGTTAAAAGCCACAAGATGCATGCAGAACACCTCAAAGCTAGATGAACAGTGCTAAATATATATCCAGCAAAACTCAACAGCTCAGGTGCAGTGAAATAACAATTAACCATGCTCTCAAGGGGTTTGAGTGTTGATTCTATAACACACACACGTATTTTCCACATCATCCCACACAACATAGGCAGGCTGCACAGAATCAATATGCAAGCCATAACCCCATGCTACAGTAAATCAAATGTAATACAGACAATTCCATGCAGCTTCAGCAAAACTGTTCAATTTCCCCAGCGAAGATTAAAATAAGAGTTAACCCCCCTGCGTATTGCTCTAGCTCTCCTACCTACTTCTTGGGGCTCCCACATGTATGGATCTATTCCACCATAGCTGAATGATTCATATCGTTCCTGACATCCAGAATCAGTTCTGCCATCTCCTTCTTGTTTCAGTAGTTTCTTCTTCGCTCTTTTGGCCTTCTGGACTAGATCTGAAAAAGATAAAACCACATACCAAACAGGAGGCAGTTAGTTACCCGGTATTTGCCATGTGAAACCAGCATGGAATACTCCCTATCTTTCAACACAAATCTTTTTCCATGATAATAAGTCAACACGTCCTGTTTAAAAGCAGAGCGTGGAGCATTCTAACGAAATGCTCTTTGTTATCTGTCAAAGTAGTGCTAAGGCCCTAATAGCAAACCAGTAGTCTTAGGCTCTCCATTCAGGGACATCGCTGGAAACAGTAAACCGTATTAAATTGGGGGACCCCATGCCACAGCACACGGGGACACCGTGTACGTACTATCTCTTAGTTCCCAGTGATTTGTGTCCGATTCGAGTGTGTTCAACACTTTCTTTGTATTTTGGCACAAAGTCCAAGTTAAGAATTTCAATATGCTTGTACATCTAAATAACTTCAAAAGTATTAAACAGATCAGTGCATTATTTTCATGCAAACGCTAGTGAGAGGAGAGCAGTCTCCTGGGCCAAAAACAAGACTGGGAACTTGAAATTTGAGCATTTTTATTGCCCTTGCATCTGTGCTCTCCTCTGGATATTCTATCTCCTAGAATTAGTTCAATTAGAAAAAAAAAAAAAAACAGAATGCAGATATTTTATATTCAATAAAAGAAGCATTTGGGAAATCTTAGGAAGACTAAGCTGTTGTTTTCTTCTTATCACAATGAAAACCATATTGCTGTTCTGGCTTAAACACTTGACTGAAGCAAGCGTCTGTAATTCACCTACTTATGACAGCGGCGTGCCCATGAAGAGAACACGACTGCACTACTGGCCAGTCTACCTCCACTGTCCGAGAACAAGACAGTGCTAACAGCTGAGACGTAACCAGACAGATGGAAAGCAAATTCAAGACTTAAGAAATACTCAGCTGTGGTACTCTTAAGATAGGCTTATTAAAAACACGAACTTTCCTCAGAAAAGAAACTTTTGAAGTAATGACCGTTGATCTCCGAGGGAAGGGAAAAAAGTAAAAGCAAAGACTTTTTATATGGGACACACAGACCTACCACCAAATTTTGCATACTCTTCCCTCCATGTAAAGTGATACTATGTATGCTTTGGGGGGGGAGGGTTGTATTTTAGTTAACAGGAGTACAAAGGGATTTTCCACACACCAGTAAAAGCCAGTAGTCCATAGCAGAACTCAGGGACACTCCCTGCATCTACTGCCAGCTCCACCATACAAATTCTTTTCCACCTTTTCCCCCCCACCATCCTTCCTTAACCAACCCCTAGAGTTTTAGCTGCTGTCAAACCAAGGGACGAGTGAATTGGTACCTGACAAGTACCAGAGATCGCCCGTGTTCTGCAAGGTCTTTGACTAATGCTTGGGAATTCACTTGCCTTACAGTGTAAATCGGAGGGCTCTCTCACTGAACAAACAAACAAAGAAACAAAAAACCACACCAAGACCCCCCGGCCACCCGCGCCAGTAACAAAGCCCACGCGTGCGGTCAGACATCCGGGGAGCGGGGCCTCTCCCGTGCCCGCACGCCGGGAAGGGCGGGGCGCGGCGCCAGGAACCGCGCCCGGCCCGGCCCCGGCCCCGCCCCGGCCCGCTCCGACGGGGCCGGGCCCCGCGCCCCGCAGCCCGGTGACCGCGGTGCTCCGGCGGCTGAGGGGCTGCCGCTGCCCGGGGCCCGCCGCGCCGCGCCCTTACTTCGGAGCTGCGCCCTGACGTCCCTGTCCTCGCCCGAGTGCTCCTGCTCGTAGTGCGCCTGCAGCTGGTGGAACGCGCGGAGGTCCTTCAGGCACAGCGGGCACAGGAAGCCTTCCCGCACCTCCGCCGGGTCCCCGAAGGGCGGCGGGCAGCCACACGCCATCGCGCCGGCTCGGCTCGGCTCGGCTCAGCTCAGCTCAGCGGCGGCCCCGCGGCGAGCGGCGGGGCGCGGCGGCATCGTCCTTCGCGCTCCTGCAACGGGGAGACGCGGGGCGTCGGGACGGGACGGGCCCTCCCCGACCCCGCGGCCTTTCCCTGCTCGCCGGGGGGGGGCCGGCACAGCCGGAAGGGACCGCGGCGGGGCGGGGCCGCGCAGGCGCGGGAGGCGGCACGCAGGGGGCGGGGCCGCGCCTCGCGCCGTCGGCCGAGGGTCACCGCCCCGCCCCGCCCGGCCGAGGGGCGCCGCCGGCCCTGAGGCCCTCAGCTCACCTCGGCTCAGCCCGGCCCGCCTCAGCCCGCCTCGGCGCGGCCCGGCCGCCAGGCAGCAGGTGCGGGCCTCCAGCGGCAGGGGGCCGCGGGCCGCCGCCCGCCCCGGAGCAGCAGCGCCCGGCGGAGGGCGGAGCGAGCGCCGGGCCGTCGGGGGGCGGGGGCCGGGGCCGAGGGAGGTGCCCGCGGGCCGGGCGGCGGGCGGGGCCCGGCGGAGGCCGCCCTGCCGGGCGCCGAGCTGTCCGTGCGGGCGGCGGCCGCCCCCTGCCTGCGGCGAGGCGCCCCGGGGCTGTGGCGCGCGGGGCCGGCGGCGATGGCGGCCGGGCCGGGCCGGGCCCGCGGGTTCGCAGCCGCCTGGCGGAGGACGAGGCGGGGCAGGAGCGGCGGCGGGCGCCGAGCACCCCCGCAGCCCGGCCGTCCGCGAGCTGCGGGGCCCGCGGCGTCCGCGAAACCGGCACGCGGGTGCGTGGGGCCCGGGCCGCGCCCCGCCGAGCGCCCCGCGCCGGCCGCCCCTCTGCCGGCGGCCGGAGCGCGCCGTACCTCGGGTCCCCGCCCCGCCGTTGCCGGCACGAGGAGCGGTGCCGCCGACGTGCCAGGCCCGAGGCCCGCTCCTCCCGTCAGAGTTGTTCAAAAGGGAGCGTCGGACGCGGGTACGCCGCGGCGCCGGGCGGCGCGCTTCTCGGAGCCGTAAGCGGCGTGCGGGAACCCCGCTGCTGCTCGTCTTTGGCACCTGAGCAATCGTGTAAATCAACGGCAAACCCTTTTAAATATCCCCTTTCTGATGCTAGTTTCTGTTGAATCTCAACTGGCAGAAATCTGTGCTGTCCCGCGTTCTCCAGTGTGCGGAGGAAATCATAGGAGGGTGTAATTCTGCTTCTGTTTCACCTGTTAGAATTACAGGTTTGGAGACAGAGATTTTCTTACGTGTCAATGCTCGTTATACTCAAGCCCTGCCTGCCTGTTTTGGGTGGATTATCACAGCTAATGTCCCCCAGTCTCATGCTCAAAGTTTGGCTGTTTAAACTGTTCTCAACAAGGGTCATAGAGGGGGGTGTACTTCCGAAGGCATAAGTTACAACTAGATGCTGGACTCCTCCTAAGGACTTCAAATCTAAGCTAAAAGATATCGGGTGGTTCCAGATGGGGTAAGTGGTTCATCTGCAAACTGTTTTAGTAGCTATTTTAAATTTTTTCACATTTGTGCAGCCTGGTCATTGTGGGCCGACTATTACGTGACCACCGTCAGCACCGTGTCACATTATTGATGAATTTGACCTGTTTTGTATTTATAATTCCACCATCCAGCAAAGCATTGTAGGAAATCAAAGTCTTAAAACTGAACTGATTTAACCACAAGAGTAATTGAATGATATAAATAGTCAAACTCACTGACTTTTTACATATACAGCTTCCTGTTAAGAATTGTTATACTCTACTTTTCAAAACTATGCAGTCATGATTCAGTTATGAAAAGAGAAACAGGCAACTGTGCAAATAATGAGGGCTGTGAGATCTGTGCTTGGATGGGAGGAAATGGGTAGAGAAGGGTGATAGTGGAAATAAGTTAAAAAGATAAGAGTAGATGCAGGACTTGTGACGGTGTGTCTTTAGGCGTTTCTGTTTGCTTGTTCCTGGTGTGTGTGTATTTTGTTTTTGTAATCAGAAGTGTGGCTCTCTAACGTGGATGTAAGGAAGGGACAAGAAAAGGGGTAGGGGAAGAACAGAAGAAGTGGCTGTCACTAGATGGCACAACAAGCATGGCTGAGAGCAACTGAGGACCTGCTGGGGGCCTTTGCAGTGGATTTTACAGCACATAGGGCTGCTTAGCCATTTGTTTTACTTTTTTTTTTTTTTTCTCTCTCCCCTCTTGCAGCACACAGGATAATCCTGCCCGTGAGCCGTAGGGCCTTCATGACCCTGGCAGCTCCATCCTCTCCTGTTCTGTCATCCAGAAGTAGTAAGAGTCAGGTAGAAGGAAGAGGGACACTGTTCTGAACAGCAAGCTCTTTCGTTAAATCTGCTTTTCTCTGTAGCGTCAGTAATTGCTCATTTTCAGCAGGGTGGTTTTAAAAGCTCCATAAAGAGGTAAATGCAGTGAGTAAAGTCCCATAGCCTAATGTTGGACTAAATAGTGCAGTGTGAAGGACTGTTACAGCAAGTCGTGATGAGGATGACAACATTCTGGGATGTGCACTACAAATCAAACATTGCACGCACTGAATCTTTAGTTAACTGTATTCTTTTGCATGTTCTGCCTTTGACTACAGACCATGACAGAGCATTTCACCAAATGAGTCTTTCTGAACTACAGATAAAACACCAAATTGTGTCAGTCGTTTTTGAAAAGAGAAATTTCATTCAACATTTTGAAACAAAAATGCCATTTGTTTGCATATTTCTGAAGATAAATTGTCTTTAGCACTTTCTAAGGAACTCACTCCCCACTAAGTGATTGATCTAATGTCATTTGGAACTTTAGGAGAGTATGAGACTGTGACAGAGAATCTCTCATAAGGTGTCTCTCAGGGAGAGTTACAGAAGCAACAGATAAAGTTAGCATGCCAGATGTAGCAATATGTTGACTGGTGTCCATTCCCAAAGCAAAATCTGGACTTACGTACCCCTGCTAAAGTGGTGGGAAATAATCTAGGTTTGTGCTGATGTCAGTGAGAATAAAATGTAGCTGCTTGTTGCTTGCTCAGACTCATAACACTTTGCCAGGCAGAGGGTGTTGATAGAATGAGAAAATCTAGGTTGGCCTAAAACAATCCAGTTTACACTACTAAAAGAAAATAAAACAAACATTTATTTGTGCTCTTCCAGCTAGTTGCAATAAGGAGATGGTGATGGGGGACAAATTAAACCTTACTGAAATGCTACAGGTGCTGTGGCTTATTTGTGAACCAATGTAAAAGAGCTATGACACAGGAAAGGAATGTGTTCTAAAGACTTGCTCAAGAAGCAGAGTCAGAAGTCAGACACTACTTCCTCATTCCTGCCATTGGAATGTAAAAACTCAGCCTGCAAAACCCCACTGCCATTACGTACCTCCTTCTACCCTGACACACACAAAGTCCTTAGAAAACACTGATTAATTAAGTTGAAAAATATGTTTGTGAGCTGTTGTAATACCTAAAACTGAATTTTAGGACTCAGTCGGGTGCTAACTTGGTAGTTGCTACTAATATACAAGAGTAGAGACTTTTGTGGGGATAGAATTGAGAAGATGGAAACTCTCAGTCCTGTAGCCATAGTGCAATCCTGTCAGAAATGTATTACAGTTAGGCTCACTTATGCTCTTCCACTTCTTTTAATACCCTTAAGTGGCATTTAGAGTGTAAAATAATGGAAACTGATCCCAGCAAAAGAGTGGTAAGCGTAAACTAGAAGTAATTCTTAATAATACCTGTCTGCTTCTCAAGGAATGCAGTGGAACATCTATGCACAAATAAGGCTTATTCATCGGGAAAAAAAGAAAACAAAACAAAACAAAAAGAAAGAAAAATAGGCGTTGAGTTCAATATAGATTTAGGGTGGAAGCAAAGAGTAGAAAATAAGAATGTTCTTCCTAAATTTTCCCTAAACTAAACAATTACTTAATCTAAATAAATGCTGTGTTTTGAAATTGACCTACATTTGATTTTGTAATTTAATGATAAACTTAAAAAAATAATAATTTTAAATCTTCTAAAATTGAAACAGGTAACACAGATTTTTTTCCAGTAACCCAAAATGATCACAGTTTGTTAGTTTTTGATTATAGGTGGATGCCAACCAACATTTTCCGTAGTTTTTGTTCAGAGTACTAAAAAAATTGTGTATTTGTCACTTTTAATGAAACTCATACATTCAATATACTCAATCTGCTTATAGTAAACATTTTGATACAAAGCAAAGTTGTTTAATTAGTCTGCCTAGAGAAGACAGAAGCTACATTTCCATGCCAAAACTATGGTTTTCCTGTGTTTGCAGACTCATCAATCAAAATTGACAGCATGATTTGTAAGAGCTGCAGCTGACAACTTTTTGAATCCCATTTGTCTGATATGCCTATTAACTGCTTCAGCACCAGCAGGACAGCAATCTACACAAATTCATCTGCGCCCTTATAGCAGAAGAACCTGGCATATTGGTCCTGGGTATAGTGGAATGTCACCACTTTTAAATATAGTAGTTGAATTATAAAGAGGAGAGGAAGATTCAAAATTCCCACGTGTTCACATTTTATTTAGTGTTGTAACTGTAGGATCTGTACACACCATCATGCCTAGGTTGTGCTCAGGATTCATTTCAGATTTCAAGCAGACCCATATTTGGTTGCATCTCATGTCTTCTTTTTCCCCTACAAGGTTGCTTGTACAACAGTCAATTCCCATCCTAGTAGCATGTCTAAAATCGATAAGCAGAATACCCTCTATCTACCCCCTTGTTTCACAGAAGGAGGAGGCTACTTGGCAGAGAATGATTTGTGTTTCTTTTGCAGGGCTGTAGTTTGTATCATCTTCATCACAACCTGCTTGTTCAAAGACCTTCTAATGGTGTGTTTGCTTTTTGTCTTGACTGCTTTGGCTCTGAGAACCTTTCATAATGTCTGATTATGTTTTTCATTCGTCTTGGCTTTTCTTTTTCCTCCTCGCTCTTTACAGTAGCTTATTCAGGCACCCCATAGATCGGTACCAGTTTCAGAATCAAGAGGGAACTGATGCTGGAAACGTATGCTTCTCTGTGAAAATTAGTTAAAGCAACAATCGTATTTCAGGCATCCTTTTCAAAGCAGGTCACTTTCCCTTTTTTCCCCATTCGTTATCTGACATTTTCCACATTCCTGTCAGCTATTAAAGTGTCTATACTGAATCATAGTTGCATCTGGGTAGCATATCCATTACAGACAGCAGATGGCAATAAACTAACTTCCTCTGATATGGCAAATTGGATCCTGGTTTACCTCCATCACATTTTGCAAGAGTATTTCTGTGTTTTCCAGATTTTCCCTCTTCCCAGTTCATGAGAAGGCACAGTTTCATGGGCTGTGAGTGAAGGAGGAGGGCATCCCCTGAGTCACTGAATGCTTCTCTGTCAGGGTGTCTGCGATGCCGCTTGCTTGTCTGGATCTCTAGCTGCCAGTTCAAACCACAGCAGCTGAAAGGAACTCTAGAGCTGTCTCTGCCTTTTGGCTAGGATCAATCCATTAGATTAGTGTCTGATGCCCCCCTCTGTCGGGGACATCACGCTCTAGCATGCCAATGTAATCTGTGATCTAGTAAGATTTTGTTTCTCATTTACCTCCCTCCAAAGCCTTCATCTCGTGTAGGCAGACAACGCGAGTTGGCAGATAATTGACAAATATCCCTTTCGTTGTTTCCTTCTTAGGGCTTTTAAGCTGCAGTAGTTTCATCAAGGAAAACAAAATACAAATGTCTTCACACAGCTCTAAAAGTAGTCTCAAGGCCAGCAGATAACTTGGTGTTCTCAAGGAATTTTCCCAGTTGTTTTTACCAAAGGTCTCTGTGCTCAACTCAAATCCTTCCTCGTTACCCTGTAGGAGTGGGCTTCACGTTGTTCACGTTGGGAGGGAAGTGGGACTTCTGCACTCCAGTGAATGTGGTCTGCACATCCATTTCCCCAAAACAAAGATTGTCCCCCTTGCATCTCTTCTATCATGTCTCTGTTCAGCCTAGACTCACCCCTCCTTCCGTGCTTCCCTTCCACTTGACTGTTTTTGATCACAGTTTTTATTTATAGTGGTGTCCTGACAGATACTTTAAAATTGCAGTTGGACATTTAATGTTAACTGAGTGAGTTACCAGGCAAGCAGTGACTCTACTTCAGCTGTGGTGGTGATGTTTTTAAACTTTCTCCAACTGAGAGTCATTAGAAGTAGCAATAAAGGGGTTTGTTGAAGCCATGTGTCCCTTGGAAAGACTCAGCACATGCTAATTAGAGTGGTTTAGCAAAGAGATCAAGGCTGGTAAGTGTGTGGGAGGGGGCACAGAGCAGTAGTGGTGAGAGGAGTTGAAAATTGCAGGAAATGTTAATTATGCAGCTTATTCCCTTCACCTTTCCCCTACCTTTGAAAACAAACCTCATTTTGAAGACACTTGTGTAAGGCGTTGTTTAGGAATCAAATTCCCTTATGTCTTAATAGCTGGTAATATACCAGAAATGTGAAATTGGTGTAGAATAAACAAAGAACTCATCCATGCAGCATTGTTGTAATCCCAATTAGATCTGGAAACAAGAATTTGCATGCCTGGGGTGCCAGATTAGGGCCAGTGCATAGCTTTGATTTTTTGTTGTCTATATCCAGGTTCTGCAGAAGACGAGGGATATTTTTCCACTGACCCTTGTGATCTTTGGACCAAGTCTGTCACTTGCTGTTGTTACCCAAGGGCTCACAGACAGGCAGTGCGCTCAGGGGGCTTTTCCACTTGGAGGCAGAATCAGAACGTGTAAGTACATTTGCACGTGTGCCTGAACAAAGCTGGTAACACATAGATATTTGCATAGATGTTAAATTCTAATAAAAGGTGACAGTGAAGGGAAGGTATAAAATAAAAATAAGGTTATGTGAGATGTGTAGTTAGCAAATTGTTATTTTATAAATAAGTAGTACATATCTGTGTAGTTTGTGTTGCTAAGGGATTGTGCTGTATTTGCCACTCAAAGAAGCAAAGCATTCCAGTGCAGAAGCTTCTTCTTTTCTGGCTAGTCAAAGTGAAATGCTATAGGCCTAGACCCTGGATGAGCTTGACAGCTCTGTAAATACTCAAGCACTCAGAACCTAAAATATAGCTGATAGAAAAAATAGACTTACATAAAATCGGTTATGCTAGCTCTCACTGGCCACATGGAGGATGGCACATGCCTTCCTTTTTAGTATGTGGTTGGTTTATTGATAATAAAGTTATTCTGAGAATTAGCAGTAACTGAACACAATGAACCAGCTGGTTTTGCTGCACATTAACTACTTTGACCTGGGCAGTTGTGCTTCTCTCCCTGCCCCAACCCTGGCTTTTTTGTAGCAGTTCCAGCAGCATCCTTGTCATGCAGGAACTGTGTTGTGTTTTTGCTGTTGCCTGTATTTATCCACTTGGTAATCTTTTCTTTTCTTTTCTGTTTTTTTTTTTCTCCTTATTTTGGACATTTTATAGCAAGTGTTGGTAGCCTTGTGTAGTACTACTGATCTTTAAGAAGCATCAATTCATTGCAGGAAATGGTATACGAAATGGTAATCTTTAGAGAAATCTTTTTTTTCATTTGTGAAATGAAACTTGAGCATTTTAGAAAGCACTGTATAGAGAAAACTTGCTGAAGGAATTTGGAGTGTATGGAATGTTACTAGCTACCTCTTCTGAGGATTTGTTTAGCACTTTTTAATTAGAAAACCCCTGTCAATAGAAGAGGTCTGCCAGATGTCACATACATTGAACAGTACGTTCTCTCCAAAGTTAGAAATTGTTTGACAGACCAAGTTGAGTGTTGATCAACCTGGGAGCATCTATCTTCCGTCAAACTTGCTGAGATCATTAATTATTCTTCCTTAGGGTAATTAAGTCATATGGAGGAATTAACTTCTATACCAAAGGACGTGCTCTGAGGCAGAGAGTGGGGAAACAACCGTTTTTAGAAAGAACACTCAAGGCACATAACATGTTTTGATGGTATTGAGAAAGGTGGATGTGAATGGAAAACATACTCATTTGTTAAAAAAAAAAAAAAAATCTAGTGAAATATTGACATGCTCTAACTTCTTTGAGTGTACGAGAAATGATGTGACCAACTCTCTGCACTCTGTAAATGTGCATTAACTGCAAGAACCAGTAGACCTTGTGTTTAGATGTGAACAGGAAATTGGACTTCTATTTTTGTTCTTTCTACTGCCAGTACAGTGAACGAAGTATGTACCTCACGTAATGGTGTCTTTCTCTGACAGTAGAAACCTTGAATAAAACACACAAAAGATTTCTGTGTTTGCAGCCCATAGTATGAACAGTGCAAGCCCATGTAGAAGTATTTTAATTTTGTATAAATTGTTTATACAATTCTGTGTGTTTCTGTGTGTGTGTGCAAACATAGTAATCAATCACATCCCGTAGAGCTTAGCTACAGCAAAGCCATCCAGCAAGCATACAGCACAAGACTGGTGAGATTAATTTTTTCTTCTACAGTGACTCGTATGTCTGCATGTCTTGCTATATGTTGCACAAGATTATGGAATTGAGAAGGTTTGAGCAGGTAGATCAGTCAACCTTTCTTCCTTTGTTTAAAATAAGTCTGCCTCAAACTTAAGCCACGTTTTGCTTGCCAAGATCATTCTCAAACAATTGAAGTTCCCAGTGAGCTAGGCGATAGGGTTTAGCCCAGATCTTTGTACTTGTGTATCATACAGGTAGAAGATTAAAAAAGGGAATATATCTATATGCAAATCACCCTTCCACTTCAGTAGCAAACCAGTTTTAGATATAAACATGGGCTGACCAGCATGCAAAAACTTTCCACTGAAAAATATCCCTGGGTGTTCATTTATTTCTGTTTAGCTTGGGTTGGTTTTAAGTTTTTCACTTTATTACAGTATGTTTTGCACCACCAGTAAGGACACCTGGAGTTTACTACTGATGTTTATTGAACCATTCATATCAAATAAATACTTTTGGGAGTCTGAACACAGAAAGGAAAAGCGTTCCTTTGAGAGGGGAAAAATCAGAAATCTGTATCCGAAGAAAACATAGCTATCAGAAAGAAAATTTGTTTCAATTTTAAACGTCTAAGGAGAAGGCGTGATTTCAAGGGGAGTGATTGAAATGTGGACACACCAGGGTGGGAGTTCTAGTTTGGGGTGTACACAGCAAAGTTCACAGCTTGGGTTGAGTTGCTCTGGAATGCGTTAACCCTTTGCACTATGCAGCCTCCTAGATGAAATGATTTTTTGGTGCAGTTCCAAGTCAAAGTATGAAGCCAGTCATCTAATCTTTTGCACTTGGAACAGTCCCTATCTCTGTTCAGTGCTTACTGTCTAGATAGATTGTAGTGCACAAGGTCTCATTAATGTATCATTTAGAATTGAAAACCTACTCAATTTCATTTTGAAATAATTTGCATGTTACTCTTTTTTCTCCCAATTCATGTACTGATTTCACTGACATGAGAGGAAGCCATGCAATTATTCTTCTTGTGTAGCAGCTGAACAGATATTAAAGATCCTGTTTAAGACCGCGCGTAGGATTATTCTGGGGTCTAGGACCATAAGGAACAGAGCACTCTTAACTTCACAAAGTGGGGGAGTTGAAGACTCTCAGTACTTGCCTGGGCCATTCAGCTGATTGCTTCTGTTCCATTACTTTAAGTGTGTGACAAAGCCATTAGCCTAAATGGGGACACTCACTCACTGGAAGGTAGTGCAGAGGTCAGCAGCAGGAAGCCAAAAGGGAGTGAACAGAATTTTTTAGTGTTCTGGCAATTTACTTCACCAAATGCAAATGATACACAATTACTTTTCTCATTCCTCTGTTTCACTCTCCCATGTTGATCTCCTTCCTGGGTGCTGACGTTTTTCTTCTACCCTGTCTTTGCTAAAATTTTCTGGTAAATCAACCCACAACCTGCCTTTGTTACAGGAGGAGGACTCCTGAAGGTCACAGGGACCTGCATAATCTGGGTTGTCAGTATCCCAGTGCCTTTTTCCAGGGTGCTGGCGTTTCTCCCCATCATGGTCGCTTAGGTCTAGCTCATCATTCCAGCCTCTCTTGCTAGGATGCTGATGTTTATGCATCAGATACCCTCTCCCTGGTTGCTGTCTTTTGGATAACCCATTCAAGTAAGTTAGCTGTGCACTAGAGATGTCAGCATATTGGTCCCACGGTGACCTTCTGCCAGGATGCTGTTGCTTTTTCAGCTCCAGATAGCTGACAAGGTCGTCTTCTACCTCCCTTTTCCCTGGATGCTGCCTCTTCTGAATGTCTCCGTAAGATGCTTCTTCCTTGACATCTCTTTTTCCAGGATGCTGTCTCTTTTCCAGGTCGCTCATGTATCTTTTTCCAGGGTGTTGTCTTTTGGAAAGCCATTCTGGCAGAGGGGCATTTAATTCTGTCCAAGGGAAGAATAATGTTAATGAACCCCCATAATCCTCTCTAAAGAAATGTGAATTTGTGGAGTTCTACAGTGCAGATCATAACCTGTTGCTCATTATACCCATTTATTTGCACTGGTAACTGTGTTGTCTTGAATTTGATTACCCTAGATGGCCTCTGTCAAAACAATTCTGGCACTTTTTTTTTTTCCAAGGGTAGATTGATATATTAGGAACTAGGTGCAAACCAAGTGGGAAGACATGCAGTGACAAAGTGTAATGTGTTGGTTGATTTAGACTTCCTGGAAGCAAGTCAGATTCAGGTAAAGGTGTAAAGGTGTAGCAGGGTGAATAAAAGATGCTGGGTAGATGGAAGAAATCAACTGCAGTACCTGGGAGCAGGGAGGAGCTGGATACAGCATGAGATAGAGAAGGGGCAGGGTTGAAACACAGGTAGAAGCAGGAATGTGGACATTTGAATGCCAGCTCAGTATTTCCAACAGCCATAACTCTATTAGTATCTCTTACTTACTCTTAAGCTCTGCTTAGTATTTCATGTCTTAGATTGACGTGGCCAGCTCTCAGCATTCATGTGAGGAGGGAGGAATTCCTTTTCTATGGGGCCCTTAGGGCCAGCTCCTCTGCCCGCTCTGTGCTTTTTGTTGGTGGCAGGCCCCTATGTGCTGCTATAGTCTCCAAGTGTGATCTGCTTCCACTGCTGTGACTGGTGGGAGCAGAGCATTTGCGAGCTGTCAGGAGGGGAGTGGCACTAGGACAGCCTCTACATTCCCAGCCACGCATGGAAAAGCCCACCTCTGTTGGGGTGTAGAAGCCAGAAGGTTGAGGTAGAAGGTGAATGGGAGCACTCCCACCTGCAATTAGCATTAAATACAGGGTCCAAAACTGCAGAATGTCCTCCCATATGTCCTCTTGGAGCTTCCCTAGGAAAGTACTTGCCAGACAGGCAGATGTTCTGTGACAGGCTTCTACCTTTTTTTATGTAGCATCTTACTCAGTGATGGTGTGGCATTGCCTAAACTAGGAGATAGTAGAGAAGAAAGCGCCTTTTGAGAACTGCACCAGTATATTACAGCAGATGGTCTATCCTTCCCTTTACCGTAGTTGGAGTAATAAATATATACATTAGAACCTGGGAAGTAAATACATTGGACCTAATAATCTCAGCCAAGAAATACACCAGCATCACCAGAGGGATGTACCCAGTATTACATATACCTTTATTCATCTCTTCTTGCTTTTCAGCTTTCTTGAGGACAGACTGAAGGATGAGGCTTTCAGATCTCTGCAGGATGTCATCCAGGGGACTTCTTCCCATGTTCTCACTTGCTTCTGGAAGGGGCTGCCCCCCATTGAGGCAAACACTGGACAAGGTCAGGCAGAGGAGTAGCAGTGGCAGCTGGATAGACAGCATTGTGAGACAGGGGTTCCTGCAACTTCCGTGGGAGAGAGAACAACAGGGGAGGAGGATGGAGCAAAAGAATTCTAGCGATAATAGCCATATTGCCAGACACTGAGAAAGAAATACGGCATTGCTGTAGGGATTGAAGTCTCTTACGAAGGTCCCTTCTTATTTGTTACAGACCTCTCAGTTTAATTTATATTCTTCAGAGAATCTGTAAATTCTTCATAATTGAGACCAAGTACTCATTCATTTTTTCTGGCAGTATAAATACGAGCATTTCAAACACCTAACTTCATGATATACAGATGATTTGGAAAACCAGTGATTTTGCTCTGCCTTTTGCCAAGAGGCAAAAATAATTTCCCTATTGAACCCAGTATTAACTGTGCCTACATGAGGTACACACATGTAAACCTGCACTAACAATCTCCAACAGGCAATTTCTTTTGCCAAGGGTTTATTTTAAAATAATGTGGTTTACAACACTTCCATTCCACCTTCAGTAAAAGTCCAACTTTAACAGCCAGGCTTTAAATATCTATTTCTATATATTTAAGGTACTTGTGTGTTTTTGTATTTGCCCATATAAGAAGATAGCTCTGCTGTGTTAGTTAGGGAGATTCCTTGCATTCTGAAAGCACCTAACATCTTTTGCAGAGACAATAATAATTGTATCCTCTATTACCACTTGCCTAGATAGCAAATGTTTTTCTATTTCTACCAGCTAACACTGGAATTCCTAAAGCACTTGCCACTGATTTATTTTCCAGTAAGCAGACTTCCTTCAATAGAATGGAATATATCTTTAATATTACTATAGCAATCATTTAGCTTAGTTACATCCTAAGAACATAAAAGAAATACACAATGTTAACAAGTTCTGTGCATTTTTAAAATAGATGAGTATATTATCATATTGGCAGGTTTCTATCACCTCTGATAAAGTCCTTGGATAACAGCCCTAAGAATATCACATAGGCTATTTGGCTTAGAGCAATCTTTAGAAGGAAAGTTAGAATCAGCTAAAAAGGAAATGATTTAATAACTTACCTGGTTTGTAGTTTCAGATTTTTGCTAGATGCGTCTGGCAAGAGATTGCAAACAGCTTTAAAGGATTGAACACATCTGAGCTTTGAAGTTGCCCTTTTTCTGCTACAGACACATGCAGTATCCAATAGAACTGTTGCTAAGTTCTCTTTGGATGGCTTGTGTCGCCGTACTTATACTGTACTGCCTCTGGACCCTTTATGCAAATAGCTGTGAGGTAATGTAGGTGATGTGTTTTTTTTTCTTTTTTTTATTGATGTCAGAGATCTGCATTTTGAATGCACTTTAAAACTGTGATAGTTATTTGCTGACTTCCTTATATCCTTACTGGACTCCTAAAACCTTCTGTTTTTTCCATTCTCCAAAGAGATTGTGTTGAATTTTATGTAAACCAGCAGAGAGAAAAGGAGTTGTTTTTTTTTTTCCTGCTTAATAAAAAGAAGCTTGTGTATCTTCTGTTAAGCAAATACTGTGGAGTAAATGCAAAGAGAGAGGTAATTTATCAAGCTAAGGAAGAAAATTTAAAAATGTAATGGATTACGTTTAAATAAGTTTATACAATGGGTTCTTTTTCTGAATAACACTAAACAGTTTCTGTCTCAGAATTCCATATCTTCTTGGCATAGATTTTCCATAAACGGTATACTAGAATACAGGTATGTAGTGTTAGATATGAAAACATGTTGCTGCTTTATGCTTCAAAAAGCATTATGCTATTGTAACTGGAAATAAGGCTCCCTCTCTAACCTATCTAAGATGTTCTTCCATGCAGTACTACTAAAAACAGATCATGCAGGAGGTACAGATAAAGGGCTAGTGATTCTTTGGTAATCTTAGTGATGATAACGTTTAGGACTAAAACTGAAGTAAGGATTGCTTACAGTATTGAAGCAACGCAGGCTTCAGCTCACTTGTTACTACATGGAAAGTTTCAACCAAGAGAAGTCAATGGTTTTCTTCTTCCCATTGTCACAAACACAAAACCACCTTTGTATGTCCTCATCACTGCCATCGAAGTGTCTGAGTTAAAATTTGTCTTCAGCAGTAAGTAATGACAAAACCTAACAACCCCTCACCTTGAGAACACCTTTGGTAGGACACTGGCATTTTAGTACCTCTCTAGGGTGCTGTGTCACAGCCTGAGACACAAGGCATTTTGGTGATACTCTTAAAAGCACTGCACTTAAAAGTGGATCCGTTATACTTACAGGTAATGTGGATTTTCACGTGGCCTGTAAGATTGCCTCTACTGCTACTCCAGTTAATTTTAAGTTGACTCTTGCTGGCCTGTGGAGCAAATTCATGCAGGGCATCTTCTCTGATGCATAAAGAAGGGGTAAAAATCTCCAAATCTCTCTTTCCTTTCTGTTGTCCAGGATTTGTAGCTCTTGCACCATTTCAGCTATGTTTTGGGCAACAAATACTGGGCATAGGTGAAGAAAGGCACCATTTTACATCTGAACAGATAATGGAAATGCTCCATAGAATTAAAAAGTGATGAAGTTAGTTGTTTTGTTATCAAAGTGACTTACTACCCATCTGAATTTAACAGAAAATGGTCACCTTGCAGAGCTTTTTCCCCTACCCCATTCAACTTCATGTGACGGGCCAGAAAATACACAAGAAGAGCCTTGTTTTCAGTTCTTTGTGAAATAAAAGCTGACTTTCTTGGAGTGACTTTAGTGGAATGCAGCTATTACCTCAGCCTTCTGCCGTGAGAATGTCATCTCTTGAATTTTGTCTTAATATCTCAGGAAGAATGTATCAGAAATCGTATATAGATGTGCCTTTTGATATTAATTACCCTGATATAATTTGAGAATAGTCATGGATGTCAGTGTACTTGTTCCAGATTTGCTGAAGGGTTAGAGATTGGGGCTCACAACATTTTAACTGTATTTCTAACAATTATATCGAAAATGGAATCTATTTTACTTGTTTGGATTTCTATAGGAGCTTGCGACATCATGCACTATATGTGCAGAACACATCTGTGGCTTTATGAGGGTGTTGTCCTTGCCAATTTAAGAACGTGTTGATACTGTTTTCCTTAGCACACATCCAGGCTAAAGATCCGCAAGGCAATCAGATTCAAAGATCAGTCCACAAATTACTCCAGCTGACCAGTAAACAATGGACAACTAATAGTCCCTAATCCAAAACAAAGATCCCTGTAAAGACAGTTCCTATGTGTTTTTAGTTTTAAGCAGTGCACTAGGGCTTTCAAGGAATATAAAGAATAATGGAAAGTGCTTTAAATATCTTCACTAATACCAGAATTGTATGTTTAACAAACCAGTACCTGTCTCTGTCATAGTCCCTGATTTGTCCTAACAAAATGCCTAATCCAGGGTCCACTGAAATCAGCCAAATTTTTCATTTAATTTTACTATGGCTAGCCTTAGAATTTGTCTCTCTCTGATTTGTAATGATTCATATATTGAATTGAATTTTAAAAAATCCTCTTGCCCTTTGAAGCATGGCTCTTGAAAAAAGATAGATGGGAAAAACAGAAGTTTAAATAGCTGAAACACTTTCATATATACAAAGCCATATAGTAATATTAATTCAAGGAACAGCTAAGAATCTGATATTAAAAATAGCCTCCCATATGAACGTATTTAATCTTAGCACTGAGTGAATGAGTCAGATTTCACTTGTGGTAAGGCAGTTGACATACTGAATTTCTTGGCTACCAAGAAATGATAGGATTGCTAAGACTTGCACTTTGGAAAAGTGCAATTTAATAAACCTTCACTTGACACATATCTCCAGTGTGAAAATCGTTACAAAGTCTGAGTTGGAAATAATTCTTAGCATGCAGTTCTCCCTCCAGTCTGAAATTAATCTGGACAGCATAGAATGCTTGCATATGTAGCTCAAGCTTAGGTACAGTAGGAGCTGTTCCTCGCAGAGACCTTTTACTGATTCTCAATGCACATGCAGTAATTAGACATGCATGTGCATGGTCTAACGCACGAGATGCAGTCATTGCCCAGTCTGCCACCTAACCCTAGGTTATTTTCTTTGTAAGACTGTCCACCCATCAAAAACTGAACAGTGTCCCCTGAATTTCTCTGGACAAGCTGACAGGTCTTGTTCTTCATTACTACCATAATCAAATACTAATGCCATAGATTTGGGAGCTCCTATTCCGTCAGTCACTGTGAGCCTCATAAGGAGTGACATTCACTTTGCACTAGCTGCCTGACATTTCCTGGGTGTAATAACTCCTTATGGTCTCTTATGATACCATACCTGCGTTTAAAAAACTAATTTACTGGGCTATAAATTAAAGTGGGCATAGATGGAATGAGAACTGCATTTTTAAACGTCTTTCAAAAAGTGAAACAGAACAGTAAAGTTGTTAAGAATTCTGTTGCTAGCTCCCTACAAGGCTTTCTTGATAAGCTGTTAAGCCAAGCATGCCTTCTAAATTAAAAAAAAATAAAAAATTACAACACGGATGTTTTAGTCATGTGTTTGAAGGCTTCAGTAATTCTGAATAGTTTTTTAATCTCACTTTGTTACAGTTTTTTCTTCATTTAATCACATTTTCTCGATGCTTTTTAACATAAAAGATTTGGAACGAATTAAGCATTGTGACTAGCATCTGTCACATAAGAGCTTATTCTTGCTGTCTCTTCCCCAAGGCAAGAAGTGTGTGATGTAAATTGGCTTGTTTGTCAGGACTTTTTAAAAAGTAGTTTACACGAATAGCTAGGTTCACACATACTAATAAACATTTATCTTGCCCTTGGAGCAAAAGGTGGAGTTTGTACCGATTATGTTCCAGTGGAATTTTTCCTTGAGTCTTGGGCCGATGCCTTAATCCCAACGGGATGTTCTTTTACCTGCACATCAGGCATCTGGGAGCAGTCAGGAAGCTCTAGTGTCAGTGGATTTGAGCAGTCCTCTTAATCCTTACACTGTGGGCATTGCATCTTTAACAGCCATGTTTGAAAGCTGCTCTCAAAACTAAATTGATTTTTCTTTTTTTTTTGCAGGCAAGATGTATTTACAAAGCATTTCAGTTTTGAACAAGCATTTTCTGACAGAAACTTGTTTGTGTGGTACATCCCCAACGAGCTATTGCACATGGGATGTTTTTAAGCTTTCAGCTGCAGCCTTCTAAGTCACAAGTAGAGGCATAGATTTGCAAGACAGGCAATATCTTCCATCCCATAATCTCTGTACTAACAGTTGACAAAACAATACTCCCCATCCCAGACAAAGCTAGTGTCACTCTGGTTAAAATGTTGTCCAGCTATCATCCAGTTCAGTTTAGCATTCACAATTTATCAGAGAAGTATAAGGTGACTTGGTTACTGCATTTATGTCCTTGTACATGGGGAGGATAACAGGGGGGCGATTTCTGCCTTTATGCTAGTAAAAGCATAAGAAGAACTAGTACCTGGAAACTGAGGTTAAACGAATTGAATTCCGATTCCTTGCTATGATGGTAATTAGACAGGGAAGTAATTTTCCATATATAGCCTTGGTATTGCTTGGAGATTTAGAAATTAAATTATTTTTCTTTTGGCAGGTCAAATGTTTTACTAAGACTGTTTCCATTTAGGGACGGTTTTGTTTTCCTCTGAGAATGCAAGAATCTTGGTGGCAGAGAACAGAGCTTCTGCTCTGTGGGCAGGATCATCGGGGCATCTCAGAAACAAACGCCTTGCAGCAGGACTGAGATCAGTGTTTCCCCAGCACAAAGCTCTGCACTCTGAGAACATAAACACTTCAGTCCAACAAAAAATTTTAGATCTGATTGAAAGTATCTGGGTGAAACCTGATGAGATTAGATTTACGTAATGATCCTTTCTGGCCCAAGACTCGGAAAGCAGAAACTGCCCAGCAATGAACAGCTACATTCTGAGACTGCAATGTCGTTTTCATAAGTGTGCTTAGAAACAGCAATAATACAAAGAGAATGTTGAAGTGAGTAGAAAGAGTTTTGCAGACCTGCGTGTCTGGCTACAGTAGCAACTTGATTATTTGATTTCAGATTCATAAATGAGCAGGGCATCTCCAAAGAAGGGTGTTTTTTTTTTGTTTTTTTTTGTCTGTCCATCCGTCCCCCCCAGGTGTTCGACGTGGCATAAAAAAGCATGCAAATCCCTCATTCCAGCAGTCAGGGTCTAGGAATTCCCTTTCTTTTAGGAATACCCTCTGTGCCAGAATGAACAGGAGTACAATCTGATGCTAGGACAGAAATCCTACAGTACTTCCTGCACTGTCTAGGGATTCCTTTCCCCCAGGAGAAAACTCGAAGGGAAGGCTTTCTGAGTATTTCAGATCCAAAAGCCAGGCTCAGTTGAATTATACAAAGTGAAATTTGAAGAAGAGTACAAGTCTGTATATCCATTTGATAACTGTAATTTCATAAAAAGAAGTTCCTTTCTCCACTGATGGAAACTGAATGTCAAAAATTATTCAGGGAAGCCCGTGAAGTCAGTCTGTTTTCATTAAAATATTTTTCTTGACACTTTTTGAGCTGAGGACTCCCTTTAGAGAACACAGGGATTAAACCCGGTGTTCCAACTACATTTCCATGCAAAGCTTCTCAGTAGGTTCAAAATTATATCCACAGTACAATGGCCAGGACTTCCGGACAGTTTTGGACTGATTTGACTTACATTTGGGCTGATCTAGAAAGCATAATGAATTTAGTAGAGCTTTAATGCGTTGTTTAAAGGAAGAAAGTTAAATTTAAGCACCTCAAAGGATCTTTTGTTTCATGAACAAAGCCTTTTCCCTATTTCACAGCCGGAAATCTCTTTTTGGTATGTTCCTTGTTTTTTAGTGTTTGTTGCTTTTTTTTTTCTTTTTTTAATTTGGCCAAGATTTTTCAGTTTTGTTTTGTTTTCCCTGCAGGTGACTTTTTCTATTTAAATGATTTCTGGAGGTTTATTTCATAAGTGTTAATGTCCTTTTCATCCCACTCAGTGCACAGTTACTCATGACACTGTGAGTTGAATTCACGGGTATGAGGGAGAGTTTCTTTTCTTATACTCCAGAGCTGCACTCTAAGCTGTATTTTGCTGTCTGTCACAAGCCCACTGATACCCCAGATTTGCTCAGAGTCTGTGTCAGCATAGGGTTTTTCTCCCAGTACATGTGCATGTCTGGTTTCTAGAATTGCGCAAAGATGTACAGGTACCACATTTCATACCTGAATATAGCATTTCAGCACCACTGCAATCCTCAACCCCCTTGTTCAACTGCTGTCTTTTATCACAGGTCTTTTAAGTCCCCTGAGGTTCTCCATCAACTCTACTGATGAATTTCCTTATTTTATAAAAATACTCAAGGAGACACCAACTTCTGAAAGGTCTTCCAACTGGAGGAACCAAGAGGCAGAAACTCCTTCAAACCCAAAGCAGATCCTGACATCCTAGTTGTGAGATTTGAGGTTTGTGTCCCTCTTCTCTCCAACTTTCTTGTTGGGTGGATTGCTGCACACAATGTGTGCTGCACACACTCCCCCACGTGTGCGCAGGAGCATTGGTCCTCTACCCGTGCTGAGTACTTGCCCAGCTCAGTGTCAGTGTTCCTAGCAGTTAGATCTAGCAATGGGCACGTGGCTGTCCATTGATCCCTAAGAAGATATTGAAGGCGAGGAATGAGAAAATCTGCTGTTAATCCAAGTCTGATGTCTATTCTAAATAATATAAATACTCATGTTTTGTGCTATCGGTCAGCTGTGACAGTCTGGAGTTAAGCAGAGATTCTCCATGGCAGATTTTTGCAAAATGTATGTTTGGGACATTTTTGCATCTTCTTTTGCATCTTTGCATCATTGGACCTTGATGGTCCACCTTGGTCTGGTCACAGTCAGAAATGCGGTACGTTAGTCTTGTTTAGTACAGTCATCCCTTTAGAGATCCTGAAAATGTAGAAGTTGCTATGGAAACTGTTCTTTTATTGAACTACAAGATAAAAAGATGTTGTGTGAAATTAATGTACCAACTACCAGTGCATTTGTTACCAGTTTCATTGAGAGGTGCTAAATGTTTAAGTGGCTTGTCCTAGGTCACACAGCTATAGTGGTAATGGCAGAAAAAGAGACCAGAATCTATTCACTTGTTCCAATCACTTAGCGATCCCTTCTTAAAACAGACTTTTTTTCATCGTAAGTCACACATCATTCTTATTTAACATATTGCCTGCAAGACATCTGTATATAGGCTGAGAGAAATACTTCCACTGGCTATTTAAAGCACCCCATTATTTTTTATTAATTAATTAATAATTAATTTTTATTAAGTTAATTTTTATTAAGTACATTAATTTTTATTAAGTACACATTGCCACTGGGACTGTAGTTTCTAACTTCCTATCTCTTTAAACTGTATCCTCTGGGTTATTTTCTGAATTGTACTTCTTGCATGTCTGCAAGTCCGGGCTGTTCTGTCCATCCTCCTATTTTTAAGTGTTGTAAATTAAGAATGACTTGATTGCTAACAGAAGTGAGGGGCAAATGAGCTTTTTTGTTTTCTCAGGAAAATGCGCAGCTTATTTAGATCACTCCTCCCAGTTTGTTCCTTGAACTAGCCAGGGAGAAAATGAAGGGGATGCATATCATTAACAGTGGACATTTCTCTTCTGATGTGATCCTTTTTAAAATGCAGTTTTTCGCGCAACAGAATATGTGAATAGTTTGCCCCGCAAGAGGATGCACTGTATTTTTCTTTGACACATTTAATTCTTGCTTCTCTTCATCTTGTTTTGTGTAACATGAGAATGCCAGAGATGCCAGAGTGGGTATAGCCAAAATGATGTTATTATAGTTCCTGTTATTAAAGCAAAGGTGTACTTGTACAAGGCAGGCAAACTTTCAGGAATACAGACCTTTCTTAGAGCCAAAGAAAGGCATTTGTATCAAAAAGTTTATCTCACTTCTTAGGACTGGGAAAGGACTTATGACCCCCCAAATGGTCAGCTTTTTCCAATGATAGTAGTCACTATAATAAAAGGTATTATACCTAACCTACAAATCTTGTATTGAATATTAATTGTTTTTGGGAGCAGGTTTCCAAACAAGTTGTAGCTACCTAGTTCTCAAAATTTGTTTGCTAAATAAATGGGCCTAGATATTTTTCAGTGGATTTAATGACATGTGAACTAGGTTTTAGAAATGCAGCCCAGCGTAGTCACAGCCACCACGGTGTAAGAGTGCCCTGTTGTTGCAGATGTACACAATTGTATGAGCTTCCCTATAGTCAGTAGCAGAGCATGTCACATCCCAGTTGGTTTTGTTGTAGTTTCGTCAAAACCCAGAAATAATGAGGATTAATGATGCTTTTTCCATTAATTTCAGTAGTTGGGAAGATAAAATCTAGGAGTGGAAATGAAGGCATCTCCTCTACCATGGACTTTATTTCTTCCAGTATTGAGCCCCCAGCATTGGCGCTGCTGCTGCTGCTTACTACAGGCATTGGAGGTGGGGAAAAGCTTGTTTCTGATATGAGATCCAGGGCCGTTTTTAAGGTAGCTGCTAGTTAAAGACAGTCAGCTGAATTGTCCTAGAAAATCTGGTGAAATCATTAGAAGCTCTGCTGGCTAATGCTGAGTATCACTTGAAATGTGACCTGAAAACGGTGAGGAACAAATGTAAAGGGCCTGTTTTGAAGGCTCTGGCACTTTCAATTGACTCTCCTTTCAAAAAATTCCAGAAATGGCAAAACATTCTGCTCAAACTGTAAGCCCAAAAGTTTTGTAGTTTTGCAGACACAGAAGTGTTGAAGCTTAGTCTCATGAATTCCTTGAAACAAATACAAAATCCTTTGAGGAAACTTAATATAGGGAGAGATTAGGTATTCTATTTTAAATAATGAATAGGACAAGTATTGAATGAGATGAGGACATTAATTTCTGTGCAGGGATGCTCTTAATAGAATTACTGAGTAAATTCCATGTGGAATGCACACAGCTCGCCTCACTAGTTGAAATCTGTAAAGGCTAGGGAAGGCTAATATATTAGAGGGGAGGAGGGATATCCTGTGTAGCATTAAAACTTTTGCTAGAAGGAGTATAAATAGCATGTTGCGTGTATCAGCAAAATTGTTTTGTAGTTTCATGAGGAATCAGAACCAAAGCATCATTTTATTAATCCTGCATACTGGCTTACTGATAAACTTTTCAATACTAAACAGCATATTATGGAGTCAGAACTTGACAGGCTTAATTGTATACTTAAGAGTCAGTCTAGCTCACAGTTTATTCCTTCTGGGATGGTGGCAATTTGGAATTAAAGATCTCAATGGATTCACTGTACTGTTGTAATTAGTTTGTAATTATCTCAGTAATGTTTATGCAGGGTCATTTCTGTAGTTTTCTAATTGAGAGAGAACCCTGTTATATGGAAAGAAAGTGGTCATCTTCAGAAAGAGTATCATTGTGCCTTGTCTCTTGCTCCAGGGACAGTCCAAGATCTTTCAAACCAAATAATGTCACTTAATGAAACAAGACCCTATGCCACCAGGCATCAAAACCAACAGCTTCCCAGCCTGTTGTTTTCTCACAGCTGCTAATAGCAGCAATCAAAAGATTCCCTGCTTTGTTCCAAGCAGGGAATTAGTCATTGGACAAAACAAATTTCAGCAGTTTGGTATACCTTGCCAAAATTTTGCTTTTAAGCTGGGGAGAAATTAATGATCGAGAAACAAGAGATTAAGGGATATTTAGTTTGGTATGACAGAAATGGTGGACATTCACCTTCCTTTTAAGAAGCAAGCCTGATTGACACTGTCAAGTAACTTGGAAAGTCAGTTGAAGGTTTGTAAATAAGTCACTGCTTCCCATGGCAATTAAAGTAGAAACATGCTTGTTTCTTCTGTGGTGTGCCTTTACACTTGCTGCTAACACATCCTAATTATGGTGGAGAAAGCATAATTGGATGTGAAAGGAGTAAATTTGAATGCAAGAGAAGAGGCGATAAGAGATTTAGTGTTTTGCACAAAGTATTTGAAAATGCTAGTTAGGATGTTAAAGTTTCCAGTTGTCAGCTTGCACCTAGCTCTTCTGTCAAGTTCAATGGGAATTATCAACACAGCACATTTAAAAATCTCACCTGACAGTCCCTGCTTGTTCAAATGGCAAAGACACAAGGCTCAGAAGCTCCTGATGGTTTGGCGTACCTAATGCATGCCCAGTAGGTAGAGATCAGAGGCCACAGTGGGAACATGAATAAGACTGAGTAAAAGTAGAATGAAAAGGTCCAGAACTGGCCCTTGTAGCTGATGGTAGAACATCTTCCTTTCTGAAATGCGTAAGTTTCTATAGCTGCTTTAAAAATAAATAATTTTATTTATTGTTGTTGCTTTCTTTTGCTGTAAAAGGCAGCAAGCTATTCAGTGGTATATTCAGCAAAGCAACCTCAAGCCTTGCTTTAAGGATACAGTGTGAATGTGGTTTGGTTTCATGTTGACCACATTGGTCTGATAAGAAAGGGAAGTGGTGCCGGTGACATGACCCCGTCGAGAAGCCAGATCTGTTTCTGCCTACCTATATACAGTACCCAAAAAGCAGCTATTCTTAAGGGAGCTGCAGCTCGGAATCAGATGTAGAGAGGAATTCTGAACAGATATTTGGCATTATTAACAAAGTTAATTACAGGTGCCAGTCATATCAGCTGAGGTCATTGAATTGGATAACGGTTTGTTCAAGTATTGCTCCCTTCCTCTCCTTGTTTCTGTTTGCCTGTATGCATATGTTATTATGTGTGTGTTTGTTATGGATGACCTGCTCCTGACTTGTCTTTATTGCTCTTAATAGTTACTAAGTTAATTGGCTGTCTCATTTTCTGAAGGCTTAGATTTGCTTACCTTGTGTTTCTCTTCCTGCAGTAAGACTGGTCATTTTATCTTTTAGGTTACTGGTTGTTAAGAGTCCTGTGGTACAGCAACAGTGAAGGTCAGAATCCCATTATGGTAAGTACTATACAGAAGTAAAAATGGGAATGTACATCCTAAGACAGTGACAATGATGTGTTACAAGTGTATGAAATAATTTAGTATAAATACGTTATTTCAGGGGTTTTGGTAGCCATCAGGATAATCAGAGCTAGGTACACTTGGTTTGTAAGTTTTGCTGCAGTGTTTCAAAAGGATTTGGAAGAAGGAAGGATGGTAGTTCTATAAAATCCGGCAAGGAGTTATTCCCACTTGTAAGGACAAGAATATAAGAAAGCTGGTTGCTTGGTATTACCAGCAGGAGGAAGACAACTGCAGTTCTTGCTCTCCAGTTCCAGCATGGATCTTTTATGAGAGGACCTTTGCAAATAGTGATACAGTTCACAGTTTCTGTTATTGTCCATTAGCCCCACCCCATGTCCTTAAAGCCTATGAACAAAGATAATTAGGGGCTTTTTAGTTTATCAGTTTTATCTATCACTAACGTCACTAGTGAAAATGGAAGCCGTTACTTAAAATTCAGACCTTCACTATATAAAGCGTATGGGTTAGTGGCCAGAAATCAGGCAGGGATGTCTGCACTGTACTTGGCTAACCACAGAAGCCACTGGAGGTGTAATGCAGTGCTGAGGTGCTCATGTTCCAAATGTGTATTTAAGGATTGTGTAGAGCACAATAGGTCCTCAAGTCCCCTCTTTGGAGGGCTGAGTGAATTACCTGGCTAATGTGAGGGGAGTTCATTGAGTACTCAGTTTAGAACTGTGCCCAAGCCCATCATTCCTAGTCATCTAGATGAACCTTGATGCACAGCAAAGATACTTAGGGGAAAAAAAAAAGAAAAAAAAGATCCCCATAATCAGTTGTTCAAGTTATGTGGTTTTCATATTGTACTACTAACTATGAAATGACAGACCTTTATGTAATTTGCATCTTTATAATAACTTCCATAGACATTATAATAGCAGTAGACTTTTACACTGGTGCTTAATGGATTTGTTTGCGAACAAACAGCATGAAGTGAGAATCAATGGGTATGTAGCTGCCATTTGGGGACAGAGATTATAATTAAAGCTGTTCTGTAGGCCAAATAATGGGTATCATGCTTTATGGGACAATAAAGGCACAAACATAACCAGTGAGGTATATGCTAAGACCAGGAATAGTGCTGGCCTTTAGGAATCTGTGATCTCCTTATGGCTTCCTATTCACGTAATTCCAGCTGGCATGCTGTACATCCCAAGAGAAGCTGAGTGAGTGAACCCGAAACACTAGAGTAAAAATTCTTGGAAGGATTTCATACCTGCTTCTGCTGAGAGGACTGTGAGACACAAAGCTTACGTGCTTCTCATCTCTTCTGTCAATCCTCTCCTGGGCCTTGGGGGCTGAGCCTGGCTATGAACAAAGATACATTTAAGATTAGTTAAAGAATGGCTTGCAGATGCAAATTACAGCAGTTGGTGATTTTTGTAAGCACCAAGCTGGGAGGCTACATGGTCATTTGGTTAGAATGGAGTCTGGGAATTGGGACAGCTGTACTCTATTTCTGTATCTCCCATTGAATTGTTCTGTGACTCTTAGTGATGCATCAAGGCAGAAATCCAACTATAGTTAAAATCAGTGAGACTTTTCTTAGATATTAACTGAAATAACATAGGCCCTTAAATATCTGAATTTTGTGCTTCCTGTCCACCAACAAGGGATAGTGATACAAGATGCGGACTCTGATGTCTATGACATGCTTTGAAACTCTCAGATGGAGACAAGAGAAGTCAAAGCACTGTTAATAGTTATTCTTTGAAAAGCAAGTAGAATTCACCAAGCCCAGTGGGCCTGATATGCAAGTTTAAGTCAAGAAAACAGTAAATAGAGAAGTTGTGTTTGAGTGGACTCACATGAAGCTTTGGTGTGACTGTGATGTGAGCGCTTTTCTTGGCCCAGGAACAATGCTGTAAGATCCTGCTTGATGAGCGATTTCTCAGAATTCTTTCTACAGTCCAGTGATGACTTTAACAGTTTTCTCCTTCTTCAGATACTAGTACTCATTTCCTTCTTTGTCTATAGTTCCCATCAGATTTGAAATGTTCTCTGTTGGCCCCTAAAACCTGGTATGGTGGAATTCCATCATTCTTGGAATGTCTGATGACGGTCTTCATATCCTTTGGTGTAGAGATGGCTGAATCACATCAGTGGTTTTCAACCTGTATAGAACAATGCAGGGTTTGGAATGAGTTGAAAGGGATGAGTAAAAGGTCACTAATAAAATCAATTCTTTAGTTAAATTTGCTCTTTGATGATCTATATCTTCCCTAGAAAATGCTCATAGATCTGCAACTAGAAAATGTAAGAAATATTTTGTATTCTTTTGAATATATTTTGAATCATTTTTAGACCTTCATTTCAGTAATTGTGTGATTCAGAGGCCATAATGGAAGATGCAGAGTTAAGACTTTAATAACTTTACATTTTTGTAGTTATTATTGAAAAATACAACAACCTTTTGGCATTCTGAGAGGAAATGGCTCATCAGAAATAAGAAGCTGCAAGACTGTTTTTAAAATACCATTTGGAAGATCTCAGCAATAATCTATGATTATTTCTGAGCCTCCCATGCTCATGTTGCGTAAGCGAAGCTCAAGTCTTATTGCATGGGGAAATTATGGAAATGCCAAGGACTACCTGTTAAACGGGTGGTGCCATTGATCATTAACTCAACTTTATAGACACAGCATCTTTTTGTCATTTGAATAACAAATGATCTCTAAGCTTATACCAAAGTAAATCTTATTGACCTTTTACAACTACTTATGCTTTTATTGAAAAACAGTAACTCCATCTTCATTAAAATCACTTTCAATTCTGTATGGAGCAAGGTACTGAGCAAAGTAATTCCATAAACGCATACTTGCATAGGAAGAAAGAAGGCATGTAGCAGTTTTCTTTACTTGAATGTACATAGCACTGACCAGTCTGTAATGGGGAATTGAGAAGCATCGCTAAACAGTTTAGAACTGTGATCAGTTGCCGTGATCAGTTTGCTTCTGATGCCGTCTGTTTGCCAGAGGGTTTGGGTCCTCTGGAATTTCAGCAGCAACAATCGTGAACGGACTCACATAGAAAACTTGCCTGTTGCAGAGCACAACAATACCTGATAGAATTTACTGCTTTTACAAACAGTGACTTGACAGCCCAGCTTCCAGGTGCTCATCTGAAAGCCTTAGGAAGAGCATGTGAACAGAAACCTGGCATTTCCCTGTTTGCTGCCTCTACCATGTGAGAGTAATTCTCTACCTTTCCAGTTGCTGTGATGGTTGCAGGCCTAGTGATCGGCTTGCCTGTACTCCAACAAGCTGAAAGGGACCGAACTGAGACTGTTTTACCCCCTGAGGACTTGCTTTTGTCATCTTCCTCTTGAACTGTGAAGGAGAGATGGAGAGAGAATCACCAGACAGGTCAGCCTTGATCTTGGTTTCAGTGTGCATCACAGTAATTACGCAGCTACTTTTGCAGCTCTCAGCATTGTTGCTTTTAAAAACAACAGTCATGGGAATACCACCCTCTCACCTATGTGGCCTGGTTGTTTAAAATAGTCCTACTACTTAAAGGAAACATACTTCCTGTTTATTAGAACACATAAGGAAACAATCTAGCTCTGCACATGGACAAAATAGTTAGGCCAGGCTTCTGAGAGAATACATTTTGCTTGACAATATTTTACATTTGTTACTGTGTTTTTGTCAGGGAATGAATTGCAATGCAAAAAAAATTAAAAAAAATAAATTCAGAAGCGAACATAAGATCCTCTGGTATGGGGATGTATCCTTACCACTGTGTCAAAGTTCTGTTCAACTAGGGTAAAGCTTCTGGGGGAAAAATGTGTCATCAGTTTGGGAGTCTACCACAGTATAATGAAGGGTACTGTAGAAGGGCAGTCTTAAAGCAAAAGATTTCAGATGCTCAAAAAGGTACCAGAAGAGTTTCTGATTAGAAGGCAAGAAGAGAAGGCCAATTAACTGCAGGCCAATTATCTGGTCACAAGCAGCAGGTTATATTGGCCTCTATCTGAGCTGTGTGAGTACAGTTGTCTCGGGTGTGATGCCATGTAGAAACATCCAGGATGTTTTGAACTTTTGAATTCATTGCAAGGTTTATTTTTTAACCTGATCGCCATATCTTCACATTTTCCATATCTTGGCAAACTCTGATATGATATACTTAGCCTCCATTCTTTACTTGGAGAACCAACAGGGTTCCTTTACGAACACAGAAGAAAATAAGTAATTTTAACCAAGAAAGGCTCTTGATATGCAGCTTGAAAACTCATTACTTTACAAATTAGCCAAGTCTTCCACAGTGTTTCCTCTTTTGCAAACACAATGGGAGAAAATGCACTGTAATGCTGAGACCTTTCTTTTTCCAGAAGGCAAATGTAGAAAAGATGTGGTATTGTTCTGAAGAGCTTGTTCTTTCTCCTTTAGCCTCCACTGGAGTCTGTCACATCCTTCTTTAATAAAGTCCATTATTAGTACAATTTCTGAGGTTCACAGGGAAAATGAGATCAATAAAAATTTCTTCTAAACCTGATTGAAAGTAGCAGATTATTGAACTACCACTGTTTTTAAATGAGCATTTAAATCTCTGGCATAACGCTGTTGGCAAATTCAGCAATCAATTCCACAGCTGTATAAGAAAACCAGTCAGATAAATGCAGAGCTTCATAAACTCATGCGGTTCAACATCACGTCACTAAGCAGACTGGAGTCACACATCTGAGAATGCTGTACTGCCTCAAATCCTGGAGGACCGTCCATTCACACTGATATTCTAACAGTACATTCAGACTATTCATTTAAATACACTTAGTTTATTTTCTCTGTGAAATTCTTTAAATATAAGCTGCATGTCCAGCCTCAATCAGATAAGGTAAGGATATAAAGTACTTTTATTACTTTACTCTGCTTAGCAGAAAGGCTAAAGTATTTTGTTCCTTCCTTTCTGCATTAGACATCAAAATTTTTCACCTGAGAATATCGTGGGCACTATTGATTACAATGAAGACATGTTTCTGTAGACTTCATTGATGATCTGCATGTGAACTCTAAACAGTAGTTCTGAAGTTCTCCATAGTCACAGCCTGACCAACATCAGAAAGACAGGATCAGCTTCTAAGTCTGTTCACAGCCAGTTAATCCTTTTGGTGCAGGACTTTGGACTTGATTGTGAATGGCAGCAAACTGCAGCTACCTCATTGATTTATTTTGTCTCTTCAGATTTGTTTTCAGATAGCATTTTAATCTTATGAAGTCCTGCATCTCCATTTCTTTTCTGAAGGGGGCTGATAACACAAGACAGCGTTCTATTTTTTGGCAATCGAGAGCACACAAATAAGATTTTCCACTGTCCATCACATCACTCATACCTGATAATATGATACCAAAACACTATGAAAAGCAGACAGAAAGGATTTAGCCTGTATCTAAGAAAAGAATTAGGCGAAGTATACTATTTCAGAATTTGTCTGTGACGTTTTTTGGAAATACAAAATAGTAAGCAGTAACACCAAAGTTGTGCAAACCAATGCAATGAAGAAAACTGCTTTTTCTACTTTCTTCCCAAATACTAGCCTATACTAAACAAATTTGAAATTGTGTTTTGTTTCTTCCCACTGTCTGTATGTAAATGATGATCCATTAGTGTATATTAACAGCTCGTTAGGATTTTAAAGGGCTTTAGAAGTTACTTCAAGATCATTAAATTAGAAATTAAAAGGATAAATGAACACTGTGTACTTTACTAAGAAAGCAGTTGTGTTCTTCCTCTTATGAGACCTTTTCAGCTGCACTGCATATACAACACAGTACCTAAGCAAGGCAAGCAGGATAAATCTGGAGCTGGTAGCCAGGTCTAACTAAAAAAACAGAGCATAAGGCAATAACGTGGTGACAAGGCAGGCCTAATGTCAAGTCTGGAAGACAGTTCATAGGTCAGGGTTAGAATCGGGTTGAGATTGCCAAACATGTCTGCAGTGATGAAGCTAGACCAAGGTCAAGCCTGTCCAAGGGGTGAAATCCCAGTAAAGGGGCATTATATCCAGGCATTGCTGTAACGGGGCTGGAGACCATCATGTGTCTAACAGAAACTGAAAGGAGCAGAGCTGATCTGAACAGCATTCCTGGGCTGTGGGTGGAGGCCCCAGCTGAGGCAGGTCAGGGACATTAAGGCTTATTAGTGTGCCCAAGGCCTAGATTGTTGAGGAAGAGTTGTTGGTCTTGCTCTGGGCTGTTTACTTACAGTCTGGTTTAGGCTTCCTTTCTGTGTGTGTGCATATCAAAGTTATGAGGTACACTTCAGTCAAGGTCTTGACACGCTAAGAAGTAGTTCTAGTTGCAAGGTATCTAAATGTGACACTTTCCACATTGCAAAGAGCAGTGGCACAGTTCACAGGAACCTGGAGCTGTTTCATCCTTCTACATACCTTAGCACTCCAGTTTTTAAAATGGCATGTAAAGCATGGCCTATCTGGGATCTGCCTAGAACATAACAATTTTGCAGTGTCACCTTTGTAAATCCCAATAGAAGTAATTTACATGAGTGATATACTAGTACCTTTTCATGTCTGAAAGTATGGACCTGTGACTAAAGGAGAATCTATTAGAAGCATCGTGATCTCTTGGAAGTTTTGACTATGTGCTGGGATGTAAAGCCTACAGTACAATATTTCGATTTGCATAGTGAGTCTGTTTGCAGCACTATGAAATCAAAAAGTCTCTGTATACTGTGACAAACTCCTTAGTTCCCTTTAAAGACAAAAGCAGATGCCTGTTAAGTAAAGCATACTGCTTGCTGAGCAGTGAATACCTCACTTATAACACATATTGACTTACCATGTGATTGACTTGTTTATGTTTCATATACAGCTGACTACAGTGTGTATGCATCTTGAGCTCTGTACTCTCCACTGCTGTTAGAAAGGAGTCTGTCTGCAGGAATAAGCAAAGGATGGGGCAAGAATCCCACACATGTTCAGTCAAATAATAGCACATTGACAATTTTAGATGAGGAGTTATTTCTGTATTTTTGTACATCACTCCGCACATTGAATGTGTATGGTAATTCTCATTGCTCAGCAGACCTTTTTTTTCAACAGGTAAGAACAATGTAGATTTCAAGAGAGAAATTTAAACAAGTATACCTATTCACCTCAGCCTTAAATCACCACTTACTTTACAAGGTCTTGGCTACAGGGAATATCTTTCTTTTGCACATGCAAAAAGTGTGATATGCTGTCACTTTGTGGGGGGTTGGCATACTTTAATGTGTGCATCTTAATAATACTTAGCATTTGGGTGTCTCTTTCCAGCTCTGATCAAGAAGTACTTTTCCTCTTTGTAGATGAGGACAGTGAAACACAGAGAACTTAACAGCCATCCAGAATTCCACAGTAGAATAGGATGCAGCTGAGCCAGGAGTGTGTAAAACTGAAGTGTTTTACAACTTGAAGAGCTACAAGAATGTGTAACCACACCTCAACCATAGTAATGTCATAGCAGTCAATCACAATTCTGTGTCATATTAATAGTCCAAACATCTGTACAGCCTCTTACTATTCTTGTAAGGAAGTGTTCTTCTGATTTAGAAGTGACTGTGGAAGCAAGAGACATGTTTAAGTATCAAAAATAAAGTCATTTCTAACTATATATTTGTAGTCATTAGCTAACATTTATGGCAGCAAGTCCATGAGTTAGTGAGAAAGACCTCTTTCATGTTTGCCCTCACAAACTATCACAGTGGATGGAAGAGCTAGTGCAGGACTTGTCTGACAGCATTACCATGTTAAAGCAGGCAAACAAGAAGCTCGACCATCACTACTTTATTTTCTTAGTGAGAATGGCATGATCTAAGTTATGTACCCATGCTTCATAGGTGTCTTTTGCTACCAGAAGCCTACCTGCTACTAAAACATGGCTCAACAGATCTACAGCAGTGGCTGCATGGTTTTAGGTGCCCAACTGGAGAAAGCTCAGGTCTGTTAAGGTACCAGTGCCCTCACTTGCTCATCTCTGTTTAGAATCTTAGGAACATCAACTTTATTTTTTCCTCTTGCCTTTTTGTTTTTTAATACCTTGTGCCCTTCCTCAAAAAAGAATGCATTTTTGATGCATTTGGTCTTCTACTATGCAAGCAGAGGAAAGTTACTACAATTTCTTTGAAATACTGTTCTTGTCTTCTAGGGACAGGTGACTGCAGTACTAAAGAAACGGAAGCAGCTGAGGTCCCTTCTCTGGTGATGCATGGCAGTGTGTGGGGGTAGCAGTAGTCAGTGCTTTCACCATTGCAGAGAGGAATACTGGGAAAATGCTGTAACAAACATCAAGTTCATTGTACCTCTAAACGGAGTGAACAAACTTTATCTTGTCTTTGGCCTCCCTGGGAAGGTGTTTATTAGGTATTTAGGAAAAAGAAGTTAAATATATCATTAGAAATCAATGGCTGTCTTGAGCTGTGTATGCCAAATGTTCTTTCAAGCTTGGGATTTCATGCTCAGCTTTGTCCTGATGGAAATTCCAGATTTCCCCAGAAAACTGATTTCAGTGGACTTTTGGTTAACATGTCTAAATGGGGTTATGTGCAAATATTACCTGTGGAAGCAATAGAGTTGATCATAAAAGGTATTTCTTACTGTAACTCAAGGCTAGCATCTTATTTTAGTAGAATCAGAATGTATTTACGAGAACACATATGATTGGCTAAAGATCTAGCTGACTGGAATTTCTCATATTTATGGCAGAAATGGGTTTCTTCTCACTTTAACCATTTTAAACTATACCATTATTATCTTTATTTATAATTTTCATTCAGAGCTGCCTCTTGCATGTCATTTAATTTTAATAAAGCACAAGATCTTATGAAAAAAACCTTTTGTTTTTCATAGCATAGAGTAATTATGCCCTGACCTTTTCTGGCTGTTTCTTTTTAAAGAATCTTGATTCATTTCAAAAATGAAAGCAAAAAAACAGAGGAAAGATGCTTTCACCTTAGTTCATACACAGGCTGTTTTCCAAGCAATCATTCCCAGATGCATAATGACTGTTCTCGCAGCACACTGTGAGAATTGGAATCGTTTATTTGGAGAAGAACTTGTGGCCCAAGTACAAGAAGTACTATATACAAACAAATTTTATTCTTTATTATAAACACTCCTGAATATTCATGACTTTAAAATAAATGTGAGAATAAAAACAGTCCGCATACAATTTGAGCTGAATGCTGGTGAAGAAACCAAGTAGTAGAAGTCTCCCTAATGCAGTGGACTAAAATGGGCCGAATTTGATTATTCTGAGATCAGCAAATCATCAAACACAGTGATGCTATTGCTTTCATAATACTAGAGGTGAACCCAACCCGTGGCATTGAGTATATGCTTGAGATTTGGAAGTATTAAAACCACTTGTCTGATACATCTCTAAAAATGTGTACAGGATATAATTTACTTCCTCAAGATTAGTCATTGAGCTTCAGAACAGATTTTTTTTGGGGGAAAAAAAAAAAAAGAAATGGTTCAGCAACCAGTCGTAGCAACAGCTGTGACCTATTGATGGGGTCAGGGTTTGGTTATTAAAAGATCTTGTGCTGTCATTCTGGCTTTGCCTTTTTCCCCTTCTCCATTTGTGAATAATAACAGTTGCTTCAGAGATGGAAGGATTAGGGTAAGTGGTCACTACAAACCATATATGTTCTTTTTAGTGAAGACAGAATATATAGGGTTTTAACGTAGATTAGCAGCTCAAGTTATATTCATGGATGAGATAAGACTGGAGTTCTATGACCTACTCAAAATACCTCTACACTAGTTAGTGTGGGTGAAACCCAAAGAGAGTTTCTCTCTGTACCTCAACCTTCGGTCAGGGGAAATCAGCATAGCTGTGTGAAAGTGTCCACCTTACTCCTGTGCTCACGGTTTCAAGGAATAGGGAACAACAACAGCATAGAAGGTGTGTTTCTACACATGCTTGTTAGAAGTGGAAAACACCGCTCATAACACTTCTGTCCTGTTCTGATGGATAGCACACTATGAGTGTCTTAATGTTCTCTCCTTTCAGGAGCTAATTACTTTTATATAACATTTATTTGAGGACTTAATTTGCTCTTACTGTAGGATGGGAGCAACATTTCTGGACGTTCTTCCCAGAGAGACTTTGATTATAACCTTCCCAGTATGTTGGCATGATTATATTTTTCTGCCCATTACAAATGGAAGGGGCTTTTATAGGTTTCTGCAGCTAATCTGTGCAGCTACTGGGAAATGTCAGTACATAAATACATGATTATATTTTCTGGCTTGGTTCCTCTCCATGGTCCTTGTAGATGCTGCTAACCAAGCAAAGCGACAGGAGTTGAACTTCTTTATCTTGATTCAGTGGCAATCCTCCTGGTTCTCAGGAGTGTGAGAGTTTAGGCTTGACTTAATTTTTATTCCAGAAATGTTGACATAAGCCCTTTAGCCTGTCTGGCAACAGGGACAGTGCACAAATAACAAACCGTTTCTACTTTTAAAGAGACTCACACATCCAACTAAGGAAAAACAATCAATGACCATTTAGCTGTTTCTGACTGAACAAGATGTCTTTAAATTAAGTCTCTCTGCTTCTCATATGAGAAAATACATGACTTGAAAATAAGAACACTCCAACTTCCTAATTTAACTACTAAACAGCAGAAAAAAGGAGCTTTATTGGATTGTTTGGCCAGGTGACAGGCCTTGTACTACTACAGGGTTCTTAGTTAGGGAAGGAAGCCTTTTTCCTTAGTGTATCTGTCACAGTGAACAAGCTAACCTTAGGGCAGCCTAAGGACTGATGAGAAAACTAAAATACTTGGTTGTTAGCCTTGTAATTAAACCGTAATTGATGGTATTTCTCAGATTATTGTCTTGGTTGAAGAAATTCATTAGGCTAAGAACTCATTGCTGGTACAAGGGACGGAGTGAAGTCACGCAGAGGGAGGGTGGGCCCAGGTGGGCCCAGTTTTGGGCAGCCTAGTTTTGGATGAGCATCAGCTGGGCCACTGTTAAGCATAAGCAGATCTAGTTGCAAGTAGTCACTGAAAAAGACAGTCTTGTCGTTCTTCTTATCATAACATATTCTCACGTGCATAAGTTGTAGGGACTGCTCAACTCCAGTGGATTCAGTTTAGTGTATTGATCAGATGGATCAATAGGTCCATCAAGAAGGGGTCAGGACTCCTTGGCACGAGGCTAGACGTTCTTAGGACAGAGACTGAAATACTTATTTTGCATTCATCCTGGTGTATTAAGACCTGATTCTCAGTGCAAGTAATTCTAGGACTGCAACGAATGGTGCTGTTGCTCTTTGCTTATTTTATTAAAGGCAGGGATTATTGTTATCTGCTCATTTAGAAGAGAAAGATCACGAACACTTATTTAATTACAGTTTCCAGAGAGAATTCCAGGGCTTCTAGGCCTGCTTTGTGACATTGTTCTTCACGGGGTGCTTCCAGGTAGAATTGGAACACAACTCAATTATATTTGAGTATGGAGAGGCAGTGAAGTGTGTAGTAAATATTATTGTTTCATTAGCAGTACTGCATTTAATTTAGATAGGTATTTCTGCACAAATGGGAAAATGTGGCATTTCCGTGATAGCACTACCTCACATAATAATTGTGGTTGGTATCCCAACCAAGACACTGACAGTGTGGGTCCCACCCCGCAAAGCACTCAGTCCCTGGGGTAAGGAGGGGAAGAGTAAATAAAGCAGCATATTGGGAGAGTGTCTCAGACACCCCTTAGATGTTTGCTCTCAGAAGGAAATATCTTTTCCGATTCTCTTTTTGGCATGGGTCACAGCACCTGAAGGTAGTTCATAATCCAGACTTCTTGCTCTCTCTTCTTCCTCATTACAGACAATGCGATGACCAAACAAGGCAGTGACTGTTGAACCAGAACTCCCGTTGGAAGGAGACACTTACTGTTCAAACTGCAATGCCTTTGCTTCTTCCATTCTTAGATTGTTCTGTGAGTTGCATCTTCAGAACTGATAAACTCCCTCTCAAAGCTATTTTATGAGACATCTGAAAACATTGTACCAATTACCAGTGTGGCTGATTAGCAGTGATTTTTTTATCAGTCATTCTTTTATCAGAAGAAAATTTAAATTCTTTTCATGCACTATTCTTTTTTTGCTTTGATAACAACAACCCATTTGCAATTGTAGGATGGCAAAAACAAAGAATTTCTGATAGCAGATTTTTGCATACAGTTTGTATCTAGCAGAAACTAGACAAAAGAAGCAGCCTATATCCTTAACTAGTAATGAGAAATTACTTGCCAGAAGTCTCCGCTGTGTCCCAGCTATTTCTATGTTGACAAATCCAAAGAACTATTCACATTGCTTTCAGGGATGCTCCTGGGATCATAGAACCTGGCACAACATGAGAAGCAATCGTTACGATGGTTTTTGAATGAACAGTTTGACGTTGAGCCTTCCCTGACATTGACATGGCTCCCTGGAAGTCAGCAGACGGCCAAAGAAGGACAACTGCATTAACCATGTGTGGCTTGGAAACGATGACCGAGACTGACTGATGGCATTGCCATGTGCCACACTTATTTATGTGTAGTAACCGTGTTACCCTGCATGGTGCTGTATCAACATGTAAAAGTGTCACTCAGAAATCGTTAGCTGTAACACTTTATATATAGGCTTCATTTCTCTCCCAGAGGGGGCTATGATTTTTGTTTCTGTCTAATTTATGTCCTAGTTTACCAGTTTGTTCATCTCTCAGTCATGGCTCTTGGCCTCTTTACTCTTGAAAGGAAAATGTCATCTTTATAGTAGCTTTCTTATGTGAAATTCAGTAATAAGCAGTAAAAGAGTCCTTTCCACTTTCTTGTGTGATGGGCCAAATGTCTGTTGCTTTTAGGTTTTAATTACAACTTTCCATATTAATCAAACAGTTAACGTGTACTGCAGTTGGTAATTGTTGAGCAGAGGATGACGTGCACAGGAATTCACCCGTGTGTAGGGAGATTACAAAACGATTTGTAGGGGTGCCACTGGCAATCTTGGCACAAAATCACTGGCACGCAGTTTGCCATACAAGTACTGTCTTAGACCAGTGGTCCATCAAGTCCAATTTCTTGCCTCCAGCATTGCACAAGATGTACTGCTGTACTTTACTTACTCTGTTCAAAATACATTAACACCTTATAAGAGAGAAATGAAGACAGCCAGAATGGAAATACATGAAAACAAGTGTTTCCTTTGCAGTCACGAATTCTCTAGTCATCAGACTTCTTAAAATCTCCTTCCTGTCCCGGTGCCTATCCGCCTACCCATTGGCTTCTCCTGAACATCAGCAGGCTGTGGTCCTGAAGACTGAGAATATTTCAAAGGCGAATATGCTTTGAATATCCTGTTAGTGGGCTTCTTTCTTCCAGTTTTATCCTATAAGTTAAGGTAGTGAAATGATATAGAGAGATAAGTGACTTCTTAATGAGGATGGAACGTGTAAGTTGGGCTTTAAACATCAGCATCTTACTCTAAAAATGCTTCTATACTTACATAGTAAAATAGGAAATAATGGAACTGTACATTACCCATTTATATTTTGTGGCTCATTTTCAGCAGGGCTTAATCCAGTCTTTGTTTGATTGGGTATCTCTCTATACCTCCTGCTTCTGACTTGAAATAAATCATACATACTGGTATTAGGAATTAAAAGCCTTTAAAAATCTTTTGGACCTACTACCCATTTGAACCACAAAAGGGGAGCTGCCAAATTGCTCTCATAAATATCAACAAGTTAAGTCTGGTATGGAAATAAGAACTAGAGTGATTAAGAATTGATTTGCAAAGCAAGGATTGCAGACTCGTTTGTTTTCCCACACCTGCGCTCCACTTCAGAAGTACAAGGAAGCAAGGCACAACGCACCTTTCCCCTAATTGGATAATGTACTCAAGGGAATATGATCAACAGAGGCTTTTAAGATCACACCACCATTTGCCCAATTATCATACCTAATGACAACACATTGTTCCTGCAAAATGCATCTTTATTCCCTGGTAGGTTACATTTCCTTTCAGCCTTTTACCTATTGATCCAGCAGTACCTCATGTAGAACAAATTTCTTTGTTGGCAAGTCTTGATTACAAACTCAGAAAAATCTTTTATGTCCTCTTCTCAATATCTGACTAAGTACGTAAGAGAAGGTCAGTTTAGCATCCTTGGAAACAGACTCCAGTGCTGAGATATTAGACCAGCTTAAAGAGCTGATAGAAAAACAATTAAAGTGACGAAGAGGTATTTTATTTAAAGACAATTCATATCCTCCAGAACAAGTAAAAAATACCATTTTTGGAACTACTTTTGGCTTTTATCCATGTTTGTATTTTCTCATTTCTTGTTACATACTTGGATCTAGAACAAAAAGCCTGATGGTCTAAGATTCTCAGGATGTGGACATTAAATAGGCAATTTTATACACAAATCAGTCTTTAAAACTTGCAACCTTGATGTTATTTTTGTCCCTTCTTCCAGCATTTCTCCTGAAGTGCTCCCTGTACAGTGGGCTGCTTCTTGTAAGAACATTCATTTTTGTTCTGACAAAGGTTCCTGCTGGTAAATTGCACTAGGGGAGCATACATAGGCTTTGCATGTCTCTTATGAAGCCTAAAAGCACTGAGTCTCTGAGAAACACAAGTGAGAACACTGTGCTCACCTGCTTGAATCCATTTTGTCTTCTACGCAGACTTCATTTTCTGCATGCAACCTCCGGAAGGTGGCAAACCCGACAAGTTTTACTTCGACTGAAAAATGTAAACATGTTTTTTCTCTCAGCACATGAGAACTGGGAGCTTACCGCTCATTGTCACAAAGAGGGAGACTTATTATGCCACCAAATCATTCCTCCCAAGCTGCCAGTTTGAGTATTGATCCCTTGTTTCTGAGTAAGCAAGCCCTGTGGTTGGTCATCATTATTCTAGGACATCTCATTCTAGTGACCAGATCAATAATGTCTTTCATGGCCTCCTGCTGTCTGTTCGTGTCATGCCTCAGCACCTCTGCATCAACTGTTGCTCATCAAGAGACAGTGAAATGATTAGCAGTGGTGGTGAGAATGCTGTCAGCCACTTCACACTCATTTAGGTCTCAGCTCGGACACAACACGAAGCTTTGAATGTACATCATTTGTAACGAGTGTCGATATTAATTTCACGCTGTCCCACACATTGAGGCGGGAAGATTTCCACACAAAGACACCCCAGGCCAGGTGTAATGCCAACGGGCTGCTTGTCATGAAGCTGCCTTTGAGCACAAGCAGGGATAAATGTAAGCGTTCCCCTTTGCTGTCCAGAGGTAGTCAGGGAGCAGAAAGGCCTGCTGCTCGCCAAGGGATGGAGATGGCACCAGGATATGCATGTGGTGGTAAGGCCAGCAGGGCTGACAATTTTAAAGCTGCAGTTGTAAAATAGAGTGGGGCTCTTTCACTGGCTTACCCACAGTTCGATGTGTGTTAATTTCAAACCCTAAGTTATTCCTGAATCTTCTTGAATCAATGAGGCTACATCCACGTTTGTTAGTCACAAAGCTTGATAATTCTAAAGTTTTTGAACACGGATACAGGTTTTGTTTGGGACTTCTTAGGTTTCTCGGGAGTGTGGTTTCTTGTTCTTATCTTCATACTGCTGTGGTGATACAAATCCCATCTCTTGTCCAGATGTGGTTATAGAGAAATCAACTACAATCTAGTATAACTCTGTCCACATGAAAGTTTATGCTAGTTAACTGCTGATCCCTCCCACCAGCTTCAATGGTTTTAGCACACTTTACACGTTTGGAGTCAAAGGAATATTTGGATCTGCCCTAGAAATGTAAATTTCTAAGTTTATAATGGTAGTGCAGAAAAAAAGCTTTACAGAAAATATTTTAAATACAAAAATGCACTTTGCCCCATACCTTCTCAGTCATCACCACATGAAAGAAAAATTGTGTTTTTAGATCATAGCTTGGAGCCTGAAAGAGGCCACACAAAGATTGTGCTCTGAGAGAAAGGATGTCTGGCAGAAATCCAATCTGAGAGCACTTTGTCTGATCATATGTATACACCAATGTACCCTGGATTTTTTGTCTGCATTGTTTTGATGCATGCACATGGGATTTCTGGCTTCGTTCAAGAAGAGGCCCTGTAGTTTTCTGGTGTCCGTCCCTTCACCTCATGGTATCAAACACAACTATACCCAGCTACTTCTGTCATTCTTTGGGGAGAAATAGAATTTAATGTAAGAGGTTAGAAATACCACTGAGACTTAATCTGCCAAGGAAATACACAGCACAGTGACCCATTCAAATTATGCCCAGCTATTGTTCTAAATACGTTTCGCCTGCATGCAGACACGAAGACTGGATTAAGCCCTGCTGAAAATGAGCCACACAATGTGAGTGAGTAATGTACACTTCACAGCCTCACTCGCCTGTCTGATTCGCTTCGCTGTCTTCTGCACGGCACAGCCCTGCAGGGCCTGGACCTCCTTCAGCCCTGTAAGCTTGGCAGTTGCATTTGGGCAGCTTTGGCTGGGCCTGTAGTACTGTACCCCAGTACTGAGGTGGGAGCTGGATTCTGATGCGGTGCCTGTATGACAGACTTCTGCGCAGCTCCAGAGGCTTCCTGGGGTCCAAGAGGCTGATCTCCACCTCGCCTCCCCGCACGGACAGACACCTCTGGAGCACTCACAATGTACCTCATTTTATTCAGGTCTAAGGTAGCTGTTTATGTAAATTTATGCCATCCACAAGAAGTTCTCTGTCTATATTACAAAAGGGTAGTGTTCCAATGCTAGTAAAGTATTTCTAATGAAAACATGGGAAAAAAAACCACAACAAAACACGTGGTTTATCTCCCATGATGAGATCATGACAAAAATGACTATAGCAGTGAAGCTCATACCTTAATTCTCATCCTTCACACACTTCAGCACAAGTGTTTTAACAGTGTGGATTAATTATTAAACAGGTCAATACAGTTTGATAAGGGAGACTCCCAATCTTGATTAATTATGCTGGTATCCTACTCTAGTTTTGGACCTTGGACAAGTGTCTCAGATGTGATGAATAAATTAATCACCATAAATTGGTGATTAATTAATCTAGTTGTAAGCACTTACATTTTAAGGTATACTTCAAAAAAATTACAAGTGGATCTGTATTAGATGACTTACCAGTGTTGGGGATTTTTTGTTGTTCCCCCTAGAGGCAAATCAAACAGGTTGTGCTTAAATATAAAAAGATTTAATAAGCAATGCATTGGACAGATCTGCCATAAGCAGATCTACGAGGAGTCTGCAAAGACATGGCATTAGCTGGTTCCTTTTATGCATTAGTACCAGCACTGACCATGTGAGCATCGGCATTGCTTTAACTGCTTTTTGGTTCATCCCCCCAGTGCCAGTTCTGTTCACTAAATTCTGTTTACCAAAAGTGGCCCCTGAGCACACACATTCCATGATTGTTACAAGACAATCAATCCTGTGGCTTTTCTTACCTCATCAGAAAGGAACCTTTGCTCTCTTGCATGGAGTTACTTTGTCCCTGATGTTCCTGCTTCCTAGGCCTTCTTGTCCTACCTTAGCTCGTTCTTCTGTCACAAGGTACCATGCTGAGTTACAATTTGAATTTCCCCTTTACCTGTGGGTGAAAAATTGGACTTGACTGAACACATTGTTCCCATCCTCTGTTTTTAAGGTGTAAGTTTGCTGCAGGCTCAGTTCCACACTAGTAAAATATCTGGGGTATGTCAAAGGTGATTTTAGGTTAATGCCCTGGGTTTGAACTACATAATATTACATAGCCTTTGTGTAGCAGTCTGAATAGCTTGTTAAGTGCTCTAAATCTTGGTGCAGTCCTGGAAACTGAATGAGGTTGCAAATGGTCAGGTAGCTTTTATAAAGAGGATTCTGAGCACTTCTTTATTTAGCCTAGAAATTGAACCATCAGCCCTTTTTTGATGTTGTTGGGAAAATGACTAGTGCTTCTCTAAAGCCTTTATGTGAGGATCTTGTCTTCACAAAAGCAAATTTTTTTATTGCTACTTGGAAACATAGGAAACTGAGGTACAGAAAGGTACAGTTACCTCATTCCTGTCTGCAGAATTTAATTCTAATTCTGGATTCAAATATGCCAAATTCAGATGTTTCTGTCCAGATCTGAACTTCGTAACCTCAATTCATCACAAAATCCAGCATCATTTGCACACTTCTGACCATCTTTGAGTTCACTGATACTGTACACTTCAGGGAACGTTGTGTGCATACACTGCTCTCAAGCCAACCTCATTCCCTTGGACTCTCTTACACACACACTTAAAATGGAAGACAGAAAAAAAGGACTTCCTGCATTCATTTTTTTTTCCCCAGCCTGATTTGTGCTTCTAGTGAGATTGTGAATATTCAGCTCACGTAGTACAGCCAAAGCAGAGCCTATACCCACCAGTCTCTTGCAGACAAAGAGAATATGCTCTATAGAAGTTTGTACTTCACAGTCTGTTCCTGAAACAGCTCGTGTGGCCTGAATAACTCAAAGGCCGTTTCCACATTTCAGCTGTATCCTGGTGGTAGCTGCATTTTAGTGGATGAAAAGAAGTCCTTGGGTATTTCAGCTGGAGTTTGCAGAGAACTTTGTGTGGAAAAAGTGATGCAGAAATGTATTCATGAATTAATAATAGTGAGTTTTCTTTATGGGTTTCTAACTGACCTGAATCTTTCCATGGTTCCTGAATCCACTTTGGCACTAAATTGGTTTGAATAAGACCCCATTTTTGCTAACCCAAACCTGTCCTTGTCTGTACTTCAATGCTGCAAGTTTAGCTTCATATATAGCCTTTATGATAACAGTACATGAAGTGTGAGGCAGGAAAAAACATTGTTTAGACAGCAAGAGCTACTAACAAGACATTGTGAACGGGCAATGAAGTTCCTGTGGTCCCAGACCAGGACAAACGTAGTCAGTCTGAATGATGCAGTGCTGTTCAAGATGTTCAAAAGAGTTCAGACTAATGAGTCATATGTTGACATTTGATTAATCGTCACTGGTTATGATGTAGCTGAATACTGCATCAGAGGAGCGGTATGAACTTTAGGGACAGAAATATGAACAGTGTCTACCCACTTGTTCAGGGTACAATTCTGTAGTAAGCAATAAAGGATTAACATGAAGTCTTAGCCTAGAAACTAGGTATGAAATACAGGTTTCAGGCCCAGTTTGAGTGTTTGCTGTTCCTGGAAGTTGTCAGTATGTGCAGTTCTGTTTTGACCCTCTTTTTCTTTTGTCTTCATAGAACCCACTATGTACAATAATCTCTCTGCAGCAGACTAGTCATGCCAGAAAGAGTTACGAAGTCGTATGTCTGTTCCCTGAGGTCTGTGGTTTAGACATATCCTAAGCAGTTATATCCCAGTCTTTCGATTCTTCTTTGTTTTTCAAAGAAATGCAATTTCATTTTGTCAACGGTTGAAAAATGGTTCCACATTGCCAATTGAAAGACGGAAGCTCTAGGCTAAAGGAAAATTGAAGAGGCATACCTTGTTTCTGACATGAGTGCTGTGAATTGTATACATGTTGGCATTGCTCTTGATGAACTTCAAGGGCACAGATTAATACCCTTGAAGGAGCATTAAGGATCTGTCCAGAAACAACACAGTGATGTTTGGTCAAAGAAGTCTTTGGATTTTGTGTAGTCTTAGATGCTGTATTTGATCACTTCAGAAAAGCTGTAGGAAATTTCTCCAACAGTTCTTAAAGTTACTGAAGTACTAAATGAAATTGTACACTAATTTAGCCAGTTAAATTCCAATGGAGGAGAGCGTCATATCTGTTCTTGTTCTCAGTAACTGGGTTTTGTGTTCCTTTACACCAGGCTGTGACTCTTGCGGCTCATGGCACAATCAATTTTAATGAGACCTCATAGTGATTCATCATGATTATCATTCATGATTCTTAAGGAATCAGAGATTAAATTGTATCAGAAGTACATACAGTTTATCTACATCAACCACTGTCAGTCTTCTTGGCATTACAATGATTGCATGAGGTTGGCTGGTCTATATAAAGTCTGCTTATAGCAGGAGGACTTTGTCACTTAAAAATGTGACTGGATTTGTGCTTGCTAGAAGAGGATTTCCAGCACACCCAACTTGTAAACTTCACTGTTAATAACCATGGTTGTGAGCTTCTCATGGACACTAAAACGTTACATTGCTTCTCTGGACACTAAAGTGACTACAGAGAAATGAGACATTTTGCTTTTTTTAACTTTTCCTTGTTCACTGGGGATTTATTTGTGTGGGAGATTTTCCAGCATGTCTGTGTTTGGGGCAGACTTGCACAGGCACTCAGCTTGCAGAAAAGCACCTAGATATGAGGAGTCTACCTGTTTTCCCAGCAGCGCCTCCCTGATGGACAGAACAGAGAGAGCCCAAAGGGAAGCTTTATCCACGGTGTTCCTGTGAATCACCTTTGCCCACCTACCTTAGCTTGGACAGTCCAGTTTTCTTGTATTTGCAAAGTTGGTCCACGTCCCCCTCCTTCCCTCCTGTGTGAGCTCACACAGATGCTGCTTGCACAGCACAGCGCAGCGCAGCACCATACCTCACTGCACCACGCTTCACCGCATGGCACTGCACGACATGGCACCTCACCGCACTGTGCCTCACTGCACTGCAGGACACGGCACCATACTGCACTGCATTGCATGGTACCACACGCCATGGCACTACACTGCAGCAGGGACTGGGGCAGAGCACCTTTGGGCCTCTGGGCCTGGGTAGTACTGCCCCTTGGTGCAACCACCTAACAGACCTCCCAGACAGAGAACAGAGCACCACTGTTACAGCAATGCAGGCAGGCTTGCCCTCTTCAAATTGGGCTTAAAACCTGCTTAAAGGTCTGCGCTTCTCCTTACTGCATTCAGCAATCTGGCGAAGCAGGTGGCAACCACAGCCTCCATGTCCACAGCCTGCCCTGTTGTCAGGCTGACCGCAGGGTGCAGCATGCACCAGTATGCACATCTGCACCCCTGGATTGATTCCTGGGTGCATTCTGGACTTGGGAGGATGGGAGTTATGGGTACACATCCATTTGCTGTGTGGCCATTACCAGCTCATTTTGAACTGCTGAGTGTGAAATACCGAATGAGCCCGCAGGTCTGGTTTTTAGATATTTATGGAGTGCACGTAGAATTTGTTCTGCCAAGCGCCGGTGGTATTGCAGGTCAGGCCAGCGCCACGGCTTTTGTACGCAGCTGCAAGGCTCGGCTTTGCCGCGTGCACCACACCTGAGGCCCCCACGCACACCTGGAGCGCGGGTGCTGGGGGCTCCCCTGCCAGCGGCTGCTGCACGAGGTGCCGCGAGCCGGCCGGCCCCCTGCCGCGGCATGAGCCCCCCGGCGGCCGGGGCAGGGGACGAGGGGAGCTGCTGGGCTGCAGGGCCCGGCGGGGCGGTGGGAGCCGTGCCCGGGCTGCCCTCGGCACCTGAGGCCCGACTGGGAGGGGACGGAGTGGCCGGCGGGCACTGCCCAGGGCGGCCGGGGGCTCCTGTGCCAGCCCGACCGCGGCGAGCTGGCGGGAACAGCAGGTGGCACTGCTGGCTTCGACACCGGGAGAGCGCACGGCGTCGCTTTGTGACGCTCGCGCTCCTCTTGCAGCTGCTATGCCTCACCAAGGGGAAACAAAAATGTCCAGAGTTTTATCCTAGTTCTCTGAAGACTGTTGGGAATCATCAGTAATCTCTTCAAGAAATAAGAGGAAATGTACAGGCATACACAGCGAGGTGTATGATCGGCAGCAGGGCCTAAGTGTGTTCCCTCTGGGGAGCCGTGATGCTGAACGTTGTGCTGGACTGGGCCCCTGTCCTCTGAGCTTCGAGCTCCCTATGCCTGGAAATTTGGGAAGCACTCACCCCCTACCTTGACTGGTGTAATGCGATTCAGTTGGGAGTGGATCCACCGACATGAGAAGCGCTCTATCAGCTCTTGGTATTCTACGCAGATTCTGCGGAGTTTGGACTTGGCTGGATGAAAGGCCTTTGAAAAATCAGGAAATCCTGAAACAGAGTGAGAAAGGCATGAGATTTCCTGCAGTGTTGTAGGCAGAAACAGGGCTAGTCGGCAGGGTGCCAGGTGACCAGGGAGGCAAACAGCAAGTTTGCAGATGACACAAAACTGGGGGAAGCGGCTGGTACGCCACAGGGTTGTGCTGCCATCCAGACAGCCTGGAAAAAAGAGCTGACAGGCATCTCAACAAGGAGAACTGCAAAGTCCTGCACCTGGGGAAGAACAGCCCCATTCACTAGTAAATGATGGGGACTGAACAGCTGGACAGCAGCTCTGCAGAAAAAGACCTGGGGATCCTGGCAGACACCAGGGTGAACCTGGGGCAGCGGCGTGTCCTTGCCGCAAAGAAGGCTCGTGTTATCCTGCGCTGCGTCAGGCAGAGTATCGGCAGCAGGTCGAGGGGTGTGATCCTGCCCCTCTGCTCAGCACTGGAGAGGCCACAGCGGGAGTGTTGGGTCCAGTTCTGGGCTCCTCAGGACAAGAGACGTGGACATACTGGAGAGAGTCTGTCAAAGGGCCCCAAAGGTGGTGAAGGGTCTGTAGTACCTCACATGTGAGGAAGTGCTGAGAAAGCCGGGACTGCTCAGCCCGGAGAAGACGAGGCTCAGGGTTTCTCTAAGAAGCTCTAACAAAATGGCTCACTAACATGTTAGTCTGCACACCTGCCGTTGCTCTAGAATGAAATCCAAGTCTTTAAACCAGGCTAAGATTAACAGGAAAAAACATTCTTACTCTTTCCCATGTAGTTGGAAGCATGGAACAGTAGTTTTTTTTTATTACTGCTACCAGCAGAGCCTTCATCCCAGAAAGGAAGTCAGGAAGAGTTATCACAGAATCACAGACTGGTTGAGGGTGGCAGGGACCTTTGGAGTCCGTCTGGTCCAACCCCCCCGCTCCAGCAGGGACACCCAGAGCAAGGTGCCCAGCACCATGTACAGTTTGTGCCCATTGCCTCTTGTAATGGCACTGGACACCACTGAGAAGAGCCTGGCTCTGTCGTCTCTGCACCTTCCTTTCAGATATTTTTGGGAATCAGTGAGATTGCCTTCAGCCTCCTCTCCTCCAGGCTGAACAGTCCCAGCTCTCTCAGCCTTTCCTCACGTGACAGATTCTCCGGTCCCTTGATCATCTTTGTGGCCCTTCCGTGGACTCTCTCCAGTATGTCCCTATCTCTTTTGTCCTGGGGTGCCCAGAAATGGGCACAAAAATATGGTCCAGCCCTGTAGACCACCTTTTTCTGTGGCTGTCAGGACTGTTATAGGGAATGCATTCACTGGAAGTAGCCAAGAGCAGTATACTTTGGATCCCATGCTTAGAGGACATTTTCATTGCTTTTTGTGACTAGCTATTAATCCCTTCAGAGCATCACTTCTTTGTTATTAACCCAACACCTAAGCTTTCCTCACCAGTGTCCCCAGAGAAATAATGCTACCTGTATACTCCAGAACCATTACCTCGTACCGTATGTGTTTTGCTGGTCCCCTTCCTTCCCCATTCCTGGAAATGTGCCAACCCTGTTACATGTTGCCTGAGCTCTGCTTGTGGGAAAGTGTTTTGGGACATTTGCTGGTCGTCTTTGCCTTGTGAACTGGTCAGTCACTTATTCCCTGTCCCTATTTGCTTGTTGTAGGTATCAGTGAGAGTTTTGCCTTTACTTTCCTTAGCTACTGAATCTGGAGATGGCTCCAAAAAAAGTCATCTGGGGGCAGCAAAAGGACTTTTTTTTAACTGCTCAGTAGTTTGAAAGTTTGCGCTCCCAGCATCAGGAAGTTAGTAATACTGGTGGTTTTTTTTATTTGCAGTAGTTGCAGTTGTTTGATGAGCCTCAGATGGAGTGGATCTGTATTTTTAATCATTGATATTAGTGATTTTACCTTTAGTGTAGGAGCTTCTGGTTGCTTACAGGAGGCAGAACACTTCAAAAATCAAAGTGTATTACTTTTCATCGTATTGTTGCATTACACTGCTATCCAGAGAATGAAGTGAGCCATTCAGGAAACTATTTGTAAAGCTGCTGGCCTAACAGTTTGGTAGAACTTTACCAGGGCTAAGAAAAGGGGATAAGCCCTGGTAAATACAAACATTAAAAGAGAAATTCCTTTATCTCCCCCCCTCTCTCATGCCTACTGATTCGTAAAAGAATGTTGTAATGCAGAAATAAACTATCCTCCTCATTCTGTGGGGCCAATAGTGATTTTAGCCCAACAGTTCATCAATCTGTTGTTGTAACTCTGTTGAAGCCAGAGAAACTAGTCCAGTGACTCATTGCTCTGTTGATCCTCTAATGGAAAAACACAGAATAACTTCCTTGAAAAATTCCACAGTCTTTCTTACGTATTTAGCTGATTATTTGCTACCCTCTCTGCCTCTTTAGTGAATGGCAAGTGGATGATGTTCTGCACATCCATGAGCTACAGGTATTATTAGTCTTTGTGAAAAACTCAAACTTCCCTTCAGCTCAATGCCACATTTTTTTAATACAGCATCTCGTCTGCAGAGAAGGTTGGTCATATTTATCTAGCTCAATAGCATCGATATGAGGCTGACTTGTTTGGAAATGGCATGTGGAAAAGGCTTATTTTTTTATTACTATTTGCATTAATTATTTTTGCTTTATTAACTTCCTAGGCTGGATTGGAGCACTTACAATAGACAGAGCACTTTGCAAATGAAAGTGCATTATTTTTCGTCACATTATTGCATTACACTATTATTCTGAGAGTAAAGTGCACCCTTCAAGTTATAACAAGCTGTAATTTCATTGAAGGCTCCCTAGTATTTCTGCAACACAAGAGCAAAGCTGCAACAATTTAGTCACAAGAGCCAGAAAATCAAATTGTAGACCCTTTAATACCCAACTGGGGATACTCTATTGCTCTAATACATCCCAGCTTGGGAGTGTTTCTGATGTACTGAAACTGTATGGGTTGTATCTTTTAAAGACATTTCAAGCCGTAGTAGTCATTCAGAGCCAACTTGGCATCACTGTCCCTTTCTGCTCCTTAGACGTAGAGGTTGGAGCCAAGAGTCTGTTTGGCAATGAAGGGGTTGTTGTTTTCTCCTGCTCTTTGGGAGGCTGTGCTCTGGTGCTTGAGCCATGAGGAACGAGAGTGAAGGAGATCTTGAGAGAATGCTTTCTGCAACTGAAGGTAGCTGCTGACTTTGAGATCTATGGAAGCAAGCCAGGAAGCAGAGTTTATTGGAAGTCTGTTTGCTTACAACACAGTGAAGGAATCTCACTGCAGTACAGTAAGTGCTTCACATTTTGCAGCACGCATTTTGCTTTCATGCTGGTGTTGTAGCTGGGTGCACCTCATTCTCACTGTTTCCTGCAGATGCCTTGCGAGCACTCATGGATTTTTGATGCAATGCTCAGCCCAGCCTGAAACACAGAAGTGTTATGATACCTGGAGCTTGGTTTGAACTCATTGTTGAAATATAAACCGCTGTCTCACTAGTACAGTAATGTGGCGTGGCTCTGTGCACATCAGTGCAAGAACAATTTCTGATTTGGGATTTTGTAAGCTGTTCATACATGTACCTAGGACTAAGCGAGTCCCTGATGAGGAACCACTCCTGAGGAATTTCAAAGCAAATCTCTGTTACCATTCCTGGACTTCTGGGATTTAGCCTGAAAAGATTTCCCTTGAAGCACTTTACTGCCTGCTGATTCTTGGCTGTAAAATCCTTCTAGCCTTTTGTAATTTGACAGTTTTAATAAAATTTACTCCATTGTTTTATAAGAGAATTTTCTCTCATTCTGGTAGCTGGCTTCTGAGAAAAACAAGGTTTAAATTCTACCCCTTTCAAATTTCTTCCAGTGGTGACTATTTTATCAGTGCACATTCTGTTTTGTACTCCATCTTTGTTATGCTGCAGCTCACAAAATTTTCATTCTGTTGCAAAGCAACATGATTTCACTGGGCTTTTGTTTAACTGATGACTTGCAGTCTTTCTCTAATTACCCTAACTGGGACTTTGTTTATCATGGGGGTATCACACGCCTCCTAGATGTTAGTCATTGCTAAACACAAGAGGGGAAATAGGATGTAAATCTCTTAAACTAATATTTTGCAGAAGAGATTCCCCTTTGATCTTTAATTACTTTGCCACACATACAAACATTTTTACAAATTTTGATTAATTTTTGATTCCTTCAGCTTCTTCATACTTCTGTAACCCGTTCTAAGTGAACACTCTGAGAGAGACAGCTTCTGTCTGGGTGAAATGGAAAGAGCCGGTGTGGAAAGTGTCCCCAGATTTCTCATGTGGAGACTGAGCCAGGCAAAATCAAGTCATAACAGCCACCTCCTCTGCATCAGCCTAGTACATAACAGAGCAGGCAGGATACAGAGCACTTGTTGGGATGTACATCCATCAGTAGAAAGTTTTCCCTCTCTCTCTCGTTACTTCTGTTGAAGTAATGAGTAAAAGGCTTAACTGATATCTGTAAAATGCTTTGGCTTCATGCTTTGCCCTCTTAAGGGTCTCTCAGCTTCAAAGGTACATCAGACTGTGAAGGGTTCATCTGGGTTTTGGCTGGTGAAGGTGCATGTTGAAGGGAGTCTGTGGAAAAGCGCAGCACTCACTGCGTCCTGCCTCCTGGGAAAGGTGCTGCTCTCGCATCCAGCGTCACTTTTTCTTTCTCTCCAAGGGAGGGTCTTCCCACCAGGTAGTCTTTGCTTCAGAAATCTTGCTTCTGCCTTAGTGATTTACGGGTAATAAATCCAAGAGGTAATGAAGAGGGCATCATTATGCACCACAGGGAGCACCTGTAGCACATCCTAGCAGGATGTGTTAGCCAGCGCTTGCAGAGTTTACATGCTACGTAAGGGCCACCCAATTCAAGGGAGATAGATGCACTTCTTGGCTCCCCTCTCCCCAGTGCCTCCTGCACATGCAAAGCCACGTGGAAATCAGGCTTAATTTACAGCATTTGCAGCATGCCCTGCAGTCTCTGGAGCATGAAATTCACTTGATGTTGTCCCAGTGTGCTCCATTATTTTCTGCAGAGTTTTCTTCTTTGTTGAGAAGTTTCAAAGCAAGGAGTACCTTTTAAAACCAAGTGCCTTTCAAAGCAAGGAGTACCAAAGTGCTGGGTGCCTTTTCCCCATGTGCAGTGTTGCAGCATATATCACTAAGGTGCCTGTTCTGAGGACAGGCCCTCCTCCATGGGAGGGCGAGGCGATAGAGGTTAAGTGGGTGTCTGTGGGGAAAAATATGTCCCACCCAACATAGTACCTGGCCCAAACACAGGTGTTTCCCACTGCCATCTCTGGTGCTGTCGGTCCCTCAGCAGCACAGCCTGCTGCATGGTGGGGTATGTACCATGTCACATGCTGGAGCATGTGCTCTGCCCAAACTCATCCCAAATGAACGACCCACTCTTAATTACTTTTTCCTCACTGGTTCCAAATCTGTTACATCTGTACCCAAATTTGGTGTTTCTGACACTGCTACATAGGTAATTTTGGCCTGATATCACTGATACAGGTAACCTAGATGAAGGTAGCCTTGCTTCATATCTCCCTTCTGATCCTGGGGTCCATGCTGGTTTATTGCACCTCTGGTTCCCATCAGAGGTCTAAGCTAGCTTTGAAGCCATTCCAGTGGATGCTCATGCTCACAGTAGTATTTTGAGCAGATGCATGTCTTCATTCATAAACTGATTGGCATTACTGATTTTACCCTGCAGTTTTGTTTTCCTTAACCCATGATGCCATAAAAAGCCTTTGTGCTAGAAAATCCCGAGTCTTTACCTTCTACAAAGCAAATTCCTAAAGGCTGTTTCATATTGTAAACCCCAAAATGGAGCCATCCAGAATCCCTAATAGCATTTGAAGTCATAGGCTACAAAGAATCTAGATAAGTATGTGGTCGAAGAAGATCCTTGTTGTACCTGACATTTCATCCTTGAAAGCAAACAAAACTCCCTTCCGGAAGGTTGTGTTGCATGGCTATGAATTAGAAGAGTAAATACTAGCAAAATTAAATCTCATTCAGTATGAATCCAGATTGCCCACAGCATTTGGTATCTTACCTGTGAGACGTCTAAGTCTACTGAGTACGTTCGAAGTCCACATCTTAAACAGAGTCCTAACTTCCTCCAGGAGGCCTTTCCTAGGATCCGGTACTGCCCTAAGCACTGATCTGAGATGACCTAGTCTCTCTCTGAATTGGTATTTGGGTCTTCCTGTGTCCTAGTTTCCAGTGGAACAGTCTCGGAGAGACTTACCTCCTACGTTAGCCAGTCTTTCCAGATTTACCCAATTAACAGGTGTCATTTTGCTATGAAATCACTGAAATCACGTGTGTATTTGTAAAAATCCTCTTATCGAATGCCTGATCCCTGTCATGCCTTCTATACTTTCAAGTTGATGGCCTGCTTTCAGTTAAGCCCTGCAGGATAACTCCCCCCCCCCCCCCCTTTTTTTTTTTGGTGTGCTTTGCAGTTCAGCACTTTATACTTCTGTCATGATAACAAAAGGAACATTGTTATGACTGCTGACATTTGTGTCAGAGCATGCCAATGGAAGTTTAAAAGATATGCCAAAGCAGTTGCTGTTGTATTTTCAGGCAAGGCTCAGTGTTCTACTTTATTTCTTATTTTCAAGGGATGCAGTCTATTCCTGCTGTTGAGAAAATGGTGCTGTGGGTAGAATCTGTGAGAGAGCAGCAACTTATTTAACCTGAACAGGTTTAAAATTATTCTCCTGTCTTTCATTATGCACTACTTTGTTGTATAAATTTACATGCCAAATTTTTTGCTTGCATACATGAGTTACTTGAATTATTCTTTTTGCATGTAACATTTTGCATGAAACTATATTTGCTGCATGCATAAAAAAGGTTGGTGCCTATGCAACAGTTCATACCCATCCTCATATGAGCCCCTACAGCACAGACACTGATTTTGACCAGTCACATGCCTAATAGCAGAAAAGAAAAAATAGACTGACAAATCCAGAAGGCAAAGTCCGGTTGAAATAATAGCAGGTAAGTCACAGAAAAAGAACATATGTATGAATTTTCAGGGCCTCTTTCTTATCTGTAAGCAACAGAGACTTTGATTTACTTTCCCATGTGAAAGGCAGGAATTCAAGCCAGAAGTGCTTCCTCCTGCCGTTTGAACAAGGCACTGAGTTTGGCTTGACTCTAAGGGAAGTGTCAGGTGCTCAGTCATCCAGCATGTATTTTCCTAGACATCTCCAGTCCAAGTATCACTGCTTTTCCTTGTTCTACCTAGCAAATCTGACAAGACCACAGCTCAGAGTAGCCTGACTGTGGAAAAGAAGCCACTGAAGTCATCAGGAGGTCATTTATTTTCTGAAGACCGGTGTCTTACCAGGGTTTTTCAAGTGGTATCTACCAAACAAGGGAATAACGGAGAAAAGAGTGAGGAGGAGAAACTCAGATATTGTGGTGTCAACCAGTTAAAGACTTTGGGATAACTGCAGTAATTACTACTACAGAGTAGGTGTCGTAGAGTGTGGTCAAACCGTGTGGGAAGAAACCTTCAAGCCCAGCCCCATCTATCACCACATCAGTTGCAGTATTTCTTCCACCCCTGGCAGGGCTGCTCAGGTTTCCTTCCATAAGACAGAACCCAGAAGGAAATTCTGGCTCCAGAAGGTTGACACTCGTCCAAGTATTTATTGCCAGAAGTGCCTGTCTGGCAAGTGTCATCCAGGATGGCCCAGAGCAGGCCAGTGTGTCCCTTGGGAAGGCCTGTCCTGGGCCTGCTGGCCCCAGAGCACCACTGGTATCATCTGTATGCTCCATCCAAAGACAAAGGCAAGGACAGGACTTTGGAGGGCAATATTCTGCCTGGTTGTAACAACAGCTGTATTGCAACCCTTTGCAGGGCCCTGGCTACTGTTTTTTTTTTTCCCCTTGCTTTTGTCTGTGCAGCTGCAAGACTGAACAGAAACTCTGTTTCCAGTTCAGCTGGCTGTGCTGGCTGAGGCCAGCTCCCCTGTAACTAAAGCCGGCTTCCCTGTGCAAAGTCCTGCACCTGGGAAGGAACAATGCCAGCACCAGTATTTATTGACCTTGATAAGATCCCCCTGAGCCTCCTTTTCTGCAGGCTGAGCAGTCTCAGCTCTCTTGGCCTCTCCACATAGGAGAGGTGCTCCGGTGTCTTCATCATCTTTCTGGACCTATGTTGGACTCTTCCTAGTATGTCCATGTCCCTTTTGTACTGAGGGACCCAGAACTGGACATGGTGCTCCAGGTGCAGCCTCATGAATGCTAAGTACAGGGGAAGGATCACCTCCCTCGAGCTGCCGGAAAGACAGCAAATGCAGCCCAATGCAGCCGAGAATACCATTACCTTTCTTAGCGGCAAGGACTCACTGCTCCCCCGGGTTCAGCTTGGTGTCCACCAAGACCCCCAGGTCCTTCACTGCAGAGCCACCTCCTACCATGTCCTGGGGCTGGGGTTGTCTTACGCCTCCCATTACCCATGGGGCATGTGACAATAGGATCTTCTCTGGACCATAGTCCAACTTGTTTGTGAACCACTTGATACCGTAAAGACAGATGGCACTAAACTAAATGGGGCGTACTCTACCAAGCTCACCCGCACTGCAGGGGATATGGTCTAAGCTTTGAGCAAGAGTCACTTGCTCTACAAAGCTGGGAGTCAAACAACTTGAAAACTTCCTTGTCTAACACCGAAGCCAGAAGGTTTGCTCCAAGTGATGGCCAAGCAGGCCTGTGCTGAGTGTGCTTTGAGCTGTCTGGCATCCAAACATTACAAGAAACCCTTGCAACACATTGGAAATTGTTTATGACCACTAAAAATGTCATTTTTTCTCCTTTTGCCCAGAATCATTCCAAACCCTATCCCCACACATCCATTTATACATACAAAAATAATAATCCTCTCATTGTGAGAGCAGTGCAGAACTGAATTATATTGCCTGTATATAAGGAGACATCTGTGTTGCAGACATGTCTCCTACATATGCAAAAGTGAATGAAATTGGCTTCTGAATATAAAGGGAAACAGATTTCAGGAGGACGACAGCCACAAAACAAGCTCATGGTTGTTGCTATAAGGCCTCCGTGAGAGTTGATGCTGAATTAAAAGGAACACTTTTCTAGGTCAGATCAGCAAAGGTTTTTCATCATTCTAACCCAATCTGCCCTCCTGAGCTGTGTCTTTCTCTGTAACAAACTCCCAGGGTAACTCATGGCCTTTAGTCACCATCTCCAGCAGTATAGCTGATGCCTGCTGCTGTTTCTGGAATGGTATCCCAGCAGTCAGGCAGGGTTAGTTTCTATAGAGACTGGAGATTGAAGAACTAAGGCTTAATCTGAATGTAATCTATCAGTCCATTATAATCACCTGGTTATTTCATGTCCTTGTCTTCAGTCTGTTACTCAGGTTCTTCCCAGCAACTCTCTTAAGAAAAATTGTACAAGGACAGGACCAAGAAAGCATGTGGAGGCACAGTGGTCTGTATCTACAGGACTGGGGACTCTCATCTTACTGAAGGGCCTGGCTAACAAACCAAGGATGGTATCATAAGAACTGACCAGGATAGTGTAAGTAATATTTTGGGGAAGGTACAGAAAGGCAAATCTAACTAGTTCACAAGCTGTTTTTTTCTCCTGCAGGAATCAAAATCAATTCATGAAAGCACAGAGACCCTCCTCAATTTCAGCTCCATGAAATCTGTTTGTTCTGGTGTTTTAACCCAACTTCATCCTCTTGCATCCTATTTGAACCAATGGTCCGTCACAGGAACTTCCTGTGCAAATGAGCATTAATTAAGAGCTGTGCTGAATGCCACCAGCTCAGAAATGTAATTGCTATGCTTATTTTGCATCCAGTTTGCACTGGCACAAGACACTGTGTTGGACAGGGACCAGTGAGCCCCAAAATGTTTTCTCCGTTGCGAGGAGTGAACTCATTTTACGTTCGCACATTGATTGCCTGAAACTCTAGAGTTCTATTACAGCAATAGTTCAAGTAAGTGTCCAAAACAGAAGTCTCTGTAATAAGTGTTGGGTGCTGTCCATAGGTACACATAGTTTGACAGATCTGAATTGTGCATGCACAAACACATTGTGTTGTCAGGCTTGCAAAGATACTGACCTCCTTTGGCTTCAGCTGTTCTGAAAAAAAAAAAACACAAAAACAAACAAACAAACAAAAACAGAGAAGATGCTCCAAAGCTGTGATATAAAAGCCATTCCCTGTGTATTTGTTTGTATGTTAGAAGTAAAAGCCTCTTTGAATTACTAAATATAAAATATTTTTTGAAAACATGTTATACAATTCAAGATAAAATATGTAGAAAAATATTGCAGAAAGACCCATTAAAAGATGTATAAAGAATATCTATAACTACTAGGCCAAAACATCAATACCCAGTCTCTGCAGGGAGGGATAGTTGCACTTAAGTTACTTCCTAGGCTTCCTACTTCATCACTTCTGTGGACGCCTAAAACGACAGATTACCTGTGAATTTTTGAATCTGATGTTCTTACTATGTTGTGGTTTTTACTTTTGTGTTTAATGACAACTGGAGATCTAACACTAGACATTTATTTGTATATTTCTTATTAGTAAACACTGAATATAATTTTGACCATATATGCTGTTCATTTACATAGAATACTTCTCTGAAGTTAGGCAGTGAAATTCAGGTGGTCTGGTTCACTTTTTGTTTGGTCATTCTCCCTTTCTGGTTTTCATGTGCTGACACAAGATTCCAGTGTTTGGTTATTCACCTTTGAAAAGGAGGAGGGGTAAAAACCTGTAACAAAGGTTTGAAGAGAAACTTTAAAAGACCTCTTACCAGTTCTGCAAAGTGCTTTTAGGAGATTGGGGAAGGCACAAAGTTCCTCTCAACTTTAAATAAATTGGACTTGTTCCTAGACCCTAGAAATTGTGCAATGCCTGGACAGACCTTAGATGACCAGTTGTTTATGGGAAGGCATAAGGCTTATTTGACCATTGAAGCATCGGAGGAGGGCAGTGAGGAGAGCGGGACCCTTGACAGATGATAAATCCATCACAATCACACTCCTCAGCAGGGCTCTGACTGGGTCAGTGGTGTATATTCACTTCAGCAGACAAAGATTCCCCATCTCTTCCTTCTTTCCTTTAGGTTTTCTTGCCATGTCTGGATCCATGTCCTCTCTGCACACCCTGTGACTGTAACTTCAAGTGGCAGTGCTTGAATTCAGCATGCAGCTCTTGTCTTCCATGTACACCCGGGCATGTCACAGCCAGGGCGTTGCTCTAAGTTCAGGTCACACTTGAGAGTGTGAACTGGGGGAGGAATGGGGAGAGAAAAGAGAGCTGGGAGGGGTAAGGAAGGGACTTGGGTGGGAAAGATATTGGCTTGTGTTCGTTAATTCTTGATCTTTAAGGGGGAAAAAATGTAAAAGGTAATGAGTGCTGGTTTGAAATAAAACAGTCAAATTGTATAGATTCCAACTTTTTGCAGCTAAATACATCAATTGCATCAGACAAACACAGATCAAGGTAATTTTTTCATCGAATCAAATTCTGGAGAGGGTGCAGCCTACTAAAAATACACAAGCACAGTCACCCTCGATCACATTTGTGTACAGATGAAGAGCAATCATCAGGTCAGCGGAAGCAGTCTCCTTGAGATCCTGCTCTTTGGTATCTTCTCAGAGCATCTCTGCCACAGAGACATCCCTTTGCTGAGCAAAGGTCAAATCCCATCTGCCCCTCACATCTGCACAGTTTCCTGTTGGGCTCCATTGCTCAGTATTAAGATCATTTTCTTCTCAGAAAGGTGGAGGAAAATGGAAGGAAAGAACACAGGTGAGCAGGCTGAAACCAGGACAGGCATGGCAATGGGGATTTGTGGAGTCATCCCAGCAGTGACTTCAGTCTTACCTGGTGGATGGCAGCATATTTTGTACAGCCTGCTTCCACGAGGTGCTGGGCAATGTGCTGAAATGATCTGGGGAGGCCTAAGTATTGGTCTACTCTCAGGCAAGTGTTTATTAGGAAATGGCAAGCGCATTCTGGGTAGGACCCTAGCTTCAGAAGCGCTCGTCTCATCTCCAAGAGGGAGTGATTCTTCATCTTGGAACGGTAGCAGATGTGTCAAATCAAATTCCAAGCACGGTCACAGGTAGCTGTCGGACCTCGGCCCGCCCAGGCACCCAGCAGGAGGCAGCCCGCAATCACCTGAAGCTTTCACGTTCTCTGGTGCGGGCAGCGTCCTGCAGCGGGGGTACGGGCTCGCTCGGGCTCAGAGCTGCAAGCGCTCAGTCCGAGGGACCGCTGAGGCGGCCCAGCCAGCGCTGCTGGCGGCGGCAGCGGCACCAGGTGGGCACCTCACAGGGCCCACGGGAACGCGCGGCGCGAGCGCGGAGGCGGTGGATGCGCCCGGCGGCTCTCTGCCCGTCCCCGGTCGCGGGGCCCGGGAGCTGGTGCGCGCCCTCGCGTTCTGTGGTAACCCGAGTCCCGCTGCGGTGGCACCGGGGCATTTTAAGCCCCCGAGATGCCCCCGGCAGGCGGCGGATCACGCCCAGCGTAACGGCCGGCCGCTCCCGAGGCTTCCTCGCGGCGGGGCGGCGGCAGGCGGTGCAGGCGCCCTGCCGCACCCGCACCGCGGGGCCGACGGTTCGGAGGTTTTGCTGCGGTTCCCCCGGCGCTGCTCGGGGCGCGGCGGCGGCCAGGAGCCGGCCAGGAGCCGACCCGCAGCCGGGCACCGGGCGCCGGCACCTCCCGGGGCGGCGGCTCCCCGGGGCCGGCCCGGCCCCTCCGCGCGCTGCCGGGAGGCGGTCGCAGGGCGGGGGAGCCACCGCCCCCAGCGCGCAGCCGCAGAGGCGGGCGGGGCGGGGCGGGGCCGCGGCCTCGCGTGGTCCCGCCCCCGCCGGCGACGCCGCTGCGCGCTGACGTCGCGCGCGGCCGGTGCGAGCGGTGTGGCGGCGCGCGGCGATGGGGCAGCCCCGGCGGCGCAGCGGGGGCGCCGCGCTCGGCCGGTGAGTGCGGGACGGGGCGCGGCACCGAGCGGCCGGCCGCGGGGCGGCGCGCGGCTGAGGCGGCCCCCGCGTGCCGGGCCGGGCCGGGCCGGGCCGGGCCGGGCTCGGCTCGGCTCTCCGCCCGCCCCCGCCGCTGTCGGGCCGCGCTCCGCCGCCCTCCCGGCCGCCGCCCCTCGCTCCGCGGCCGCGGCCCAGCCGCCCCGGGGCCGCCCCCGCTGCGGCCGGCGGGAGCTCGCGGGCCAACGGGCCGGGGCGCGGTGGGCCGGGGGCGGCCGGGCGGGCGGGGCCGGGGCCGCCTCCCGGCGGCCTCGGGGCTGGCGCCGGCAGCGGCGGGGCCGGGGCAGCGGGGGCTCCTGGCGGCCCGCCGGTGCGCCGCTCCTTTGTTCGAGCGATTCGGCGGCGCCGACCCGGCCTCATCCCGGCCGGCTCCGCCAGCTGCCCGTGGCGAGGTGTCCGGGGTCGGTTTCCTTAGGCCGGTGCGCAGGGGAGCCCGCCCGCTGCCTTCCTCAGAGGGGGCTCCCAGGAGCGGGCCTTCAGAGCAGGGAGCCCCGCGGGTAGAGCCGCGGCGTCAGCGCCGCGCGGGGACGTGAGGCCTGGGCCTGAGGCTGGCGCCGTTACCAGAAGTTCCCGCTGTGCGTTCGTAAGAAATAGCCAAAGCCCGTGCGGCGGCATCCCCGTCCCTGCAGGAAGGGCGAGGGAGGCCCCTTGGGGGACCGGAGATGTAAAGCTGTGAGCTGAAGGTCCCAGCGGAGGCGTAGAGGGGAGCGATGCAACCACCTCCGTGTCAGGGGCCGTCGCCTCAAACCCAGCGTCTCTGCGGGCTGCGACCCTTTCGTAAGGCACGTCTGGGCTACAGGCGTGAGCACTGAGGTGGTAACACTGTGAGCCCGGGCCGGTGCGATACAGTCCTCCCAGTTTGTGGGGCAGTTGTGCTGTCCTTGCTGCTGGTCCTGTCCTCAGCAAGATCAGTGGGCGGCTTCGCGTTTAGTCGGTAGGACGATGCACGTCTGGGGATGCACCTGGAAACATGCACGTCTGGGGATGCACCTGGAAACGTGAGGAGGAGAAGGAAGCCGGGTGTGGTAGCCCGGGGGGCTGTTCTCTCAGTGCTGGGGAGCTCTTGTCTCCTGTGTCTGTGGAGAACAGGGCCCTCCAGCTTGCGGGACTTCCGCTGTTCTGCGACTGCCGTGGTCCCGCAGTGTACCTGGGCCAAATAGGCTGGTTTGGTGGAGTATCGTATCCACCTGCGTCTGCTTCAGTTCCAAGATAAATCCTCTCAAGCCATCTAGAAGTATTTCAATATATGGAAGCAACTTGTAGATGGAGGAAGATCTACTTTGTCTAGATTTTGCCTAAGAAAAATAAATGGGGATGTAAGGCTTTTGTGCCATTTTTTTGAAGTGTTTTGTCATTTGATTTTTTTTATTAGTTTTCCCCCCAACATGTACCACGTGAAACCACGTGTACCACCTGATTTTTTTTTAAGAAGCTCTCTGTCATGGTTGGAGATCACTCACGTTTTATTTGATTGGAACTAACAATCCACTAACTGAAAGCAGCATCTAACTCAGATATACTACTAGCTGCATTTTATTTTTCCTTCAGAAATGTTACTCATTTCCAGCTTTGGTGTCAGTATGAGTGCTGGCTTTAGAAAGTTTATTTTCTGACAGCATCTATTAGACCTACCACTTACTGGACTCTGATACTAAACGTGTCAAAGCAAGTAGGAACGCAGTCTTTCAAATAAGAGTTGATTGCCCTCTGGAGGAGACTGGATCTGTGGTGCTGTTCTGTTGCTGATCAGATGTTGGTGGGTTTTCTTACTATACTTATTAATTTTGACAGGTCCTTCTCCTCTACAAAGAAGTTTTGTTGCCAAGATTTACTCTGAAAATGACCTGCGCTACTAAATGCAGCTGTCTGCAAATGTAAAGCCAACAAATCATATCTCCCTCCCTCCTCTGAATTTCCTATTTCCTGTGGAATTTATATTTCAAAGTATTTTTGAAAATAGATCTTTATTGAGGACATTTGGATCACAACTGTGAGCATATCTATGCAAAGAGACAAGCGAGTCTGAGCAATTTCAAGGTACGTATGCCTACTATATCTTATAACAAATGGATAATCAAAGTATGCTATTGAAGTCGGGAATAAATGTGTTTGGGGAACGCAACTTTACTCAGTCTGCCCAAGAGTGGGAAGTAACAAAGCCTTATAAAAGTATGATATCTGAACAGAATACAAGTTCTTGGAACTTGGGCTCCCTGCTGCCTTTTGGTAAACTATGTTTATTCTCACACGTTGGAGAAGGAGGGAGTCAAGGTGGGAAGACGTGGAAAGAAAAGACCATCTGATTAGAGGGGGCAGATAACTCCAGGTGTACGTTTTCTTGATTCAGATTGCTAAAGCTTCTATGAGTAACAGTGTAGATCAATGGAGTACACACGTGTACAGTGAGACCATGCAAGCACCAGCATATCCAGCTGGCATTGTATGGCAGTTGACCTCATTTGAACCTGCCATAGGAATCCTTGAAAGGTGCCTTTCAGAAGAGCAGTCTGCTTGTGGTGTATGACCTGAGCCTTCATTGCTTTACCGTTCAGTTCTCAAATGCTATGAAGCTCTGTAGATTTCTTCTTCTGAGCATTTGACAAACATTAAATAGTCAGTGAAATGCACTTGGGAGACATTGGTGATTTCTCTGGTTAGGTAAAGAGAAAGCTTTCAGATCAAGTTTTAAGATAGCTGCCTTGAATTGGAAAGCGTCTCTGGAGAAGACTAGAAGTGAAGCAGGGCTTGCTTGCCTTCCTGCGCGCAGTCACAGCACAATCTTTTGCTCTGTGTAACTTGCTTAGGAGTTTGTAATACACTGCAGAGTATTCGGAGGTTTGAAATACCTACTTGTGAGGCAGGTGTGTAGCAACTCACAGCAACAGTCTCAGAGCGATCTGCCTGTAATGTACAAACTAGCAAAGCTGCGACTTCACTCTGTGGCTGTACAGCTTTGTCACGCCCAGGTAACGGAAGATGGAGAAACTTTCCTGTTTAAGAATTGCAGAACATTTGCCAGTTTGCTCAGCTGTATTTTATCTTAAGGCTTTTAGCTGTAATTTCACATTGAATTCTAAAGCTGGAATGAGGAGGTCAGCTAATCTCTTCTGTGTCGGCTTGAAAGAGGTTAGTGTGCGTTGATACTATTTGCTCTTTCATAAACTACTTGGAAGTGTCTCTCCCGTGGGATGTAGGTGTTCATGCTAATATTTCTGGGCCACGGCAGTCTATCAATTAATTACAGGTTACAGTGAAAGTCAGACAAACATCTCAGTTTTATAGAAGAGTGGACTATTCATTAGTCTTTTTTTAATGAAAACTGATGTGCTGAAAGCAGATACTTGACTGAGTACTCTGGCATGCTCTGCAGCTGCACAACGTGTCTTCAGTAGACAAGCTTTTCTTAACAGCTTTCATTCATGAGCTCCATTGACCGAAGGGGAGATGGTACAGGAGGAAGGGACTGACTTAACCTGCCTGCCTTAATGGTACAATGTTACTGTTCCTGTAAGGGGAACACAAAGTGGACTGAATAAAATAGGGCTGACGGTGCGCTGTTGTTGAGAAGGGGACCCTTCTCATGGCTGCAGTTATCCCTCCTGTTGTTCCCCTGCAAGCAGAGTTAGGATCTACAGGTGGTAGCTTGTTAAATTTCTCCATTATATGTGGGCGGAACTTATTGCAAGAATCTTCAGAGGGGTTCCTCAGTCTGGCCTGGGCATTGCTATTTGTCTATGGTACTATACTAAAATACCATTTGGCAGAAAAGTCGCTGTTTCCCGTGACCTGGTTTCATGAAAACTGGAGAAACACACTAGTGAAATAGTTTGCAGAGCTGTCCGTATCTTAGTGTGTGTTTTAGATAGTGTAGCGGGGACTTGGATTAGGGATTTGTTTTGTATTCTTTAAACTAGGTGCCATTTTAATCATATATAAATAAGCTACGGTCTTTGTAATTCCATCAGTCAAAATTGATGCACGTTGCCCAAAAATGCTGTTGTTCTGTGAAAAATATTTAAATGAACAATTTTTAGTCTCTGAATATTGGTAAAATAACGTAGATTGTTTGACACATCCCTAATCAAGTTACTTTTGTTTCCTTGTCTGTAAGATGAGATTGATCTACCTTTTTAGAACACTCAATTTCATGAAAATCATTGTTTTATTTGCAATAACTGTATTTTCATTATTCAATTTCATATGACTAATAGCGAATGTTAATGTGTAGAATGGCAATGAATTTGAGTATAAAATAAAATTTTCTTTTGGCATAAATAGATGGCCTGAAAGGTGAATTTGTACGCTAGAGAAATGTTGCTCTAAAACTACCCTAAAAGGGGACAAAAAAACTTCTAAGAATGCTAAAGGGCACTGAGATGTTGAGACAGGTGGTAGTGTCACTGGTTCAACTTGCATGATGGGTTGTGGTGAGAATTTTGCAGACACCTCCACTTGTGGTTTCTTCAGAGAGAAATCTAGCAAATTTCCATATTTCTCAGATTTGCGCGTGCTGATTGGTCTCCCTTAATAAATGCTTTCTAGGCTTGGTTTTTTGTCCTGGACTTGTTGACTGTGATTTTCCTGGAAGGTAGTTGCCATGGCGATTGTCCTGTTAGCAAATAAACGTGCTTTTTATGGTCTCTGGGTATGTTGGTGTGGAGTAGAAAGACTGTAGTCTTTTCTGGGATCAGTGGAAGTAGCAGACCCATAGAGGCTTCGTGTTTGTAAATCACTGCCTGTGGGAGAGAGTTGAACAAGCATCTTATGCTTCAGTGGGTAATAGCAGTGAGAAGTAATATCGCTTGTCCTGTTGGTAAGGAGCAGTGACACAGTGCATTGCACGAAGTCTGAGGCTGAATAATGATTAAAATTGGAGAAATGAAAAAAAAAAAAAAGGCAGCTTTTATTCAGGGTCTGTTATAGCTGAACTTACCTGATTCAGGCCAAGAGTGGCTGACTGACTCAGTGACACGACAGCATTTTTGATGGAAATTTCAGGGTGCGTGGCCGTTAAGATCCTTCACAACGCAGGGTTTCAGCTGGGATAACCTCTAGCTCCAGTCTTTTGCTTTTCTGTTTGTACTGGCATGCTGTTCGTGCTGCACCTGAGCGCTGCTATCTGGTTTTAGCTCCTTAATGCTGGGGCAGTGAGCTGGGTTTCCAGCTGAACCTCTCCACACCAGTGCTGGGGCATGGGAGCCACAGCTCACTGCAGACCTGACAAATGGGTGTGTTCGTGCTTATGCCAAGTGCAAGGTCAACACAAATAGGTCTCAAAAGCAAGACATAGCTGTGTTTTTGCAAAGGGAAAGCCCAGGTTGGTATGGCTCCGTGGATGTTAATTAGCTTTTTTTTTTCCCCTTTTCTGTGGAAGAGCATGCGAGTCTTCTGGAGCAGCAGCTTGGTTAGTTTGCAGTGAATACCCGTGAGAAGTCAGGCTGATGGGTCTGTAGAATGATGCTATGGCACAGCAGCAAGGGCTTGTTGCAGTGTGGTGGGGCTGGAAAGGCTGTGACAAACTGCAGCTTTCTGGTCTGCAGGGCAGTTTTCATCCTGCTCACACTTGTACTGTGGGTGTTGGTTTTCAGACGGTTTGTTCTGGAAGAGTAACTGGGTGTTAAGTTTTGGTTCTGGTTTGGCAAAGTCATTTAAATGCTTCAGGTATTAATTCCAGCTTGTGGGGGGAAAAACAAACTAGTTTTAGTGTTGGTTTAACTCCTTTATCAGTGTCCCAAGCTCTCATCTCTAAGAGGAGTCTGGTGTAGCTGAGGCAGTCTAAGGAAACATTTTTTTGAAAAAGCAAAATGTGTGTGTGTCGCAGATGACACTCCCAGGGAAACACTTGAAGGCATTCATTAATTTTTAGGATCTGTTCAGATGTAGCCCTGGCAGCCTGGAAGATGCCAGTTCTAAATACTCTGCTAGGTTTAGGAACTCCCCTAGTTCTGTAAAGAAACATACCTATTTAGGGTTCTTTTCTTATGGTGTCTGTCACTTGCTGGGAGTGCGTCCATTTTCATGGCATGTTCCGATAACCGCTAGTTTCAGACCTCTTCTACTCTTCTCAGCATGCTGTGTGTATTCTCCAGGTAGTTCGCCCAAGTAAGCCTTTAAATGTTCGTGTAAACAGAAATTCCAACAAATTCCGTAATAGTCAGATGTGTTTTTTGGTTGCTGCTAAAATGAGTGAAGGAATTGTTCCCAAGCTAAGTTTTTTCCTAGTCCCCATGTTCTGGTTCCTAACGTAGTTTTATTTTTAAAGTTTAGATCAGTTTAAAGAACAGAGTTAGGGAATTGAGTAGACCAATGAAGCATACCTTCCATCGAGGAAGTCTTCCTCCGTCATTTTTTAGGTGTTTGCTGAAGAAAAAGGTGAGAGCATGGACATTCATCGAAAAGGGGAGAAACTATCGTGCAGCAACTTTAGCCATTTCTCATGATTTTTTGTGTGTTTGTGGAGACGGCAATAAATCAGCTGGAAGTTGACTGGAGCTTGGTATGAGGCTGTACCAACAATGAATTTTGGCGTGGTCTTTGCAGGCAGTTTCTACTTATTGCAAAGTAAAACAATATACTTGCAGAGAGAATGGCTCTAGGCGCTGATGGTTGTGAAACCTGGAGGAGGATCTTTACCCCTTTACTTTTTTAAAAAAATGCTTCTACTTTAACAAACTTCAGGAACCAGCTGTGAACCGCTGTTGCTTTTGCTGACCTACTTTTTTAGTGCAAGGTTATTAAGGAAGTGCTGGTATAGCATGGGTTTTCTCCTCTGTGGGCAGGCTATATAAGAGACTTCGAAAAGTTAAGCATGTGTTTCAGAAAGGAAAGCAGTATTGCTGTCTCTAACCCTCTTCAGTTGCCGTGAGGATGGCAGCTTTTAGATTGAGAACAACTGTGCTCCACTAGGGCCAGAGACCTCACGCCGGATTTGTGAGGAAGACCAACGTGTGTGTGATTGGTGCTGGAGGTGTCGCCTCATTCAGTCCCTCACTAGAAGTCAATCAGTCATCATTTGTTATATACTACTAATTCAGCGTTAGCTCTTTATTAGCTCTTACAGGTAATGGTTAAAGACAGGATTGTTAGAGCCTATTCTTGGGCTGGCAGAGTAATTTCATCTGCTTGTTGGTGGGTAATGCAGTGGGACTCTCCTAGTACCTAGCTAATCTAAATGCTTCTCTATAATATTGCAGTTCATAACATGGTATAGACCTTATGTAAGTTATACCCTTAAGCAGTACTGAGTAAGTTATTTGATTTCATAGGCTACCACAGAAACTTAGTACCATGTTGCATCCTAAGAAGTGTATCTTTGTCCTATTAGAAGAGATAAAAGGGAATAGCTGACTGGAGTGATGTTTCTCCATTTGTAATAGTCCCCCAGATAGGGATCTGTGTTACTGATGGAGATGGCTTAAGAAAACCCGTGATTTGGAGGTGTTCGGGATTTCAGTTGTTTCCTCATGTATTCATATTGACTTACTGGCTGAGATGTTTTGTCTTCATGCTTTGCATTAGGATTGTGATTGAGTACAGTTATTGATCCTGTTATCACTGACTGGATGATCTCAAGACTGGATAACTGCTGTGTCCAGTGAGGCTGTGCTTGAAAATAGCAGTTTAAGCATTTCCACGAAATGGCTGTTTGCACTGTGGGAGGAACTTCCCCATCCATCAGTATAGGCTGAGGGGCCTGGCCAGCTGGAAGGCAATTCTGTAGAGAGTGACTTGGGAGTTCTGGTGGAAACCAAGTTGAACAAAAGTTCAGGAACCAAGCACCTTGTTCTTGCTTGGTTTAGGATCTGGTTATAATCCATTTCCTTAGTGGTAGGTAAACCTGAGACTTATTTCAAACAAATCCATTTCTGTGTTGTCTTGGGTGTATTTGTGTATTTTTTTTTTTTCATGTGGACTCTGCCATGAATGTGGGAGGAAATGTTCTGGTTTTTGGCTGAGGCTGTAAATGCATGACTGCTCAATTCCCATTGGCAAGCAAGTTGTCGAGCACGATTTCTGTATACCTGAGTGGCTGAGGTTGTGGAGGTGGATATTGAAGAGCTAGCATATTTGTGTGTGTGGCTGCTTAGCTGTGCAGCATTTATGAAATTTGTGTATTCTCTAAAAAAGCATAATTGAATCTACTGGAAGTAGAGGGCTATGGGTGGGCGTCAGTATTTTTATTGCTTGAGTCTAGGAAGTATAGTCCTTTAGTTCTTTAAAAAGCATTTTCAAAACTAGTCAGCTGAAGTTGAATTTATTTGACCTTGCAGTGAAATACTCATTACATCCATGCCAAGAAAGGTGGTTAAAAGTAAATATGGAACAACGATCATACCTTTGATATATCAAAACTTGGGCTAAAAGTGTCTCATATTAGTGCAAAACTAAAAAAACAAACCGCATTATGTTTCGAATACACATGTTCATGTTTAATCAACAAAGCATTAAGCCACAGGTTTCATACAGCAACAGTTGCATCTACAGCAAACACTAAGCACTGTTCCCAAATGCATGCTTTTGTGCTGTAATGGTGAGTCGTTGCTACTTTGGGTCCCTTCCTTTGCTCTAAAGAAGTGCAGAAACTTTTTAGAGGTCTGGCAATAGGCCTGTGCACTTTAGGACAGGTACTTGTGACCCTAGTCGGTCTGTGTTCCTGAGGTGTGGGGGCTAGTTTGCCACTATTTCTGCCTGGTGGGGCACATGCATACTCAGTGTTCCTTGTCTCAAACTGTGCTTGAGATAACTGAGATTTACAAAACTGGCTGTAATGAGTCAGGTTAAAAATATATTACGCTTGTATCCTATTCCTGTCAGCATCTGGTAGCAGGTTCTTCGGAATGAGTGTAGGTAAGGAGGTGTAGATAGGGTAGTCTTTCTGCTAGGTTCTCCCAGTCCGTCAAATGTTGTCTGAGGGAGTCTGGGCAGTGTTTAATGGGCACAACCGGACATCTTTGTAGCGCTGCAGGGAGGGACTTATATTCAATTGGAGAAGAAAAATGTTTAAAAAAAGCAGCCCCAGATAAAGGCCATTACAGTTATATTAATAAAGTTTTTAAGAGTTGCACTTAATTAAAAGCTCCCCAGACCAGTTCACTTGAAAAAAAAAATCTGTAAAGAAAATCGCTTTCTGAAGAGAAGGGATGAAACTGTCGTATCATGCATATGAAAGTTTGGAAGTGGTAAAGCAGTGTAAGCCACTGGTTTGTTAATGAGTCCTGTTACCCTCTGATCAGAATTTTTGTCCTGCCTGTTTTGTGTCTCGTTTTAAGTAATACTAATGCAATAAGCTGCCAGGTTTTGCAGCAAGCAGGTGTTTTTTAATGACAATGGTCTTTAGACAGAGTAAAGCTTTTTGGGTATCTTTCTCAACAGCATGAAGGCAGCTATCACATACAAGATGGATATTGCTTCTTTTGACTCCAGCTTTGTGGAGAGTGGTTAGACAGTGGTTAGAGCAGACGTGCTGAAGATCTGGGGTGAAAGTACAGAGATGGTTACCAGTGGTCTGGGTTAGAGGACTTTTTCCCATTTTGTGTTCAAATATGGTTGAGTTAGTCTTCGTAAATTATTTAAAGTTTAAGTTTCTACTTTTTAGCTAATGTAATGCTATATGTCAGTGGAAAGCTTTCATAAGTATGATACTAAAAGCAGCTGAATCAATAGAAAAAGCATGATTTTGCTGAGCCAAGTGAAAATTTCCTTTGATCCGTCTTTTAATACCAGTAAGTCAAGTCAACACTGCTGAAAGATCAGAGAATGAATACTGTTTTTGAGTCATCAGGGGGAGTATTTTACTACTCTGTGCCAGGTTAGTTCTACTTTCTTCTTTCACAAGTCAAAGTAAATGCGATGCTTTCCGAGATTCAGGGATAAAAGCACATGTTAAAATCGCACGTAGCGTGGGTTGGTGGTAGGTGATATCCATCTTCACAAGCCTGCTAATTTAACATGCATTAACCCTCTTATAACTTCAGGCTTGGAATAAAGCTTTCTTTTTAAAACTGGAGGTCTTAAATCTGGCCAGCCTCTGTGCTGGTATTGTTGCGTATGAATCTGCGAGGAGTTAAAATGAGACACCATCTGTTTGACTAGTATGCTTATTCCTCTCTGTAATGCCCAAAATAGCTGTAGTGTAACCTTTTATCTTCTCTTGGAAATACATGTATTTTCCTTCCAGTTCCCAGTCTTTGTGATTTACTTGTTCATGACATTTGAGTCAGCTTTGACACATTGAAAGTAGCAGCATCTCCTGAAAGACAGGCAATGAGAGTAAGAGCAACTTTGAGCTTTCTCTCTACCCCCACTCTTTTCTCTCCTGAAGAAGTACTGCCAAAATGTTTGGCGTGGCCTAGTAATGTATTTTTCGAGAGGCTGGAAAATCTGATCCAGATAATGCAAATAGTGCATGCAGAAATGGATATTAGTGGATATTAGGAGTGCAACTGGCCGCAGAAAAAAAAATATTGAAATGCTTCAAGGAGTAAAATCTGTTTCAATGAATGATTTCTTTAAAGAGGAGTAAGGTAAAAGAAACTGAATTATTCCTGTTCACCTTTGTATGTGTGTAATTAATTTGGTATTTGAAGGTAGGCTCTTTTCATTGTTCTACTGCTCAGTGCAGCACTAAATATAGGCTTCTGACTATGAAGGAAGTACTTCCATAGCTGTTCTCAACCACATTGGTGAAACGATTGGCTCCGTTGCACTGAAAGTAGAAAATTTCTGTGCTGCTTGTATATCCCTGCAGCAGTGAAAACCGATTAAAGCATTTTCTTCAAATAATGAACTGTGGCGTGTTTTGACAAACAGTTCTTAAAGCTGCAAGCATCTAGTTAAGTCTTTCTTTAACCTTGATTTAGCTTTCTTGAGGTATTAATTCAGTGGAAAATAACCTGTGCGTAGCCTTTGCCAGAAAGGTTATTTTTAAAGTGATTGTGGGAGGCTCCAGATGTAGTACTAAACACTACCTGCCCATAAGCAAGTCAGAAGGTGGCAGCAGTGAGAGATGGTGTAGGTGTGGCATTACCCTTACTAAGTGTTAAGTTTGCTGGTTCTATGCTCCAAAGGTCTTAGATAACAGTAAGCCACTTGACCGTTGCGTTTTGCTTTTTCATCTGAAAATGAGGGAAGTAATAGTACTGCAATGCAATGTAGGAGCATTCCAAGGGTAAATACATAGATTATTCACCTGCTATGGTAATGTAAACCTATCAATAAACTATATAGCGAAGAATTTCATCAGGGTGCTTTAAAGAAAGCCAGTGCTTTCTAAGGAGGGAGAACAACAAACTCTGCTAAACTGCAGAAGCAGTAACGTTGCCCCACAGTCTCACCGTTATGGAATACCGTAACTTTGCATACTGGAAAATACCGGGCTCAGAGACTGACTTGCTGAAGTTTTCATAACAAAACTGACAAAGCCAGGTTGACCTATGATGTCTCTGTTCCTGTTGCATCTGTGGTATGAGAAGGGAGAGCAAGGATAGCAGAGATGGCATCTTGACATCTGGGTAATGTTGGGAACAGGTTGGAGGATTTATGGAAATATTCAGGCAGAAATCAGTAAAACCTACGTCTATCTTACTGTGTTCTTTTTGATCTGTAGCACTGTACAGTTGGCTTAAAAAACAGGCTATAGGTTTCTTGCTTTGCTGTGTGTCCCTTGTTCCTATTAAAGTGGCAGTTTCTCTCCATCTGGTACCTCCTGTCTCGCTCTGTGGAGTGGTGCAGGCGCCTTACCCAAAGCACTGTGGGTTAATTCACTGAATGTCTTGGGGCATGCTGCCTGCCACTCCTTACTGTGTCTAGCAGTGTAGCTGGCTTTGGGCTGTTGCCCTTTTCTAAATTCCTAGGTGCAGAGCTTAAACAGAGGTTTGGTTCACATTGCATGTACTCCAAGCAATTCTTTCCTCATCTCCCAGCTCCATTGTTTAGTTTGAATCATCCCATTTTTGTCTTTCCATTTGTTCTTTCAGCCATACTCCATTTATTTTCCTGCACCTTCATTGTCAGGGTTATGGCGAGGTGTGGGGCAAAGGTATAGTTGTTGTCCCTTGGTTTTTTTGGAGCTTCACTAGAGTTTAGTTAAGTCTTTTCCTGCATGAATTTTGGAGGGGGAGGATGAATTCTGTCTAGAAAACTGTTGATGTTCTTTCCATTCAAGATAGTGTTGTTTTGGGGCCCTTATTAACTTTTTTCTGCTGCCATCTCAGCTATTACATTTAATTACTACTTCAGTTTTATTTATTCATTTAGATACTATGACTTTTTTTTTTTTAAACTAAGAGTGAAGAATTTGGGTAAAAATCGAAGAAAAAGAATTTCTCCTGATATTGGGTAGTCGTGCTACTATCCAGTTGTTGTTCTGGGTCAAATTATTTACTCTGTCATTGTCATCTTCCTCTCTGAATGTTCTCCAAACCTCAGTCCCTTGAAGATTACACCTGTTCTGGTTTCTCTCGAGTTCCTCGTTTTTAAGGGATTACTTGTGAACACCCAGAGCTTTCCATCCTTATTTGCTCTGCTGCTTGTTGCTGTTGCCAGGGTTCCCATGATATGTTGTTTTCCAGTATGTGACTATTGCTCCTCTAGTTTTTCTGGCTAAATTGTTTGACTTGATACAGAATCCATTTCAGGATGAGTTTCTCAAAACGATCTGGGATTTCTCAAATTCAGATTGTTGTTTTTTTTTTCCTAAAAGTCGTTTTTCCTCAGGACAAACAAAAGTATTTCTGATTTGCTAAATAGGAGAAATAGTAATCGTTTCCTACATAAGATCCCTGCTAACTGTGGTCTACAACTCTGTGATGAGTTACTAACCTGACTTGTTTATGGAATAAAACAAATGTGAGAGTTCCTTAGGTAATTGTACTGGAAAGTTAATGTTAAGGATTAGGGATGCCTAAATACTGCACAAATAGTAGATATTAGAAGGCAGAATCTTTTTATTGAAAACAATTTTTCTTTCCCAATTTCTATGGTTCTATACTGTTTGAATCTGTAACAAGTACTCCAATTGCAAACAAGCTAGCTCTGAGTTGTTTCAATGCCGATTTCAAAGTTCATTTTTTTTCTTAGAAGTAACCCATAGTGCTGTAGGGCATGTCTATGAAGACCTAATTGTTGGAAGCTCTTACAGTACATAAAAGTAAAAAATAATATTTAAACTTTTATATATTAAAAAAAAAAATGTTCAATGGCTACAAATTTATGGTAGTGGTACCTCGTCTGTTAACAATTGCCTGCTGTGCTTACTTTGCTACAGAAACTATTATAGAAATGTAACTTCTATGTCAAGATCTTGTTCAACAAAATGGTTTCATTTGTCTTCCCTCCATCTTTTTTATAAGTTCTTCATATTTGCTTTCATCACTTGTCTCATTCTAGCATACTGTTTCAGTGTGTGTTGTTAACATTTTCTTTCTCTGCAGTCTTTCTGGAGGTGAGAATCCAATATGTAATAAAATGGTCAAAATCCTCCAGTTGTGCAGTCTTGTAATATTCTGCTAAGCGCTGATGTATTCTGAAGCTTGTTTTGTATTTGTTCTGTAATATATAATAATGCACGTAAATAAGAGCCCTAAAATTTAAAGTCCTATGTTAAAGAATAGATGCAGTTTGGAGAGCAGCAGTTTGTTATTGTGTGCTTCTGTGCCCTGCAGCACGGGGAATTTGATCTCTGTTGGAAAGACGGTGTTTCACCCTGACCTCCTAATGCTCTCAGCTTTGCTAAAACTGCCCAGAAGAGTCCGATTGTGGTTGGCTTCCTTATGATCGAGGCTTTTCCTTTTGGAAGCTCTAACCGATTGCCAAATTCAATCTCTGTGGGTGACCAAAGCTTCAGTCACAATCTTGGCTTGTTCTCAAAAAAGCTCAAATAACATTGTGTACGTAAAAGTTTAACAGCTAAAGTGTCCGGTAACTACCTGTTTCCATGGCTTATCTCTAGATCACTACTGAAAATAGAGCCTTCATAGAAGGCACCAACATATTTTAGTGGTTAGCTGTAAGTGAATCATATTTTGTTTGCCTATAGGTAAGTATTCCTTCACACACAAAAAAGATCAAATATCACACTTATCTTTTGGCAGGTTTATGAGAGTACCAAGGATGCCTGTCCCACACCAGACAGACCCATCAGTTTTCAATAGCTAGTTGAGTAACCGATTGTCTTCGGAAAATCGCTCCGATTTAGCTGTTTTAGAGTATCGCAGCTCTCCCAGGAGTCTGTCGAGAGAAATGCAGACAGCACATCTGTTCCCAGCTGTCTGTTGTCATCCTCTGTCGTGTTCCTCTAACAAGTGTCCGTCCTTACCTTGGCCTCGTCACAGGAATCTTAAACAGATTGTCAAAATGCTCTTGGAATATTTTGTCCCCTTCTCTAGGAAAGGACAGCAAAGCCAGGATGGTGTCCTTGGGAGCGGTGTGCTTTGCCCAGGTTGGCCTCAGACTTTGCAATCCTTCTGCGCTCGTTCTGCATTGAGGTGGTGACTGGGCCCTTTATCGCACCTGCGTACGGGGGGCTTGGCGCGTCCAAGCTGCATGGCCGTGTGTCAGTCCCCTGTCGTTAGGGAGCGGCGCTGCGTGGGTGTTACTGCTGTGGTGGACACTGGTTGTTCTCTTGCCTGCTGGCGGAGATTGCTAGTGAGCACAGCTGGCAGCTCAGCCAGGGTCACAGAGGCCCTTACGCAAGCTTCCTTGTCAAGTGAGCGGAAAGGCACTCGTGTTTCAAAGTGCTCGCAATGCTCGTGTCCTGCTAGGTGAACTCGAGGTAAACAAGAGCAACCTGCTTGACCCGTGCCCGGAACATTTGAATGACTGAACAGGAGGAGAAAATAAAATTGGTACAGACCAGCCTGACCTTGAAGGCTCTACCCTGAAATCTAGCTGTGCCTCCAGTACATCCAGGTGGCCATAAATCCCAAGAGAAAATGTTTCTTCACAAGAACTTCTTGATTATCCTGTAAAATTTGGTTTTAACTTCAGTTATATTTGTATCCCTTCAGTTACTTGAAAGAATTTAAAGTAGCCTGGCACTTGCATGCACTTGCATTTAAAAAAATATCCAGAAGTTGGAATCATGCTCACTTTATTGTTTGTGTACATCTTTACTCCCATTTTCAAGAATTGCATCTCATATCCAATTTCTTTTTGCAGTTTTGTTCAGTGGAGGGACTGCTGTATGTCAGCCATGCTAAAGGGCAAGTGATGGAGGCAAGTATTAGTTTATATATTCATAGTTATCTAATGCTGTTTTTGCCAGTTTCTTCTTTTTAACTGCTTTGTTTTCCACTGCTGCTGTGAAATAATTGCACAAATGAAGGTCTATATGAGCATGTTCTGGGAGGTGGTAACGTTATAACATCTGCTCAGTGTGACTGTGTATATAGAATTAATAATTTTGTTCCTGATATACTGTGTTCTCATACGAATCAGAAATGTATATTCCTGAGCTTCACGCTATAAGGCTCTCCATTTCCTTCCTCAAACAGAGAATATAAAGGCTTTTATAAGTGGAAAAAGCAAGCACAAAACTTGAATCCTAGTGGTTAATATAAATAAATGAGCTAATTTATTCTGCTGATTCACAGTTCATGAGTAAAGCAAATCTTTCTCTGCAAAACTAGGTACTAGTACAAATAAGTAGTTTTAAGTATCTTCATACCAAAAGTGTGGTTTGAAAAGTTCTTATCAGGCTCGTAACAGATTTATCATATGGAAATATGGACAGATGACCGCAAAGCTCCTGTAGGAGCATTTTAAAGATGCAAGTCAGTGTAATTTCAGAAATCAGTCACAGAATATGCAGTCATAGTAGTGACTTGTTTGTGAATTAACTAGGCTGATCTGTTTCAGGTGAGTTTGTAAATTGAAGCAGGACAAATTTAAGTGGCTAGTGGATTCCAGCAGATCATGAATGCCTGGAACTCCAGTTAGACTGAAATGATGTTATTTTAGATCAACGTTATTATCATCGGTAATTTGGATAGACAACACAAAGTGGGTGGTAAAGATGCTGGTTAGGGAATATGTTAGGCATTTTTGTTCTGAACTACAGCTCTTCAGTGAGTCCTGACTGAAAAACGAATGCTGAGGGAATTAGTTAAAATGAAAAAGGCAGTTATGGGTCAACTGTCAAATTCGTATTTTACATACCAAATAATGTTGGGACTCTTGGTTTTTAGCCAATAAGTCTTTTTCATTGACTGTTTGTCTTTTGGATGAAAAGGAAAATTGAGTTTTGCCTTTTTCTCCTCAAAATGTAAATTGAGTAGGAACCTGCAGTTCAGCTTTCTGAGAAACTGTTTAATTAGAAAAAAAGTAAAAGCAATGTTAAGAAATAAAGATAGAGCTCAAAAGTCCAAGGATGATAATCGTAAAGGCATTTCAAGGAAGTTTTGAGTATGTTTAAAATAATAATTGGTTTCATTCTGCCATATTTTCTGCGTGAGTATGGGCAGATACTTTTTCTGGGATGTGGTTTATTACTTTGCATTTAGTGGTTTATTGATTAAACTGGCAATATATTTTATCTCAATGATTATGTTTTCAAAGTATTCAGCTAAAATACGGTATGATTTTAGTGTTATGCTTTCTGTAAGTACTGAATTTCATCTTGCCTCCAGCTTATAGCAATGACACTTGAAAAAAAAATGGGAGTGTGAGGCAGCTCTTTTGATATGTTTGGATGCCAGCTTGGAAAGCAGTTTTGGAATATCTGTAACCCGTTTTGTCAGGTTTCAGATGCACAAAATCGAGAGCTCTCTTAATCGTAACTTCAGTGCACTATGTTTCTGCAGCTGTTTTAAGTTAAAAATGAATGCTCTCAAATCCTAAACATGTTGTATTTCAAATAAAATGGTTTTTAAAGCACAGGCTGCCTTTTGCCAAGATTGAGGTAGACCTCTCTGGTCTGGTTTCTATATTTATAGAAACCTAATCAAAGCATTTTCCTGCAAGAAAACAATGATCAGCTTCCGAGCATGTGATCTCATGGTGCTGATGTGAAACTCTTTCAGATACTGCGTCCTTCCTTCCTTCCTCATTCCTTTGCTGTACTTCTCCAGTAGCGTGTTGCTATGTAAGTTCTCAGTTGCAATGTAGTATAACCAACTGCTGTCAAACCCCAGCTGATATGAGAGGTGAGGTTGAGATCTTCTGGAGCAAAGCTGGTTTTTTTTCCTGTGTCAGAGGCTGAGCTACACATGTATGGTGCTGCTCCCTCCCCCCGTTCAGATGGGTTACTTAATCTGCTTAAGACATTTTTGTTTTCTCTGGGAATTTTGAACAAGACTATGCCAATTGAAGTCGTTTCACTTGCCTCTTCCTGCATGAAGACAAACTTTCGTATCTAGTTTCCAGTGCCATCAGTAGATGCTGGCCGTAATAAGGTGTTTCTTACTGCTTGGAGATGCATAACTGTTTTCTTGCATATATTAAGTATAGTTGAGTTAGGCTCTCTTCAGGAAAATCAGGTAGGCAGAGCAGACGTTACATTTGAAGCATGAAAGATCAGACCTTTGGTAAGGATCAAAATTAATTCTGACGAAGAGACTAACATGCTCTATAGAGACGTTTAACCTCATGTTCTGTTAGATATTGAGCTTTGTTCTTAACAAACAACAACAAAAAAACCCCTACTGGTTACCCCTTGCTTTTCCCCCCTTTTGAACAGCCTTTTTTTTTTTTTTAACCTTTCTTGCTTCCCTTTGTGCTGTGCTTCTTCCCTTAGGCAATAAATGAGTTGTCTCATACAAGCTTTGGCTTCTGCATACAGCCTAGATGCAACTAATACGAGGATTGAGGAATGCTTGGAAAACTGATAAATTTTGTTTTGTTAGTGGCATGTTTTGTACGTTGGATTTTTTAACCCACTACTTTCTGCATGGATTTATAATAATGGCTCTTTTGTTTAACATTAGATAAGCATGAGATCACCGTGGCACAGCTGCATGTGTAGTCACTCTTGAAGCAATTGCACACCTAATTGGCTGACAATCTTGGCATTTTTAAAACAAACACAAGCCTTTTAAAGACAGGGGACATACTCATGTATGAATAGTCAAATAAACCTGTTGGGTGTCATCAATGGAGCCCTCTGGCAGTGAACAGTTCTGTGATGACCCTGATCCTGGAGGCAAATCCCAAGATCAAGAGACCAAAAAACAGCATGAATCAGAGCAAAAATTATCCAAAATAACCCATAATGCTTTGGAGAACATTAATGTGATTGGTCAAGGCTTGAAGCACCTTTTCCAGCATCAGCGCAGGAGGTCGTCTGTTTCTCCACATGATGTTCAGCAAGCTCAGGCTGATCTGGAGGCTGACATGGATTTGGAAAGCCAAAACTCCTGTGCTGAAATTGATGGTGTCTCCACCCACCCCACAGCTCTGAACCGAGTGCTTCAGCAGATCAGAGTACCACCTAAAATGAAGAGAGGGACAAGCCTGCACAGCAGGCGGGGCAAGACGGACCCTCCAAAAGGAAGTCCACAGATCAACAGGAGGTCTGCCCAAGATATTCAATCAGGTCGGCCCAGATCATCATCTACTACAGATGCTCCCACGAACTTGTCTGTGATGGAGATTGCTTCTTCCCTCTATGTAGGTGGAGAGGAGGCCGCAGCAGCAGCAGTAAGTTACTCAGATTTACCTTTGGTCTTTATCATCTCCTTGTATGTTTTCTTAAGACTTCTGAATCTTCTTTTTAAAAGCAAGTTTTTCAGCAAATGCTAATGCTACTGTGTTCAAAATCTTATGTGATGAAGCAAAGAGCTTAAAAGATGCATTAGTCATTTTCTCACATGGCAGGTGGCTTATTTGAGATGTATTTGATCACTGAAATAAGAACTACTTTTGAAGCACGTTAGGTTGATCAGATGGTGCATCACCATCAAGCAAAGGATGTTGGAAAGAGCAGCAGTGAGATTAGTCCTTGTTAGCAGCTGTTACTTATTGCCTGCAACAAAAATTTGTACTTGTATGTCTCTTTTCATCCCTTCTTGTTATATTGTGTATTTTATAAAAGTGAGGAATTCCAGTTTGAGCGAATGGAGCTGTGGATCATTTAGGCTGTTGAGATGCTCTGGGAATGCTGACCGCAACATGCATCCCAGCAACAGTGCCTGGCCAGCTGAATCTGATTTAGATCAACCTGGCTACTGTGCTATGATGGGATCGCTGCTGTCATTTTTAGTTTGTCTAGTGTGTGCAGAAAATCCTTCTCTGAGAGGAGAGTCTGCATTCTGTGACATGTTCTTTGTGAAGCTATGTGTATCAGTTTATTGATGATATCAAGGAGTACTGTTTGTCTTAACATTTCTTCTTTCTCAGACCAATTTTGCTGATGTGCTCCTAAAGCTAGGAGGAACTGTGAAATGGATTTCTGGTTCATAAGATCTTTATTAAAGAATAATAAAGAGAATGAAGCAAAGCAGATGCAGAATCAATTCACTATAGCAATATCATAAACCGTAAGTTCAGAAAATGCCATCCCTTAGCTGCTTCATCTCCTATGATTTTTTTGACAGAGATGAATCTTGAAAGACGTTAAACATTCTGGTTTATAATTGTGATCTATCAGCTGGGTAAAGATTCCTCTTGGAAGGAGCACTGAAAGAGCCTGCCTCTATTTGATGTTTTTGTTCCTGCCAGAAATTAAAAGAACAGAAATAGTAATAATTGGGAAAAGCGTACACTCTCCTGGGATGGGCTAAGTTTGCAATTGAATGGTATCAAAAAGAGCCATCTTATTATCTTCAATTTTATTTGCTTACTGGCTCTCTTTTGTAATTTGAGTGACCTCATGATCTTTGTTTCAGATGAATTTTGCGGAAAGCCAATAATTTTCCAAGTTTGTACCCAAATCCAGCAATTTGAGTCTACGAAGCATGACAGCTGGTATTTGGTTTGCTGGTTTAAAACTGTAGGTAGCTCTCTTACTTCATGAGCAGGGAAATTGAACAGGCCTAAGAATATTCGGTAGGCAAGATCACATGCCTGGGAAAACACCTGGAGTCATTTGTCCTTTCTCCCAATTCTATCAACTGGTCTGATGAAATACTAACACCTTCACCTAGATCAGTGGTCTGTAATGTGGAGTGTGGGTTGGGTTGAAAAAAAAAAAAAAAACAAAAACAAAAACAAAAAAAAAAAAAACAAAAAACAAAAAAACCACTTTTGTACTATTAAATAGTTTTTAAAGTGTTTTTCTCATCCCTTTTTAATTTCTATTTCTAGGTGTGTTTTATAATATACTTAATATATTAGTACAATGGGAAATGTGTAGAATTTATAAATACACGTCTGTGCTCAAAATGTTTTAGTGATGGGGTGCACAAAGTTTAGAAACCGCTGGCCTGGATGAATTGGGTCACACAGCAGGGGTGACTGGAAAAATGAAAGCTTTTAATCCGATGGTAACTGCATTCTGCTATAACACCTGCTATGCTTAAGAACAACCTTAGGGTTAATTTTTAACAGATATGGCCTTTGATTCCTGAGAAACAGCTGTGGTAACTGCTCTTCTGATTGAGAAACATTTTCTGGGAACAGTAGCTCATCTGCTACTTAACCAAGCAGTCGAATTCACAAAGAGGTGGATGCTGGAGTGATTCTCGCTGCTGTTTGCCATGTCCTCAGCGGGTATGCCCTATGACTTGAAGAAAAGGAGCTGCTGAGGCTTTCTTTCCTCCTTAGTTAAAAGAGAAAGGAGGGGACTGAAGTCTGAAAGACATTAAATGCATGTGAGGAAAAAGACTGCTCTGGGCACTAAACTTCTGAGAGATCTCCATAACCAGATGTCTCTGTAGAGGTTAATGAATTACCAGCTCCTTTTTAGTATCTTTTTAGTATTTTTCTGGTGGTCAATGAAGATGATGTATTCTACGGGTCTAAAGTGATATAAGCAAGGAAAAGCTGCCTTGCTTTGGGTAGATACACCTTTGCCTGATGCTTTTCAGTCTGGTGGAGAGCCTTTGTGTAGCGTTCATGCCTGAACTGATCCAAATTTAGGTTCTGTCCTAGGGGGTTTTCCTTTGCGATAACAAACTGATGGAAATAGTGGGGAGAAAAGGGGTCTGACGGTGAGACTGTTGGAGCAACAAACTAACATCTCTGCACTGCATCTGCAGCACGGTCCCTGGACTGTGACCTGAAGGTTTTCAGGAGAACAAGTGTCATCAGTGGCTGAATGGAAATTAATCTTCTAAAAATCTTTGGAAAATCAAATTGGAAAATCTGATGTACTTGGTGTTTTTAAATGTAGCTTGCTTGCTTATAAACCAATATTGCAAGAAAGTGGCAGCTGCAATCTCTTTGTATATGGGCAAGAGAGCTGTTCAGCTGTTTTGGCAATGCTCTCGTTTTCCTTTGTATCTCTGTGTTAAGTACGTGTAGTGTGAGGACCTTTTGATGCAAGGCTGAGAAAAGCTGTGGGAAGGAAGTAGTGCACTTCAGGATAGCCTCTATCACATGATCCAGAGCACACATGCTGCTTTGGGACTCAGTACCTCATCCTCCTGAACCGGAGTCCTCCACTTCCTCTGCTGTAATTTGGATTGCTTCCGAACACGTTCTGAAAAATACGGTTATTATTTTTTTATTATTTTATTCTGGAGTGCCACAGGTTCCTTGTTAGGCTTCATTCTTTCTTTTCTAGGAGCTTCCTCTTTCTCCAGCCTGTTTATTTCATGTGGCAGGGTCAGCTTTCAGCTGTCTCCTGATTATATACACCTATACTTTCCTTTTCATGCTTATAACCTCATCACATCCCCCACACTAAATACACTACCAGGAAGCTTAGGAGGTTAATCTTCTCAAAGTATTGTTTCATTAACCCAAGAGGGTTTTTTGTTTGGTTGGTTTGTGTTATTTATTATCACCGTACACTTCATGTGTGTGTGGATACTGCAAAGTTTTGGAGAGAAGAGTATTGCTTATTTGCTTTGCAAATACGTCCCCTTGAACACAGTCAGGACTCTGTGAGGTAGCAAGTTCCTTGGGTTATCAGGTCAGACTGAAGCATTTACTCTATTATTGCTGTTGCTTGAACTGAACGGGCAGTTTAATTGCCTTTGCAGTATTTTGATGTAATTTAGAAGAGATTCTCTTACTATGCAAACAAAAGCATAAGAACATCTGTTCTGTATCTTTGCAGCACTAGTTTCTGAGAAGAACAAGGTTAAGTCTGGGGCAGCTGTTCAGGTTTTTATCAAGAGTTGGGATAGTCTGATAGAGAACAAAGCAGAGATGTATTTCAGATAAACTTTTTTTAACTTTGCTTTCAAAGAGATTGCTTTTGTAAGTGTTAACTCATGTTTACATGGTTCTCCAGAATGAGTACTGGATGAGCCCAATCCTGTGTGATGCTGAGATCCCCTGCTCCCAGTGGGAATTAAGGACACTGAATGCTTGTGGCATAAGGGAAAGTAAATTCTTAGTAATCCTCTCCACACAAAGTATTTTTAGCTCAGTGTTCTCTTCTCTGTTCTTTTGATATTTGTTGAAATAGAAGGGCAAAATGTTATCCCAAAACCAAGGACTGGATTTGTTTGGACACCTCATTTGCATACATTTGCATGTGTAATAATCCTGCTGCTTGTTGTCAGGCTTTGTAAAGAAAATGAGAAATGAGACTGGCATGGCATGGGAAATAATGTAATAATTAAAGTCTTACTGAGACTCTTCATTTGGTCTTGTATTTCAAGCACTGTAAATTTAAATATTTTTGCATAAATCTCCCTGTAAAGGTTCTCAGCTCACTGAGCTGAGAAATCAGGATTTTGGTGGTTTGGAAATGACTGAGATTGCATGGGTGTCGTCTTGTTTCACAGTACTTTCCGAGCTTTTTGTTGGCTAGCAAGTTACGTGACCGTGACATGAACAAACAGAACAATGTTCAGGTTCCAGAGATATAAAAGTAGTAGTAGCAGTTTGGTGAGAAATTGTGTCCACTTGAACTTTATCAGTGTCGTGAAGGTGAAGACAATGCTCAGCCATTGTGGTGTTCTGCTGCCAATGTCTCTGAAACTGGTTCTGGCTCTTGCTGCCCTGAAGGGTGATACTTGCTTTGAGAGAGACAGGGATTTCTGAATGATGTTCTTCATCTGCTTAGTTTTGCAGCTAGCAGAAAAACATATGGGAGTGAACAGTCAACAACAAAGGCAAATTTTACCCTGAAGCTCTACCATAATTTTGGTAGGAGTGGAAGTACTTTGGGCACTTTCAGATGACAACTATACGTGCACTGCTGAGTGGCCTCCATGCAGGTGGTGCCGTATAGAGCTGAGCAGGTCTTTCCCTCAGAACACCGGTGAAGTTGTAGCACCCAGTTCATCTGCCTCCCTGCCCTTCCACCCTCGGTGAGTTCTCTCTTCCTGTTTAAAGTTTGAAATGTTGACGCTGTATCTGGATAACAAATATATTTTAGCAGTCATCTTTTTGTTAGGTTTGATAAACAGTGTGTGTAGCAGAAGTATAGTAAACAGCCAGTAGATGAGCAAATAGGTAGCAGTGGGATGTGGGAGGAGTATCAGAGAAACAAAATTATTAAGAGGTTAAAATGACTTAACAGAAAAGTGGAGGAAATTTTATTCTCTTTAATTGAAAGAAGTCCAAGAGACCTATACACTTGTAGAAACATTATTCTTCTGTAGACATCTAAACGTGAATAACGAAGCCTTTTGACGTTGTTAGGGTTATGGGAAAAACAAAACAAAAAAAGTCTTATTGAAATAGAAATTCTTAAAAATGTACAACACAGTTTTCATTTTAACCACTGAGATCCTTATATGGGAGTGCTTGTCTTCTTAAACTCTAAGCATTGGTGTTAGGGAGAGATAGTGAGGTCAGCTTATTCATTCAGGAATCAAGGTTTTCTATACAGTGAATTGTTTTGGAATGGTGGAAGTCCTTAGCTGATACATTCTGGTATTGGTAGGAAGATAGACAGACCTGATTTCATTTAGCATCAAATTTCTCAGTGGAATTTACAGTTTTTGTCTCTATAGGCCTGAACTCTTCCAGGTTACAGTTTCCTTGCCTCACGGTTACAGAAGTAGTGGCAAAAAAGGTTGAACCAATATTGACCATGTAATACTCGATCTCCTCAAATTGAAATGATATCCTGGGGACTGAACAGCTGGAAAGCAGCTCTGCAAAAAAGACCTGGGGATCCTGGCAGACACCAGGGTGAACCTGGGGCAGCGGCGTGTCCTTGCCGCAAAGAAGGCTCGTGTTATCCTGCGCTGCGTCAGGCAGAGTATCGGCAGCAGGTCGAGGGGTGTGATCCTGCCCCTCTGCTCAGCACTGGAGAGGCCACAGCGGGAGTGTTGGGTCCAGTTCTGGGCTCCTCAGGACAAGAGACGTGGACATACTGGAGAGAGTCTGTCAAAGGGCCCCAAAGGTGGTGAAGGGTCTGTAGTACCTCACATGTGAGGAAGTGCTGAGAAAGCCGGGACTGCTCAGCCCGGAGAAGACGAGGCTCAGGGGGATCTCGTCCATGCCCATTATCACCTGAAGGCAGGGCGCAAGGATGACAGCCAGGCTCTTCTCAGTGGTGCCCGGCACCAGGACAAGAGGCAGTCGGCACAGACTGGAGCTCAGGAGAATCCCTCTGAACATCAGGAAAGACTTTTTCCCGGTGTGGGTGATGGAGCAGTGGGTCAGGTCACCCAGAGAAGCTGTGGGCTCTCCCTCTTTGGAGATCTTCAGAAGCCCCCTGGACGAGGGCCTGGGCACCCTGCTCAGGGTGGCCTTGCTGTGGCAGGGGAGGACCAGAGGTACCCAGAGGTCCCTGCCCACCTCCTCTGGGACTCTGTGATACAGAGCTACGACTGCTGGTTATTAGGTATTAAGATCACTGAACTTCTTAACAGTTTTGCTTGAGAGGAGTTGCTGAAGATATAAAATGAAGTAAACCCTGAAAACAGCAACTTCAAAGGTTGTCAGTGCTCGTGCCAGCACTTTAATTTGCATTCCTTCAGTGAGATACGCATATGGCAGCTCTCCAAGGCACCATTCACTTAGTTCTGCTGTGTTCTCGTGGAACTTTGTGTCCTCATCCTGTTTTCTGTTTTGGTAATCAGTTTTTGTAAATATTTCAAATATCTTTAGATATTGTTTATCAACTTAAATCTATATTCTGTTACTATCCATATTTAAAAATAAATAAAAATGTCTGCATGTGCTTCTGCAATAGCAATTCCCAGTCCTTAGTTTGTAGGCTCCTCAATGTTTTCCAGTGATAGTATTGACCTTGTGAGTGTCAAATGAAAACCTACTAACAGTAAGGTCGCTTTTCTTAGTTACTTTCTAATGACCCTTTTCAAGTACTGGTGCTGATTTATGAATTGTGTTAATGTAAACAAGGTAGCATATTCAGCTGAGCCACCACTTCCGTGTACGTAGCAGAGGTGTAGGAGACTGCATGAACACTTTCTCTCTGACTGTAAATAGTCTTTTAAAGCAGTGATTTATTTGTCTGCCAGAAACCTTTTTCACAAACTCATTTGTCCTAAATGCAATGCAATGTTCCTGGGACAACCGCCTTTTAAAAGGCGGAAGATTGCATTTTTAATGTCATTAAAGCTGTGTGGAAAAGTTACTGTGGCTATTAACAATGTCTGAGATGTGTAAAAGATGACTTAGTCCATTTCCCAAAATAATAAGCAGTCTTCTTAACATCATACTTAATGTTTGCTCTCATTCAACATGTGTAGGTGGTAAACGTTTTTGGAATTTTATCATAACGGATCCTGAGTGAAACATTCTGTTGCTTTCCCCTGAAGCACTGCTTTTATAATGAAAATAATATTTGTCATATAAATGGATGAGGTTAGTCACAAGCCCTTCTGGAAATAGTACATAAGATATTACTTCCTTAGTAATTTATTCTCTCTCTTAAAACTAGTACTGCAAACACCTGGAGGTACAGGTCTGGGCTTCTGGAAGATCTGATTCAACAGCTGTGTGCAGCATATGAAAGCGTGACTAATGCAGCCCGAGCCCGTGACAGCGGCTGCTTTTTTCCTCCTTCCCCAGCTGAAAAGCCACAAGTCAATACTGAGGCTTTTTTCAGGGGTAGGCTTGCATTTTTGTTGCGTCTCACAACAAGATAAGATACCAACAGGTCACTGTAATGGCTTAATTGCAGAGCGATAGGCCAAGAGCAGGCTGAGGGTTGTTTCACAAGCTCAGAAATGGCTCTTCAGTTGCGTACTTGCTTTAAGAGACCGCGCGGTACCAGGCGCTGCATTTCCCTGCCTGGTAACAGTAACCTTTGTGAAGCGCCAGTGGTGTTACACTCGAAGTCTTGTTTACGGGCGAAGAGGAAACTTACTAATACGCTAGGACAGCCAAGAATTTAATTCTAGTATAATTGAGATCTTAAGAGTTTAATCATTATTAGTCCAGATTTCTCACAGGAAAAAAAAACGCTGTTACAATTGTTGTATATGCATTTCCTAGTTTATAACCCTTCTCCTTGGGTTGTGCTCCCCCTTCATTGCTCCTCTGGGTCCTACAGTTGGCAGTCTCATTCTGGCAGTGGGTATTGCATCGAGATGGCAACATCTGGAGCCCTTTGCCACTAGGTATTTGATGTTCAGGTCAGTAGTTTCTTCATCTTCACCCTAGGATACACTCTGGGGACTTTTTCATATGTATGCTTTCACACACACCTTTCTCTTTCTTCATTGGTGTGCAGCTCTGTGTACATCCTGACTGACTACGTACAGTGACTTTTGCCTATACTGCACAGTGTTACAGGGTTATTTATGAATGTTGTCTGTAATTTTGAAAAGTGGCAGCTATCTGTAGTTTTCTTCATGATTTTCCTCTTGGAGTCACGGAGGAAAGCTGTAGATCCTCAGAGTTCTAAAGATTCCTTTCAAACCTATCTTTTGCAACTTTTTTGCTGTATATGCTCTTAATTTTGAAGTTTTCCAATCCTGACTATTTTTTCTTCCATTTCCAACTTCCAGTACTTTTCTATGTCCGATTTGTGAAAAGATAGGTTTTGTTTTTTTTTTCAGCTGAGAATTGTAGACACGATTCTTATGCCTAGGCGTTTTTGTTTTTTCTTTTTGTTTTTTAAGGTCCACTGACGTTTTTGAGTTAGGGAGACTTTCCTTCCCCTAGCAGTCCAGAAGCCTGCATCCACAGATGCCAGGGAAGCTCCTTGCTCTTGACAGTCCAGGGTGCAAAAAAAAAAAAGGGAAAAGTGCTCTTTGCAAGGCATGTCTACACAACAAGAAATTTAGTGGAACTGTAATTACAGATGTTATCATACTCTTAGCTCACAGTTATGTCATCCTGGTGAAACTCTTACTCCACAAACACATTACGAAAGCCATAGTAACATAAGTTTTGTGGACGTGGGCAGAGTCTAAGCTGGGAGCCTGATAGACAGTGTCTGCAATGATACGTATAAACTGTGCCGATATGTATTTATGTTTTGTGTAATTGTGTAAAGTACTGATACGAACCCATTTCAGCTGCTTGCTACATGTGTACTACAGATACGCAATAGCCGACCTTTTCAGTCTGTTTAAATTTTTTGCTAGTATAGTTGAGGTCTAGTAAAATTCCTCAAAAGGTCTGAGGTATGGGCTCCAAATCTTGGTGTGCCTTATATTTTCAGCTGTCTTGGATCAAAAAGTTGTGAAAAGACACCTGACCACAGTAGGTATAAATGTCTCAAAATTCTGTGAAGCATTTATGAAGACAGACTTACTACTCTGTTAAATAGGACTTGCACTATAGCATCATTTAAAAGAAAACTACAATTTATTCCATGGCACCAGGTTATAATAGGCCTCAGTCTTACCTTGTCTAAAGGGCAAAGTCTGACTTGGATTTATTCTACTGCTGATATGGTATAATTCTACTCCGTAGTAATTGCTATAGAAATAAAACTGTTAGTAAGTTGTATGGTTTGGCAACTAAAGTTCGATTTAATGCATACCAAATTCCCTAAAAGAAAAGGAGAGAAGTACAGAAAGCAGGAAAAAATGAATGACTTTCCACTCATTTCCATAAACTGTGAACATTTCCTTAAAAGGTGGTGTGTGCAGGCGGAAGGATTGTCAGCTCATGAGCTTAGAGAGATGTTTGCAAAAATGTAGTTGAGACAGGTGTGTGACTCTTTCCTGAAGCTGCTGTATGTCAGTGCCAGGGCCAGGCCTGAGTCTAGAGCATGCTGTCGCAACTTGACTGTGAAAATCTCTTTATGAAAGGATTGGTAACTGAAGAGTTTGACATGTTGATCTCCAGTTGTGACAGATTGCTGCTGTGACAGAGTTGCTGATTTTCGTCTTGACAGAGTTCAGATCCATTCTCTGGGCTTTTAGATTTCTAGTTTTGCAGGAAGATGGGTTCGGTAATCTGCTTGCAGAAGAGGTGGATCACAAGAGCTGGTTAATTCCTACTTGTGCTTTGCAGCACGAGCTTATAACGTATATTGCCAACAGTGTTCCTGAACTTCACAGTAAGAACTTCTGGTTTGCAGTACGGAATTAAACTCAGTTCAGTTTCAGTGTGAAGTTGATACTTAGTCAGGACTCGGGAGTTTTTCTTTTAACTCAGGAGTTTTTCTTTTAACTTGAAGTGATTTTGACTTCCAGATTTAAAAAAAAAAAAAAAAAAGAAAAATCCAAGCAATTTTATGTACATGTCCCAGTTTTTGTCAGTACTGGATGTGTGCAGGACATGTGTCGTAGCCAAAGTAAGACAGCCCACAATAAAGTGGACAAGGAAGCCTCGATTAGCAGTTTTGTACTTTGTGAGTGAAGCAAAGAAATTGTAATGGAAAAAGCAGCACCTAATGGCCAAGGCACCGAAGTGTAAGGGTAGTAGGTTTCTGTTTTTTGCTCAGTCATTAACATTTTCTGTATACTTGGTTATTTTTGCGTTGAGATTTTCTTTAGATGGGAATGACATCTTTATATCAGAGTATTTTAGTGACCATTATATGTGAAGGGCTTTTATAGGAAAAAATATGATTTGGTAGAATGCAGATAAAATTTCTCCTCTGTGCAGGGTGTCATCCCTCATGTTACCTCTTAAACAGGAGTGGAATGTTAAAAATAAATAATAATTTTTAAAAAAAACTGTTTATGAGGTTCCCCCAGTGTCTGTGGAGAATATTTGCATAGCATCAACACTTTATCGCTTTATTCAATAGAGGGAGCTATGACTTTTCTGAAAATCTGTATATAAACTTCATTCATGCTGAAAGTGAATTGATTTGCGCTATTAAATCAGCTTTTGGAAATAGTGTGTATTTTGCATGCAATGGTTGATAGTTGTCTTTTCAGAAAATATTTAGTTTTACTATTAAATAGAAATGATTATGAAACGAGTTTAGCTTTAAAAATAAAATTATTTAAACACCTTTCTTGAATCTAATTTTATTTTCCTAAAGCAATTTATGCCCTGTTGCATGCAGAAAACCATAGCCTGACAGCAACAAATTTAGCATGTATACGTATCTTTATTTTGTTTAGAATTCTACATAAATACAGTGGGTTCATCCTGAAAATGTGCGTGTTTGAATACATGAGATTCTTATCTTCCAAACTTTCTGCTGTAAGAAAATTTCTCTCGTGTTGGCTACTCCAACCGGTCCTTCCGTAAAGGCTGTCAGTAAGATATCTACCTAATCACTTAATCGTAAAACCATAGAATGGATGGGGTCGGAAGGGACCTCAAAGCCCACCTGGTTCCAACCCCTGCCATGGGCAGGGACACCTCCCACCAGACCGGGCTGCCCAAAGCCCCATCCAGGTCCCATCCTCGCGCACCGCCAGGGATGGCGCAGGTTGATGTTTATAAAGTATTGATCTGACTTCCAGGTATAACATTTCTGCTCATCCTACATAATGGTAATAACAACAAAAAGTACTGAAAACTGAATTTGGAGTGCAAGTAAAAAGTTGTAGATGATCTAAATGAGAGGCATATTGAAAAAAAATCAAGGGTTACTGAGCATTTTTAAAAGAAAAGTGGTTATGAGATATTTTGTACTAAAAATAAACTCATTCTAATTGTGCTTTATGTCCTCGCGAAAGGATATCAGGCCGAGGCACTTGTTCATTAGGGCAAGTTCACTTAAATTTGAAAATCAATTTTGGTGGCTTTTTACTAAAATCTTAATTTTCTCCATCTGAATGCAGTAACAGTATTTTTGCACATTTGGAGAACAGGGTCAGGGCCTGGGCAGAAGACTGCGTAGACGTAAGAATTGTATGTAGTAAGCTGCTATTTTCACAGAAGGCATCAGTGAGTTTCCAACACTACTGAATTACTTCTTTAGCCGTATCTCCAAGATCCCTAGTACTGTCCACCATGAAATGGTTCAGACGTTATAAATGAGGTGGTATAGGCTGCTGCTGGGAATGTGCCACCAGGAATTCTGATGCGGTAAGCTGTTCAGAATACCTGTTCAGAGGTTCGATATTTCAGGATTTTTTACATTACTTCATTACTCTGTGGCTTTGGAAGTAATGTATGATAAACAGCTTTGGAAGTGCTAGCATGATGAGAGGTTATTCTGAATGGGTAAAGAGTTTCATGTCCCTGAACAGACGTACAAGAATTCACAAATTAATCTATTGAAAGAGAAATGAATTGCTATAGGAAGGTTAAACTGGGGAAAAAAAAAAACAGGAAACCTGTGATATCCTGGTGAAAGAAGACTAATGAAAAAACATGCATGTATCTCTATCTGTGTAAGAGTAGGAGACTTTCGTTGACTGTAGATCACAAAAATCTGTTTGGAAATGCTGAATGAGAGGTCTTGGTTACAGAGGCAAAGGAGAGTGTTGCTATCATCAGTTTTGCTAATCTACCAATTCCAATCTTGTCTGATGTGGATTAAATTTCAGCCAGCTGGCTCCTTTCCCTTATCTATATCCTTATTTTGTCCAGACTCTAAGCCATGCAGCCTGATGGGGAAAAGAGATCTGGGTGTCCATTAACAAACTGGAGACACTGTACATCAAAAGCTATGGCCAGAGGAGGTACTGGACAGTACTTGGGACTTTTGACACCGTTCCCTGAGGGTGGGAGTGTGATTACCCCAAACCACCCACACTTACTGTGGGACAGCGTGGAAACAGGAAGGTTTAGGTGCAGCGGATGAAATGGCAGGATGGGTCAGCCTGCCCTGCCCTGCCTGCTTCTGGTGATTACTTCTAACGCAGTTGTGGAGGGAGTTCCTCTCGTATGCTGTATTACAAGATGTTCAACTGCATCTCCTTCACATGCCGTCCCACTGGTTGCTGGGCTCCCAGATGAAATACAGAAGTACTAGGGATATACCATAAGAGATGGAGAGAGTTCTTTGGACAGGCAATTTTCAGCAATGGGTGGATATTGTCACGGGAATGCTTGAAAAACCTGGTGGTTTTACCAGCAGTAAGTGTGTGGCAGTTTTCCAGACATGGAGACTGTTCAAAGTGGTATAGATTTCCTACACCAAGCATTAAATGGTGTGCCCAAGGCTTCTGAGTATAGTCAAACTGAAGAGCAAGAATTACTGACCATGTTGAGAGTGGAGAATGATGCAGCTGCTAGATGCAGGACCCCTGAGCATCTGGTATGTGCTTCCCCAACATGAGGAGGTTTTTCTAGTGTTTGAGCCCTGTCAGTATCCTTTGCTCTTGGCTCTAAAGGATCACTGTAAAATTGAGACCAGGTAACAGGGTAACATACTGTGTATTTCCAGGAAAAGTGAACATTTTGAAAAGGAGTTCAAGTTCTGGCAGGGAACAGTTCCTCTATATAGACACAGTTATGCGTTTTGAAACCTCTGAGTTACCACTGACAGTGACAGAGCAACCAAATAATGCTCTTATGTAACAGCTGGGGTTTCCAGTGCTGAAATATGCATCTTCAGATGTTAATGTTGGATGACAGTTATAAAATAAACACCTCTGTTTAATCTTTTTCTAACTTTCCCTTCGAGTTCTATGTAGAGAACTGTACTGACCCTTCTCATAACCCTTCCTGGCCCACGGCCCTCCAAGTCATTTGATGACTTTAAAAATAGGCTAAAAATATTTTTTCTTAATAAGGCAAGAATGCTGGCCTAAGTCACCTCTCTTTTTCTGCATAAATACGCAGCCATGCACGGGAATGTGGTGTACTTCTCCAGTGCATACCGTGAAGAGTAGTTTTTTATGAGTGCTGTGTGCCACTACCTCCAGCCAGGTGTATGTCATGCCATGCCATGGGATCCTGGTCCCTTGATTTATTATAGCTGGAGCGTGACATGGGCTCCTTTTGGCCATCATGACAGGGTTTCCTTCCCATTGAAACTACGGTCTCTCTGCAACATGGGACTATATGAGCGTTTGAGAACACAGAGGGGAGTATCTTTTTCTCCTTTAGATCAAAGGATCTTCAACTCAAGGTTCTCTGGAAGTCCACAGCTGGAAAACCATCTCAGATCACATAAATCACGAATGGACTCCGTTTCTTTCGGTATCATATGATTCATACGCTGGAAATATTTCCATTGTAGATGATACGGAATATGTTTTTTTAACCCTCTTTAAATCTATGTAACGTGTATAAAAGAAGAAGTAGGAAAACATTCCTGCTGGCTTTTATTCTGTAGAATTTTAACACTCTAAGGTGTCATTACTTTTTTTGTTCAAATGTGCTTGGTGTTTTCCCTTTAAATACTGCGTTACTGCTGCAGCGGATCGTTGTGTGAAGGTTGCTGCCACGAGCACGGTCCCGAGGGGCTGGCGGTGCGGTGCGAGCGCCGCCGGGGCCGGTCGGGTGTCGGGCGCCGTCGTTCCGAGCCGGAGGCGTAGGAGGGGACGAGCGAAGCCTGAGGCAGAAGGCAGTTACAAAGAGGCTGAGAATGCTGAGGCAGGGCTTTGTGCGGAATTGACTTACTGCTGACAGCTCGAGGCCTTCGCCGTATTTGTGGGTTCCGTTTTCCCCTCCTCCTCTTCCAAACGCCCCGGTGGGTGCCCGAGCCCCAGCCCCGCGTCTGAGCGGCGCGGGCGGCTGGCGGGCGGGTCCTCGCTGCCGGTCCCGAGCCCCGGGAGCCGCGCTGCCGCTGCGCCCCGGCGGGGCCCGGTGACCGCCCCGGGCGTGCGGCGGGCGCCGAGCGAGGATCCCGAGGGCGCCCTGGTCGAGGCGCTGGACGGCCGCGCCCGGCCCCCGCCGCGCGTCTCCGCGGGGGGCGAGGGAAGCGGTGCTCGTAGCGCTCCTAACGGGCTGCGGGGACAGAGCCCCGGGGGTCCGCCGCAGCCGGCCCCCTTTCCCCGGCTCCTCCCGGCCCCGAGCCGGCCCCGAGCTGCCGCGGCTCCGGCGGCCTCGGAGGGCCGGGGGCGGGCTGCGGGGCCGCCCGGCGGGGCCGGCGGGGGCGGGCCGCGCTCTGCGGGCGGGGCCGGGCGGGGCCGGGCGGGGCCGGGCGGGGCGCGCGTGCCCGCGGGGGGGCGGGGCCGGGGGCGGGTGCCCGCGGGGGGCGCGGCCCGGGCTGGGCGCAGCCCCGCGCCCCGGGGCGCTCGGCGCGGACCATGGTGCAGCGCTTCAGCCTCCGCAGGCAGCTCTCCAAGGTGGGGCCCGGCCCGGCCCGGCCCGGCCGGCGGCGGGGGGCGGCGCCGCCTTTGTTCGGCCGCCGGCGGTGCGGGGCGGTGCGGGGCGTGCCGCCGCCGCCTCCTCGGCTCCCGCCGCGGGCACGGCTCCGGCTCCGCTCCGCTCCTCTCCTCTCCTCTCCTGTCGCCGCCGGCCCTGGGCTCGGGCTGCAGCTCCCGTCCGGGGGGTCCCGGCACTGCGAGGCGGGCGCGCGGGAGGCGGGTGGTGCCGCGCCGGGGGGCGGCGGTGCTGGGGGCGGCCCGCACCTGCGGCACCGGGGCGCAGCCGGGCCGCCCGCCCCCGGGCTCGGCGCTGTCAGCGCAGCGCTTCGGAACAAAGGGCCGGCCGGGAGCGCGGTCTGCGGCGTGCTGACGGGGGCCCGCGGCGCCGAGGGGCTGCTCGAGGGCAGGGAGCGGTTGGCGCCTGCGGGCCTGCGGCCGTGTCCCGGACCCCGTCCCGGGCGGGCGGCGTGAAAAACGCTCGCACAAAGAAACGGATCCGAGACCAAAACGCGGCTGCGGCTGCGCCTCAGGTGGGAGCGCTGGTCCTGCAGAGCCGCCGCGAGGCCCTGTCCTTGCGGCCAGCCGCTCGCGTTGAGCTGGCTTTGGCTCTGCACGTACGACTTAAGGTGTCGGTCGGACACGTAAATAACACGCTGAGTTCTGATGTTACCTTCAACCCCTTTTTTTTTTTTTCCCATAGTGTATTTCAGATGCATTTATCGATAATTTGAAGTGCTGTTATCAGCATTTAAAATAGATCAAAATTCACATCCTGCAGACTGCCTTGGGAAAGGCTATGGTTTTGCACTAAGTTGGTGTCTTATTCGTTTCTGTTTGTTTGAGCATCTGCTCATCTTAAAGAAAACAATACGAACCTTCCAAAGGAGCATGGAAAAGGGAAACCTGCGTCTTTTAGCAATTTCCCTTCTTCCGTGCAGAGCAGAAGTCTGCGCAGGCGCTGCAGAGTTTTACCAAGACTGTTCCGAGGGGATGATCTGGTTGGTGTTACCCTCTGTTGGTATGGGGCAGCTCAAATACTTTTGAATGAACTCTTTTGGATAACTCATTTTTAATTCTGGTTTACCTGGGGCAAGCAGTGTGATTTGGGAAGATGTTTACACTGATTTTTACTCTAGGAGAACTGCTTCTGATTTGATTTTCCAGCTCAGTCTCCTCAATTGTGCCTTGCACTGACTTAACCCTGGTTATGCCAAGCCTGCTCGGATTTTTTTTTCTGGAATGGGGAGTTGTTTGATGGTTCATTTCATGTTAGCTGCTCTAGGTCTTGGTACTTAAATAGCAAAATAAAAAATCTAGTTGTATCAATAAATGATCAAAACAGATTGTGTTTTATCTGGATTTGGATGTAGGATAAGAACTCCATCCGCTTGTCTCCTCGCTGTAGGGTGGGATTGGTAAAGTCACTTGTGCTTGAGGCTTTGGGGGAAGAGTAGAAAGTGGCCATTATAAAGCACTCTGTCTTCTCTCGTATGGAAACAATAGAAAAGACATAGAATTTTGCTAATCTGTTTATCAGCCAAAACGTTAATGACTGCCAGTCTACATAAAATAAAGTAGCGCTTTATTAGTATTTATGATACAAAAGTCTTGACTCCTTGGATGTTAGCTAACGCTTAAGATTTGGCACATGTCTACAAAAGGCCTGGAGCACCTGCTACCAGGGTGTATTCACTTCTTGGATAAAACAGGAGGTTATTAAATAGTGCGTGTACGTAACACGGTCAAGGTCAAAATCCCAGTGTCTAGCTGTATTTAATGGTGGATGTTTCAAATGCAATGTGACTAAGCTGAAAAATGCTGTCACCAGCGCACGTAAAACTTTAGCAAAGAAACCGTGGGACTTAATGCAGGAAGGAAAAATAAGGTCTCATGATGCAAGGTTTAGCCTCAAATAGCTGGTTTCACTTTCCAACATGACTATTTGCACTGCATGGCTTTGATCAAATCCTTTAAGCTCTCTGAGTCTCTGTCTTCTTTCTATGAGTGATGTTAATGCCTTTCTTATTTACATAATGGTTGTCAACTTCTGAAATACCGTTCTGGGGAGAGCTACATAAGCACTTAACCTTATACTAACTTATGAAATGTTTGCATTTGAGAACCTAAATGTGTCAGCAATTTCAGAAAGTTTTACACAGACCTATCTTAAAGTGTTACTACTTATTTCACATATGCCAAATCAGCATTTAGTATTTGTGTGTGATTGCATGGTTTCTGTGTTAGTTTGCCAGCTTAAACATCTGTAACTGTTAAAACTTGGAGCCATAAATTACTGCACCTTTATTGTTAAGATGTAAGACAAAATACTTGATGGCTTTCAGTTTGGTTCAACAAGTACCTTCCCGAGTCCAAACTCAGCTTGTTCACTTTGTTTCCTTTGTTTTCCCTCAGTATCAGGAGTGTCTTCCAAGTGTTTTGGTTCCCACCACTCTCCATCTTAGACTGTTTAGAAATCCTTGGAGGGCCTGCAATTACCCAGCACCTCAAGAAGTTCTGCTGCTTTGTTATAGTTCAGTTGGGGAATTCTCTCACTCCTGGAGTGATAGTACAAAATTGTATCCAACTTCTACTCAGCTTGATTTTGTCCAGATGTTTTAGCTGCATTTATGAAAGTAAAAAAGTGAAACAAAACTTCCTTGAATACAGTTCAATTTTCTAAGTTAAAAAGCATACCCTTTCTTTTAAAGGCCTGCTTTCGCAGAAAAGATTTAGGTGAGCCAAATAGCGCTTTCGTATATGGCTGAAGTTTTGACTAGAAAAGGCCAGGTCCAAGTTAAAGGAAGAAAAGGCCATGGAAAAAAAAAAAGTGTTTCTTGTGAACTGCAATGATACTCAATTCATGTAACCAGCCTGTTAAATGTTGTTAAAAAGCTGTAGACTGGACTGTTTAGCTCTTAAGTACTAAACTGGTTTATAAGCATCTGAACTATGCGCTAATGTGCATTGAGTTTATTTTTGGGAGAGGAACTTCAGTGGACTGTGCCTAAACAGGGTTGGAGAGCTCACTCCAAGGTAAGAGTGTATGAATTTGCTGTTGTGTAGACAGTGTAGTCTGCACACCTTGTCATTCACATAGGGAAAGTATCTTCCAAGAGTGCTTTGTTGGCTTTATGCGAGTCCCTCTTTTGCATCAAATTTGGTCTTGGGAGAATATGACCAAAGACTTGATGTCATACCCCAGATGGGTTGCTCTTCTTCCAGCTCTGATCATTAGCCAGTGTTGGTGGATCACTTCCCATATTCCCTATGGTACCGATCTCTTATTTTTGTGGGTATAATCAATGGGAATCTTTATCCACATATAGAAATGATATGGTAAAGATGAATGTTTTACAGAGTAGATTTTTTTTAGCAACCTAAATTTCCTGTAAACGGACATGGGCTAATACAGAATATTAAAACAAATAGCCCCTTAATACTCTGTCCCTTACACTGTCACCTAAAGACATTCTCACGCAGACTCATGAAGCTTAGGATCCAAGAATTGTTTGTCACAGAATAAAACAGTCTTTGCTAAGTTCTGTGGATTTCCAGAGCATAACACTTGAATTGTTTGTGCCTCTATCCTCCTTTCTTGTGCGTCTGCTTCTGGCTGGAAAAGGGAAAGTCCTTAAAGAAGCTCGTAATGTAGAAATAAATTACTCGGTCGTTTCTTGAGTCAGTAAAACAGCTACCCAGGAAGGTAATAGCAGAGTTACCTCGTACTCCTGAGCTGAGGAGCCAGTTGTTTGCAGCGGCTCCCCATCTACCAGTGTGCTGGATGAAGAAACACACGTATTGTTAAGATCTACTATCAAAGGTTCTCAGCTCTGAAGAATATTTTCCTATCTGAAGTAAGCTCATTTTTACAGCAGCATGTTTTATTTGTAAGACCTTGCCAAACATACAGAAATAGCAGTCTGTGCTAACCAGTTTTATCAGAGCAGAGCTCTCCTGATATTAAATATTCAAAGCAGAAATTTCATTTATCAAAGATATGGTGCTGATTCCACTTTCATAGCTAAAAAGGTCAAGAGATAGATACTTCTGTTTGGCCCGCTGATTTTTACAACATAAAAGCATCAAAAATTCTCTCTGTGTTCAGAATGCACGTTTGTGATTAAAATATATAAAATAATAGGTCTCACGGAGTTCTCAGTGAAACTGTTAATTGAGCTGATACCAGTATAGTTTAGAGTAGCATGGCAAGAGTCAGAAGTAAAAGGAGAATTTGGAAATTTGGTGCATTTCAACCTTATTCTCATGTTCAATAGAAGAGCAGACCAACAGTTTTCCTGGGGCTCTTCAAACTCTGCACTTTAAACAGAACTGAAGTAATGTTGCTGTACCTATTGCTGAGCAAAGCCAGCTGGACAGTTCACTCTAACGGGACCTTAATGGGGTAGAAATGCAGTTTACTACATCCACTGCTCTGTGGTAGAATGCCTTTAGATTTTCGGTAGATTACCTTCTTCTTGTGGTTAGATCCCCCAAATCCAAGCCATTTGGGGGATCCCCATGTACTACTCACCACATTTTTGAGCTTTGAGTCTTTCCTGCAGAAATGCTCTGTAAGGTTTACTGGACGGAAGGCTTCTCTAAATAAAGCCGAGAGGCAGCGGGATGTAGCTAAGTCTGCAAGTGTTGTTAGCTGTGCAGGTGTTGAAAGAGTACTGCCAATAATAAGAAACAGCCATGAACTTTTCTAGGTGAGATGGGGCCCTTGAGAAGAGAATGAGCTTCCAGTGCATGATCTTGTTCCTAGAAATGCGTGGAGAGATGTTACAGACATGTTTTTATCATCTTACAAAGGAAAATGAGCTTCTGACCCTCTGTTTAAAGAAGCAAAAGTAACAGGTTTTGTGAGGAGTTTGTCCTGTCTCAGTGCGACAGCTTCATGAATGCCGTGACGGTGCAAAAGTAAAAGAGATTTGAAGCATCTTCCCAGATCTCGATGTTGTTAATTAATGGGGAATGTAAGCCTGTATCTGTGGAGATGTTAGAGGTAGGAACAGAGATTTTTCTTCACGAAAAAACATTACAAATAATCCAAACAATTACCCATATACGTGCCAGCTAGGGGTCTGGTAAATTGCATGTGATGGCTCCTTGCCAAATAGACTTACAGTGTTCAAGGATGTAAACACAGTCTACAGATGGAACACAGCTTACATAAATGAATATTTTCTTTTAATAATAAAATTCCACTGCTCATGGCAGTTTGCTTTGCAATATCATCATACTTTCTAATAGGTGCTTACATGGGGCTGGATAACAATAACAATTGGAATTTCCTACCAGCAGTGATCAAAGGAAGCATTAAAAGTGTTGGCATCTTTACTCTGAATAAGTTACCGTTAGGGGTCCTTTGTAGAACTTGAAGCTCATGCAGTATTTGCTCATCTCCTCACAGTTTCCCATGCTAAGTCAGCCAGTATTTCTTCACAGGCGGAGAATAGTTTGCTCTCATTTTGTAAATCTTTCTATTTTGTATATTTTCTGTATATTGTCTATTTTGTGACAGTCAGTGATAAAAATGCATATGTAAACTAGTCCTTTTCAGAAAAGCTTTTCTCGCTGGAAGAAGGCCTTAGAAGTTCAGGGAAAACAAAATAACAGGAGCAAGGGAAATTGAGTGAACTTTTTAGTATTTATGTGACATCCAGTTTAGGACTCCCTGTCTTGACAAGGGATGTGACGATGGCCTCCAAAGTGATTCTTACCAAAGATGAACTGTACACGCTGGTGAGTAGAGAAAGGATGGTAGAGGTGTCCTGCTGAGGATTTGGGTGTTTCAGTGATGGGGTGCACCTGTTCAGTACATCAAGTTTGCTCAGTTTTCCCAAAGCTGCTCCTCTGAGATGGCCACATTTAGTGCAGGTGAGCTGGTTGTTGCAGTCCTGTTTGCACCGGGCCATCACTTCATTGTATCACACGTCCGCAAGTGGCGCCTGAGCACCTGAATCGCCTAATAAGAGTGTAAGTATCTTTTCACACCGCTAATTTCATATTTTGGGCTACATGTAAGATAAATTGACAGATGATAAGGCTCCTCCTTGAGTTATCCGTCCACTAAACTGGCTTTTGTCTTTAGAGCTGTAATTCAAAATAAGCACAGCTTTTGCTTCAAGAAGAGACGGATGAGAAAGCAGGTCTCTGGCGCTCTCGGTTTATAGAAGAGCTGACCCTGGGTCCGTTTCCCACCCCTGCTCACATCCTACTCTCCTCGCCATGCAGCGTGCTGGGCGCTCCCCAGTGCTGGAGCTGATCCTGCAGGAGCGGCCAGGGCCATGGGGAGCCCTTGGGCACCAGCAGAAGCCTGCTCGAGAGCATACACTGACACTTGCAGTCATAAGAAGGTTAGCAGCCAAGCATTCCCAGGAAAATGGTCAAAAGCTTTCATAGCTCAGAATAAATAATACGTTAGAGTTTCCGTTCTGTTTGACAAACTGAAGGGAGTCCAGCGTGCCAAAGTAACTCTTCCTCAAGCTGTCAAAATGCTGTTTTTAGTAAGAAGCTGAGGATGTTTCTTTCTTACGAATATCTGCTGAACTGTAGATTACATGGTTTACAACTGTCTGAGAATGCAGCGTTGCTTCTGAGCTGCTGGGTCTCAGTAAATCTGTTGGAGCATCTGTCTGAATCAGAGTTTGGCTAAAAACTGAAATTCTTCTCCACAACAGTTTCCTTGTCCCTTCTCAGACCCCTTACTAAATAAAACATACGTGGGAAAAACAAACAGATGGTGCAGTGGGCAGGCTGTGCGCCATGGGCTGAAGCACAGAGCTAACCCAGGCGGGGCTGCCGCTGGGGTGTTTCTGGCAGGCGTCGGTACCTCTGGGGCAGGGGGGCTGCTCGTTTGTTCCGTTTCTGTTTTTAAATTTCAGTTACGAGAATATAAACAGATGATAGAACAGGCTGTTTTCCTGGCTACTGGGTTGTAGATGTCCCTCTTATCCCATCAGCCGTCTTTAAGGCAACTGTAATTACTGGACAACCTGTTATTTTGGTGTAAAACTACATAGTCTCTACCACGTTTTTAGCTGTTAATATTTTGTCTTTTTTGTCTTTTGGACACAGAAATTAATTAGTTTGAAAATGTAGTCTGAGTTCCAGGACGCTTTGAACGACATTGACAGAAAAAAATAGAGAAGCAAGCGGGTTTTTTTGTTTGTTTTGTTTTGTTTTGTTTAGCTTAAGATGCAATTTGGATGCCACTGAGATCAACTGTTATTTGAATCAGGAATTCAGCTTAGAAAAAATTCCCATCTGCACATTAATAATTAATTCCCACAGCACATTAACTTCATTTTCTACATTTCTCCATCTACGCTGGTGTGACAAACTTGCTGCAGGCTGCGGCACCATCTGCGGGGCCTTGGTTGCGCACGGGTGCGTGCCGGGCAGCAGGCTGAGCCGCTGAGCTGCCGGCCCGGTTGCCTCGACGCCCTGCCTGAGGGAGGGGCGGAATCGAGTTGGTCTCCAGGGAGGGCACTGGCACGTTTCTGTTACAAAGCGCGACTTTTGAAAAATACTACAGTCCCTCAAGCAAGGTGGAGACAAAAATACAGCATATGCTGGTGGGCATCTAACTTACCCCAGCCCGCTTCCCCTCGTGCCAGTTTGCTCTGTCCCTGGATTTCTTTCCCAGGGAACCAAGGAGCTCCTGGCTAGTACTGAGGACACCTTGCTCCCAGAGGTGCTGCTGGCGCGAGCGCTCTCGGCCTTCTCCGGGCTCGGCCCCTGCCGCAGACGCTGCGTGGGCATGGCGTGAGGCCGCGGCCTGCGCTGGGGAGGGAAGGGCCTCCTTGTACTGCGGCGCCGGGCAGCTGTAGCCAGACCTTGCTCTGGCTGCCTTGCAGGTGGCAAAGTGCGGCCGCAAATGAGCGTGGTCTTTCCTCTGCCCCTGCACCAAGCGTACAGAGAAAAAGTAGAAGCGCCGTGCTCGCTGTCCTGTGCGGGAAGGGAAGCTGGAGGAGGGAGGGCAAAAGAAAAGGGTTGGTAAAGAAGCCAGAAGAGGCCTAGCAGAAATACAATGTGGGTAGACATTACGTAGTCACATGTGGTATCTGCCAACAGAAATTAACCTGTTAAAATCTCCGGAACAGACTGGAACTGCCGTAGGGATGTTGGAGTAGGTCAGTGGACACACATTTCCAACCTTCTGGAAATCAGATGTGGTTGAAGCTACAAACTGTGAAGCTGCAGCTCATGGGTTCTGTGCCTCTATGATCTTGAGCAAATGGCTTTAATCTGCTGTTCCTCAGTTTTGCTATCTGGAAGACCAACCAAACCCACATGCAGATTCCCCTACCACTGCTGCTCCTTCCGAACAGTATCCAGCTAAGAAGCTCCATGTGGGCTGCAGCTTGTTTTTGTACGCTCTTGGAATTGCAAGCTAATGTGAGTATGGCTCAGACACAATCTGAGCAAGACTTTGTATTCATAACATTTAGATGAATACCTTGCTGCCTCTTCCATTTCCAAGAGCAAAAAAAAAAGTCACTGTTGATGTTACATGTTGAACTGCTTTTTCACAGTGGTACCTTGACTGTTAAACACAAGTTCTCTGGTGGTCTTTGTGCCGCCTTTGCCATGTAACTTCTGAAGCAGTCCTCTTTGAAGAGAACGTGTATGCTAAGTGACTTTTGAATGACTAACAGGCAAATCCACTTCAGCGTTGCTGTTAGCATTAATGCAGTCGATTGAAACATCCCGGAGCTTTGAAAGAGTAAAGGTCTTGCATGGGTCACACGTGATCCCTATCTGCAGTGTGGGAGTACAGTGACACTCAGATACAGGACTTTTTCTTTTCTTCCTTTTAGCCTATAAATAGAGGATTTTTTTAGCAGGGGAAAATGAGACCAGGGCACCCACCTATACACTGATAGCTACGCTTGCCATTATAGTTTCTAGGAAATTCCCTGTAGTATTAATGTGTCTTACTGCTAGGTAAGGTTAGTGGTTTTCTTCCCGCCCTGTGGTATGTCTCACTCTCCGTTTCTCCTTCCCTTTCCCTCTCTGCTGAAAGTTACTTGTAGTTGGACACATCCTGTTTAAAAAGAAAACAAGAAACGTAGTTGGAAGAGGAGGAATAGTAATGGGTTTATGGGTTTAAATCATGCTGATTTTTAACATAACCAAATGCATGCTTAAGTGCATTTTTTTAATGCATCTTGACACTCAGAATAGCAAAACATAAACTTCAGGGTGCATCCCCTCTGTATGTTGTTATCCTAACTCTTGGATTGTTGGAAGCAATATGGAACCATGGAGGTCTGAGCTAATCTACTGTAATTTGAAAGTAATTAATTGTTTATTTATGCTTAAGTATGCTTATTTAGCACATGTATTGAAATTCTCTGAGCTCTTCTGCCCACCAAAGAGAAGATAGGGTATTAAGTACTCTAGCCTGTAACAAGGAAAAAGAGTTGATAAATGGACTTCCAAATACGTGCTTTGTCTAGCACTTTGGTCCATACCAAGAAAAGTCATGATGTGCTAGTATCTGGGCAATTTAGACTAAAGATAGATAACTCAGGACTGTATTATGTCTCATATTACTGTGCTTAATATTCATAAAATTCAATATACACTTTACTGATGTTTACACACGCACAAAAAAAAATAATCTCCTCTTTGAGATTCTACAGTATCAGAGTAGCCAAACCAAGCGCACAAACAGTGGCTCCCCAAAAGTTTTTACCAATAGTTTTTTGGGTATCCCAAACATCGAACCTAAGATAATAGACATACAGATCATCTCATTTCCTCACTGAACGTGGAACTTGGTACTGCTGCTCCAAAGTGTAGAAAAGGGACCTTACTCCAGATGTCACTGGAGAGTCTTTAGTTAAACTTTGAAATTTATTCTTTCAGAATCCTTTTGTCTGGCAAAATAATTATACCTTGTGTAAGTAAAAATTGCAGTTCAAAGGGTGAAATTGTTGTAGATTCGTACATAGTATGAGTGTGAAAACCAATGGGCAGCCGTTTGCAGTCACACCCACCTTGTCTTTCTCTGATAACCCCGCTGTGATAGGTTCATGCTACAAATAGTTCTCTGCAGTGTTTGTTTCTTTGCTATCTAAAGAAATGACCTCAGTTAGCATGAATTTGCACCTGAAGAATACACTTTAAATGTCATGAAGTAGCTGTCTGTGGCAGTTTCTTGGAATGGGTCAGCTCCTGTTCCTGTTGCTACAATCCTTTGCACTTCAGGTCCTCTACTGGCTGCAGAGAGAGCTGTTGTAACGCAATGTCCTCATCATCTGAGCTGGAAATCTTCCCTCCCTCATGCCTCAGAAAACGTTGGATATGTTGGGCAAGAGAGACTGAAGAAGAATTCTCAGTTGTCCACCACCAATAGCATGCTTTCATAACTTCAGCAGTCTCTTCCCTTGGTGTTTTTCTCTGTGGCTGTTGGGCTCAGCTGCCTTCCAGAGTAGTAGTTAATGAGACAGATTAGCATCCTAATGTGTTTTGGAGAGGTGTAGTTATTTCCTTATTTTTCTTCATCATTTCAAGCCCAAACTCTCTTTCTGCCTTCTCTCTCCCATAGCAATACTTTGAGGTATTGTTCCTTTTCTGGTACTATTTGATTACATATTCCAGATAGTATTTAACAGAGCCTTGTGCCATTTAGACCAGTATTTCATCTTCCAGTTCTATTGCTTTCTTATTTTGCAGTAATCAAGCTTATCTGAAATGTTTAAAGAGAGAGAGATTTTAAAATTAGAAAGTTCAAAATTAGAATTGTTAACAAACTGAGTGAGAAGAACATTAGTCTCTTCTGCTGTTCTGGTACGAATAGAGCAGGCTTGTATCTTGTAATGTTTGTCTTCAGTCATTAGTATAATCTATTTAGGGAAAGAGTTATAACTCCTGTGGTAGCTTGGGATGATTCACTATTCTGGCATTTAATTTAAAAAGACAAACACATTTTTGGATGCTTCAGTGCATGCACCGTCTCCTGCCAATGTCTAGTTCAGTCTATGCCTGCACTGTATGCTACACTTGTGTGTAGGGGAAGTAGAAGCCCACGCAAACTTGCCTTGGTTAGACAGCTTCACACGAGTGAGTGAAATGATTATATCCATTTTGAAGTGCAAAGCTTGATATGAAAACCTGACTTTAAAGTAACTTATTTTTTGTTCTGCTGTGTTTCTCTAGTAGTTCTTTAGGAGTAGATGCACTGTCGTACTCTGAGTGTTGCTGTTACTCAGGCTGATGGTTGAGTTGCTGGATGACGTGAGCTCGTTTTTTGTTGGGTTTGTTTGTTTGTTTTGTTTTTAAACCTTCTGTGTTAGCTAGGTTAAAATGTGTATATATACTGGTGAAAGTATGGTAGTGGGATGCATTTTAATGTTGCTGTGGTGTTAACTAAGGAAACCTTTGCATTCAGTTACTGTGGACAGTTTGTAGGCCGTTTTTTGCTGACATTGATCGTCTGCATCCCTGTTGTTTGCTGAGTTACTTGTGTAATTCACCCTGCTGTCTGGATGCTCGTGGAGCTGGGATCAGGTTCTTGCTGACAGCTGTTCAGGATTGGATTACCAAGGAGATCGTGTGCCCTGGTGGGGATAAGGGAGCTTGGCTCTCCGTGCTCGTGTAGGGGCAGCCTCGCAGCTGGTGCTGGTTCTCACGGGCCCTGGCTACTTGGTTTTGGAAGGAAAATGGCTCTCCTGCTGGTAAAGGACAGAAAATGTAAGGCTGGGGGAAAACTGGGGAGAAGAGACAGACCAAAGTGCCAGCTTATCCACACATATGCAGTCTAGGTGTAGAAGTCAAGGAGCTCTGACCAGTCTGGCATATGATGGACGATTAGTGGAATTGTGCAGCTTTACATGACCAGTGCTTTATTTGGCATGCTTTTATTTTGCTGACTCAGGTGCATTAAACCTGATTGTTCAGGCTGTTGCGTAGTTTCTAGATAACATCTTCATGAATTCTTGTCATATTTTGTCTAATGTACAATTCCTGTTATACTTGAACATTTCTCAAGAGTCATTCTGCTGTTACCTGCTCGTTGCCTGGCCCTTCATTATCAAGTTTTATTGATAGTATTTGTTTCAAGATGTTTTGTTGATCTGACCTTCTAAAGTGTGACCTTTGTCCTTTTTAAAATTATTTATTAATGCTCTATAATTAACCATTTTGGCAAGGTAAGGGGAAATTTTACACATCATTTAACTTCAAAATTTGGAGAGAAAAAGTGTTTAAAATGCTAAGATTTGTTTCAGGTTGTATATGCATACTCTGTATCCTGAAGTTTGGGTGGTTCAGTTTTGCCAGTCAGTGCAAGAACCTGATCCTAGGTCTGTGACCTTCTCAGGGCCTCTCCTGTCAGGACATCTCCCGGGTCAATGCCCTGTGCTGTGTGTGGAAGGGGAGGACGATTCCCAGTGTGGGGACAGAGCAGCATGTTCTCTGCACCGGAATGATGTGAAGGCAGCATTTAGCGATAACACTGCCATTTGGGACTGCCCCGCCTGCAGAAGAGGAGGCTCAGGGAAGGCTCCCCCATGTCTGTGAACACCTGAAGGGAGTTGCGGAGAGGACGGAGCCTGGCTGCGCTCAGCGGTGCCCGGCGCCAGGACAAGGGGCAGTGGGCACAGCCTGCAGCACCAGAGGCTCCACCTGAGCACCAAGAGGCACCGCTGGGCTGGCTGGGTGCCGGAGCCCTGGCACGGGCTGCTCAGAGGCTGCGGGGCCTCCTCCTTGGGGGTCTGAAGTAGCCGCCTGGGCGTGGGCCCGGGCACCTTGCTTGGGGTGGCCATGGTGGGGCAGGGGGGACCAGAGGGACCTCCGCCAGTGTGGGACTTTGTGATTTGCCACCTGAGCAGTCATTTAGTATCTCCTCCAGAGACAAGGTGGGATCACAGGTGAGATGATGCCTATTCTTTACCACTGACATACTGCCATACAATTGAATGTCACAAGCGGCTCCACGAGGAGCTGGTTCACACTGCCTCCAATCTGATGTCACTTTACAACAGAGATTCTTCAGTTCGGTAAGATTGTTTCCTTCATAGTAAATTATGCTGTGTAGACATTATTTGTGCGAGGTCAGAATAATTCCTTGTTGACAAATGATGATCTGGTGGCCTGATTCATTTGGCAGTAGATCCAAAACTGTGTATACTGAAGAATTCAAAAAGCATTCCAAAAGTTACAGAATTGCAGAATCATTGAAGTTGGAAGGGACCTCTGGAAGTTGTTTAGTCCCAAAGCCAGAGCAGCTAAAGCAGGTTGTCCACAACAGCGTCCAGCTGGGTGTTGACTGTAAAATACAAGCAGTGTGCATGAAATGCAGGGTCTATATGACTCTGAAAACATTGCATTTTGCATGTTGCTCTTAAAACTGTATGTATGCCTTTTTTTTTTTTTAAATGTCATTGTACATCAGCTACTAGCTGTCACTCTGTCTAGCCACATTTTTCAGGTTAATGAGGATTACCAGTCTAGAATTTCTTCTGCTTCCTTCTCGGTAAACCTGATTTCTAGATCAAACCACTGGCCTGTTCCAGGAGGTAATTACCTGAAAGATTAGATGGCTTGTGTGTAGTTTATGGTATTGATATCTTGGCAGCCTTGGTGGCGTTTCAACTAGAGGCTTGCTGCACAGTACTATAATTTTTTTTTCTATTACTTTAATTGCTGAAAATTAACAAACAGTATTTATATCACATCGTATAGAAAGGACGTTAAATTACATTAGGTATTTTGTTATGCCATGGAGAAGCAACTCTTAATTATTCAAGTAGCTGAGTAGATATTTCGACTGGAACTCCATCTGTCAATGTAGAAGAAATTACTTGTATTTTTAACAACATGAGGCACTCTTCTGCAATTATTCAGCAGAGTTGCTTCTGAGATGGTATTTTCATGCGCTACTTCTGTCTTCTGGGTGAGGTTTGTGTGATCTTCTGTGTATACTGTTTGTTCTCTTACAACAAAGCTGAGCTGTCTTCAGTTAATCAATGACAGTTTTCATTAAAAATGTGTGGAAAAAACTCCACTCAGGAAGCAGAAAACATCTAGGTGCTTTCAGAAAAGTTTTATTGTCTACTTTGAGGCCAGGTTTTTGAATGAGTTGTTAAGCAGTTAGAGTTGGTACAATTAGTAGGCAGGACTCAGAGTCCTGCTCTTTGGTACATTGCTGCTTTGTTGTACACTGCTGTTTTGTTTGTTTGAGGCTCCTTTTCATAGATGGATGCTTCAGTTTATACAGCTGGAAAATGGAGTTAGTGCTTTTGCTGGAATTTGCTGTGCAACTTCAACTCCTCTTTTAACTCCCAAGCATTAGTCAAAATAAGCTGGGTTGATAAAAAAAAATGCTCTGCTTTCACTGTTTAGTTAGCCAGGGTAATTTTACTGAAAAATCAGTGAGTGACTCTGGAAGTGGTTGTGAGCAAAATAAATTAATTCCCATATTAGCAAATTTTGCTTTAGTGCCAGCTCAGGGCTTTGGTTGATTTGGGCATTTTTGGTGTTGTTGAGTGTATTTTTGTTGTTGTTGTTAGTTTTTGTTTTGTTTGGTTCACTGTTGTCATTTTGTTTTCTTTTTCCTTTTCTTTTTTCATAGCACTGCCATGCAGCCACAAAACCTTTGACTCCCAAAGCATGTGCTGAGGGCATTCGTGCGCATATGCAGCAGCCACAGAGGGCCGAGCAGGGCGTGAGTGCCAGTGGGCAGTGCTTGCAGCCGTCTGGCTGGCCTTGGGGTGCTCTGGTGCAACTCCGTGCAGCTGCTAGTGCTGCTCAGCCAACTGTTTGGAGCAGTAGCCTTACCTGTGGAGGTTGTTATGGCCCAGGTGGGATGTTATCTCATCCGTCTGGGCAGTCATCAATACCAAATACTAGGTAGAGCCTACACTGTAAAATGAGAGTAAGAATGAACTAATGTGTATTGGGATCAGTGCACCAATACAGTAAACCTTAGAAATGTACCAATCTGAGGTATACCAAAGCTTCCATAATGCATTATTACAGATTATCAGAACATGCTTTAAATTTGCCCAGACTGAGACAACTGGAACTTTGATCTATTTTTCTTTTTTAATGAAGCACAGGAAAGGACTCTTCTTAAAGCACATTGAGGGGAAGGAATAATGTGATAATTCTGGAGAATTATAGAATTATCATCATCAATCCCACTGCAGTGGCTTCTGCAAAGGTTCACACTCTTGTCCTGAATTTAGAGCATGCCAGTCCTAAAACTACGTGCTTGCTGAGCAAGAAGATGGGATGAGATTCCCTTTTAAAATGACTGTAGTTACTGATCTGTTGGCAGGGAATGCTATAAGAAAAAAAGGTGTGCTCACTGGCTAAACTTGAAATGTGTTTATCTCCCAAAGTTGTAAACCCAAGTGATGTAACCCTTAAGTCAAAAAAAGGCAAGCTTCTTTTCTGACATTGAGGGGGGAGTGGAAGGAGGAACACTACACTCATTTTTAAGACCATCTTTTGTTGTTATCAATTTTTAAAAATACTTCTGCAGTTCTTGCATCTCTTTCTTTTTTCTTGCACCTATTTCATTTTCCTCTCCTTAAATAAGGGCCTTTACTCATGCTACTTTTTGCAGGGCTGTTCAACGAAAGCAGAAATTGGGTTGGTGGGAATAACTGGTGGATTGACATCTGCGTTTGAATCCTCATAGGCCACTCTTGGAACAGTCTGTAATAGAGCAGACTCTCCTCTAAAATAGGAGCATCATAAACTACTACTAAGTAAATAGTTACTACAAGTCCCGAGAATATCCTAATGTAGATTGTCCATTTTTGTCATCCAAAAAATGACAAGGGAAGTATACAGTATGATATCACTTAAATTTAATATCCACCTCTGCTTTCTTTGAATGAATAAGGTACAGACAACCAAGCTCATTAGCAGCCAACAATAACCCATGTGAAAACATGCCTGGTGAATAAATTAACATTTCTTAAAAGTAGCTGTCTTTTTAAGGTGATGGTAAATGTTGCTGTTTTACTGCGGAGCAGTAATCTGTGGAGGAACTTTGCTCAGTTCTCCTTCCCCAGAAGGATTACTTGTCTTGCTACCTAACTGTCTCCCAAAACATACAGGGTAAGCTTGCTGTGCTTACTCAGAACAAAATAAAAGCCTCATCTTGATATGTTTTCCCCAAAGGGCTCATTCGCACTGTCAGAACTGCTTGGGATCTTTCCTTCCCAAGGCAGGAGGAAGGCTCCCCACACGCGTCTCAGAAGTGCTTCCCTGCCCGTCCCACCAGGCAAGGACGGAGAGCAGATGTATGTGTATTTTAGCCGTGTTTCCAGTTGTTCAGTTCCTTCTACTTTTTTCTGACCATCCCTAACTAACAGGGGAACTGTGTGGATTGCAGCAGCAGGGTGATAGTGTTTCATTTGCCTCTCCTAGGGCCAGGTAAGTCACAAGGCTTCCACACTGTCTTCAAGCATTCAGGTTCAAATTTGTTATCAATTAGCTCTTTAAATTGTAAAAGGAGCCTGAGCAACCTTGTGTTGCAGGTTTCAGATTCTGAGATTACAACTTGCCCAGAATTCTAGGAAAAATTTAAAATATGTCACTCAACAGAGCGGTATTCCTGTTTGAAGGAAGTATAAGGTGTTTTTCTGTTCAAAACTACCTTTTTTTTTTTTTTAATTAAACTTCTAAGACCATTGTCAGCTACATGTATTTTCCTTTTTGGTTTTGCTGTTTTTCAGAGAGCAAGACTCACTTCAGATGTGTTCCTGACGGGGTCAGTGGTGAAGTATTTTTAGCAGGCTCAGTAACTCTTCTGCAGTGCATTCATGCCTCACTTGCTTGGAGTTGCTGTTGCTTTCTCAAACATGCATTCAGGGCTTCTGCCAACACACCCAGGGTACTGCTGCTTCATATTACAAGATCCTGCTTTGTCAGGGCAGAATTCAGCCTAGCAGGGCTGGAGCCAGTCTCTGCTAACGTAACTGCGGTACAGCATGTTCAGCCGGCGGAGCGGTGCTGGGGTTAGACTGCATGCTTCCTTCGCTTCGCACCCAGCATGGAGGGCTCGCTGCCTGCCTCAGAAAGAGTACGTCTTGGGGCTTTCCTCCTTTCTTGGGTGTTGGTGGTATCAGAGCTGTGAATATGGCTAGTTTGGTAGGTAGAGCCCTGGGTCATCAGTGAGTGCCTATGTTCAGCGTTTTTGGTAGTTGCTGCTGCTGGAGTTTGCTTTTTAAAATTCATTTCACTAGCTGCTGACTATTGCAACACTGGAGGAATGAAATCAAGTGTCTTCTGTCTGTCCTCTTGTGATACTGTATTCTTTTTTTTTCTCTGCTGTTGCTCTGTAGTAAGCAATGTTTGCTTCCTAGCTTGGGCTCGGTATTAAAGCAAGGAAAACTGTTTGCACTGCTGATGTGCTGTTTAAATATTTGTTCTGTTCTTACTGGGTGGGTGAAGATTTCATGTTGGGAGATTCCCCATGAACGCAAAGAAGCTGCAGTTTGAATGGTTTCATGATTAGAAGAGATTATTCAGACGAGAAGTCCATGTCATTTGAGCCTGTGGTTAGAGCTTTTCCAGTTATGGTAAGTGATTTCTTCCAGGGAGCTTTGAGGTCCGGCTTCCTCGTGGTAGTCCTCCACAAAGCATTCTTGAATTTGTCACAAACAGCACAGCATGCCGAGAATTTGTCAGAAGGTGCAGCGTACAGATCTTGTGAACAGTAAGGAATGTGAACAGCAGAGGAAACGCATGGCTAAAATTAATTTTTAATATTGTTTAAAATCTCATTAGCATTCAATGATTGTGTTTTATTGGAATATTAAAGCAGTTCTATGAAACTCTGTTCTTCAAGACAGAAACGCACTCTTTTGAATGTCTACCTAAGTATCCTAGTTTCACACAAAAGATTTTGGTTGATCGTGTAAATCAAGTGCTTCAAATCATCTGCTTCATTTAAACAATAATAGTGAATGCCACAGTAATTCTCTTGCCTCACAGTAGAAGCAATTTCCTAAATCTTCAGGTCACAGCTAGCATTAGCACTGATTTCTATCTCCCCATCCATGCTGTGGTTCTGTGTCTAGCTAATTTTCTGGGTTTTGTTTGATCTTCTGAATGGGGGCTTTGTTTGAAACCAGTTCTGTTCCACTTTGCTTTGTAACCGGCAGACTGGTGGGGCTGGGGCTGGGGCTGAGGTTACAGCAGGTCCTGGGTCCGAGAGGTGGGGTGAGCGCATCAGCGGCGCTGCATAGGAGTGGAAGTGGGAGAATGACACACTGTATTTGGCCTGTGTACTCTTGTTCCCAGAGGACAGAGCTGCATTGTTAGGACAAAGAAAAGTGAAAATACTAAAAGCATTTCAACTATTTTCTTTTTATTGGAGAGCTTTTTTTTCTGTTGCGCTGAGTTGCTAGCCCAGAATGTAGAGCCAATTCCAAAATTTAAAGGTGAGCTGAAAGTAGAAAGGAAGTCTTGGTTTGTACAATTTTTGCTTTTTTTGCAAGTTACAAGGAAGGGTTTATTATATTTTTTATATTTTTATATGAGGCATTATCAAAGCCAGGCTAAGATGCCCAGAGAAGTAGCACAAAAGTGACAACTGAGCTATTTAAAAGGAGAAATTATTTTTAGTCAGTCTGTTTTCAACCCTATTTTTGTAGCACATACTCAATTTTGATGACTAATCCTTGTGGTTTTAAAAATACAGCTTTCTTGTGTCATCAGTTTAACTTCTAGTATCTAGATCTTCAATACCTCTCCAAGAAAACTGGGAGAGATCAGAATTTCCGCTATTCATATTGCTACAGTATAAGGGGACGTGGGTTAAAGGGAAGAGTTTATGTAGTGGAAAGGACATGGTTCTACGCACTCTTTTATAAACTGTCAAGGGAAAAAACAGCACACAGCTGCATGTTTTTTTAAAAAAAAAACACTTTTTGTAGGTCATCTGCAAGAAAGAATTGCATGTTAGTTGTCAAAAACAATTCTGAGTTGTGGGGCTTTCTTTTTTGGTAAAACAGAATAGTGGGATCTGGTTTTATTTTTAATACTGCTTTGACATTCCACTTTCACCATGGCCACCAAGAATAGTCAGCCCAGAACAGTGACTTATTGTTCAGTATGATCTGTCATTGCTATTCGCAGTGCTGCAGCTTCCTCCCATTATCCAAGCTATTAAATTAGCTGGGTATTATCACTTGGAAGCTTCAGTATTATCCAGAGAAGATAGCTGTTAAAATAGGGCAAATAGCAGTTCATTTGCTACAGAACTAGGGTCCTATCCTGAACGATGCAATTGCCAGTCAGATTTGCCTTCCTGTGAAACAAGCTTAAGACCGTAACCCAAATGAAAATTAAATCTTTTTTTAAAAAAAAAAAAAGACCACACACAAACTAACAATCAAACAAAGAGAGGGCAGCAGGGGAAAGGGAAGTCTCAGAGCAACAGAAAAGCCTTAGTAAGCACACCTCCACAATGGGGGGTTGATGTGTGAGAGCAGAGAACGGAAATTAATCCAGAGTGGAGCACCTGGAGCCCAGGGCTCGAGTGTCAGGAGGCAGAACAGGATGCGTGCTGGAGAAGGGCCTGGGCTGTGGGGATGGGGCTCCGGGGTGCCTGGGGAGCTCCTGTCTGCTCTGCTTCTCGGAGGGTCGTCACACCGAGGGTGCTCACTCATGCTCTGAGCTGGGATTTAGCAAACAGGCAGAAGTGCAGAGGTTCAGGGGGGAAGCAGAGCGCAGGTCAAGCTTTCCTCATGAGCAAAACCGAGCCGAAGATACTGCATCTCAGTGAGGAGGCAGTATAGGATGTTCAAGGGACGTTCCCATGACATTTGACTGTCAGGTAGGGGTGTGAAGAGTGAAGGAGGGGGCGCTCCAAGGCTAACATTAGATAAGAGAGCTTCTGGAAGAGGAATGTTGCCTAAAAGGACAGATCTAGCAATAATACGTTCTTAGGGTGTCTAAATGCATTAAGCAACACTGAAAGTCACTGCTACCAATAGGAGTAACGTGGCTCTCAAACCAATGAAAAAAGGTTAAATACAGTGGTATCTTGCTGAGCAGTCCACAGTATTAAAAGATTTTTAATCAAATATATTAAAGAGAACTGCAAAAGCTAATGCTTCCTGCTTTATCAAGAACCATCAGTTTGGCAATTTCTTCTCCATCAATAATGTATCGCTTTGGATTTAAGGTCATGTACGCTATAACCTACAGGCCAGTGTTTATTTGGAAAGTAAGGGGATGCTAATTTGGGGAAGAGTGATGGAGAAGACAAAAATAACTTGGAAATAATCAAACACAAATGCTAGTTTCTGTGATATCCCTTCCCACAGACTATAAAGGCAATTTGCTAAAATTTCCTACCTTCTGTCAGTGAATTAAGCTAGAACACATCTTGAGAACATTTCGTCATTAGATGGCTCTCTGCCCACATAATGTGGTCCAGTATGATGTAGTTTCATAAAGCTTTGGATAGGATTACCATGAGCAGTTTATCAGAGCTCATGACTATTGGATTAATCAATGAACTTGTTCAAATTATTATTTTGTTTCTTAAAAAGAGGAATAAAATAGGGATTGTTGTGTGCCAGTCACTGACTTTAGCAGCCTCTTGCACGTTATGAACCCAGAGCACACATAGAATGGAGTCCACGTTTTATTCAATACTTGCTCTGAAACCTACAAGAGCAACAATATTTTCTTTTGTTTGCATTTGTTTGTGCAATCAGTGGCCCTGTTCATAGTTTGTATTTGCATCTTGGTTTTGTGTTCTGGAATAAAGGAGCCTTCTATACAATGTATTGACATCTTATTTGTGGCTTGTAGGGAATCTACTTTCCTTACAACCGATCTGCTGTGACATTAGTTCTGACTATGTAACTAATCAAGAGTTTACTTCATAAATCATATTATGCAAACCTGAAAGATGGGCGTGCTGATACCGGTGAATTACGTCAGCTTTTCTGCCATTAGGATTTTTGTAGAAGTATTGCATGTTCCAAATATCTCAGTAGTTTCAGATTTTCACTTACACCTTGACTTTGGTCTACTTGCATGGCAGAAGAGCATTCAGAAACAAACCACCGCTAACAACAACAAAGGGAGAAGCACAGCTACAAATGACCGTGGACATTAAGCTCCTTTAGAAATTGTGAAATGGGTTCTGATGTTCTTTCACTTTTGATCTGAGAGGAGAAATATCAAATTAAATGTATGCAAACCATTTTAATGAATGTCAGACCTCAGATCTATTATTGAGATAACAATTTATCCAATGTCAGCTGAAATGTAGCAACCTATCCTGTCATGTGCTTACATGAAGTTATTGCAAGTTGGGAACAAAATGTATCATACTAAATCAAGGGCTACCGCCTTTTGGTTCCAGCAAATGCATTTTGCCTCACCATTGCAGTGGCTTAGGCAACTCGTGTTTTTAAATACTGTGACTAACATAGAGCAACTTGGTGTGTCACCTTGGTCCCTTATTGACACTTTAAGGGAAGTCAGATCTCTGAATGCTAAAAGCTAAAACACCAAGACACTTATTGAAAGCTGAGAAGGTGGCCTTTGGTTCATTTGTGTGGGCTTTTTTTTTCCCTGTAATCTTAATAAGAAGGTGTGAGAGTGTGAGCTTTGCATGTGCAAATATCTTTCACAGTGTGATAATTGGAAATAATAATCTTGATATATAGATATCCAACATATATGTGTAATCTGACAAGTAAAATTTGCTTGAAGGGAAGTGAAAGCAGTTTGAACTGCAGCTGAGAAATGGGTTTTGAGGGGTGGATGTATTGTGTATCAGTTAGACTTACGTTGGGCACTGTGATGGTGTACATGCCAGCAGTATTGAGAAATGAAACACCAAGCCTACTTGGAATTTTTCCATTTCATCACTGTGCAGTTTTTAGATTGCAGCTTTATTGGTAAACTTAATCCTTTATACAGACTGGGCAATTTGCCTTGAATATGGTTTCTGCTGAACCACAATGATGTTGCATAGTATGCTAAAAGTCTTTACTTCATATTTTACCACGTTGGGAAGAAGTAAAATATGTTTATATGCAGATTCCTAACTGGTTAAACATTTCATTGCCTATTTAAAAAAAAAAAAAAAGATTAAAACAGATTATACCCAATTTGAAAATGGGTCCTGGTTTTTATTACATTTGTAGGCTCTAAAATATATCAAAAAATGAAATTGGACTCAATGCTCAAATTTTATATTTGGTGTCATTTGAGGAAAAACAGAGCTGTGAGTAGATACGCACTGAATTGTTCTGAATACGGTGGTGGCTCTAGTGTGGCTCATGAGACTCTAGTGGCAGCCTGTTGTAGTTTCACGGGACGGGACAGTAGCATAAGGTGCCCTCAAAATTAAGTGCTGGTTTTTGTAAACAGCCAGGTGCTTCAAGCGTTGGTTGGCAATGGTGGGTCTGCTCAGGTTGGACTCAGGAGCTCAGTGTGTCTTCCCACTTCCCTTTCCATTCACCAGAATCAACAGAAGGTGCCCCAGAGTTTGGAATTGATTGCAGGTAAGGATCAGAGCGATCTCTGTGCTCCTCCATCTGCAGTTTCAACCTGCAAGGACAGCCTGGAGGCAGGGAGGTGGACCTGGAAGGTGAGAAAGGGGGTCCCTCACTGTGAAAAACAGGATGCCACCGTGCTTAGTGGGGCATGTCACCTCCTCAGTCAGGTGTCCCTCTGTGGCTGTCGGCACTGGGGCAGGCGCAGTGCTGGAACATACAGGAACGCTGGCAGCCATCCCCGGTGGGTCTCCAGGCCAGGCAGGGCCATCCCTGAGCTGCCCCTGGGCCAGGTTTGCCACCGGGTTCCCAGGCTGGGCTCCGGAAGCTTCTCTGGCGGTTGGGGCGAGGGGCCGGGAGCCACCGGCCATGCACTGCCCCAGGCTCACCCGGAGCATCACTGGTGTGTGCACCGCCTCTGCTCCGGAGAAATCAGAGGTAACATAGAGGTCTTCCTTCTGCCTGTTGGGACTTCACTTCCAAAACGTCGTATAGCAGACACCCCCAGTGATAGCCACAGCTGCCCAGAGGGGATTGTCATCAGCTGTTATCAGCCATAGGATCACAGCAAAAAAACATAGCAGTAGCTGAGAAGCATAGTGTCAGGACATCTGAAAACGTGTTCATTTGGATCTTACATCCTAGTCTGAGGGGAATCGAGCCCATCTTGTGCAGAGCCATCTTCTCTCTGGTGGCCCTGCTTGCCGCCGCCGCCCTCCCAGCAGCCTGCCTGTCTGGTAGCTGGAGGAGAAAGCCCGTGAGCCCGGAGCGGCCCCTTTGTGCTGCGGGTTGCGGATCTGACGTACGTGAGCTTCGTTTTCCCCTTGCTTTCCCTCATGTCTGGAAGTTGAGCGTATCCCAGATGGCCATGAAGCAACAGCAGACAGTTAATCCTCTGGCTACTAATTCTGAGTTTATGTGCAGACAGTCATCTTGAATTTCTTAATTTTTTTCTGTACCTGAAAAAATCAAAAAGAATGGAGACTGAGGACAAATGGCTCTCTTCTCCTTCCAGAAGGGTGTCAAAGACTGTCTCCAGAGCTCTGTAGCCCTAAGGCTGGTCACCAGGGACTGATCCATGCCAGTGTCCTAGTACCAGCTAGTTCACACAACTGAGGGCTAACATCTTTGCAAAGGATTAGCCACATCATAGTACTTGGCCAGGATCACCTCTGAACTAGTGTGGTACCTACCATGTTGCCCTTCTTTATCTTCACGTGGCTTCTAAGCTGAAGTGCAGCGAGCCCACCAAAGCACGCAGCACAGCGCTGAAGGAGCGCACTGGGTACTCTGGGACGTGACGTGAGGGACTCTTGAGTGTGGTGGAGACCTGCTGGGGTAATGTCGGAGGGGGGCCTTGGGCAAAGGCTGCCCAGCACAGACCCCCAGGGGTCAGTGTGACTCCAGATGTTTTTGTCAGGGGAACTGTTTGGCTCTCTGCACATGGGACCTCAGGAGCACATCAGCAGGCACGTAAGTGTGGGCAAGAGGGGAACGGGCAGCCTGCAGTTAAACAGGATCTGGGTCTCCTGACGGTGTGGATACACCAAAAAGGATGGATGATGAGTTTCTCATGAGGAAGAAAAAAGCAGGTCAGTTATTTCCATTCAAGAGTAGCAAAATTCTGACTTAACCTTACACCTCCCAAGCTAGAATTTTCTTTTGCATCAAGATCTCATTCGCTTTAGTGGGATTTAATGCGGTTTTGCGTGTACATTTATGCACGTCCTTTGGACTGAAATCTTTAAAGTCGCACTTTAGATTTGAAAGTGGAGCTTAATCAGTACTAACAAGTTTGTTTAAAGTGAGGTTTTGGATGATCACATGAGCAGCTGGAATAGACAAGCTCAGCAAGAACAGCAAAAGCTTTTCAAGTCTCCAGACTAGGATGTGAATACTGAGAAGCCCTTTTCTGAACTGTCGTCATCATAGACAAGTGTGTGTGTCTAGTAGCAATGTGGCGGGCAGCAATTTGAGTTCAGTCATCAATACTGTTGGAAAGTTCGTTTGATGCAGCAGTAATCAGTCAGTATTCCTTGTAAAATGCCTTTAATGTTGATAGTCTCCTAAAGGATGGTCTGCCTTTTCATACGTAAGTTTAAACTCTAACCCAGTTCATGGAGCCATCTACTGGCTAACAACGGCTCTGACTGTAGATTGTCATTTGGCAGTACTTTAGTTTTCAGCTGCATCAGTACAGGCTGCTTTGGTGTCTTCCTTGAGATTCAGTATTGGTATTGTGTGATAAACTAGTTAAAAAAACATAATCAAGGCTGTTGCACTTGTATCAGTGCTAGAGGATGTGCTACAGTATTTGTGGACTAACCTTCTCCAGCCTTCTTTTTTTAGTATTAAGCATTAGTAGAAACATTTTAATGCCTTCTGAAAAAGGTATGTGGGGAAGGTAAGGGCTGTTCTTCCTATGGTGATTAACACTGGGGCAAGAAGCTGCAAATAGTAGAAAGGTAAACCAGTCCTATGTAGAGCACTGTTTGAATGAAATAATGAAATCTACAAAAGGCAGGTAAGTTCAATACTAACTTTATCCCAGTTGGTATTTTCAGAGGAAGCGATCTTCAGTTCTGTGCACTGACTTTGAAGCCTACAAATTTAAATGAGAAAGTAAATGTTAAATAATGATTAGCTTAAAGTGCTTCTGATCCAAATGGTACCTTATACCGCTAGGTTATTGCAGCTTTTATAATCACACATGGTTTTGTGATTTGTATGTGCCAACAAGAATGCTAAGGTGGCTTTAGCCCTTGTGCCTGGGTAGTAAGCATGGGAACAGCCTGTCAGCTTTCAGTTCTTGGGGGGTTATTATGGATCAAGCCAAGATAGCTGTGATTAGGTCTTCTTGCAGCAGTGCAGAACTTAATAATCACTTCATAATTAACCAGAAAACCTTACGCAATATTCCTTATATCACTGAGATTGTTGACCTGGGAGTAGGGCTTGACTGTTAACTCTTCAGTGGCTATTAAAAGCTCTAGTTAATACTGGTGAATTTTGTGGCATTGAATTTTCAGTAACTTATGTTCATTTTAAGGCTTTATGGTAGCAAGCCATTAATTTTTTTCGCCTGTTTACTTATGTGAAATAATGTACGTTGATTTACTGTGTAGATACTCTTACATCCTGCTAGCATTATTACTGTGTTGCCCTGTTTAGGAGTTCTGTAGAAATTTAGCGAAACTATGAATTCATACTTAATTATAACCAATTTCTGTATCTGGACAAAATGTAGAAGTGAACATCCAATTATCTGAGAACTATTAAATATTTAATAATCCATTTTGCTGAAACAGATAAAAATATTCAAGTAAGTATTTAGATAAAATTATTTGAAACTCCATTTGATCCTTCCAAAGTCCTACTTGCCAAAGTCTGATTTCATGGCTCTTTATCTGCATTGAGACAGTGGAATATATCAATACCTCCTATCAAGAGAGAAACTCATTGTTCAGCTTGAAGTCCTTACAAAGTTGTCGGCAGCTGCAAAATGGGCACAGAACCTAGACTGACGTGGCTTGTGAGGTGATATTTTCAGTCAGTAGTAGGCTTCCTGAAATCTTTACCTTTGATGAAGGCTCAGTGCTTTAGTAACTGCGATGGAAAATATTAGGTGACGTGCCCCATTTTAAACCTTCACCACAAACTGTAGTATTATGATGGAGTGTTATTTTATACTAAAGATACCTTTTATTTTTCCAACAAATACTGTTTTGAAGTCAGTGGATTTTTAGGGGAATACCTGCACTGTAGTCCTTACGCAAGCAGTAATTGTAGCTTTGCAGAACATAAGGGAGAAAGGTTTCCTTTACTGAGAGACAATATCTATATGTGGGCCCAAAGTTTGGCTGCGCGTGGGAAATCAGGTCCCTTTCCTTCCTATTTTTCCTTCCTCTACCCTGTTTTATTCGGCTGGTAACTTCAATGCATCTCTACCCCTTTGTACAAGGAAAACTGTACTCAGAAAACCAGAACTTGCAAATAAGCAATGATGCAACCCCAGCAGTCGTAGCCACTGTAGAGGCTGTAAGATAGGAAAACTTCTCTGTTCATCACTGTGTCACACAGCACTTCATAAACTAAGTTGAAACGTTTTTTAGAGATGAGCCATGTGTCTATTGTAGCTTCCTCCCAAGCTAAGGATCCCACGTACCCTGACTTACAAAAAGCCACAAAGCTGAACCATTCTTCAGGAACTGAGCTAATGAAAAGAGGGATTACGATTTTTGATGATGGATTCAAGTGCCACATCAAGAATAAGGTTTGCAGTGTTAGTAAGAGATGAAAGATAGTTCCTAAGATCACTATTTATAGGGAGCCCGTGTTTCGGTTAAGGAGTTAAACTGCTTGAACATCTTCCTGTGTGCTATCTATTTAAACAGTCTTTTGCAGCTGTAATTATGTTTAAATACACTGTAGAGCAGATGTCTTGTACTTCTTTTATAAAAGTACAGTGATTTTTGGATTTATATAGAAGGGATTTCCTAGTTTAGTTAGAAGAAAGCCTCTTACTTTTCAAGCAGATCAGGAGAACTGTGAATTCTTCAGGACTTCAGAAAGAAAACGTTCTTTCTGAAGTCCTGAAAATGAGTTCACTTACATTGTGTGTGCAGTCACAGTTGAAATCTGGCAATGTTTGCCAATTTTGAAGAGCTTTGTTTTTAGTCTGTGTGCTCCATGCTTAGTTGCAGATACATACCTCTTGTTTTGAACTGACAGAAAAACCACGCTAAATAATATAGATAATTAATTTGAAAAACACAACAAAGTTTGTGGTCATTTTACTATTTTTCAGCTGCAACTGGATAAAACTAATGTATGCACTATACAGTCCAGACATATTCTGGTATCAACTCATGTTATGTTTAGCTTGAATATGAATAAGCATTTACGGTGTACAACCACCAGATTTAGTCAGGCACAAAAAGGAGATGGTGAAGAAATCAAGTTAATTAAGAAAAATATCACTCCTGCAAATATCAGGATTTAAGAAAATGATAACCTAAATAAGCATCCATGCATAAACAGCTGGAAGTAATACTTGCTTAAAAAGTGTTGGCTGCTGAGCAAGTCCTTCTGTTTTCTTCAGGTTTTAAAAATCAATTGTGCCCTTGCTTCTCTCCTCCCTTCCTTCCTCCCATACATGCACTGCGTGCGCGCACTCCCCTTCCTTCATTCCTGTGCACTTGTGCACGCACCCCTGCTTTCCGCCCACGCCTCTGGGTTTGTCTCTGCCTGCTGGGGGTCACCAGTCGTGGTCTGGCCTCTACAGCCCTTCCCAAGGACCACGCTGCCTGCTCCCCTGTGCCAGGCAATTGTGTAGCTCCTCTTTCCTTGCTGGGAGGGCTGAAGCTGCATCGTCCATGTGTGAACAGCTGCCTAATGCTCACGTTTAGCAGAGATTCTCCAAAGTTATGGTCTTGAAGCTGTTGGGAGTGATATAGTGACAGAAGCAGGTTCCTCAGCTGGCTTTTCATAATTAAAATTCAGAATTTGTGAGCTTTATGTCTGTTAAAGTGCCCCATTTGAGACCAATCAGAGGTGGATTTTTTTCCCTAACACAACTCAGTTCTCCCTCTTTATAATTATACTTTGAAATGTGAAAAAGTTCCAGATGTGTACAGACAGAAGTTGTATCATAGGAGTCCTTACATACCTGGAAGTTGAATTTCTCATGGTCTAGCCCCATCTTTAATCAAATCTGCCTTAGTCATGCAGTTTTGCAGGAGTGTGTTTGCCCTGCTTTTGTGTCTATGTATGGAGCTGAAAGATTTCTAACCTGCTTTAATGTCTGTGATTAGTTCGTCTGCATTGAATGCAGAAGAGATGAAATTACTTGGGCATGAGACAAGGAGGAGTCTGAAATTTTTTCATCTGTAACTTGGTTGTGTGCTGTCTCCAGAAATCCAGTGTAATATCTGTAATTTGATGTGCTGATACCAACTCCACTTCACCGCCTTGTAACTCTCCTCCCCCTTACCTGTCACCCTTCCCGTGGAGAGCCTGACTTGGAAGGCTCAAAGCAGATCTGGATTTCATGAGCCTCGTGGCTTTTACGTACCCAGAAAGTGTGAAGGGAGCTGATACCCCAACTCATTCTACTTTTATTGATGTTCTGTGTGCAATGCTAGGTTGGCCTCTTAGTAGCCCTTCCTGAATCATTTAAGAAGTAGGATCAATGCAAGTATAAAACCTGTGTCTGAACAGGTATTCCAAAAACAGGATTCAGATTGATGACTAGTTTCAGTACTGGATTTCAAAAATAAAACAGAAAAATACAACTATACATTTACTTTGCCGTGGATTACTGAGGCTTCTGATTTGCAGTTGCTGAATGCAGAGCCCACCCTCTATTTCTCCAACTGTTTCTCTTTGATTTTATGTAACTTAGTATTAAATGGAGTAATCTCCTTTCTCCTGCAGATGAAGGCTGTACCAGGGTAAGCTCTGATAAGGATATGGTTTCAGCAATAGCAAGCAGGTTTTGAGCATGTGTTTTCTTTTCCCACTTGCCTCGTGCCGCGTGTCAGTTGGACCTCGTATTCCAGTGTGTTTATATGCAATGGCCTCAGAGGTGAGCAATGAAGTTTAGTAATCCAAACCATAAAGCTTTACAAACAGCAATGACTCAAGCTTGATAGTACAAAGATAAATCATATGTAATAAGTTAGCAAATTGTGAATCTGATTTTTCTCTTAAACTTGCCCACAGTACTGTGGGCCTGGAGTGATGTGAAGTACTACTCAGCACACCTGATGCATCTGCAGTACTGGCATTCAGCTGCATCTTCTGAAATACTTGGTTTCAGCCACGAGCGGGTTAATCCTGTTTTTCCCCTGCCTCTGACATTTTGGCTATCTGTGGCCTGCAGCAGGAGTGTTTGTGTAGTTCCAGGAAGTCTCACCAGATAAGCAGCTCCTGAGCCCTCCTGCGCAGCAGGAAGGTGGAGGAGAAGGGAAGATGGAGGAGAAGGGCAGCAGGTGCGTGGCCACACATCTGCTTGTCTTGGTGCTGTGCCCAAGCCCCAAACAGAGCCTGGTGCTGTTTTTGCAATGAGACTCTCCTGAGCTCCCTGCTGTTTGTGTCTGCTGAGGACTTGGAGCCAAATTAAGGATGTCCTCCTAGGGTGCTGGCCCAGTTTTTTTCTGGTAATTGTATTCTGCCTCTGTAGGCTCCTCTGCTCTTTCAAAGATTCTTCCCCCCTGTAACTGCTACTTGTGACCTCGTTTTCCCAATTTTACTGATATGACGTGCTCTTAAGTTCTTGCTGTGAGGAGCTTGCTAAAGCTCACTTTTCCTATCACTTAGATGGGCACCTCAGGTGGTCAAAGATATTTCACATGTATGAAATACTCTAGCTTAGGAGGAGGGAGTGGAGGTTATGAAATACTCCAGATTAGGAGGAGGGAGTGGAGGTCACCTTTTCTTCACAGTCTGAGCACCAGCTCGGGGAACAGCACAGGAAGGGTATGATCGCAAATTGTTTTTTAAATTTTCTTCCAGTTTCTCTCTCTCTTACTTCATATTTTGTATTATTTAATATTTGGCAACATTCACATTTAACCAGATATATAGAGCTAGCTTCCATGTTATTTCTTCCCTAAAATTCTTGGTCTCAAGCAGTCTTGAAAAGAGTCCGCATCTTGTTACAAGGGTCATATGACCACCTAATCTCCGGGAGTTTTTAAGCTGCATCAAAGCTCATGTGCCTTTTTTCTTTTTTCTGTCCCTCCTCCCTCCAGTTTTACCAAGTAACTTCAGGAAAGAAATGCTGTAGAAAGCAAGTGGGCTGCCCTTCGTTGCCCCCCCTTTGCTGCCAGCGCAGTTAGGAAGGACTCACCGTCGGAGGCCGAGAGAAGGCGTGTGGGGTGAGCACCCAGAGCAGCGAAGAGCTGCAAGCGAGCCTGGGTGCTCGGACCCTCCATCGCCTTCCACCCTATGGGACATCCCCTCTGGCTGTGCTCCCTGCTGTCTCTCGAGTTCTGAGTCTTTTTCTGTTCTCATCTTGGACAGTGGAAGCGTTTGTGGCCCCACGTTATGGAAGGGCTTCGTCAGGCCATCTGGTTTCTGCTGTGATAGTCGTCACCTGCTGCGCAAGGCGTGTGGAGAGCCGAGGCCAGGGAGTCAGCGTGGCCGGCAGCAGGGAAACCTCACAGGAATCCTTGCAGCAGTGAGGCTCGCACAGAGCCTGAGTTTTCTGAATTTTGTTTACATGGAAGAATAGCTTTTGGAGCACTTCTGTGATGTTTCTATTTTTCTGTGAGTATAAAGGTCCACTTTAAACATCACGGAGCATCAATGCACCATAGCCACGTTTTGGGAGTGTAACAAATATTAATAAGAAAGCATGCGTTCCTCTGAGAAATGAAGCTGATTGCTCTTAATGGAGGTGATACTCAGCCTGGTAGGTTGTGTTTTTTTTCTTTGTTTTTGTTGTGGCTTTTATTGCTCTGCAAAACTTGTGAAGGCTGTCTGATCATATTAAGTAAAATAATGACCATATTTGCATGTATTTTCCTGGATTTGTTTGTTGCTTTATGTGGTGAAATGATCTGTCTGAATAGCAATAGAATTCCCATGAATAAAGCTAGGTTTTAACCAACATAAATTGCTTCCTAAATAAGGCTAATTATGTTCTTTGTGCACAAGGAGTTTCACCTCCCTTCCCTTTCACTTCTCTTAGGTGGGATCCACTATTATTAATAAATAAAAGGTCTTAGAAATCTGAAGGTGTCTCGGTATAGATGTTGTTTCTCTAGAGTGAGATCTGCCATATGAATATAAAACAGTCCCTTGAACAAGGGAATCATGCCTCTTAATTTCTTGTCATGTAGACTGAGGTTCAAAATCTATTGTGTGCGCTGAAAAGCTCACACAAGTGCAGAAATTGTTTTAGTTTCTGTATTTAGCCTGGACAAGCTTTTTAGTTGAGATTTCTCACTAGACTCTTGCAACAGGGTGGATGCCTTTTGGTCTGGTTCTTTCTTCTGTCTGCTCTGGAGCGCAGCCGGTCACGTCAGGAGTTATCTGGCAGGCTAGAACGCGGTGTTGTAAAACTCCTCTGTGTGCCCTGGATGGCTTGTTGATGTCAAAGATTTTGCAAATGTAGGGTGGGCTCTTCAGATGGTGTAGGTAAGTAGCACAAACTTATTTTATGAAAAGCTTTCTTTACAACAGCTTTGCTAGATTGAATTGTGTGCTCTAAAAAAAGGGCAGTGCTCTTGTGATCAGAGTCTCAATATAATATTCATATAAGGTGAATCAGTTTATAGAGACCACCTACCCATTTAAACCTTACTGATGGAGAATACCTGTATAGAAATATAAATGTCAGCTGTATTAATTTTTCTTTAAAACATCCAGAATTATTTCTGTGGTTTTTTTTTCAAACATTTTTATGGCAGTACGTTGCAGTTTTGAATATATGGTAATATGATAAATTATGTCAGTTTCATTTTCATTCATGTTCAGCGTATGCTTCTGCTTTGGTTATTGTACTCTAGTTTCTTGGGATCTCTTTACCCAACGTGCAGACTTGCTGAAGAGGGAATGGCTTTGCGGCAGCCTATGTTGTAGCGGTGTGTTGCAGAATGGGACTAGGAGCAGACATTACTGATGCAGCAAGGCTGGTACGTGTTGCTACGTGATCATGTTAGGCAAAATGGTTGTAATTCTGTTCTGCAGAGCCTGGATCTATACCACAGACCTGTTCCACATACTACAATTGGGTGGCTGTGTGCAGCCCAGTCACAGAATTGCATTACATATTGTTTTGGTTGCCTGCTTTCTTTTTCATTTTCCTTAATCCTTTCCCCTTTGTATCCTAACCTCTAACATCACAAAAATGACAACAAAAGGCTTTTGTGGAAATATCTTCTCGTATCTCTACACCAAGGTTTATGTTTTGCATGGATCAGACTTCATTGTTCTTGTTCCATGTGATGTTTACGTTTTCCATTCCTATTCTCTTAAAATGTACTTGTTCTTTTATAATAATCAGAAATGCTCTCTGAGATACCATTATAATTTAAGAGGATGTTTTTAGCTGTTTTTCCTCCAATTCTGGCCCCAATAAAACCTGAATTTTGCTCTTTGGAATATTTTTTTCCACATTGACCATGTTTTGGGTCAGTCAAAAGTTTTCTTCTCGTTTATAATACTGAAGTTTATAACATATAAATTAACACGTCAGTGCTGGATTCCTTCACATCAGAAGACTTTGGAAAGCAGTATGGGGTCAAACTTGTACACTACCTGTGCATTACTGCAAATTAATAGAATTATTAAAAAACAACAACAAAAAAAATCAAACCCAAACACTTAAATGCCCGTGAGCATCTTTAAGAGTCAGCTGGCTCAAAGGGACAGACAAAAAGGAAAACTGTATCCTGCATCTAAGCTGGCTGCAAACATGCTACGTGTCTAAGGCAGCAGGAAGCTCCTAAAAGTCCATGTTCATTCTGGTTTTGTTGGCTCCCAGTATTTTAGCCTTGGAAACATCGTGCTGGGAGATATTCTGAATTAATCTGAAGATCTCAAGCTTGTATTATACCCAGCTTAGCTTTGAGATCATCTATTTCTACCCTAGGTTAGTAATATTTGCTACAAACAGGAAATATCAGTGAGACAGCAGAGAAGGGCAAGGGGAAAAGCAGCCACAAGGTGAGAACGGCCCTCTTCAAATGTCTGAGGGAGTAGGGCTTGCTGGCAGTTGATGCTCTGGGTTAGAGTGCCTGCCTGTGCTTCAGGTGGTCACAGGGTGATGTACTTTTGCTTTACATCTTTTAAATATGACAGTAAGACGTTTTCTTTGACAAGGAGGTTGAAGGCAGTGGTTAAGAGACGGTGAGGTTTCTTCTTGCACCAAGGACAGCTATGGTTAAAATACTGTTGCTGGCACTGTTTTGTGCTCGAGTCCTTACATGACAATTGCTTTCTAACTGGAGTTCCTGCCTCACGGGACATCACACTAATCTTCTGAAAATTCTATTTAGTGATTTTTAAATAGCAGTGTTTCAATGGTGGTATAAATAGAGCATATACTTTATAGCTGGATTTATGTCTTGCTGTGCATCTTTGAATCTCTATTTTTAATTCTGTTTGAATCTTGCCACCAAGTGCACTGCTTTGTGTCTTCAGAGGAACACACATGTCATCTTGATTCTATTAATTTTCTACTGATTTGTCTGCCTGTTATCCTGTCCGATTTTTTTGGCTCAAACGTGCAGTTTTAAAAAAAGCGTCGTCCGTTGGACATGGAATGGGAAGCCCTGTAGCTTTAAATCCAGCGGTCCCGGCCTTTTTTCCCATCTAAAGCAAACGCTCCGTCCGAAGGAGAGGCGCGTGGCTGGCGCGTGAGCTGCAGCGGAGCTCGGTTCGCATCGGCCCGGGAGCGCCGCGCACACAGCGATGCTGCGCCGGGCTCTGGGCAGCGGCGCCCTGCCCGCCTCGAGATGCGCGGAGCGGGGCGGGCGGCTGCAGGGCAGCGCCCAGCGCTGGGGCCGGGGCTGCAGGCGGCCGCGCGGCGATGTTGATGTGGTGCTGCTGTGCCTGCGTGTGCTGTGAAAGGGACTTCTGCGAGCCCGTGAAGGTGAGAGGCTCGTGGAGCGTCGCTAGGATGGCGTTAGTTATCTTACGTGGCTGTTTTATTTAGCTCTTGGGTAGAGCTTGACCTCGTTTTGTAGCGCTGGTCTTGGAAACGCTGCCTTTTCCTCCGGGCGCTGCTGGTGAATTCTGTGGTTGTTTTTATATAGCTTTTCTTCAGAAGCTGGGAAGTATGAAAAAGGCTCCTGTCTGAGCAAGTGTTACAATCTATAAAGAAGATCAAATGTGTTGTTGGTTTTGGGGGTTCTCTTTTTTGTTGTTGTTGTTGTTTGTTTGTTTGTTCATTTGTTTTTGCTGTTTTGGGGTTTGGTGTGTATAATGTAAAGAATGATGAAAGAAAAGGCTAGTAAATGCAGCCCAATGTCAGAGAGATGTCTGAACCGGTAGCTTTTTAAATGCGACGGCTTGTTTTGCTGTTTTAAGTATGCAAAATGTATTTTCAGGAAGTAGTAAGCAAACTGCAGAATCATAATTTACTTCAGGTGAAAAAAAAACAAGAGCATATAGCTTGCCATGGAGTCGGTGACCTTCAGAAATGAGTAAGTAGTTTTATTTGGTCTCAGTTAGCAACCTAGCTCGGCATTGCTGTTTCACAAGCCTGAGTTAACAGTAAGCTTTATTTCCCCCCACATTTATTCAATACTGTAGAGAGACAGTAAGGGCTTTGAGACTCTGATTTCCAATGCAAAATAGAAGATATTTCTTTTCAAGTTGTTGCAATTAGCTCCCTTGTGCATTGTGACTCCAGTGCTTAGAGAAAAAAGAAATACAGGATCCAGGCATTTTGCCTTTGCTGTAGATCGACATGGGCCTAGAGTTTATCATCATCTGCAGAAGACCTGGTAGAGAAATTGCATAGTGTTACTGTTGTGTTTGAAGCATGTGTGTCTAATCACATTTATTTAATAGACTCATTATATTCCTCTGGGAAGATCTGGATCTCCTATACTAGATATTTACGTACCAAATTCATCAGTCTCTATAATAAAAGTGACACGCAGGTGGCTCTTGGGAACAGCTCTGTTAAAAATGCAGAGTTGAAGTGGTTCAGACAACAGTGAAGACAGAGAACAGTAAGAAAGAAGGGTTTTTATTTGTATTCCACATTCTAGTTTGATAGATCTGTGTACTTTGCATCTTGGCGTGTGTAACATCAGGCTAATGCATCACCTCCTGAGAACTGAAGAAAGGAATAAAAAAATAGGCTACTGTATCCTTGCTCTCTAAATCAGATATGGGCAGTTTTGCTGTCAGCGTAGTTTGTGGATCTTCTGACGCTGGGTTCTGGAGGTGCTGCTACAGCCAGTAGTGTGTGCTGTCAGCACTAAGACTTGTTTCTAGATGGAGTTTGAGATGAGGAATCTTGGTTTTATGTGAATACTGAAAGCAGCATACTGACTTCAGTATTTATTTAATACAGTATTTGGTATGGATTTCTAGACAACTACCGTGTTGCCTTATTCTCCTGGGTATTCATCATCCCCTCAGTGCAACAGTCTCTTTGTTGTCTCGTTGTTTGCCATTTTCTTCCAGATTTCTGCAGGCATGTGCCACGGGTGCACAGCCAGTCTTTTCCTTGTGCTGTACCGACTGCCCTTGCGACTTCGAACAGTCTCATGGGTTTAGCTGGTGCTAATGTAGGAGTGCCCTGCAGTACTTAGAACTAAACAGCAAGCTACATTTGAGCAGGGAAGAAATGTTTGAGGCCAACTCTATTGCACAGCTCTCTAGCAAATGTAATATTTGCTTTAGTGCTATCTGTATGTTACATTAGAAAGGCTTTAAATAGGGGAACAGTATGTCAAGAAATTGTATATAAGAATGACAAAGAAATGCATACACAGGAAATACGAATCTTGATGTTGTAAAATGTTTATCTTTTAGTATAAGCTGTTAATAGGTTCAACTTTGAAACATTGCTTCCAGGATGGACTTTGGTTACAGTCACACTCTGTGTTGTACTTGCAGAAAATATCACAATTGAAAAATAAATAAAAAGAATTGAAGTGTAGAAGCATGGCTATGCTCAGGAACGTGAGCTATTTAAACTAAACACTTAGCAATGACTTGCATGCTAACTTTCAAAAGAAAAATCTCCTGAGAAGGGGGAAATCCTTGTTCTCTCATGTGTGCTCATTCTGTACAGAGTGATCACAGAGATGTTTGTTCTCCCAGATTCCAGACCTGTTTTGCTCAGTTGCTTTACAAGTCAAATTTAACTTGCAATCTGAAAATTAAACTCTTTTCTTTACTAATGAATATGTAAGATGCAATGATAATCTGCATTTATAAAATAGCAGCTTGAAGCATGAGGAAAATAAACTGTACTCTCTGGAAAGTGTTAACAATAGTTTTGTCTGTAAGTTAATGAGATGTGATTTGAACATACTGGGGAAACTAGAATGAATTTTAAAAGGAAAAAAAAAAGCCCCAAACAAATAAGCAAAAAGGTCATTTTACATAGCTATTTTCTGATGAAATCTTGTGTAAACTTGTTTCCAAATCTGCCCTTTCCTCTCAATCCCTATACTTAACTTTTGTTCAGCTTTACCTCATTTCCTATCCTTATTATTGTAACTTCTGGCCTGATTGGCAGGCCCCTCTTGATTAAAAATCTGCAGCTGCTAAAATAAACGTCCATGAATATTATTTTGGCCATATTTTTACTGTCATCCTCTTTCGCCTCAAAAATCAGGTTCCTGCAAGGCCTTGTGTATTATTCAGTTCCTTCCTATTTTTCTATTCCTATTGTTTTATTCGTTCTCTTGGACTCGTCTTATCCATAATGTCATCATCGCTGTCCTGTTTATTCAACTAGCACTTCTGATTTACTTCTTGACTTCTCTGTAGCTTTGGAAAGACATTACTGAATTGGACCACCAAGCATTACTCTCTTGCATTCAAAAATGTCTTTGCTCAAAATTTTTAAAGTTCAAGGTCAAGAAGGTAAGGACTTTGATATCAACTGGATTTTAAGAACTGAAGGAGCCGTAGATGTTATCTCCGGAGTCCTGTTACGCTGTTGTCATGTTCCCTTCTGTCTTTAGGGTGCAAATGCTCGAGGGCAGAGTTGGTGCCTGGTGCTGTGGCTTCATCCTCTCTGCGTAATGCCCCTTGCTTCTGCCTGCCACTCCCGCCAGGTCAGCAGTCAGGGTTTTATGCGCATTACCTCAGCAGGGAGAGGTGCAGGTCAATTTTGTAGCATTAGGTACCTCATAACCAGTGAGTGAGTGATAGTGTTTGCTTCATGAGAGGCCTGGGGCAGCCAGATCCAAAAAGTGGGATGACATAGGGCCTGCCCAGCTCTGCTGCACTGGAAATGCTATGCAGGGAACACCCATGCGCAGGGATTGTGTTGTCCCGGTACAGATTTTCCTGCAGCTTCACTGTGGAATGAGTTAAGCTACTTGTGATCGGTGCCCCACGCAATTCTTTCTCATAGAGCAAGTCAGACGTCCTGTGGTAGCAGCGATCTTCTGCAGTTCCCCCTGACCCCACCAGCTGGTGAGCTGAAATGCTGGTCTCTTTGGGGGATTTCTGCAGCCAACAGAGATGAGGAGAATACAGCTGCTTGCTTTATAGCCAAACTCTGTCACTCGAAACAGCATATGAAGTCGTATCTCCATTTCACATTGAATTAAGTGACAAGGCCATAGGAGAGTCACACTGCAGCTGTCTTTTCCAGGTACACTTAAGATGAGTAAGAAACACTTGTGGAAGAGTGTTTGTATGCATACCTCAGGCCATAGCTTGATGTAAGTTTCTTGCAGCAATAGCACCGACTTAGGCAATCCCTGGTCACGTCTTCCTTCTAGCGGTGGTCCTGCAGACCTGCTGATAGTTTGTGGAGCCTTGCGGTGAGCCAGGCGTGGGAGCTTACTGAGAGCAAAACACCTCCTAGGTCCTCCTGGCTGGGTTAGGCCTAGTGCAGGTCAGACCCCAGTCTGGCTCGCCACTCAGCCCCTCAAGTTGTTGTTCTTCCCATCCCCTGCTCGTGCCAGCACAAAGTTAGGCAAGGAACTGCTTACCTTGGCACTGTCACCAAAGAAAGGGAACACTAAATCACATGGAGGTCTCTCGAAATTATTGTAAAATGTTGTTTTCTTGAGGCTGGTGTCTAACCCTTCTGTCCCTGGTTAGGTGTCTGCTGTCTCTTCCCCTTTCTAGAGGACACACTGGGCACGTGGGAGTGCTGAGAACCACGTGCGTTCCTCTGGGTTGGCAGATGTAACATGTGAGTGCAAATGTTTTACTAATCGTCACTCGTCATTGTTTGACTGCTATGAGTAAGGTATAAGGCCATTTCCTTTTGGTGTTACCAGTGTTGGTTCCTTGCTCTAGTTGTTATCTTAGGCAGACAAAGGGATTGTATGGGAATTTTTATTGTACTTTTTCAGAGTCATTTTCCATTTTTGTTTTCTCATGGCATTTTTTGTTGTTGTTATTGTAACTAGGCCAGTCTTCCCACCGTTTTGAGGGTTAATTGCCCACAGGCAAAGATTGTTTATCTCTTTTAGAAATCCTAATTATCGTCTAACCAATGAACTGTAGTATGAAAAACACACAGACTTCTTTGAGCTGTCCATCTGTTCACATGCTTTCCTTAGCCAGTTTTGATTTTGATTTTGATTTTGGTTTTGGAGTGTAATAAGGACTGCTCAAAACAGTTGCTGGCAATGACCAGCAGTTCCTGTGGGTAAGTAGACGGAGGCCTCTTAAAATACGAAGTTGCTGCAGTTTCTGAAGATTGAATCAGTCTATAAATTTTTGCAGAATAACTGCACCGTGTGTCATGAGGAATCATGCTGGACCTGTTCTGCTTTGTTTTCCTTTTGTATTCATGTTGGGAGTAAAGCCAAGGCAGGTGTTAAGTAGTGCAGGAGCATGTATGTGCACTGGACACTTGCTAGGGAAGGCGGAAGGTGTAACTCACTCTTCTGTGCATTCGCACGTGAGGGAACTGTTGTGTTTCTAGGGGTGGTTTGGTACAGCACTATTTGGATCTTCTGTCTGTATTTAGTCTAGAGGTGAACGAACAAAAATCTTTTCCCTTACATCTGCTGTTCCATCTGGATCAAGAGGCATCCTGGACACAGGATTTGCAATGATACAAACATGCAGTTTGCAACAAATAGTGAACCAGAGAGTTGATAGTATCAAACATGTGGCAGTGTTGCAGTAGACAGAGTAAAAGGGTTGCAGGCCCAAGTTTTTTGTCTATATAAACATACCCACAAGTGTACTATATGGTTGTGCCATCTACATCCTGGGAGATATTCAAAAGCTGTCTGGACGCGGAGCTGGGAAGCCTGCTTTATGTGGTCCAGTTTGAGCAGGGAGCTTGAATAAGAAGACCTCCAGAGGCCCCTCCAACCTCAGCCAGTCTGTGGTTTTGTAACATCCTATCAGAAGCAAAGCATTAGAAAAAAGCTGTCTCAACCATAGGTCATAAATTACTTATTACAATACCAAAGTAGGTCAGACAGAGTAATTTCTAGTATTTTTTTCTTTATTTCAGGACCCACAATAGATTTTACAACATGGTTTGTCTTTACTGGGTCCAGTAGGAGCATCATACACTGTCTACTCACCTGACAGTAGAGCTGATGCCACCTTGACTCAAACATTATTTAAAGAATTGTGCTACTGGTGTTATGCAGGAGGGTGATATCTGGCTGTTGACTGCAAATTACACTTAACTGAATATGTTGAAGGTACCTCATAGTAATTCATGATGTTTAAATGCTTCTTCGCTGTACCTCACAGTGATTCTATGCATGGCTTTATAAAAGTGTACATTTAGATGATTTAATGCAGTTATATAATTGTTTGGGGCCTAATGGAGGTCACTTTTCACAATGTACAAATACTGACATGTAGGGAAATGGGGGAAAACACAGGGCCAAATGAGAAATTACAGTGTCATTATCATAAACTGAGGTTAACACCTCTATCCTATTATCAAGAGCTGTGGTTTTTCTACAGCCATAGTTTGCCAGACTGTCGGTTTCATACCTCTTAAAAACACATCTCTCCTTGAAGTGCAGGACTCCTGGAACTGATGTGAATTTGGGGTATATTACTACTTCGGTGGAAACTGCAGCAGCATCCAAAAGATTGATTCTACTTCATGTGACGCGTGGTTTATTGAACAGAAGATGTTTGTCTTCTACTGTTTGTCACCCCTGTGTTAAAGCAATAAAAGCTATTCTCCTTAAGCCACCTTTGACTCCTCGAAACAGGAGATGTTACCAAAACTGGTAACATCCATGCTGGGATGGAAACAAGAAAGATAAAACTAAATTTGAGAATAATTTATTTTAAGTAATCTCAAGCCCCTTTCATACAGATACCTTCCTGCTCACAGAATTTCTTGACTCTGAAGCGACTTGATCCTGAACATTATCAAGATACAGTTTTTCTGAGTCTCATGCATAGTGCAGTTTGCCATCTGTTTGCTTTTAGAAAGGAGAATATTATACAGTATCCCACATGGACATATACAGGAATAAGCCCATTGGAAATGTGAGAATTTACTAAGGTCCATTCACCAACTATGTTTTAGAGCAAAGTAGGAAGTAAAAGGAACTCCTTTTCCCTGGCATTTGGTTTCCAGCAGCAGCACACCATGGACAACTGTAGTGCAGAACAGAGCACAGCAGTACCTGTGGAACACTGCACGTGTACCTCTGACCCAGCTGGTCCGAACGTACGAGAAAACATCCTCCCTGAGTAACAAATGATAATTCTCCCCTGTTAATATGGGACCGCAGCCAAAGTGGCTGCCATGGGATCACAGACTTGTGACTTTCTGAAAAACTTGTGTATTAAAGAAATGGGAGTTCCTACCTCTTGTGTCTTTTGGTGTGGCTGAAAATCAGTCATAAGTGTTTCTTGTTTATAACCTTACTTTAATGGTACTTTAAAATGAAGAGGAAATGGCTTACCCAGTTGGACATTAGCTGTCTGAGATCAGTTTCACTGTTTTGGATCTGGTATTGAATTATTTTTAGAACTGTATCTTGGCATTTCTGTGAGTAGTTCTGCCAGGCTTACAAGAATGGTATCGCAAAATATCTGTTCCCTCTGATGAAGTGTTTTTAAAAATTCATTACAGCTAGCAACAAAAAAGTGAAGTCTGGTGGTATAAAACCTCTCTTAGGGACATCTAAGATAATTCTTTGCAAAACATGACTGTATGTTTGAATAGGAAACTGGATCAGTTTTAACACTCGAGTATCCAATTCCAAAATCCACTATTTTTTGTGTTTGTTGCTGTTCTCCAGAGGTCTCAAGAGCTTTTATTTTTCACTGTTTTGTTTATCTGCATTAGTTTGTGTGTATTCTTTTTCCCCCCAAAGCTCACTTTTTTGGCACTGAGAATTGCACATAAAGGTGCCTTAAAATAATCTTTCAGGTTGGTGTTCAGAGCCACTGCAGATCAGGGTAGGAAGTAAATAATTCTATATCCAGCTGAAAGTATAAGGAGACTTGAGAGGCATCAAAAGGAGTTACCTATTTCAAGCATTACATAGTTTTAGTAAGTATAGAGCGTGTTTGGGGGTTCAAAGAACAAGCAATCTGGATCTCACTTGGCATCTCAGTTCAAAGGTGCAACTCCACGCAACCCTCCTGTCACCCCGAGGCCCTGGCCACGTCGGGTCTTGCAGGAGGCTGGGCTCCATGTGCTCTCTGCAGCCAGATCTCAGCCTCCCACTGGGACGGGGCCAAGCTGAGGCTGGAGGGGTCGCAGTGCAGGCACCCGCCTGTACGGTGTGGTAAATCCGCAGACACAGTCAAACATGAAAGACATTCTTTCTTTTTCTCCCCTCTAATTTTTATTCCCATAAGGTGTTAATTACAGGTCATATTTACTAATGAGCTAACTGTCTTGCATCCATCACTGGAGTCTGCAGTTCTCCATGCTTCTTCACGCCCACGGCAGGCGACCATCTGTCCACCTGACATGGAGCGGTTCGCCCGAGTCATCCCCTCCTGTCTGCTGCGTCCCAGGGAGCAGCCAGTTTCTGTCTGCACCTACAGCACACCCATCTTTGTCAGCCCTGCGCTGACGAGTCTGTTAACGAGGAGTGTTTCCAAACAGGAAATCTAAAACTTACTACTTTCTGTGAGTCTCCTAAGTTCTTCTGACGATATCACTATACTGCCTTCAGTACAGTGGGGTGGAAAAAAAGCACTGAATTTTTTAGTGATTAGTTTTCTATACCACTGAGAGTGCTCAGTCACTGGGAAATATGACTAATCCAGGCACCCAAGAAATCACTCGGTTTCCTTCCAGGGCTGCTCATTTCTGTTGTCATTCTCAGTTCACCTTTCTCACCTTGCCCTATATATTTTTATTCCAAGTAACATGATTCTTTGCAGTCACATTTTTAAAACTCCAAATACGGAAAGAAACGGGAGCGGAGCAATCTCCTTAAAGTAGGCTTGTTCTGAATTCTGCTGCTATTTGCTTAAGCCAGCTGCCCTGCTTGTTTTAAAACAAGGTGAGAAAAAAACAAACAAAAAAACCAGACTTTGTAAATTTACTGGAGTAGCTTCTGTAGAAGGTTGAAGCACCTTAAAATGAACACACTTAATCTTCAGTACAGCCAAAAGAGGCAGAATCATAGGTTCTGTATGGACTGTCTATTGCAAAACAGATAGAAAAGCTTTTACAGAAGGGAAGGCACGATAGTTTCAAAAGTGCTAGGAATTTGATAAGATCTTGAGGAGAAGCAAGAAGGAAGGTCCTCATGTGACTTAATTTGATTGATGGCATAATGCCAAAGCAGTTTTCGGTTACCTCCTGGTTGGGTGGTCATGCAGATCCACTCAGTTTGGACTGACTCAATATACTGCAAAATTGTATTGCAAGGGAGATTTTCAAACTGAATTGTAATGCCTATTTTTATACAAACATTGACCATTAAAATACTTCATTTACCAGCATCTTTTCAGGACAGATTGCCAGTCATCTTAAATCAATAATATGTCACCAGCATTTCCCGGTGTTCCGAGGGGCCGGGTTTGTGCTGAGTCTTCCCTTTCTAAAGCACTGTCGATACAGTGAAGGTACTTATCTCTGTTCTGGTCCAGAATAGCACTTTGTACAGTCATTTGCTTTTTAATTGGAAGAAACCCTTTGTATCAGTCCAGAGTAATGTCCACACAAATGGTAATTCTGAAATAATTAACCCAAGATGGTTTACTCTACTACAGCTATTCTGGATTATTTTCTGTCATGGGTATAGGAAAATAACCTGAGAATATATGCTGAAGTAACCGACTTTAAAAGGGGGAAAGAGAAACGTTCTGTGGAATTTTTCCTCTCACAAAACTCTTGTCTGAGAGAAGAGTGTACTGGTAGTTTAATTTATAATTACCCACACATGCTATTTAGACCCAAATTGCAGCGAATTAAGTCAATAGAAACTCGTTATTGCAAAGTAATGTTGAAGTCCCATTTAGTTCTACAACACTGAAATGTGCCAGTTTCAGCTTGCAGCACGTCTGTGCTGTGCGTGAGCTCCTAGCCCGGTGTGGTTCTGGGACACTCGATCAGACCCACTCGCACCCACCTTTACTACTGCCAGGTTCAAAAGCATTTAGTTATGAAACATTGAGTTATCTCAAGTTACTTTCTGGGGGAAAAAAAAAAAAAAGCATCAAGTTTGTGGTTTGTTCTTTTTTTTTATCTGCCATTTATACTAATATTTAATTCTTGAGTAGATACAGATCTTTACAAATGGGTTGGTAGGGTTGTTTGTTTGTTTGTTGCTTTTTTATTATTTTTTGAGAAGCCGGCTTGTTTTTGTAAGGCAGTTTGGAGGAATAATAAGATTGTGTTGGTGTACGGAACAGAAAAGGGTCTACACGGTGCTGCTTTGCAGATTATGTCAAGTTGGAAAAGCAGTAAATCAAGCTGCGTGCTGATGATCGTAAAGGATCTGTTGAGAAGGAGCTAAGCACTTATGCCTCAGGGCATTGGTGGCCACCACTGTCTAGGTCAGGCGTGCCTGGTGTGCACAGGATCTTTGTTTACTTCTAGACCATATGAAGAAACTGGATCAGTGATAATCCTATGAAAATGTGAATGAAATTGCGAATTCCAAGAAGGTATCTTACCAGTCATGTCCCTACATCTCGGAGACAGAATGCTCTCTGTACAGTACTAACGTCATGTATTGTTAGTCCCACGGATTTAATAGAAGTCCTCTGCACTAGTCTTCCACTAATCTATCTTGAGATCACGGGTTTCTACAAATAAACCTGTTTGAGAGAGTGGTTGATATTTCTGCAGTCACTACAGATTGAAAGCTGATATTCTGTGGTTTCCAGTACCCGACCTCCCCTTGAAAATAAATCAGCCGAGCGTTCCATACAGCTAATCGTCTTTCCTTTCAATGTGATAGCAGAGAGCCTCCATGCGAAGCTGCTGGGAAGGACTGGCTGAGCCCGCTCAGCACCAGCAAAGCTGCTGCAGCACACGCAGCGCTGCCCCTCTACTGCAGGGAACTGGCTTTGTTGTGGTGAATCACAAATATAAATTATTGAAACCAGAGGGGTACAATTAACGCTAATATTTTGTTGTTGTTTTGTAAGTATATATTCACAAGACAGATGTGGAAATGCATTCTGCATTTGGTGGGTAAGCCATGAATTGAATGGTAGTTGTTTAAGGAATCAGCAATGCCGTCCATTGTTTAAATCAAGCTGCTGGTTCCGAGGAGAAAAAGAAATGTGTACCATTAAATCTTGTTTGCTGAATGTGTAGAGCGTGAATCACAGCCTGTTTATCCAGCGTGTTACAGAGCTGTTTGCTGTGTCTGTAAAAGCCAAAATGTTTATTTTGTTTTGCGTGGCTTAAAACTAATTAAAACGGTGGTGGTGGTGGTTTTTCTTCTTTTTTTTTTTTTCTCTCCGTGTGAATAGAGGTGGTTCTAAGCATCATTTTTAGACTTTACCTTTCAAAGTATTACTAAGCTACCGTCAGCACGACAGTGGCACGGATGAGACGGTGACAGCGACGCGGTCCGGACAGGCGAGTGGCCAGGCTTCCAGCCGACCGCGTCCAAAGGATAAACAGGGCGAGGAAGAGGAGCGCTCCCCGCCAGCTGCGGGGCGAGGCCTCGCCTCCGGCGCTGAGGGGCGCGGGCGGCTCCGGCCGGGGCCCTGCAGAAGCCCCGCACCCGCCGCAGCACGGGGCCGGCGCCCGGGGGCCTCGTCCCGGCGCGGGGCGGGCGCTGCGCCTCAGCCGGGCGGGGCGGGGCCGGGCCGGGCCGGGCCGGGCCAGGTGGGGCGCGGCGCGGGGCCATGCGGGCGCCCGGCGGGAGCCATGCACTGGGAGCGGGCGCTGCTGCTCCGCCGGGCCAAGGTACCGGGGGCGCGGGGCTCGGCGGGGGCGGGCCGGGGAGCGGAAGGTGCCGCGGGACGGCTTGCTTCGTCAGGCCGGAGGAGAAGGCTCGGGCGCCTGTTGCGGTCGCCTCGCGTGCCTCCTTCGCGGTGAAGCGGCGCGTAACGTCCTCGTCGCGCGTCGTCCTTCCGCTCGGAGGCACCCGCTCGCGCCGGGTATCGCTAGCAGCATGAGCTGCGGGCCTGGGAACGTGAAGCAGGGCATGTTTTCTGAGGTCTGAAGGTCTGTTTATTTCTGCTCTGAGCGCTGAGCTTAGTAGGTCTTTTGTTTCACCACGTCTCGTTATTTCCTTGCTTTCATATAAATAAATGAAGTGCTGAGAATAATTTGGGTTTTCTATTTACTTGATGTATATGGCTTTTGCTCTTTCACACTCACCTTCTCTACCTTTTTATTCTGATGCTGATGGAGATACTGGCCACGTATCAAAACTTCCCGGAAGTCAGCCTGCCAAAGCTGGGTTCTCTGTCTTGCTTTGTGCTTGACTTTTTGATTGTTCGAGGCCATCAGGTATTTGGGAGTTTGCTTTCCTTTTCCTCTGCTTTTACTACCTGCCCGTAAAACGCATCATGCTCAATTTTTACGTGTAGAGACTTAGAGTTTATTGATACTATACCCTGGCCAGCTGAAAAAAGGTGCATTTTTGTAGAATTACATCCACGTGTCAAGATGGTTAGTACAAAAAAGGACGGGTTTCTGTATTAGTAAAACTGGTCTTTAGTGTTTATATTTCTTTCTTTCCTCATCTAGATCGAGCGATTGGAAGTCAGCAGCCTAGCGCAGACCTCTAGTGCAGTGGCCTCGAGCACTGATGGCAGCATCAACGCAGACTCTGTTGATGGGACCCCAGATCCTCAGCGTACAAAAGTGGCTATCACACACCTGCAACAGAAGATACTGAAGTTGACTGAGCAGATCAAAATCGAACAAACAGCCCGTGATGACAATGTGGCAGAGTACCTGAAACTAGCCAACAACGCAGACAAGCAGCAGAGCGCCCGTATTAAGCAAGTGTTTGAGAAGAAAAATCAAAAGTCCGCCCAGACGATCTTGCAGCTGCAGAAGAAACTAGAGCATTACCATCGAAAGCTGCGAGAAATTGAACAGAATGGCATGCCACGGCAGCCAAAAGATGTCTTCAGGGATATGCATCAGGGATTGAAAGATGTTGGAGCGAAAGTCACCGGCTTCAGTGAGGGAGTAGTAGATAGTGTTAAAGGTGGGCTTTCCAGTTTCTCCCAAGCCACACATTCAGCAGCAGGAGCTGTGGTTTCCAAACCCCGTGAGATTGCCTCCCTCATAAGGAACAAGTTTGGGAGCGCAGACAACATTGCTAATCTGAAAGACTCTTTAGAAGAAGGCCAGGAAGATGGGACAGGAGGCAAGGCTCTAGGTGTTATTCAGAACTTCCAGTCAAGCCCAAAATATGGCAGTGAAGAGGATTGCTCCAGTGCCACGTCAGGCTCAGTGGGAGCCAACAGCACAACAGGGGGCCCTGTGGGAGCTTCCAGCTCCAAAACAAACACTCTGGATATGCAGAGCTCAGGGTTTGATGCAATACTACATGAGATTCAAGAAATTCGAGAGACACAGGCAAGACTGGAAGAATCATTTGAGGACCTTAAGGTTCGCTATCAGAGGGATTACTCACTAATAATGCAGACTTTGCAGGAGGAGCGGTACAGGTAAGTACTTTTTTATTAGTTTTTCTATTAAATATTGTGAGTTGCAGAGCACGAGAGTCCTGGATAGTAGTACTCAGCAGCTTGGTTCAAGTAGGAAGCTCTGGAGTCATCTTAGGATTTTGCCCTACAAACATCGTGCTTTGTAAATATGATCCTGCTGCTCATTTCCTTCTCTCCACAAGAAAGACACAGAAAAAAAAAAGGCCATTTCATAATTTTTTTTGAGATAAAAAGTCAAGTCAAAAAAGTTTAGAAAGGTGTCCCCAGAAAATAGGAGTACATTGATGCAGTTACTGTTACCCAGGAAGTGCTTTACCCAGGAAAAAGCCCACAAAGGTCTGGGGCAAGGCGGGGTTCAGGAGGGTACAAGTGGGCAGTATCCTGACCCTGCCTCCTCCATTGCTCAGATCCACATCTACCAGAAAAAGAAATAACCAGCATTCTTAAGGCTCTCCAAAAAGACACACTCTTGCTCATACACCAAAACTAGGATTTACGTTCCCTTCCCTTCTCTTCTCAGCTCTGCCCCACAGCGGCAGAGTTCAAAGAAATATTAAATGTTAACTAGTGGCAGAGGTAATGTGCTGTTACTTCTGTTCTTTTTGCAGAGGTAATGTGGCTCTGGAAGTGGGTAACCCGGTGTTCTGATCAGTCTTCCCCTTGCTGGAAGGGATGGGAGGGTGGTGGGGCTGCTGCAGTACTACCAATTCCTGGCTCTGGGTGTGACAAGGGGCAGCCTAGCAGTATGGCAGCCACCACCTCTGGCCACCTCAGTTCCTGAGGGGAACGATTTCCCTTCTCCTCCCATGCTGGCCGTGAGAGCTCTCAGCAGGCTGCCCCCGTGCTGCCCTGCAGATTGTGCTGCATCCCTATCGCATGCTGGGAGCAGGGGCTGCTCCCCAGCCTCCTGTTGGGGTGGGTAGGAGGAGTCTGGCCTTCTGCCAGCCCTTCAGGACCAAAATTCAGTATGGTTCTCCAACTGCACTTTCAGAACTTTAGATAAAAAATTCAAGGCGCCCAAACCCTCATTCTGATGGAGCACAGCAGGCCTTTGTAAGGAGCTTGTTCGTGGCCTTCACCAGTTAGACCAGGCTGTGAAGCACAAACTGAGGCTCGGTGCGGCTGCTGGGTGTGGGGCCAGGCTTTCTGAAGTACCCTGTGCCATTTGTTGTGTTGGTTTGCACGGTGCTACATCGTCACCCTACAGCTTTTCAGACATGCTGGTGCCAGATCATTGGAAAAACATTTGAAAAGGCTTAGCCTGCTAGGTTCTTGTAGTGACAGCAGGCTTTCTGTGTGTTTTGCAAAGCTTGGCTAGACAAAGCCAGACCAACATCACTTTCTAATCCCACGTTGCAACCATCAGCGATTTACTGAAACCGGAGCCTAACACAGCAACTTTGGTTCCTAATACTTCATTGTCATGAAGTCACGCTGTGAAGCGATGTAGAGTTTGATCTTCTGCGCCCCAGAAGAGAGGGGTCCTGTTGTCTGGTGCTGTGTAGGTTGTTGTTTCACACATACAGCAGTAGCCATTCCTAGTGGAACGCTATATGCAAGCACAGTCCAACTGAAGGAGTGACTTGAAATTAAAACAAAAGACCTTGGTTGGGGACTGATGTCTCTTGTCAGCTAAACCGACTAGTTATTCCCTGAAACCATTCAGCAAGGTTCACATAGGTCCTTCTACGAGTCCAGTATGAAGTGCTACCTTGAAGGTGAGCCCATAGCCTAACCAAGACAGCCTGGAGTGAAAAGCTTCTAGGAGAGTGTGTATGTAGCTTATAAAGGCATAAAACGATAGTGATTTAGACTTGCCATTTGGAAAGCTGATGCAAATTAATTGAAGGTGTGACCTTTAAAAAGGACCAGTTGAACCACACTAAGTGCTCTTGTCTCTACAAGCTTTCGGAGATGAGCAGGTAACTGCACGATCCACAAGGAGCTCACGGATTAATCACATTGAGAAAAATACCTTATGTACAAATCTAGGTTCTTGCTGGATAGCTTCCATATTCTAAAATATCATGAAGATAAAAGACAGCATTCCCCCGAGAAATGGAAGGCTGTGCGGTATGCATGAGGTCTGGGAGGACAGCGCTGCCTCGTCTGAGGAGGCCAGCCCCTGTGCCTCTGGCCAGTAACTCTTCTTCTTCATCTCTCTTCAGAAAAAAAAAATGGGAAAGAGAAATGGAGGTCATGGTTTGAGGCTGGGGATTCAAATTAATCATAACTGGTTTTAGAAGCTATAAATACCTCACAACTCTGCTCTGTTTCTGGGAAGTGTTCAAAAACAATCACTGAGTCCAGTTAAGGTTTAAAAAAAATTATTTTAGAGAAGCCTTTGCTTATAGGGCTGCACTGAGTATTTGTATTGTACCTGGAAGCTGGAAGAAAGCGAGTGCTGTACCATTTCTCACCCAGTCTTGATCCATTTCCTCTTTCGTAGGTTTCTGCTTTTTTTTGCAGGTTTTAGTCTTTTCTCCTTGCGCGTTCGTTTAGCTTCTGTTTATCACCCATGGCTTGCCTCGCAGGTTTTCCTTGACCTACTCCATCTCCTCCCTCTCTTTCCCCGCTTCAAGACCTTGCTGTCGGTGGCACGGCTCTCTTCGTAGCCGGCCCCAGGGCAGGGCCCCGCTGGTGCAGTCACCCCAGCTCCGGGCTGCGGGGCGCGGGGGCGCGCAGCCCGGCCCTGCCCTGCCCGCCCGTTGGCAGGGCGCGCTGGCCCCACAGCACCGCGCCGCTCGGCCGGGGCTGAGTCATCGAGGAAGGAAGGTCCTGGCCTGCTCCTCTGCAGCCGCCGTGTTGCCCCCGCGCTGGGAACGAGCCCTGGGACGGCCTGTTGCTTATCGTGGCGGTAGAAGGGTGGCGGTTGTTTACTGATACGAGCAGGGACTTTCTGTGCTGTTGAGACCAAAATAAAGTTCCTGCTGAGCATTTTCATCTTTCTTGTCCCTTTAGGAACCTGTTTGTACACAGTGAAATCCATGAGCTCACACATTTGGAGTGTGGCCAGTCTGAGCGTTTGGGTTTCTGCCCAACCCAGCATCCTTGGAAAGTGCATTTAAATCTCTCACATTCCTGTCAGAGAAATCTGTCAGCCAAAATGCTGGAAGCTTGTGCTTTCGTTTTTGTTACAGTCTGATCGCTGGGCTTCAGTCTGTTCTCATTTATTTTCAAATAGATCAGATGTGCTAAACTTTTGAGGTCTAGAATGGTTGAACAGTAAGCCAGGGCAGCAAAAGCTGCATGTTCAGTGTCGAAGGACCCTCACCCAGGTGCAGAAGCACTGAAACATTCCTGCAGAGCTGTTTTCTCTCACCAGGAGAGGCTTTGGAGCTGAAAGCATGGCATAAATACTGGCACAGAGTATTATTTGGAGCGAGCTCTGTCCCTTGTGTATCCTTTAGGTAGAAGACATGCAGTATATTGCAAATAGATACTGCTTCTAGCTATTATTCTGCTATTGATAGCAGTGTGTTCAGTAGCATAAAAAATGTATGTGGATGACAAATAAAGGCTAGAGGAGATTCTGTATAACATCGCCACCGAAAAAAGGTTTTAAGGGATGTTTGAGGAGAGATGTATTAAACTCAGTTCACTGTGTGCTGTACAGATCTTTTACCGTAAGTTCAGTCAGTTTCTTTACTTGCCAGAGCACTTGCTGAGTACAGATAAAATGTCTTCATCATCATGTATCTCCCATAAATATGCTGTATTAGCTGTGTATTTTGCAACTGTTACCTGAAAATGCCTAGACGCGCTTAGAAAATGAAATTGTAATAATTGTTTTCCACAGTCATTTTCAAGTCAGTTTTCTGATTTCCAAAGAGTGAGCCTCAGAAAATGTGTGGAAATCTGACGTGACTTTTCTAAACAAAGTATTTCCGTATCCCATACTTTAGCCAAACACCCCAACAGTATACTGGATGTCTTCCATATGGGCATCTCTGATAATGAAATACGTATGATGATTATCACTCATCTATTACATAGGAAAGTTTCTGTGTTATAGCTTGTTAATCTGTGCTGTAGTAATTTTAAGGGGAAATTTCACGTTTTAGGTGGTGATAAAATAATGCTTAGATTCTAATGAGAAATTTCAGTACCTGGAGTGGAATGGGATTTGATCAGCAGAGGCACTGCTGTTTGCACAGGCAAGTTTAGAGTCTGTTGCAAAGATGCTGACACTTGTACATTGGAAAGGGATGTATGAGTGTAGTCTTAACCCTTTTGGCAGGTGTCTTGTCCCTTTTGTTTTTGTAATGCCTCTAAACTAAATCTGAACCATCCTTCAACAGAAAACCCTGGCTTCTGGCCCTGTAAGTCATGTGATCCCCTTTTAGCTTTTCAGATTTGAACACCAATATAAAACTGTGGAAAAAAGTCATTTTCTAAATCGTAGGTAATGGGACTAGGAGTGAAAAGGAGATGAACAGAGGACATATAATAAGAGGACAAAAATAAGTCATTTTATTATTATTATTATTAATAATAATAATAATAATAATAATAATAACCCAATTCCAGCAGTTGTCTACAAAAAAAAAGGCGTGTGATGGTTGTGTGCAAACTGTAAAAGCTCTTGAGTCGAGCAGGTGGGACTCCTTGGAAAACTAAGTTTGGTTCTGGAACAAGACCATAGTCTGCCTTTCTGGGCAGGGAGGACTGGAGCCAGCCTTTTAGCTAATCGTGTTAGCAAAATCATGTGTTGATAATCATGTTATCCATATAGTTAAGAATTTTGCTTGAACTCTTAACTATATGGATTTGAAGGGTTTCCTTATGTTTCCTGTAGTTTGAGGTAGTTTTGAAGTTCTTGAAATAAAATTGTTTCTTGTTAAAGAACAGGATATAAGCTGCCCGGCAACAGCTGTTTTGTGAAGGGTGTTTATGTGGGAGAAGGTTAAAAAACATAATCATGGTATTTTCAGGTATACTTAAGCTCCTTTTTGTGTAATAAACTCAATGGAGAATTTTGAATTACATTAACAAGCTGAATAGATTTCAAGTAATTTATGCTGCCTTTGGGACTTAGAGTGAATTTAGTTATGATTTCTCAGTTGTTGGCAAGTTTTGTTTTGTTTCGTATTCTTTTTAAACTGGGTGGGAACAAATGGCAATATTAATTATCCAGGCTCCTTCTTCATTAGCCAGTCTTCACATGGCTGTTCTCATGTCTGCAGCTTGTAGTTCCTGGGAAACCAGTTCTTGCATGTCCTGCCTTGGTTGCACAGAGACTCTGGCACCATCCTGGGCTGAGCCGTGTCAGCAGGTGGTTGTCTGAGTCTCGCTGCTGGTTGACCACACGTATTTCATTGTTGGAAATGGTCGCGCTACACCTGACTCCTCCTTTTTAGATTAAAGGAATATTACATGGGGAATGTGAATGAAAATTCTCTTTAGACTTCTCAGTTAAAAACAAAAACCCAAGAACATTGTTAAAAACTAGTTTATGCCTGCAGATTCTGAATATTTAGTTCATGAAGCACCAGAAATCTTGGAATTAAAAAAAAAAAATAAAAGGATTTTTGTTTCAGTTTCAGAACTTGTAATTAAATTCTTGTTTGTAGATAAATATTGTTTATTCATTTTATGCATGTGGATATGTGTATAAATTAAATTCAGGTAGGGTCAGAGGGGAACTGAAATTAAAACAAGAAATTATCTACGTTGAACTCCTTACAAATTTCTCAATTACTAGTATCAAGGGTCAGGTGATAATAGCTGTACTGTAAAGTTGTTCCATGCTGTTACAATGAGTAGACAGTCAGTGGAAATGAGCGTAAGAGAAGTCTGGCGGCCACAACAGCTGTACCCATACCTTAGCTGCTGTCAGAGCTATCACTAACAGTGGACAAATAATGAGAAATTAGTGGGGAGCATGGTGGAAGAGGCTGGTGTGGATGGCACCTAGCTGGGCGTTCCTGACCCTTGAGCTAGTGGCCTAAGCTCTCTGAGCATGTTTGCCTTTTGAAAGAAAGACAAACACTTGTCTGATTCTTAAAGGGTATTGAAACATGAGTTGCTTGCAAAGCACTTGAAATTTCAAAAATTAAGTGCTACATACAGACATGAAGTATCCCTAATGTATTTTTTTGTTCAACCCTCTGCCTCCAAACTGTTCTTGGTCCGTTCACTGTAGCAAACTGAAAAATAAGCCTGCAGGTTAGTGATTCATGTTCCCTTCTTATAAATAATACAATGATCTTTGCTAGTTAAGCTGAATCATTCAATGGAGATAAAGAAAAAAATAAATCAGACATCTCTATGACATCTCTCACATGGAAAGACCAGACAAGGCCATCACGTTCTCCGAGGCATCAGTCACATGTTATTTCATTGTAATTTTTGCGCAATTACTGTTCCACGTATAGATGAAAATGCTTAAGAGTTTACGGTATTAGAAGGGAACTTAGTCTGGTTAAAACAGAAGTTTGGGGAAAAAATATTCTAATTCTGTCCTTGATTTCTTCCATCACTTGACTGTTGTCATCTGACCTTTCTGCTTGTTTTTCCCCAGGCTTAAAGCAGGCTTAATGTTATCTTACCTGCTAGAAAGAATTTCCTTAATTCCCAATGAGAAGGCCTTATATTGTTTGCAAAGCAGACTTCCATAGCAATTGAGGTAGCCACACTAGAATCATAGAATGAGAAAATATCCTTAGTTGAAAAGGACCCACAAGGATCACCGAGTCCAACTCCTGGCTCTGCAAAAGACCACCCAAAAATTAGATCGTGTGTCTGAGAGTGTTGTCCAAATGCTCCTTGATCTCCAGCAGGCTCGGTGCTGCGACCACTGCCCTGGGCAGCCTGTCCCAGTGCCCGACCCCCCTCTGGGTGCAGAACCTTTCCCTAACCCCCAGCCTGACCCTCCCCTGTCCCAGCCCCATGCCGTCCCCTCGGGTCCTGTCGCTGTCCCCAGAGAGCAGAGCTCAGCGCCTGCCCCTCGGCTCCCCCCGTGAGGGAGCTGCAGGCCGCCATGAGGCCTCCTCTCAGGGTCCTCTTCTCCACGCTCAACAACAAGGGACCTCAGCTGCTCCTCATATGTTTTTCCCACTAGACCCTTCGCCAGTTTTGTTGCCCTGGTTTTCAATAAAAAGTCTGTGGTGTTCATTGCTCAATTGCTGTTGTGTAATTGTGCCTTCCTCTTCTCATTAAAGCTACTGTACCGTGTGTCTGATTTCTAGATGTGAAAGACTCGAAGAGCAGCTAAACGACCTGACTGAGCTCCACCAGAATGAGATCCTGAATCTAAAACAGGAGCTGGCCAGCATGGAGGAGAAAATTGCCTACCAGTCTTATGAGCGAGCCCGGGACATCCAGGTGGGTGGCAGAAACAAGGGCACTCAAGTCCAGTCTTCCACCTGCCCTTTCGGTAACTGCTTTGCTTTTGAAATACTTCTTTGATTTAATACTTGTTTTTAATTGCTGTAGATTTATTCCCAAACTGCATATTAAAAATAACTGAAGAAGGCAGGATCACCTTAGCAGGCTTGGCTTTTGTCACACTTCTGGGTCCAGCTGCGAGTTGTGTTGAGTTGATGTGCATTCAGGCTTCTTGTTGTTTGAGGAGGCTGATCAGTTTTACCCATTACTTTCAGGTAACATAACTAAAGAGAAGCCTCATGCTTCATTGACAGACATTATGCAGTGGCAGAGAAATGTAACAGGTGACAATGACCTTTAAGTTAAGCTTAAAATAAATCAGTGTTTGTGGACAGTGGTGCCATGGCCTCTCGCAGTAAACAGCAGCCTCTCTGAAGAATGTTGCAATATTCAGGTTTCATTCTCCTTTCTCATTTAACACAGCAGGAAGAAGTAAGGTTGGAAACTTAAAATGAAGTGGGGGGTTCTCAGTAGCTTTTTTTAATCTTCATTTATGATTCAGCACTTCCGGTGTAAACTTGCAAATCAGTTTAGACTGTTCCTCAGCATTGCTGAGGAAAAGGTAAGCATTAAGTTTTCTTGCATGAAAGAACAGCTATGGGCATCGGCTGATGTTGCAGAGGAACACTTGACAGAGCTAGGTCTGTAGGCAGAACATCCTGGTTCCTATCTGAACATCAGTCTGAGGGACACTGCTGCTCTCTGCAGACTTTTGGTTGTTACCCAACGTTGGCCTTTAGGTCATGAGAAAAGCAGTTCAGAGGGAAGATTAATGGCAAAACTGTGATTTTCTATCTCCGAGAGAAGAAATGTGCCATTGCAAATTGTCCTAAAACCCCTCCTGCTTGTCAGTAGCCTACCTGCTGCACGTTGGCCCACTTGCCAAGGCTTGCTGCACTCTGGAGGAGATCTTCCTCCCATGACACCAGCTGTGCAATCCCAGCCCTGGCACTCCTCAGACCTTTCCCTGAGCTTGTTCAGCTTGCTAACCAAGCAGAATAGGGCTGAGCCTCTTTGATTAGTTACTTTGTTGACTCCAGTTTTTTGCCAGATTGAGCAGAGAACTGATTGGGCTCACAGAGGGGTCAGACGAGCACAAGCCAGGGAAAAGAAACTGATGGAAATGAGAGGCTCTGGTAAGCAAACAGAGTGGAAGAGGAGGAGATGCGGGCTGGACACGGCGCCTTTGTGCCCTCAGTGTCTCTTGAAACCAAAGCTGAGGTGAGCAGCCCACTGGGTAGCCCCTGCTTTCCAGACAGATGAAGGTTGTCTGGTTGCAGAGGGCTATTGGTGTCCTCCTCCGTCTGTGTCCGACCACAGGACAGCAGGGATGATGAGCTCTCAGGTGACCTTTATACCACCTACAGGGACAGACAGCTGACATTGCAGAGTGGCAGCTGAAATGCATGTTTCAACAAAGGCTGGCTTCTGCCCAAGCTGTCACCTTTCTCTGTCAAGCCTCAGTCATGTAAATGAGATCACATGTTTTGTTACAAACTGTAGTACCTAGTTAAATGAGGGACTCCTCAATCACATGAAATGGCACAGCCTCTTCTACTCCTGCTGCAGGATATGAAATCAATGTAGTGACTCATATCCTGCAGAGAGTGCGTGAGGAAGCTGGCTCTGGTCTGGTCTAATCAGTAAGATGAGTGCCATGGACCACCACGGGGGTGGGCTTGTAGGGTGCTGGCAACCGAGCAGTGTGTTCTTGCCGACAGGAGGCACTGGAAGCGTGCCAGACCCGCATCTCCAAGATGGAACTGCAGCAGCAGCAGCAGCAGGTGGTGCAGCTGGAGGGTCTGGAGAATGCCACAGCCAGGAACCTGCTGGGGAAGTTCATCAACATCCTCCTGGCTGTCATGGCAGTCCTCCTTGTCTTCGTCTCCACTGTGGCCAACTGTGTCGTGCCCCTCATGAAAACTCGCAATAGGACGTTCAGCACTTTATTCATAGTGGTTTTCATTGCCTTTTTGTGGAAGCACTGGGATGCCATCTCTGGCTACTTGGAACGGTTCTTGTCTCCCCCCAGATGATGGCATGAGGAATTGGCTGCGTCGCTCCCCTCCCATCACGCTCAGTGAGCAAGCGTGGCAAAGATTAGTCAGCAACTACTCCGCTGAAGTTTTAAAGTGTCCGAGTGAATTTGTTTACATTTAGAATAACGTTTTTTCTCTGCAAGATGCATTGCAATAGTATTTTTTAGATTTTATTCAAGAACTCTTTTTTGGCGAGAATCCTGGATAATTTTTATGTAGCATGGTTCTCTTTGGATGCAAATCTTAAGATTCTTTAAAGTGTACAAAAGAAATAAATAAAACACAGAAATTTGGAGCATACCAATGGGCAATTTAAATTGTGGCTTGAACTACTGTACTAAACCTGTCAGGAAGAGGAGAATGTGTTTAACTTAAGATGAGCAAAGCTAAATGTAGTGCACAGCCTTGAGGGATGGTACCACAGCAAACCTGTAACACTAAACTTTTACTGTGAAGTCTGCTCACATTCCATGTCCAAATATATGGGTTCAGAGTGGTTTCTTTCCTTAACAAGAGAAAATACAACGCATGGATCTCTTTCCCAACTCAGCATCTGGGTTTGCCATTTGTGCTAACCTGGCTTAGAGAAACTTTCTGTAAGGCTGATCAACTTTGCCAAGTATATGAAGTGGAAGCATCATGCCATACACAGTAACCGCACAGTTGTGCTACAGTATTTGAAGTAGTCCTTGAAATACTTATCTTTAAGCAGAAGCCCTTGGTCGCACTTTTAAGGTTTTTTTTATATATGTATATTCACAGATTTAAAAAAAATCCAAACAGCATACTTGAAGAGTGTAATACTCAAACTCTCAGTGCTTCCTTATTGTTTCTAATATAGGATTTTTTATTATAATTATTATTATTATTATTGGGGTTTTTTTTTGGAAGGGGTTGGGAGGGACATTACTTTTTTTTTTTCCTTTTAAATAAAGAAGTGATGTTTTTAAATGAAGAAATGCGTGAATAATTGTGAGCCGTCTTGTCCTGAAACAGTTTTGAGGAGGGCAGAAAGCAGTTTCTAGTGCCAGCCTGTCTGGAACACAGTGATGTTCATATGCCATTTACCTGTCCTCCTGTGCATACAGATGCAGCATCACGAAAAACATCTATCTTCTCCACACATTCTTGTCATGCAGGGTTTTGTTTGTTTGTTTGTTTTGGTTTTTGTTTTTGTTTCCAAATGTGAAAGAGAATATGTTTGTATTCCTCATGGTTATCATCTCTCATTCCTGACCTCAGGATAAGAATAAGGAATTTCTTTTCATCCCTTCCTAGGGAACAGATGGATTCTTTTAAGGAAAGAAATACTGATTCAACAGTCCACGTAGAGGAATGATTGTCTTGGAAATCACTCTGACTTAATTTTCAGATAAACTCCTAAAAATTGAAACCAAAGTTTTCCTCCTGTCAGGCTCTGATAAGATCACTTGTGTGTGTTTGTAGCAATCTCCTTTGTAGATTGTATCAGTGCAGTGTGCCATAGACAGCATCCTCTTCTTTAGCTGCAAGGGCAAGTACTTGGTATAGGTACCTTTTCAAAGCTCTAAAGGAAATGTCATTTTCAACTGTAGCTGTCAAGTCCCGGCAGCATGCTTTGCTGATTGTTGGTACAGGCAGTCAGGCTTCACATCCAGGGAATCTGGATTCACTATATATATATATATATTTTTTTTTTTTTAATTGGTGCCCCTTTCCACCGTAACAACATCAAGATTCAAATTCCATCTCTGTGAAATCCAAAAGGACTCCAGGACTCTCTTTCAACACCATTTATGGTGTTTAGTTAGATCTTGCTGGTTTTCTTCCCTCTAGGCTTAAATTCTGTCTAGGAACCAAATGTTGCCCCTGTGACCTAAACCAGTTGAGATCATACATATACATACATGGAACATGTACATTATATATATGTATATGTATGTGTGTGTGTATATATAAATATAACGCTTTATGCTCTGATGCAAATTCTGAACTTCAAGAAATTCCCCCAAAATAGGTTAACAGCCTTGAGGGTATTCTGACTGCTGGCAGGGGCAAGCCCTCCACTGTTCAACCATTCTTCTTCCTTCAAAGATTCTGTGTATTCTTTCCATGGTCACAGTAAACTCAGGTACACCCCCCCAGGGATTCCAGCACACCTGCCTTTGTCACCATATGCACAAATCTGCTCTTGTCCTTCTTAAAACGCAAATTGCCAATTGCAACTTAGTCAAGCCAAAAATAATCATTCTTTCCACAGTTGCAGACAGAGCAAAGGTTGCATAAACATTCCCTATCTGGACCATGCTTCTATCTCAAGTGAAATTCCATTCTGTTTACCACCTTTCTCTGGCTGATTCAAATTACGTGGATAATTGTCTTCTTCCCATTACTAGGTTTTGTCAGAACCAAAGGTGTGGATAACATAAGAAATAAATTGGTACGTAGTTGAAAAGTTTTGTTGCCTTTATTTCTGATACCTAGCTTTTGCACCTGTCTTTTTCTCAGTTTTGATCACACTAAATAGTTCACGGTAGGTTCTTATGCGGTCAAAGTAGGAGGGAGTTGAAAGCCAGTGGATTTGGACACTTAGTGCCACTCATCTGTAGTATTCGAAGGAAGTGTTTGTCCTTCTTTATATCCAAATTTCATTTAATGTCTCAACTGTGTCATTTTCAGAAAATGCCATTTGATAATTTGCCAGAAGGTGCAGGCTTAATAGAAACTTATCACCTCAAAACTGTTCGGTGAAGGCCATGTATATATGGCTCTGGACAATGTCTGTTTGTCTGTCTCTTTCTCTCTCGACAGTTTCTTCCATTCCAGAAAGTTGTCTGCAGTAATGCCATATATGATGCTGCATCCACTTTTCATATCCTAACAGAACTGCCATGTGTTTTGCCTTTTGCATTAGTAGAATGTTTTGGGGTTTTCCTCCATCTTCAATTCAAAGGTCTGTGATGATTTCTGATAGCTTAACAATGATTATATTGTTGGAAATGTGATTCTAGCTTTAAAGCTCCCTTTCCTTGTAAGTGGTTTTGTTTGCTTTCTTGATGAAGCATTCCTGGATGACATGTAGAAGACAGTTTCCACCATGGATGCGAGTGTGCATGTGTGAGTACCTTTTATTAGCCTTCCTTATGGATGTCAGCTTTTTAGTGACCATCTCTGAGTAGCAGAATGTTTCCCAAAACATTTCATATTCAGAGTTGAAGCAATTCTGAAATTGCTTAGATATGTTTAGCACATATCAACTTGGCATATAAAAAGGGAAGAATATAATGGACTGTGTTAGTTAAAAAAGCAACAGCTCCTCAGTGAAATTCTGTGGTTCAAATGAAGTTCATCTGTTTTCCCCCATTTGCTTTCTCAATGTAAGAAAGAAAAAAAAACATGCAAAAAAAATAACATTTTTAATTTTATGAAGTTCTCTTTCCTCTCAGCCTCATTAGTTTAGTTTAATGATTCTGAGCATGCTCACAGCAATTATTTCATTGGTTTATTCCAGTCCTGTGAGATTTTAAGGTCTGATCAGATGAAATGTTGAGTTCTGTACATGTTGCACTGGGACAGAAAAGCACTGTCTTTCAGCTTTGAAAAATATGCATTTTTTAAATTAAACAAACAGGCAGCATTGTAACAAAAGAAGCCAAGCTACAAAGGGGTTCGAGATCGGGTAGTTTTACCAGTTAAGTGAATTCTGAATGTGGCTAAAGAGTTAAAAACCCCGTGTGTCTGTGTTGTGTATGCCAGGTGGTATAGTAGTAGGCAATTGACTTAGCTGTAAGTGTGTTTTAAAAGTGTAAAAAATAAACAGAAAAACTCACTTGCACGGATTGAAAAGTACAGAAATGACACTTGTGAACGTAACACTGTAGTTTATAGATCTTAAGCTGCTAATTGTTGAGAGAGATTTACATTTGTCTTGTCTGATTGTTGCAGATTTATCTGCAACACTTTTACTGTATATAAAAAAATTTAAATAAAGACCTCAGCTATTAACACTGGCCTAATTTGCATGTTTCCATGGGTGCTGAGGGAGGGGATCAAGAAAAAAAGAGGGAGGGTGTGAAAAGTGTGCTGAGCCCTTGCCTGAGAGCTTCAAATTTGAGCAAGTTCTCCATAAATCCTATTATCAAACTTCATCCCATGTTCAGACATACACCACCTGGCCATGGTGAGAATAAATTGGCTGTTTTGTGCAGAGGAGGAGGAGCATCACTGCATTATTCTTCATCCATTTTGTTCCAGTCCCCTGATACTCCCACAGCCCGGGACAGCCCCTGGACAGGGGTCACTGCTGTTCCCCACAGGTATCTGACCAGTTTGTACCGCTTGCACGTCACAGGGTTTGTTTGCCCTCCTGAGCTGCAGTGCTGTAAGCCTCAGTTGGATCGTGGGTACAATTAGATGAAATGACTTGCCTGAGAGCTGTCTTTGAAGAAGGAGCTGGTCCTGTCTGTAACCCAGATTGCCTCAGTGGAGATGGCTTTGGGGCTGGCTCTCACGTCTTTGGTCTTCTTCCTTACTGGGTTTGCAGGATCAGCTCAGTGCTGGGCTGCACATGCAAAGGAGGGTGCATTTCCAGCCACCTGCATTTCTCACGTGGAGATTGTCGTGGAGCAGGTCCTGGCCCCAGCTCAGCTTTGAAGAGGAAAAATTCAGCTGGTAGGGCTGCAGTCACTGACCAGCAACCCATTCCCTCTTCCTCTGAGGAAAGGTCAGAGAGCCTTATGGTGTTGGTTGGACCACCACTGTAAGTATAAATATTTTGTCTACCAAGTTTTGCAGAATTTTTCAATTCTTTAGTATTTGTACAAGCTGGGAGCGGGCAGATTTCTCACTGATATGGAGAAAATACTCATTCTTCTTGGTTTTGGCGAGCTGGCCTTGAGAGCAAAGAACCAAGAGGGGAATGGCAAAAACTTTTTAAGGGAAGGAGATTTTTCTCTGTTTTCACAGAAAGATACAAATGCTACAAAAGATACAAAAAGATGAAAGCGCAAAAGCAACTGTTTTCAGTTGTTTTCTCCCCACAGTATCCTGGCAACTAGAAGGCAAATTCCAGCAGGTTATGGATGGAGCAAGTGCATGGGCCTGCTTTTGCTAGAACTGACTCAGGACAGGACATGGGTGTTGCTTGTGAGGTTTAATGTTTCTGCATTCTTTTGAGGGTCACCTGATAGGGGCTGGTTGGACTGACTATGGTTGCTGCATGTGGCCCAGGATCAACAAGAGGGCACAAAGACCAAGGGTGGCCTTCTACATCCAAGTCAACAGTTTTAATCCCACCATTTAGAGGATTAGGAGTCATTACTCAGCTTCTGGTTAGTCTGTGGGAAGTGGTTTGATAGCTCCACCCAGGTCGCTGGAGACAAACAAGGCTGTAGCAAGGGTACAGCTATGCTGGGTTGCAACATGGAGGTGGAGGAATGGCTGACCTTTCTCACTGGAGTACACACTCTTTCAGGTCAAATGGAAACATGATGTGTTGATAGTTGAAATTTGGGCAAACAAACAGTGCTCTACAACAAGACGTGTCTTCAAGTTGTTTCTTAACAAGCAGTAAGTCCACTTTCTCCTTGAAAGGGTTGGTTAGTGGTTCGGTGGCTTCCATTGGAATCTCCCGCACTGACTTCAGAGGTCACCAAAAATGTAAGGAAGTGGGTTCTCTGCTGCCTGAGCTAGTATGCAGTGGAACACCCCTGGTCAAACCAGCTTCCTTGAGGTGTTACGTCCTTAACAAGATTCCCTTTGACCTTAGGGATAAGAGTCCACGTGCTCTGCCTTTCACACCTTGTACCAGGCCTGTGCCAAGGGGCAGAACAGGTAATGCTGAAGCAGAATAGGGAACGCTGCCTGAGGAGCAAAGCAAGAAGAGGACGGAAAGCTCTGGTGGTTTTCAGCCTCCCTCCCCATTGCAGGTTTGCCTGTAGTGCTACCTGTGTGCAGCTGATGTTCAACTTGCTTTGCTACACACAGTAAAGCACTTAACCCTTAAAGGGTTAAATGTCAGTATCTGCAGTGACAACTTCAAGGACATCCCTGTCTCCAATTTCATTGTTTAAGGAAGGAATTCTTATGCCTAACACTATCCCTGATGAGGGAGTAGGAGCTCAGTGAAGCAGCCGAGTGCGATGCATGACACTGCAGTAGCTCTCCATGTGCTCGCTCAGCACCCCACTGCCAGCAGGTTCGGGCATTGCTGCCGCACCTGCACCTCACCCGCGTTTCTCCAGCTCCTGGATGTGAATGCAAGCTCCGGGTCAAGACAGCTCCCCTCCAGGCTTGTCCTTTAAGTGCCATAGCAGCCAGGTGAGTGGGCTGTAGGTGAGAACGGAAGGAGCGAGAGCTTTCTGTTTGCTCAGGGAGGGAGCCAGGAACCAGGAAGCACGGTTATCTGCGCTCCGGCACACCCTGAGAGCTAAGTGGGCATTTTGGAACTGAACAACCTGCTCGCGTGCGGGGGGATCACGAGGCACGGCGGGGATCCTAGGAAGCGCATGTCACGTTTCACCCACGGGCGCTGCTCTGCGGAAACGTCGTCAAGGAGCCAGCACCCCTGGGCTCTGCGTGTCGCCTCGCGCACGGTGGGGTGGCGTGGATCTGCAGGGTGGGAATAGCGGTGCTCTTCCAGACCTCCCGGGAACTTCGGTTATGTTGCTTCCCAAAACGTGCTTTTGAAAGATCTTTTTACTTATTGCAAATAAGCAGGCAGCAGGCAGGGCGGTGACGGGGAGCGGGGCCCAGGTGCAGCGCTCCGTGCACGGACACCGCGGCCCTTTCCAAGGGAGAATCCCGACCTCTGCCCTCTCCTCGATGCAGGGCACCTTTGCCTGGGGTCCGAGGTGCCCGAGCAAGCCCCGGGCGGGGTTACGGACCGTCCTCACCTCGAGCGTTTAATGAAAGATTTGGGCGGTGCGAATCGGATTCACATTAACCCGAGGAACTCCCAAGCAAAAAGCCTCGACGGGGCCCTCCCGCAGGGGCCCTCTGCCGGCTCCCGCCCAGCCGAGGCTGCCCCGGGCCCCCCGGGCAGCTGCGCCCCGCCCGGCCCGCTCCGTGCCGCCGGCCCCGCGCCCGCCCCGCGCCGGTCTCTGGCGCCCCCTGGCGGCGGCCGAGGGAGGCCGCGGGGAAGCCGCGGGGCCCGGCCCGGGAACGGCGCCGCCTCCCGCCGCTGCCGCGCCTCGGATCCGCACGGGGGCCGCGGGACCTGCCTCGGCCCCGGCCCAGCCGCTGGCCGCGCACAAACGCACCTCGTCTGCGGTGCGGGACGCGCTCCTAATTAAAAATAAATAAATAAAAACGAGAGAGAAAAGCCACGAGACGTGGAGGTTCTCTGGGGGCAGGACAGAGAGCGCAGGGGCCGTGGGCGCGCTGACAAGTCCCCGTCTCCCGGTGCCGCGGGGGGAGGGATCGCGGCGGCAGCGGGGCCGGCAGGGAGCGGCCGCCTCGAGGTGCTCTTTGCAGCAAAATGCCGCGGGCCTCGCCCCAGGCTCTGCTTGCAGCCAGCGCCTCTCGCCAAGCGCTAACAGTGCCGGTAATTCGGGGGGGGGGGGGACGGACACGGCACAGAGCGAAGGTGGGACCCTGCGGTGTGCGGCAGTGAGGTCTGCCCCGTGGCTGCGGGCTGTAAGGCTATACAGCTGTCCCGGGCAGGGTGCTGGCAGCGATACACCTGTAACGGGGCTGCGGAAAGGTCGCCCGCTCTCCCTGCCAGCAAAAGCAGATCTGGAAATCTGGGGCTCCGCCCTCCCCTCCCTTTTGACTTGTTCTGGCACATCAAGAGGTCACAGGAGCTGCCGTGGAGCCCCTCACAGCATTTTACTAACTCAGGAACTGAGCGAACGGGGATGTCCTATCTGCACTCTGAGTGACCCAGCTCCCTACGTGAGGCCCTGCGGGGACAGCCCAGCCCTACGGCCGTCACCCAGCTCCTGCCTGTGAGCAGGGGCCTAAGGCCGAGACTCGGTGCCTCTGGGCCCCTGGCTCGGGACTGGGCTGGGTACAGGCACGGCCGGGTCTCCCATGGCACCGCCAAGGGGGGTGCTCACAGGGCGGCCAGCTGGTGTGGCGACCTGCTGCACAGGGAGAGCCGGCTTTTCCTTTCCACCACGCTGACTGATAAGCACAAAATGTACCAAAAAGAGAGGGAAAGGTGAACTTGCCCAGTCTCCACAATTGGTATGGGAACACAGGCAAGGCACAATTTGTAGGTAGCGATAACAGCTCTTGTTCGGCTAACCTAAACGTGTTTTGCACACAGACAGCACCAATCAGGAATGCTGGTGGCAGTGAAGTACAGCTGGATTGCTACTATCTGAATTAGAAGAAGGTTTTTATTTATGTTCAGCTCGCTTCCTCTGCCCCTGGACGCCTGCACTGCTGACACTGGGCTGGCCACTGCCTGCTGCAGGTGCTGGCCACCCAGGGACCTGCCCTGGCGCTGGCCTCCAGCCCCAAGCCTGGTGCCTGTGGCTGGGTGCTGGAGCAGCAGCGTTGCCCGACTTGGTGCAGCGGTGCTGTAGGACCCCTCGCATGCAGGCAGCCCCTGGGATGGCACCCGGTTGAGCCCATGCCCCTCCGGGCTGGCTTGGATCAAGCCCCATGCTGCATTTACTGAGGCTGTGGCACCTGGCAAAGCTGGCACGTGCTCCACCGCTTCTATTTTTAAGATGTTCCTATGAGGGTGTGCATGGTATAGCTGCCAGTCCCAGCTTTTTTAGGTGGGGCGATGGCAGAGCACGGCAGGTCAGAAATGGCTGCCCCTGCCCCAAGAGACGGGGTAGCCAGAGGTGGCACAGCCCCAGAGACAGCTGTAACCATGCAGGTGCCCTGGCCAGACCAGTGTGTTTCACACTTTGGTCCCCCTGCTGAGACATCTCCCCCCACAGGACCAGGGCCAGGCAGGACAAGGTCCCTCCAGGCTGCCTGTGCAAAGCTGGTGAGCAGGCAACCCTGCTGAGGCCCCCCGAGCTGCACTGGGTGGCCAGACAGACGTATCACAGCTCACGGACCTAGCTGGCACTCTCCTTGCCACTGACACCAGACATGTCCCTCCAAGTGCACAGTGCAGAGACCACAAGAGCCGTGATCCCCCTCCTGGAGAACCCCAGGGCTCCCTCCTGGCCCACGGCAGCACTGTAGGTCCCACTGAGCAGACACGGTTTTGCTCTGGGAGGCTGGGATCAGGCACTGGACCCCAGCCAGGGGTTTTACCCTGTGGGGATGGGTCTTGAGCAGGGAGCAGGGGCAGAGCAGAGCCAAGAGTCTTTTTCTTGCCACACTTCCCATTTCTGCCATTTGTGTCCATCTCTGTGGTCCAAAGCCAGAGCACAGCTTTTAAAGGTGCTCTTTTCGCTTCTCCATCAGCACACTCCAGCTCTGACTCACTTCCTTTCCCATTGCTGATCTATCTTCGGCCAGTGCTGAAGGAGGTTCCACTGTGAGCAGCCACAGGCGTGCTTTGGTTTGTCTCCTTCAGCAGGAACATGCTGAGTAACTCCCTGGGTCACACACAGTTGCTAAGGTTCAGGATATACCTGTGCTCCTGCAAGCCCTGTCCCCTGCCCCCCCCGGCTGCTTAGGAGCAAGCCCACATGAATCAGCGCTGTGTTTGTTTGTTTCCTTTTTATTGTTGGCTTTCAGCTCATGTGCGCTTGCCTGGAATGTTTGATTTTTGTCTGGAGCATCTGGAAACGTTCAGAATTTTGGACAATGCAGGTCATTGTCACAACATGTAGGTCATCCATCCCTGCCCTTTCAAAGTAGGAAGATCTGGGCAGGGTTGATTTTATTTATTTATTTATTTATTTATTTATTTTTTCACCAGTGAAGCCGCTAACGTGCTCAGAGCTCTGGCTCAGGATGCATTAATTAATCCTCAGGGCATCCTGCCAAGCAGCCTGGAAAGAGCAGCCCTCCTCCAGCCAGGTAGAGGGAGCCGGAGCCGCGTACACCGGGCTGCCGGCTGCGGCTCTGCGGACCAGGCTCCTGGGGCCCTCGGCCGGCGGCTGGGCCGGACGGGGACGGGGTCGGGGTCCCGTGGTGCGGGGCGCGGGGCTCCCGACGTGGGGGCTCGGAGCCTCCCGCGGCCCGGAGCCGTCCCGTGGCGCGGCCGCAGGTGCCCGGTGCCCGGTGCCCGGTGCCCGGTGCCCGAGGCGCTGCAGGGCCGGCCCTGGGCGCGTCCCCTCTGCCCTGCGAGCTGGGGCAGGGGCGGTTCTTGTCACGCTCAGGAAAAGTCAGATGAAGCCTGGTGCTTTTCCACCTTGATTTACTATCAGCTTTGACAAGCTCTGTCTCTTGGCTCCTCCGATACTGCCAGCTATGTCTAATGCTGTTGATTTGATAATATATCTAATCTGGCTTTCTTGAAAACGGCCAGTATCTTGGAGCTGCTGTTCTCCTACTTGAACCATCTTCCTTCCTTGTGCTCTTTCTATCTTTCCCAGCTGGGGCCAATCTGTCCGGGAAATAGTCCAATTTGCTTCCATCTGATGGGAGCGGATCCCAGCTCAGTTCCCTTCATCTACTCCGGAGTCAAAATCAGCCTGGGTCATTATTTTGAAATCATTCATATTCCTCCTCTGCATTTTTGCTGCTGCTTTTCTCCCTCTGTGCCGTGTCCTGCAGGGAACAGAGGCAGTGGTGAAAATCTTTCTTCCTCCAGGGTCTGCACCAAGTCACCACTACCCATTCAGTGCAACACAGGTGCTGCAGCCCACACAGGATAGTCCCGTTTTTAGCCCCTCTCGTGGCCTGAGGAGGAGCACCAGTGTCCCAGTGCATCGTCCCAGCAGCGAGCACGTTGCAGGGCCTTGACTCCCACCTGTGGGGCTGCTCCCAGAGGAGGGGTGCGGCAGCCCTCAGCCAGGGGCGAAGCTGGCGCTGGCCAGGGCATAAACACCAGGGGCTGGGCCCTGCTGAGCTGGACTTGCCTCATTCTGGGGGAGAGGGAGAGAAGGGAAGACTGGTGCTTTCTGAGGCAGGGGGGACGATCACAGCCAGGCTGTCCCTTGCACTGGAGCATCCTTGTCTCACAAGCACCCAGCTCCAAATGTGCACTGGGGATGAGCCCAGACCTTAGGCATGAGCACAGCACTGCAGAGCTGGGGGGTGTTGGTGTGAGCTCAGACATTGATCAGGGCACCATCACAAGCCGGTCAGGTTGGAGGCTGCAGAGGCGTCCGTTCATCTGCATCACTTCTCGGGCGGTAACCCCGCTCCATCAGCGCCGTTGGATGGGACAAGGGAGCTGCTGGAACTCGGCTCTCATCCTGGGCACGGGTCTGGTGCCCAGCACCAACAGCCCCTAACGGCCCTGATCAACCCCACCTGGAGCCCCAGGGGCCAGGAGCTCGTTTGAGCTCAGGGCTTAAAGGCAGCGGAGGGGGGCTCTGCTGGAGCTTGTCCTTGCTCAGTATGGAGGGGCTGTGTCTGCAGCACCCAGGTCTGTTCTGCAGCTGCTGAGTGAATTGCTGGTGGCTGTGTGCACAGATCCAGAATCAAACAGCTGGGGCTCTCAGCCCCGAGGAACATCGTCAGCAAGATCAAGAGAAGTTGCTTGCACCCAGCTCTGAAGCACAGCCATGCTGAGAGCTGTGCGTGGTTCCTTGCAGTGTGTGGAGGCCAGGGCCATGCTGGGGGCATCCTGTGGAGCTTCAGGTGGGTGAGGTGAGGCATGCAAGAGGCTACTAGGACACCACCTCTTTCTGGGGGGGCCTTTGAGCATCATAATTGCAGTAGTGCTTGCCGTGTGTGCCTCCCATGTCCTGGGGAGCAGAGGTTGGTAAATGCTGGGGCAGCGCTCCCAGCCTGCCTGCCTGGGGGCTCCTGGAGTGCCACCAGTCACCATGGGTTGCACAGGAGCTCGGCTGGCATGGCCCTTGGCTGGCCGATGTGTTTAGGTGGGTGCCTGTGACTGCAGTGGCTGGGCGTTGCAGGGAATGGTGTGTCTGTTTGGTTTTCTGTTTGTGAGCTTGTAAGCAGAGTATTTTTAAGCTTGTAAGTAGATGAATGCAACCTGTGGTGGAGTCCAGCACTCCTGAAGGAGGAAAATGACATGGCATAAAGTGGGAAAAGCAGAACATGGTGCATGCGTGTGCTGACTGAAATAGGGCTGAGTGCAGCATTTCTCTGTGATGCCTGTAGAGGATGCGTGCTAAAAACAGTCACTAAGCTTTTTGTAACTTGGTGGTGAAAAGAGAATTGCTGCTGAATTGTCTAGTTTATGGATCCACTAAGTTAATTAACGGTGATTGATAAGCCTCTGCCAGAATGAACCATGCCGTGGGCTTATCTGTATAATCCCTGTTTGTGCATCTAAAGACTGATAGAGCCAAAAATCTAGACAAAAAGATAGGGCTGAAGATGTATGGTAATGTTTTGGAAATTTAATTTAGTGTAGAAAATATCCCTTTTAAAGATGTTATTAACTGCTGTCAAGTGACAGCCATTTGGCCTTCACGTGCCCTAGATGAATTCAGTGAAGTTGTATCAGACCTCTTCTGAATGTACCATCTATGCTGCTAACCAGGCTTCTTCCCTGGCACGCTCTGGATGCATGAAATCTGCATGATTGCTTTGTGATGGGGCTTGTCAACAAAGACTACAGCTGGGTTATGAATCACTTTAATTTGTCATGTGAGCTGGTTTCACACCAATGTCTCTAGAGAGAAAATGCTGGAAGGTTGGGGGAGGGAGGAGAGGGGATGTCAGACACAATCCCCCTACCCTGGTTCTTGATGGAAATGTTTCTCCATCTTCACCAGCTAATGACTAGTCCTAATTTAATGGAATGAAGTGAAGTGGCCAACATAAAATGTATGTGTTTTGTTTTCACATCTGAGTCTAACATAGCCACAAGTCACAGTCTGAAATGATTGGGGGTGTTATCAGTCACACAACCTGACATTTTGCCAAAAGGTCTCTTTTGTCTCTTCTCTGAAGTGTGAAAATGAGGGATGTTATTTCTTGTGCTCTGTAAAGAAAAATGTGGGTTGCTGAGTCTTAAGAAGCCATTAGATGAAGGAAACAGAAAAAGGAAGAAGACAGGAAAGAAAAAATCCTACTAAACAACAACAAAAGAACAACCAGATGCCTTCCTTCTGATAATCACGCAAATACTGGACCTCTAGGGATGCTTAATGGAAGACATTTTAGGAAGCACCTGAAAAATTGCCATGGAAGTTTCCCAGCCGTCGTATTGTCTACTGCATCCTTTACTGGGATGGTTGGGGGGTGGGGGTGGGGAGAGAGGGAAGACAACAAAAAGTCAAATTTGATTGTTTTATTTTGTATTTATTTATTCAGTTGTCATTAATAACAAAAATGAAACTACCCACCCCTGACTGAGTTCCCTTGGCACTTAGTTAAAGTATACAATTATGCAAAATAGCCAGACTCCCACTGCACGTTATCCCAAGCAGCAAAAACATAAACCAAACATAAGCCCTTCCACAGAGACAAATTACTCACCCATCAAAAGAATTACTCACTATGGACAAGTAGACTTCTTACAAGGTTGACTTAAGTGTGAAGATGAATGTTACAGCTGGTGAGAATTCATTAGTCAGTGAATGTGCAGCAAAGGGGGGAAAAAAAGAGATAAGGAGACATGGATTTTTTTTTTTTGAGGGGAAGAGGTCTTACAGTGTGCTGCTCAAAATGAAGTCTCTTCTTCCTTTCCCAAATCAGAGAGATAAATGATCATGTGTCCAACTTTAAGGTCTTAATTATCCCTAATAAAACAAAAATACTTTCCTCAAGTATATTTGCATCAGTAGATAGCTTGCAAACAAGACTTTGCTCCCTAAGAGAGAGGCAATGAGTGCACAAACCCCTTTTTCTAATGCTCTCAACATGTTCCCTTTTTTTTCCTGATACGTACAGAGCCAGGGATCTGTATGGCCACCTTGTGATCTGGCTGTTTTGTGGCTCTCTTGGCATTTGCTAGTGTCAGGGCTGATTAATATGCTATTGAAAACCATCCTCTGCTTGTCCTGAGCAGCCAGTACAACTCCACGGCTCTTCCCAAAAAATTAGGAATCTGGCCTCGCAAGGAGCAGCTCCCCACAGCAGCCGTACTGCAATTCTGGTAAACAACATATGTGATGATGAGCTGCTGAAGCTGCTGTAAAGGCATTTGATGCTTTTGCATTTCTGTTCCTGCGCTGCAAGCAGAGCCCACCTGTTGGCAGCATGAAAGGAGAGGCTAAAATTCAGCATCCGTGCGTGTGATGACTGCAGAGTATCACAGTCCCTCTGGATGAGGGTGTCAGACCCCACAACAGCAGAGCACACCTGGGCACCCAGCTGCATACCCCAAGCTGAAGCCAGCTGTGTGGCCAGTGGGCAACGTGCCCGGAGTCTGTCTGGCACCTCTGCTGGGCATTACGCAGGCCTGGGGCTGCTCCAGGACAGCTTCCCTGGCTACCTGGCGTTTCCTAAGTCTGTTCATGCTGCAGTAGCTTCCTGGGATGCCTCCCTCTGCTGTCTGAGTCCACAGAGGTTGAGCACATGAGCAGAGGGAAGAGCTGGCCCACTTGTAGCAAGCAGACCTTGGCTTTTTTTGTCTGATTTGGGAGCAAGGAGCTCTAGCCAGTTGTTGTGATTAGGTCCCCGTGCAAAACAGATGCAAAGTTTTGTGCAACAAGTGAAAAGGCATAAGTGAACCGATACAGCTTCTCTTGCTCTCTTTCCCCATCTATTGTTTAGGATCAGAGCTATTAGATCTGAAGCTAATTAAGTATGAGACCCTAGCACAGGAACAAAAGTATTGGCCACTGGTTCCTTTAATGATTGTCTGGGAGCTGGAGTGTGATGTTCCTTTGGCACAGGGGCCACAGACAGTCTCTTGTCTCTTTTGACTTCCCCTTCCCCCAGCTTTCTGTGTAGAAAGAAGGAAAGAAAAACAGGTTTGCTAATAGTGCCAATCTGGAGGCAAGAGGTACATTTACATTCAAAACCTGGCATGAATGTCCAGCCGGAGGAGTTTCTAAGCAAGGCAAAAGCTAGCAAATGAAAGAAGTTGGGCAATTACGCTCATTTGTCTGCCTTGTTTTCACTGAAATAATTCAGGCAAGGCCAACTGTGTTACTCAGATTCTCTAAGGTATAATTTAGGCATGAGTTGTTTACAATCAACTCTCATTTGCATCAACTGGGAGAAAAACATGGGTTCTGTTGGATATTTCAACCAGCGAGTTAATTACTAGTTTAACCACTAATATTTATTCAACCTTCTGCATCAGAGCAGCCAGCAGGCCAGATCTGCCACTCTTGCTGCTGCGCTTACTCTGCAGGTTTCATGCAAGAGGGAGAGGAGTGCAGTATAATTTTGCTGAGCAGGGACTGGTGCCACAGATGGGTTAAGTGAAAGCCCTGGAAACACTGGATCTGCTGGGAACAACATGCACTTCCTTTCTGCAGTCCCAGGAATGACCTTAAACAAAACTTTTGTTTGCTGTGGGCCGTGCTCTGTCGTCCCTGCTAGCCGTGATTATCGAACGGCTTAGCAAACGGCTCGATGGAAACAGGACTGCTTGTGGGATAGGAAACCTCAGCGTGTGCAGGAGCTCAGGGACTGGTCCCCAGACTCCTACTTTTGTAAGCGTTGCTCAGAGGAGGCTAAACACTGCTCAACAAGGCTGAAATGAACAGGGCAATTGATTGATGGCTTTGATTGAAACCAGAAGTAAGTTTTGCTGTTTTCTTTTTAAACATGGGTTTAAATAGACATCACTTAGAAGAATAATGTCGATCAGAAGATAAACCCTGTGCATGAGAGGACCCTGAAGGTGAAGAGTACCATTAAGGAGGTTAAAAGAATCTGCCCCTGTATGACAAGCTGTTCTCTGTGTGAGAGGACAGAAAGCACCGGGAGGGAGATAAGGAGATTACGAGGTCAGATTCCAGGTTACGGAAACCTCGGTGGCTTGCTCTGTCCTGGGCACCTCTGCACGGGCTGCAGGCAAGAGCCTAATGTGTGCCAGCTGTAGTGGGTTTAGTGCTGCTCATGTCGCTCCTCTGGGAACTGGCCCAAATCCATCGGCTAATTCTTGCACACCAGCAGCTCTTGGGGTAGGAGAAAATTTGGGGTTTGTAGCTGCCTGGCCTGAAGGAGCCTGACAGACAGGGAGGGGAAAAGCCCAGTATTTTGTGATAGGTCCCCTGAGTCATCTAGCAAAACACGTTTTCCTGCCATAACCCCGGCAGACCCGGGGTCACCTCCCCTGCCGGCTGAGGCTCAGGGCTGGGGTCCTGCCTCGGGTCGGTGCCGCAAGGCAGGCGGCAGGAGCTGCGGGTCCGCGGCTTTGGCTCCAGGAGGACCCAGAAGCTGCCAGAGCCCGAACCTGGCCTGACAACATCAGTAAAACGGGTTTGTGCCAATCCTGGAGAAGAAACCCTACTGCCACCCACCCCCAGACTGCCACCTTCAGCACTGAGCCAGCACCTGCAGCTTGTTAGCCCTCGTTAGTATTAAAGCTTCTTTTTGCTGTCTCCAGATGAACACCGTGAAGCACAGGGCTGGTGCCATTTTCCTAGCCTTTCCAGGGACAGGGTGGCCCCAGTTCAATGAAGCGGTTGCTCTGCTCTCTGTTATAACACGTCACTTGTGTTAAGCTTGGGTAGGGCGACGTTGTTTGTATGACTCGTTCTGTCCTGCTAGGGGTAGAAGACCCCCCTAGAAGGGGGAGTTCTCCTGTGACATCCACAACCCCTGAAATACATTGTATGCCTATGTACAATGAGATGTGGATGTGAAAATAGCAAAAAGACCACTGCTTAGGAAGATGGAACGGCTGATAGTCAGGGGTCAGAAGTACCCCAGTCTTTATGGTGTTTATGTTTTAAAACAGTGAGTTTTGAAAGGTCATTTTAATTATTTAGGCTGTTTGTTTGTCTCTTCTTTTTCACTTTCCCCAGCTGTACCAGCAGGTTGCCCCTTCTTTTTGCTTTACCACTCTTGCTGCTCAGTTTCAGGGTCACAACTGCTTGTGAGTGTAGAGCAATGGGTGTCATTCTACCAGGCTATCCACATAATCCAAAGAAAAAGCTCTTTTCACTAGTTTAAAGAGTCGCATGAATGTTTCCATTAGTATGCAGTTTTTAAACTTTGTTTTTTTTACAATATTGATTTTGTGGTGAGTTCAGGCGCAAATACACTCACATGCATGCAGGCATGCTTATTCTACATAGCCTATTTGCAGCCTAACCTGTCTGCTAGCTCTCCTTGCTAGTGCTCTTCCGCTACAAAATCTAAAATGCTACAACCAATCCAACATAGGACTTGCTGACATTTTAAATGTGTATGTGCTTATGTGGTTTTTTTAGGTATATATGTGTATATACATGTGTGTGAGAGACTTAAATTTTGGCTTATCTTTAAGATTAATGGATGTGTTGACTGCACATAAGAAATGTGTAAACCTCTAAGACTGTTGAGGTCACTAAGGAAATGTCAAGAACGAAATCACACTGTTTACAATATGTCCAAAAATATACAATACCAGACGACACCCCACAAGCGACATTATACTGAAAGACAGCTATTAGAGGCAATGTAAAACATATGCTGTTGGACTCCGCACATCAAAGATTTATCTAGAAATCGCAGATAGCAGGCCATTGTAAGATATAGGTATGAAAGTATTTTAGGTTCCCTAGTAAAAAGTAGTGGATGAGTATGTTTGTAACTGACACCTACTAATTACTGGTAAGATACTGCAAGAGGCTGACCCTGTATCTCTATTCAAATGCCAGGGCACAGTGCAAGAACTGCAGGACCTGATCGTCCCATGCGGAGAACAACGAGGTTGAGGAGGACCTTCTTGTAACAGCCAGGTACTACCTTGCCCTTATTAGAAGTGGCACAGGCATGTTCCGGGCAGAATTTGTGTCCAGGTGGGGATGCAGGGTAGGGTATGGGTCTGGCAGCAGGCGGGTTGGCTGGTGGGGGGCTCTTGGCTGGAATTCAGGGTGGGATGGCGCTGGGGTAGAGGTCAGGGTGCTGGAGGATGGGACTGTAACGCCGTGAGGCGCCCTGGCAGGGTTAGGGTTAGAAATGCTGATACGCTCAGTTTATTGCTATGAATGATAATTACTGCCAGGATAAGCCCTTGAGATGATGCTGTCAAGGGCTATCTTAACAAGGGCCATGGCTGGGACTGGCTGAGATGGGGAGGCTGGGGTTAACACCAGCTGGGGACTGGGCTAGCAGAGACTGTGAGTCAGCGTTACAGCTGGATACAGAAGCTATGGGACCATGTGCTGGGCTGGGTTTGGCAAGGGCTGGATGCCTGACCTAGACCTAACGCATTGACAAGTGACTTGAAGCTAGAGCTGACCTTGGCAGGAGCCCAAGAATTTGCACGGGCCCTGGGTCCAGCGGTGTCTGCTGGGCTGGGTTCAGGGCAGGTGGTGGCTGTGGCCGCTGGGCTGGCACCAGCACAGGCCCTGTTGCAGGGCTGGGATGCCACCAGGGACGCATACGGGTTTGCCGGTGGCAGGGCCTGCTAGGCTGAGGATGTTCCTGGAGCTGTTTTTGGGGGTTTGCTCTGTGCAGCAGAGTGCTTAGAGCCGGGCATGCCAAATAGAGAGTTGACTCAGCTTGTGAGGTTTTAATCAAAATGCTTAGGTTTGTATTAAGGTGTGCAAAGCAAACAGTAATTATAAAGTTAACCACATTTCAACCCTTTCACTTAAAAGCACGTAATGAACATCAGTGCCGAAGCCTCAACAAGTCCTGCAAACATGGGAGAGAATAGTGTCAAAACTACTGAGGTAAGTCAAATCGCTCTGAATTAACAAGGGTGGTGTGGACCGTAATAATATATTTACAGCCTGGTGATTATTCTGTGAGAAAGAAGGGAAGGGTTTAAATCCTTGTTTAGTTTAAGCTGCATTTTAGTGCAGCCGGCCCTTCAGTAGTACGCAGTTAAAAATGTAGTCTGTCAAATCCCGCTGACATATTTTGGCAATAGATATTTCCTCTAATTGAAAGCAATTGTTGTGCTGTAAGCTTTCCTCCTTTCCCATTTGTTTTGGTTAACGGGTAGTAGTGGCCTGTCTACTTAAGCACGTATTGAGCAACTGCTCACTGGAAAGTTAGCATATTGCAAAGAGTGTGGCACGATCCTGCCTGACTTCATAAGGAAAAACTTCCTCCGGGCTTTGGCGGGGGACATTGAACAAAGCTGGTGGGATCAGCCCCGCTGGCTGCCGTTGCAGGGCCTTGCCGCTCGGGTCAGCTAGGGGCTTCGTGTGCGAATCCTGGGGTAAGAATCAGGCTCGCTTCCAAGGCGGCCATGCTTTGTTTTGAACAATCAGCCCGGCCCCCGCTGCGAATCCCACGAGGGGATGCTCTGCTTTATGTTGCGTTCGCTTCCTTTGCTGGGAGCCAAATGCTGCATCCCACGCTGCTGGAATTCAGTCAGAAGTAGCGGGACCAGAGCTGGGGCCTGACATGGACGGGACGCGGCCGTCCCTGCGTCGGGCGCTGCTGTGGCTCCGGCGGCAGCACCGGTCCTTGAGCGGGCTGGGCCCCCCGCCCCGGGCACGCCGCTGCCCAAGCAGCACCGGGGGCTGCTCCCTGCCCCCCCTGCACTGCCGCTGGCCCCGGTACATGCTCAGTTTCTTGCAGAGCAGAGCTGGAGACATGTTTGAGCTTACTGGCTGTGCTTCCAGCCCCGATGGGCTCTGGGGGGCAGTGAGCGCTGAGCACTTTCTTAACCTCTAGAGAGAAAACCAAAAAGCAGCAGGTCACAAAGCGGACCTGTGGGCAGGTGGGGAGCCTGCTGCTGCTGCTTCCCAGCTGAGGGCCCAGCCTGTAAAACCAAAACTCTTTTCCACCCTCAACACTGGTGTCAAATCCCAGCACAGCCTACAAAACATACATTTTTCATTGCCTGGTGATAAACCTCCTTGTCTGGAAAATCCTGCCATTATTGTGTGTGTGCGAACTTTCACCAGCACTGAATCCATCATTAACCCAGAAGGAGACCTTTTCATGCTCGCAACCTCTGTCTGCACAGCTCCTCTCTGGAGGCGAATCCCTCACGGTGAGCACGTCAGCCGGCTGCACGCTGCAGACAAGGTTATGACTGCATTACACACTCTGCTCTATATTACGCTGGGAAAGGTTCATCTTCGAAAACAAAGAGATTTGAGGGGGAAAAAAGCATGATTCTTCTCAGAAAGCGCCACATGTCCCCATAAATCCTTCTCACCCTTGCTCAGACCAGGGCTGGAGGCCAGCAACACGGTGGCAGTGGAGCCTGCCAGTGCAATTCCTGCAACAGCCATTTGCAGTGAAGCCTGAGCCCACACCACAGCTCATGCTTAGATTAAAGGACGTTTGGGAAGGGACCTTGCCTTAATCTTTCTGCTAAGCACCTAGCAGAATCCCAGTGTGCTAAATCATTAGTAATAACAGCAATGACAGTCTGGCCTCCTTCTCCATGAGCTGTGCTCACAATATAGATTAGTAACAATAAAATAGGGACTCAGTCCACGCTCATCCAAAAATATACTGAGAATTGCTAATCAGTCTATTTCCAAGCCGTCTGTTATTTCTGAGTGCCCTGAAGTGTGTTTTTGAGCACTTTGCTGATGCATCCAGCCTGATGACACTAGGCACTAACAACTAACTGGACAAAGCAGGGTGGCAGGCAGGACTGGACAGCATCAGATAAGTGTGGTGATCAGGAGCAGTTCTTGTGCAGGTAATGATTTCTCTGTGTCTGAGCGCATCTCTGCTCACCCTTAGTTCCCCTTGCACTTCCTCAGCACCTGCAGACCTCCTGGCATCCTCCGTCCTGCCTCTGGAACCCTTTCCTCAGAGAGCCACCAGCAGCCTCTCTCAGGATGAGGACAGTGCGTGAGCTGGACCCCTGCTCTGGTCCGGTACAGCTATCCATCGGCCATTTTGCATCGTTATGTATTTGAGAGGGAAAGAAAGCGGCCAAATGGATTCAAAACAAGTGCTGGTGAATGTGAATCTACCCTATGGTCTCCCACTAGCCTGCCCTGCAATCTTATAGAAAATGAACCAAAGATCCCACTTAGAGGCAAGGTGTGAAGGAGATAGACAAAAATGAGACCTGGCTGTCTGGCCCGGAGCAGCGGTATATTCCGATGTGACCTGGTGCGGGCGGGCGACTGCCCAGCAGCAGCTCCTGTGTGACCGAGGCCGAGCGTTGCCTTTCCTCTGCCAGGATGTGAGGAGCCCACCCTGTGGGGGCGTGCGGTCCGCGGCTTGTACCCACAGCAGGACCGTGGCTGCTCCACGCAGCCCCGCACGCCTCTGCCCTCCTGTGCAGCCCAGCCCCAAGCACCTGCGGTACCCACGGGGTGCCCGCACAGAGGGAGAGGTAGCCCTGCGAGCCTGTCCCGTGCACGTCTGCTGAGTCAAACCCCACCATCTCCCATGTGCAAGGGTGAGTTTTCTTCCCAAATCCACAGGGCACTTTATGGTTACCTTGCACACAAACCCCACTAAATAAATAGATGTTTATGCCCCCTGTATTAAAGTGATTAGGTCCCTTTTTTTTTTTGACAGTGTTGAGTCAATATAACCTGAGTAATTGCATGAGTAACTCATGTTTCCCCTAAAGGGAAACTGTTCTCATGTAAATATTTATTAATAATTAAAGTGTTTTTGAGTTCTTATGCACACAGCCCCTCTCCCCCACAGAGATATCTGAAAAGCTGTTGTCTTTAAACCTGCACAGGAGTCACACAGGAAGGGATTTTGGCAGGGGGGTGAATGCCTATTGCAGGAGGCATGTGGTTTAATTTTGACCTTTCCTTTTTTCTTCCTGAACAAAAAAATAACGGTGAGATCTGTGTATGAGAGATTTAAAAACCTCTACTACTCCATTAGGAGCATTACCCTGAAATACTCACTAGAGCTTCTAACAGCCCAGATAATAGGGGTGGGAAATCATTTCTGGAAAATATTCCCCTCAAAGCATCTTACCAGAGGATTGTTTCCTAACAACAACAATAAAATCTTTGTCAAACAATCCTTCAATACCACAAATATTTTGGCTTTAATTGTATCAGTGTAGCTAACTGCTCACCATAGGAAACGGGAGTCAGAGCTCCTGGGGGATTTTTTTTTTTCTTACAAAGCAACTACTGAATACCTTTGGGTAAGTCAAACATTTTTCTATGCTCTTTGGCCTATATTTTTTTTTTTTATTTTTAACTGACTGTAATCTGGAACCTAATTTGATATGCCTTAAAAGGCTGATTCCACATGGAAGATGCTCTACTATCAGGATAAGCAGCCATAAGAAATCCTAAAATAGGCAGATTAAGGGTTTGGGATCATGGGGGTTTATTTCTATGCAATTAAAGACACGATCACATTTAAATATTGCTATCTTGTAGTTTAAAAAAAAGATCCAACAACTGGGAGTCCCACATTCAGAAACAGCTAATAACTCTACTAATTAAGGATATGATTACCAGAGACAATGAGTTAGATAGCACGAAAGCACAACATTTAATTCAATGCACATTTTCGGTGGACATGGCGTGGCCAAAGCAGTTGCGTATTAATTAGTGCTCTGAAGAGAGCAAGGAGGACAGGAAGGGGGTGAGGAAAATTGGCAGGTGTAGAAATGAGATTAGACAACGACAGAGGATTTTCCTCTCCAGAACAGAAGTCGTGCAGAATTCTCATCAGCCTTGCTAACATGTTTTGTATAAATGAAAATAAGCATCACGAGAACGGGCAGGGTGGCAAGGCACAGCGTGGGGACAGGAGGGAATGCAGTTTTCCAGGGCTCGTCTGATTTCCTACCCTTGCTTTAAATGCTGACAGCTATTTGTGGATGGTGAGGCGCTTCTGTACTCAACCCTGTGCAGGGGACACACTCCCCTACGCTCCCCTGTTGCAAGGAGACCTGTGCTGTTGTAATGATACACAGTTGTAGCTGCATGGTGAAAGCAAGGCTACAAGCTTCCCCTCTGCTTTCCTCCACACGTGGGTGCTCCGGCTAGGTCTCTGATCATAGTGGAAACTCAGGATTGAGACGAGGACACTAAGGGTAAAGCTATGTGCCTGGCTTTCAGCTCTGCCCTTGTTTTGGCTGGAAGCATCCCCAGGGTGCCAAGGGCCGGGGTACCACAGCGCATTGCAGCGCGCTGCAGCCCACCCGTGCCCCCTCGGCACCTGCCTGCGGCCTGGGCGGCTGCGGGGCTGCAAGCTCTGTGAGCAAACAAGGCGTCTGTTGCACAGAGCGCAGCCCTAAGAGGCTCCTGCCGCAGGATCGTTCGGAGCTTTCTTTGTAGTCTTACCTGGCCGCGCTCCTCGGTTTAAGAGCATCCCTCCCCACGACGAGGGAGTGAGCACATGTGCCCACGGATGTGGGAAGAACTGCCGGGGATGTGAATTTACACTTTCACCCACCCAGGTAGAGCGTTCCCACGCCGATAAGGAAGGGTGGATCAGAGGCTGCGCTATCTCGGGGCCATCCCCCCCTCCCCCGTGGATTTCAGTGGGTGGAATTTGGAAATACCGACACTTCTTTCTCTTTTTATATATTTATTTATTTATTTATTTATTCCCTTTCTACAGTTAAAGAAGAGCCCGATGGAGGGCAGAGGAGACGCACGGTCCTGTTCCGAACTCTGCCTTCGGCTCCTCGTGCGGGCAAAGCTCCCTCCGGAGGTGGGGCCCCGAGGAGCCGCACGCCGCTCCCCGCTCCCCGCGCCGGGGGCCGGTGCCCGGGGGAGCTGCCCGCGGCCGGGGCCGGGGCCGGGAAACGACCCGGGGCCGCGGCCGTGCCCGGCGACCCTCCGGGGCCGCGCTGCCCCCGGCCCCCCGCTCCGCCCGGGCTCGCAGCCGGCAGCGGGCGCGGCCGCCCGGACGGGACGGGACGGGACGGGCCCGGCAGCCCCGGCCCTGCCCGCCCCGGCCCGGCCGCCGCCTCCTCGCGCCCCTGCCCGGGGCCGGCCGGCGGGGGGCACGTTCCCCCCGGCTGGCCGCGCCGCTCCGCCGCCGGGGAAGGCGCCGCTTCCCTCGGCCGCCCCTCCGCCGGTTCTGCGCGAAAACGGCTGGGGAGAAGCGGGGGGGCGGAGGAGAGCCGTGCCCGGGGCAGAGGGGCCGCCGCGCTCGTGCCCCCGCCCGGTGCGGGGCCGGCCCGCGGCGCGGGGAAAAATATCTGCGACTTAATCATCTTCACATGACGAACCCCGAATAAGAAAGAAGTGAGTAACGCCAAGAAGGGCGGGGGCGGGGGCGGGCGGAGGGAGGGAGGCGCGGCCGTGAGCGCGCCCCGCCGCCCCCCGCCGCGCAGCGCCGCGCACCCGCCGCGGCCGCCACTTCCCGCGGGCGTCGCTCGGCGGCGGGCGCGCAGCCCCCGCAGGAAGCGGCCCCGCGGCCCGGCCCCTCCCGCCGCTCGCAGCGGGCTCATGCACTCGGCGGCTCCGCGGCGGCGCGGGCGGCGGGATGGCTCCGGCTCCGGCCCCGGCCCCGGCCCCGGCGGCGGGCGCTGAGCCGCGGCCCCCCGCGCTGCTGCCGCTGCTGCTGCCGCTGCTGCCGCTGCTGCTGCCCGGCCGCGCCGCCGGCCTGGAGGTGCAGCGCAAGTTCCTCTCGCCCACCCCCACCAACAACTTCGCGCTGGACGGCCCCGGCTCCCGCGTCTACCTGGCGGCCGTCAACCGCCTGTTCCAGCTGTCGGGGGGCGAGCTGGCGCTGCAGGCGGAGGCGGCGGTGGGGCCGGTGCTGGACAGCCCCCTGTGCCACGCGCCGCAGCTGCCGCAGGCCTCCTGCGAGCACCCCAAGGTGCTCACCAACAACTACAACAAGATCCTCCAGCCCGACCCCGAGCAGGGCGTCCTCGTCGTCTGCGGCTCCATCTACCAGGGCCTCTGCCAGCTCCGCAGCATGGCCAACATCTCGGCCGTGGCCGTGCGCTTCCCGCCGGGCGGCAGCGACGCGGTCACCGTCTTCCCCAGCATGCTGAACGTGGCGGCCAACCACCCCAACGCCTCCACCGTGGGGCTGGTGCTGCGCCGCGGCGGCGGCGGCGGCGGGGCGCGGCTGCTGGTGGCCGCCACCTACACGGGCTTCGGCAGCCCCTTCTTCCCCCGCAACCGCAGCCTGGAGGACCACCGCTTCGAGAACACGCCCGAGATCGCCATCCGCGCGCTCAACGCCCGCGGCGACCTGGCCAAGCTCTTCACCTTCGACATCAACCCCTCCGACGACAACATCTTCAAGATCAAGCAGGTCGCCAAGGCGCGCCACAAGCTCAGCTTCGTGCGCGCCTTCCTGCAGCGCGGCGCCGCGCCGCCCGCCCGCCGCCCCTACGCCTACCTGGCGCTCAACAGCGAGGCCAACGCGGGCGACAAGGAGAGCCCCTCGCACAGCCTGCTGGCCCGCATCTGCCTGGGCGACGCGGCCGAGGCCACGCTCAACGGCAGCGGCGAGACCAAGAAGCTGACCGAGTCCTACATCCAGCTGGGGCTGCGCTGCGGCGGCGCCGCCGACGCCTTCACCCGCCTCGTCTCCGTCTTCCCGGCGCGGGCGGCCTGGCGCAGCCCCTCGGGCCCGGCCGCGGCCCCGCCGCCCGAGGAGGAGCTGCTCTTCGGCGTCTTCGAGCGGGCCGGCCCCGGCGGCGGCGGCGGGCGGCCGCTCTCGGCGCTCTGCGTCTTCCGCTTCGCCGAGATCGAGGAGACGATCCGGGCGGCGCGCAACTCCTGCTTCGTCAGCCCGGCCGCCGGCATGGTCACCGTGCTGGACAGCGTGGTGCAGGGCACCGGCCCGGCCTGCGAGAAGCGCAACATCCAGGTACGGCGGGCACCTGCCGGGCCGGGCGGCGCTGCGGGGAGCGCCGACGGGGAGCGCCGACGGGGCGCCCCGAGGCTGCGGCCGGCGGGGGGGCGGCGGCCCCGGCCCGCCCCGTCCGCCGCCGCCCGAGCGGCCCCGCTCCGCTCCGCGCCCCGCTCCGCGCCCCGCCCCGCACCGCCGGCCGGTCCCGCCGCCTCGCCGGGCAGGCGCGCACCGCGCTCGGCACGGCGGAGCGGGGGGAGCGCGTGTGCGCTGCTGCGTGCGTGCGCGGCGGGGCTCCGCGGCGGGGCAGCGATGTTCCCCCGCTCCCTGCCGCACCAGCCGGCGGTGACTCAGGGGCTCAGCGTCCGGCCGTGCGCCCTGCACGGCCCGGAGGGAGGTGGCGGGGGGAGCGCCGCCAGCCGCAGCTGCTCCCTTCCCACGGCCCGTCCCGCCGCGGCCGGGCAGCCCTGCGAGGGGAGGCGCGCACGCGGGCGGCCTTGTTCCGGTGCCTTCGGGGGAAAAGTTTGCCGTTGTCACGATTCGTTACCAAGCGGACGTAAATGTTAACGCCAGATAGACGGCTGTTTTCCCTTTCGCTAAAGACGTGCGCTGTTTGGAGAGAAAGACAGAGAGAAAGAAACAAAGAAAGAGAGAAAGAGCTGCTTTAACACTGCGTTTTTCCCTTCCTCTGGGAAGGATGCGTAACTCAGCTCCATCAAAGATCGTAAAAACATCTGTTGGATTTCAAAGGCAAGATAGAGCATTTGGGCTTGGGCTTCCCTGTGCAATGCCAGTGGCAAAGAGAGAAAGGTTTCCCATGGTAACCGAAGTGTTTAGCGTGGCATCTCCATGCTGCGTTAAAATATGTAGTCTTAATGCACTGGTTCGTAGACCTACTCTAGCAAAGTTGAATAGTTTTTCCCTGGTGGCAAACTACAAGCTGCCTGACAGCCAGGCAATCTGTAGCTGTCCTGGCTTTTGAGTTAATTCCACAAAGAGTCAGTGCATTAAACACTAGGAGCCCAGTCCTCAAGTTTTGGCATGGTCACGGCTCTCAGAGGAGGCACTGGGGGTCAGGAATCCTATTTACAGGGCAGGAAAGCACCCGCAGGTCTTGCTGGCTGGGGCTGATGCTCAGCATCCCTGCAAATCTGACACTCAGCACCTCGCAGGATTCTAGCATCTCTGTCAGACGGGTTGAGAGGAGGCACTGCGGCTAAGAAGTCTGGAGAGTGCTTAAGAGTTAGAGGCACAGTTTTAATTGAAACTCAATGGCAGAGAGACACCTGGTCCCCTAGAGCTTCCTCAGCACTTCTCGATGGTTGAGAAAACACTGCTTTTTCTAACTTTTGATATTAAGGAAAATAATTGCAAGTAACAGCAGTGTAATAACATTTGAAATATCAAGTGCTATATCCAATAAGCTATTCAGACAGCTAATTCCCTAGTGATTCCAGAGAGACCCTGAGTTCACTGAGATGAGATTTCTCTCCATCTCTGAATCTGGCCTATAATGTGGATGCACTGCGAAGTGTAGTCCTGGTATCGGTTCTTTCCTCTGAACGTTCCGTGGGTGGTGGAGGAGGACAACCAGGAGTATGTTGTCAGTTCATTCTGCGAAGGAAGTCTGTGTTCCTGAAAGGGTAAGCAATCAGGTATGTGAGGTTCAGGGGAGCGAGCTAGAAAATGCTGAGCCTCCAGTCCTATGGAAGTCACTAGACATCCGCTGTGCTTAGCTTTGTGGTGAGATCAGGCTGCAAGAAGATTTGTTTGAATGGAAACAGCAGTGTGGCTGGTGATTATAAAGGGTGGACAGGGAAAACGGGGTTCTGGTTTATCTAGATCCTGGTGCTGAGCGGCTGTCCTCGAGCCAGTCATTTAATTGTAAGTGCCTCAGTTTCCTGATTTGAGGCACACTCCTGTATCTATTACTGTTATTCAGAAGCCTGACTCACGTGTTGTGAAAGATTACATTTGTAAAGCTGCTTTGAGATCCTTTGATGTCAAGTACAGCAGGATATAAATGAAGCATACTATTAATATTCGTTCATGCCTAATATTTCTACGCTTCCCATTTATTTGAAGCGTATTCCTCTAAAACCGCTGACCAAGCCTGCTGGGAAGCCTTCCTACCAGTCAGAAGGAGAGCCTTTCATTTTTTTTTTCTTTTTCCTTTACTTAATCATTAGAATTGCCAACAAGTTAACAAGCTGTTTTCGTTTTCAAGTCCCGGAGTGGCAGTGTCAAGAGAAGAGTTGTAATATTGTGTTTCTTTGTGCTGCAAAAATCTAACATCAATTTCCACCTTCAAGACAATGAAATACTCTCATACATTTTCTGTCCCAGCCCTGGGAACGCAGCAGGAAAATGTATTAAAGCAGCAGCTGGTTCAGTGGTGCAGATCAGTGTCTAGCTGCCTTCCCATTATAAGCTCCACTTTTCCAGCCGTTAGTGGGTTTCCAAGTTTTCTTTTGCCTATGCATCACAGATAGGTGCACCGGTATTATCAAAATTGTGGTTCATTAGTTCTTCCTGTAGTCTAGGTGGTTGGGTTTTAAGCTCCTTCTGGAAAAAAAATGAAAATCTAATGATGACCTGATTCATTCCGAATACATGTTAGGCTGAAGTAGTCGGTTGTTACAAATAGGGAGCACTGGCTGTTAGGCGTAATGCGGTGTGAAAGGAAAATCATTGTCCCCTTGTGTGTTGTTCTGTCTAATTGAATGCTCCTCTCCTGCAGCACTTAGCTGTGACTCAGCCGGGGAGCCGCGGCACTGGGCACGAGGGATGGCTTTTGGGAGAACGGGGCGATGGCAGGTCAGGCTCGTTACCTTCGGCGTGGTGGCAGGTGACACTGTGGGAGGTGGGCACCATGCGAGGGCTCGGACCCGGTGCCCAGAGTGCTCCCAGGCCGCTGCCGCCAGCCCTTGGCTCCAGCCGCGCCAGCCGCGTCTCGGGGCTGCCAGGACAGCCGGGGCAGCGGGAGCTGTGGCCACTGCGTCTCCCCAGGCTGGTGGCTGGGCCGATGTCTTGGGGGCACCCCGTCCCTGTCGTGGGAGCACTGACTTGCAATTAAGCACGTGCTTAATGACTTTGTGAGACATGGGGAAAGTGTGCAGGGGACCATGGTCTAGGTCAGCAGGTTGGTTGGTTGTTCTCGACGAGCGCCACCAAAAAGTCACTGCGGAGGTGGATAAGCAGAAGCAGCGTAGGGGAAGGAGGATGTTCCAGGGAAGGATTTGGTTCTTGATGGGCAGAGAGTGAGGAGGTGAGCTCTAGGTTTGGTTTCCCACAGCAAAAGTAGCTTTTTTGTAATTAATTTTATGTCAAATAGCAGGCTGTGTTTGTAACACATGCAGCTGAGATGAAATACCTGCCTGAAGTCACTGCCCTGTTTTTACTGCTACAAGCCTGGATCAAATTCGGACCTCAGCCTCCAGAATGGAGGAGGGTTGTAAGCTCTCTTCAGCAGCCTGTCTTTAACGTCAACAGCAGCAATGTGCTGACAGTGCTTACCGAAGCCTGTGGACACCGAGCGGGTTAACTTCATCTCTGAACTATTCTTCCCAGCCGGATTGTGGCCCGCTCGGTGTGAAGGGCAGCCCCGTGGCACAGCCGGAGCGTGGCGCAGCTGCCAGGAGCCAGCGCCCTTGTGAAAACCGGCCTGGGGAGGCCGAGCAGGGTGCCTGCAGCACCACAGGAGAGGAGGTGATGGCCAGTTCTCCACGCTGCCTCCCTGGGTGCCCCAGCGCAGGACAGCCTCATGGCACCCTCTGGCCATGGCTGGTGTCTGTGTGTTGCACCGTCTGCCTTTCTGGACAGGGAAACTGAGGCAGCTACCAGGCTGTTCTGGCTCCGTGGTCCCAGCTGTGGCAGCAGCAGAAGGGTAAGCGAATGTGGATGTCCAGGTGTCCCTGCAATCCTTCCTGCTGCGTGCCCAGATGCTCGCTGATGTAGGGGTCTGAGATCAACGTGGGATAAAATGCACTGCGTGGCCAGCCAGGACTCTTGAGGGAAGCCGAGCTGGTAAGCCTGCCCTGGTTTCACCAGGCTCCTTACTTGCCTTCTGTGGTTTTCCATGTCAAGCCCCATGCTCTCCTAAAAACTCCCTGAGAGATAATGAGAGAAAGCAGACTCATATTCCTTAGATTTAGATTTAGATTTGCTACCCAGGGATCTGCATCACTCCTGGGAAATGTTTTGGGGTCTGCAACTCTAAAAAGGCTGAAAAACCCAATTGTTTTCTATGCTGAAAAACTTAGGCACAGCGGCATGGGATAATGATGCGTTTCAGCATTAATTCTCAAGTTTCTGGCTCTTGTGGCTTTGTGTCAGATCCTGCATGCTCATTGAACACAGTGCTTTGTGGCGTAATGATGAGATACCCACCAGTGAGTTTTACTATAACGGGCTGTTAAATAAAATGAACTCCTTGGGTAGACTGTATAAACAATTTCAGTATATGAATGCTTGTGCATGGAAATGTGGTTTGAAACCAGTAAGAAAATGTTCCCAAAGAAAAAAAACTCATATACACGTGGGAATATGACAAAGCAGCTACTCGCTGTCCAAGCACTGTGGCGTCTCTGTGGGATTGGGTTTTATAGGAGCTGAGTTACTTTGAAGTGCCGGTTTATACGAATTTAGAAATTCCAAACATGAAAATAAATGTGCTCTAACCTTACATCTACTCACATAAATCCAGAGGATTAGCCAAAGAAGGGAAATTGGGAATTTACATTTAACTTGTACATTAAGAATAAGGCAGGAATTCCTGCAGCAGACTTCATTTCTGCTTTTCACAGGAGGTGCTGCGTTGGAGGCGCTAGCACTCACCTGAAGAGGAGAACGCCCCGTTACTACAAAGTTAGTCGTATCAGTGACGTCTGTTTTAGTTCGGGGTGTTGCTTTACAAGACATCAGTGTCCCTTGCCTGTCAAGGTTTCCTCCCAAGCCTTCCTTGCCTGGGCAGCAAGTGGCCAGTCTGCCTGAGGGGCGGCTGCTGGGACCTCGGGTACCCAGGGGAGAGGCTCGGGCCAAAGCCTGAGCTTCGCTGAGATTTGGAGGACGTCAGGCTTGGCCCCTGAGCTGGGTGCAGAGCACTTGCTCTGTCCCTCACCAGGTATTAGCTAGGCACGGCAGGTGTTAGCTATGTTTCCTTGGAAACTTAAGTCACTGTCAGCCTTTTACTGGGAATCAGGCACACACGGGCAGCTTGCAAATGTGGGACAGGAGCCGTGTGAATCTCGTCCTTCCAGGGAGGGGCTCGGCTCGGTGCTCCATGGGCTGAGTGTGCCTGGGGGCAGGCGAGTGCCCCCGCTCTTGGTGTGGGGCAGGGGTGTCCCTGGGGAGCCGAGGGCAGGGTGGGAACGTGCCCACGGGAGTCCCTGTGGCTCACACCTGCTTGCATCTCACGTGAAACAGGTCGCAAAGGGAAATCCAGTCAAAGTCACGGAAATGTCTGTGCCTGGAAACCAGAGGCTGTGTCTGCTTTAGGTGAGAGAACAGAAGATGGCTCCTGGCCTGCTTCTGAACCCTGGGGCCGGTGCTGCCGGCTGCTGCTGGCCCAGGCGGGATGGGAGCAGGGCACCCTGGCTGCGGGGAACCAGAGCCACCCCTGCAGGCTTCCAGAGAGCCACAGTCAGCCGCACAGGTATTGTTGTCCTTGATAAATAGAAACTCAGACTAATTTTGATCCATTGAGCTCATCAAATCTCCTGTAACTAAGTAATGGCTAAGGTGGAATACAGAAGAACCATTTTTGCCAAGTCCAGTGTTTTACATGGAGGTACGATGTCAGCCACAGTTGCTGACTGTCACGGCCAGAGGGATGCTGGAGGAGTCTGGAGAGGTGATCGCACAGGCATACGAAGGTGGTGAGCACATCTCAGTTGTCCGTTCATTCAGGGGTTTCAAACCACTTGTGTTTGCAGAGCCCTGGATGTTTTCCAGGGCAGGTGTTGAGCTCACAGACAAATGTGAACCTGCTCCTCAGGAGATCCAACCAGTGCTAGCTTGGCTGTGAGGTCTTGGCGGGTGGAAGTGAAGGAATTGTGGCATCTCTTTTCTGATTTTTGAAAGTCTGTTTTATTGTGATTGAGACGGAAGATGAGCAGGGCTCAGGGCAGAGGTGAACAAGGCACCTGGAGACGTGGATAGGTGCCTGGGGATGCTATAAAAACACCTCGCTCAGCCTGCTTCTAAATCCCGCTAGGCATCTATTTAAACATGTAGGCAACTGCAAACTTGTGATATTCTGGTCTGATGACCTCTTCCAGCAAGCTGCTGGAAACATAATAAGTCTGAGCCCCTGGCTGTGGTAATTTAATGCAAACACAAGGCAAGCTGGAGCCAGCAGCAGTTGGAAACGATCAGTTACGAACACCTGAGTGCCATCGCACACTACCTACAGCAGCGTGGCTGGGAGTCCCAGCCCGGCCGGTGCCGCAGTGTGCGAGCTCGTGCCTTGCAGCCCCCGCAGCACCAGGGCTGCAGGCGTGGATGCGTGACCAGCCCTTTGCACTGTGGTCACAACACCAAGGAGGTGATGGACGGGGTAAAAGCTCTGGGCCACGGGGAAGAAATGTGGCTGATGTTTGAAGGCTTTTTTCCCCGCACTGTGCCCCTTGCACAAAGGGGAAGAGGAGCTGGGATGCAGGGTGCTGCTGCAGCCCTGCACACCTGTAGACATGCATCTCTTGTTGTGAACCTCAGGGCTGTGCACAAGTCTGTGCTTGGGGAGTGCTATTGCTCTCATTTCACGTGGGGGACATACGGTGGTAGACCACCCGATCTGTGCCTTGTCATTGATCGGATGGGCGGCAGTGCCAGGACTTGAGCCAAGGTCCCAGGTGCTGGGGTGCTGCTGTGCCACTGTTTTGGCAGGGCACAGTGTGGGAGGGGGATGACCCGACCAGGCACCTGCTGGAAGGATCTGCTTTGCTTTTTTCTGTCTTTATTTATTTATTTATTGATTTTGTAGGGTAGGTAAAGAAAATACTGCAGTCCTTGTTTTCTTCTCAAGTGAGGATCTAACACCTTGCAGCAAATGGAGGAGGTGGCAGACTGTCGACAGCAATCTCCAACTTGGGAGAGACCAGCAGAATTTATTGGCATTTTGGAGCAGAGGAGCAGTGCTGGTTCCCACATTTGGGCAGCAGCTCTGCCAGCAGCCATGGGGATGGCTTGCTCCGAGAGGGCCTGTATCAAAAAGAGCCTGGGTGAGCCCTTGTCAGACGTGGTGTGCGGATGAGACAAGCTGATCCCAAAGCCCGTGGTGATTTTGCCTCGTCACCCGCCAAGTGACAAGCAGGGCTTGTCCAGTGTGGGGAGTGCATGGAGACACCAAATGCAGACCTGTGCTGGGGGTGGGACTAGGACGTCCCCGGGACAGGGGATGCAGTGTCCTGTGGCAGCAGGAGTGCAGCGGTGGCTGTTTGTGCGTCGAGCAGGGCTGACCTGCAGCTGCCAGCCCTGTGCTTCCCTCTCCACTTGAGGACGTGTTGTTTTTCAGAGAAAGGGTGGATAAGGGTGAGCGTGGGTATTCAGGCTTTTTCCTTATTGTCTTGCTGGGGCCTCTTTCTGCTTTGTCCTTCTCGGAACGCAGCATGATTGTGAGTAGCAGCAGTCTCATGGGGCTGGACTGGTTGCTGGAACAGGGCTGCACATTTTTTGAGCCCAAACTGTTAGAGGGTTGCTGGTCTCACGGGATTTCAGCAGCTTGAGTGTTATTAGTGGCATTGGAGCATTAATCTCTCAATTCTAACCCAGAAGCAAAATTGTCTAAAAGTCTGGATTTTACAAGATGTACCTCTGTTATTTGAAGGAAATTTGGAATTCGTGTTCCTGTTTCTGTCTCATCTCTGTTTAAAGTATTACGCTGCATCACACTCCTCGCTTCTGGAGCAAAAACCCTTCAGCTATTAGATTTTCATCCCACCGTCTGCTGACCGCTGCCAACATTTAACGGGTTGGGAGCTACTAGTGGCCAAAAGCCATCTCTGGTGGATAGTCTGATTAAAATGAGCCACTGAAAACCTGGTGTATTCTAGAAAATGTCTGCGTATGGAATTCTCTCTTTGGAAAGAGCTGGGAGAAGTTTATAGCATGATGATAGCACTCAGTGAGAAGGGTGAGGTTTGTTGTTTTTTAAATACTATACAAAATAGCAGTTTCCAGAGATGTTGGACTGTGACTCCCTGTCATCTTTTGTTATTTCTCATAGATCACGATTTTAACTGGAAGGTGCTGAAGTCATGTGCTGCTGCACGTGGTTCCCTGGGCAGCTGCGGGGTCTGCGCCGGGTGGCAGCGGGTTCAGGTGGGGCTTTGGGCAGTCGGTGTGGAGGGTCCTCACTTGGGAAGGAAACGGTAGCTGCCTCGATTCCCCTGTCCGGAAAGGCAGCTGGTGCAGCACACAGGCACTGGGGACGGACGTCCACATCTGGAGAGCAGCTGACGCAGGTGGTGTCCCTGCTCTTGTCCTTGAGGATCCTGGGGAGGGGGGCGCGTGTCCCTGCGCAGCTCTCCTGGGGCAGCCCCCGGGGCAGCTCTGTGTCAGCACACCGCCCCCCCTGCGCCGAGGAGGGCTGCTCGGCCCCCCTTCAGCAAGGGGCTGAGGACAGGCTTCAAGCTTTGGGGAGAAACTGTAATTGTGATGCTAGTCCCTGGAGTCTCCTAGCTGTAATGTAACGTTGTGCTGAAATTTGGTGCCACGATGGGCTGCAAAATGTAGTGGGTCTTCCCAAATAGTTTTGGAAACATTGGCCCCTGCAAATCTTGAAGGCAGCAGAGAAAAATATAAAATGATAGAGAAAGAGGAAGCTTTCAATGCTTTGACCAAATAGGAGAGGTGATTGGTTGCTGAATCCAACAGGACCATTTATTTTAACAAATTTTGAAATCATTCTGCAGATTTTAATTTTCTAATTGGGGAAAAAAAAAGTACAATAAAATAGGACGTCCAAAGAAGAAGTGAAGATATAAAATATGGGTAAGTAAATAAGCACAGTGCTTTCAGATAGAAGCCTGGAGAAAGTCTTTTGCTTCACACAGGTGCTGTTTGTGCGATTGCTTGCGTGTGAGTTCAAGGGCTGGCTGCAGGTCAGAAGATCCTGTGTCCAGACCTTGATCCTTTCTCACTTTCCATAGCCATCCACTCAAGTTATTACTTGGATTTCCTCAGTCCTAAAAATGAGGGCAGAGGTCTCTATCTCATGTACATTAGTGTCAAAAAAAGGTATGTTTGTGAGCAGCATGTGTCCCTTAAAGCATGGTTGTTATGCCTTGATCACTTGTATGTTCAGAGGGCTCGCTTAATGAGCAGAAAGGCTTGCTCTAACCTTGCATGCCAAGCTCTCCAGCTGGCTGGGTGCCGGGAGCAGGTGGCGTTGCTTTTTCTGACCGCCCCTACCAAGACTTCTGAGCACATGCTGCGCGTGGCAGCCCCTGCGGAGGACTCCTCGTCCGCATGCTGGTGTGGGAGTGATGCTGCGAGTCAGGGAAGCACCCAGGTTTTATTGAGGATGGATAAAAGAAGAACAGAATTCTGCTTATTATCTCATAGCTTAATTGATTTGGCAGAACTAATGAGGAAAATACAGGAAAATATTTACTATAAACTATGGCTAAATGAAGCAGATTTGAACTGACACATGCAAAAGACCAGTTGTGTTAGGTAAGAAGTTGTTACTCTAATGGATGCTTTTTTCAGCACGGTTGCACAGATGCCTTCAATGCACTTTGAAGATGTAAAGTGCTAAGTATTAGCAGTAGCAATAAGAAAAAAATAACCTCTGAAGATCGAGGAGCCAAACTGACTGTTCACCCAGGATTCCTTCTTGTGGGAAGGAGCTTGAATATTTTGAAATTGTGGTTACTGAAGCCAAAGCTAAGCATAAATGAGAAACACAGCTCGCGTGGTAGAAGGGGGCACTCTCCTCAGGAAAGAGCAGCTCAGAAAATACAGTCTGAATAAATCAGATGTCTTATTCCGAACAATTTCAATGGGGATGCTTCAGAGCATCCAGAATGCCCATGGAAGGAGGCACTGATAAATTCTCCTCTTTGTCCCTGCAGAACTGGTCAGAGGAATGGCGTTTCCAACAGGGGGGATTTAAAGGACAAACATACAAACTCTTGCTGCTCCAGTACTTGCTGTTTTGACTGTGACAACCCCTCTGGAGCCTGTTGTTCGTTAATCCTTCTGCCTGCCCATTCCAGGGGGATTTGATTGTATAATCTGAAGTATTGTATTTAATGCAGGATGAAGACCAGCATAATAAGCCTGACCAGTCTTCCTGGCAGCATGAAGGATATGCAATTTCAGTTAAAGGGCTGCATTTCTCTGCTTCGAGTGGTTCCCCGTTCAGTTGCTGGTGCTGCCCGTGGCTCTATCTCTGCAGGGTGCACGAGAGCAGGGGCACGGTGCTGAGTACCCCTGTGGGCGGGTGCAGGGCTGATGTGAGCAGTTTGATCTGAGCTGGCTCTGGCCATCAGCTGGTTGAAGGTCTCGGTCCATCCGTGCCTTTGCAGGCTCCCTTCTGAAACAGCTCCTCATTTGGGTTTGGGCAGTAGGTGGGCTCGGCTTGCTAGGTCAGCCCTGGTCCCATGTCCGGCTACAGATGCACAGCGTGCTTAGCCCCTCATTTTACAACAGATGAGCACTTCGGTCTTTGCTGGAAACTCCAGAAACTAGTGAAAGGCAGAACTAGTGATATGGGCACTCTGGGATGAACAGCAGCAAGGCCCTCACACACCTCTTGCTTCTGCTTGTAATGAATCCTGATTAATCCTTGTGCAACTGCTGAGCAGGTTTAAGGGGATGAAAAGTCCCAGGAGAATCACTTGTCTGCAGTGTTTGCTGCTGCTGGCCTTTCCTAATGGTGATTGTTACTGTGCTTGCTTGGTTTCACTCATTATTTGCTCTGCTTGCTTAATCTGAGGGACACTGGTCTGAATTCCTTGGTCGTTTCAATCAGGTGAGTTTCCCAGGGGAAACTGCGAAGAGTGAATGTCAGAAGCGGGAAGGAAAGAAAAGGGGTTGAGTCAAGAGTAGGGAGGGGGAAGAATGAGTTTTATAAGACAGGAAAAGAAAAGTTCTCCTGTAAAATAAAAATGAAGATAAGAGGCTGAAAAACTGCCAGGCATCAGGAACTCTGCAGAAGCCAAGGAGACGCTTTTTGGCATGGGGGTGACATTTGTCTGCTGTGGAGGGGAGGAGCTGCTGAACTGATACAGTCATTTTTCTCTCTGTGCAACCGATGCATCTATTCTGCTGGATGCCGCTGGCTTTGGTACAGTGAATGCTCGTTTGTCAAGGGAATGGTGATTCATGGGGATTTGACAGAGGGAATCTGTTGATAGTTTTTTATAAGCAATTACTGCTATTCAGCAAGCCGTTAACTTTCCTGTCTCATGGCGGGAAGGCTGCCGCTGGGCAGGAGCAGTTCGGTGCTGGGCTGTGAGCAGCCAGTGCCAGCCTGGCTTTATTTGAGGCAGGGGAGAGCCTCACTTGTGTGCGCAGCGCGGCGGCCAGCCCAGCGCGACCTCCCCATTCTCGAGACGCGGGCTGAGAATGCAGCAGCAGAAGTGACATTCTGGTAAAACCTGGGGCAAAGCTGTCATTAGTCCCCTGCCCTGCTCCCGTCCGCCCTGCCAGGGGCAGCTTCATGGCAGTGTGATAAGAGCGCCTTTCCCTGCGATGTTTGGGATTTGTCCCCAAGCAGCGGTGGTGCCGGGGCCGTGGTGCTCCCGCTCGCACCCACGCTGGGTGGGAGGCAGCCGGGGAGCGCGGCTGCACGCAGTGGCTGCGGCTCCTGGGACATAAATAAACACGGAGGTCGGCAGAAGTGGTCCCAAGAGCCGTGTGAGTGGCCTCTCGCACACACTTCAGGCCCTTCAGGGTAACATCTGGGCAGATGCTATCTGCCGGCATCGGTGGGGTTGCGCCGGTTTACGGCACCAGGAATCTGCCCCCTGTGTCCGGACAGCGCTGGGCCGGGGCGGCCGCTGGTGCGGTGGTGCCATGCCCTGTGGCTCCCCGCGGGCGGGACGTGGTCCAGGTCACAGCTGAGAGCAGACAGATCCTTGTTTGGATAGCCCGTTAGTTGTGCTACGCTGGTGGCTAGCAGCGCAGCGTGGGCCAGGGCTGGCATTGTGCAAAACACAGCAGAAATGGCCGCTTCCTTGCTCAAGAAACTTGTAGTCTGAGTAAACAGCAAAAACAGGGTGCAAATGTAATTTTAAGCCTTTTATAAGGAAGTCTGCTGTGCAGTATGGGTGCTGATTGCTCAGTGTGGATGATTCTTGAGAAAAATGCAGCGAAATTGCATTTTTCAGTGGTGCTCAGCCTGAGTGCCTCAACTGGTCAAGAGTGCACATTGATTTGCCTCCCATTGCCTAAAAAACGTGATGGGAAGTCAGAGGAGCTCTCTGATAATGCCCGCCTTTGCGGCAGCACTACAGTTAGAGACCGCTTACATCTCAAGTGCCTTAACAGTGGAGTCCTCTTCTAACGATGACATTTTCCTCCAGGCATCCTAAAAAGCCTGTTTTTGACAGCTCTGGTTGCAACACTCTGGCAGATAAACGCATGATTGTGTGTACAAACTGCTGGCAACACTGGGAGGGCTCCGAAATGAATAGGCTGTGCCTGGGGAGGGATTCTGTGGCCGAGTCTGGGTTCTGCCGGACACAGAAGGGGGCTTGTGCTTTCTGTTTTCATAATGCGACTGAGTCTGCTGGCCACCATCTCTCACTCTGCCCATTTTGTTATGGTGCTTGTGGAATATTTCCACATTGGTTTTTAGCTTCTCTCCTTGTTCAGCTTTGAATCCATGCCCTGCTATTCTCTTCGGACAATATCCAAATTATTTTCAATATTCTGTCTGCAGTCAGAGATTTCCCTGAGTCATACCTAAATGTTAATAAAAGCCTAATGGTTTATGTTAAGGAAGGCGGGAGATAAGGCTAGAGCCCTTTTATCACAGAACTTAATGGCCTGAAAATGTCAGTTGTGTGGGAGCAACTGCCAAATTTTGAGCCTATGAAGACGATTGCTAAGTCCCACAAATCAACAAGTTTGGAGCGGATTATCGGATACTGGCTATGTCATTTTCCCAGGACTCCAGGCATGTTAGGAGCCAACACTTTAATCCACTCTGATACGATGCATGAAAGGGGTGGGTTTGCTTTCCTCTCACTGCTGCACTGCAAAGCTTTCAGGCTCTCTGTAGTACAGTAAGGAAGAGCTTGCTTGCTGAAAGCAGAAGCTGCAGGGCTTCTTTCTGAACTGCAGCCTGGTTTTGATTCAGAAATAAACTCCCATCTTTGCTTAAGAACTATTTTTAAGGTCACAAAGACAGGATACAAAAATCAGTACATTTCATGGTTTTCCTGAGTGCTGCCTCACCACTCCTCTTCCTCCTTCTGTTTCCAGCAGACTTCCTTCCGAAACCGACATCCTGCGAGCCTGCCTCTGGGGCACAGCGCACAGGGCTGGGGGACTGGTAATGGAAATTCTGGTAAATTGCTTCTTCAGTTTGTGCCGTTCTAGGCCTGGGATAAAGGACTGAACTTGCACTGCGAAAGCAGCTGAACACTTGAGCTCTGATGTGGTTGGAAATGTTTCATCTCTGTCCCGTGTTGTCTTTCTGATCACACTCGGGTTAATCTGACTAACCCTCCTCTTAGGAGTTGCTCCTTGGTTTGGGTTCATTTGCCCCATTTTTGAAATTTTGTAGAAATACAAAGTACACCCTCCTTGTGAGCGTGTGGGACGGCAGCGCCGCTGCTCACTTTGTGCTGGTCTTGGGCTGTTGGCGGCTTGTGCCCGGGGCTGCTCCCCCGTACCCTGAGAGTGGCAGGGGCAAATGTGTTGGGTGCAGAAGGACCTGGTTCTAGGCCCCCCCTTCAATATTTCTGTGAGTTACTCAGTATCCGCAGCGTGTAGCAGAAGAATAATGGCAATGCAATAAATGCCCATAGGGTTGTTTTAAAATGCAAATGATAGAAAGGTACTGGTTTGGGAAGAAAAGTTTTATTTATGTCTTCCCCACTGCAGGGTAGGTCACTGTGGCTTAAGACGGAGCAAGATTTCACCCATTCTGTATCAAGAATGCCTTTCAGCACAACTTCTAAGTGAAATTTCCCAAGCTGCGGTGATTATCTGGAGTGATCGTCTGGTGCCTGCATAAGGATGTGACTTGGTCATATCCTGTTTACCCTAAAATGACAGAGTTAAAATATCTCCTCGGTGCTGTAGTTTACAGACAGAAGCAGCATATTGTGTCACCCCACCCTGGAGACCATGTGAGGGAAACACCATATGTCTCCTGCTTGTCCTTTGGAAGAGCTGATGTCATTTAAAGAAAGGTGTTTTAAAGGAAGGATGTATGTGACCAAAATAATGCCTGGCCTGCATTAGAACGGTTACATCCTGTTTACCATGAAAAACACTTTGCGTTTATATTGGGTCTGTAAAGCGTGATTTATAAACAGGCAGAGAGAGCAGATAAGGAGCTCCCATTGGCTTCAGCCATCTGTGGAAGGAAAGGCTTGTGCCCCGGGCTGGGGGAGGCCGGTGGAGGATTGACACCGCTGCCCCCAGGAGGCTCCTCTGAGCGTGCCTCCTGGTGCCCAGGCTGCCCCGCGCCTCAGCCTCCAGCAGGAGGGAGCCCTGGGAGCCTCGGTTCCTTGATGTTGGTAAAGAGCGGTGAAGTGGAGCTAGAGATAAGTGTCCCCAGAACAAATAAATAAAACCAAGTGCCTTTCTGAAGGTTTGTCTGTGAGTGGAAGGAACCATTAAATCAGAAAAATGAATGGCTTGCCATAGCGTGTGTGTAGCATAAAGAAATTGCGTTGCCCAGTTACACGGGAAACACGCACTTGAGAATTTGGGCTGCAGTTGGTTTTTTTGTTTGTTTGTTTGTTTTGTTTTGTTTTAAAAGAATGAAATACTGTGAAACTGCAAAATATGTTTAGCAAAGTCACTTGCATCCAGAACATTTGATCCTTTCATCTCACGCCTGTATAAACCAAGCTGCAGCTCCAAGTGTGTCGCCTCCTCTTGGTGCTGTCCTGAGCAGAGGCCCAGAGGCTGGCCTTGTCCTCCAAACCTGCGATCAGGAGCTACTTCAGGTCCAGTGGCTTCAAACGAACTGAAGAGAGGGTAGAGCTGAATGCAGTCTGGTTCCGTTAGTGAAATAATACTGGTACTACAGGAATTGCGACACAAGACTGGTGCGCTCAGCCCAGGAAGGGAGGGATGTGCTAAACAGGCTGCTCATCAGCTTCTGTGTGGTAGAAGCACGTGGTCCGGTGTCCTAACAGATACAGCCTCAATCCCTGCATTTGTTCTGCTTAAATAGCACTCCCAAGTATTGTTTCGGAAGGGATATCCGTGGTACATCTGACTTCAGTAAGGCATAAAACATGCTTGGTGGCGGGGGTGTGGGTTGAGGTCCGTCAGCGGTCTCCTGCCTGACACGGTGTGCAAGTGCTTCCCACAGCCAGGGCCGTAATCGCCTCTGCTTTTAGGCTAGCACCAGTCTGCAAATACCTGCAGTTGTCATCCTGTGTGCTGCATGCCAACACCCAGCGAGGGTGACAGCGCAATTGCGGCTTTTGAGATGAGCCTGAAATGACACTGCAGATGATGTGGTAATGGCCCTCGAAACATGCCCATCATTTGAACGGCGCCAGCTGCCCCCACAGCACTTCATAAAAGCTGCTGTGGGAGTGACAGCAGGTAAATTGTCGGCAGCAAGACTGTTGTGATGTTCAGACATTGTTGAATCCATCCACATTGTCTGAGAAGAAATTATAAGGAGAATCTCAGAGGATTCAGGGTGAGAGCAGTCGTAAATCTTGGGTGCGTCTCAGCAGGGAAGGAGAAATATGAAGCATCAGGCTAGTTTTTAAATGCTGCCGTCATGCAGTGGCGGTGCTAATTAATTTAGCACAGAATGGTCAAGTCTGTTGTCTTGCTGTGGGCCAAGTAAGCCAAATACCTGCTCACAGACTAGATCTAGGTGACGTAGAGGAGGAGTCCTTACATTTTTTCCTCTGTCATTGTTCTTTTGCACCTGTTAATGAATGGGAGCGGGAGACTTGGTACCAGCCTGGACAGCTCTCACCAGCAGCTGGGCTTCTGCTGGAGCTGCAGCTCCTGGCTCGGGATATCTTCGGTTTAACTTTTTGTAATACAGCCAGCTCCTGCTCCCTCACAGCTTTGGGAGCAATTTGGCAAAAGAGACTGGAGGCAGATATTAAGGGTTTTGTGGTCTCATGTGCAGGGCACAGCTCGTACTTGCTCACCAGGGCATGGTGGGCTGCGAGCGGCTGCAGCCCATGGGGCCAGGCTGGGTGGTCGTGGTGGTTCCAGCATTTCTGGGACAAGTTTCACTGCTGCTGCTCTCCCCTCCGTGCCCCAGGCTGTGGGGACACCTCCATCGCTGATCTGCTCCTGCCTGGCTAGCAGCCTCCTGCCTTTTGTGTCTGCTGGCCTGATCCTGCTCCCAGGCTGCTCTCCTCGTGTCTCAGCCCATCAGTGGGCAGCGCCTGCAGTGAAGTGTTGCATGACTTGGCCAAGCATGTGAGGATCTGCCCAGTGGAAATTTTGCTGTTGACTCCAGCAGCAGCAAGATCGGAGCCTGGATTTACAGTCCTGAGGGTCTCCAGTGAGCCTGTCTTTTTTCCTCTCCCTTGGCTTTGTTCTCACTCATTTCCTCACTTGGTTGCAGGGAAATAATATTCTAACTTCTTTTACTTGATGAACCTTCCCTTCTCCTGCCCAGCTCGCAGCTGCCCGGCACAGCAGCGGTGCCCATGGGGTGGGGGCAGTGAGGCTGTGGCGGTGCCCCGGGAGCAGAGCGGGTGGCCATGTGCGGGGCTGGTCCCTGGCCGGCTGAGACCTCACCAGGGAGGGCCGGGGGCACGCAGAGCACAGGGAGGAGACCTCTCCCCGCCTCCTTCCCACCCCTGCTTGCCCCTGGACTTTGGTGCCTGGCCCCACAGGCTCCTCGCAGGATGTGGGCTGGGACAGGTGCCGGGGCAGGGTCTGGCTTCCCCTGGGCCGTGGGTAGGTGTGAGGTGGGCTCACGGGCAGCGTCCCCGTGTGTGGCACGGAAGCCCCATGCTGCTGTGGGCAACGGGACCCTGCCTGGCGGACGCCTGCCTGAGGTGCCTGTGTTGGACAACCCCAGCAGCCGTGCTGGTGCTGCCCTGCTCTTTCCTGCAGCAGGGCCAGAGCCCTCCATTGGCTTGTCCAAGGCAACCTGGCGAAGCCTGTTCCTTGGGCTTCATCAGGTCTGGCTCTGGCTCTGAGGACAGGCCTCGCAAGCACGAGGGAGGCTCCATCGTCGCTCCTGCCCCCAGATGGATCTGCATTTTCCCGTTGAATGGCTCGGCAGTGAGGCCTTTTCTTTGGGCTCAGAGGTTTGAGCCGTACTGGCGGAAGGCAGGACCTGGCCTGGTGCAGCCGCTAACGCACACGTGTGTCCCCACAGCTGCAGCCGGAGCAGCTGGACTGCGGAGCAGCGCACCTGCAGCACCCGCTGGCCATTGTGAACCCCATCACCGCCACCCCCGTGTTCACCTACAACGGCCTCACCGCGGTGGCGGTCGCCAGCGTCAATAACTACACCGTGGTGTTCCTGGGCACCGCCAGCGGAGGACTCCTGAAGGCAAGTGCAGGGTGCAGAGGCCGGGGGGACGGGGAGGGCCAGGGGCTGCCCCTGCCGATGTCCGTTGTTGGGTTTATCTAACACCTGCCTTCGTTTGGTGATAAAGAAGTAACTGGACGCTGCTGTGATCAGTACGGCGATATATGCTGCCTGGGGACTGGTGGCTGTTAATGACGGTTCTGCAAGCAGGATGTACTTGATGAAACCTGTGCTAGAAATGTTATTGTGCAGCATTTAATTATTAGCAGCTCTTCTAATAAATTCTCCCCATGAGCCGATGGCTTTTGAAGGCTCCATATAGACAGGGGAATCACTGAGCAATACTTTGCCAGTGCTGAGTCCAAAGCAGGTGTGAATCCAGGCATCTGATGGAGCTGAAGTATCTATTTTAAACAATGTGCCAAAGGCAGTGCAGAGCAAAGCAATGCCTGGAGCCAAGATGCAAGGCCGAGGTTTCAGTAACTTTAGCGCTTGAGGTCTGCCAAAGAAACTTTTGATTCCAGCCAGACTCAACAGTTTGGTGTATTCTGAGTGTCAAAAGTCCATAGAGAGAGGGGAGAGAAAGCCCTGGAGGAGAGAGATGGCTGATATCTGCTTTGTCTCAGCCTGGAGTAAGTAGTGCATAATATGGAATATTGGATCAAAATGCTTGGAGAAAAGAAAACTGATCCCATCTCTTCCCTTGCTTCCAAGTGCTCCCGGCAGAAACGTGGGAACAATCACAAAGCAACTTGCTGCTTTGATTTTTGCCTGAAGGGGCAAGTAATTCAGGAGGGTGGGAGGCGGCTGGCATCCTCGCCAGGTGCACTGTGCCGGGAGAGAGGCACATACCACACGCAGAGCTGCCCGTGTTCACACAGTATTAACAGCTCTGCTTCCATTACCATTTCAGAGAAAGCAGCCTTATCTACTGAACCTCCATTAGGGAGAGGCTCCTGGCTACCCTTCGCTGGGATAATTTGCTCAGATAGCTCTAATCTAATTCTACAACACAGCTGCATAACCAGAAGCCCTTTTACCTTCGGGGCTCCTTGTTATTTGGCACGGGATACAAGATACTTTGCGTGAGTTATCATTCAGATTTGCCTGAGAAAAGACAGCAAAGGGGCAGAAATAGTGCTCAACCGGCTCCTGCCAGCAGCAATTATGGCTGCCAGGGTATGGGGAATTAATCAGGTAGGCTGCAGACGGGCATCTCACGAGGGCCATTAACTGTACCACATCCAGCAAAGTCATTAAAAGAAAAGCAGTGCTTGGAAGGCAGCGGCCGGCGTAAAGGTGTGGCAGGGTGTCCCATCCCTGAAGGAGGCGTGGGTGCAGCAGGGCTTGGCGTTCTGGCAAGCCACCCTGTCTCGAGTTATGAGTCTGTAGAAAGTGGTGCTGTGGTGGGATCACAGAACTCCAGCCACCCTGGCTGCAGCCACAAGCTGGGGACATGGTGTGGGCTGTCTGTGCTCTCACCTGTTCCCCCTGCTCTCATTAGCACCTGTGCAGCCCAGCTGGGGTGGTGGATGCATGTGCTTGGACAGACGGGCGTCCCCCGGCACGTCACTGGCCCAGCTCCAGTGGGAGGACCGGTGCTCTCTACACTGCTGCTGGGGCTCTCCCGGGGCTGTGCAGCTCCGTGTGGATCCGGGGGAAGTGTCCAGGTGGTCCGGGAGGCAGAGGGACCTAGGGACAGCACCTGGGAACAGCCAGGGGTTAGAGGAGAGCTCAGCAAGAAGAGAGAAAGAATCGCTGCAAAACTGAGGTGGAGGTCTCAGGGCTTGGTTCTTGCGTGTTGTGGGTGATCTCAGGCAAATTATTTATCTTCTGGATAGCCAGGTTTTAAAATAGGGATAATGATCATTCTCTTTTTCTACACAGCTGCTTGCAGTGCCTGCATACAGCTTCTAGCACAGGGAAGCCCTGTGCATTGAGATTGTGTTAGCTATCTTACTAGGACATGTTGGTGCAGCTCTAATATAAGAATTAATTAATCCTGTGTTAATTAATTAATCTACACTTTAGAGAGAACAAGCACGCTTGGTCCTTACAATTATTGCCTCCCTTTGCTAGTAAAGAGGTAGGAATTTTCCTCTCTCCCTTTCTGTTTTAAGCTGAAAAGTGACTGTCACGCAAAATTGTGTAGCTCTATTGTTATTTCCTCTCAGCAATGCCACATTTAATTTGCTGAGTTTTCAAGTCAAATGCCAAGACATTCTGGGATCTGAAAGGCAGGCTGATGCTTTGCAGCCTCTTCCATCACTGCCAGCGGTTCAGCTGGTGATTCATGAGGCAAGGTAGGATTCAGTTCTCTTGCTGCAGCTGCTGTGGTCTCCTGGTGTTAGCAGGGATAAAAGCTTCTTCTGGCCGGGAATGACAACACTTATTTTTCAAATATACAGGGAGACGAGGATGCCATGTTATACAACCACGTTGCTGATTTTTGCTGTTTTTCATTAAACGTTGGAAATAAATGTTCTTTGTAACAAAAACGCACATATGTATGTAATGAGGGCTGAAGGCTGATGCCACTTACATCAGGGTACAGCGAGAGCAGCACGGCTGTGGCGCGCTGGCGTTTCACCGACACGGGAACCGTCATGCAGCCATGTAGCCAAGCTGTGCAGTGGGTAGAGCCTTAGGGTAGAAGTTTTCCAGGCAGTCTCTTAAATAGAGGGCTTTAGACGGAGAGACCAAGGGGTGTGAGGTTTGCTCATCATGAGGTATTGCTCCTGGCTGTGGCATGGGCTTTCTGGACCATGTAGCGGCTTCCCTGTGCCACAGAGCTGGCTTTGCTATAAAGCTCTACATGTGCAGATTATAAAGCATTTAGAGATTTGCAGCACTCAAAAATGTGGAACGCCTTTAGATGCCATTTTGGTTCTTGTTTATAACTGAGGAAAAGTAACCTCCCCGTAGTGTTTGAAAAATGGTCTCAGTGAGTGGCTTCTTCTCACTACAGATTAACCTGGATAGCGCCATGAAGGTTGTCAGCAGGAGATCCATTTCGGTGGCTTACGGAGAGCCTGTCCACCCCATCATGCAGTTCGATCCTTCTGATTCCACCTTCCTCTATCTGATGACGTCCTATCAGGTGAGATCTGCAGTTCTTAGGAAAATCGTCCACTGAGCAAAGTGTGTTTCACCTAGCCTTTAGCATTAAGCTGAGAGCAAGAAGGAAATAAACAAACAATAAAATTTGCTGTAATGTTAATGGACAGAGCAAAGAAGCCGAGAGCTTTGACCGGTGTCGAGGAACATCTTGGACCTATCTGGGGCTGTGCCTGCTCCCCCGGCCCGGGCAGCAGTCTGCCGGCGGGCAGCTCGTCAGGAGCCCTCCGGCTTCCCCGTGCCTCCCGCCCGCCGTTCTGAGCAGCGGCTGTTTTGGGCCTCTGTGGCCTCAAGCTGGGCAGTGGGCTGCAGTTGAGTTATGGTGTGCCAGCCTTATTTTTAGAGCAATATGAATTTAAATGCACACAACCTTTTTCCCTGCCGTGCAATGGTTTGCTGGAGTCTGGGGCAGGCAAGATTCCCATTATCCGCATTGGCTTTCCTGTCTTTGTGGTGGCAAAATGAAAGGAAGAGTAAAAGATATCAAAACTGATCTCGCTTATGGGAGTGTGGAAATAAGCAGAGGCTGTTGCTTTATAGAAAACCGAAAATTATGGCAGATGGTCTTTGAGAAGGCTTTTAGGAGACCCTACAAACAAAAAGGTTGCCTGTCAGGAAGGAGCCATAGGGGCGGCTTCTGCGTTCCACGTGGCCTCGCTGGAGGGAGAGCTGGGATGGGGGGGGGGTCTTCAGAGACCGCAGCAGGTAGAAACAGACAGTCTCATCTCCATCAAGTGAGCAGAGGAGGAAGATGAGAGCTGAGCGCTACAGGCTCTGGTGGTTTGTCCTGAATTACATTTTAATCTGTCAAAACAGATGCACAGCCACAAATGTTATATGTTACATTTATATTTTCCAAGCCCTAATTCCCTGCAGATTGGTCATTATCATTTCACAGAACACTCCCAGGATGCTTCTTCAGCTGATATTTCAGACTTTCTCTTCTCAGCTCTCAGGCTGTGCTGTGGTCCTTATTCATGGCTTGATAAAACACCGAGTGCAGCACATTTGATGCTCTCGTCTGCCCATTCCTTTCCCAGTAAACCAGATGAATTCATTTGTCATCGGTGCAATGAGTACTCGGGGGCAGCCGAGTGCAGCAGGGCTGGGGAGCAGCAAATAGCCACAGGCGACGTGGGGCTCGGGTGCAGGAGCCACCAGCTGGGCTGCGCTGCTCTGGTGGAGCCTGGGGCTGCTGGAACCTCCTGTTGTTGGCCCCTGCATTACCAAACTACTCAGTTTTCCCTCCCAGATGTTCAGAAATTGAGAGAAGAAAAAGCAGAAACCAACGCATGCATGCTTTACCTCAAACCCCCAGCAGTACTGTGATTTCTTTAGAAATTAAGGTTTCCAAAATGGTGTCGCTTTCTGGTCATTTTGTGAACAGCCAGGTACCATTCGGCTCTGTTGAGAGGAGCTTTCTGCAGGCATGAGGGAGCTTTTCGCAGTCAGGGACAAGCTGCGAGACTAGCCCAAACCATCTCCATCTGAGTGACGGGTGAGGTGGATACACATCCAGGTTGAGTGTTTCTCTGGCATTTTAAAACATTTGGATGTAATCGTGTTGTTGTTGTGCAGATGACGCGAGTGAAGGTGGCTGTCTGCAACCAGTATTCAACATGTGCAGAGTGCCTGGCTGCAGCCGACGCTTACTGCGGGTGGTGCACGATGGAGACTAGGTAGGACTTGTGTCCTGGTGTGATTCGGCATGGGCTTTGGCCCTCAAGCCCAGCCAGGGATTTTTGGTGCTTTCTGTATTTCCACTGAGTCACACTACCTCTAGCCTTTGTCCATTCCTCACAAAAGACATGCTTTTAAAAACAATTGCGTATGGTCTCAAACTGTTGGGATGCACTTTTGAGCCAGCATTTAACTGTAGCAGCATTGTTATGCTGCAGTCAGTTGCCAGTGCAAAGAATATCTTGCAGGCATCCAACCATGGAAATCCAAGCGCCAACACCCTGCTAAAGAATGTCTTTACCCCTGCAATTATTATTTATGAGTTGGAGACGATCAACATTCAAATAGGAGTTTGCAAAATTAGACTCCATATTTACAAACTGAAGATGTCAGACAAAATGTCACCTTTTCCTCCCGTGTTGTGGATTGAGCGTGGCCTGCTCTTGCTTACCCTAAAATGCAATGCCCCATTGGTGCTGCTGGGAGCACAAGCAACCAGACTGTTCAAACACAGCAGCAAAGCTTTAGGCTTAACTGAGTGGATGGGGGAAAAAGATGTAGACATGGGATTTTCTCAGGCTCTTTCATCACAGGGATGTCAACGTTTTTATCAACTGTTTTGAAAATAATCAACCACAAATTGTTTGCATGTGCGCTACAGGTGTTCTCTGCAGCAAGAGTGTACGAACTTCACAGAGGCCAATTTCTGGGCGAGTGCAAGTGAAGGAGTGCAGCAGTGCCCTTCCATGACCATCTTGGAGCCTGAGATTAATATTGACAAAGAGAAACCGGTACGTTTGATGTCAGTACTAAATTAATAGTATGTGGCATTACACAGAGTCATTACCTGCTCTCAGGGCTGACAGACACCTGCGTGCCCCGGTGCAGCACCGCTCTGTGCAGTTCTGAGGTGGGCTAAAGCAGGTTTTTGTATGCACATGGCTTTTTAGAGTTCAAAATGTGCAATACGAAAGAAAACAGCTATCTGTGGACTTGTTTTGGAGTTGCTAAACTATGCAAACCTTGTAAAACACTGACAAATTCTAAATATGATTTTCTAAGCTAATAACTGATTTTTTTCCCCAATTATAGGCCCTGATAATACAAATAAATGGGACTATTCCAAACCTAAATGGAACAAACATTTCATGCGATTATGGAAATAATATCCACACGGTAGCGAGAGTTGCGGGAGATTATGCAAACCAATTTATTTATTGCAGTTTACTTCCACGTGAGAAATATCCAGCATTTCCAGACGACCAAGGTATGTGGCGGGAAATAAGCTCAGTTCATTCTAGGCACTTTTACGGAAATAGTCTTTCATAGGCTTTTTTATCCCAGTTGTATGTGCATATAATGCATAGGGGAAAAGAGACACAAGCTGCTTCTGTTTCACAGGGCACATGACTTTAAAGCGTGGGTGTTCCACCATCTTAACATGAATTGACAGTATGTCATATCTATCAATTTTTGTTCTAACAGCAGAATTTAAAAGCCCATTCCTGTGCTTATTTTATTAAGTTTTATCTCATTAAAGCTTCTGTTTTAGATTCAATAAGCACTAAAACAAAAAAGGTTTAGCCCTGTGGAAATAATATGTCTACTTATATTGATACTTTCAATTGCTTTTGCTTAATCTCACTTCGAAACATACAGTGCTCTTCAGGAGAAGTTCTGGAAGAAGAGCAAATGCGTACCTAAAGACAGCTCAGAAACTCTACTCCCATTTATGCAACCAAAAAGCAGACTGAGATCTTCCAGTATTCCCCCTGGTTTTAGATGCATCCAGAATGTGATGCCCATCTTGAGGTTACGTAGAGCAGTGCTCCAGAGGAGATGGGCACCTGCAGCTGTGGTTGAAGTCAGATGAGCCTTGCACTCCGGCTTCCAGAGCTCGATGTTGGGTACAGCCCCATTTCGATGCCCCTCTGAGAGGTTTGGTGCTTCCTACCAGAATTCAGTGCTTGTTAAATTTTTATCTTTCAAGCCTGGAGTGAATGCTCTATTGAAGATGATTGACTTCAGTAGGAGAAGAATTAGCTAGTCCTTTTGAAAATCCCATTTTTCATAGGCAAGTTTATAAAGCTGCATTGTTTTTCTCCATAGCTATCCAAAGAATGGAAGATTATTAACTGTTCTGTATTGTTGGTTACGGCAATGTCGAAATGAATTTCTGGAATCCAATGCACTGATTTATTGTACATATTCTGAAAGAGACATTGTCTCTTGTCCCTCTGCTTATATGGCAAAATTGGGAAAAAAAAAAAAAAAAAGGCAATTTTTCTGGGGGGAGGGGGGACCTAGCATAGCAGAACTGTGTAGCCAAAAAAGGGATTTCCACTCACTCTATGGGTTTGTTGTCATGGGGAAAGTGAGCGGGGTTTTAAAACATGTTAACTAACATGTTTTAATTACCACATTTTTAAAAAAATACGATTTAACACCTACTGTTAGAGAAGACAATAATTAACTCTGCTAATTAACACTTGCACAACACACTGGAATTTTCTGCTGAAAGTCGCAATGTTCTTTTGGTGAGGGTGATGTAAAGCATTGATTTAAGAGGGAAGAACTTGAAGTCAGAGGGCACAAGATGAATAGTCCAAGCTCTGAAATCCAGCTCAGAGGAAACCCTAGAGAAAACAAATCAGATTTAGCCGTTGTTTTCCCAAGGGTCTGTCTTGTCTTCTAAAAGCGAGCACGAATGAGTGAGGCTCTTGCAATCCAGTATTCTTTGGCTTGATTCTCTCAGACCACGTGATTGTTGAAACTGCTCTCCGGGTCAACAGCAAAAATATTATCCGGGCCAATTTCACCATCTATGATTGCAAAAGAACTGGAAACATTTACCCAAAGAGAGCGTAAGTGATCTGGGTTTGCATGTGGTGGAGCTGCCTGGTGCCACGGTGGGGAGGGCGGTGGCTGGGTGCGGGCAGGATGGCGACAGCTCTGCTGTGCCTGTGTCTTCTGCTCCTGTGCACCATGCAAATGGGCAAATCTGACGATATGAGGCCAGAAAGGTGTGCAGAGGCTGGTGAAGGCCCCCCCGCCCAGGGTTAATTGAGCGAGCACAGCCCCTGCCAGCGGGACGCTGGGGGGCCTGGGCAGGATTTGGCAGGAATGCGGCTGCTGCGCTGCCAGGGATTTACAAAGAAGGGTCCTAGCGGCATCTTAAGCCATCTGGACATGTTGGCTTTTTTAAACAGCAATAATATTTTTATTTAAAACTTGTTCTGTTAACCCTCAGGCAGCCGAACTGGCCTCCCTCGCGATGCCTGTGGGGTTGCTGAGGCCCGTGTCCACTCCCTGCTCCCGTGGGTTACTCATGGCACAGTGGTGGGCGATGGAGATGTCGCTGGGGGCTCGGCCGGAGCATGAGGGCAGCACTGGGCCGTGGGGAGGGGGCTGCCAGCCGTGGGGATGTCCTGGCGCCTGCCCCCTGACCATGCTCCTGTTGGAAGAGCGTCACGGCGCAGCCTGCCATGGTGATCCCCCGGTCCTGCCCACTGGGGGTCCAACAGCATGCACGGCACGACTGGGAACTGCAAGCCCACCTGGTGACGGGATGAAAGCATTTCTGGCTGCACAGGGGGAGACCAGAGCTGGTGGCTCCAAGCCTGTCCGTGGCCTGCAGCCAGGGTGGTCGCACTGCAGGCAGTGACACTTGGGTGCTCCCTGTGGGGAGCGCTGGGGACGGGCAGCTCTGTGTGTCCCCAGTGAGCTCCAGAGAAAGGAGGAGAGAAAATGCCAGTGCCTGCGATAAATGTTTTTTTCCTAGCCACATCAAAGACTGAACACAATGTGTGAAGATTTAGTGTGTGACTCTGATTTGGCTCCGCTGAGCAGCCTGAAATCTACTGTTCTCATTGCACCTTTGGTGTTTCAGGTGCACCAGCTGCCTCTCAACCAAGTGGAAGTGTTACTGGTGCCCCTCCAAGTACATGTGTGTCTCCAACCGCTCAGAGTGTGAGGACACACTGCAGATGAAGGTAAGACCCATCAGATGTTGCTGTTTTATGAGAGCTCCTATACTGCCGTGCTGTTGCTGTCACCGTCTTTCTCCCAGGCGACGCAGGTCGATGGCCTCCGTTTTGCTCGCTGTGGTGTGGGGCAGCCCCAGGGACCAATCCTCTCTGTGTCCCTGATGCGTCCTGGGGTGCAGACCCACCTCGTCCCCAGGGCGCCTGGCAGGGGGGTGGCGAGGGCAGCTCCGATCGAAGCCTTGCTGCCCCGTGCTGTGCTGGCCGTGCTGCCGGGCACGGGGACAGTGGCAAGGGCGCTCGCAGCCTCACCGCGTGGTCCCCGGGCTGAGACACACTTCATGTAGCACGTGCAAGCACGCTGCAGTGTTCAGACTGCCACGCAGTGCATTTTGATCCCCTTTTAAAGGCAGGGGAGCAGAAGTTAGAGGAGGTGAATGGCCTCCTGTGAGAAAAGGGGCCTGGGGCAGGCTGTGAGTGCTGGCTGCACCTGTGAGATGTCGCACGGCCCCATGGGGGGACCGGTCCTCGTGGGCTCCCTGGGCACCAGCCTCAGCATGGTCTCTACCCGCTCCTTGCTGGCCACAGCAGCACAGTCATGGCTTGTCCCAGGCTGCTGGTGTTGAGGAGGGGGACGTGCGGGGTGGGTCAGCTGCAGCTGAGCTGTGTCGAGCTGTGCTGCGCTGTGCCACGCTGTGCCGTGCCGTGCCGAGCCGTGCTGAGCTCTGCTGTGCCATGCCGTGCCGAGCTGAACTGTGTGTCCTCCTGGCTCCCCAGCCACCGGCCCAGAGACCTGTGCATGTGTGCCAGCGGCTAACAGTCTGGCGAGGGCATTCAGGCTCCCTCAGAGGCTTCAGCAGCCTCTGCCCTTTGGTTCTTTATCACCACTGAAGTCTGGAGTAATGCTGCTAGTTCTCTACATCCTGGGATGCCTGGGTTTGAGTAATAAATGTATCAGTACTTTACAATTCAGTTAGCTTTGACTCGGCTGTTGTGGTATGTTAATAATTTGCTAGAGCACCACTGGCGGTACTCATCTGAAGGAGAAAATCACCCCTTTCCAAATTATGGTTTTTAATAACCCAGAGGCTTGGTGTGTTCCTGCTTCTGAAATTTAAATTGAAGTTAATTTAAATAAAATTGGCTTTTTAGCAATCAATCTGCTGTAGATGTAAGCCAAGCTTTTGCACTGTAAATTGAATATTCCTTTGGCACTGGTTTGCTGAGCCTCATCTAAACTCTTCCAGAGGCTCTCCGTGCTCATTGCCGTGAGGAGTTTGGCCCCGTGTCAGACCCTGGAGCCAGCCCTTTGCACCCTCTCCCCTTTGGCAGGAAGCGGGTAGGATGCTCCAAGTGCCTGGGACGGGGCAGGCAGATACGGTCAACACATGGCAACTCTGTACAGTATTGTCTGCTGTGAGAACAATATGAAATGTTTCCTGCCACTGGTGGGTCACAGCTGTTTGATTGTTCCTTGGGAATGCAGGACATATTTCTTCTGCTTTGTGAATTGTTTCTGAATGGATTGTGCTTTCTTGTGAATATCTTAACTGTTCATAATGAACGGTTTAATAAAGTACCCTTTGCTTAGCAAATTTCCCAAGCTCCATAAAATACCTGGCATTTTATCTTGCTGTATGGATGGGAGCTGAGCAGTTGAAAATCTTCGCCATTCAGTGCTCAGCACATGGGGCGGATGCACAGACGCTGCATGGTGCCGCTCGGTCTCGTGCCCAGACACGGGCAGCTGTGAGCGGGCTCCAGGGGCCGCTGCCGGCTCCGTGCGGGGCAGGGGTCCTTGTGCACAGCCTCGCTCCGGGACACTTCGGCTGTGGGTCAGGGGCAGTGGGGAGGGGCAGCCAGCTATGGAGGTGGCCGAGGACCGCAGAGTGATCAGTGTTTTTTGTCGTGTCTGGTGCACAGGACGGTTCTCATTAGACCTAAAGGAAGAGCTGGGGCTGTCTGTTAGAGGACTGCTAAAGAAGGCCCTGTGTTACTGGATTGACTTTTTGCTTTCCTTGTCAAATCACTGCGTAACCTGCAATGTTACTGGGAAATGCAAAAACTGCCTGAAATAATTTGTGCCCTTTCACATAAGTGCAGCCGCTTCTTGAAGCGTGACGGGGCAAGCGGCTATGCAGCGAAGCAAGAAGTGTTTGCCGCAGCTCAGCCCCGGCGTCCCGGCCAGGCAGGGGATCCTGCGGGTGCTGGCACGGCTGCACCTCGCCTGCCTGGCACCAGCTCCATGCCCCCAGGCCGTGCAGACGGGATGGGACAGCATGGCATGGTGTGGCCACCTCTCCTCCCAGGGCAGCTGTCTCGCCAGGGCACAGGGCTGCGGGCAGGGGTCTGGAGCGGCCGTGCGTGCCCAGAGCACGGAGCCTTCCCTCGTGCGCCCGTCAGCTCGCGCACTGGGAAGAGCAGCGGGCGAGAGCCCGAGGCACCTTCGTGGTGAGGGCAGCTGCGGCTGACCTTCCTCATTTGCCTCTGGTGCCTTGCTCCAGAGCTACAGTTTGGCTGGATGTCGCAGCCAGTTTAGGCACATCCCCCTTTTATCTCTGTGCTCTTCCTGAGCACTGTCCCCACCGACTGCAGGGAGCAGCCTGCAGGGTAAGGTGCTCTGTAGCCCTGGAAACAGGGCTCCTCGAGCTGCAGTCTGAGCTGTTGGCAAATAAACCATTGCTCGTGTGGTTGCACCTGAAAACCGGTCCACCGGGAAGCAAGCGTCATACTGACTTCATCCGCAGCATTTTAAGCACTCAGACCCTTCGCCCTGATCCAGACATGAACGATACAGTCAGCTGGAAAGCTCTATTTCTAGCTGCTGATGAACAGCAGGAGAAGGGACTGCAAGACGACGAGTTAATCAGTCCTCTAAAGTGTATTTATCTAGCAAGCTATGTGACATGCAAGGACACACCAGGCCATAGGAGCATTAGCATGAATTTCCAGTGGTAGCCCCACTGGTTTTATTTTAACTCTTTTGATTCTCCTTGAGGCAGCTTGGGACTGAAATCTCTCTCCATTGCTTTGCTCTGTTGTTTTACTTCTCTTATCATGTGCATCTCTGTTACTTAATCTCCTTGTTTAGGCAGCACCAACTGTGCTTGGTTAAGATGAGCGTCATGATAAGAAACGAATCGTGTTTTCCACAGTCAAACAAGCACTTTCAGACAGTTCCCTGGTAGCTCCCCCGCTCACTGCGGGGAGGGCAGGGGAGGAACCTCCTGTCCATTGCATGCCTGGCACCAGGGATGCTCTGCCATGCATCTTGGTGCCAGGCTCTTGCCTCTCTGCACACATCAGGAGCAGCAGCAGCCTCAGTGGGGCAGCCTCTAGTGCAAGCAAAGAGGAAATCTTGCCTGCTGAAAATTATTCTGTGTAATAGGCCAAATATTTTGTTGTCTTTTACCCCAATGGCTCCACTGTCAAAGACATTAATCTGGATATACCCTGGGGCAGTGGAGAATCTAGCTTAATTTTTGCTGTAGTTTTGCAGTGTAATTTACATCTCATGAGAGAACAGGATGGGCTTGTCGTAGAATTGAATTCTGAGTCAGCTCCAGTATCTGAGCCATCAATTTAAAGTGAGAACAAAAGTAGGGGGACAGATGACCTTTCAAAATTATTTTTCAGCTTCATTTAGGCTTTTCATTTCAGCTGTCCTCCTGCTGCAGTCCCCTTCCTGAAGGCCCCTACAGCTTGCTATACCCTTTCCTCTGCGTGCACATGCACAAACCCCCACACTTCTGAAATAACAGCGTGCAGGAGGGAGACCTCTGGAAAGGGAAATCTCTGCAGGGGCTTGCAGAAATGAGACATATTTCTGCAAGCATATGAGTGTTGCAGCATATGAGACATCGGCGTCATGCCAGCAGATCTGCCCTTGTAGGCTGCAGTGCACCCTTTTAGTGTCACTCCAGCCCCAGCTTCTAACACTTGTGTGTGTGTAAAAAGGGAGCTGCCCAGACTGGCAGCTGTGAAGCACGTGCAGGTCTGTGTTTTGGCGGGGAGTACATCTACTCCAGTGCAGAAGGATGAGAGGTCCAGGAGTGACAGCTCCTCTGGGGCCCCTGATGCCCCTGTGCTGGCAGAGGCCCCCTGGCAGGAGCAAGGGGGAATTCCTGAACTCCTGCTCCTCTCCTCCCGCCTGCACTGCCAGCCCATGACTGTGGCTGAGCCATCCTGGAGAGGTTGGCTGGGCTGGCAGATGGGCAGCTTTTAAGGCTGGACATAAAGCTGGTGGCTCAGGGAGGAAGTTTCTGTGTGTGGCTACTGGTCCCTGTGTCATGGTGCCATTGTGGTATTTCACTGTTTTGGGTTGCACTGTCATCTGTCTTTAAAGATTTAGTGAAATTAATTTTATCAGGGGTCCTGACACTTTTTCTTGCCTTGTCACTGCAGATGCTCAACATGCATTCTGCTAACAACATCTCTTTTTTTTTTTTCTTGTTTTGTACGTAACAGAAGAAAATTGACTGTCCACGGATTGTACCTGTCTCTTTGGACCCAATGCCCACAGGAACTTCTCAGGACATTACGATCTCACTGGCTAATGCAACTTTCTCGAAGGTAAATGAGTTTCTTGAGAGAATGGAAAGGTTCAGATGAGCTCACATGGTGATCCAGAAATGAAAGTGCAAAGATAAAGCCCAGAGCAGTGGGCAGGATGCCCTGTGCTGGCTAAGCAATTGGTGGGAATACAGCAAGGAAACATGTTGTAACTTAACTTCTGGTGGTCACTGCGGAGTTCTTTTTTTGTGAAAAAGTCCTTTTCCATGCAGTTTTCTGGCATGGGAATTGTAATAGGGTGAAAAGTGGGAGTGGACATTTAATGCTGTTTTCTGAGATGTTTCACACCATGAGAATCCAGAGGAATTTGAGCTTCCCTAGAAGCTGGGCACTGGGAAAATATGTGACTAAGCTCTGGTATTTGTAGAAGATTGCTCTGTATCATCTGGGACAAGTCTTTTTTAGGGCCTGTGGGACACGTTTGCAGCATCTCTATGGAGGGTGCCCATACACTGGGCAGCCAGGTAACTCCTCTCTGAGAGATGAAAGGGTTTGGAACTGCGGGTGCAGCTGTGAGGCTCGCCTCTCTGGGGGCAGCAGGAGGGCGCAGCCAGGCGCTGTGTTAGCACGGCTGCTGCAGACCTTGCCCCTTCGGCACACCACGAATGAGCTCTTCCCTGCCCTGGCTTGGGCTGCCGTTTCCTGCACAAGGTCCGGCCTTTGTAAACACGAATGTGTTCCTCTGCAATCAGCAAAAAAGGGCGAGAAATTCTTCTTCCTCTGAGGATGCTGGAGGTGGCTAGAGAGGAAGCAATACCACATGTAACCTGATAGGAAATGAAGTCAGCAGGAAAGGGGCTGAGGCTCCTCTGTCCCCAGGGGCAGCTGGTGAGGCTCCGTCTTCCTCCTGCCACCATCTGCAAGGCTATCCCAGGGTGCTGGCAGGGATCCCTTCCCTGTTGCCCTCCGCATGTGGGATCCTGAGTGCTGCCAGGGCTGGGACATCGGGGATGTCCGCTGGGGCTGCTGCATGGCCGGAGAGGCACCAATTGCCTGTGCGCATGCATCTCCCCGAAGGAGATGCCTGTTCCCCTCCTGATGCTGTGGGTGTGCTCACTGAGCCAGTAGCTCCCTGCCAGGAGTCTGGTGCTGTCTTTCATGTCTTTTATCAGATCCATCCACTTTCAAAGAGTATTTAGACCTCAGTAGTGATGGAGCATCGGCCTGCTTGGAGATAGGAGTTTTTCCTGCAGTATGAGGACACAACAGTAACTGCGGGCAGGATACCATCGCTTGTGTTATCAGTAAAGCAGAATGGAAAAATCTGCCTTTGAACATACTCCCAGCTAGGTCCTCATTTGAATTAGAGATTTGCTTGGTGCAGTTGTTGGGAGGAGAAGAAAGACGGTTTTGAGCTCAAATCACTGACTGGTGTTCAGTCTGGCATGCGCAAGGCTGCTTGGGACACACTGGCTCTTGGAGCACGCTGCAGCTCGAGCTCTGAATGCCCCAGCAGGGGTTATGGGAACGTAGCCTGGCCAGGCTCATCTCGTGTGCTGCACTTGCCATGGGGCCCTGTCTGCGGGAGCAGCCGCCCCACGCCTGGCCATGATGCTTCACAGCAGCAAACGGGGTGAGAGCCAGGGGCAGAGCGGCTCCATGCACCATGCTCAGCCTGCAGCCAATGTGCCTGCTGCTGTGTAACGCAGCAGGATTCATCGGGCACAAGCCCCAGGCCTGTTTGCAGTGTTGGGTTTTGATCTCTCTGACCTTCAAACACAGCCCAGGCATTTGTGGCAGAAGCAAGGTAAGGCACAGCACTTGTTGCAACCATCGGTTTTGATGGAGAACTGCAAAAAAAAACCGATTGCGGCTCTTCAGCCCTTTGTTTTCCTCCCCCCCAGGAGACAGCCCTGGAGTGCCATTTTGGGACAGACAGGACGTTCGAAGCCCGCTGGGTGAACTCCTCCGCTGTGGAGTGCGTCCACGTGCTGGTGAGTCGGGGGTGCAGCTGCCAGCCCCTGCTGTGCTGAGGGGCAGGACTGGAGGGCAGCAAGGGTCTTGCCCCCGAGCCCCCCACCCGGCAGCTGGGACCCTTCTTCCCCCCTCCCATCCTCCACTGCCAGCTGAAAAAAGCACAAACCAGGCTAACTTCCCCAACAAGAGGCTCTTTGCGCTTGCCGATGGCTGGAAGGGCGTTCACAGGTCGACGATGCTGTGTCTCGTGGATTATCTGCAGCAGCTTCAGTCCGTGCTCCACTGGGGTTTTGGGAAGGAGCTGCCTGTTTTACCTTTTTAAATGGGTTGAGTTCAGTAAAACAGACAGAAAAAAATTTGGCCACCTTCCAGTGTTGCTAATTCTGTTGCTCTATGTCCGAAATAGGATTTGGTCTGAGAAAATGCTCAGGCACTTACCAAAGAACGGTGTGCAGTTTTTGGAGGACAAAGTACACTTCGGAAATGCAGCAAACATTCGGGCTCCCACCTATGGGAATATTTAGAGTAGAGGCTGGAGAGGAGGCCTTCCCCATCCCGTCACCTGCAAAACCCTGTATTGTGGCTCAGCACTTGGCCAGGCTTTTAATTTTCCTGTCCGTTTCTACTAAAAATATCAGCAAACCAGAGCTCTGCTCTCACCACTGTGTGTACTGTGCCTGTTTGCCTTTTGTTGAGACCTCAGCAAACAATTAAGACAGAAAATACCCCTGCCTTTCTTTCTCAGCTACAGATGAGACTGTCCTGTACTGAGAAGAAGTGGTAAGAGGAGCATCAAGAGGAGCGTTAGTCAGTTTAGTGTGCGTATGTAACCTCGTATTTTACTAAATGTCCTCAGTTTTTGTTTATTTGTGTTTTCCTGCAGCTCCACACATCAGAAAAAAGCCATCTCTTCCCAGTAAACCTTCAGCTGAAGGACAGACCAGACAGATTTATCGACAGTCCAGAGATGATGACAGGTCTGATTTGAAAATATTTTTATTCTGCTCTCATCCGGTCAGCTTGAATGATTCTAAAATCCTGGCAAAGTTTACGGGTTCAGGAGAGAGATTGCGGCTCAGATGGGCACAGCCCTTTTCTTTCTCTCAGGCACATGCAGAAATTGTATTTACCCAGCCTCGCGTGCATGCAGACGTATGCAGAAACCAGGCAGACTCGCACCCGCAGACATCTACTTTACACCCAGGAAAACTCAAGCCCTGTCCTTGAGAGTGTTTCTGGCCTGCCGGCTCTCGGTCCCGGCAGCGCAGGGGGTTGTCCCGGGTCAGCAGAGGAATGCTTCCCAAGGAGATAAGGGGCGGGAAAGGGCCCTGCCGTGCGCTGTCCCAGGAGCATGGTATCCAGGTTCCTCATGCTGTAAAAATCGAGCATTTTTTTTTGTCCTGTGCTGAGAAAGAATAAAACGTGTAAACACATTTCACCCCTGGCCCGCTCTCTGTCTCTGGGAAGAATGCTTGGATTCTTAAAAAAGCCCATGCTACATCAGCAAATTAAGTGAGGAAAGCAAAAAGTCAGATGAAAAGCGCACCCAAACAAGGCATTTAGATAGGACAAGCCCAGCCCAGGCAGCAGAGCCAGTGCTTGCACAACAGCCTCCTCCCCCTGCCTGGTCTGGGCTCAGTGCTTCACCTAACTACATGCTACAGCTGCATGCAGCGTCTCTGGGCTCCTTTCCCTCTCACCAGTGTCAGTAATTTTGGTAGAAGGAACTGATCTACACTAGATGCAAAGGAGAGCTAGTTCCTTAAATGTGAGATTATCTTTGGAGGATAGCTGTAGTATGTGGAGGGACATTAACGCCATCAGTCACTGACCCAGGTTAAAAACGTTTCCTGGTATTAAATCCCAGCATGTAAAGGAGACGCATCTTGCAAAGCACTCCACATGGGTGGAGTAATTTTTGAAACACATGCATAGGCCAAGCATGAGCCATTATTTCCTTGCAGAAAGGAGAGGGTATCAGTGTTTTTAAGGTACAGAGGTAACCCGGGAAGAGGGGTAGGACATTTGAGCTAAGATCATGTTGATTGCAACAGAAGATTCTTAATTCTAAACATGAGCATTACTGGGAGCTTGGAAGACAGTGCAGAGTGTGAAATCCACATCTCCTCCTGCAGGAAAAAGAGTTGACTTCTGTGGCCCGTGTTTACTCAGTTTGAATTTGCCAGAATATTTTGAGATCCTGTGGGAGTGCTACAGCTTTCTGGCTCCTCCTTGCCTTGAGCAGATTGGTGCAGTTGAATTAGGGAGGCTTACTTGCTAGCAGAGACAAAGAGCTGCTTGGCCAATTATAAATGTGTATATCTTTTATTCTGTCCTTAATGGAATTACTGTTATTTTCCAGTATTTCCCAATATTTATTAGCTTTTCTTGTAAACTGTGTTTCGGTAGATCACTGAAGGAATCACAGCTCATTGCTGTTGGGTGGAAAGCCAACACATGTAACTCACTGGTAGACACAAAACTCAGTGAAGTAAGCTCAGTTTTTTTGTGGAGCATGGCAGAGTTCCTCAGTGCCAGTGACGCTTTGTTAGGATGAGACAGACAGACCGTTGAAGGCTGAGGGACTCGTTAGTTGTTTATGAAGCACTTTGAGATCCTCCTGTGAACAAAGTGTCAAACGTGACTGTTTCTTTATTTTATGTTCTCCTGCAAACTCTCCTCTGGGGAAAAGGGTGTGAAAGCAACGTTTCCTGAATGTTTCTGGCTGTTTATCTCAGCGGATGCCCACACTCCAGTGGCAGCAGGCTTTGGGCTGGAAAGGAAATGTAACCTAGGGCACCAGCTAATGAAGAGGTGAAAGCCTTGTAGGAAAATGATTTGGAAGCTGAGCTGAGCAGATCTGAAGGGAGAAATTGATGAAGAGAGCCCGTGGTCACCAGGGGGAAGGAAAGGGAATGTAAACATTGTACAAAGCATTGTAACAATCACATTTGTGTCCCAGAGTATGGAAGCAATGTGATTGCTTTGCTAACAGGATGAAGCCAGCTTTGCCAAGCAGCTTCCCATGTGGATGCTGAGAATTGGAAACATGTAGCACAAATTGACAAAAGGTTCCGAGTTTGGGTGGTGTTTGTTTTTCAAGGGGGGAAAAAAAAGAGGAAAAGAAAGTGCTAAATTATATTGCAGTGAGAAAAAGCACCCAGTCCTTCTGGGAAATCTTCAGGATAGCAGCCAAACACTGCCTCATCTTTGCTGAACATACAAGCGCTTCTGCTATTCCACTGGATTTGGGCTGTTACTTGGATTAATATAGCCATGGGGGGTGTGTGTTAGACTGCCTAAATCTAAGCGAAGCTATGGAAGTGTCTGGCCCAGGAGCTCACTTTTCTGTTGTCTCTTGTGGTCTAGTGGAGGTGTACAACTGTGGGACTGGAAGCGCTGACTGCTCGCAGTGCCTGGGCAGAGAGGACCTGGGACACCGCTGTGTCTGGAGCGAGAGCAGCTCCAGCTGCAGGCTGAGCACCGAGTCCCCCCAGATCTCAGACATGTGCCCAGCTCCCGAGATTAAGAAGGTGAGACTCGAATGCAGTGTGGAGGGCGGGTGTGGCAGGGCAGGCAGTGGCTGTGCTGTCCCAGGCCAGGCGACAGACGAGGAGCCATTCTGTATCCCTGACAAAAGGCAAGGTCAAGACCAGTGCTGAATTATTCACTGACTTTTTGTGCTGTTAAGTCACCCGAAAGTATATGCCAAAGGCATCTCGCTAGTGACAAGATCCAATCTTCATCATGTTATTGGGAAAAACAACAGCACAATCAAAATGTGCTAGGGGTCCTGGGGTTGATAAAATCAAGAAAGATTTGTAGGAACAGCTGAAGGATTCTTATTAGAAATAGCACTTATTGGTATATAGCTGAAAGGTGAACGTGAGCCCTATCTCCAAACGCATGTGCTCTGCAGTTCTGCTGAGATTAACAGTGGCAGAGGGACCTTTTGGCATTATGCATTTTGAAACAAGTTTTATTTAAATTGCAGTTGAATTAATGTTTGAGGGGGCATTTGGATCTGGAGTTCTGCTTAGATGTATGCTATGAGCCAACAAATTTGTCCCTGATGAGTAGCAAAGAAAGTATATGGAGCAAATCTTAAAACAAGCTCACTGGGAACGGAGACGAGGCTGGAGTGGGAAAACAGCCCTTGCAATTTTTTCAAAATTGGCAAAGATCTGGTGTCTCTGTTCTTCAGGAGGCATGTAGTGATACCTGCTTAAAATCCACACACTGTAACACTATGTGGACGGGCTGCAGGATCCCCACTGTCTGCCTATTCCCTATTACGGGAGAGAGCTGCTCCCCCATGAGCCACTCCTTCCCCAATACATATCAAGTGTTATCTGCACCTTGCCAGAAAATAATGGAAGGAAACCACAGTTCAGGTTGCAGAGCGCCACAGCTCTGTTGCTATTTCCTTAGCAAATAGTAGATGGTAAATCTGAATCCTCTGGTATCTTGGCCATGCTCCAGGTCACAGAACCCCTTTTTTTTTGTTGTTTTTGTCCTGAAAGACCCTGCTCTGTTCAGGACAGCCCTTAAAAATGTGGTGGCAGGGCTGTCTCTTTCCAGTGCGCTGGCATCCTTCCTCTAGGTTTCCGCGTCGCTGGGTTTGTCTCTCACCACCTCTGTTTGAAGCTGCTGTGTGGAGAGAAGGGATGATGTTTCACCCCAGATGTGCTTGCGGCTGGAGTAACCCCTGGCCAAGCCCCGGCACCAAAGCCAGCCCACGGCGTGACCCCTCGTTTACAAATCTGCAGCGCAGGGCCCCTGGTGCCAGGCATGCCGCAGGGCAGCCGTGGCATGAGCAGCAGGTCCTCCCTCGTGGGAGGCCAAGCGGGACCTCGACACAGGCACAGGGACAGCTCAGGGGCTGAAGCAAGAAGCTTCTGGTGGTTCGCCTCCAACCTCTCCCTTGGTGCCAGCAGATCGAGCCACTGCGCGGGCCGCTGGAGGGGGGCACCCTGCTGACCATCCGAGGGAGGAACCTGGGCCGCCGCTTCAGCGACATCCGCGGCGCTGTCAGGATAGGGAGCGTGCCCTGCGCGCCGCTGCCGCACAGATACGTCGTCTCTGAGGCGTGAGTGTGGGACAAGCTGGGGAGGGGATGGTGTGGGGTGGGATGGGACACGGTGGGCCCTTCACCCTCTCCAGCTGGCCGGCTCCTCACCAACTTTGGGAGGGCTTGGGGCACGGTGCACGAGGCATGGGGCAGGGCGGCAGCCGGGCTGGGAGCAGCCCCCGGCGCCTGCCAGGCCCCGTCTGCAGCCAGGGTTCTGCCTGGCTCTGCTGGGGCGAGGTGGCTTCTGCACCCGTGCCCGCCTGCGAACCCCCCTCCTTCTGGCCTGCAGGATCGTGTGCCAGACCGGAGAGGCTCCGGAGGTGTTTTCTGATGTGGTAACTGTTAACGTCAGCCGGGAAGGAAAGTCCAAGGAGAGATACTCCTACGTGGTGAGTGACTGCCTACTGGATGCTTCTTCGGTGACTCTCATGTTTATGTGCCTCATACCCCTTAAAAAAATCCTAGAGCCCTCAGGCCCCCCGTTGGCTTAGGAAAGAGGATCTATGAGAAAACTTGTCAGAGTCTTTGAAGAGCAGATGAAGTTTTCTCTTACCTTTAGCTACCTGAACAATGTCTAGCAAATGCAAGCTTGAGAGCAAGAAGCAGGATTGCAGCCAAGGTGTTATGGCACACAATTTGCATCAAGAAACCTAGCTTCCAGTCTCAACTCTTGAAATGTTTTTTCACTTATCCTACTTGTATTTCTGCTTCTCCTGCTATAAAAAGGAGTTCATTTTTCTTCCTCTCCTTTTGCTAAAGTGCCATTATGACCTGTGAGATTTTATGCGAATCGCAAAGTCTCTTCTTGCTATGTAAGTTATGTACCATGAACTCACACTGTTTAGAACTGATGGTTTTTGCTGCAGAGATTGTCTTAGTTTTTGCATGAGAATCCTGTGTAGGGATTAGACTTGAGCTAACCCCGTGTCATTATGAAAAGAAAAGCCCTTTATAGCTTTGCACTGTGCCATTGCACAGAGATGACTTTAGTCTCTGTAAACCTAAAAGAAATCCATGCAGCTCTTCTCTTTCCTACAAGCACCCTCATCTCTGGCTAGACGCTATTCACGAGTAGCCCCATGCATCCAGGGCCAACACAACAGGGTGGGTGCCGAGGGCATGCTGTTTACTTGGAGTCTTTGTGCTTATGCTGTTGCTTTTTCTGGAGAAGAATAGACTATACTGCAGTCTAGTGGCTTGAAAGAAGACTTGAACCCCAGGAAATGACATTCGATTCCTGGTAGCTATTGTGAAGAATTTAAGACAGGATCAATGAGCTCCATCCCCCCACCCTTGTAGCTGATTGCCTGGTAGGTATTTAGGTTGACACAGGCACAGCCCTTCCAGTGTTCTGTAGCAGAGCCAAGGCTGGCAGCACCCATCAAGGAGGGACCTGGCGAGGGGAAGGGCATTGCCAGGGTTGGCTCAGCACTACTTCCTGGGAGGGTGTTTGCTTTGGTACCCATTCCCAGCTTCCAGTTCATGTTCACATCCAAAATATTTAAGAGGTCCTGCAGTGTGGAGTGGAACAAGGTAGAAATGGGGTATGACCCAGTACAGACCTTGGGTTTGGGATTTCTGGTGCATGAGTCATCAGGATATGTGTGTTGCCTCCAGAAAAGGAGTCACATCACCTGCTGCAGGGCCAATTGTCCTGTTAACAAAGAGAAGGACCTGAAGAATGGAAAAAGGCTCAACAGCTTCTTAGCATCCAAGGAAAAGCCCTCTCAGGAAACACCTGTAAAAACACCAGCACTAAAGAAACTAAGAAAAGCAAAAGCCAGTCTCTGAATGTGAACCAAGTCTGTGCCAGCTCCTCGCAGGCTTATGGCAAAGGCTCCCCTTCCTGGGGAGCAGGGAGAGATGTTTCTGCTCAAGTGCCACAGCAGCAAGCTGTCTTGTGTCTGTTCATCTCAGCCTGGTCAGCCTTCTTCTCAGCAAAGCTTGAAAACAGATGAGATGATGCCTTGCTGTGTGAGCATGTTGGGGGAGTGAAGCTGCACCACGTGTAGCTGCTGTCACCTTCCACACTGGGACTTCCACACCGCTTGCAAATGAAGCAATGTTGTCAGATTTCTTGGTTCTCTTCTTAGGTAAAATGATCTGAAAATAGAGTAGGCTCCATCACATAAGGCTGGTGTCAGTGAGACCTGAAGGTGAGCGTTAATATCAGTTAACCTGAAAAACTTTATAAGACTTTTAGAACAGCCTTTGCAAAGAAGTACTGATCCTTCGTAGAATAACAAATATTGTTTGTGTGCAATGTTCATCGAAGTTGCTATTAGACATCTAGGAGAGACAGTTTGGCTGTAACTCCTGAGGAGAAGGGAGAAATGTGTTCCAGAGACTTTTCCAGGACATTATAGCAGGATATAGATAAGCTGAATTTGCCTAATAAGCTGAATTTGCAAAGGTTGCGATGGAAGCGATGAATGCGGGCAGTATACTGAGAGCAGTAGCCACTGGCTGTTGCTGAGGAGAAGAGCTGGAGGGCTTTGGGAACATGAATAATCCTCTCTGTTGCTGTTGTAACTGTGCTGTTGAATACATAGGTTAGTGGCCAAGGGCAGGAGACAGCTGCCTACAGACACTCAGAGAAATACAAATTAACAAACAAATCCTGTGGAAATGGGTAACAAACAGAAACAACAGAGAAAATGGCTGTGGAGGAATAAAAGCAGTATGAGTGTAGGACAAGGGCAAGGATAGCTATTAATAAGCATGTTTATGCAGCTGAGATTGACAGGGAGGCACATCAGCACCAGGCGGTGCGAAGCAGCTTACCCACGTGTACTTCAGCCAGCCTCTGGGTGATTTTGTTCTCTGCAGCTGCAGGAGGATGGGCCATAGCAGTGGGCAGGCTGCAGCCACGCTCTGCATCTCTGCAGGTCTGGTGCCTCCAGGGTTCTGTGGTGTTTGACAGGGAATTACCAAGTCCTTTATGGAAGGGTCTTGAAGCAATTATTTGCTATGCCTTCAGTGTTCTATCCAAAATGGAGCAGGAAGGTTGCCCAGAAGACTCTCTTGGGGTGCTCTGTGTAGCGACATGAGGGCTCAGCGCTGTGTTAGTCATCAGAGCCTCAGGCTCATGAATCTCAGGGAGATTTCCAGGGGCTGCAAATGCAGATAACATACATGGTGATTTCTGCTGAAAATGGTGAGAGACTAAGTAACTTCCCCCTTAGTTCCTGTTGCCTCAAGAGACTGGAGTTTGAAGCTTCCTTAAGAAGGAGTTTGATATTCAATTATCTAGACCCAGGTGTCTGTTTTCACAGATCTCAAGGCCATCATCCAGCAGGGCTTTAGCATTAGCTTTGCATTCAGGAGGAAATGGATGTGGAAGGACAGAAATGGTGGGAGTTGTAATGAATGAGAAATTTCCCACCCTGATGGATCTTGAGTTGCTGCCTCCCAGTTCTGGACTCTGCGTTGGAAATCTCAAGGGATTGGTGGCATCCTGGGCTCCAGTTTGCACTCGTGTCATTTATAGCCAGAATTTAGGGACTGTTGAGAGTCACAGAGTTTATATGCAGTCTCACTCCTCAGCACTTGTGCCTCTCCCCTTGCTCTGAAACCAAGCCAGCAAAAGCTTTTGCCGTGTTGGTGTTTGAAAACCTCACAATGCTGGATACTTAAATTTACTGCGGCAATTCCCATGTGCACTCTGGAGTACCTGATTTTGAATTTACCAGGCTAGAAAACAATTAAGTTCTCCCTCTATTTTTAGCTTCCTGTGGTGCAGTCCATAGCTCCCCCGAACGGCCCAAAGGCTGGAGGAACCAGAGTGACCATCAGAGGCAGCAGGCTGGACGTTGGCTCTGAGCTCCGCGTCCTTGTCAACGGCTCCAGGCAGTGCACGGACCTCAGGTGGGGATGGCTCTGCGGGCTGGCGCTCGGACCTCGCTGTTGTCAGCTAGTGATAAGAGCTGGAGCGTTAGACAGATGATGTTGTCCCCAGCAGAGCCGGGTGGTGGGTGGTGGGTGGTGGGCACTGCATGCGGCTGCTGGCCTTGGAGCTAGCGCAGCATCCCGACCAGCCCCTTGCCTGCCGCCCTCTCCATCCCAGCACCCCACCAGCCCCGTGTCCGTGGGGCGGAGGCGCAGAGCTGCGGTGCAGCTGCTGGCAGTGGGGTGGGGCGAGCGTCCCTGGCAAAGCGCCTGTGTTGGTGTTGCTGCGACGTGGTGGCTGTGGCCAGCAGCAAAGTGGTTCTCATGCCGGATTCACAGTGGTGCTGGGCCCCTCGGGTGGTTTGGGATCGGGATTGAAACCCTGGGAGTGAAGCAGACACAGGCTTTGTTCCCATGTCTGCTGGAGGTAGAAGGCACCTGCCCAGCCAGGGTCCTGCTTCTGCCACAGCCCTCCGGTGGGAAGACAACCCTCCTCATACAGGCTCCTGTGCTGCCCGTGTGGAGAAGTAGGAGCCTGCCCTTTTCTGTTGACTATATGGGAAATCAGTCTGGCAGCCTGGGATAGTGTATGATTAGAATTGTTCATTTGTGGGTAATATAACTGGTGGGCAGTTGGCATGTGACTCGACACTCCGTGCCTGTCTGCCGACCGCCTCGCTTCCAGGGGAGCTCAGGTCGGTGGTGCCTGGCTCCCCCGCGCTGCAGCATGCCCTGCCTTCCCCTGTGCAGCCGCAATGACAGCACCATCACCTGCACCATGCCATCTGCCGAGCTCACCACGGCTGTGAGAGTCTGCGTCCAGTTCGAGAACAGGTCTTGTGCCAGCTACAACATCACGTTCAAGTATGAGAAGAACCCGATTATAACCGACATCAACCCCAAAAAGAGCCAGATCAGGTGAGATCTCCCCTCCAGCAGAGGCAGCCAAGTTTGCCATTGGTGTCCATCCTTTCGTGGCTCTTGTTGAAATCAGCCTCTTAATTTTGCTGGATGCAAATGTGAACATTGCGGTCTCATCAAAGTGCAGAGCTAAGTGGAGTATCCTGATGTGGCCCACTGCAGGCAATGTGAGCTCTCTCTGTGTTTCAAGCCACCCAGACACAGAGCAGCTTCTGAGCAAACCCCATGTCCAGAGCCCCAGAAGTATTAAAATGCAGCCAGGAGGCAGGGTGTGCAATCTGGGCCCTGTGGCGTGCTGTTCAGCATCACAACTTCCATTTCAGAGCAAACTCCCGTCTGCATCTGCCTGCAAAGGAGAGGGTTGGCTCCAGGCTGGGAGGAGGGTCTTGCAGGCAGAAAGGGGTTTTCTCAGCCCTGGGGCCTGACCCATTGCCTCGCAGGCAGGTATGAAAGGGGCACTGCAGGGCACCCAGCTCTGGAGTAGAAGAGGTCTCTTGCACCAAGGCTGGCTGTAGCTCATTTCAGTGCATATGGGACATGGAAAAAATCAGCCTTGATAACTGTACTGTCTGCACCTGGTAGGTGCTTTAGGGAGTTTCAGATGGGGGCTGTATGAGACCCCAAAGATTTTTCTTGGCAATAAAACTGCTGAAGGGTAGCTGAGATTTGCTATTATGGTGTTCAGCATTCCCCGAGGCCACCATATTTCATTTTTAAAGCGTGTTGCTTTTAATTTCACATTTCTCCATGGAGCTCTCAGGCTGCTGTTCCTTTGGTGAAATCCCACCTTCCTCAGCTGTGGAGCCTGGCAAACCTAAGGCTGACCAAGAAATCTGAGAATCCAGCGCTGGTGCCTCCAGGACAGCAGTGAAGGCAGCACGCTCAGGGCGCGAGCATGCAGCAGACTCCAATGATCTGCTCCCCTTGGAGCAAAGCTGTGTCTCGGCATTCCCAAACGCAGAGCCAAAGATGCAGGCTGTGGGAAAGTTAATAACAAGGCACAGCCGTGACTCAGCCAACCTCAGCTCCCAGCCGGCTTGCAAACTATGCTGAGTGGCAAGAGCTGTATCTAAACACAGAGACAGTGGAAGAATGTCACTGCCCACAGTCAAAAGGGAAACCACCAGGGTATTTCTCCATCACCTTAGTCTGCTTTCTTAGTATTTACATCAGTCTCCAAATTTCAGACCACTGAGAGACAGCAGCCTCTCTCTTCAGACTGCCTGGTCACTGATGTGTTCTGACTGCTCTGTTGTGTTGCTGGGGCACTGACTCTGAAAGGTCAATAGCTGTGTAAAAATGCAGCTGGATCTGATTTATATTAGATTTATCTTAAGATTGCTAAAATGATCTGTGCAAGCAAAGTTTAAAACAGAACAGAAGTTGTAAACTAGTTTGCAGGTGTGACGGGCACTTAGTTAGAAACTTAGGTCTACATGGTAGTATCTACAGCACTGGAAGAGATTTCTTAGGGCCTTGGACCCAAACTCACTGAATATAGTGTGTTCTTGAGATAATAGGGTCTGTAAGTCCTGGCTGTTCCCTGACAGATACTTCAAATGTTGAGCATGATACCGAGAAAGGGGAAGGTAAATTCAGGGGATAGCTTGTTGTGGCTTAACCTGGCAGGCAGCACAGCACCACACTTTCCCGCTCAGTTTGCTCACTTCACTGCAGCAGGATGGGGGAGAGAATCAGAAAAAAAAAGTTAAAACTCAGGGGCTGAGATAATGACGGTTTAATAGGACAGAAAAGAAGGAATAAAATAGTAATAATAATAATATACAAAACAAGTGATGCACAATGCAATCGCTCACCACCTGCTGACCAGTGCCCAGCCAGTCCCCGAGCCCCCCTGCCAGCTCCCCCAGTCTGTAGTTCAGCATGGTGCGGAACATCCCTCTGGCCAGTTTGGGTGAGCTGTCCTGGCTCTGCCCCCTCCCAGCTTTCGTGCACCCCCAGCCTCCTTGCTGGCAAGGCAGTACGAGAAGCTGAAAAGTCCTTGACTTAGTGCAAGCACTCTTCTGCAACAACTAAACCATCAGTGTGTTATCTGCATTATTCTCATCCTAAATCCCAAACACAGCAACATGCCAGTTACTGTGAAGAAAATTAACTCTATCCCAGCTGAAACCAGGATACTTCTGCTGTCCAGAGCAGAAGAGCTGTTGCTTGCTCTCCACCCCTTGTTTTGCCTAGCAGTCTTGTATGTAGCAAGCCCTTTTGTTACCGTCACTAATTGGCTACACGTTGAGGCCCATATTTCACATTCCCCAGGCAGCAGAACCAAAACACAAAACAATTTTCACATTTTGATCTAAATCAGAAGTGACTGGGAGATGCAGAAGCCATGTCAACCTCACAGGGGTCTCTTCTCTCCCCAGGACTTAGAGTTCTTTGTGGGTCACTGTGGGGCAGGGACAGGGAATATCCCCTTGCTCTTTGCCATGTCAGAGGTTAACCTCTTACACCACTGGTGGCCCGGGCAATGTGCTTGTACCCTGGGCACGCAGAGGCAGGCTGCTCCTCTGGGCAAAGGGAGCAAAGGGAACAGTGTGCTGCAGGAAGAGATCGCCCCTTTCCATGAGGACAGCTGCTCCTCCTTCCTTCCCTTCTACCTCAGCAGCAGCGTAGATGCTTGTGGCAAGTAAGAGGAGGTCTTTGACTGTTGGGTTACATTTTCTGCTCACACAGCTGGGAGACATCCGTGGGAGAATGACAGGAGGTGAGACCCAGCCCTTGTGCCTCGATGCTGTGTGCTGGCATCAAGGCATCAAGAGCAACTCTTCTGCAATCACCCTCTCTTTTTTCCCTTGTCTTCAAAGCGGGGGCAGGATCATCACCCTGGAAGGAAGAGGCTTTGCGCTCGTCCAGAACGTGTCCATGGTGGTCCGTGGCATTGGCAGAGAGCAAACGGTGGGTGCCCTGCTCTATGTCACCCAGTAACTGGGAGCAGGGATGCATGCCCTGTGCCCAGCGACATTTGGGGTATGAAGATGAGCCTTAGTCCGTGCTGCAGATTGGGCTGGGAGCAAGGATGAAAACGTTATGATCCTTAGCCCAGCAGAGTGACAGGCCTAATTTATGCCCACGCAGTAATCATTGTTATCAACCATGTCCTTGGTGCTATCAGTGTGCTTGATGCTGAGCGGTGCCTGGGTGGGTGAGGGCACTCAGGATGCCTTTTTTGATGGATGTATTCTCACGTGCTTTCAGAGCTGTAAGGTTCACACTGACACTGTGATCACCTGCCCCTCTCCTGCTGCCTCCAACATCACTGCGGGGAGTAAACCTGCACCCGTCGATTTCTATCTCAATGGTCGCCTCTACACGGACGACCGCCCAGCTCTGGATGAGGAGATGTACCCAGAGGAGGCCCTGCACATCAGCAAGTTCAGCCTGGAGTACTATGCTGACCCCCAGTTCTTCACAGCCAAGAAGGAGAAGTGGATCAAGCACCACCCTGGCGAGCCCTTGACACTGGTTATACACGTAAGGGAGTGGTATTTACAGCTCTGCTTCTTCAGTGGCGTTGCTGTCCCTCACCGGGAAGCTTTTCAGCCTAATGGAGGACTAGTACAGTGTCTGTCCACAGCCCCAGTAAAGGTGGTAGATGAGGGTGGGAGAGGCAGGAGTTGTGCACAGGCAGGCAGCTCATGCTTAGCCTGCCGCGCCTGCCTCCTGTTCACCAGGAGATGCAGCCTGTCCGGCGATGCTTTTTGAGGCATCACAACAGAGAGCTGTGCTTGAAGGATGTAATAGCAAGCAGCTAAATAAAATGCCAGATACGTGAAAAAGAACAATAATGTACTGGCGTGAAATCAGGCAGGTACTCCAGAAGGTCCTGACAATAGATATTTATTCCTGCAGAAGCAAGTCATGCATTCTTCTGTTTTGGCTGCTGCTATCAGCTCAGTTAACAAGGAAGTCGGGGTACAGCAATTCAGAGTGGCTTGTACAATGTGCAGCACTAATTCAAAGGCCATTGTTCACTGCAGGATATCCTCACTGGTTGCAACGTGCTTCAGAAGCACACTCCCCCTTTCTCAGGCCCTGCAGTCACATCCCCTCGCTGTCTCCTGTGTTGTACATCCTTCCCCCTCCCAGGTGGATGCTCAGATCCTTATCTGCAGAGCTCAGCCAGGGTAGATCAAAGGCAGATTTTCCCAGGTTCCGAGAGGAGCTTGCTCGTCCCATGCACCATGCTGAGTGTGGAATGGGAAACAGGAAAATGGGGAATGGCTTAGTTCTGGGTTTCCTATGGAGTGCTGGAAAAATGTTCTCGGAGAGGGAGAGTGTTCCCAAGCCTGAAAAACAGCAGGGAATACAGAATGAAAAGCAGGAAAACCCACTGCAATTCCAACTGCTACTCTGGAGATTGTCATCCTGATTTTATTTTTGTCTTTAGAAAGAGCCTGACAACCTGGGCCTGGAAAGCAATGAGTACCAAGTGAAAATTGGTCTTATCTCATGCGAAATCCAGATTGTTTCAGACAAAGTCATTCACTGCTCTGTAAACGAGTCCCTGAGCACCTCGGAAAGACAGCTACCAGTGACGGTAAGTGCCAGAAGCCTTCAGGCTGCGCTTGCTAGGCAGAAGGGGTTGGTGCTGCATGCCCTGCGTGCCAGGGAGTCGGTCGTGAAGTCGCGGCTGGACAGAGCCGCTCACAGGCGGCCTGGCAGAAAGCCGCATGGACGGAAGGATGGACAAAACACGCTGTGCTTGCAGGTGTCTCAAGGCTTCCTTGTGTGGTGGGATGTAGGGCATGCTGAAGCTGCCCCAGGTCATGGAGGAGGGCTGCCATGCTCCCAGCCATTGGTCACGGGCAGTTGAACATTGAATTAATTTTGCTGTAATTTGTGAGCAGGAGATCTTCTCAGCTCTTGTAAGGCACTGTAAAATCCCACGCATGTGATTTTTTGTCACTTGCAGTAATTTTCTTTCTGGCCCTTGTGAGATGAGTTTGGGGTTTTCCACACAGTTTTCAGTCATCAGGCCTCCTATTGCCAGCAGAAGAGCTACAAGCGGAGATGAAGACCTGAACCTTACTGCTCTGCAACAAACCACTGGAGATGGGTGCCTGTGGTGAGCATGGGAGTACCCAGGCCTGGGTAGTTTCAGGGTTCTTCCCAGGGTCACCGTTACGTCACTGCAGAGAGCTTGGTATTCAGGACTGTCATTTGTCTTTAAGTGTCTGCAAAACTCCCAAAACCTTGTTACGGTCTTTTTTCCATAGAGGGCTTGACTTCCTGCTGTTCTTTCCCTCAGTTTCTCTCATTTCGTATGCAGCCCACTGCCATACAGGGATGTGGTTACAGCTCTTCATACTTGGAGAGGAAATGCCTCCATCTCCATGGTCTGGGAACTTGCATCCTCTCTCTCAGCTGAGGTTGTCCCTTTGATGGGTTAATATCAAGTGGGCAGAAGCTCATGGTGTGGGCAGGGGGAGGACGAGTGCAGAGGGATTTGGGGCAACTGTGGACTTGCACTGCCCAGAAGGTGAGCACAATGATGTAGCACCAGCTCACTGGTGAGGTTATCCAGCGTGCTGGTTGTGGTCTGTTGCATGTGAAATTCTGTTGCAAACTGGAAACATGGAAATGCAGAAGTAGCAGGATTTCCTAAGACATTTGAATGGAAATTTTAAATAGGGTAATTTTGGCTTTTAGTGAGAACTGAGAAACAGAGAAATCCCCTTGGGGAACAAAGGGAATTTATGAGTTTGCTAGTTTGGGGTTTGACGTAAATCATTCAGGGTAATGCCCCAGTAGATCCTTAGGAAGCAGGAGAATGATACCCAGCACTGAAGTATTGCATAGCTATTAAGTGTACCAACAGTGAGAGTGCAGCTAAATAATCAGCTTGCATTCATCTCTGTGTGCACTTACTAAACCTTCATGTGTGGTTTGAGTTATTGCCTGCTGGCCATTTCATAGGCAACAGCTGCCTTTATAACATACTTTTAATAGCTTTGGTAGCACGGGGCCAGATTTGCTCAATGGTTCCTACCTGATCTGCATCGCTGGCAGTTATCGGAGCCTGCAGAAGTCCCACCGGCTCACTGGCTGATGCAAATTCTTCTGGTGAGCTGAAATGCCTGCTGTGACTGCCCAGACTTTGTTGTAGAGCTCACATCTGCAGTGAGGGAAAACAGCCCTTCAGAGCATGTCCTGCTGTTGATCTCTGTTCCAGCCATGGTCCTGAGGGTGCCCGTTCCGTGGCCGTGCTCTTGGGCCATGACAGCGCCCACAGGTCGCACGGGCAGCAGGAGCTGCGTGGGGTGAAGCAGTGGTGCTGAGGAGGGGGCTTGTGCTTCAGGGGCTGCTGGGCAGCTCTCCTGGAGGGTGCTGGTGGGATGGGGCTCAGTTCCGGGCTGGCTTAGTCCTGGTGCTGCTTGTGTCGGTGTCCTGCCTGGCGCTGGCTGCCCCCACTGCGGCCTGGCCCATCTCTGCACCCACCCTGTGGTGGCCACAGGAAGTGTTGCCATTTAACGTTCAGCCTAATTAATTCCACTTACAAAAATTGTATTGAATAGACTGTCCAAATAAACAAGGGAAGGTTGCTGAGGCCTTCAACCCCTTTTTTTGTTCATTACCAAACCATTTAGACACAAACAGCAAGCATGGGATTTCTCCTCTGGCAAACATGAAAGGCTGAGTTATTGGAAATAAATGGCTCTGAAGGTAGGCAGGACTTGCCATGCTGCAGCGTTTCAGATGAAACAAGTGAAACCCTCGAGGCTGGGGTGCCGTGCACAGAACCTGCAGGCACTCGTGGCTCCATCTCACCCCAGCGCCTGGGCCCTGCCTGGGCATCGAGCGCAGCGTGGCGGCAGCACCCTCGCAAGGGCCGTCCTTTCTCCATCGCCTGCGCAGGGACCGGCACCCTGTCTCACGCCATGGATGTGGTGGGATGCCCTGCCTGTGGCACTGCATGGGCTGGGGTGCTGAGAGCTGTCTGCAGTGTAACCACAATGTACACCTTTCGTGGAGATGCTCCGTGACACAGATGTAGCTGTAAGATCATTCCATCTCTTCCCTACTTTCTCCTCCCTTCTTTCAATATTTTGTTCAAGTTTCTCTCACTTCCCATTTCTTTAGGGAAGTGAAACACATTTCCAGAAGCGAAAGATATGTAGTATCATGAGTTTTCCTTATCAGATGATGCTGTTGAACCCTTTCATCCCAGAAGTGTAGAGAACCTTTTATAAACAGCGCTGAGAAAACTTGCCAACCTGCCTGTGATGTGTGCTGGCCTCTTCCTTTATGGTGGTCAGGAGACCAGCGCCCTGAGCTTGAGCAGTTTGTGCTTGGTGCCACAAGCAGCGTGGATTGGGAGCAGAGCCAGCTCCTCCTGACGTTCAGTCCACTGCTTTAACCACAAGATCATTACTTGTCTCTGGTCGCATTATTATTTATTTTTGTTCCCTTACTTTATTTGTATTTCAAAAACTTTCAAGTTTCTTTACTCTCCTTTTCCTGAGCAGCAGCCGTTCTGCTTTTGGAGGAGAAAGGAGAGTGCAGCTGGGACTAAAAGGCTGTTCTGAGGCATAACAAAGTTGGATGATTAGTGAAAGTGATTTTCTAGTAACAGTATTATGGCAAGTACCGTATGCTACCGTCAGTTCTCTAGGACAGGGTTGCCTTGTGCTCTGGGCTGGGTATGGTGGGGCTGTGATGTGAGATGGAGCCTGCAGCTCTGCCCTCAAAGCCCTGCAGTGGCACTGTGAGGGGCACAGAGCCACAGCCTGCTGTGGGTCAGCCTTGGCTTTCCACCAGGGCTTACAGGAAAAGACTTGGGCTGCTTTGACACACACACAATCCCCATGGGCTGGCAGTGAAAGGCACAACCTGGCCTCCCTGAGAAGCCCAGTGGGCTGAGCCAGCAGGGCCAGCGTGTCCTTGGGTGAAGGTCTGCTGAGCGCTGCCCTGGGCCCTTCCTTGCTTGACCTCTGAGCCCCTTTGGTAACGTGCTGCTCAGCTCTTGCTTCTCCTTCCTCCTTGTCCCTCTCCAGATCCAAGTTGGAAAGTTCAACTACACAATTGCAATGCTGCACCTCGGGGGAGGAGAGACTGCAATCATCGTCTCCATTGTCATCTGCAGCATCTTGCTGGTTCTCTCTGTCGTAGGTAAGGGAACAGGATGATGTGTTTCCAGGCTATGTTGAGATTTTTTCTCTGTGCACGTGGAGAGGTGGAGATTGCTTGCTCATATGTTAGGAAACCTCTAAGTGCTGCAATTGAGCAGCATCTGAAACTGGTCTGGATGCAGCCAGTAGCCATTCTTCTTTGTGTGGGACCAAGCCAGCACCCAGGATCAAAGCTTCCTGCAGTGTGGAGCTTTTGCTGGGTGAATCCTTAGTTTAACACTTTTACTTGAGGCTGTGGTGTTTATAAATAACTTTACTCTTTTTCCCCAAACACTTCTTAATAGTATTGAGTAGCTACTATAACACAAAATAAAGAAGGGTGTGAGAAACTGATCTTGGACTCTTACCAGCATGAATAGGACTCACTCACAGTCATGGCTGTCACAGAGCAGAGGTCCATCTGACCCATCAGTAACAGACAGCGGCAGATGCCTGACAAAGAGTATAAAAAACAGAGCAAGCAGCCTTAGCTGCAGATCTAGAGCGGACATAACAGTCTGCTAACCTCACTGGAAGCTGCACAGTGCACCTGTGTCCTTTGGCTAGGGTATTTTTTCATCATGTGCCCAGAATAACTGTGCAGCCAGAAACCCATCATTTCACAGCAAATGAGGTGTTTCTAATAGGGATTTGATTTGTTTTTAATAAAAGTTACAATGCACACTACTTATTAAATGCACTACTAGTCATTACAAACATATTTCTGAAGGTACGGGAAGAATGTCAGACATGAACACTGTAATACAGGTAGTAAACCTCCTAAAATCAATATTCATTAATGGACTACATTAATATGCAATTGATCTGAATATAGACAGCCCAGAAATAAATTGAAGATGTCTGTGACAGCATGATCATTAAAGTCCAGCTGGTTTTACTTATTTACAGATAATTGACAGCTGCCTAATCAGTACCAGTTTTGTTATATGTGTTAAACCAACACTGAGTTTAGCTTTCTGCACCCACGTTAACAGAGGACCACTCTGGTCCAGCTTCAGCTGCTGTTAGCACCCTAGTCCAAGAGGCTTGTTCCTTTCCTCTCTTCCAGCTCTCTTTGTGTTTTGCACGAAGAGCCGCAGAGCAGAGCGCTACTGGCAGAAAACCCTGCTCCAGATGGAGGAGATGGAGTCACAGATCCGGGAGGAAATTCGCAAAGGTAAGTCGCCATGCTTGGGCACCATGGAGGAGCCAGGACTGGGAGGGAGATGTCAGAATAGCAGGGTTGAAGACATTCGCCTTCTTTGTAGAAATTTATAGAATTACTTATAGAAGAGTTTCTGTCATTGCCTTTGTGCTTCAGCAGGATTTGTGAATGAGGCTTAGTGGCTGGAAGTGTGGCTCTGCCCCTGTCTTGCTGCCTGACTTGGGCAAGCCACTTATCTCCAGTGCCACTGATTTCCCTGTCTCAGGGTTAGTGGCTCTCAGCCACATTGGAGGGTTGCTTGCAGGTCACACAAATCTTTAGTGTGCTTTATGATTAGGTACAACAAAACCGGCAACACGTTCCTGCTAGAGCAATGTGAGAAGTAAGGCAAGCGTCTGCATTTGCTGTCCACTAAGTACATGCTTCTGCCGTGAGCACTGAAATCCTTCTGCAGAAGCAGACTTCAGGGCTGGTCTCCGGAAGGCAGGGGAAATTTTTTCTCTGTGTGTGCTGCAGGGTGTGATGTATAGCACTGACAGGTAAACCCTGAAAGTAATCTGCTCCACAAGAAAACCCTGCTTCAGCCCACTCAAGGGAGAAGGCTCAAGAAGGCAGAAGAGACAAGCAATGCATTTCAGTGCCAGCCTGCCTGCTCTCTGTCTCGGCTGGTAGATTATCAGCACTCTTACCATCTGCGGGTCTCTTTGCCTAAGGTTTTGCTGAGCTGCAGACAGACATGACAGACCTGACCAAGGAGCTGAACCGCAGCCAAGGGATCCCGTTCCTAGAGTACAAGCACTTTGTCACTCGGACCTTCTTTCCCAAGGTAAGGCAATACCACATTTCACAGGCACCTAATCACACCCAATTTCTTCCTAACCAGAACAGGGCTCTGCTCTCCCTCTGCCAGAGTTATTACAGTGTAACAAAATCATTCCACTGTCAAATATGCAGTTGTCATGTATTTCAGCCCTAATTATTATCAAAAGTGGAGCCACAGCTCCCAGGGTGTGAAGTAAGGTCAGACTTGCTCAGCACATGACCGGAGCCTGGCGGAGCTAGAAGGCAGACGAGGCATGGGTCTGGGAGTTGTGCTAGCTCACCGGTTTGGTGCCACTGGATGCCCTCCTCTGGAAGCAGCATCTCTCACATGAGGAGACAGTGCTGGGGACACCCCTTTGTTCCCAGTGGCTCCAGTTTTACCCTGCTGTCTGTTGAGAGGAAGCTGAAGGGCGTCTCCCGTCAGTGCTCAGGGAAAGGTGGCTTTTTGTTCCACACAGCTTGCCACCGAGAATTTCCAGCTGCGCTGCCAGTTCTCAGAGCTCATTAGATGTCTCTGTCTCTCCTTCTGGCTCCTCTCCGCCAGTGACTGGGCTTACAGTGCCCCCAGTAAGATGCCCCTTGGGCATGCAGGCTGGGTCTGTCTACCCACAGCCCTCCTCCAGGCAGCACCAGACGTGACAATGCCGTAATTCCCATCACCAGCTGCTCTGCCGCATTGCTGTGTGCTGCTAACCGCTGCTGTATTTCACCCCTGAGGCTGGTGCGTTTCGGTGGTGAGGAGTGAGAGGATGATTTATGACTGCAGAGTGTTTCATTAGTAGTTATTACTCAGGTTTTTAAGTTATCCAGTCTCTATACATCTAGGCACACTAGACTCTCTAAGATTCAGGCTGCTATATGAATGTTAGAGATTTAAACGTTTTTCCCATCTGTTTCAAAAGTTACATATGTTAAGACATCCAGTACTTCTCTATTTTGACTTACTCTCCTATTATGCTTTCTCTTCTGGGATTTTCTAGCTGTCACATAAGTCTATTTGCAGTCTCCCTACCCTAACAGCCTTGTGTCTGCTCAGACATCTGCCTCCCCCCCACTCCTGTGGTGTTTGCTCATTCAAGAGGCTCTTGCAAAGTGTTTAAAGGCTTCATAAACCATTCCAATGCATTTCTTCATAATGGGTGGTCTTCAGTGCCGATGACATTTCTCTCCACCTCATTCCCTTGTGGTGTGTGGCACATGAGGAGGTCTCTGGCCTGGCTCAGCTGCCCTCTGCTAATGCTGTGTTTGGTTGCAGTGTTCCTCGCTGTATGAGGAGTGCTACATTCTGCCTTCCCAGCAGCTCAGCTCCCAGGTGGGGTCCCAGGTCCAAGAAACTCATCCGCTCCTGGTGGGGGAATGGAAAGTGAGTAACCCACTAACAAAACAAATGTTCTTGAGTGTTTGCTAACCATACTCACATGTGTTGACAGTACCATGCATTTTCTTGTGGTGTGTGGAAAATGCTCGATCACTCAAAACAATTAACACATACCAGCACCGGATCAGCTTTTACTGATTGGAGAAGATAGATCTGTGAAATTCTGCTCTCACATGAAGAAGCTCTGCCCGAAGATCCTCCCCAGCTTCACTGTGGGCTTTCTTCCCAGGTGTACCATATTGTATGTCACTTCAGTTCTGTACACAGTTCATCATAAATGAAATTAGTCCCACGTGGGGACTCAGTAAAAGCCGTTATCCCATAGCTGGGTTTTGTGTGAACAAGAAATCATGAACTGAAGAATCAGAGTGTCTTTAGGTTGGAAGGGATATCTGCTTAAAGCAGCTCCAACTAGATCAGGTTGCTGAGGGCCTTGTCCAGCTGATTGTGAAATATCTTCAAGGATGGAAATCCCACTGCCCCTTGGGGCTCCTGTTTCAGTGCCGGATGGCCTTAAAGGTGAAAACTTTCTTCGTAATATGTAATCAATGTCCCGTGCTCTATCTGGTGTCCCTCGCCTCTCATCCTATCACTGTACCTACAGACAAGAGCATGGCTCTGTCTTATTTACCCTCCCATGGTGCAGTTGAAGGCCATAGTAAGTTATCCCCTTCACCACCTCTTCTTAAGGCTGAACAGCCTCAGGTCTCTCTGCCTCTCCTTGTACACTGTGTGCAACCGTCCCCTAATTGTTTTGGCAGCCCTCTGATGCACTTGCTTTTTTTTTTTTGTCAATGTCCATCTCAAAGGGAGGGGGCAAAACTGGGTACACTACTCCAGATGGTCTCACAAGTGCTGAACAGAGAGGAACAGTCACTGCCACTGGCCTGGTGGCCATGCTGCTTCTGATGCAGCCCAGGATGCAGTTGTGCCTTCACCACAGAAGCATGCTGTTGGCTAGTATAAGCAGAGGGAGTACAGGGCTCTCAGGACAGTACCTCTCTGCTCAGCAGGGACATCCTTGCAGTCAGGTAGGATGAAGGCTGGGAGAAAACAACAAGCAGTGTTTTTCTTACGCTGTTTTCTAATTTTTCTCCTTAGATCCCTGAAAACTGCAGACCCAATATGGAAGAAGGAATATCACTGTTCTCCACCTTGCTCAACAACAAGCACTTTCTCATTGTTTTTGTCCATGCTCTTGAGCAACAGAAGGACTTTGCTGTTAGAGACAGGTATGAGCTTCAAAAGACCATATGAAGAGCCACACAGGCAGCCAGCCTGTCTGAAGGGGGTATTCATGCCCTGCAGGAGGCTGGTGCTAGAGCCTTAGTAGCCTTGAGTGCTGCCTCATGGTCTCTGCTCTGAAAGGTGGCTGTATGGCTCCTGCTTTGCCCCAAGAGGTTGCTGAGGAGGGAGCTGTTGAGCATGTCACCTGTCCTATATGAACATTTTCTGTAGACCTGTGGCTTTTAGCCGCTGATCATTTAGGCTAAATTTGAACCAAAGACCTGGCAGCTGGGCAAGACAGATTGATCCCTAAACCATAAGTGATCCGGCCCCTGTCTAGAGACATGCATTTCACCTGAAGGTTGACTTACACTGGCATCCCACTTTTCTATTAGAAATGAATGGCCATAAACCTTCTCCATTACCCTGAAGAGCACCAAAAGGTGCAATGTGTGACCTGCTTGTGCAGTGTTTGTGTCCCTGAACAGTTGGCTTACTAGTAAGAGTGTGCAGGCTGACCTGAGGTCCTGCAGCGTTGAAAGAGGCTTTGAAGTTTAACACCATTGAGAGAGCTCATGAAAATTATCAGAAACACTGCCTTTGCGCTATTTTATGTTAATGATAGTTGTCAACTTAGTCTTCTTGTGTCAGTGCTTAAGTCATACACAATTCTATTCTTCAGGTGTAACTTGGCCTCTCTGCTTACTATTGCGCTGCATGGGAAACTGGAATATTACACCAGCATCATGAAGGACCTCCTGGTGGATCTAATTGATGCTTCAGCTTCCAAAAATCCCAAGCTGATGCTGAGGAGAACTGAATCTGTAGTGGAGAAGATGCTCACCAACTGGATGTCCATCTGCATGTACAGCTATCTCAGAGTAAGATAAACAGATCAGTACTGTTGTAGGTGCAGGTTTGGCATTGCCTGCAGGGGTAGCAAGGGACATGTCAGCTGAGGACCTAAATACTTGCCAGTTTTGCCAGTTGCCGTGTCACTAATGGTTGACAAACTCCAACAGATTGAAAGGTTCAAGTGTGAAAAAGCAACTGTGAGTTCGGCTGCTTCTCCATTTCTGCCTGGTAATTTGTTGTGATCAGACTTCATGGCAGGCTTCCTGGTGTGGCCTGCCTTTTGTAAGGCCAGAACACTAGCTAGCATTTGTTACCATGCTTGAGAAGAGATTCATAGGGGAATTGAAAAATAACCACAATGGCTCGAGGTTTTGGGAACAGTTCCAGTTATTTGTTGTTTTCCCTGCCCGGCTCACATAGCCTTACTGCTGGTTGCCAGCTAGTTCAGTATTTTGTCTCTAGTGCAAGAGCCCAGGAGGGGGTCGCGGCTCAGGGGCAGGAAGGCTGCTGAGCTGCCAGTGCCCACTTGTGTGTGGTGTTCCTCGCTCTGGACATGTCCTTGTGGTTCCACGCTGCCCAGACGAGTCTTAGCAGGAGATGGGGGATGTCTGTCCCAGAAGCCTGACTATCTTCCTACAGTAACCAAAAAGGAATATATTTGGCATCTCAGAGCATCTCCATCTGCTCAGTGCTTTATCTCCAATGCTTGCCAGTTCTGGTTGGAATTTCCCAGAAGAATTGAGCAATAACATAATTGATTCCACAGCAGCTAATTGGAGGACACCCCATTATATTCACAGGGGAAAGCCTAGAAAAGGCCTTTTGAAAAATCTCTTTTGCAAAGTGTTTGCTATAGCCACAGAAGCAATACCTCATTGTCTTTGTACATATCATGTCTTCTGAACCCAGATGATGATCACTTTTTCTTCTAAATCTTGTGGCTTTGTAGTTCTTAATCTTTCATTTTAGCTCGCATAATTATGCACCATAATGAAAGAAAAGTCACGGGAATGAAAAGGGATGGCTGTGCTGATGGAGCATGGCTTTCCAGCCTGTCAGAGAAGAAAAGAGTGAATTAGTGAATTTTTTTTAATCTTTAGTTTTTGTGCCTGTAGTTTAACCATTGGGGAGAAAAAGTGCTGATCTCTCCTTTTGGAGAGTGGAGCCCACATGTGAGGCATCTGATCCAGCTCCAGTTCTGCTAAAAATGGACATTGTGCAAGAAGGCTTTCTCAGGGGAAAAAAAAATAAAGAGGGAAGAAAGTCAAGTCTTATCACGTGGGCCTGAGGAAGCGGGCACGTTACAGAGCTAATTCATGGTGACGCAGCTCCCGAGCGCCTGTGCCACCACCCCCGTGGCACCTGGCGGGGAGGTGGCCCCAGCAGCAGGCCTCTCTGGGTGCCCGCCGCAGGGCCGGGGCCGGGGCCGGGGCTGCCCATGCAGAACGACACTGGTGCCCGCCGTCAGCTGAAGCCGCCCGGCCGCCTGCCTGCCACGGGCCTCAGGGTGGCATGGGCAGGCTGTCGGTGCAGTGCAGCCAGGGCCAGGTTGGTGGCATGCCACGGGCCGTGCTGCTGGGCTCGCTTGCCCGTGTCCAGCCTGCTCTGGCTGGAGCTAGTGCCTAGTGCTGGGCTCTGCGCCCCTCCTCGCTTTGTGTGCTCAGCCTGATGCTACAGCAGTCAGGACCATTGCTGCACCCCCTGGCGCAGCCTGTTCCCCATTTCTGAATGGCAAACGTTCACCGTAAGAGAGTGCAGTGAAGATTTGATTTCCAAGAGGCTTGTCCATCATGGGCTCCGCAGTGGAGGTGGGGGGCACAACTGGAGGAAAAGCTGCTGCCTGCTGACATGGGAAGAAGGGGATGGATGAGACAGAAATGTCTGGAGAGGCTTCTGTCCCTCCCTGGACGAGAGGGCTGCAAACAGACACGAGCCGCTGCTGTGCACAGGGATGGAGAGGTCCCAGCCCAGGGCCAGCAGCCTGAGCAGAGCCAGAGCCTTCCCTGCTGCAAAACCAAGTGTGGAGCCTCTGAAGCACCTCCCTGCATGAGCTGCTTTTAGCTCAAGAAAGCTATTTAAATATTAGCGATAGTCAAACACTCCCATGTGCCTTGCGTCCCTCCAGATCAAACTCTGTTGCCCTCAGAGAGGCATTCCTTGGTTAAAAAAAGAGGCTGCCCGCCTGCCTGCAGCACTGGGCTCTCAGACATGTGACGATGGGTCTGGTTCTCATTCCTGAATTATCCCCATTAATCACAACGTCTATTTGAAACAGCTGCTGCAAAGGTCCCTGCCGTTGTTCAGTGGAAAAATTCCAAGTGCTTGTATTTTCCCTTGTAAGTCAACTCTACATGCTCGAAACATTTGTTTTGTATTAATGCTCTGCCTAACAGTCCGTCCATTTGTGTTTTGGGGGAAAATGCTTTGAAGGAGCTGTCTTCAACTGGGAAGAAGTGGCAGGCCACAGTCACTCGTGGTTAAACATACGGAGGGCACCTGAAGGCAATGGAGTTACCACTTTGACAGGGTGAAATGCTTGCAGGAGATAGCATGAAGGAGTAGCGGGAGGCTTGCTCCTTGGGGTTGGAATTAGAAAGTGCTTGAAAACTTGCATCATTTACACAACTGTTGTAGATCTTGGATTCTGCAAAACTGTATGAGAAACACACATAAAATGATGGAAAAATGCTGAAAAGAGCCTTCCTTGTGCAATACCTTTGTACCATTTTGCCTAGCCCCTAACAGGATCAGGGGACTGGTAGCTAAATGAAAATTAAGGACCTGAAATACAGCACTTAGATCTGTGTCCAAATTTCCCAAAATTTTGCATGGGGGATGGAGCTGAGGTTTGGCACATTATGCAAATAGATAATCATCCTAAAATTAGCTGGCACCTGGGACAAGCAGCTGTTTACTGTGCTTTTCCCACCCCAGCCTCACCAAGACTTTTTGGAAATGACTGTAGCATGTTCCTGTGAGGACATCTCTAGTGACTGGTCAGCCTTGTTAGCAGGGCAGCAACATGTGAATCCAGTCTGCTCTGAATCTTTTCTTTTCCCAAGCATATAAAACCCAAGCCCTCCCACACTCATCATGTATGAAGGAGTTCAAGTAATGCCAGCCTAAACTGTGCTTTCCATTACTGTAAAGTTATTTGAGTGTCCTGGATAGCTTTAAGAGCCTGTAACAGTTCAGTCAAAAATGAAAATGAAGTCTCATTAAAATACATTCACAATAGGAGGAAAAAAAGGCCCCAGAGTGTGTTTTTTTAAAAGTAATTTTTGTCCTGAATCAGCACTGATCTCTTTTAGTTAAACTTCCTTTCTCCCAACTAGCCAAGTCCAAAGTCAGTTTTGATTTGTTTCCAGATGAATTTTCTGAACAATGCTTGAGGTTTCCAAGCTTGCCATTTTATCTCTCGTCCCTGCCTGCCAGCCCTTCTTTCCCCTCTTTGAAATTTGCTGTCTGATTAGCACTTTTGCAGATTTCCATAACATCCCACAGTTCCTGAGTCTGAAAGCCAAGAAGACAAACAGAAATAGTATCTAGCAGGCTGAGCACTGTAGTTTATTTCCTGTGAGGCGAGTCCTGAGAAAAGATCTTGTTCATTCACACTGCGGCAGGATTTGAAACACCCATTTCACCAGTTTCTCAGGCTGCCCCCTTTCCATCGAGTGTTTCCATTTGCAAGAAGGTGCCACATGATCAGTTTCGACCCATGCAGTGTCTGCTGGTTCCAGGCATTAAAGAGCCCTGGTATCAGCAGGACTGGCTCGGTTTTTATGTAGCGGTTCGCAGCACCCTCACTTCCCTCTGTGGCTGGAGCTGTGTCTAGGACCAGAGCTTCCCAAGGGGCACAGGGCAGGCTCCAAAAGCTGGCGCTGAATCTAGCCTCGGGGTCATCCTCACTGCGTGTTCGAGCACAAGCAGAGCTCCTGTTTGTGGCAGGGCTGTTGTTACGGTCTGTCAGCACCTCGTGCATGGGGTCAGTGTGGCAGCGTGCCAGTTTGCATCACACTAGTGATGCAAAGTAGTGCAACCTGGCGATGTCTCGGTGTCAATGTAATCCCTTTGCCTGTTGTCTCATAATCTTGCCTTTCTCTCAGAAACTAACTTTTCTTTGTGTCTTCTGACACTTTCTCCTCTCTGTTTGCAATCCTTGACTTCTCCTTAGCCACATGACTTCACGTGTCCCTCTCCTTTCTGGAAGCCATACCTTCCTCCATTTCAAGCACCAGCGACTCTGCTTCAGAGCACGTTTTGTGTTGTGTGCTCAGAAGGAGCATTGCAAGAAGTCATTAAACCCCAGCAGAAGGCCCAAGGAACTTCCCCATGTTCATAAAAAAAGTTGCCCTTGGAAAATAAAATGCACCATGGCACAGATGGCGCATGCCCACCTACAGCCCTGCTGCAGTGTCTTAATGTCAGTTGCTCTGAATGCAGCCGAATCAAAATTGACATCAAACTAATTGCTTTAGCAATTATAAGGCAATTAGAATAAAATAATCACCAAGTCTTAATTAAGAAGCAGATTGAACAGGATTTAGCAGCTCCTAGCTGAGAAATATCAAAATCATTTGATATCTGTTGTCTTGAGAAGGATTTCAGATGGCAGGAATGGTTGTGCAGGGGTGTGTGAGATGCTCGGATAGTACATAAATGTGCAATAATTTGCATTTGCCTCATTTGAAGGAAATTGCACATGAACATTAGGGAGAGTGGGATGTACTCCAGTACTGAAACGTTTCTTAAGAAAATTGCTTGTGTTTTACTTGCACATCAGTGTAACAGACATAAATGGATCAGAAATCTGGCATTAAACCGTGTAGCTGAACCGTGTCACAAATAGCTGGTCCCTATTATGCTTTTTGTTTTTACTGCAGCAGTGTCACAATTCACATCTATCCTATAAGACGAAGTTTGACAAATGTAAGGAGTGAAATGGTCTGTTTGATTGCCATCATGTGGGAACAGCTTGGTTGACCCTGATCCTTTCTCTTCTGCTGTGATCAAGGCTCTGCTGCGGTATGAGCAGTATGAACGCTGGTTCCCAGAGCCACAGGGTATGCACACAGTGGCCTTAGTCCCATGGATTCCAAGGGCAAACCAGGCAGCACAAAGAGAGGTTCAGCCAATACCTTTATGAGAAAGTTACGCATCCAGATGTCCCTCTAGATCTGGCTTTTGTGCACATCAGCCTCATTCCTTGTCCTGCAGAGTGCAATATGTTATACCGTATAGGCTCTGTCAGGCTGCAAGAAACATTGCTGTACAGGAGTATGCCAGATTCTTCCTGATGTTCATGTTTAATTTCCCATGTCAATTAATGTACATTTGTATTGTTGCCAAGCGTTGCGCGCGTATGTACCCATTGGCACAGCTGTGTTTGTGCCCCAGCCTTCTGAACAGTGACTAAGTCTCTGCCCATGATATAAAATGCTGGCATAGCCTTTTGGTGGTAGTTCACAACCTGCACTGCCTGTTGTAAAGTTGGATGGGGTACACTGAGGCTGACAATCACAGCTCATCCCCCCCCCCCCCCCCCCCCAAAAAAAATTGCCCATGGTTGCAGCCAGCTGCAGTGCCCACCTTCCTGTCTGCATTGCCATGTGGCCCGAGTCCGAGGGTTTCTGGGCAGCCTCTGAGAGGCTTGGAGAAGAGGTGCTGCAGGCATCCAGGAGCGATGGCCCTGAGCACCATGTGGGGTTGTAGAGCCAGGGGCGCTGGGGGGTTCGCTACCCCAGGGTCCCTGCAGAGCCTGCCCCATCTGTGCTGCCACCAGGTCCAGTTTGCTGACGTGGATTTCTCTCCCTTTCCCCAGGAGACAGTTGGCGAGCCATTCTTCCTGTTAATCTGTGCCATCAAGCAGCAGATTAACAAAGGCTCTATCGATGCCATCACGGGGAAAGCCAGGTACACCCTCAACGAGGAGTGGCTCCTGCGGGAGAACATTGAGGCGAAGCCGAGGGTGAGTATCCCCCCCCCAGCAGGGTGCGGTGAGGTAGCTGTGCCCGCGGGGGGCTCGTGCCCACACACGTGTGATACCCGTGTGAGTTATGCACTTGTGTGGGCACCTCGCTGATGCCTGGGCTCCTGGCTGTGGAGCAAGGCTTGTAATGACTGCTTGTTTTCATGTCCAGCCCGTGGTGGTTGTTGATGTGGTTAGATTAGGGGTGGAGGGGGGCAGGAAAATTTGTTCTGCCTTGTTCAAACTGTTGACAGAACCAGTTCACTACTACCAGCAAATCAGTGTCTTCACTACCAGTGAGAAGGTGCTGGCTATGGCCTTGCATCCTGGGCTGCGTGCAGGGTGTCACCACATGGTGCTGAAAAGCGGTTCTGCAAATTGCCTCCTGCAGCAACCAGGCAGAGCAGGGCTGTGTGTGGACTTCATTCCCTTCACTGCCTGACACATAATTCAGCAGACGCCTTTCCAGAGCCTGGGTCAAACCCTGCTTTCAATTACCTGGCATAAATCTGGAGCAGCTTCACTGAAGTCAGTGGGTTACCCCAGATGTGCATCACTGTAACTCAGAGCAGGTTCGAGCTCCACAGCCTCTCAGATTCCTGTTACCAATTGACCTGTAAATTTACAGCACAGACCAAGAGGGGTTAGCAGCAGGACGCAAAGTATTATCTTTCTCAGCAGAAATGGTAACTTCATAAGTCTGAGCAAGGAAGTACAGCTGCTTCCTACTTTGTTTGCAAGAAGAGAAGCAAAAGTATGAGCAGAGTGTGTTGGAGGAAGGCAAGCATCTGCAGGGCTAACTCACTGGCAATCCCCTGCATTGCTGGTAACCAAACCTCTGCTTTAAAAAACACCCACACAGTATACAAAGTGAAAATTCATCTTCATTTAATGCTATGGCAAAAATTGGACTCCATCTGTGCATTCACATTGTCATCACCAGGGGTGCTGGGTGTGTATCCTGATACTAGAAAGCAGTGTTTGCGAAGGAACCGGTAGGCTGTGAGAATCCCAGCCATCCATCTCACATTTACCGTATGTCCTTCTAAGAGGCAGCTGTGCTTAGATACAACAATGCTCCTGGCCTCTGCACAGCTTCCTGACCTGGGCTTGCAAATGAGGTAGCTAGCTGGCTTCAGAACTGCATTCCCAGCTAACCGAACGCACAGAGTGGCCCTCTGTTCGTACACACTGAGGAGAGGAGGACAGAAGCAGGAGGTAGCGCTGAGGCAGCCTTGGGATGAAGCCCCCAGCGGGCAGGTGGGCAGCGCTGTGCTCGTGACCTTTGGGTCTGCAGATCCTGTGCAAGGAGATGTCTGTGCTCTGCATCCCTCTCCTCGCTTGAGTGGCATGGGAGCATCTACCAAAGAGGAGAGGATTTTTTGTGGGAAGAGAGTCACTCTGGTTGCCCTGCAGCTTTCTGCTGTGACTATAGCAGAAGCAGGGCGTCCCCGAGGTCTGAGTGGTATCTGCAGCAGCCCACAGCCCCTTGCAGCTGATGATCCCACTGTTCAGTTACCTTCTCCAACAGGTTGTTGCATGCTGGGGGTGTTGAATACCCGAGTGGCATCAGACCCAGTATGCAGTGTGCTTAAAGATTGTTTAAACAGAGCAGCCTGGCCAATTGTGTTAGGAAGAGGCAGGGCAATGAGCCTTAGCAGCCCCATTAGTCGCTGGTCAGAGCCAAGAAGCTGAGAACACGGCTGGTGGCAGGGCTGAACTTCCCTCCCACCACACAGGAGGTCTCTGCGCACCAGGGCTCAGGCCCAGTAGTAAGGCAGCATGAAAGGAGGGTGCAGCGCTGCTCCCCACGTCCTCCTGGCTTCCTCAATAAATTCAGTCATAAATTAGCAGTTTTCACTAGCGGTAAAATGATTCTATGATTCTATGATAAAAATGTAGCTGACCACATCTGCTCAGCCTGACTTCCAGCAGTGCAGCGCCCAGCAGGCGGCAGCAAGAGCTGTGTGGTGCTGCAGCGCCGCGTGTCCGTGAGAGCCAGCAGAGCTGGGTAGGTTGCCGCTCCTCACTCCTAGCTTGGCCTCTGCCCGCAGAACCTCAACGTCTCTTTCCAAGGCTGTGGGATGGACTCCCTGAGCGTCAGGGCCATGGACACAGACACACTCAGCCAAGTGAAAGAGAAGATCCTGGAGGCCTTCTGCAAGAACGTCCCCTACTCCCAGTGGCCAAGGGTAGAAGACGTTGACCTTGGTAAGGAACGGCTGCGTTGGACAGGCCAGCCCCTACCGGCGGATGAAGGCGCTGATGTTGCACAGTAGCTCTTGGTGTCTGTCGGAGGGTGCTGGGTGGAGTAGCACTGGGAGAGGGCTGGCTCAAGACAGCCTTTTCCTGAGGACTGTCTTCAGGAATAAGTGATGGGACCAGATCCTGGTGGGCAGGAGGGAGCCATGTAACTGGAAAGGAGCTTTAGGAAAGCCCAAGGTGAGCAGAGGGGTGCTTGGACTTGCGTCCTTTGAAGCCCGTATTAGTAAACCCCAGAAGTGGTATTCTCTAAAACACTCTTGGGTCTGCACATGGCTCATTAATACGTGTCTCTCCATAAGCAGCCATAAATGAGCCCATGGGCTCCTACCTGTCCACGGGTTCAGTTGTGTTATTAATTTACCCAGTGGACAACTCCTCCTCCCAGAACTTAAGAAGAATCCAAGCCCAGTACTGTGAAGAGAAAACCACGCTGGCCTCAGTGCCTCCATGCCACACAACAGCTGGCACAAGGAGCCGCAAGGCGTGGAATTCAGCATAGTCGGTGCCGGGGGAGTCTTCCTGGGAGAACGCGCTGGGCTGGCGCAGTGCCCGGGTCGCGCTCCTCTCCCTGGTGCTCGTGGCACGTCCCCCGGCCATGACAGGCTCTGCCCCGTCAGGAGCCGCCACCGACCTTCGGTAGCCACGTGCACAGCCCCGCAGCGTCTCACCCGCACAGTGTGGTGCGAGGCAGGTGCCTCATGGCCCCGAGGGACCAGACAGGGACAGGGACTGGGGAGGGGTGCTCCTTACCAGTCCTGCTGAGCAGAGCCTTTGTCACCTCTCCCAGGGCCATCCAGTCCTGCATTAGTCCAGAGATCCCCTGCTTTGGGCTTAGCCCTGGAGGAGTGAAGCACACCTGCTTTAGTTGCAGAGAGCCCCGGAGGCCTTTGCAGTGGTGCTGTGCGGCGGACGTGTGCTGCCTGGCGTGGTGCCCGCCAGGAGCCCTCGGTCCTGCTGCGCCAGCCTCCTCCAGGCTGGGCACTCACTTCTCCCCTCTGTCTGCTCAGAGTGGTTTGCCACCAGCACCGACAGCTACATCCTGCGGGACCTCGACGACACCTCGGTGGTGGAGGACGGCAGGAAGAAGCTCAACACATTAGCACATTACAAGGTAAACCTGCCAGCGCTGCAGAAAAGCTTTGCTTCCTTGGAGCCTGCCTGGCCTCAGGGGCGAGCGGCAGTTCCTCCTCCAAAAACAGGATTATCAGAAACAAGCAGGAAGGTTGCCATAGCTCCAAGAGAGCTTCCGGGGAATAGACATCTGCCCTGGCGAGAAGCTCGTTAATATTGCAACACACTGAAACTAATTAAACACTCTTCATGCAAAACAAGTTATTACTGACAACAGAAAGAGGAGGAAAAAAAAAAAAGCTCCTATTCCCAATGGCCACCAGCTTGGCTGATTAGTATCACTCAGCTCTTGATCCATGCCCCTGCTGAAATCACTAGCACAATTGTCACTGCCTGCCCTGAGAGCAGAGGCTAGGGATGCCGCTGAGAAGAGGCCAAAAATTTGAGAAATGTGGCAAACCAAAATGTTCTCTTGACTAGTTTTCCTTTAAAACTAAACAAAACCAGAATTTTTTATTTGATTTCCCCATTCCTTGATACATTTGGAAGCATAATCCTCACTGCTCTGTAACAGTGCATGGAAAATCAAAAATGGAACTGAGTACTTATTAATTGTGTAACAGCAGTGCCACAGAGCCCCACTTCTGGCTCAGTGCCCTGCTGTGCTGAGAGCCAGATGCAGAACAAAGAGATGGTCCCTGCCCCAGTGAGTCCTCAGCCTGCATTTAGGTTCCTTCTCACTCCCTGGGAAAAGGCAAAGCAGTGTCTGCACAGCCCAACACTCTTTCTTTTTCAAATTACCTGGTGTCGACATGCCAAAAATTTATCTTGGGTACATATATTTGCCTGATTCCCATCATTTGAGAATGCCCCAACCTTGTATTTGCCCTTAAAAAAGCCTTTCCCAGTAGGGCAGCGCCATTATTACCAGTTCCCATGCAGGGGAGCAGGGGCAGGGCAGTCGCAGGGGTATGCTTGTGGCAGAGCAGCCGCTGCACCAGCATCCCCAGGCTTTGGGAGCTGCCCGGGTCCATCCCTGGCTGGCTGGGAGGTGCTGCCAGGGTGCTGTCACCATTAAATGTCTGCTCACCCCTTCCTCTGCAGATCCCTGAAGGGGCGTCACTGGCCATGAGCTTGTCGGACAAGAAGGATGCCACACTGAGCAGAGGTAGTATCTCCCTTCTCCTCCCCTGCTGCTGGTGGCGGGGCAGAGGCACTTGTGTGCATGGAGGGGCATCTCGGAGGTGATGCTGAGAGCTGGCTGCTGGGCCCCTTGCCCAGATGCTGCAGTGCAGCATGAGCCCATGTGGCGCTGGTGTTGGCAGCCCCTGCAGAGCACCACTTCCCGGAGGTGTGGGGCAGAGCTGGGCATCGCTCAGCTTCGTGCCTGGCGGCCGCTGAGTGTGAAGCTGCCGAGGGCAGGTCTTTGGATGCGTCTGTAGGTTTGTCTGCCTTTTTAAGGCTTGTCTGTCACTTGCAAAGATGGAAAAATCGACTGGGGTTTTGTGCCTCCTCTTGCTCTGTGGGAGACATTGAGGTCTGAGAAGTACGCATTTCTGATATACACATTGTGGGAGATGCAAGTGTATGTTGTTTGCTTTGTCATGTTTAAGTTCCCGATGTCATGTTTGTGTTTCTGGTTTAAAAAATTGTTTTCCAGTATCTTCCCCTCTCTGTTTGCCCAACCTTTAAGCTAAAGGTGTTTGAACCTTTCTTCTCACACGCTTGTTGGAGGTTTGCATTGAATCTGTGCTAACGCAGTGAAAGAAAAGTAAGAATCTGAAACCACAGGACTGAAAATCCCTTTCTCTCCCATGCTCAGTTTATTGCCAGCATACACCTAGGTTTCAGGTGCACAGAAAGTCAAAACATGCAGAAGGAGACAAAAATTCACATTAGAAAAAGAGTTTCAACCGCTCTGTCTTTCAGGCCATCTGCACACAGTCGGTCTCTGCAGTGGGATTCCTTTTGCCCGTTAGCGTGAGGACAGGCGGCCGGGCCGTGGCTGCCCCGGGGACAAATGCTGGGAGACGTAGCAGGCGCTGTGGGCACCCGGAGCAGGGGCGGCATGCAGGAGAGGCCCTGTGCTAATCCTGCTCTCACACCCTCTTAGGTTCCTCTTGCAACACCCCTTGGGAGACTTAAAGCACCCCTTAAAGTGCTTCCTGAGGTACCCAGCTCCCCCCCGAGGAGGCAATAGATAAACACTGCCAAAACAAAGAAAAGTGCTGATATTGCAGGGGGCAGAAGCACCAGCTAGGTGTTTGCACTTCTTGTGGAAAGCAGAACACACGTCCTGACACAGATGGAGTGTGCGTAGGCAGGTTTCGGTCCGGGTCCTCAGACTAAGCTGCTGTGTCTCTCTTGTTCTTCACAGTGAAGGATCTGGACACCGAGAAGTACTTCCATTTAGTAAGTATCTTGCTCCCCGAGCTGCTGAGCTTTGTGGCCGGCTGCGGCTGGTGGCTGCGGGGGTGGCGGCGCGGCGCGGTGTCCGCAGCGGGTGGGCAGCGGTGCTGCCAGCTCCCTGCCGCATGTGGCGGCTCCAGGCCCCCCTCCCCGCACCGCATGGCCAGAGCTGTCGGTAGCCTGAGAAACGCTGGGAGCAAGGGCGACCGGTAAGGCTGTGTGTGTGCAGCCATCTCTCTCTTCACCTGCACTTAAGTCTCTGGGCTCCTATTTTTTTAGTGTATGTGATGAAAGAAGGGAATATCTTTGCAGCCTCTCTGATATTAACTTAATTCATCTCTGTGGGCTGAACCATCAGATGTGATGAACAGGCTGTATCAGCAGTCGTTAGTTTTCTCAGAGAGGCCCAAAAAGGAGCAGAAAGGTTATCTGTAGAAAAGCTTTAGTACTATGGGACATAATAATAAATTATCAAGACAGCAAAGTAATTATTGTGGTCTGATCCAGCTGCCAGTAGCCACGGAGAGTTCAGAAGTGCAATCTGAGCATGGAGCAGTGCCACCAGGTACATTCTGCACAGCCTTGGTCAAGTCACCTAGTAGGAGCTGCTGGCACTCTGCCTGCTTCCCAGGGCTGGGGAGATTTATTAGTTCCTGCTTGTGCACCACTCTGGAAGTACGAAGTGCTAAATGTTGTTAAAAGCTGTTAGGAAAAAAAAGTGTTAAGGACAACAACAGTATTGTATAGCTTTTTTTTTCTCTGCTAAAGTTTCCATGCTGAATACTCATACACAATGCACACATGCACGTGCACATGCACACATATACACAGGAGCGAGGAGGGAGAAGGGACAGAAAACTGAATGTGCACATATGAAACAATGCCAAGATGTACTTAAATGGCTTGCTAGGTCATTAGAGAGCAGTAATTAACCGACCTGACCTGTGGAATATTTATTTTTGTTTTTAAAAAGCCCAGGGTAGGAATATTGGCTGATTGTTCTTGCACTTTTTTTCCAAATCTAAGAAAAGCTGCTTTCCATGGAAGCCTTGTTCTTGTTTCTGGGAACCTAAACTGCAGCCACACAGGAATACTTCACAGAGAGCAGGAAGGCAAACAGACTAACTTGCAAAGTGAGATTGATTGTTTCATTTTCTTTGTCTAGATTGAGAGAGGCAATAAAGAGAGCAAGAGCAACAAATGTCAGAAAAACTGAATATTATGAATTACTTTTCTGAAGCCATATAAGGGTGTATTTATAACAAGTAACTGCTTTTTAATTGGATTGTATATGCAGTTGAAATTCTATAGTTAAATGAAAATTCAGTGTGACACTTCCGGGGAGGAGCATTCTGAACATATGTTTTATATTGGACCAGGTTCTTCCAACTGATGAATCAGTTGAACATAAGAAGTCCCACAGACAAAGCCATAGGAAGAAAGTCCTACCAGAGATCTACCTGACCAGGCTGCTCTCTACAAAGGTAGGAGGTGGGAACATGGTTGCTTACAGCAAGTGGGAGTGTTCCTTGCAGCCTGTAGCAAGAAGACTGGTCTAAGACAGGAGTGCTGCAGGGCCAGTCACATTCAAAGGGCTTTGGGATTCATCTGTCCTGAATGTTCAGGGAGTCTTCAGCAAAGCTGCTGGGCTCCACTGGCTTTTTGGTCCCCTCTAGCTCTGCAGCTCTCCCGCTGAGAGCAGCGCTGCTATGTGAAGCCCCATATAATCTCCCTAAGTGCAGGTCTGGGGTCTCTAGACATGAAATGGATGCTGACCGCCTTGGGGCTCACAGTGCTCAATTCAGCCCTGAACCCATCTCCCCATTGAGTGATCCTGCTCAGAAAGGGAATGGAGATGCTCAGCTCTGCAAGCAGGAGGAATGTCTGTGTGATCTTAATTCAGATTTGAACTTCCCCACTCGCTGTGAGTGCTTAGCTCCAGCAGTTGGGCTCCCAGCCCATCTTTAATCCCAGCATGATGCTTCACTGGAGCAGAGATCACAAGAATGGCCAGCAGTCTCCAGTCTTTTTTGTATTTACTGTGCAGAACAATCACAGATGTGAGATCCTAGCAGTAAGAAAGAAAACCTCGATGCCAAAAGAAATTAAACCCAAATGCAAGCTAATTATATCACTATGCACAAACAAACCTTTCCCTCCTTGCTTTAGCATCCCCTTCCTCTTGTGACTTACCCAACTGGCAGCAAAGTATTTCCCCTTGTGTGTAGCAGTCACAGTTCCTCACACCATTTTTCGGGGCTCAGGTGCTGTTGCTTTCTGCAGTCTCGATCGTGTATGCTTGTCCCACAGGGCACACTGCAGAAGTTCCTGGATGACTTGTTCAAAGCCATTCTCAGTATCCGAGATGACAAGCCGCCTGTGGCCGTGAAGTATTTCTTTGACTTCCTAGAGGAGCAAGCAGAGAAAAGAGGGATCACCGATCCTGACACTATGCACATCTGGAAGACCAACAGGTTTGGAAGAGAAGACCTCTTCTTTCTTTCCTTACATCTCTCAGAGCAGCAGCTGCAAAGCCTTGGTGTCCTGGATTAACCATTAGGCTGCTAGAAGTAGAACCAATGAGGAACTTGGAAAACAGGGAAAGGCTGAAAAATGAGCCCAAATGAGTGGGTTCGGAGAGCTTTGAACAAATGCAGAGCTCAGGGGAGCAGAGAGCTGGAAGAGGAGGCATAGTCAGACAAAGGGCGGAAGGAATAGGCACAGTAATACAAATAATTAAAAGAAACAGAGGAGGGATGGGATGACTGGAGACAGCAGTGACATCAATTCTAAGCAATAAAGAATCAGAGATAGATTCCAAAAATCACATAAGGTCTTAAAACATCATGGTGATTTTAAAATCATCGTATTTGGCTCCTTTTCGTTTGATCTCTTTTGATTTGATTTCATTTTCAGCCCTTTGGGGCCACTTTTCCTGACTTATCTCTGTAACCAAGCTGAGGCTCCAGGGCATTCACAGGACTCCAGGCTGCTGGTGCTGCATTCTGCTGGTACCAGAGCACCAGGAACCAGCTGGGAGCAGTGCTGAGGAATGTGATGAGCAGCAGAAATGGCATGAGGGGAGCCAAAGTGAAGGGGGAAAATAGAGCAGGGCAAAAACCAGGAGGAGAGGCTCTGCACTTCTGAGGCTGCAGGGACAGCAACTGTTCCCAGCCCAAAATGTGAAAATTAAAAACCAGTTTGGCTGGGATAGCAGGCATGTAGAACAACACGTGAACTACAGATTTGTCGAGCCTTCATTACCTTTAATTAGCAGTAGAACAAAGACATATAGCAGCTTTTACTCTTCAGCTGCTGAGGAGGGATGGTAGGCAGGGCAAGCAATATACTGAAACTGTGTGGCAGCCAAATGAGCACTGAAATAACCAGAGAAGAAAATGATGAGAGAGCGGAAAAAAATCCATATGAAGTGTATTTCATGGGGCCAGGCTTACCATCAGAACCAGATGATAGTTACTGTCAGGGAAAATGGAAAAGGAGCTGACACCATTGCTACAAAAAAAAGTCAGCAAGTGAGGAAGCCTGATTCAAAAGCCCCATGCATGCAGAATGCCAGTGCCTCTCGTGGAGCACATCTGGCTCAGCGAGCTACTGAAGGAGCAGGGTGTGTGCTCATCTGGTTAAGGCTGTACATAGAGTCTCCTGTCCATGCCTTTTACCTCAGCCTGAGCAAGGGTCTCTTCAGGGTTAGGACGTGTGCCTGCCCAACCAGCTAGGCAGAGGAATGTACAGTGCCAGGATATGAATAAATAACAGAGCCTGGCACCTCATTTTTTTTCCTCTCTTGTATTCAAGTTCTATCATCTTTCCTGCATTTCCTCTCCTCTCTCTGTGGAGTACAGTAATTCACCTGGTGTGTTCCTGTCTTGTTTCCTTCACAGCCTACCTCTGAGGTTTTGGGTCAACATCCTGAAGAACCCCCAGTTTGTCTTTGACATTGACAAGACAGACCACATTGACGCCTGTCTCTCTGTGATCGCCCAGGCCTTCATTGACGCCTGCTCCCTGTCTGACCTGCAGCTGGGCAAGGTACAGTCCAGAGGGGACAGCCCATTCCTGCTCCGGCAGTCATAGGCACAAAATAATATGGATGGAAAGGGACTGTCAGAGGTCACCTGGCCCAAACCTGTCCCCAGAAGCGGAGCTGACTGTGGGCCACCTGCTCAGTTTCGTGCACTTGAGGCTTCAATATCTCCAAGGACGAGTTATCCTCTCCTCCCTTCCCCTCTGCTTTGTTCAGGCTTAAGCTTAAAATTTGCACCCCACTCTGCCACAAGCAGAGGTCAGGGGGTGGGAATGCACTGCAAGATGGACAAAGAGCAAAGGCCCACAGCCTGGAAAGCTTGGAGGACGGAGGCCAGCCATTGCTCAGTGTTGCTGAGTGGCCGTACATGTTGTCCCACAGCTCTAGAACACCCAGCTTAGCACAACCTCTGTAGGGCCACCCCTAAGGCCAAGCTGGAGCATTTGTGAAGGGGGGGGGCTGCGGCAGCACAGCCCCAGCCTGGCTCACACGTGGAGGCACAGGGCTTGCCTGGTGCCGTCCCGTCGATGCCGTCCATCAGCCCGTGGGAAGCACTGGCGGGTGCTGCCATAGCCCACCTGTGGAGCACTCGGTGCCGTGGCACAGGCCCCTGGCCGCAGCGTCGCCAGCACACGCTGGTCACCCCTTGCCCTAAGCCAACGGCGAGGCTGCTGGGCCAGGCCTCCCCCCCGGCCGCCAGCCCGCTGCATGCCGCCCCACAGGCTGGGAGGCAGCGCGCATGCTCGCTGCTCTCCCTCTGTCTTGGCTGTGTGGTGTTGACATTTGAAACTTCCCAACATAAATATGTTTTATTAGCAAATGCTGTAAATCATATCTTGCTGTCCCCCCCGCCCCAGAAGCTGGGTGTGTGACGTAGAGGGGACCCGACAGCGAGAGACGTGCGCTGCTCAGTGCATCCCCCAGACTGAGAGTGACAGGAAGCCTCTACTGGGAGAGATTAATACTGGAGGAAGATCTAATGAGCTCTTGATTTTTTGTTTGTTTGGGTTTTGGACATTTTTTAGCAAGTGTTACGAAACACCTACAATTTGTCCTTGTCAAGCTGTGGATGAGGGGAAGAGGGGTCAGCTGGAGTCAGACACCAGATGGAAACATTTTTCGGCAGTACAATAGCATAAGTGAAGGAGCTGTTGAGTAATGTGTGGAGAATAAATCCTCAGCATAAAAACCATCTTGCATATACACGCAGTATATCACTGAATTATCCAGGCTGAGTTCTTCCTCTAGTTACAGGGTGTTCAGTAGTGTTACTTCTGATACTGCAAATGAGAGAGCAGACATGCTCTGTACATCTGCAGTGTGTAATAAGTTAATAAAACACTCTCCATCTCTTTGTAATACAGAGTGGACAAACCAGACACAAATTAAAAAATAAAGAAAAGGCAGCATGGGAATCTTTTGTGTTTCCAAAGGAAAAAAAAAATGTTGTAAGCAGGCTCTGTAACTTGGCTATAATCCTGTAATGCCGTGTCATTGGGTTTGAAAATAAACTGCTGTGGGATCTGGTGCTGCAGCCTGTTGCCCATTTCCCCTGCAGCGTTAGCCATCCCACATACTGCACCAGCGGCTTGCAGTTACCCCGGCTTCCTTATTTACTGCCTGATACAGCTGGAGGTGCGGTCTCCATGGCTAAAGCCCTGCCAGGCTTGTTTTGTCTGCAGATCCTTCCTCCCCCTCTCCACCTGTCAGAGCACCAGGGAGCAGTCCCCACACGAGTGTCAGGGCAATGGGACATGTTGATCTTACTCCCCTCCGTGTCCCAGAGCCTGGGACTCTTTTTCCCTTTGGGATACAATGCTGGCGTCTGCCAGGTTCATTCCCAGGGTAATGATATCAGCGGGGCAGCATTGCCTTGAGGTTAGAATCATTCATGCTTGTGTTTTCAAAGAGCGTGAGTGGGGTTATGCCGTTACTGGTACAACCCGCTCATGTGGCTGGGAGGTTGAGACTATTTTGTCCAAGCTGACATTAATCAAGAAAACTCAGTATTTTCTGTTAATTACTTTACATGCACTCAATATAGGTCATGCAGGCTGGGTTAGTCAATGCAAAATAAATCAAAGCTACATTAAAAATCCAAGAGCAACATTTCAACTGACAAAGTTCAGCTTGTATGAGAGCTTTGTTCTTTGGTTTAAATCAAGCTGGCTACTCAAGAGACCAGAGTAAATGCATTCAAAAGCCCATCCCTCATTACCAATTTCCACATGTGATGCCATGGAGCACAAGTATATTATCTAACGCAGTCGTGTTACATGTATCTGCAGAGTATCACCTGGCAGCAAACTGCCTGAGGCACACATTTTAGCTTGCCCTTGCTGCAAATTAAAATACATTCACTTAGACTACCTTCACCGGCATTGAAGCTAACCAATTTTTAGCTTATGACAGGGAGAAGGGCAGTGGACAGCCACATGCAGAGGGACAGTGCTGTGGTTCTGCAAGCAGGTGGTAACTGTCTGCAGCACCTTGACGTGTTTGTGCAAGCAGTGCTCTCATCAGCAGGGTTGTGCCTCGGTGCTGTCCCACCACACTCCTGTTTGTGTAAAGCCAGGCCCGAAGACAAAGCTGTTCCCTGAACCCAGCTGTAGCTGAAGGCCCTGTCTGATAGCCAACACTTCAGCCAGACAAACAGGATAAGGAGTTCTCAGCCAGAAGCAATATGGTGTCTGAGTCCAGTACCTCATTCTCACTCTAGGACTCCCCGACCAATAAACTACTTTACGCCAAGGAGATCCCAGAGTACAGGAAGATCGTGCAGCGATACTACAAGCAAATCCACGATATGCCGCCACTCAGCGAGCAGGAGATGAACGCGCACCTTGCAGAGGAGTCACGGGTAAGAGGCGCTGGGCTGCTGGGGCTCGGCCGCGTGCACTGCCGCTCCGCGCACCGGGTCGGGCCACGGGCTGGGTGCCTGCGGGCCAGGAGCAGCGAGCCTGCTCTGGCTGACAGCACGAGCTGGGCACGGGCAGGGGGCGGGTAGGCTGCAGTCAGCTCCTGCTTAGGTAGAGGTTGGAGGAAGCAAACAAGAAAGGATATTTTGCCTCAAATTTCCAGGCACAAACTTCATCTGACCTAATTCCAAGCATCTTTAATTACCGCCAGACCTGCAGTAAACATCCATGAGTTTGCTCGAACCTAACTAGCTTTGGCACTGTTGGGAATTTAAAGCAAAATTCAGTGCCAAAGAGCCAGGAAGTCTGGAAGAGGATCTCTGCCATCTCCCAGCCCCCAGCCAGCTGTCCCCCAGGCCACCGAGTGCCAGGGCCGGCCCCGAGTCCCAGGCTGCCCGCTGGCAGCCAGCCCCGGCAGGTGGCCGGGCAAGGGATGCGGGCCCTGGTACCAGCTACAGGAGCTGGCAGCCGTGCTCCGGATCTGAGCGCTGCCAGCACCGCGCCATGGCTTCCTCAACATCCAACCATATCTCCACGGCGTTTCAGCTTCAGCCACTGAGCAGGATTTTTCCGTGGGTGCTCTACCCACCTCTCATGCTGTCCCATCCTTTGAAATGTCTTTGAGCACTGATGGGTAAACAGGGCTATCAGCTGTGGTCATTTAAGGCTGACTTTAAAAAGACTAAGACCATTTCTGATGTAAGCAAATACAGCTTCCTTAAAGGAGGAAGGCAGAAGCCCAGCTGCATCAATTCTACCGTAATAAAAATAGCCAGTCTAAACCTTCTTTTAATCTAGTTAATGCCTGCTGATTGGACTTGAACTCACTTGCTGCATCAGGATAACATACCTCCCCCCCTTTGTTCTGTCTTTCTAAAGAAATATCGGAACGAATTCAACACCAACGTTGCCATGGCTGAGATATACAAATATGCCAAGAGATACCGCTCCCAGGTAAGTGGGTCTGGCTGTACTCAGGCCTCAGATTACCTGCAGAGGAAATAACAAGCAGTATTTTGTAACCAAGCAGGCAGATGCCTGCATCCAGTCCCACAGAAAAGGGATTATCTTTCTTTGCATAATCCAATACACATATGTAATATACGCATACACACACACACACAGATGTACTTTCTATCCCATCCCTTGGTCAATGACTTCTTAAAAGAAAAGGCCAGCTATTCCCAGCCAATTTTAACAGTGTTTGGCTGGGGGGATTGAGGCAGGGCTGACTGACGTGTAGTCCTGCCGATGCTCGGCGGAAGGCAGAGCACGCTGGTACAGCCCACACCCACGATAACTCAGAGCCCACCACTCCCAGCTGAGCACCAGCCCCAGCTGGTTCCGGACCCCACTGCACCCTGCCCTGCGGGCCGGCTCTGCGCTGCCAGGCTCATTACAGGGGTTGTTGGTTACATTTTGGCCCTCCACCTCGGGACAAGAGCAGGGACTCAGCCGAGCCCTAGTGTACCCGAAGGGCACAGGGGCCACGCTGAGCGCAGGAGCTGTGCCCCAGGGCTGGTGTCCCCCTGTCCCAGCTCCAGCTGGGATTCAGGCTTAACAGGGCTGGCAGGGGGAGCAGGGCAGGGACAGGGACCCTGACACTGCCTCACCTCTCACGTGCCCGCCTCTCCTGCAGATCGTGGCCGCCCTGGACTCCAACCCCACGACGAAGCGCACCCAGCTCCAGCACAAGTTTGAGCAAGTGATTGCGCTCATGGAGGACAACATCTACGAGTGCTGCAGTGAAGCCTAGGCTGACTGCAGCCCGGGAAGTGACCTCTAGAGTGCACTGCTGTAGGGAACCTCCTTTGACCGTGGATATACATTGGGCCACAACCGTCAGGGTCATTCTCAAACCAGCCTTGTGGCGGGGGTGAGCCTGGCCTGCGGCTGAAGTGCTCCCTCACGTAACAAGAAGCCACAAGACACCTTTATGAGCAGCTAGAAAACCCTCCGATCGGCACTGTGGCACCCGTAATTTATTTGCTGTTGCAAGCCAGAAATGGAAACATGACACTTGTGGCAAGCTCAGTTCACCACTTCCCTCTAATCAGTTCCTGAGCAGTCGTCAGCTCCCTGCATCCCTGTTTGTGATTCCTCACGGACAAGAGACGAGGCTGCAGAAGCCATAACAGATGCAAAGCAAAAGGGTAGCCTAAGGAAGTAATGAGCAGAGATGGCAAAGGCTATCAGAGCAATGGCAGAGCTCCCTTCCTTCCACACCATCCCTCTGACATCCATGGTTTTCTGACACCAGGGACTATCAATTGTTCACTATCTGCTGCATTCTGTGTATTTTTGTGCCTTTTAATTTTTGTACTGTATGTGTAAACATAACCACTCCTTCATCTGAGATTTGGGCAACACAGGAAACTCGGGGCTGATACAAAGCAGTTGCTTCCTAAGTAGCTAAGGCATGCTGAAAGCACTTTATCTCCTAACAGAAACAGCTGTTAGCTAGCTGGAGGGAGTGCATTGCATGTTAGACAGTGTGGGAAAGGCTGTTCCCCCTTCCCCAGGTTCCCAGACCTGTCTGCACAGTGGAGTTTGCAGGAGGGTAGGCAAATATCCACTAACGATTCATTCTTCAGCCAGCTGGTCACAGGCATCATTTCTGCCTGGGAGCAGAAGACTAGATGTAAGTGGGTGAGGGGAAGGACTCCTGCCTCTTGCTCTGCTCTCCCAACCTGACTGGCTGCACACAGCTATGGCGCTTACTTAAGCTCATGTCAACAGTCCTCTGGCGGAGCAGAACTGAGCCGCATGCAGGACAAAGCATCCAGGTAGCATCTTCCCTCCCTTTGCCACACACACTCCAGTATCTCCCTATAATCATCACCTAAAACATGTCAGTGCTACAGAGGTGTATTCCCAAAGCAGCTTGTTCTGCTTGCCTTGGACACAGTACATGGTTATCACCAAAGAGCAACCAAGAGAGCAGTTTTGCTATGTGCTCGGTCTTTTTTTTCAGTCCATAAAGGCAAGGGACTAAACCTCAGTCCCATGACAGCACGATGTTTTTTGCTCACACAAGCCAGCAGAGCAGGTCGGTCACGCAAAACACAAGCTGCAAACAGAAGTAGAAAGTGTCATGCTCCTTGTTACGCTGGTGCCAGCAAACAGGGTCCCACTGCAGAGACAAATAGAACTTGTTCAAGACCAGAAACTTCACTGCCATCATGCGGCATCTGTGCTGGGGCAGACCTGCCCCATCCCGGCTTGGTGGCACACTTTCCTTTCTGCTGTCAACTTCTTTTCTGCAGCCAGGGGAGCTGTGACCACTCCAATCTTCTCCAGCATCATTCAGGCCCCTCTTTAGAGGCTGGACCACATGTGTGAAGCCAGCATTCCCATGCAGGCAAAGGCAACCTGCCCATGAAAGCTAAACCCAGCTGTAGCTAGGCACCATGTTTTCAAACTGCCAAATAGAAAAGGAAAAAAAAAGTTACTACCTCACTCCAGGCAGGGTCTTAAGGTGAGCCTCCATTACTCATCCAGCTGGCAAGGATGCAACCTGGTATTAGATGACTTTGGTCCACCAGAACTCCTCCTGGGTGACTCACTGCCATGGACAGGTGGCCCCCATCCCATCATTTCCAGTAAATGCCACATCTGTTAGAAGTTTGAACATCAGATTGTGTATGTGTATATAGATATCTATTTTAAAACAAATGATAGAATTTATCCAGTATGTTAAAAGGGGGTAGGGAGGGGAGGGAAAGGGGAAGAACAGATTTTTTTGTTGTTGTTTGTTTTTTAAAAAAAACTACAGAAAAAGTACATACACTGTGGAGGTTTCAATGTTTTTGCTGAGGATGTGGCTTCAGAATAGAAACTCTAAGAATGTAGCTGGGCTACATTTTATTTTGAAACTGATTTCACAAAAAAAAAAATCTTGATTTTTTTTTTCTTTAGAAACTGTGAATAGTTGCCAGAGATATAGGCAGGCCCAGCACAGGGAAGGCAAGGGTGAGAAGGATCCAGGTAGTAGGGAACGTTGAGCTTAGTTGGAGGTGGGGAAAGGGCCATGGAGCAGTAGCCCCATGTTGTTACAAGAAAAGGATACAGATGAGCCAGTAATGAGCATAATTTGCCTCCAGATGATGTGACTGGGCTGTATATTGGGGCCTATTGCTTTATTTAATTTTTTCCAAAGCAAAAAAAAAAAGAAAGAAAAAATTAGTTGCTACAACCATTTTAAAGAAACAACTTTAACAGAGCAGATGCTAGAGGGTTTGTAGTGTTGCCTTGAACCCGAGCCCTTTGTAACATGTTTTTAAACTTTGGCATGTGTTGTGGGTGTAGTGCCCTTACCTGCTGTGTAGTGGAAGTGGCAGACTCTTGGAAAAGCCTATCTTTGTAATAAAACAAGGTGCTGAAACCCTGTATAGTGACGTTTCTGCCCATCTGCACATAGAAGACACCAGACATTGAGAAACACACCAAGGTCAGGCTGCTATCCTTTGCCCAAAGTGCCTCTCCTCCCACACTCCTTCACAGACCATGCAAGCCGCTACCCTGATCCAACACAGAAACACGGGCAGGAGGGCAGCTCGTGGGTCAGTTTTGCAATACAACACCCACAGTTCTCAGGGCTGGCAGCTCAGCTAATGACCACCTTGTTTCCATGAGACGCGTTTTAACCCTTCTGGTCTGCAGCAGTTTACTACTCCTGCTTAGTTGATACCACGTGTTCCACCAGAACAGGCGCTGCTGTGAGAGAGAGAAAATCCATGCGAGGACTCAACTCCACACCCACGCAAATCACACGTAAAGACCAGCAGCACCGCACTGACTCCTGGGGCTGGACATCTTTACCTCTGCCAGGTGCTGTCAGCCCACAAAGCTGCATCTTCTCCCAGCACTGGGTAGCCCAGTGTGCTCTGCGCCACCACTGATGTCCTCAAGGCTTCTGGCTTCAGCACCGTGAAACCAGCCCCAGCCTGCAGGTCTTGATAATCATGCCATTGCTAAAATCCTCTCACTTCTGCCTCCCCCCCAGTAAAAGCTGCTCTTTCCAGACACCAGAGGGATTTTCTTTTCCCACTAGAAAGTTGATTCTTAGTAAAGCCAAATCCAGGCATTTAATGATTTGCTCTCTCTTAGAGAGAGAGCCTTGTGTTTGACATTCAGTGCCTGGTGAGAGAGGATGCAGCTCCTGCCCTGTTCTGCTGCAGGACATTTCCACGCTAATGAGCAATGTTTTGTGAGGTTAACCATCACCAAAGGAGCAGCTGAGCCCTTCTCCATTATTACTGCAGCATCCTCCACCCTGTCCCTGGGGAACAGGGGTTCAGTTTCATTAAATATGCATCAACGTGGCCAAGGTTGAAGTTTAAAAAGTAGTTAGTTTACTCAGCTCTTGCTTAAGCCCCAAAGCAAGGCCAGAAGCCTTGGAGGGCATTGGCAAGGCCAGCTGAAGATTAGCAAAATCCTCTTTAGGAAGAGTTTTACTTCCACTTATTTTCTCCTGCCCAGGAGGACTGTAACCCTTTGCATTATCAAGCTGACCTTCAGAAGGGCTATGTTCTCTGCAGAGCAAGAGAAATTTGGGCATTTGAAACTCTTACATGAAAGTTTTCATACTTTGACCAACATACTAGAAGCTAGTGAGACAGGTTTAGAGGTGAGTACTGTTCACAGACAGAGAACAAGAACACAAACAGTTCTACACCCTGCTGCAAACACCCCAAAATCTTCTTTTAAGCCCCAAAACATTTCTGTCTTCCTCTTACTGTGGTTAAAGAACCAGCAGCTCCTCCTGCTGCTGGGGACCCTTGTCCACAGCATGAACCCACACCTCCTGCCCTGGCACTCCTGTAATCCAAGCTCAGCCAGGCATTAGCACAAGGTCAGCTGGTAGGGCATGAAGCTGGACACCTACCCCATTCCAAGGCTGTGGGTGCCATGGCCCCACATCAGCAGAGCTGGCCAAGCCTGAGCTTCCCAGTGCTCAGGGGTGCCACCATACTGAGCCCCATGTGCCCCTGAGTATGCACCCGGCTAGGCCATCACCTGATACTGAAGCTTACCACCAGCCTGCACACATGCAGCCCCCCAAAGCCACCCCAGCACTGCTGGCTGGCCAGATAGGCTCCTGGGAAGACCCTAACTACTATGTACTACTCCAGCCAGCAGCCAGGGATGTGGGGATGCACAGGACACCTCATGGGAGCTGGCAGCTGCAGCACCAGCTCACGTCCACTCCGTGAGTCCACACGCTGGCTCATCCCACTTAGGATGAGGCCAGGAGCAGGCTGGGATCCATGTTTACCCTGGGCTGGGAACTGCTAGCCTTGGGAGACAGGTACTCAGGAGCAGGGCAGTAGTCACACTATTTCATGATGAGTGAAGCAGCTTTATTAGTAGCAGGTGAACACAGAGTTAAAACCTGTCCTGTAGACTAAAACCAATTCAGACCCCATGGGTCTGGGCTCAGCTGGGCACAGTGCTGCACTGCCAGAGACCTGGGACCCCTAGTGCACCTTCTTGCCCACCACGGCAAGGGATGCCTCCTACGGTGCAGCCTCCCCGTGGCCAGCACCTCGGGCTGCCTGGGGTTTCCTTGTCTTGCCTTTAGCCCCCTTCTCCTTGGGGACAGCTTCCCAAGCCTCCCCAGGCACCTTCCCCTTAGTCTTGCCCACTGGGGCCTTCCGGGTCCCCTTTGCCCCAGCACCCTCAGGGCGGTCACCATCGTTCCCTCCCTTGTCCTTGGCAGCCAGAGCTGTGCGGGGCGCTGACCGCCCTTTGGCAGGGGCCCGGGGGGCCTTTGCTCCATCACTCCTGGGCTTCGCTGTTGCCGGTGCCGGCTGGGCCTGGAGAGGAGAGAGCACATCAGGCTGCTGCCATGCTGTGAGTCAGCAGCCTGAGCACAGCGCTGGCACCCCCAGCCTTCCCACAGGGCCATACTCACATCTGCAGGCTTTGTCCTTGGCTTCTGCTTCACAGCTTTTGGCTTCTGCTTCATGACTTTTGGCTTCTCCTCAGCAGTACCTGTGGAAAGGGGGGCAGCAAATCAACACAGGCAGGGGCCTCTCAGCAGGGTCAGGGTGCTCGTGACACCACCAGCCCGTTACCTTGTCCTCCTTCGCTCTCCAGCGCCGCAGGGGCCCGGGTGGCCTTGGCAGCTCCTCTGCGTCCTGGCTTCGGGGCCTGTCCTCCGGTGGGATCTGCCTGGCCTGGCGGCTGCTTCTGCCGCAGCTTTTCAGGTGCCAGCTGGGTGCAAGGTATGGGAGTGGGGCTGGGCAGCACCTCAGCACCAACCCCGCAGCACGGGGTCCAGCAGCCCCCCACTCACCTTGAAGCGGCCAGTGACCCCCAGGGCAGAGGAGTTGTGGGGCCGCACCAGGTCCCCACGGCTCAGCCCCTTGATCAACGCCTGCTTCAGCAGGTACTTGAGGCGCACTGGGTCCACAGCGGGGTACTTGGCCAGGATGAAGCGTTTGATGGTGACGACGGAGGCACCCTTCTTCCCATCCTGGGCCCGCAGTGCCTCAATAACCATGTGCAGCGTCGGGGGGTGCCGCCGGCCCCGAACAACCTGACCGGACAACCGGGCAGCACTGCCAGCTTCATCTGTGAGGGAAGCAAGAGGGGCATCATGAGACTAAAGTGCTCACAGCCCCAAGGCCTGCAAGTCCCCTGAAAGCAAACAGGCATCACCATGCTCATCTCCACAGGCTCACAGTGACCAGAGCCAACAGTGCCCAAGCCCTGCAGCACCCAGCAGATCCCTTACCTGTCTGAGGCTCCATAACAGCACACAGCAACCCAAAGCCTCAGGCCCAACAGCCCCAGCTCTGCTTACAGCACCACTGACCCTGATCACAGGTTTACCTCACTTCCAGCTAATTTATCTGATTAGCACCATAACTGCAAGGTCTGGTTGGCAGCTGCTAACTGCTCTGGTTGCCACCCAGGGGGAGCAGGTGGCTGTGAAGCCAAGTACTCATGCCCAAATCTTTGTGAGGGGCTGGCAGGAGAAGGGCCGTGTCTCAGCAGATGTTTTGGAGAGGGACGAGAGACAGGGGGCTCACAGGGTGAAGGCTGTGACCACACAGTGCAAAGGCACCCACCCCGCTGCTGGGTGCTGGGATGGCCGCGTACTGGCAGCACACGCCATGGGCTGGATGGGGAGCCTGGCATGTCTGCTGGGCCCTTTGTGCAGGACAGTCCTGCAGGGAAGCAGGAGCTGCACTGCACAGGGAGCCCAGTAATGGGAGGGAGAAATGAACCCACAAACGAGAGGAGGAAAATGAAGAGCTATTTTGTCAGCTGGCTAAAGCAGGAGGAGCAACTCTCCTGCAGCAGCCCCAGGTGTGTGCTCATGAGTAGGATGCCACACATGCCCATGCTCACCACATCCTGCTGTGTTCAGGGAAGAGAGCACCCAGGCCTATGCAGGGGCAGCCCTAATGTGTCCCCTCCACCTCCCCTTCGTGCCAGCTCCTGGCACAGCAACTGCACTGCACTGCGGATAGCATCGTCCCATGGGCAAGGGACGAGCTGAGCCTTTGACCATCCAGGTCCCCAAGGCTCCCAGGGCACTTCTGTGTCATGGCTGTGTTTAAATTAATTCATCCTATGATTCCTGTGATTTTCCCTGCTGTTTCAGTGGGGTGAGACATTTGTGCTACTTTCTGTTCTGCATGTGCTCATGGGGTGAGCGTGTCTAATTCACTAAAACAGCTCTTTGGTGCAGGAACAGCATGAATGTCTTCACCCTGGAGACCGCTGTGTTTCTCCAGAGCATGCTGTGTCAGCCCCTTGCTCCTTACAAAAAAGTCATGAGCTTTTTGTGTGCATCGTCTGTGAAAGTCCCTGGGGAGCTGCAAACTTGTGGAAGGACTGGGATCATGTGTCAGCAGCGCTGGTTCATGGCCTGATGCAGCAGATGTGCTACTGCACCAATGAACATGCAAAACTCAGCCCAGACAGACCTCCTTCATCGAGGTCTGCACCGACCTGCTGAGCCTGGGGCTGGGTTCTGGCAGAGGACCGAGGCGTCAGCAGGAGCCTGGCCTGGAGCAGGGTTCTGGAAAAGGCCTGTGCCCAAGTCCCATGTGCCTGGCTCTGCCCAGACCAGCACGGCTGGCCCTTTCCCTGATCCATTTCCAGTCAATTTCTGAATTTGCCAGGAAGGAGGCCATGGGGGTGGTGGAAGGCCACAGGGTCCTGCACCGCAGCAGGGCTGCATTCGCTTCCTACAACCACCTTCTCCTCCCAGATCTGACCATCACCTCTCTGGCAGCTCTGTGATGCCCCCAGCACCCACCTGGCTGGCAGAGGTGCCCCAGGCCTTGCTGACCCCAACAACACCAGCCGTAGGGCTGGGCGCGATGTGGGGCGACAGCCCGTGGGCTGGGGGCTGGTCCTGCGCGGGAGAGCCGCAGTGCCAAGCACCACACGGCTCCTGTGGAGCACTGCCTTGTCAGGCAGCAAACAAACACCAAACCCTTCCTCCGCTTCCCTCCAAAACCAGCTCCCAGGTTTGAAATACATGAATCAGGCATCAGCCTAAACACTGAATTATTCATAAACTGCTAATCTTCAGATTTCACTGAATATGCAGAAGTATCGATAAAAAAAATAATGAGAGAATTGTACTTGCAAATTGCTCTTTATTAAAGGTTTAACTTGCATGGGTTCTCTATGTTCCCTATTAGACCTTGCAAAGCTGCATAGGATTAGAAATCAGAGAGGATAATAATGTACAAAAATAGTTTCAAATGTTGATAACACTGAACAGCGAGAAAAACATCTTATTTGTATAACTGAGCTAAAAATAAAAATGAAGAACACTGCTACAATTGCAATATGCCATCTTGTAGTGCTTGAAACATATGTCGGCGTCTCTGAGCCATATGCTCCCATGTCTTGCCTGCTACAGCGCGGAGGGAAGCTTAGCGATGCACCGATCAATCCTCAAAAGCAGAAGCACTGGCCAAAACCTCCTACTTGGGCTGATGCCAAGCTGGGTTGCAGCTGAGGCAGGGAGGTGCGGGAGGACCGCGGCTCGGGGCATGGCCCCAGGCTGCAGGAGGGCCTGCGGGCGTCTGACAAGGGAAGGCCGTGCGAGGGGAAGGGGAAGCAGCTTCCTGCTGGGGGAGGCATCAAGAGGGGCTGCTGCCGAGGCGCAAACACCGAGTGCACGTCGCGATGCTGGGCGCCCGTGGAAATGAGCACCAAGCTCTCCACGAGCACACCCAACCGCAGCTGTGCCATGCTGCGCCACGCCGCCTGCTCGCGGGTGGGGTCTGCACCATCACCTCTGCAGCACGGAGGAGCCCATGCGCACCAAGACACCCCCATCTCCCCAGAGGTGTCGCAGCGCCTCCCGGATCTTCTGAAATGCGGTGGTGGGGCAGGGCTGGGCCTGGAGCACCCAGCAGTGGCCCCAGCATGGCGCAGCAGGGCCCAGCTGCCGCCTGTGTCTGCCGGGCAATGTCCCAGCGGCAGAGCCGAGGGGGGCTCAGCCCCAGCCCCACTGAGGCCCTTGTGCGGCCGCGGTGAGGGAGGTAGCAGTGGCTCTGTCGTGGCCCGGGGTTCGCACCCTGTGGTGCAGGGCATGCGTGCACATGAAGGGGATGTCAGACTGAGTGGCCTGCACGGTGCAGACGGGTGTGAGCTCTCAGCAAATCAACAGAAAAGCACGGATTTACGCCAGCGGAGGAGCTAAGCCTTTGCATTTTAATTACAAAACGTGTACACATTCACAGCCTTGTTCCCAGGGTTCCTATTGTCAGGAGAGAGAAGCCCGCCCTGCAGGGCCGTGGTGAAGCGGGGGCAGGCGATGGCAGTGGTGGGACTAGGTTCGTGCTGGCAGGGCGGTGACGCACACCCTGAGGGCCGGCCGCTCCGGCAGGACCTACGCGGGGGAGACCTGGCTGGTGGAGACGGAGGAGGTCTCTGTCTTGCCAGCAGATGTGTCCTCGTCACCCAGCGGATTCTTGCCGCAGCAGAGGGTTGTGATCATGCAGTTACGGAACTGGAAGGGAAGGGAGACATTGGGTGAGGGCAGGTGGCCGCTGGGGGTTGCCTCTGTGCTGGATCCCTCTGTGCCGCCTGGGGCAGAGCCAGGGGGATGGCAAGAGCGAGCCCCAGCAGCACCGCAGGCTCTGCCCAGGCCCTGGTGCCCAGGCTCTGTCCAGCAGTGGGCCCGTCACAGCGGGAGCATCTCCCAGAGACACAGGCTCCTGGGGGCTGTTGCAGGGGGCTGTGTGGACACCTCTGGCACGGCAGCGCCGGATGCACCGTGCAGGGTGAAGTTTCCTTCCTGCTGCCCGAGGCTGGCGCAGTGCAGCCCCACCTCTTCCACTGGGACAACGTGTCTCGTTCGGATGGGTGGGTTTGCATTTACAAGATCTATGCTGTGCGAAGGGATGAGTTGCACTGTCACCACCCTCCTTCACACAGGCACAAGGTTACCTGGAAGCAAAGCCCTCGCAGCTCACTGGTGCGCTGGAGGTCTGGTAGCAATCCCCAAGCTGCTATGAAGGCAAACACCACAAAGGAAATCGCCTGGCATGCGGCAGTTACCTGTTTGTTCATTACGATGTAAATCACAGGGTTATAGATGGCAGAGCTCTTGGCAAAGAATGCCGGGATGGTCATGAAGATGGGCCCGAAGTCTGACCCCTGGTTGGTGAAGATGTAGAAAGCGACGCTGGCGTAGGGGACCCAGCAGATGAGGAAGGCAATGACCATGATGATGACCATGCGGGTCACTTCCTTCTCTGCCTTCTGGGTGGTGGCAGACTCCTGCTGCTGGGCGGCAGCCTGCGGGCAGAAGGAACAGGGAGGTGATGGATGTGGGGGAGGGTTCAGCCTGCGAGGGGTGTGGGGTCAGGGTTTGGGGTAGTTGGGCTGCATGCCCGGAGCTTGCGGTGCTCCCCTGCGGGGCGACCGACACGGTCCTTCCTGCCACCTGTCCGGAGCCTGGCGCGGCCCCGTGCAGCACCCTCACCAGCAGGCACCCACCTCCTTCACGGTGCAAACCAGGTTCCCGTAGCAGAAGAATATGACCGTCAGCGGGATCATGAAGTGAACCACAAACATGTAGATGACGAACGATTCGTTGTTGATCTCTGGCTTCAGCGTGTAGTAGTCGATCCCGCACGAGCACTGCATGCCCTCAGGGATGTACCTGCGAGGTGACACAGGGGGTCGGCGCCCCGCACAGACACCCGTGGCCAGCCGGGACCCCGCGCCAGGCGGCACCCTGCCTACCGTGACCAGCCGAAGAGCGGGGGAGCCGCGCACGCCAGGGCCATGATCCAGGAGAAGGCAACCCCCATGATGGCGTGGTTCTCCCCGAAGCGGAAGTTGCTCATGGGCTTGCAGACCACTACGTACCGCTCGACAGCCAGCACGACCAGTGACCAGAGCGCAATTTCACCTGAAGCAGGGAGAGAGGGATGGAGATACAGGGCCTTTGAGGGCCAGGAGAAAAGCTACTGAAGGCAGCACGGGGCCTCCTCCGAACTTTCATGTTCCCAGGGCAGACCCCTAAGAGCAGGTAAATCCCCACCCGGGTTCAGAAACAGCAGTGAACAAGGGCTAAGTGCTGACACGGTGGGAAGGCATCAGAAGGCACCTCCACACTGCGGTGCCGCCCCTGCAGTAACCGCCGTGCTCTGTGTGTTGGGGTCCATCGCCGAACCCCACTCTCTGCCCGGACTGCCCCCACACCCGCGGGTCTGCGGCCCCGCTCGGGGTGCCCGTCATGCCGGGGTCCTACTCCTACCCGCAGCTTCCCAGCAACTTGTGCCATGAGGCCCGAACCAGCAAAACGGTTGCCTCGCTTGTGGCTGAGGGCTGAGCTGAACGGAGGAGGGCGTTTTTAGACACACAATTTCTGATTAACATCTGTTTCTGTCAAAGCCGGGCTGGCAGGGGAGCAGAGACAGCTTGGCCAGCCTGCGCCACCGAGCGCCGCGTCAGAGCGAGCACCAGGCTCAGCCCCGCCAAGCGGGAAGAACAAACTGCCGGATCTCCAGCCAGAGAGCAAGCCAAAAAGATGTGCAAATCCAGCAAAATCTGCTATTGGTTACTTTTCATTGCTACGTTGTTGTTCTCAGGATGCTGAGCAGGTGGCTACCAAAATAAGGTTTAAAAAAAAAAAAAAAGTGTAATTTGTCACTTTCTTCACCTCCCACCTCCCAGCACTGCAACTGCCTCAGCCCACACCAGCGGCAGACCGAGTACCTTCCAGATACCACATGTTTTTCCAAGAGCATCTGGGCATCCTCCCACCCTTTCCTAAAATCTGGAGCAATTTCTGGCAGAAGATTTTTGAATATTTGGAAAACTCACCACCCAGTGTAGCAAAGAAGCCTTCGATGTAGCACCCTGTTACTCCAAAGACAAAGTACCCATTCATCGAAGTGTACATGGTGGTCGTGAAGCCTCCGAAGACCATGAAGAGGTCGGCAACCGCCAGGTTCAGGAGGATGTAGTTTAGAGGTGTCCGGAGCTTCTTGTGCTGGATGGTGACATACAGCGTGAGGAAGTTGACGGGGAAGCCGAGCAGGATCAGCATGAACATGTAGGCAGCCAGCGCCGAGAACTTCCAGGGCTCAGCCAGGTAGTACTGGGGGTACTCGAAGGGGCTCCGCACCACCCCGGTCTTGTTGGACATGGGCACGTAGAAATCTTGGCCTTCTGTCCCGTTCATGGTTGCGGTTGGTGAGGTGCCTTTTGCTCTTACTCAGGTTTTTTTTGTGTGCGTGGGGGAATTGCCTCTGAAGCTGGGCTCCCGCCACCTCTCAGCCTTCGCCGTTACCCCGGGGAGAAGTGGCTACGCTCACCTCCGCGGGGCACCCCTTATAAAGTGCCCCCTGGGGTAAGCTCCAGGCATTGGTGTCAGCACGATTAGGGCTTAGAGAATTATTAATCATAATCATCCAGGAGTAATTGGCTTTCTTGGGAAGGTATTAAGGTGACACCTGTTTCTGGCCTGCACTGTCATTGTTGCAGACCGTGGTTCATGGTCATTATATATAAAGAGGTAGCTCTGCAGCACACTGCTCGATGGGGGGCCCAAACCAGGAGGCAGCTCCACCTGCACGGCCTCGATCCTCGGCATGGCTGCGCCGCTCCCCGAGGAGCGAGCGCTCGGGGCAGCCCCGTGCCTTACGTGGTCACTGCAGCCCGTGGCCCGGAGCGGGGTGCCCACAGCTCGTGCTGCCATCGCCCAGGGGAGGCACGCGCCCCACCGAGCACGCAGTCCACCCCCCAGGGGCACTCAGGGGCTGAGCTGCCCGCCAGTTGGACATGCCTCAGTTTCCCCACAGAGGGTTGGAAACGGGACACATCGCTACCGGGTCAGAGGGAAGGACAAAGCACGCAGGACCCTGCTCATGGCTGTGCTTGCCCAAAGCTCCCAGGCTGAGCGTTCAGCTCTTGCCAACAAACCGAACTCTTCTCTGCCCCCTGTGAGCAGGAGTGAATTCTGTGACTGAAAACCCCACAACCGTGAGTTTGGGGGCTGTAGTGGGTGCTGGGCTGGGCAGGTTTGGTGTGGTCCACCAGAGACAGAGGCCTGTTCTTACAAGAGGAAAGCTGTGACACCAGCTAGCCCCTGCTGCAGAGCGTCTCCATCACTGCTGCCGTTCCCAGGAGGAGGCTGGTGACAGAGTACTCTCAGGCAGCATGACCATCAGCCCTTCTCCCACGTGCTCTCAGCCATCTGCTTTTTCTGCTGCAAGATTTGACTGAGAAGGTTTGAAGAACACAGTTAAACACTGATCCTCTGGCGAGTTTCCAGTTGTATCACTTCCTCCGTCTCTGGCCTGACATGTGTTTTGCATCACGCCAATTACATTGGTAGCACCAACAAAATAACCTAGCCCATCCGTCTTGGACAGGTATCATTCTGCATTGGTGCTGAGAAAGGTTGTGGGCAAGGTACAGAAGGAAATTTCTGAGCTGAAGCCAACATTCGACCTCATATTCCGGGTGACAGACATCTTCAGTCTCCCTGAAACTTTGCAGAAGTGTTGGATTCCATATAGGTGGGCATTAGAGCTGCAGGGGAAGCTGTTGTTGGAGCCCCCCATGTCCTAATGTCTACCTCCCCACTTGATGCACTCAGTTGGGCTTGAAATGTTCTTTTTGCCAGTCAGCACCTGAGTTAGACATTATCTGGTTTACAGTTTTCAGACAATAGGACAGCATGTACACAAGTGAACACAATGAAGCCAACCACAGATCTCCCTTCTGTACAAGGTGATTCCCTACAGTTCGTGCCACCACGATTAATCTTTCAAACTCCGAAGCTATTTTCCCCACTTTTTTTTTCCTTTCTTTCTTTCTTTGCACCCACTGTTTATCACTGTTCTCATGTACATATTACTCTCAGCACTAACAGCACTCCAGTCGGCACGCAAATTGCAGGCAGTGTCCCCGCAGAGGTTAGAGCAGACTGCTTGGCCCCTTGGTAGGGGACAGGGCTCCAGGGGACCTGAGCACCCCCACAGCAATTGCTTTCTAGGCTGCAGCCAGGGGCTTGGGCTTAACTTCCCCTGCAACCAGGAGCTGAGGAGAGGGCAACTGAGTGCCTCATGCAGCACGGAGGAGGATGTGCCAGAGCAGCTGGAGCTTGCGGCTGGGAGATGAGCAGAGGCTCACGTCCTCTTGGCCTTAATAAACTTGCTTCAGTCCTGGCCTAGTTTTCACCAGTGTTCCCTGTGGGCTAGTTTAGCACATGCAAAACTGTTCAAAGGGAAAAAGCAGAAAACTCTGTGTTCTCTTCAAAAAAAAGGCCAAGAGGGGAAACCTTCCCTCTAAGTGGGGAACATCTTACAGAAGAACTGATGGACCTGAAGCGCTGGTACCACTGACAAAGACAGACCTGTCTGTCATCAAAGGCAGGTCGCGATCACCCCGGACAGCCACAGAAGTCTTCCTTCACGTCAGTGTGCAAATACCAGCTCCTCGCACATCCTCTGCTCGTACTATGTCCCTCTCAATTAACTTTTCACATGTGTTGTCAAGGCCAAAGCGGTGCCACTAACTGCAAGTGCAGCTGTTCACACTTGTACCTGGGTGTACAAGAAGGATTAAAGGTTTATCTTCCCCATATACAAATATGCCACATTAAGCTCTGATGCAATAAGCTGCTGCTGAGGTTAGCAGCTGCTGCTCGGGGCTTAGGGCCTGACCTGCGTCACCACTGGAGTAAGGGCAGCGGGAAACGCAAGCAGTGACAGGGTAGAAGCTCAGGGCAAGTTGAAGAAAAGAGTTGGTGAACCACTCACAATTGGTTCAAACAAAAGCTGTGTGGTGGGACTTGCACATCCAGGGACTTCTTATCATGGAGTCACCAGAGAGCTTCAATGGCACAAGGCAGGCCGGAGCTAGAACATCTTAACAACTGACGAGATGTGCAGAGCCCAGCTTTGCCTGGAAAAGCCCAATACTCTTTTCAAACTTAGACTATTGACAGAGAAGGTGTTTAAAAACGCACAAAAAAAGTTTCCTTGTTTGATCTATTTTGCCTCTGTGTCATTGCAAACCCTGTCTATTTATTTTTATAATTTTTCATTCCTCCTAGCTCTACAAAGCCAGCTCAGTTCTGGAAGAACAAACTGAATTCCATTTTGGCTCACGTATCAAACAGCATTATTTACCAATGTCACTTGCGAAGTCTTTATTGCAAACAGTGATATACGAGTCAGAAAGCAGACAAGTGCCAATTAGAACACAATGTTTTTAAAGTGGTAAATTAAGCAAATTTGGTCAGGAACCACTGAGGGACTCGGAAACCCTGTAGTGCTATTCCATAGCATCATAGAATGGCAGAATGGTTTGGGTTGGAAGGGACCTTAAAGCCCACCCAGTGCCGCCCCCTGCCCCCAGCCCAGGCTGCCCCCAGCCCCACGCAGCCCGGCCGTGGGCACTGCCAGCGATGGGGCACCCGCAGCTCCTGGGGCAGCCTGCGCCAGGGCCTCACCGCCCTCAGAGTAGAGAATTCCTTCCTTATATCTAACCTAAACCTCCCTCTCTTAGTTTAGAGCCGTTCCCCCTCGTCCTGTCACCGCTCCCCCCGACAAAAAGTCCCTCCCCGGCTTTCCTGCAGCCCCCTCGGGCGCTGGCAGGCCGCTCTAAGGCCTCCCGGAGCCTTCTCTGCTGCAGGCTGAGCGCCCCCAGCTCCCCCAGCCTGCCCTCACAGCAGAGCTGCTCCAGCCTCTGAGCAGCCCCGGGGCCTGCTCTGCACCCGCTCCAGCAGGTCCCTGTCCTGGGGCTGGGGGCCCCAGAGCTGCAGTCCTGCAGGTGGGGTCTCGCGAGAGTGGAAAGATTTCAAAGTGTCACTTTCCAGAGGAACGCAAGCAGACAGAGACATCGCTCACTGATTTCACGAGCAAAGTGCTGCTGTTCACACGGTAGCTGTTTTACCAGCACCCACCAACCTCAGACAGTAGTTTAAGGCAGTAAATTAGAATATTATTTGCCACTCAAAACAAAGGGAGCCTTGTGACATACAGGATGTCATAATAAAACTCGTGCTAACAAGGGTACAACTTGAACTGGGTTAAAGTCAAGAGACCTATCGCTTCCCAACTCCAATGCAGCCCAGCTGGTTCCCCACACAGATCCTCGTGCTGTCAGAACTGCTCAGTACCCACCCTCAGATTCAGTTATCCACCAGTACTTGGTGTGCTGCATCTGGCTGGGATGGAGCTAACGTTCTTCATAGCAGCCCATGTGGTGCCGTGTTTTGGATTTGCTAAAATGGTGTTGATAAAACAGCAGCCCTTTAGCTATTGCTGAGCACTGCTTGCACAGAGCTGAAGGGTAATTTTGTTCCCTGCTCTGCCTCCAGCAATGGGCCAGAGGCGGGCAAGCAGCTGGGAGGGGGCCCAGCCAGGACAGCTGACCCAAGCTGACCAAAGGGGCGTTCCATACAAGATGACGTGGTGCTCAGAAACAAGAGGAGAAGAGGAAGACAAACACCGTAACCACCACTATGTAACCATTACTCATGCTGAGGCCCTGCTTTCCAGGAAGCAGCTGGGCATCTGCCTGCCACAAGGAATTAAAGAATAAATTGCTTACTGCTTTTCTTGCTTATTAAGCTGTCTTTATCTTGACCGACAAGTTTTTCTCCTTTTGCTCTTTTAATTATCTCCCGTCCTGCCAGCGTGGGGTGGGAAGTGAGCATACAACTGCACGGCTGCTTAGCTGCTGTCTGGGAGGGACCTGCCACATTTGGTCAAGCAGCTGCGCCACTGAAGTCCCCTCGCTCTCAGCACCTGGTTGGCTACACTAGAAAAAAACTGGAAGGCAGGTCCATCTCCTCTCACCTCTCCACTGTGCTTCCCATGGCTCTGGACCGGAACAATGCTAAGGAGCTACTGCTCAGAAATACTGCGTTAGCGCATCACCTCTGCCAGGGAGCGCAGCACGACAGTCAGCGGAGCTGTGCTAGCTCAGGCAGGCAGGTGGGCCCACACCACAAAGGTACACTCACATCACAGCAGCCACAGGAGCGGACAGGATGCCAGTATTCCTGCGAGCTACCCCACGATCTTAATAACAAAGCAAGTTGCATCACCTACAATTTTCTTCTCAGCAGATGAAGAACTCTCCTACCCTTAGGTAAAGAGGAGGAACTGTGAGAAAACAGTGGCTGACTGTGAGCCCTCAGCTGCTTTGGTGTTCCTCCCTGTCAACCCAATGTATTTATAAGCACGCAAACACATTCAGTTTAGCCCATTAGGTCAGTGGCTTTTCTTTCATTAATGGTAAACATGCTAATGTTACCAGAAACACATAGGCTGCAGTAGACAGATGAGGAACTTACACCTGGGTGTTTTTGCTAACATGAAATGGACACTTCCATACAGAACCTGTCATGTGGATTTTAACAAGAATAAATTCTACATAGGTTAAAAGGAAATTCTGAGACAAACAGTACTGAAAAATAGTCCCATTTATTTGAAGTTCTGACAATAACAGGTACATATTAAGGAACAAATTAAGTCCTAACACAAGTTGGAGTAAAAACAATTACTTCAAGTCTGAACTTGACCCTAGCAACCTTCCTGTAAAAATCCGTGGCACTTCAGCTGCTTGTCTGGGAAGTGTAGAGGACAGACATGCTCATTTAAAAAAGTTAAATTTCTTCAACTCAGTTCCACTCACATACAAAACAGAACAAGATGACAACTAAGTTGTTAGGAAAACCATGAATCTAACAAGTACTTTGCCAAGTCAATAGGGAAGTCTCTCAGTTGAGGTATAAGATTGTTTTTCTTCATTGGTTTGACTCATCTATTCTCCTTCGGCAGAACGGACAACAGTTATGCTGGAGCACGAGAAGCTCATAGTCTTCCGTGTGGAACATCTATGAATTAGGAACAAATTGAGGGACAAATTAGCCTGTGACTAGATCAAAGAAAATGCAGACTGAGCTCAATGGATTTTCTGACACATTCTGAAGCTACTATTACACAACAACTGGCCCTCTTACTTTCAACCGCTTGTCAGAGCTATAACCTACAACAGAGCAGCAAACATTTTGCAGATCACTGCCAGTGTAGCTGAAGATGCACAAACCAATGAATGACTGTTAGGAAGGATGAAAATTAGACTTTATGTAACCAAATGTGACTGAATTCCAGAATTTCAAAAAGCCATTCCTGAGAAGGGAAGAAGGAAAAGAGGGACTGAACCACAAGCTAACTTAGTTTACTGACTGATTTTCCCTGCTAGACCAGGCTGAATGTCAGAGAGGCAGACCAAAAAGGAATAAATACAAATCAGCATTTGTTGTTCAGTTGAGGTTTGCTCAACAGGTTCTGACTATTGCTGTCAGCGCAGCTTCTCAAAGTTTTCTTCCCAAACTCAGCTACCTCAAGGTTTTCAGAAGGCAGCTGTTCCTCTGTGCACCACATTGCTCATTTTTTCATTGCTTCTCTGTCTCTACACCATTCAGGAATTTACTGAATATATCTTAAAGTATGAAGTTATCAATGATTTGAATTGTTTCAGCTAATTTCTCAGTATTTTTTTAAACCTCTCTATGAAAACACTACCTGAAAACATGATGGACACATGGTAATGGAGGCATCTGGTAGCAGGGAACGGTAGTACTGCCATCGCAATGGCTTTGGCCAGCGTTTAATCAGAACGTCCCTCCGACTCAGCGACTGGAGAACAGCACGATTCACAATCACTGGAACAAATTCTGAGCCTCCTTGCTGCAGGTGAGCAGGTTTAGAAAAAAATTGTTACCAACTGCAAAGTCCTTTGAGGATTAATACGATCTTGTAAAATGCAAAGTACAATTCAGCAGGAAAAAATAATATACAACGAGCCTAATCCCACCGAACTCACTGTCAGTTTTATCAACATTTCCAGTGACAACAGCATCCAGCTATATCTCTATCTTCTTCTTAGTGAGTTTCTATTATAGATGTTAACACAACTCTTTGTAAATAATACCCATGCCCACAGGCACGTATTAAAACCTCACAGTAATGATTGTTTTATAGTAATACCCATAGAAGACAACCCCACTGCATGATGATAAAATCAAATTCCAGGAACATTTACTTTAAGATCTTTTTATATACCAGCTCCCTAATCTGTATCTCTCTTGTGATAGTCTACATAACACATTCACACTAGAAGAGCAGCATGAACTGTAAGTCAAGACTTTCTACTGATTTTTATTGGTAGCAAGAAAGAAGCTATGGGAAGACGCTGGTAAGGCTCTTACCTCAAAGCTCAGTTTTGCTGTAAAGGGATCATCATCTTCAATAACATCTGCATTGTCATCAAGCCTCAAACTCTGTGCATCTAAAGACGTTTCTTAAGGAAGAACCAGAGTTCTATAAAATTGGCTGTTCTCACTGTAGCTAGCACTCACAGAATAAATATAAAACCATTCTAGCAGGACTGGTATCCTTGTTGCTCCAGAGGGTTAAGGCATTCTCGGGCTGCTACAGTGCCTAGGTTATTATAGAAAGTACTAGAGAAGGGGTTACTCTGATTACAGTAACTAAGGAACTTTATAATTGCAGCAGCTGTAGACCAGCAAAACTGACTACAACCAAATATGACATCAGCTCTGCCTGATTTCTGGTCTGTCCGCATCTGACATTGCAAAAAGCAAGAGAAGCCAACTCTTTAAATTACATTTTAAGCAGTTTTATTCAGAGATTACGTTTTCTTATGCATTACTGTGCACCTAGTATTATATGGCCCCCACAGCAACTGGGAGCTCTGGGTGCCAAAACTTTACAAAAGAGATTCCAACAGGAATGAAAGTCCATGCTGGTTTCCCTTGCTTAAGAAGAAAGCAGCCTCTAAAGCAAGCCGTTGTTGGAAGTGAGTAACACGCTTCAGATTCTCCCCACTCTTTACTGAAAGCAGTTACAGCAGACTAGGTACAGCATGGCATTCCACTGTTAAAATGAAGTATTTCAGATAATTAGAAACAAGGTTTTGTGATGAAAAATCTTTATAAACGTAGTAGGTTTAATTAATATATCACTGCTTGTTATAATAACTTGAAAAGGAAACAACATAATCGTACTTGCATCAGTCATATGACAAAAAGATTAAACCTACAAAAAATCAAAATTGCTTATTTATTCCTAAGAAAGGGACTGCAAACAGTTTTTAATCAACAGGATACTGTCACTCATCATCTCTTGCCATTTATTCTCTCTCTTATTCAGTCTTGGAGCTTCAAGATCAATGAGAGCTACAGCTTCTTCATCTGTGATGCCATCTTCCAAATAGAACTCAACCAGATGCAGCACTTCTAAAGGGGTGTGAAAAACAAGGAGCATGACCTACAAGGTCTCAGAAAACGCCTTCTGGAAAATACTTTGCCCTTTAAGAAGTGAACAGCCTCTGGCTTCTCCCCACACGTTCTCATGAAGGAAAAAACAAAGCAAAACAAAAGCAACAAAACAAAAAAATGCCTCAACTTCTCAAAGGACGACATCTGTGTTCATTAAACACTTTATACACTCAGTGTTTCAGAATAAAGCAATGCTTTGCTGCTGGTGTCTCGCAGTGAAATCCAACTACGCCTGGGACAAGAAGCAGCCACTTAGTCAAATCTAACAACACTGAAAGGGAAGATTTGCTTGTCCAAGTAACATTGCAAAGGGAACAAACCAAGTACTAATATATTCTGTTCAGTTTAACATTTATCTACATGAAAAGTACAACAAAGTATGATATTCCAACGCACCATAGGAGGACGCGGAGAAGACGAAAGGTTGTCTGCAATTAATGCAGACATTCCCCAAGTTATTTAGCAAAGGGTTGTTGGTAGAGCACCTATAACACAAGGGTACAAGCTCCTGCAAAGACACATACAGAGCACAGTAATCATAAACAGGCCAGCATATCTGGTACACTTTGGTTTCAGTTAAACAGGGGTTCCTTAGGTTTACACCACTGATATTACATCAGCCCTAATCGGAAGAAATATTGCTGTGAAATCAGATCCTTAAACATCTGAAAACGCTTTTCTTTTTTAATAAAACAGCAAGTTTTCACATTAAAAAATTGCTGTCTTCACCATTGTAACAATAACATTTTCACCTTGCCTTTGCAGTAACAGAAGCAAAATTTTGTATCAAATACATAGTAATAAAAGAAGTCAAAGGGAAGTTTACTGAGATTTTTTTTTTTAACTGAGAATTTTTTTTCTCCGCAGGTTTGGTCAAATTCAAGTTTTCCAATTAATTCATTTCTCTTCTTTTCAAGAGCACAGTTATTTTAGGCAGTTCTTAAGACTGCGTTTCTATTATTTCAGGTAGCCAGGTGCTTGTTCAGTGCACAATACAATTTATTTTTAGTGAGTACTCCATGAGACGTGGCTTTATAGAGCACTGCAGAAATTCAGGCTTCAGTTAAAGAAGAAAAGGTGATAAAATAAGACTTAAGGAAGGAAGGTCATTCAAGGGATAGGGGGAGGAGGGAAGGAGTGCTAGGAGTTGGGACAAATCAAAGTGACCTCCAGCTGCAGAAAGTCATAAAGACCATGGTGTAATCGCATGTGGATCAGAGAGAAAAAGGCTTGAAGGAATTAATAGGCAGAGAAGAAGGTAGACACAAGACAGGAGAGAGAGGACAGAAGCTGCCTATCAAGAAAGAACTGATTTTAGTTTGTTCTCAGGAGCAAATGGAAGCCTGACCTGAAGAATAACAATAAAAGGACTGCTTCCAGTGGAAATATAATTATACCACAGACCTAGCAGAATGTATCTCAGACTTTTGTGGATAAGGCAACTCAGATTCTTGGATTAGGCTACTTATTAACGATTAAAAGGAAACAATACAACTTACTTCACTGTCATGAAATGGCTTGGATCGGATTGTCAGGCTGCCCAACTCAATTGATTTCTGGAACCTAGCTGGAATCTGCAGTCCCTGTAACTTGTCATAGGCATGACGAGCCAGTTTATATGCACCAAGAGCTTTACTCTGTTTTGCCAGGGCAAATAATGTATTACTATAATTAAATTAAGGAATAAAAATACATATGGCATTTAGGAAAAACTACAATGCTCTTTCCAGTCATAGAAACTGTGCAATGAGGCATATTCTACAACAGCAGTTCAAATAGGCCTTAACAAAATACATATACATATATATACATATAAACACATATACACATAACTATATACTTAACTCCATTTAAATAAACAAATGTGAAAGGACTATCAAAAGTGGCTGGGGGCAATTTTTAGTGAGGTAAGGAACTGACCCTCATCCTGGTTTTGGCTAAGATAGAGTTAATTTTCCTCCCAGTAGCTGGTAGGGTGCTGTGTTTGGGATTTAGCATGAGAATAATGTTGATATCACACTGGTGTTTTAATTGTTGCAGAGCAGTGCTTGCACTAAGCCAAGGACTTTTCAGCTTCTCGCTCTGTCCTGCCAGCGAGCAGGCTGGGGGTGCAGCAGGAGCTGGGAGGGGACAGACCCAGGACAGCTGACCCAAACTGGCCAAAAGGGTATTCCGTACCATATGGGGTCACGCTGAACAATTAATATGGGGGGGCTGGCTGGGGTGGGGGGGGGCGGCTGCTCGGGGATAGGTTGGGCATCGGTCAGCAGGTGGTGAGCAATTGCATTGTGCATCACTTGTTTGTACACATTAGTAGTAGTAGTACTGTTCTCATTATTATTATTTTCCTTTCTTTTCTGTCCTAATAAACTGTCTTTATCTCATCCCACAGGCGTTCATTTCTTTCTGACTCTCTCCCCCATCCCAGAGAGGGAGGGTGAGCGAACGGCTGTGAGGTGCGTGGCTGCCGGCCGGGTCAAACCACAACCGCCCTACATTAATACTGCTTTGGTTAAATTTTCTGACTCCATTTTGAAGTTAATTTTGCAGTGAATGGATTTTCCCATCCAAATTTTACATATATAGAGAGACAGATAGCTACGAACACCAGCAGTGCACTGCCACCTACTAAATGTACATGATCTGACTGGAAAGAACTCAGCGCATGCTGTGGCAGTGACCAAGGGGTGTCTCTCTCATTAGCATGTAACAATAACTGCTGTTTAGAAAGCTACCAGTCATAATGGGCACAAGGAATGTTATGGAAGACTTTTTGAAAGATTATACGTCTGTAAGTGAGGAAGTTACTAAAAGGAAAGCAAATATCCCATCCAGAGCCAGAATGGAAGCAAAACCAAGAATATCACGCTGTCCCTAAGGCAACTGCTGACCCTTTTTGTTATTTTTTTTACAGACAGGTGCATTTCTACAGTGTTCACACAGGCCTTTTATGAAGTATTTCCAAAAGATGCAATATGCACTAACAAAGCTGTGCAAATGTTAGCTTGATAGACACTACACAGCTATAACAGCCTCATACGAAGCAAAAGCGCCTGTTTCTCCCCTCCCTCCACCACCTCCTGTCTCAGTTCAGTCTCCTTGCAGCAACACTGTCAAGATTCAGAGCCAACATCCTGTTTCGATGACTAGTATCCTAGAACTTGCTTCCCTGACAAAGGCGATGCATCAGACTGGGTGGGTGGCTGAGAATTACATGTTGGTTGATTTTTACAGCTCCCAAAGACTGGGGGGGGAAAGTAGTGCAGTTAAACACAACGGTTTGAAGGTGCTGATTATTTCCTTAGGGACACAAGTCAATTTCCATTAACTGTAACCAACAGCTGAAACTGAACATACCCTAAAGTAGATCTCTGCATTGTGGATCAACTTCAATTATTCTTTTCATGCATTTCAGCTTCTAGATTCTGTGCTGTATTGGAAGGATACACTTTTGAGATCCCCAAAGGAGTCTCCTTTGTTAAGCTGTGAAGCAGAAACCTGGAAATATTGAAGAGTGTTTCGGGCAAGTGGAAACTGAAAGGCTCCTCCTGCAGTATTAAAAATAAACAGACATTTCTAAGCTGGCAAACCAACAATTTCTATCACTAAGCATCACAACACTAGGCATCTCAAGTACTGTCTCTCTTGCATACAGCTGCAAAAAGAAGAGGTGCTGACAGAATATACCAAGTAGGTTTTACATGCCTAACACCAATGCTCATGCCTGCTACACACAGAAAGACAAAAAGAGATCCACGTAGTTAAAACAATCTTTAACAGGCTATTTAAAAACAGGACATACCAGCCACAAATGGTGTAGAGTCTCCACCACTTAAGGTCTGAAGTAGTCTGACCAGCACAGACCTCAGCTGCAGAGAGTCTTCTTTTGCGTAAGGGTATGGATCAAGGGTTCTCAAATGTTTTACAGAAGATATTTTCACCAACATGGTGGTAACATTACTGTAACTGCTGGAAGCAGCGGGAGATCCCCCCTCAAGACTGTATATCATTCTGGAGTAATTTATAAATATCGTTACTGATACAAGTACCACACTGTGGGAATCTCTAAGCTAGGGTGCCTTCTGTTCAAAACTGTTTTCCATGATTAAAGGAAGAGCCTACCATAGCCAGCGTAGGACTAGAGACCCAGTCACTGGAACCAAGTCAATACAGCTAGCAAAAAAAGGACTGGGGGTGGAAAGTCAACCGTTGTCATATCCTCTGCCCACATTGAGACAAACACAGATCTGCTAAAATTGCACTGCAGTTTTTAGGAACTAAGACAACAGAAGTTCTTGTGCAGTACAACAGAAGGCAAAGAAGTTACTATACAGTATCGTTGATAAATCATTAAATACCTCTAGTTATTTCTGGACTCCTAAAAGAAAAATGCTCATAAAGCATAAATACACAACTTCTAAGGTAAATATCTTACCGTATATCTTTGAATATAGTGGTAGACATGGTAAACTTCTGCCAAATGCTGGAAGTGATGAAACTTCTGTAACATTTCAGTCTTCTGTTGTTCATTCTCTGTGGGATGTAAAGGCATTAGTATATGTCTCCAAGATGAGTCTTCGAGACTCAGTGGGAAGAAAACGATGTATTACGATACCAGTGCCAGCATTTCCAAAAGAAGTGCATACCAGTCCAGGTGTGTCCCATCTACTTGTGCAAAACACAGGTTAAACAGACTTGCTGTTTTTGTGAGCAAGTTTCTGCTTTAAAAAAGCATGGTAAAACACAACAGTTAAAGCAATAGTTTTAACATAGCTAGAGGCTAGGGCAGAGTTAAAGGCAGAAAATAGTAGCTGTGCATCACTGGGAACTTCATTCATGACTTCAGAGTTTACAAATAAAATGAGTTCTGAAACATTTGTTTCATAGATATTAAATACACTACTAAAAATTTGGAACAATTTGCATTTCCATACAATACCTCAGGGGTAATATGTCAGCACTATCATGCAACAGCTGAACTAAAAAATGTACTTACAGCACCAAGCATAAGACAGTATTATCAATCTTTGTATTCGTTACCAAGCTACATCTCTTAACTACTGGCTCCACTCCTCTCCCACTGAAGAAGAAGAGATGACAGCTAATAATCAGGTTTTTATTTGTTGTCAAAAATAGTTTGTAAAGTATCTCCCCCACCTGCATTCAAGTACTGGGCAGATCTTATGCTCCAAGGCCACCGTTTAGTTACTAGTATTTTAACCTGCCAATCAGTTCTCTAGCTGAAGTGTGTTGAGGGAAGGTACGTGAGGATACAGGATCCCAGGAGACACTATTTTGATTCTAGCCAGATTTCAGAACGAGGCCTACACATGCCGATGTTGTTGTTTTGCTCATCTGTTTTAAATAAGCACATGGGAAAAACAGGGGACTACAAAAATAGCACAAGCCAGAGCTACATACAGCACAAAAGAAGAAAAAAACAACAGTGAAGTAGTTGCAGCAACGCTATCACAATTCACTAGTTGTTTACATGCACAAGAAAGTAACAAATACGAACTTCCTTTCAGTTTTCAGTTACTTACCTTGGGCTATATCTAAACACTGCATGGAAAGCATCCAGTAATAATAGGCTGCATCATTAAATCGGCTTTCAACCACAGCATTGTGTGTTAGCTGCTCCAGCACTCTTACAGCTTCACTCTGCCTGCCAGCCTTGTGGAATGCTATGCAGAAGGCCAAAACAAAGAGGATTTTACAGTGTGATTATATCAATTAACTGAAATTAATGTTTTTAAATTAAGAGCAGCCTATTCAGCCAATATCAAATCATCTACTCAGAGAGGATGAAAAGGATTATACACTCATATTTTTCTCCTTGAAAGCAGCAACACTAATGGAACATGAGATGGATCTGTAGGTATTTCATGGCTTTTGCACTGTCTCAGGGGCTCTTGAGCTGACAGACATTGTACAGTGCAGGGCGTTCTGGTTTTTTCTTTAAATATAGAAAAGAGTAAAACCACAATGATCTTTAGATTTGTATACAAGCAATCTCTAAACACCACAAATCACACCTGCATTCAAAACTACAATAAACTGAAGTTAGAGCTCTAGTTTCTAATGCTGAATATTAAAAAAATAAATAAAAAATATACCATTTACTATATCATTCTAGCATTTATTAAAAGCATTTCTTTAACTGACCCTCAGAAGCCAGTATAAAGTTAGATCCTGAATTCTCACTTGATAAAAATTTATTTGGCAAACACTGTCTTCATATAGGGTAATAAAGGAAAAAAATACGTAAAGATAGCACAATTGCCTCCTGACTTTAGCTAGCTCCGATATAACCCAATTCTCATATATACCTACACAATGATCTCTAGCTCACCCAGTTTAGGGGAGTTTATATCAGCCAAGAAACTTCAGCATAGTCCTCTGTGGAACTAATTGGGAACTATATATCTGTATGTGCAGAGCTCTATGTGCAAACTACTAAGCTGCCCTAAAAGCAGATGCTCAAAGGTTTAGTGCTGAGACATATAAACTAGTTTTGTACAGACAGCTCACGTCTGGCATGTTCACTAGCTTGGCCCTTATATGCAAATGCAGTTATACTCTTAGATCCGAGCTGGCTCTGGAAATAGCAGATGCAACAGTCACATGGAGCTGCACCTGAGAAAAGGAAGTATACTAAAAACATGCTGGCTCCACATGGAGCTTGCTTCAAATCTCTTCTTATCCCTGGAACAATTTACGAATAAAATTTTGAAGCCTGTCCACATGATGGAAGGTTGACAGTTCTCTTTAAAGGTAATTTTATAAGCCTAACAAAAATCTATGAAAATTCTTAAAGAAACATGAAGATTTTACTTGTACAAACCCAACATTATCTAAACATAAGGAAAAACAGGTCTTTTCACTCTGGTCTGCAACATACTTGCTTGCTACACTTTGAATCTTATTGTGATGAAAATATCAATAAGAACAGTTCAGATTATATGCCAAATACCTGTTGCCACGTGTCAATCTCAGCTATGCAATGAGGTGGAAAAATCTGGAACTATATTTGGATGCCATCACTTCTGATAGATCCATCACATTTTCTAATTAAATAGAGACCCCGAGCTACTTTTCTTTAAGACTGGTCTGAAAACATGGTTTCTATTTGTTTTTGAATCTCACTGATAAGAAACCCTCGAGGGCAAAGACTGCATATTCTGTGCTGGAAAAGTACAGAGGACGTTTTGAGTGTCCAGTGGTCTGTCAGCAAGTCTTACCTTTTTGGGCTTCTTCAAATCTATCGTTCTCTGCTAGCCACTGAGCATAAGGGACATAGACATCATCTTTGAATTCAGGATGCTTTTCACTCAAAGCAAATGCCTGAGGTACATAATAAATTCATTTTTTAGCGTACTGCATGGTTTAAACAGTTAAAGGGTTTGGCATACTCCATGGGATCAATCTTTTATTTCCAAGTAAATTCACAATGAAAATACATACACATAATAAAGATTATATCCATCTTTTCTCCAGTATGAAACTAAAGTATTTTAAAATAAAAAGCAATCACCAACAAAAGAAAAGCTAAGCATAGCAGCAGTCTGGATTATGAATTAGGGAAACTTGAAAGTGTATCTAGGAAATTTAGTAAATTTCACAGCAGGAAACATGAAATGTTTTTATTTTTTTTACTGAATGTGTCTTCTAAAGAGACTGAAGGAACACTATAAACACGGTTTGTTTCCTAAACTAACTGGTCAATAGAAGATTAAGCCAACAATTTTCAAAAGCACCTATATAATTTACAGGGGAGGTGAAGTGTCAGTTCTAGTGGCACTTTGAAAACCCTTCCTTAAGTTACACCTATCAAAATCTTAATTTGAAGAAATATGAACAGAACTAAGGTAACCCCAACTTTGAAGTATGCGATACTCGCAGACTCATGCTTCCATGGACAAACCCACGGAAGCCAGCAAAACTTTACCTAATCATAAGCATAAATCTAGTTTATAAAGTGGGGTTCACACAGCATACATTCATCAGATCTACATCATACATACCTCACTCATACATGTCCAAGTTATAAAAATAATGCATCTCAGAACAGAATTTCCCTGATATTTCCCCTGATATAATTTATATTTATTCTAATGAACTAGAAGCATCTTACGGATTTGCATAGGAAATGGGCAACTATACCCCCAACAGGCAAAAAAGGTGTTCAGAAATGAAACCAAGAAACGTTCAGCCAGGACACTTAAGAAAAAAAAGCACACCAAACAAAAAACACCAAAACCACCCATAAACAAAATCAAAGAAAGAGCAATGAGCATACAAAATTAACCTGAGTACTTGGAATCACATTCTATGGAAGCCTTCACCCTCCTTGCTTCCCCCTTCACTACAGTGGTGGAGGAACCAGACATTTGTTTCGCTCTTTCAACCAGAAATAATAAGGAGTAGCAATTTTAAACACAGGAACCAAAGGCATGCTTACTTCTTCCCAGCGAAGAGTCTCCACATAGAGATGGACCAATGCTTTCAGGTCACCAACCTTCATGTATGTTTCTGCTGCATAGCCAGGGTTATCAAGTTTCTTAAAATAGAAGGCACATTTTAACAAAGGCTCACGCTCAGCTTTATCCAGTTTCCGAGCAACTTCTATTAACCTAGACACAATAAAAAGACGACAAATGTTTTGGGTTCAGCTGCCGTTTAACTATTGTAATAACTTCACTTTTAATCAGTTATTATTTAATATTGTAATAGGAGTATCACGTGACATGCTGTTTGAATGCTTACTGAAAGGTGTTTAAAATCCTTTTTATCTTTTACAAGCTCAAAACCTGTTCCTACAATCCTTACTAATGCACGCAATTCCGTATCACAACAACCTGTCCGTGGGTTTGCTCAGTCATGAAGACAGAGGGAAGCAGTAGATCCTACATGACTAAGTCACATGGGACATGATTCCTTAACTTTGACCTAAAAAAAAAAAAGCTCATGAATAAACATTACTCCATTTGCCACACGGGAAACTGAGTCAAGGGAAGGCTGAGTCACCTGTCCAAGTTTTTATGTCAACTCAGCAGAAGACCCAAAGCATGAACTATTGCAAATCAAGAAGTATTTGATCAGGACAAGAGTTGCCCAAGAATTTATGTCTAGCAATTCCGTGCTCCAATTCTCAGTTGCAACAGTTTAAAACATAAATAGGCTACCAAATACAATCACTGCTGTGATGATTACTCTGCAACGCTTAAAGCATGCATATTTTAGAAGACAGTCTCATAATCCAGATGAACCCATTCACATTCTGTATTATTGTAACGCAGTTATTTTCATAGCATAATGCCCCTATGCTCTAAACATTTAATGCAACTTTTGAAACATATTAAATTGTAGATGTGCTTCAAATACAGCTTATGCACCTTTGTTTATAATCAAACTGAGTGTATCAAACAGGTTTTGTCTTATTTTAAAGTTATGCAGAATTCACTCAAGTTTCTGTTATATAGTAACTCTGAGATGGAATTAAAACCTACGTATCAACCCAGCCATGGTCCCCGCTGATTTCTATGGCTTTCATGTGCTCGCCTGCAGAAAGGTACATCTCCACTGCTGCTTTGGGCTCATTGATATTCTTGGCCCAATCTGCTTGCTTTTTTATTAGCATCTTTGTGTCTTTGGGATCTCCAGACCTGAGAAAATCCTGAAATAGCACAATACAAAAAAGTTGGCATTACTTTCTGGTCACAAACACTGTTACATTCCAAATTCTAAAATACATAAGGGCTTTTTTGATGAATATTGTTATGCCTCCTGAGAAAAGAGCAACAGAAATTGATCCAGCTTTCAGCAACTAATCCAAAACCAATGTTCAGTAGGAAACAATGGCAAGTCTCCCCTTTACATAGGTAAATTAAAAAACAGATAAATAAAAGTGAGAGATTCTCTGAGGGCTAGGAGAAGAATGACACAGATGCCTCAGAGGTAATCAGTAGCTTTCCAAGATATCAAGCTGGGAGGTTTCTCCCTGTTGATCCCGCTTAAGTAGATATAAACTACTTTTGTAGTTTTGTGTTTTGTTTTTTTTTTGTAGATTTCTGCATGCCATCCAGGAGCACACCTTTCTGAAACAAAATGGTACTAATCTTAAAGAAAAAAAAAAAAGAGAGAGAGAGAGAGAGAAATACCAATTTTAAGTTTCTTTTAAGAAGGTGCTTTTTCATTCTCAAAGATGACTCAACCCTGTGCTTAGGTAACAACAGTACGTCCACTTAAATCACGTGTAAGCATCAGGATCCCCCACAAATCAATTAAAGACTGAAATCTCATTTTCCGCAAATACCCTTGATAATTATACTACCATATATCAAAGAAGTTCTTTTATAAGAATGGAATGACAGCTGCTCAAGAGAGCAACTCTGAACTACTGGCTGGACTTCTGCACAGTAAGGCAAACTGCAAGTCTGGATGCTGCAATGATGACCGTTTTGAAAGTATTTTTAATAGTTTGTTCAGCTTCTGCCAATACCAAAGCCCTGGCACCATGTGGTTCACATCTGTTGATATCATGCAGCAGGAAAAAAATTGTACTTCAAAACTGGAAGATCAATTAAAGGCAATTTTGGCTGTTAAGAGAACAGACTACTGTTCTTTAAAACAGCTTTTACCAAATGAAAAATTAGAATAGAGGAGGAATGGAAAACTAAGTAGATAGGAAAGATACCTTATCCTCAATGTTTCTATGAAATTCTGTTTCAGATTAAAAAACAAACAAGACCCACAACACAAAAAACACACGTAACAGAACTGTTCCAGTATCACAACTCACTGCTTTCCCTGATGCAGATAGTCAGCAGGTACAGAACTACAACCAGATGTCAGCTCTTAACACTAGAACAAAATCCTATGTCCTACTGCAACATAGCCCTGATTCAGGAGATTAACCATACAGATGTTGTGATAATCTTCAAATATGAAAAACTGAAGACAAAGAATTAAGCTGAACAATCTTTGATACAACTTCTGTTTGCCAGCATAGGTCATCAGAGTTAAGTCCAAAATCAAAAGCTCAGCTTCTTCGAGTATAAAGAGGGTTTTATTTTGTGAGTTCTCAGTAATCTGTGATCTGGTACTGTGATAATGAGCCTATGACCACATATCAAAGGATTTCCTGACCTCTGCCTTTAGTCTGGACTCTCTAGCTGGAACTAATCAAAGTTAACCTCAAACACAAGAAATCAGACTCTGAAAGGGTCCCTTTGCTTAATTCTGGCAACATTAACCCCCTCCTCCCCCATCCCCCATACATCTATCTTTCCTTAGAAAAAATACCTGGCAAGCAAGGGCGTTTCCCATGTTCTTCCGTGCATCATGCACTCCCTGCACAAAAGGCTTCCTTCAAATGCTAATAAGTACCTTTAGTTTCTTCTGCATGGAATTACTCTCAAGGATAGGAGGCACAAGACCTTTTGCTCTCCACTAAATATAAATGTGACTAGTGCCAAGAATTAAAAGATTCTTACGAAGGCTTATGGGAAAATTTTCATCCATGAATTACTTTATGTTCAAGAAGAGCCAAAACACTGAAGCTAACGAAGACTCACCAGCCAAAAATAGCAGCAGTCCAACTTACATCAGCCAAACCCCGAAGTATTTATATATTAAGCTCTTGGAAGAAGAAGCTCTCTGTAGCATAATTCATGGAATCTATGCTAAAACAGTTTGTATGCATGTCATGGTAAAGTCTTTGTCCAGTACTGGACAGAATACGGCTCTGACAAGTGATGAACAACACTAAACACTGCATGCTTTCTCAGTGATCTTCACATGAAAACACCGTAGAAGACAAAAGGTAAATGATGCTTTCTTATCACCGTATAAAAACATCACTTGTTAAAACGGTTCAATTTATTTCTACATGGGGACAGAGTTAAGAAAAAATGCCAAGACAGATTGATTCTTGGGAAGCAAATTCTCTAGGGAACAAAAATATATTAGTTTAGTATATTACAAAGTTCATAAAATATATTAATACAGACTTAAATGCTTAAGTTCAAACTATGAAAGAAAAATATTTTTGTTATAACAGGGAAGTGAATTAAACACATGGTGCACATACCTCACGCCTCCACTTCAGAAGACAATAAATAAATAAAAGGGATTCTTGAGCTACCAGTGGGAAAGAAATCACTATGAAAACTAGATTTTTAGTTTTTGAAAAAGGAAAATGACTATGGATGACACCCTATAACCAAAATCCCGAAGTCACCCTTGGTAGTGCCTATTAAAAAATTCACTGAAAAGCCATGAGCGACATGGATACACTTGAGACTACACAATGCACAATCTGCTACCTCAGTTATAGACTCTGAAGAAAAATGCCACCATTGCTTATAGACACAGAAGACAGACGTTTTCCCCACCTGTAAGCCTAAATGGACTTCAGCCAACTAAAAGAGAAAGTTGGAACGCAAAACCTGCTTTTCATCCTGGCCTTTTATAGGATCATAGTTTGAAAACATTTACAGGTATGTTAGTATTTCTGCATCAGTTGTGAACTACTACCTTTGCATAGTCAAACATGCGTAAATCAGAGTACATGTCCAGAGCTAGGTTCTCATGCCCACTCTTTTTGTACAGCTTTGCTGCCTCGTGGAATTTTCCCTGGTAGGCATAAACATCTGCTAGGAACAGTTCATTGACATTTTCTCCATGCTTCTTCCGCTCCTGGAAAAAAGAAACAACAAGATGTAGAACATTCTAGATGATCAGGACCCAGGTGAGAAACAGGCATTGAAGGAGCTGGATTTTCAAGCTCAGATTTTAGCTGTTAATAAAATCCCGTAACACAATACGATGATTATGCTTCTCCTACATTTTGGGTGAATTTATAATTAAAAGATTCAATCTCTTAATTAAAATTAGGAAAAGCAAAATTAAATGTCACTATACAAACCAAACTGTTGAAAACAATCACTTCTCTTAATTTCCTATATGAAAACGAACAGACACTATCGTTATGCTATTAAAAAAAAAAAAAGTATCTGATGGGTTCCTTATTTTCTCCCATAGAAACTCAGTAGCATATAATTTGGCTAAATTAACAATATGTGAGGGCGGGGAGAACAACAAACATGAAAATAACTTAGCAATAAGCAGAGTCGCAAAGCATGTTAACCTGCCTCTGAATCAAGTATAGCGCCACTAACTCTGTCACCTCAGAGCGCCTGCACATATTCTCCTGCAAACTGGAAGTGCTCGTTCTGTGCAGCAAGCTACCACACATGCCAAGCATATGCAGTGCCACGGCAGCCTTTACGCAGATCAGACATGGAGCAATGCCGTACATACTGCACGCGTACAGGCGTTTGTTTTACCCTGCATCTCAGAAATGCATCATTGCCCGGCTTCGGATAGAATTGTTACGATTAGTCTATCCCATACGAAAATACATAGCTATGAACTAAATTCAACGAAAACTGCACTAAAGAGGCAAAAGCATTCCACATGCATACACATTTGAATCTCTGCTGCCAAAGGAGACCCTCACCACCACTGTTTCCAGTCACATTTATTGATTAAGCTGCTGTTGAAAGTTCCCTTTTAGAATTTCATTAAAATAATAATCAGAGGAATTGTTACACCATTTTTGAAAGATTTCACATAATCTTGCCAGAGAAAAAGATCTGGCAGTTATGTTTCCTACTGTCATCAATTAGAAAAAAGTGTCATTACCAAGAGAAAACAGTCCTATTAATGAAATGTGTGCTTAATTACACCCTTACAAGCCTGAAGAGGAATCCAATATACCACAAGAAACAGTAAGCAACGATGCAGAACTCTCACTTCAGAAGAAGCATCTCCAAGAAGTCTGAAAGTAAGTTTATGCCGATTTACAAGGGGAATCTTAATAATTAAACAGACTACAACATGACAGTACCAGAATATTCTCAGCAGATGCAGATCTGGAGAAGCATGGGTAAAAAAGAAAGGTCATTATTGGTGAGAGAATGCTCTCATCTACTTATTTACCCTGTAAGAAAAAAAAAAAGGGGGGGGGGGTGCTCCTAGCACAGAACTTGTCCCATGTTAGACACCAAGAAAAAAGTTAACTGCAACCAACAAATGGCTGACATTTTGACAGAACCAGGACAGCTTTGCAAGGAATGGAAGGCAAGGAATGTGTTCTTTCAGAGAAGGTGTAAATCTAATTAGCATGAGATAGAGGAATCCCCTTTACGCCATCTCAAGACAGATCTTCAAACCAAGCATTATCATCAAGTGGTCTTTGTAAAAGGACAAGAGAGCATGTCTTTTAATGTGCTCGTGACAGACAGTTATTGTCAAGTGAAATTCTATCAAGAAGTGTGAAAAGAATGAGAAGTAGTGATTAGAACACAGCATGGAAGTAAGGAATCCTAAATTCTATTTCCAGTTGTCACAGACTTGTCATAAGACCTTGAGTTTGTCATTTTATTTCTCTGGGCCTGTTTCAGGTTCTGCAGAGAAGAGATAATAGTAATTACCTACCTCCAGGGGGTAAGGAAAGGCTTAATTAACTCATGTTTATGAAGTATTCTGTACTAAGATCCATTAGCACAGTAGTATTCTACCAATTATTAGTTGAATATTTTTCCAGTTTGCTGAATGCTTCTAAGTTCTCATACAGTGCACTGTCCCACAACCGCATTTTTCTCCCAGTTAAGTTTCAGTCCCATGACTAGAATTAGAGTCATCTCTGCTAATCAGGATTTCTCACTCTGAACACAAATCCAACAGTCAGAAGCACTAACTGAACAGACATCTCTCCAAAATAGAAAGCACTTATTTCAGCACAGCGTGTTTTCTTACACTATCTTTAACGTTCTCTTACCTCAATACTGCTGATCAATTCTAGATATCTAAGGTCTCTTATTCTGGTAAATGCCTATTAAAAAAAAAAGAAAAAAAGGAATTTACTTGAAAAGCCAGGAAACCAACAAAATGTTGTTACACATAAATCCAGCTGTCTTCGTGCAAGTAGGACAAACAGCAACACGCCGTTTTTTGTGTCTGTGCAGCACCTGACCTGGTGCGCTCTTACTACAGCCGGGGCCCCTCAGCCACTACAATAAATATGACATGGGGACAACTCGAATGGCTATCACTGAAAACAAACGGTGAAGGTAGGGACTAGTAGTCGTATTCACGTCAGTCTCACAGGAAACGCGAAATACCTTTTAAAATATTATATGCTTTTATTCTATTTTACAGCTTTTCTACTTTTCCGTTAGACAGGATACACACTAAAATTTAAGGAGACTATTACAAGTATAACATATAAATGACTGTATTGCTGAAACAATACACATATGCTTATAGTTTTTATACCATTCTGAAAAATTCAGTATAGAAGCAGCCCAGGGAGAAGAAAGCAAGAAGACAAGACAGAAGTACTGGGAGACGGTGTAATATCTTTTGCGAATGGAGATAAATGTGCAGCCCAAAGTCCCAAGTGGCAAAGTCACGTGCAAGTTACAGCAGCTTAGCACTTCTTCTTGACAGGCATCAAAAAATAGAAATTTAACTCTTTAGACTGCATGTTCAAGACTTCTAGCCAAACTAATGCTTAAGAGGGCATAGAATATTCTGCTTACACCAGATCGGACTAGGAACTACGAGAGCCTTTAATGTCAAGAAGCTGCTTTTGTTCACATTAATCCGCTCTAATTCTAAGAGGGCACTACTTTAAAATTCCAAGGAGGCACTGAAAACTTCTTTTTAAGAGTATCTATTTGCATAAAACCATCTATGAAACTGGAATTATTCTGATGCTTCCACCTCATGAAAAAAGAGAAAAATAAAGCATTTAATGTCCTAAAAAAAATAAAAATATGTTATTAAAAGATGCCTATCATTGCAGGCCATTCCCTGCATATTTTTAGAATGCTTTGTCTTTCATACAATATTTATGGCATTGAACTCAGTTTGCCCTCTCTTATTTGAAAAAAGATGCTGAAGGAAAAATAGGGAAAGTATTTTATGCCAGAGAAAACTGTTCTTTGGTATACACCCACCTACATATTACTCCCAAAAAAGAGACATCCCTGATAGAAGGTGACTAAAATGATGACATGCTATCACCATCCTCAAAGAAAACTAACGTGTAAGTAAAAAACAATGAAATCTACACATTTAAACTGAGGTTCTCTTAAACACTTGGGGTGGAGGACACAAAGAATAGAGATTTATAGCGCTGGGGGGGGAGGTGTAGCTGAGAAATTCTTTGCTGCCACCTGGTGGCGAGCAGCACCACTGAACAACTTCCCAGTTTTATTTCTCGAATTCATCAGCTCATTTTCCAGCAGATGTTAAAAAGCCTTTCTTCATACTTAGCACTTATTTAGAACATGGCATTTATCTAGAAGAAAAAAAATGGATCTCTGTTTAAAACCTCATCCCAGATCTTGCATATAACACAGACCATGCCTAGGGCAAGTAAGATAGCAACACAGAAACACCACTTCGTATTCCAGCAATTAAAAAAAAAAGAAACTACAATGACAGCAAATTAAATAAATAAATAAATAAATAAATCTGCTAATCAAGCGAATAACTACCTTACCTTTTTAGCTGTTTCAAACTCCAGTCCTTCTAAGGCTTCCATGGCCAGTTCTTTCCAGTCAGCATCAGTCACTCCTAAACATGCAATTTGATACGCTTCTTTAAACATTTTCCGTTCCAGATATTGATACATGGGTGCAGACTGAGGATTTCCATTGGAAAAATGTGTATTAGAAAGCATAATACTGAGGTACATTTGTGAAATTCTCTATACACAGTCAGAAAAAAATACATTCCAATCACAACTTCTATGAAATTCCACAGGGAATAAATGTATGTTTTTGTACAGCATGCAGAATAACATTCTGGGGGAGTTATCAGTGTATCTGCAGACTAGCTTGGTTAATTATATTCCAAACTCATCCACCTTGAAGTCTTCACTTCCCAGCACATTAGGAAGTAGTTAATGAATTCTTCTGATTCCTCTGAGCATTGTACATGCTAGATATCATGTATGAAGGTTTTTTGTTGTTTTGTTTGTTTTTAAAGAAAATACTATGAAGACAGAGCAAAGGAGGGGGCAGTTTGTTCTCAAAGGCTCCAAGCATGACAAGTTACCCAACAGACCAGGACGAAGCATCCCTAGAAATATTCAAACCCAAGAGCAAGGGGCATCGTGAGGAAGTAACTCCACTGTGCCAACCTGACGACAAAGCTGTTTTACCAAGACTGAAACTATTAAGCCCAGAAGATGCTGACCTCTCCTAAGGACCTGCCCTAAAAGCAAGTTAAGGAGAAACGCTGTCAACTGCTGCAGGCTGATGCAAACAGAACAAGGCTCAGGGACCTGCAGCTGCAGTTCAAACCCTCTGAATGAGCACGGAGCGCTGCTGCTTCCTTAATTCTGGGTTTGCAAGTAAAGAAAGGATGCACATTGATCTCCATGTTACTTTTATCAATTTATCTCAAAACCATATACTTTCTGGTACTCTCTCCCACCAAAGTACACTTTTGAATAACCTGCCTAAAGCATTCCAAAGACAGACTGAAAAAAAGCACGCTAGGCTTGGTATATCTCACAGCTACCAACCATGCTGGACAATCCAGACTTCAATTAAGGGGTCTAATTAATTAATCAGCGTTAACGTCTACAGAACGGACAGGGATCTAACACAGGATACCCATTAGTTCAACAAAAGCACATAGCACATTTTTCTTCGTTGACCCTGAATTTCGACTCTTGCACAAAAATGTGGGTCAGAAGTGAGTCAGAAACTGGTTTTTTTTTTTCCTTTTTTGTTTGTTTCTTAGACTGCTTTATACTCTTCCATTGCTTCCCATAATACAGAATATAGCATTTTGTGGATGGCGATTTATAAACTTGGAATATAAAGACTACACGTGCATGATACAGTCAGACTAAAGCATGCAGCTTAAATATTACCTAAATACACTTAGATGATGCAGTATTTGATGTACTCATAAGGAAAATAAAATGAAAAGTTGAAGAAAGGTACACAGACTACATTAAAAGTACAGGAAGAGGTAACACCCGCACCATAAATTTAAAAGCAAAGATGAATATAAGTACATTTGCAAGTAGAGAAGTAGAAAGAATCAACAGCAAAAAGGAAATTAGATTCATTATGATCAAATAAAAATAAAATAGATCATGCAATATATCTTATATGGCAATAAAGAAGATTTGTAATTGCAATCATTTCGGTAACAGAATACTGATAAATTTCATAAAAGCTTCTTCACTTCTTAAACACTGATGTTTATGAAATGTAAAGCAACACTTAATGAGATAAAAGGATTACCTGTGGAACTTCAACAGCTGACATAGAAAAAACATGAAGACAGAAGATCTTGGAGCCGTTGTAACCCACAACAAAGCCTTGAAGTTTTTGTTGATGGACAGGGAAGTTACTAGCTTTGATATTGAGGTAACCCCCTCCAGAAAAGCAAAGCATATCCTCACACTGTGTATTCCAAGCCACACTGTTAGCATTGGGTTCCTAAAGAACAAAATAACTGATGATTACAACAGATACAACCACATAATCTGTCCTAAGAAATATGCATCCTTCAGATAGAACATTTGACCTATTATAGCCTGGGTATGTGCGCACACACATGCACGCACGTGTATTTATTATTTACATTTGCAATAATCTAAAGCCTCGTATATTCCTAAACAGATTTACAGAGCCATATTTTACATTTCAACAGCTATAATTGTCTTTTCTTTGTTTTGCATTTGGTAATTATCTGTACTATCAAACTGTAGAACATACTATTCCGCAATAACAAACTGTTTGCTAGCTACCACACTGAACTGATCATTTTTGTGCCTGTAACTAAAAGAAAGTTACAGACCTTGTCTTTGTAGCACTTCATACTTTATATACAGTATTCTCTGAAAATACTTCAAATGAGTGAACACTCAGAGGGACTGTTAAGCTTTCAATAAAGAGAGAATTATTATTCATTTTATAGTCTGGGAATACATAACAAACAAGTTTAGGCTTTGTGTTCATATTATGATAAAGCCGAAATTCTTGTTAACACTAATACTTGAAAAGGAACCAGGAAAGAGCTCTAAATTAACCTGAAACGGTCACTTGTTAAAGCGTTCTTTATTCAGCTGTTGCTCACACATCTCCTGTCTTCTAATTCCTCATCTACTAACTCTAAAACAGTAGTTTTCATTGAGAAATAGTTACGTTCTACAAACTGAGATTAATGGCTTAAATAAGTTATTTGAACTTAAAACTTTTGTTACGTTCTGTGTTCTCAATCTCTTCCTAACCCTCCCCCCCCTTTTTTTTTTAGGGAGTGAGAACAAGACTAAGTTTTACCTGAAACAGCAACTCTTTGGTATGAATATCATACACTAGGCAGGTATCGTTTTCATCAACCACTGCGAGCTTGTTTCGAGATGCACTCATATCCAGACAGCGCACAGCTGTGGATTGCTTCAACAGGACGATCGCAAAGACATTATCAACAAATATCTTCAGAATCTAGACATATTTGAAACCAAAATCAGTCAGGTTTTTGTTCCTAGAACTAGGAATCACACAGTGAGTACAAACGCTAATGCTGTATAAAGTATGCAATTGCAACTTTTTTTTCAGAGAAATTGTAAAATAAAATTATAAAAACACTTTCAGTTTGAAGTATCTTGAAATTCAAGACTTGTTTCCAGACATACTCTAGCTTGCAAGCCCATACAAATAGGACATTTGCTAAACATCGTGAAATTTTTAGTCCTCCACTTTAACAATTACATTAATATATGACTAAAGGAAAGTATAACATTGATACAGAAGACACTAAAGATCTCAAATTCCTTTCTACTTCTGTCCTTAACATCAATATCTATGGGCTCCAGTTTGCAACTCTCAGAGGACACACACATGCACACCACCACCCTCTCCAATGACAAATGTTCTCTCAGTTCACCAAGACCTCGTTTTTTGTCAGTTGTTCTAGCAACATATGGGCTTAAAAGTCAAGCAAGTTTGCGTAAATTTTGTATCCAGAGAAAATGAAAGAAAGAAGCAATCGTTTTTAAAAACAAGATGAGATTCCATCAAATAAAATTTTAGGTTATGAGAAAACATGCTGCTCTTCAAGGTCTCCCCCAAAGAGCGTTAAACAGGTTTCATTTTCAGTGAAAAGACACATACCAGACATTATGTGTTACCTGACCATTCTTTAGACCAACTAAGAGGCCTTCTCTTCCTGGAGGTCCTCCAATTACTTTAATATAACGAATAAGAGATTCCATCAGCCATTCCCGTTCTTTAACGCCACTAAATGAGAGGCACTGCAATCTTTTCTCCTAAAGACATAGTAACGTACACAATACTGCATAAAGAAAAAACCCTTGTGCCTCTGAGGTTTTGCATTTATACCTATGCTATGTGCGCCTATTTTACATACAAAAAAATCAGAATGTCAGTCAATTTAACAGAGTGAATTCTTTAAGGCTTCTTAGTGCTATGAACAAACAAACAAGCAAAAACAAAAAACCCACAGCTGTTTTTGCAGCTCACCTTTGCCCAAAAGTTTCCCTACATTGGGTGCTACAGTTCTCTATGGCAACTGTTTTACTAAAGCAGGGCCCCTGCAGCATGCCACAGCTATAGCTTAGTGTGTCGGCACTGTAACACATTGCATTGTCTAATAGTGCAAACCGTTACAGTTTTTCCCCTTAAGATACCAAACTTTTCCTACCACCTATTTGGACAGCTACCTTCAAGTTTGAGTACACCCCAAGACTACTTTTAATTTTAAGGCACATACCTGGCATAAAATTATGTGATCTGAACATACAACCAGCAAGTTGCATTCAAATTTCTTTACTATTTTTTCCTTCACCCGATAATACATATCTGAAGAATCATCTGAGTATAGCTCATAAATCAAGATTTTCTCTGGCATCTGGATGGCTAATCTGTTTTTGTAGATCGCAATTTTCTTTACAAGCTCTCTGCCTTTTATTCTAACTAGAGGGAAAGAAAAACAAAAAACACAGTATAGGCTGACATGAAATAACAGACTAAGTCAGAAAAACCCAGTATAAAGTTAAAATTTATTTTTTCTGAAGCACCTATATTTAAAAGCAGATTGCTGCTAGGATATGTTTGTTTTTCTGCATCTATATAAATTGTTACGTGGACAGAAGGTTATCTTCCTCCACTTTTTTTTTTCAACTGCACATTCCAGAACAGTATTTTGATCCCTTCCCATAAAAAGCCAAATGAGCACAAAAAACAAAAATCAGCACAAACCTTTGAGGTTGCGAGTAAAAAAATATCTATATCTATCTACCTATATATAGGTATTTTTATCTCATTTGCACAGATTAAAATCTTATCCTAAAAGCTTCTGCCCCTCCCATCATCCTTTCAAATCCCCACATCTTTCACTAAGCTTGTCAGCACTGATCCTCCAGAACCCAAGTTTGCACTCTCATCCTGCAAAAAGGATTCTCAGTTTTACTGTGAAAGTGACAACAATCTGACTGGTATACGAAGCATTTATTCCAAGCGTTCTAATGGATATTAATTTAAAAAAAAAAAAAAAAGTAACGACAGTGAAGCTTTGGCCTGGGAGTGTGAAATTACCTTTTTGTTCAGTGATGAGGTGTTGGACAATAACATCAGTCATGCTGTCTCTGTAAGCATAGCGATCTTTATAAAGTCCGTGAACAGTGCTGAAAATCAACTGATAAAAGGATATTGTTCCATCCTGGCACCCTACTGCCTGAACACAAGGAGAAAATAATTTTAGTTAATTGGTACGTGTAGGTGAGAATTGGCAAAACTTGCAGTATTGATGAGCATTATGTTCCTCTTCCTGCATAATGTATAGACTGAAAGCAATTACAGCTTACTTGTACTAAAACAGTGTCAAAATCGCTGTTGACCTTTGTAGTGCAAAGCAAGGATTGATGCTATCATAGACTAAGTTTATGTTTTGGGTTGTTGTTTTTGTTTGTTTGTTTTCTTTCGGTGGTGGTTTTAGTGGTTTTTGTTTGTTTTTAATCTGCTCTGCATCTCTTAACATTTGTGTATTAGCACAGACTGCAGCATTTATGACTAACAGTTGCCCTGCTGGTATTTTCCACGAGGTATAAAGCTAGAAACTCCACACAGAAACAGAACTCAGAACTTTCTTCCCATCATGGAACTTTCTTCCCATCACGGAACTAGATTTGGTCAACTTAGAGGTCATTATCTTTTTTTTTCCTCCTCCTTTTCCTCCCTTCCCAAACCCTCCTCATTGTAAATCAAAATGCAGCAAATACTTACCATCTGAAAGCAAGAATTACACTCATTTACTGCCATACTGCAGCCCACATTTTACTTCTGCAGGATATTTTTAATTTCAGTGGTAGCTGAAATATTTTAGGAGCTCACTAAACAGTGTTTAGGTTCTGCTGTCTCAGTAGGGACATACAGACTAGACAAATGAATTTGAAAATTGCCTTACGGCTCACTGTCTGTGAAAGTATCAGTAAAATGTACCTACTCACCACATAGTTGGAGTCTGGTTTAGCTTTACATGTCCACACCCAGCTACTTTGCTCTCCTATGGTTCCGAGACGCACACCATCCTTCGTGAAGAGTGAAACCTGTTTATCGGAACCTCCCAGTAAAATATACTCTCCCTTCGTAAAATAGCTGACACAGCAAGGGTCAAAATTGAGCATTCTGTCCTTCCCAATCTACAAGGGAAAATAAAAATACATAAATAAAAAATATTAACAAAAGGATCGTTTCATATTTTCCCAAGACAACAATAACGGGTGAAAATAAACGCAAGGATCTTTTTCTTAGCGGCAACTGCTGTCACCAAGACCTTTCTCCTCATCTCTCCAGCCACGCACAACTTTTCAATACCTTAGAAACACTGTCTATCTTAATATTCCAAAAGGCAGTTCTAAATTACATCCAAAAGTCACAGAAGCTGTAAAGGCATTAATACAAGAATTTTAAGACAGTAGCTGAGTTGCCACAGGAGATGCAAGAGCTAGAGAAAAATCTGGTTTGGGGGGGTGAGGTGGTGGGGAATGACAGATTCATTACAGGCCTGGAGAACAGAAAACATTTAATGTAGCTCATAAAGCCTTGACATACAAGCACTTTGTCTACAGTACACAAAGCAGAATCAGAAATACCATACCACGTTCCAAAAACATACCTGTTTGCCACTAAGTTGATAAAAGGAAAGCTTTTGACCCCAGTCGGCTACAGCTAAAGTATCATTGCGTTCATCTCTAACAACAACAGAAAAAGTTAATGGTAATTTTTATAGTAACTTATTCGTAAATTTCTTAGAGCAACAGAACCAAGTAATAGGATAGCAGAATATATTTCAAATTACTCAAAACAAACAAAAAACTAACAAAAACCTACAACCACCAGATGGAAGTACAGCAGAGAAATCTTGCCATTTAAAACTGAGGAAGACGGCTTAGAGACAAAAGAAAAATCAGTCTCCTTTACAGGAATAACTGAAAAGCTTGATTCTGCTATGTAAGTAGCAGGTGCAGTGAAACTAGTGGTCCTTTAAACAAATGAAGCATCTGGGCCCAGATTCTGATCTTAGCTACAGTAGTATAAAGTCACCGTAACATCAAAAACAATACAGCTAAGCAAAACTGAACCACAGCTACGAGAACGCAAGGCAGAAAAGGAAATTTTTCCTGCCAGACCCGCAGCATACTGAGGAAAGGGCTCAGTATCAGATTTGTTAATTTTGGTACTCTGACACGATCTGTCCAACTTGGAACAAAACGTCAGAGTCACCTTCCCTACAGTCTTGCTTAGGAAGAAGGGAGACGGAAATCTGAGCATTCTGCTGCAAATAATGCTTCTAACCATAAGCTGAAAAAAAAGAAAAAAAAAACTACTGAAAAGCTAACTGTTCAGTAAGCCCCTTCCCTTTGCTCAGCGAGCAAGGTATGCGCTTGTGAGAAAAAACAACATGCTACCATGTGCTTAAGAAGTATCTCACAATGAACACATACTGGCAGAATAAATTAGTATTATACCTGCAACTCCTAATCCAGGATTTCCTAACTTCTGAATACCCGGTTTTGCAACCTGCGTAAATACTCTTTGCCTTTGCTGCTTTTTGTAAATTGCTCTTCCGGGTAACACAGATACACATCTGTCTGTCTGTCTGTCTGTTCCTTTGTAATTTCACTCACAAGTTGAAATCCATAGGGGTCTCTTCTTCCTCGTGGTCTTCTACTTTTGTCTCACTACACTGCCTACTGCCAGGGCTGGATTTCAATTCTGGTATCTCCTCTACATGGCTGTTATCTGACTCCTCTTGTTGATCTGCTCTACTCCAAAATTTCTCCCACCTACTGCAATAGCAATAGTTTATTCACATATATGTCACAATATCGCCTCTGAATTGAAGTGTAAACAGGTTCCCCCTCCCTCCCCCAATCCAAACACAAACCCAACAACAAAGACAAAGATATGTTTATGACACCTAAGCGGAATTTGTTCCCAGTTTTTCCATGTAATTAAACACTGGCAAAGACAAACCCCAATACATAATCACCAAAAAAATATAAAAAGTAACATATTCGCCATTAATCTGTTCCAGCACGGTTAAAAGTCAAGCCTTTCTGCTATCGATCTATCTGCTATCAAGAATTAGCTAGTCAGCATGAAAAAACAGGAAGAGTGAAATTATTTACCTGGATGGATTCCAACAAATTGACCATATTGGAGATGAAACACCCCCTGTACGCTCTATTTTAACTTTCTCTTCACCATTTTTATTCCGTATGCTGACAATGCCATTGAACATCCCCAGAGCAAGGTACTGGCCATCATTTGTCCAGCTGATAAAACATACACATACAGAAGAGCAAACTACTAAAAACAAGCATCAGGAAGGTAAAACGGTACAGCATACTCAAATAGGGACAATAGACTGAAATGTATTTCTAAAAGGGAGTTCTGGGATATAGCCAGTAATCTTTATAATTTGTTTATGCACCTACATCCACATTTATGGCACCAGCATGCACTTCACAGCAAGAACATTTTATTACGCACACAAATAAAGCAGAAAAAAAAATAAAGATATCATCTGCTTGCAATATTTCTATCGTGCTAATTAGCACATACATTTTTGAGAATGAGATCGTTGACAGTAGACCAGACTTTTAAAAGCTACATTTAGAACACTGAAACTGCATGGTGCTGGGTTAGAGGAGACCTGCTTCTATTCTTGTCTCTACTGCAGTAAGCTGGATGACTTCACACAAATTAATGTAGCCTTGCTTCAGGTTCCCCACGAAAGTAGTATCACCTTCTGCAAATACCAACAACACGGAAGATGAACAGCTCTACAAAAAAAGTATAATTATCTTTCCTCCAACTTCCCTGTGCTGTCACTGCACAAGTTGGCTAAACAGATGGAGAGAGAAATTAAGACACCAGCTCAAAACCAGAGCACCTCCCTGGTACTTTCTGAAGAACTTGGTTTTAACAGTACCAGGTAAACCTCCCAGACCCTTTACTATTTAAAGTGAAACAAACAAACAAAAAAAGCTGCTCTCTGAGAAGACAACACAAGAAAGAACAAATCATCTTTGATGAGTATTAGTCTTATTTCTACTGGAGCATTCTAAATACTATTAAAATATTTTAATAATGAAAATGGCAGAGCAGCATACAATAGGCAGTGCTACTACTCAGCAAGTTAGGAGAGCCCCTCTCATACTAGGAGCCTGTCTTGACAGACATTGAACTACTTTGCTTGAACTTTTTTCCTTTAAGCTTGCATATTATTTGAGCCATTTGTACTGAAACTAACTTAAATGACACAGGTAATTATTAAAACTTACCTACAGCAAGTAATCTTACTGCTAGCTTTATGTTTAGAGACTGACTTCTGTTCAGGAGACCACAAACCTTGATTAAAACAAACAAAAATCCAAAGTAAATTATAGGTAAGCTTTTACCAGTCTTCAAATTAGAAACTAATATTGTCAGAAAACCCAGTTTGGACTTCAAAGGCATCAAAGTCTCAATCACTGTTAGAAGGACATTTAAATACACATTATATAATCAGTAAAGGGGGGAAATATCTAATAAAGGAAGGGTCTCTCTGGAAAAATCACAGTAACGTAGTACATTTTATTCTAGGACATGTCACTACATATAGTCCTTTCCAACTGATTTTAAGTGATATAATTAAGAATCCAATGTTACTTAACTTTAGCTAACGTATCTCTTCTGGATAGAAAGAGCCGTACATATCTGTGGTTAGCTTAGCTACACAACTTTTATGGAATTCAGTGACTTAATGGAAAAGTGAGGAGAAGACATACCAAAATCACTGGAAGAGCAGGATGCCAACTGATGAGTAAGAGGATTGTATGAAACGCACTGTATAGAGTCATTATGCCTAGAATGAAGTTACAATCGCATTTCAATAAATCACTCTTAAATGCCTTCTTCTGACTTTCAGCGAGACAGCAGAAAGGCTCACCAGATGGCAGAAATAACTTGATCAGCTTCTATTACATCAAATTAATCTGCAATTACTGTAAACTAAATCAATAATAAAACCTGAAAAAATTGTCTCTAAATGGCAGGATTCACTGCGTTTCATCGAGACCACCTAAAAATGTATGTAGGTGGTGGTTTGTGAGATGTGATTAAAGGCTATATCCAAACTCTATGCTCCTAACCAGTGCAGTAGCTCGTGTACAATAACTAGTAAGAATTGTACACACACATTCAGAAACAGAATTTGAAGATGTAGCTTAAAAGAGATGACATATTAAACAAAGCAAGAGAAATATGGAAGTACGCTGAGAGAAAAAGTACCAAACCTTACCTTTAGTTTGGTCTTTGACCTAGTTATGTATTAAGTTGGTTTATTATACAGATCAGTTATATTCCGTTTCATTTCATCTCAACCTACAAAGTTTCCCTAGTTCTTTGCCAGCTCTCTAAATTCAGAGATTAATCTAAGCCTTCCCACCCTCTGTAATGCCTTTAATTGCTTTCCTGCCTCATTCGGGTACTTTGACTATTCTTTTCCTCTTCCCTCTCCCATTAGCCACTGGCATGTTCTCTGACCTTAGTTAACCTTCTTCCAACTCTCACATCACTTACTCTTTGACAGCAGAGGGCATAATCAAAGGCTGTATTTGACGCGCAGAGAATTGAAAGGCATCACTTACGTGTATTTCAGAATTCCTTCTAACTTTGAAGTCCAAATTATCACGCTTTTATCAGCTGAGCCAGACGCAAAACGTTTGCCTAGGAATTAAATATAATTTAAATCGCATACACAAGAATCCTTTGCACTCCAATTATTCAACCAAAGAGAGAGCAAGATGTTCTTGAGCGGGACAAGGCTCAAGTAATAACGGGCCTAACACTGTAAGTGTCTTGATGCGGCTGCACCTCTCTATGTGGAATTCCAGTGGCTTTATTTTGATACTCCTTCGGAGACTGCCTCGTCAAAGCCCAGTAATGCAAGCAAGGAGATGGTCTTTCCACCGCTGCCAGTCACAGGTTGAAGATTTGTTACCAGTGTCAAGAGAAATGTGATATATTTTCAAAGGTATTGGCTCTAACTTAAATACTAGTGTTTGAGAGTACGTCCTTTGAACCCCCACACAGTACTTCCTCACAGAACGAGCACCAGAAGCAATGAACGAACTAGAAGCGTAAGATGACCTGTACCGAGCATGCTACCATACGAAGGATCAGAAAATTGGGAAGCTTTGGGAGAGGAACTACTGGAACAAAAATTCCAGGCAAGTGGAGTACTAGAAAGAGGAAACTCTAGGGCAAGCCTTCTCCTGACATTACCTCACGACGTGTAACGGGAGGGGAGGTGGGGACTACAGCTCCGGGATTAACGGGTAGCCGTACAGGTAAAAATACAGTAGTTCCTTCTGCACATCGCATTTGTGAGGCATTTCGAACTCCCGATGAAAAACAAACAAAACAAAACACCACATGCACAAGTGTTCAAAACGCTGTTACTAGAACAACCCTGAATTCTTTATCAATTTGCAGTAAGAAATGGGAGCTATTACGCACTTTACAAAACAAACTAATGATATCCTAAAAAAGGTGTATTTACCATCTTTAGCATAAGCCACACAGTATACCGTGTCCTTATGACCCTTCAAAGGTTGAATTAAGGTTCCATCAGAAGTATCATATACCTGTATAAACAACAGAAAGAAGAAAAAAAGTAATCTTCCAAATGAGGACTATGGCACAAAATTACCTAAGGCCAACAAGTCTGTATCTGTTTGGTTTTTTTGCATGCAATACAATTCACACAAAACAAGGCATTTTAAAGTGGAAAAGCAGCTTTCCTTATCGTAACGCTTCTCTTCCAACATTTGGAAAGAAAGAAGACTAAGCATTAGAAAAACACACGCACAAATGAAATTTCCAAACAAGTTGTTTGGCCTGTTCACCTTGCTTCATCCCTTTCCTTCCTCACATTAGATATTTAAACACAGTAAGCTACTGGAAAGGACCATCACTAAATGCACCATTCTGTGAGTACTGGAGATTAAGAAGCCTGCCTTCCTTCAGCTCCAACTATCTCTCTGTAGCTGTGCAATCCATCCAGCCATCCGGGCAGTTCTCACACCCATCCCGTCGGAAAGCTTTGGAGGAGACTGTGAGCAGCTCTTGCTGACGGGCAAGCGGCAGGCATACTGACCCAGGGAGCTTGATGGGAGCCCTACTTGAAGCCGCTCTCAAAGTACGGACATAAATTTGCGTTTCACAGAAATTCTCATGGCACTTGTGAGAGCAGAGCGCTGCACGCCACGCCACCATGCAGACTCTGGATGAAGGTCAGCGGATCGCCAACCGCTCTGTGAAGCGCGAGAGTACAAGACGACACGAGCAACACAAGTCCATTACTTTTGGAAATTGAGCCTAAAGCTGGGTAAGAAACGTTAAAAAGCCTCAGAACACTTTACAGCGAGCCTGCGCTAATACATATGCAGATATCAGACTGCACTACCAGAGATAAGAGGATTTGGGGTGGTTTAAATTCCTAAGTTAACGTGAAAGAAATCACACTCGTACAGCTGTAACTGCACGAGAGGAGGACAGGAGCCGCTTCCCTACCAGGAGCCTGTTTCCAGCAGCAATTATCAGCTGGGTCCCGTCGGGCTTGAACGCCAGGTCATAAATGCTACGGGAAAGACAAACACACAACAGGATTAAGTGGCTCTCCGTGCCGGCAGGCGGCAGCGCACAGAGCACCCCAACTGCGGCCTTCGGCGTCCCGTCACGAGAACCGGGAGAGACCCCCGCAGCGGGCCGGCGGCTCGGCTCGGCGCTGCCCGGGCCGGGGCCGGGGCCGTGACCGCGGGGCCGCTCACCAGTGCTCGGCCTGGTCGCGCCAGGTCAGCGCGGCCCGCATGGCCGGGCCGGGCCGGGTAGGGCTGGGTCGGGCCGGGCCGCCGCCGCCCGCGGCCCTGGCAACGCGCGTGCGCACCGAGGCCCGGCGGCAGGGGGCGCCCGGCGGCAGGGGGCAGCCGAGGGCCGGGCCGCAGCGCGCACGCGCGGCGAGGGCGGGAGGGCGGCGGGCGCGCGCCGGTGGGGCCGCGTGACCGCGGTGCCGGAGGCGGCCTGGGCGCCGCGCGCGGGCGGGGCCCGCATGGCGCCGGGCGGCGGCGTGACGTCAGGGCGCGCGGCGGGCGGGCCGGCCGGGAGCGGCGCGGGAGCGGCGGGGGGCGGCCGGCGGCGGGGGGCGGCGCGAGGCCGCGGGGCGCGGGGCGCCGAGGCCGGCGGCGAGCCGCGGGGGGCAGCGCCCGCGGGGGGCCGCCCCGGAGGCCCCGCAGCCGGGCCGGGCGGAGGCGGGCGCAAGAGGAGCCGGGCCGGCAGCCCCCGCGAGGGGCGGCGGGGGGCGCGCGGCGGGCAGGAGGCGGAAGGCGGCCGGACCCCGGAGGGCCGCGAGGAGGCGGGGAGCCGGCCCCGGGGCGCTCGGGGCGCGCGGGGCGCAGGGGCGCGGCGCCCGACTCGTGGGAGGAGGCCGGGCGCGGGGCCGGGCCCTGGCGAAGCGCCCCCCGCGAGGCCTGAGGAGGAGCCCAGCGCCCTGGGAACCGGGCAGGCGGCGGGCCACGGGAACGCGGGCAGCCGGGGCCTTACGCCCGGCGCCGAGGGAGTCGCTGACGGCCCGCAGCCCGGCGACGAGGGAAGCCTCTCGGCAGTGCCGCAAGGTGCGGACGCGTCTCGGAGCAGAACGTTGCTCTCCCGTCCCGCCGGGGGTCTCCTGAACCGGACGGAAGCGTCTGGGGTCACGTCGGGCTGCTTCGACATTGCATCTGTCTCGCTTCCCTTTCGTTCCCCCACGGCATGTAGCTGAACGTAGAGTGGAAACTCTGCTGGTCCCCTCAGCCGCACGGCGCGGTAGCCGTCCCGCCCCTGCGCGGACTCTGCAGTGCCGTTGCCCCGTTGGTCGGTGTGCTTCCTGAAGCAGGCCACTTACACCTGGGCTGGCGTGGTAGGGAGCGGGCAACATTTAATTCTTGGCTGTAGATTGAGCCCGGCTTTCCAGGCCACAGCAGAGTGGCGTTAATCGTCAGAAGGCTTTTCGTACAGCTGCAACACGGGAGTGCTGCGGGGAGTCGGAAGCACGTTGACCTAATGTACACCCGTGTGAAATCCTCGCGTTTCCGTCACAACCAAAAGGAAATGTTTTATGAGACATGGTAGCAAAATAGATGCTTTCCTTTTTCCGCTGTAATGCTGAAGTATTACTTCTTTACAGAAGGGTCTGTCCCACGAACACAGGTGGAGAGGAGGAAAACAAGTCCGTACTTCTCAAGTAAATACAGTAAAGAAGGTACAGCGTTCTTCAGGGAAACCGATCCTGTTGGGGAGGCAGGAATAGGCTGGCTCAGGACGCAGCGGTGTTTCAGGAAACGTTTCCAGTTTCAGGCTGGCCACATGCAGTGCCAGCCCAGCCCGGCTCTGCCTCCTGCCCTGGTGCTGCTCTCGCCCCGTTCTGGGCCCCGGGGGGCCGTACTCGCAGCCAGACGTCCCCCTGGCACCCGGCGGCTGCGGGGTGTCGGCGTGGGTGGGCTCGGGGGAGGTTCTCGTCCCGCTGGGGGTACTCTGCCCGTCATGGGGGAGCCCTGCGGCCGCTGCTCTGCACTCGCACAGGAGCGCGAGGAGAGCTGTGGAGGGATGGCCATGGAGGGCCCCTTCGGGGGGAACGTACGTGGTATGGCACGCGGGGACACGGATGGGCAGCCCCGATCCTGTGCCAGCGCTGCAGCGCACAGCGCGTGTTCCCTCGCAGTTTTGCAAAAGAGAGTGCGTGAGTCACCCGCACGTGGTGCCCCACTGGTGAATCTGCTTCACAAGTTCATTTTTAAAATTATTTCCCTTTAAGTAGGTAATGCCATCCTTTACTGCCCAACACATTTTCTTCTATTGCCTTTGCGCGCAGCTCCAAGCCCGCCTAGAAGGAAGGCCTTCAGGAAATGGACTCCTCCACGTTCTCCTTTTAACTTGGTCCAAGAAACACTTTTCCACGATCCGTGGAAACTGCTCATTGCAACCATATTTCTCAATAAGACGTCAGGTAAATGGGGTAATGCAGTTTTGTGTTGTATAGATGCTGGGTGGTGTTATCATAGGATCAGGACAGCTGCCAATTTTTTGTGGCATTAACCCAAGAATAAATACCTATGAGCTTGTGTTGATATAAAAAGCAAGCTTTAATATGTGTCTCCTGCCTCGGCAAAAGCTCACTCCAGGAAGTGTACCTTGATAATCAAAGGAGATGACGATTTCTTTGGCTAGGTAAAATGGCGATCCCTGTGCTCTGGGAGTTCCTTGACAAGTACCCTTCTCCTGAAATAGCCAGGACCGCGGACTGGAAGGAGATGTCAGAGCTGTTGAAACCTCTCGGCCTCTATGCGCTCAGAGCGAAGACTATAATCAAATTTTCAGGTAGATATTCCTGGACAAGTCTGTGGAATGCTCTAAATCATACTAGCGAGAAAACTAGCATTATTTTCAAACAGTGCTTTGTGGTGTTTTTCCTTGGCAAGTGTGGGTGGTGGCTTAGCTCAGGCAGCGTTGGGGTGTGTTGGTTGTAGGTATGCAAAACTGTGATCGTGTGGTCTTAACTGAGTAACTCGGACTGTTAACTTGGCCGTGTTTTTTATTTAAAATATTGCAAAATGGACGTGGGGTAATATCCCGTTTTGATTAGACTTGCTTTCTAGGATCTGTCTGCACGCGGTGAGGTCTGTGACTGTGTGTTCTAGATGAGTACCTGACCAAGCAGTGGAAGTACCCCATTGAGCTGCACGGAATTGGAAAATACGGAAACGACTCCTACAGGATCTTCTGCGTCAACGAATGGGAAGAGGTGCGTGGTGCTGCTGTTCTGCCGGGGCTGGGGCTGAGACGTGCTGCAGGTGGCGGGAGTCTGCCGCCTTGTTTGTGGGACTTCTGCCTATGTACTGGCTTGGATTGAAAAATCAGAGAGCAATTTTTCTTCAGTTAGTTGAATTCGCTAAGTATGCCCTTCGCAAGTCTGAGCCTTTAAGTCAAGGCTGATGTCACCTTGATTTTTTCTGTAATTCTCCATTTTTACTGTTTTCTTACTTCCTTACGGGGGGGGTGAGGCGCCGCAGTGCAGGGTCGGGTTCTTACGCCTAGCGCCAGCAGGATCCTGCCGTGCCTGAGGCGTCCTCGCTGGGCTTTGCCGTGCGGGATCCTGTTGGTGCCGGCCTCCGTGGGGGGCAGGGGGAGGACCGGACCGTTTTGCTCTGTCACGGTGCCTTTCTGCAGCTCCTGCAGGCCGCGTTTGGCGGCCCGCCGGGCTCCATCTGGCAGCACACCTGCGGGGGGCGCCGCAGGAGCGGGCTCAGGACGTGTGGTTGTGCCGCAGGTGCAGCCGCAGGACCACAAGCTGACCACGTACCACGCCTGGCTCCGGGAGAACCGCGAGCAGCTCGGCGTGGGCTGACCGCCGGCGGGGCCCCGCGGCCAGGTCCCGGTTGTGGAGCGGCGCCCGGCAGCCCCTGCACCAAGGAAGCGCTCAGCAGCTGTTTGATTTCAATAAACGCCCGTGTTTTAGCCACCCCGTGTGCCAGCGCCCCCCGTCTGTCAGCGCCGCGGGACGGAGCCGGGGCCGTGCGGCCGCCGTCCCACCGTGGCTGCCCTGAGCCGGAAGCGGAGCCGCGCCCTGCGTCACTTCCGGCGTGCCGGCCGGGGGCGCGGCCCCGGGGGGCGTGGCGTGTGGGTGGGGGCGGGGCGCCGTGGGGGTGGGCTCCTGCCGCGGCCGCGCGCATGCGCCGCTAGGGGGCGCTGCCGAGCCGGGGGCCTGGCGGAAGCCGCCCGGAAGGGCCTGGCGGAAGCGCGGCGCCTGGCGGAAGGGGCTCCCGGCGGGTCCTGGCAGCCTCGTAACCTGCGGGCAGGCGGCGCGGGGCGGCCCCGAGCCCCTCTCCTCGGGCGTCTCCGCCGGAGGGACCCCGCGCGGCGGCACCGCCCGGCGGCGGCGCTGAGCTTTGCGCGGCCCCGCGAGGGCCCGGTGCCCGCCCCGTGCGCGCGCGTCGCAGCGTCGCCCTGCCAGGACCGCCCCCCGCCCCATAAGGCCCCGCGGCGGCGCCGCCTCCCTCTCTCGGCGGGCCCGGCCGCGGACGGCGGCAGCGCGCGGACGGTGAGGGCCCGGCCGTCGCCATCCGCCGCCATCCGCCCCGCCGGGCCTCCTGCAGCCGGCCGGCTGCTCCCACCGGGCGGCCCCCGCCCCGCCACCCGCCCGCAGCGGGGCCGGCAGCGGGGCCGGGAGCTCCCCGGCGGCCTCGGCGGGGGGCGGCGCGGCGGGGCCGGGGGGCGGCGGGCCGGGGCTCGGGGGGCGCGGGGCGCCGCCGGCGGGGGGAGGCCGGGCGGGGATGTGAGGGCCGAGGGGGGCGGGAGCGGCGCGACCTCCCCGGATCGCACCTGGGGAGCTCCCCGTGCTCCTCCAGCCTCGGAAGCGGGAGGCAGAGCGACGGCAGGGCCGCGCCCATTCCCTCGCGGGCCTCGCGGTGCCCGGCGGGCGGAAGAGAGCCTGCGACAGCCGCGGCGGGCGGGCGGGGGGCGCCTCCGCGCTGAGCCCGTGCTCAGCCCGCTGCGTCTGTCCCAGGCACCATGCCGGCCCTCAGGCCTCTCGTGAAACCCAAAATCGTCAAGAAGAGGACCAAGAAGTTCATCCGCCACCAGTCGGACCGCTATGTCAAGATTAAGGTAAAAGCTCGCTGGAACTTCGTTTGTTGAATGACTGCGGGGAAACCAGCCGGGGTTGCCTTGGGGGCTGGTGACGAATTAGGGCCGGGCATTGGCGCTAGGGGTCGTGCAGTAGGATCGGCCTCTTCGGAGGTCAGTTTTGGCTAAAGCTGGCATTCCCATGTGGGCACTTTCAGACTGATTTAGCTTCATGACTGAGCATCAATTCTTTCTCCTCTTTCTTCAGCGCAACTGGCGGAAACCGAGAGGTATCGATAACAGAGTTCGCAGGAGGTTCAAGGGTCAGATTCTGATGCCCAACATCGGTTATGGGAGCAACAAGAAGACGAAGCACATGCTGCCCACGGGATTCAGAAAATTCCTGGTCCACAACGTCAAGGAGCTGGAAGTGCTCATGATGAGCAACAAGTAAGTCCGCGGCTGTCAGGTTTGTTCCCTGCCCCGAGCTGCGGCTGTGTGCTGCCACCCCGTAGCGGTGCTGGGGGCAGGGGGCAGAGGGGAGCACAGTGAGGGGAGACCTGGGGGGTTGCAGCTCTCAGAACACATGGGCTGCCTCGGTTTCCTTAGTGCTGCTGTGGCACCGGCGGGAGGCGTACAGAAAGCTGCTCGGGGCTGGCACGTTCACACCTCTGGTGAAAACACCACGTTAAAATGGTGCTGACAGCATTGGTTTGGTAAAATAGCAGCCAGCTGTGGCTCTGCATCTGTTAAGACACAAACCTAAATCTACTGCAGCCATCTACTCGTAGCACTTCTCCAACACAAAGTAACAAGTAGTCATTAAAAGATCTCGGTGACTCTTTGTTTGCGAGAAGGAAAACGAGGGCTGAGCTGTTCTGGTGCTGAGCACGTGCCTTCAGGCCTGGACAGCTGGGCACCGGGATGCGGGCCGTGATTCCTGTCTTGTCCAGGAAAGCTTCTGTACTCTGCCGCAGCCCCCTGCGCGCCCTGCCGTCGGGGCGCTGCACTGAGGCGTGCCGCGCCGTCTGTTTCCCGCAGGTCGTACTGCGCAGAGATTGCTCACAACGTGTCTTCTAAGAACCGCAAGGTCATCGTGGAGAGAGCAGCTCAGCTTGCCATCAAGATCACTAATCCAAACGCCAGACTGCGCAGCGAGGAGAACGAATAAACAGCCTCCTGCATCTGGGATGTATTTAATAAAGCGTGAACACAAACTCTGGTGAATGTTTTCAATGACGGAAGGGGAGGCTTTGGTTTGCCGGCTTCCTGGGGCTTGGCCAGCAGGGCTGCGGCCCTGCCTGCACCCCCGGCTGGTGCCCGTCTGACAGTAGGGTGGCAGCAGTGCACTCTGCAGCTCTTGCTTTGGTTAAGGTGTTTGCTTCCGTTTGGGTACTTGTGCTTCAGGTGGACTGGGGCCAGATCCCCTTTCGGAGCATGCCTAAGGGGAAGGAACTGAATTCCTAGTAGAGCCTAAGGAAAAGGCACCTAATTCTTTTTTCCTTGTTCTTTAGGCTCCCGGTAGACCCAGTAGGAATGTAGTGTCATTATGATGGCTAACAAATTCAGGCATGCACACAGCTCCACAGCTATATTTTTATTTTCGGGTACCACTCAAACAGAACGGATGCTCTTTCACACTGCACTATAAATATTTCTCAAATCACCCGCTGTCAGAAATGGAGAAAGGAAAGCTTATTCCAACTCCACGGCTACCAGAAGTGTGTCATGGTAGTCTCGTTCTCTAATTTGCTGTTACATCCTTCCTGTTTCTTAAAGCTTTTTCCCTGTGCAAAGCTACATTTGAACAAAACAGCCACTTTAGAGAAGGCTTTCAAATGATGGCAGAGCTGCTGTATGTTCTGGAACCTGGCGGCTGACCTGGAGCTCTTCTGCGATGCTAGAATACTTTTGTGAACTTTGCTGCGAATGCCGCCGTGTAATTTCATGACCAGAGTCCACAGCAGATCGGTGCTTTGGTGGCTGTCACTTGAGAGAAACACCGAGCTGCTCCACGGGGGGAAGAGGTCAGTGTTTCAAGCAAAGAAAAGCTTAGTGGGTGATTTATTGTTGTAATACAATCAAGTCGTCTCTTTTTGGAAGACAGCTCAGTGAGGTATTTTACAGTTAAAACCAGGAAACCATAAGCAAGGTAGTTTCGTATCACCAAAACACTGCAGAAATATTTAACTATCAGAACACATTTTACAAATTTAGCCCTGTGTGGGAAAGCTACGGCGTGATGAGCAACTGCAGCTCGGCTAATGCAAACCTCCTGCCTCTTGCTCAAACAGGCCCTAGCTGCGCTTGATGCTCACCAATTAAAGACATCTAGTTTTCAGCCTTCTTATTTAGTGAAACAATACAAATACATTCTTCAGGCAACTGGGGGGTAAAAAGTGCATATGCAGTGGTTTAAAAAAAAAAAAAAGAGGCTTTATTTCTCTCTGTACTGCAGTAGGGAAATACTTTGGGAAGCGGTTTCCATTTTTCATGGAACCAGTCTGAATTCAGGTTGCTTCATAAGCCCTCTAAAAGCTTGCTGAAGACAACGTAGGTGTCTTCCACTCCCTCCCCTCCACAGGGACATGCTTCCCTTGATCTCCCACATTTTGAAATTCAGCAAGATGTCCCATGCTTTCAGCTATTTTCTCCTGTCAGCACTCGATGACTTCCAGGGGGCTGCTGCAGAAAGCTGACATTCTCAGCCCCCTGTGGTGTATCGGTTGGGTTAACGCGCGGTGAGGACAGGAAGGTGATGGAGCAGACAAGCAACACCTTAGCTTGTGTCCATCGATTCTGTGGTGGGCAGAGAAGCAGAATCTTTCTGAATACTTTCAAAAAGTGATGCCATTTCAGGATTGGATCTGATTTGAGATGAAAATTCAGCCATTGCTGGACTTTTCTCTACTTCGGGGATGGTCAGGAGAGCAGCCACTGCTCTCATCGCTGATCTCTTCAGTTCATCCTGCTTTTCAAACTCCTGTTTCACTGAACCAGCTTTTACCTAGAAAACAAAAGCACCATTTTTAGCTGGGATTTAGAACAGATGATACAGGCACAAAATCAAACACACCAGCAGGCGCAGGGACATGCGTTTTCTGACCGAAGGAACGTGGGGAGCAGGTTGCTCGGAAGCAGTGACAGAGTAACAGCACAGAACCCACCCCTCGTGTGTCACGCTCTCTTTGCTCTTACCTTTGTGGAGCACGTTGCTCGCAGTGGTTCAATCAGTCGCTCGAGCCTTTGCAGGACTGCATTAGGACAGAGTGTGGACAGCCGAGCCAGCATGATGAAAGTCAGCATCTAGAGAGAGGAGGGAAAAGAGGAGCTGCTTCACTACGCCCTCCAGTCCCCGACACAGCAGTGAACGTGCATCTGCCTGACCTGTGGTGCCATGCTGCCTGCTGCTTCCATGGCACCTCTGCTGGAGTGGTTTGCTTTGCACTTGGGTAAGGGGTTTTAACAAGATTTTGGGCGCTACTAGAAATGCACCTGTTAGCAGCCAGTGCACAGCAGTAACCAGTTAGACTCTGGTCCCAGCTGTCCTCCTCTCCGGTGTCTGCAGAGTGCTGAGAGCTTTTGAGAGAAACAGATGCATTCACCACGGGGATTGTGCCACTGCTGCACCTCCTTAAGTGGAGGTAAATAGAATGAGAAGGATACAGTGCTTCCTATATGAGACCATCAACAATATATATATTAATTTTTTTTTGTATAGTATCACTGGCTGCGCTAAGTAAATGACAATTGACGATATTCTAGACTTGGGTAGATTTCCTGTAAAGCCAGCTACAGTACGGTTGTATTTTCAAGGCCACGACAGTCAAACTAGGGCTGGAAAACATTCAGAAGAAAGCTCTAGCAGATGTGGCAGGCACACTCTATGCCATGGTGACACATCAGCTCAATTTAGGCCCTGGTTCCCAAGAACTAACATCATCTACTTCACTGTCCTCCAGCAGTTCTGGCAAAGCATCTACCCACCCGAATGTCATAGTGATCCTTCAGTCCATCCTCCACATGGTTCAGATACTCATAGATATCCAGCCGGTCAAGACAACTTTCCAGCAGCGTATACATGCATTCAAAAGCAGCTTTCCTCACGTCAAGGCCATCGTCCACTGTGTGCTTGAATGGCCCCATTTCTACCTTAAACAAGAAAAAAAATACAGCTGTAACCTAACAGCAGCGTGACAGCTCCATCTCAGCTTCACGTGCACCAAGTCGCTGCCGTATTGCTCTCAAGCCAAACTAACGACATACCTCACGGATAAGCTCTCTTCTGACCTTTGTTTCGCTATACAGGCTGGGGAGAACTGCATTTAGTAATTCTCGTATTAAAGAAGGTTTGTTGTGAGCAGCAGAATTAAACATGGCTAAAGCCACGCGTCGAACATTCAGGTCTGAATCCTCAAGAGTTTTCAAGAAGTCCCCTGGGGGATACGAACATACCAGTTAGTCCTGCTGCAGAGTTTTAGAAGAAGCACTCGCAACTCACCCAAAACCACCACAACGTATTTTTGATGGAGCCTGGATGTGACGCATCTATGCCAAATAACTCTAGGGGCACAGTCTAATAAAGGCATTAGAGATGCTTTCATTTGGGATATAGTAAAGGAAAGAATCACGACTTTTCTGCATTTGGGCATAAAAACAACCAGCATGATTCTAGCTACGACAGACCTCATCCTAAAGTCAAACCAGAAGCTTCAGTATTCACGGAAGGTGTTCTTTCTTTCTTGCCCAGATCTAACTTGCTCAGATTAGACTTCTCTGAAATAGAAGGCCCAGTTTTATACAACGGATCCAAGACGCAGGCTCCCTAGCTATAAGGCCATTTTAACGTAGGTTACATTTTACGAGATCCTTGTCCGCACAATGCTGGAATCATGTTTGAAAGTGGGGTGAACTTATGCTCCCTGAAAATGTCACCAATGGAACATGCCCAAGAGCATTTAACAAGGATCCACGAGTGTCCTCCTCCTGAATGCCAAAAGCAGAGAAACACAGATGAAAATTAACTGGATTAGACGAGGTTCAGATAGATGTGAAAAATCCCTAAGCTGCTAAACAAAAGCAGTATCTGTTGCCAGATTACACTGTGATTTGTACTAGCCTACCTATGCAGCTTTTCAGGAGAGCATCAATAGGCTGAGGCTGATCTGCAATTGTGAATTTTACTGCAGTTACCACTGTGCTCCGGGCGTGTGGAGAGCCTGTGATGAACATGGAAAGACAAAGACACTGACAGGTCAAGAGGCAAAATCATTGCTGTAACTTTGTAGCACATACTCTGCTCTGAGTCTCATTACAAGCACACTGAAAACATAAGATTTGTCTTAACCTCTATTTAAAACCCGTCCCAGCACAATCTTCATGTGCAGTCCCTGTTGCTAACACCCTCCTGCATCCCATGCAACCCAGTGTTCCCTTTGACCTCCCTCGCAAAGATCCCTCACTTCCTTCTCGCCTCTACAGACTGGCTTTGCTCCTTGTTGTACCCACCAGCAGCTTACAGAAGCACCTTCCAGCAAAAAAAAAGTATTTCCCTACTCTCAGCAGTGCTCATCGTAACACTACCTGATGACAGCTGTTTTTTCAACCGGGGCAGCAGCTCAGAAGGATTCACCAGAGTCAGCTTCCCCAAGCATTCAGCCACCACGTTGCGCGTCCCTTCTTCTGTGCACTCACAATGCTTGAAAAGCAGAGCCCAAATATCCTCCACGTATGGTTTGAGGCCATCGGCTGGAGAGGAGCTGATGACTTCTTTTAGAGAGTGCAGCAGGAGGTACTGTCTCTTGGGCTGGCTTCCAATCTCTTTCAGCATGAAGGGAAGATACTCCTTAAGATTTCCAACGCTGATGTTCCCCAACGCGTAGGAAGCCGCAGATTTCACCTCTTCGCTGGGAGAAGTGAATGCCTCCAGGATGACCGTTTTGAGCTCTTTCTGAGCACTAAGGTTCATCGTGCGCCCCATCTCTGCCAGGGAAAGGAAGGCTAGCACTTTTACAGCAGAGCTGGATTTGGGGCTTTTTACATCCTGGATAAACTGGTTCAGTATCCCAGGGGCTTCTTTGGGGCAGGCTGAGGAAAGGGCCGCCACACACTTCGCAACAGAGTAATACGCCTGCTTGTGTAACGACACTGACGCCCCAGCTGAACCCGAGGAGTAAATAGGTGCAGTCAGCTGCTTCATCAGCTCCGAGTAGCCCATGGCGGCCGTCTTTGTCAGCACCAGAGCCTGGAAGAAGTCTATGATAGCGTTCAGAGCCCCTCCTTGAAGCAAAGGTGAATGAACAAGCTGAAAGATTTCAGTAAGAATGGAACCACTGATCTTAGAGATGCAGGACGGATAAACTTTAGCTAAAGTAGTAAGGAATGTGATTGCCACCTGGGAAACATGCATGTCGTTCTCACTAATTAAAGCAGGGAGCTCCGTTAGCACAGACTCTATCATGGCAGGCTTGAGGCTGTCACTGTAGTTCTTCACCAGGATATCCAGAGCAGTCAGAGTGCTCAGTTTCAAGGCACGTTGATTCTTTCTCAAGAAGGAAGCTAAAATGGGGAAACCGTCCCCTAAAATAGGTCTCAAGTCTATTTTAAGTGGAGAACTGGCAATTAGGGTTAATGCTTTGACTGTTGTCAATCGGGTGATTTCATTTTTGAGCCTCTCCAAAAATATCTTCAAAGTTGGCTGGAGATCAGTGCTTAAATAATCTCCCAGATTGTAAATGATTTGTCCCATGCATGAGATAGCACGCTCCTTCACCTCCTGGTCAATGTCAGCTGCCTTCAGTCGTTTCAGAGTACCAGGGAAAAGGTCCTTCACATATGGCTTGGCATCAAAAGTGCAAGACTTGCCCAAAGGCCTGATAACTTTCACAAGTTGCTGAGTAACCAGCAGAGCCTCCGAAGTGATCTTATAGAAGGAGTCTCCAATACAGCTCACAACTGGAGGTAACAGGCTTTTGATATGAGGATGAAATACCTCTGGCTGGTGGTTGCAAAGAAGAACGTGAAGGAAAGATAGCGTATCAATTCTCATGTTGGAGGAGCTGGATTTATCAGCCAATGAGAAAACAATACCTGTGCAGAAGAGACAAGAAAGAATGCTGCCTTATTTCACTAAGTGTTCTTAATCAAAACAAATAAACAAACAAACAGAAAATGAACACAGCTGGAGTCTGTTTTCTTTCTTTCCTCTGCTCACACAGAAGATATGTACCGTTAAAGAGAGCTACTATCCTTACAGTCCTTTTGCTTTCAGGGAAGTGGCAATTCAGATATAAATATTATTTGTAGCAGCCATGGATAGCTGGCTACACAACTATTTAAAATTCAATTAGAAAAGTTATCCTGGGCTGAGATGGGGAGGGGTTGTTAGTAAGGTACAAATAAGCAGCAGAAAAGTGGCATGAAATTAAGACTGGGAAAATCTAACCTCAACAGGCACTCCATACAGCCGTAATGTCCTTTCACGTTTATTTCCTTTACTCTTCTGTGGGAAGTGGTTTGTTTGTTTTTTGTTTTCTTTTTTTTTAAGGAAAAAAAAGCAGCAGGGACTTTTACATTTCTCTGGTTCAATAGATTGACTGCCTCTGTAGAAGTGACGTACTTCCAAGTCCATTTTCTATGGCACACATTTATGTTTCCATAAAGACTTAATCAGAAACATTTACAACAGCACTGTTTGCCATCCCAGAAGTTATGCTTGACTCTTGGTTTGAATGCTTTTTGCAATCTATTAATTCATGAGAGAGGTGCGTGGCTTGTGCCCAGGAACAATCACAGGAGACATTTGGTATGTTTACTAATACAGACACTCCAAAGCCAAGACAAAACCTCAGTATTGTAAGCCTTCCAGCAGCCTGGGTTGCTTCATGAATCTACGGGAAAGGAAAGCTCTGTGGAAAATGTGGGGGTACACATAAAAGCTTCAGTCAATATGTATTTTTTTAACGCCGCTCTATTTTGTAAAAGAAAATGTCATGTGTTACTGATTTCAGCATGCTAGCAGTGTAATTCCAGCTACTTTCAAAGGAGGCTGGAACAGGCCCTCCTAAAGGTCTCTCTTCTGGGGACTGTGGAAGTGAACTTAACATCCTGTCTGTCAGCAGTCGACAGAAACAAGAATTGATCTGGAAACTGTTGAGTGTATCAACAAGGAGCAGAACTTCATGTGTATGCCTTGAAACTGAACAGAGACAATACTGAGAAATAAAACATGCACGTAAGAAGAATACAGGTTATACTATGACCTAACGGAACCAACCCCGCTCTTCCACCCGCAGACCACAGATGAGCTTTACCAGGCACTAGTGCAGGGATGTGATCTGCCAGGCAACCAGGAAGAACATTGGCCAGTTCTGTCAGCAGGCTGAAACAACCCTGTCTTGACTTGATGCTCTTTTCTTTAAGCTGCTTATGCAAGGCCTTGACGATGTTGGGGACCTGCAATTTGGAAAAGCAAACCAGAAAGAAACACATCGGTCATCCAGCTTCCAGGGCACAGAGCTATGCTGCCAAAGCAGCTTGCTCAGCTGAGCCAGAGGCACTAAAGGCACAGCAACAGAACTGACAAGAGACAGCAAGAAACAATGCAATTGCTCGTTAGAGGAGAACGGACTAGGGAAAGATTACAAGACAGTTCATGTGAACAAGAGATACGCGAACTAATGAGCTGGAGGGACTTTATTCTACTCTTCCACATTCTACAAACTGAATCATGAAGTTGGTGTTATCCCCTAACAAAGAAGATTAAATAAATACAATCAGATCATCGTTTTACCCCAAGATTAATGTGTCATACAGCCTGCAAATGTGTCAGAGGCTACCCAGGGGGGATAATGGAGATTATACCTCAGTGCTCCTGCACTGGCTCAATGCACTCTCCCCAGGAAGGGTGGGAAAAAACATGAACTGTTAACCCTTGGGATCTGGTTCCCCCTAGTTGCGTGCCAAAGGGCTCCCTCAGCTGTGTTCTCCAATTTACCCACTAGGCATACTCATCAATTTACCCACTAGGCATACTCATCAATTTACCCACTAGGCATACTCATCAATTTACCCACTAGGCATACTCATCAGTGGCACGGTATCTACTTCTCTTTATTGCTTTCTGATTTAATGCAGCCCACCATCTCCTCACACACCTGGTTCTGAAGCATCGTCAGGGGAACATCGTCTTTGCCAGAGGCATCTGAAGCATGCCGCCAGCTCTGGATGGGCAGTGTTTGTTTCAGCAAGGCGATATAAGCACTGAAGATGTCAGCTTTGACATTCTCCTCCCTCTCCTTGAATCTGCTTATCAAAACTGGGGAAAGAGTTTTGTAGAAATCCTGAAGGAGATCGTGCCTGCTGCTGACAATGGCCTCCAGGCACTTCGCTGCAGCCCTGCGGACTTTCCAACTGATGTCATCATCATCGCTGTACTCATCATCACTTTCTGGAAAGAACACAAGGGAAAACAGGATGCACCATGAGGAGAAAATCAGAGCTAGAGGGTCACTTGATGCCTCCGAGCTTCCCTCTCCAGCTACCCGACAAACAGATACCAGTAACTCACACTTATCTGGGAACATGGAATTGTCCAGAACAGCCTGTCCATACAAACGTCATTACAGACAGCAAGTACGCCTCGGGACTGCCCTATGCTGATGTCAGGTTCTTCTGTTCCAACTAAGAGCTGACAAAGAGCAAACCTTAATACTACTACACTCACTGGTGAAGCCACTTCGGCTCAGGCATCAAGGCTTTTGTTCTGAAGGAAGAACAAGGTTCCCACATTTTTAAAGCCAGAAATACGTAAATATTTGTCTTAGCAATCCCTGAATGGCACAAAACAGCATAACAATTTACAATGTTATTGGCAGAACATTTAACACACTCTCCAGGAAGACAGCCAAGATCGTACCCCAATTAGTATGAAAGTAAACAACTAACTTTTGCTCTTAGCTGTCACACTTCATACAGCCATAAAAAGCAACATTATGAAATGCTCTCTACAGCCAACAGGCTTTAAACACAGACCTCTCATCTCACCAGATCTTGACAGCCACCTCAAACTAAACAGAGTCTGAAAATAAACAAAAGACCCCTTTTAAGACAGTATCAGAGTGCTTTCACTGATGACTAACATGTTTCTAAGGGTGACACTTTCAAGGGTTCAGGATTGTAGCTTTGCTTTTTTCTGCTGCAAAGTAGTACAAAATAGTTACCTTATAGTAAAAACATAATTCTGTGGCTAAAATATTTGTAGGCTGAGTTAGGTTGCACTGAAACTGTTAGATCGAAATTGCAAATATCTCTGTATCTCTTCCTGAAGAAAAAAAAAAAAAAAGAAGCAACCATTCTCACAAGGAGCATAGCTTCTGTAGCCTCCAGGTGACTGCGAAGTCCAGCTTTGGCTGGCCGTTGTTTTCACAAACAGCATGCATGTACTGAAAGCAGCCTAGCAGATGCAGAGACAAGAGGAAGCAACCCAGAAACCAAGTAAAAGCTCCACGCTGACAAACCACCATGGTTGTGACAAAACCTGGCAGGGGTGTCGGCTGCAACAGCCTGGGAGCAAGGAATGCTTGCCTGACCTCCCCTGTGATCAGGGAAAACAGGAGTTTGTCTGGTCTTGTAAGTAAGTGAGACCACACCAAAGATATCCAATGCCTTTTGGAACTCAAGTAAGCAACAAATGCTGGCTGGCTGGTTAGAAAAGGTAATAATACTGCGTAGCACCCCAGTAGATACAGTAAGAAACCTGCAGAGTGCGCAGCTGTTAGCTCCAATTTTTAGATCTGCCTCTAACATCTTTCTTTTCAAGAAACACCATTTTGTTAGGAACGCAGTAAGGAGACATCTCCCTCGCGTGTGCCTAAACCTACTAGAGCTCAGCTATCAGGACAGACAGGAACCAGGGCTACAGCTGAACCGAGCACTTGGTGCCAGCAGCGGAAGCTCAGAACCAGAGAGCATTCAAGAAGGACAGAGTTCACACCTCCCTTTGAAGAACAACCCCTGCAGGTCCCACCAGCTGCCTGGAGCAGCAGCCCGAGGTCTGCCGGGCAGGCTGCAAGCAGCGCTGACACCTTGCAGGGCACGAGGGAGCGCTTCCAGCGGTCAGGACGGCAGAGCAGCTGCTCCTCGGGATTGCCAGGCGTCAAACCTGGCTGCTTGCTGTGCAAGCTCTAAGAGACTGCTACAGTCAGCAGGGACAGGAAAGGCAATGCTCCCTTCACCTAGCTCTGCACTAAGCTAGTTCAGAGCACTGTTTTCAGTGCTTTCCCCGTTCCCTAAGGCAGGCAGAGATCCGAGGTGCTTAGCAGCAAAAAATAAAACTAACAAGTTCAGAATTGTTGTTGGAACTTTGCACATACAGCTATGTTGTTACCACTGGTAAGCTGAAATAACCCATTCAACACAACTGTCTTGACACAGATCTTAAAAGAAACATCAGAGAAGGGGACAGCACGCAGGAAGGGGGGAAATGTTAACCAGTGTTCTGCTGAGCACAGTCATCCTCACAAGCAGGCACCTTGCTCTTCATCCTCCCCATTTTCAGTTTCCATCCTCTCTTCCTCTTCCTCCTCTTCATTATCATAGTTGTAGTTTGGGTCAAAGGTGATGTACTTCAGACATAACCCCATCACATTAGGGATGTGGGGGTCAATTTCCTTTGGGCACCTATCACGACAAATAAAAATCCTAAGAGTTAATAGATCAAATAATAAGCAGTTTTAAATATCCAAATAACACAATCCATCTCAAAAGGATCCCAAAATGTTTCATGGGCTATTTAAGCATTTTGCTAACATGAGTTAAAGCAGAGCTGCTCTTTCTCACTGTGCACAAAGCAAGGCCACATTCTCCTGGGAAGGATGCAATAATTTCTATAAGGGGAAAAACATATAGCCTTCACCACCTGGTTCAGTCCTCCCTTCATGGGAGGAAACCTCAGGAGCTCTGAAGGGCTCCTTCTCCAACACAAGCCCTGAACTTTTGACCAAACATCAGGAAAGCTGCAGCTCAGCAGCTCCTCTAGTTGAGCCCCTTTCCTGCCTCCCACTCCCTCCACACACCAGGAATGAGGCAATTCCCTCTTCCTGAGGAATCCCCCAAGGACAAGGAAAACTTGTCCCACTCCTGCAAAACCAATACAGAAACATGCTCGCGCGTGTTGAAGTAAAACGGCTCGTAACTCATGTCCAACTCTGCATGTAAAGAAGAGATTTCACTTGTGAACTCCTTCCCCACAGGAACACAGGCACTCAGCCCTGGATGCTGGAAGTACAGATATTTACACCAGGAGGACACCGATGCACAGGACGGTGCACGGTTGTTCCTCAAGGGCACACACCTTCTTACAAAAGACTCGAAGGCCTGGAAGCAGTACTCTCTCAACTCATCATCTTCCACGTTACAGTACTGAACAATCAGAGGAATTATCTTCTCCAGATGTTCTCCTGGGAAAGACAAAGTAAGCAGCAGTAAAATACATTCCAGCGGTCACGTATCCAAGCTGCCAACAGCTCAGCCATCTGCCACTTCCTTCACGTGCCTGGCAGAGCATTCCTCCTCTGGATCCCTGGGGAAAGGAACCAGCAGCCCACCGAAAAACAGCCTTAAAGAGATTTTTAGCAGGTGACCCCTGCTCACTCTCTTCAGTTCTTTGTTGGCATTTCAGTCATGGAAAGAGCCGTGCCTAGAAATCTTCTAGGGCTGAATGCTGGTTCTGGCAGATCTTTTAGACAAGTAATCAAATATGCTGCCTTCCATTTAGCCTCTTATTTAAAGCGGGATGAATCCACTGACCTAATTCACAGAGGTATTAATTCAGACCAGGAAAGTGCTGAAGACCTTGGGATGAAATCCACTACAGAAGGGCAGCCACAGAGTTACTTTGGTGTCTCCTCCCTTATAAGTGGAGGTCAAAGCCAGATCAGAACCACGGAGGGAATCACAAAGCACAACCCACTAACACATCAGGAACAGAGCGAACACACTTCTTTTACCATTAAAAAAAAGAGCTGCTCTAAAATATGTGCACATTTCCCAGTATCATTTCAAGCTACTTGTCCTACCTATGCGGTGTCCAGCCTGCCTACTGATGCCAGCGATACACTGAATGTATGTCCTGGTAGTTGAGGTAGACTCATTCTTCTTCAGCTCAGCGAGGAGATGCTCTGTGAGCTCTGAGAAGATGTTCCCACTGCAGGTCAAGACAAGATGACCCAAGGCAACGATGGCCCTTTTACGTACAGCCAGCCTGGGGCTTGTCAGCTGAGGAAGCAGGCAGCTCAGGATGGAAGAATGGAAGGAGTAGAGAGTTCCCCCTAGCCTGCAAGCAACAGAACAAGACAGAAGTTGAAAGTCAATGTATCAGAGGAAAAGATTCCTTGCCAGCAAAAAATGTAAAAAAAACCCTTCAGCCATGAAGATTTCATACAGCAGGAGGGAGAGGAAAAGGGTGGTTTTGGTGTTCTGTACAACGCAGGGAGAGGTTATTTGCATTCATCATGGCGTATTTTGATTTTGGCTGTGCCCTTCTGGGTGACCTGGGAGTTTGTCAATAATTTTCTGCATGCAGCTGACATATGACACTGCCACTCTTACTTATATAACAGGAGAGAGAGGCAGCCAGGAAAAAAAATGCATGTGCAATCAGATCACAGGGCTAAAATAAACTTCCCTGGTTTGCCCTCTCCCTCCTTACACTTGCTTAAACTTAAACTGAGCCTCTGTGGGATCCCTCACCACCACTAATACTATTCCCAAGCACAGTAGGGCTCAAAATGTTGTCTCTCATCCCTGCTGAGGAATCTGCTCTGCTGAGACATTCCCCTGTAGCAGGCAACCCAAATCCTTTAGTTTTAAGTCCTCATAGTAAGATTAGGGAAATATAGAAATCAAAAGCAAACACATACAGAGCAGCCCCCTGCCGTACACAGCTGCCAAAGGAAATCCTTTGGTACCTGCTCAACATATCTGACAGGATGTCAAGAGCCTCCAACTGCACAGATATATCCTCCTGCTTGCCAATGGCTCCTGTCAGCTGGGCTGTGATCTTTTTGCATACATTCGCTGTCATGGTGGAGCCTGCAAGAGAGAGATTTTTCCCCACTGTCAGTTAAAAAGAAGTTTTTATGCTGTTAAGAACCATTCAACCCTTCCTACATTTACAAACAAACAATAAAAAAGCAACAAATTAGGTGAAGAAAGCACAGAGGGAGATGTCCAACCCTCTATTTTGCAGCAAACCGATACTGCTTTTGCTGCCTTCTACCCACACTGTGTCAATCCCAACCCTTAAGGAGATGATTTATCTGTCGCTACCCTGCAACAGTTTCAGTTCATGTGACGTGTGTTAAATAAAGACTTCTGAAAAGACGCCTCTCAAGAGCTTAACATTTTGCAAAATCTGAGAGAGGAGCTCAGCAAGTATTTGCACACTAATTCTCATTCTCCTCCCAACTCCTAAAGCAGGCCAGCAGCACTGCCACAGCCACAGATACATGAGATGGCTGCAGAAGAAACTTAACTCTTTGGAAGCCTTGGGTATCTCCTGAAATGCTGCTGGATTTTTGGAATACTTAGTTCCAAATGCAGGAGAAGCAGACAGGGCAGCTGTGGCGGCCAGAAAGCCTGGTCCTGCAGGGCTGCAGACAGGAGGTGGTGCAGTGCTGGCACTGCTGATGGCGAGACCAAACAGCCCTGCCAGGCTGCCTGAGCAGCAGCATCCTGACACACTGCGTGCTTTACGATTGCCGTGAACAAAAATGATTTTCTCCAGGAACTCAGATGTGGTTTCAGACATAAGCATCCTACGGGGGACCAGTTCAAGAGTCTTCATTTCATCCAATCTTTAATCACATTTCTAACTCAACTTCTGCTGTCCTTCCTCCTTATGGTATTTCTCGTCCTCCAGCAGGTGAATAAGGGATCTGTAACTTTTAGGCTCTGAACTACCCGCTTTCCTGTTTCCCAAAGGCTGGGGCTCCCTACCGCCTCGGTCTGACAAGCAGGGACAGACGTCTTACCTGTGGAAGCTGGTGGCAGCTCGGAGATGACCGTTTTCAGCCCGATGCTGGAGATGTCCCGCAGCTGCTCCTTGTCTGACAACATGTTCGTACACAGCGTGTCCACGATGGTTTCCACCTGGTACTCCTTCACCTTGCCAACCAGCGGGCCCAGACTGCAGGAGGAGAAGCCAGTCAGAACGAGCAGGAAGAAGGCTGCTTCCACCAACAAAAGGGATGCTCGGGCACACTCTTCCTTAAGGGCATCTCAGTCCCAAGTGCAAATATTCCCGTAACACCTGCACTGAGCACTGATATCCTGTACAATGTACACAAGGACGTACAATGCACATCCCTTCCTTCAGTTTCAGAAAACACAGAGGAATCGAACAGCTCCCGGTGATTCACGTGCAGTACAACCATTTCTAGTTTTAGAAATCCCATCGTGCTCCTGTTCCAGCGCAAAAATATATTTAGATAACCTGTTCATGAAGGTTTCACTCCCCCCCCCCCCCCCCCCCCAGTATGCTGTCCACACAGCCAGGTTAAGATGGAAAACAGAGTGAAGGAAAGGATTAATCTGCCTTTTTGGAGTTTTGCTTTTCCATTTTTTTTTTTTTTTTAACACACTGCACAGAAAAGTGGGACTCGAGTTTTTGGCTCTGTATGCTGCCTCATCCTAGGGCACAACCCCTGTTCCCTGGGGACTGACCCATGCTACGTGTCCATACAACTCGTAACAAAAGGCTACCAACAGGCTATGGTCCCAAAAGAGACAGAGGGGCACGCAAGCTTCCTACATACCCTCCTCTCACTGAAGTTTACACACAAGACGGGTTCTGCTTCTGTCACCGTCAGCGATAAAAGCCCCTGACTTCCGTGAGAGCTGAACAACGCTGACAGAGCATCAGCCTCGATGATTCCCACTGTCTTAAGAGCTTGTACGAGAAGACACGGTGCTAGCCCGTTACAGCGCTTAGGGCCAGAACGCAGTTTATAGAATCCTTGAACAAAAATGCATTTTGACTTCTCTTTCTCTCTCCTTTCTGGCATAACCACAGTAATGCAAACTGTAGGGAACACCTATGCACAGGTGGCTGTCCCCCTGCGGGCACACCACCATTACCACCTCAGTGCTTGGCCAGCACCACGTGCACAGCGCTTCCCAGAGCACGCGAACACAGCCTGCTTCGTGTGAGGCTATTCTTAAATTGACAAATCAGGACAGTAATAGCTTTTTAGAGGCCGAGTAGCTTCTCTGAGATACGGTAATTAGAAAATAAGAACTTAATAATAGCACTTTGTGCAAGCGCAAATGGTGTTCAACTTTATACCTCTAAGTACAGACCAGAAGAGAACTGTTTTACAGACGGGGACCCTGAAAGCACAGAGAAGCTGAGGAACTCATCTCAACGGAAACAAGACAAAACGCAGAACTAGAGTCAGGTTTTCATATGGATTTCAAATTTGTCAATTTACTGGATGCGAAGTGTGATTTCAGATTTCCTCTGAAGAAATAAGAACTCAGTTTTACACAATAAAATCAACTGCCAGTGTCCTTCAGAATGTCACATTTCTCCTCCTTCGAGATCCTTGCCACCCGGCTGGGTATAACTAACTGCACATTACTGTTATAAGCACTTCCTTAGGTATAAAAAGGAAATATACCTGGTTTCATTTTGATGTTTACTTTCTAATGATCACATTCTAGATGAATATGGACGTATTCCTGATGCAACCACAGATAAATAGGCAAATAAATTTATCTTTCATTTAGTGCCCAACAGTTTTCTTTTAAAAAACAAAAGAAACAAACCCAAAGCTGGTAGAGACATGAAGAAGGCCAAGAAAGCTGGGGAAAAAGTCAGGACAGTCAGAATCAAAAAGAAAGAGCCAAAGGTCACAGGGAAAGTACAGGGACAGAAGTAGCATATGACTGAAAAAAAGGGAATACGACTAAGATCCAAAGTTGGAAAAAATACAGGAACCCAAAGTTGTCTTTAAATGGCCCACCTTTCTGGAGCCCTGTGCGTGAACTGACCCATTCAATTTCATTTCTAGAATGAACACTCCCATTTAGACATGCTGGGGGAAAGAGACAGGAAAGAACATGTCAGCAGTAGGATCACTTCACCAGACGACTCATTAATAATGGAACCTCCTGCCTTTTTCATTTGGGTTGAAAAAATATATTCAAATGGTCCAAAGCAAAGCACAGACTACACTTCGAGTCAAAACAGGAAAAAAACAAACAAACAAACAAAAAACCAAGCAGTGCATTATAAACTTTAATGAAAATGCTCTTGAAGGACAGGATTTGGACCTGTAATTCAACGACTGCCATTTCTGAAGGGCTACACGTCATCAGTTTAGTACCATCTCTAACAAAGACAGGACCACTGGGAAATTCAGCATTGGATCTCAAAGCCCAGAAAAGGAGGGGAGCTTGATGTCCAGTATTTTAGGCTGAGCTTGTCTCTGAAGAAATAAAACCTTACTCAAACTCATAATATTTTCAAAATGGTAAGATTCATAATACGAACGCTGAACGACTTCCAAAGTTGCCTGCTGCCTGTACAAAGGTATCTGTACGTTCACCCTTTCTGAATCCTGACAGAGAAAGAAACTGCTGTGCCTGCAAGCACAGAGAGGGGAAGCCCCTTCAACGGGAGGCTGGAGCAAGGTGCCAACGCTGCAGGACGAGGCTACGCTCCAACACACTCTGGAGTCTGTGACGGCTTTATTATTGCCAAGGAACACGGTAGTTGATGCCAAGGCTCTTACCACTTCACAGCGAGGTTCTGTACTTCCCCATTTTTGTCCTCCAGCAATTTCAAAAGCATTTTCACAACTTTTTTCTCACTGTCTTCATCTAGTTTTATAGAATCTTTCTGCAGTTCCATCATCAGGTCATTGGTGGCCATAAACCTGAAAGAACATAGGAAAAGTGGATCAGCTGATATACAGCCACAGACGAATCTCCTTCGCATGGCAATGAACAAATGAACATTTCTGATTGCACTTTCTTCTCCCATGAGCAGAACCAAGCAAGTATCTATCGTTCCAGCTTAGAATTAAAAACAAAATCTCAGCTGGCTCTTAGTCAATATAGTTTTCTAACAGGGACAAAGTCAAAACGGATATTGAGAAGTTCTGGTTAGGTATCTGTTTTTCTAGGAGAAAGGAAATGTAAAAGGTGCTGGCACAGAAGTCCGAGGTTCTGAGAGACGTAAGCACGGTTATCGTATATTAGCTGTTCTGACGTCAGCCTCGGCACAGGGATGGATGTCTAAGAGGAACCAAAGAGCAGCTCTTCCCCCTCATTTACCAGGTGACACATCCATTTTAAATCAATCGTTGACGTAATTCATTCAGCATCTCAGAGCAAATGCTGCCCTAGTGTACGAGGCTAACTTCAGCGTACAACAAGCCTTTTCTGGAGTAGCAGCTGAGCACATCTGGAACGAGGGGCTTCTGTGGTATTAACCCGCCAGAAACCCAAAATGACAAAAACCGAGATTCTGACCTGTAACGTTAACAGCACGCCATGTATTTCTGCCTCTGCAGGAGCTCCTGGGCTGCGCTGGGTTCAGCGTCAGCACGAGACGAGCATGACCAACTACGGGCAGGGGCCGAGCAGCGCCTGGCGCAGCACCACGTCCCGCTTCCCCCCCGCTGCCGCCTGCCCCCGCGCCCTCGGGAGCTGCCGCCGGAGCCGTGCGTGCGAGGGGCGCGGTGCTGTGCCGGGAGGCCGGTAACGGGCCGCACGTCCCCGTGTGCGGCAGGGGCCGGGCCCGAACACCTCTGTAACGGGGCGCTCCTGGTCCGGAACGCTGACTGCAGGCACCGCGCCGCCGGCTTCTCCGAGAAGCACCGCGTGCGGTACCGGGAGCGCACCAGCTGCCTCTGAGGACGTCGCCGATCTCCTTCAGAGACCTCAAAGCACCACCTGCGGCACACGCGGTGCCTTCCAGGCTGACGCCGAGGGCGCGCTCGGCCGGCGGGCGAAGCGTTCCGCAGCCGTTAATTCTAACGGGCCACCCGGAGCGCATCCCGGCCCCAGAGCCCCCGGCCCCAGGAGGCGCCCCTCCTTCTCCCACCGTCACGAACACGGGCAGCAGCCGGAGCGCTGGTCCCGCCGGGGAGGCGTGCCGGCGGCCGGCCGCCCCTTCCCAGAACAGCCCCAACGCGGCGCCGGCAGCACCCGGGCCCCGGGCCCCGCACCGGCACCGCCCCGGGCCCCGTGGCGGCGGCCCCGGGCCCCGTTTCACCCCCGCGGCTGCGGCGCTCCCGGCCCGCGGGACGAGCGGGTCCGGAGCCGCGGCCGGCCGTGAGGGCTCGTGCCCCCGCACCTGAAGTCCTTGTCGCTGGAGGCCATCTTCTCCAGCAGCCCGGAGATGTGGTACGAGGCGCTGCACATGGCGGCGGCCGCGCGGGAAATGGCGCCGGGCCCGGGCCGCGCCGCGACCCCCGCTGCCCGCTCGGCCTCGCCCCCCCGCGGCGCTGCCGGCGGGACGGCACCGGCGGCGGCCGGGAGCGGCCCCGGGCCCCGGGCCTCGGGCGGCCCCTGCAGGCGGAGCGGAGCCGAGCGGGGTGGAGCCGAGCGGGGCGGCACGGCCGGGGCACGGCACGGCACGGGACGGGCGCTCGCGGGGCCGTGCCCGCCGTTACCCGCCGTTACCGGCAGCGCCAGGGTCCGGCAGCGCCGCGCCCGGCCGTACCCGCGCCATGTCCCGCGGGGCCCTGCCCGTGCCCGCTCGCGGGAGCGAGCACGGCGCGGCCCCGGCGCGGGGCGGGGCGGGGCCCGGGCGCGGGGCGGGGCCCGGGCGCGGGGCGGGGCCCGGGCGCGGGGCGGGGCTCGGGCGCGGGGCGGGGCCCGGGCGCGGGGCGGGGCCCGGGCGCGGGGCGGGGCTCGGGCGCGGGGCGGGGCCCGGGCGCGGGGCGGGGCCCGGGCGCGGGGCGGGGCCCGGGCGAGGGGCGGGGCCCGGGCGAGGGGCGGGGCCCGGGCGCGGGGCGGGGCGCTGTGCCACGTCGGAGCTGCGCGGCCGCCGGGCGGGCCGCCTGCTGCGCCTCTGCCGCTTGCCGCCGCCGCCATGGTAGCACTGGGCCGAGGCTGGGGGCCGGGTGGGGAGGGCCGGGCGGGAGGGCGGCGGGGCGAGCGGCAGCTCTGGGGCTGGGCCGGGCCGCGGCCTCTGCGGGCTGCCGGGGGCGGCCGGGTCCCGGGCCCCGCGCGGAGCCGAGCCGAGCCCCGGGCCCCGAGCCCCGGGCCGCCGTTGAGGGCAGCCCGGGCGCCGCCCAGCCCCGGCCCGCGGCTGAGCGTCCGCCTTCCCCCCGCAGGTCTCCGTGATCAACACCGTGGACACGTCTCACGAGGACATGATCGTAAGCGCGCGGGGCTGCTGCGTTTGGCCGCCGGGAAGCGCGGCCCGGCGCCGCCGAGGGCGCTGAGGCGGGTCCCGGCGGGGCTGCCGGCGGCGCCTTCTGCTCCGCGCCGGGGCGCGGGGTGCGGGGCGCGGGGTGCGGGGCGCGGGGCGGCCTCTGCGCGCCCTGTGGCGCTGCCTTGCTGCGCGTGGGCAGGGGAACGGAGCTACCGGGGGAAGGAGAAATACTTCAGCGCTTAAAATCTTCATGCCCGTGTTCGTGTGGAACCAAATAGAGGCGCGTACCGGACGGAGCACAGCGTCAGGAGCTGGAACTGATTTCCCTGCGCCCAGACGCACCTGGGAGCGGGTGCACGCGTGTGCGTGGGAGGGAAGATTTCAAAGCGATTTGTAAACGCAAGGACTGCTCTTAAAACGTGAAGTTTCAAACCTAAATAAAAGAGTTCAGTATTTTTACACCAACATTACTTAATTAGAAACAAAGATACATTACTTGGTGAAGGCGTTACGGCCAGAGGCACCACGTCCCTGTCCTCTCCTGGAGTGCTGTGTGTCACCGCTGCACCCCCTGTGCCCTGACCGCACAACGTCTGTGTACGGAGAACAGCGACTGGGGAAAAAAGGACTTGTGCGTTTTATGTAGATTGTTTAAAAACTATGCTTCTTAACCTGTCATGCTGAGACTTGGCGATCTTTTCACAATTCTTAGAGCTACTTTTAAAATGTAATAATACTTGTTAAGAAAGCAGGAGTTAGGTGTGCTGACAGCACCTCTCTCGTTGCCTTACAGCACGATGCTCAGATGGATTACTACGGCACTCGGTTGGCGACCTGCTCTTCAGACAGATCCGTAAAAATCTTTGATGTTCGGAACGGAGGGCAAATCCTCATTGCGGACCTAAGAGGGTAAAGTGTCTTAAAAAGAAGTGGAAGCAGAAGTCTGTAGCAGTTTGTCATTTTCCCTTTCGGTAGCATAGGATGCACGGTAAATTCCTCCGGGGTAGTTCTTCCTGTGGCTGGTTGTTGCTAAATAACTGTTCGGAGCTGTGAGAGGGGACAGAGAGCCGGTTAAAAGTACAGTCGGCTTTCTAATTCATTGCCAACTTCAGACTTATAATTTTCTAGAAGTAAGCTCACCATCCTAATTGCTAACATAAGGATAAATGGTTGGAATTGTTTTCCATGGTAATGGCTTTGCCTGCAGTCCTACGTGCTATTTTTCATCTTGGCGTTACTCATATTCTTTGTGTCACTGTCTCAGTTACGTGCAGAGCACCAGTTTACGATACGATGGCTGTAAAATAGCCACAACTGGAATGGGTTTCTCTCAGCTTTTCCCAAATAATGCTGTTTCTTGCAGGCATGAAGGTCCAGTGTGGCAAGTTGCCTGGGCTCATCCTATGTATGGAAATATCTTGGCTTCCTGTTCCTATGACAGGAAGGTTATTATCTGGAAGGAAGAAAATGGCACTTGGGAAAAGACATACGAGTACACGGGGCACGACTCGTCAGGTACGTGGTGTCCGGAGCTGGGATGTGAAACTGGGATTACGAGGGGGGGGTTCAGGTTGGAATAAATCCATCGTTGTTAAGGAAGAAAGCCTCTTTCAGACAGGCTGGTAAATTAATGGAGAGACAGTAAGTCTACTCAGCATGGGGGAAACAGTCATGTAGTGGCATACTGCAGGATAAGCCGTCTTGATTCATACAGCGTTTGCACAGGAGTTGTTTTACAAATAAATTAGTTTCAGATAAACAAGACAGGGTACTGAATTGTTGAGGCAGTACTGCATGCACTATGGGAAGGAAGGAAGAAGCTGAGTTTTAGTATGCTCTGTTTTGTTTTCCAAGAGAGACTGTCTTGTTGAAATGATCAGTCTTCCTACAGGCAAACTTAAGAAGTCTACACATTTCTTAGTATTCCAAAGCCCAGCGACACTGATACTGGCCACCAGAGAAGGGAAAGAGAGACGAGTCTTGCTGTTGAGTGTTATCCTCAAAGGCATTGACTAGAACGCTTTTGATCCATGCTTCTGAGGCTAGGCCTGGATTAAAAATGAGAAAAGGGCTTTTTCTTTGATACACGCCTTTGTTTTGTTACAAAACTAGACTTCCAGTGCTATGCTAGGCTGTCAGATTTTGCTCTAGAGTCAGTGATACTCTTGCAGAGGATAGGGAGAGTTTTTTATCTCATTAAAAGTGCCGCATTGGTGGTCTCCTCCTAAAATGGGGCCAAAAATAGAGGCAGTTTTCCATTATTCACTAATAGTAGTCGGTGATTTGGTTAGTTAGTCTTAGTTAGTCACTGTGTAACAACCCAGTCTGTCTCACCCCTCAGTGAACTCCGTCTGCTGGGCGCCACATGACTATGGATTGATACTGGCCTGCGGGAGCTCTGACGGAGCCATTTCGTTGTTGAGCTACACAGGTGACGGGCAATGGGAAGTCAAAAAGATCAGCAACGCACATACTGTAAGTCTGCATCTTTGGAACAGTTCAGAGTTCTTGGAGCTACAGATAATGTGTAGACTGGATAAATACTGAAATACAATGAAATAATGTGAAACATTTTCCAAAATCAAAAATAACTTGTTTTAAATAAATCCAGTGTAGGAAGGTATGCCTTGTAGTAAGTAAAATAAAGTAGAAAAGACCCATGAAAGCCATTAAACAGCACTGCTAATATGCCTTTATTAAACATTAGTGCTGTTGTGAAAATGGCTTTGATACTAAGAACACGTCCTGCAATCTGGCTGTGAATAAACTAAAGCTGGAAAAACTGCAGGACTTGTGTTTTCCCCGAGTAGTGGGGATTTTTGCTTAAGCGAACCTTGATAAGTATCTAAGCCATTAATGACAGTGGCTTGCAATCGCAGGAAATTGGGCTGTGGACCCACAGATTCATTTTGCTGCATTCCTAAATCTTAGCAACTGAATGTGTCTTGCATATTTCCATTTTTTAATCTGTCTCCACTGTTTACGTATCTAAATGATATTTGCCCATAAAACAGTTACTTAGCTACCTAAGACTTCCTGAGTAAATGCCCTGTTGAGACTAGACTGTATCTGGAATTCTTATTCATCCAGTGTCCATCCAGCATTGCACAAGAATCCTAGTTTCCTAAACAGGGCTTATTTCTCCTCCTCCCACCCCAAAATAGACAGTATGCTAGGTGTCCTTTGCCCCCTCAGCAACTTTCTATTTATTTAGAGCAAGCAACTTTTAGTAATGACATTTTTTTTTCCCTTAACTAGATTGGATGTAACGCAGTTAGCTGGGCTCCTGCTGTTGTACCAGGCAGCCTTATAGAACAACCATCTGGTCAAAAACCAAACTACATCAAAAGATTTGCATCTGGTGGCTGTGACAACCTTGTGAAGATCTGGAAGTAAGTGCTCGGTTGCCAGTCTTCAGAACCTTTAAAATGTGTTCTTCTTTATAGTCTCTGAACATCCCTGCTGGCACCTCTATGCTTTCATTTTAAATTACACTTTTTAGAGAAGTACTTCAAAAATAGAAGCAACTTGGTGACTTCCAAATAGTTACAGCAATTCATGTCAGACCTGCTTAATATTGAAAAGTGGCTTTTTAATCACCGTTGGTTACATTTGTTATTTGGACAATAGCAGATCTCTGCACAGTAACTGAAGTCCAGTTACTCTTCTCCTGTGCTGCGTTCTGCCCTCTAGAAGGGATTTTGTGTAAGCCATAGAGCTTTTTGGAGAAGAGTAGGAAACGCTTGTGCTTTGTATTGTTTGGATGAACCAGGAGTCTGAAAGCTACAAAAACTGTCTTCCGGAACAAGAGCCGGAAAGTATGCCTGTATGCCGGAAATGTATGCTGCTGCCGCCACCCTTGTAACTGTATAAATGTATTTTCAGAGAAGAAGATGGTCAGTGGAAAGAAGAGCAGAAGCTGGAGGCTCACAGTGACTGGGTTCGAGACGTAGCCTGGGCTCCATCCATAGGTTTGCCTACAAGTACCATTGCTAGCTGTTCACAGGTGAGGCTTCCATCGGAGTGACAGGGGCAGGCTCTCATTGCCGCCTTTCCCATTTACAAGAGAAAAGGGGAAGGAAGTAAAGGGATAGTAAAGGTAGAACTGTTGTAACAGGTCCTCTTGGTAATCCTCTTCTGTATCCGGGCCTGTGCTTGAAAGCCTTTGAGTCCCGTTCCCATCAAACTCAGAGGCCCAGCGGAAGTATTTCTGGACAAAGGTTTGTGTGGGTGTGGCGCTGTGCCAAGTACTACCTTCTGGTTCGAAAAGTGTGAGCAGAAGGGGCTCACTATAAGGAAGGGCTTCAAACTGAAGTTGTATTTTAATGTCTCTAGACCAAGTTCACTGCACTTCTAGCGAAAAATACTGTTTCCTAGTAACTTGCATTCTTAATCGTTGTCAGCTCTGATGTCCTCACGCTTCATGTTGACTCTAGTGTTTTTGCTCTGCTAATAGGGATTCTGGAACTGCTTGATTTTATAGCAAGAGGGCGACTCAGTAAGCGGCCAAATTGCTGTCAGGAGATTGGAAAGGAAAATACCAGCAGATATATATGTATTTTGAGAGTATTCCTCTGGTGTTTGCAAGTCGTCTCTTGTGTGCAGTGTTCCTCATCAGAGCTGTACTTACACCTTGCCTTTGTCTGTAGTAAGAACAAAGCCCCTTCGCTGTGTTGAGTAAAAATCGATGTAAACACATCTAGAGCTGTGACTTGCAAGTACAGTCATAGTCGGAAATGTAAACAAGTTGGTTTTTCTGTTAAAACTAGTGGTCCAACCAACTCAGCGTTGTTCCTTTTATAGGATGGCAGAGTGTTTATCTGGACGTGTGATGATGCCTCTGGAAATTCATGGTCACCAAAACTGCTGCACAAGTTCAATGATGTTGTCTGGCATGTGAGTTGGTCCATTACTGCAAACATTCTTGCAGTGTCCGGAGGAGACAATAAAGTGAGTACTGCTGCCTCAGCTTTTACTCTTGCATGTCATATTTTCAGAAGAGCTGGGATGAGATAGGGTATTCTCACTTCTGTTGTTTGAATCAAGACTGTTAAAGATGCTGCTTTGCTGCAAGAGTGTTGTTTTGGTTTTTGTTTGTTTTTTCTTCTGAATTACCAAAAGGGGAGGAAAGACCGTAACCCCTGGCAAACTGCTCGCAGTGCATTCTTAGTCCTTAATGGAGACTGGAAATGCAGACTTAATTTCATTTTGTAGGATACTACCACCAGATTTTACTCTCTCCCTCTTCCTCCTTCTCCCTCTTCCCCTTTATCAGTGGATAGTTTAGTATACAGCAGTAAATAGTTGATAATTTAGACAACCCTGCGATGCCTGACTTCTGTAGTTGTAGCCCATCACCAAACTAGTGATGTGATCATTACAAGGAAACGAGAAACTGAGAATGTGTTAAGGCTGAAATTTCTTCATGCTCTGTTTTCGAGGTCACGCTGTGGAAAGAATCAGTAGATGGACTGTGGGCATGCATCAGCGATGTCAACAAGGGCCAAGGAGGAGTGTCTGCCGTTACAGAGGGGCAGCAGAATGAGCAGTGATGCAGGAGCGAGCAGTCCAGCAGCAAGAAGTGATCACTAATACCTGATTTGCAATGTTTCTTGACTCAGATGAGAACTGGTTTTATCTAAACTGGACATGAACATGGGAAATAATTATCCAATTTTATGAGCACTCTATAACCAGTGCTGGGAGGCTACAATGTGTTGATAATCAGCCTTAATTGACATTCCCTTAAATTAAAGGTGAATATCAGAGCAAAGTACTGTGCCTTGTGCTACTCCTTGGTGCTGTAAAAGTAGTACCCTGCCTTCTGGTTTAGGGATCGGATTTAATTGGGTATGCTGGGGTCAGACTTCAAGCACTTGAGTAGGAACAGGAGGAGGCAGGCTGTTGCGGTGCCGATGCCTGAACTCTTCTGTGCAAGGGGACGAGTGTTCTGGCCATTCAAGTGAGGGGGAGGGCTGGTGGAGTTACCAACAGGAGATGACGGCTTGGCAGTAGTGAAATGGTGCTTAGATCCTCCTGAAAATAACATGCTGTACGTGGGTACATGAAAGTCTCCATGTTTTCCTGAAGATGAAAAGGAGTAGTGGAATGCATATGTATTTTGCTTTACGGTAATCTCAAACTTGGTTATTTAACCAACATCAACAAATCAAAATACAATTTGGAGATTTTTTTTTTAGCCACACTTCTGTACTGTACCTCAGATTTTTGTTAGATACCAACGGAATAAAGTCTTATTGCTTAAAGCCTGGTTTGCTGTAATTGGTAATCTTTCACGGGAACCTTATCAGGTTTGTCTACAGCCTACCTTCAAATGTGCAACAGTGCGGTGGTCTCTCGTCTGTGGTACTAGCTTTGTAACAGCTGGGAAGTTAGTAGTCCACTGGACTCTAGCGGTACATTCTGTAAGAAGGAAAAAAATGAAAACATGTTTGAATATAGCTGTGAGGGCAAGTGATGCCTCCTCCTGGAATAGGTCTTACTGAGGGCAAAACTTTATTCTCTTGCCTGAATTGCAGTGGCACGTAACAGTTAAGTGTGTAAGGCTCAAACAAACCAGTTTTCAGTACGTTATCAGCTAAAAGCTGAAGCACTCTTCACACCCCACAAAAGGGAAAGCACTTAACTAAAAGGTCACATTTTTCCTTTATGCTTTGTACCTGTTCTCCAAAGTAGTGGTTCCAATGCATGCTCTTCATTTTCATTTAGTCAAGGATGATGTACCCCTTTTCTAGAAAAACCTTATTTCTGAAGCTATCTATAATAACCAAATGATACCCTAGTTTCTCCAACAAAAACACAGAAATGAATTACCTTCCTATATACCAACAGCAGTATGCAATATTTCTGTTCTTAAACGTGTTGTAGCCTTCACACAAAAAAAAGCATCTAAAAGTTCAACATTGCATTCAAACAGCTTGGTTTGAAGTTGCGCAGCAAAGCACTGTTCTTTCATCTTCCATTTCTATTAAGGTCTTAACTGCTAAACTGAAAAGGCTGCCTTACATTCTCAGTATCTTACCCATTCCCTACTTTCTGGTATGCAATACCTGATCACCTAGGAAGGCTTTACATTGGTTTAACTGCTGTGAAGATGAAACGGTTTTGAAATCAACCACATTACCTCCAATTAAAAAAAAAAAATCAAAATCAAAACCTGATTCTTAGTCAACTTTTATTATACTTCGTTCTAATGAAAAAGGCGCACTAACTTGGTAAGCCCACAAAAGAAATGTTTTCATATGGAGGCATTAGGTTCCATGATAAACCACATTAAAAGTTCACCTTACATTTTATGAGTTTCAATGCTAATGCTGCTTAGGAAGGCCCAATTCTGCCTTTTATCCCTTCATGCTTAAAATGCAATCTATTAAAATGTTTTTTAGTAATGATCAAAGTATCGGGAAAAGAAAAAGACAAAAAGTACATACTCAACATAGGTTTCATACCGAGGAAGTTAAACGTAGCTACTCAGTCTGATTAATGCCAACACGCTCTCTCCTGCACCAGTGTCTCCTCGCAGTGCATCGCAGCTTTGCCGAGAAGTCCATCGCCTCCTCCTGTTGGCAGCTCTCTTACCATCACCAGCTTCCTTGGTTTTATCAAGTCAGCTGACGCCATGGGCATGTTTCAGAAGTGACTTTCTTTTAATACTTGGACCGTTCCATAAACCTAATTTGCAACATGACTGCACAGTGTTTGAAATTACCAACTTGGAGGCAGTGACATGACACGTGGGAAGAGGGAACTTCTTAAATCACGTTTGCAGAAAATAAATGAAAAAAAATAGAACTGCATCCTCAGATAAAAGTCGTTGTCCAAACCTGCAGGTGTGCTAAAGAGACCATCTGCTTCGGCCGGAGCACAGATACAGTGGTTGCTCCAGGTAGTGACGCTCCCCGTTAAATTTCCTCCAACAGCCAATCTGATTCAGTTGAAGTCCTCCTTGTCTTCTCATCTTCATGCATTCCCTAAGCCTTCCTCGGCCCTGCTACTGGAAGTCTGTGGTCGGCAGTGTAAAATAAATCTCACCAATTAGCCACATCATTCAAGTCTAGCTAGAATACAAGCAACAGAAGGTGCAAATCTGTCACCCGTTACCATATATTCCTTCTTTATTCCTGCTGTTCCTCAGGTTTAAACAAAAATCCCAATTCCTTAGCCATCACTACTAATCTTCACTGAAGTTTTTAAAATGTAGTATTTTATTTTTAAAGTAATGGAAGCAATGTTTCCTAGGTATCATTTTCAGTTCCAGTCTTTCAGCAAAAGACAACAAAATTCGATAAAACAGAACCCAGTTACAGCGTATCAGACAACAATAAAAAGGCTTTGGGGCTTTTCCTTTTTGAAAAATATACATTACAGCTAGTAATTTTTAAAAAGAACAATGTTAACGCCATGGGAAGAAAAAAAAAAAAAAACCACCTCTCACTCCACTCCCTACACAGTTTCATTATAAATAAAACCAAACGCAGCAACAGATGTATGCAGTTTCCACCTTTCTGTTGATTTTGTTAGCTTATAAGCTGGCCAAGTTTCCAAGAAATTTAAGTACATATCAGACTGCATTTCCAGAAATATCATGGCACAGAACAAATATTCCTCTCTATATAAAATGCTTCAGAAAGCAGCAGTTTGGTGAAGCTACAAAACTAACCAAGTGACGTTTCGGACGATCTCTGACTTCTGCTGGTTTTCCCGTGTAATTCCTCTCTGCTAACCCATCTGCGCCAGTTATTACAACTTAGTTACAGAAGAAATCACTGTAAGTAGTAATCTCTTCTTGTCCTTTTGCATGAAACAAATGTGTTTTCTTTACACATTCATTTTTAGAAATAATTTCAAGTCATACAAGTCAGGAGAAATATTTTCACCGAATTGGGAATCAATTAAATACAGAGATTATAAAATGAGTTTAATTTTTCAATCTGTTTTCAGGTTTGACACACCGCCTGGTGAAGAAAACCATGTTTCTCAGAGGCACTCTGCTGGGAATTCTCCTTTTCAGCATCCTCTGGACAGAAACTGCTTTGGCTGGCTCTAGTTTTTTAAGCCCTGAATTTAAAAAAATACAGGTAAAATTTTGAATAATACTTTTTCAAAATTGTCCTCGTCCATAATTCCTTAAAGCCAAGATTCTTTACAACATTCGGAGTAAGTTTTAGAAGATACAGTTTCTGGAGGAGGAAGGAGTTATTCCAGAGAACTATTGTAACAAACCATTAGCATAGAATTCATGCTTTGAGAATACACTAATCTCGCTCACTAAGAATTAATCATTTAAAAAAAGGACTGAAGACGAAGCAGCCATTTAAATAATTTGTTAAACTAAATAATTTGTTAAACCAAATCCCCGTTAAAGCGAATGCAGCAGTAGTAGTGCTGTTATTATATACCTACACATCCACCTAACTTTAAAAGAAGCCTATGATGCCTTTACCTAATTTGCAGTATCTGTGTTAATTATGAGTTCTAATTCCCCACTACAGAGTAGTTTGAATATGGAAAGTCTACATGGATGTTATTTTGCTTGCTTTCTAGCAACAAAATGATCCAGCAAAAGCAACAGCAAAAATACATCGTCGAGGCACAGAAGGCTTTTGGGATACAGATAAAACAGGGGCAGAAGATGACGACAACAGTGTTGAACTCAAGGTTCGTATTTGTGCCCACATACAGGTTCAGGAGATGGGGCTGGGGTGGGAATACTCTTTCTGTCACAGGAGATAGTACAAGTGAAAGCCACTATCAGATTTAATTTGAAAGACAAGTGGAAGACACATGAAATCTGCTAGCACTGATGGTATGAAATAATTTAAAATTATCTGCACTAAGACAGCTCACAATCTGCTGTTAAGGATTCACTTACATTTCAGAGCTAATATATAGCAATACAAGCTTCTTGTCATTTTCTCTCTGGTTTACTGTGCAGTTTGCTCTGCAGCAGCCATATACTGTGTTTGTCGGATATTGATTACATGCCTCAGCACTATTAAATGAATAGATAACATTTTTATACCTCTTGCGTATCATCATGCACATGAATAAACTTAACCTGCAGTGTCCTAGTCCAAAAATTGTCCGTTAAACTCTGTCTTTTAATGTTTTTACAGTTTAATGTTCCCTTTGAAATTGGTGTCAAGATAACAGAAGAAGAGTATCAAGAATATGGACAAACATTGGAGAAGATGCTACAGGACATTCTTGAAGAAAATGCTAAAGGTACTTTCAACCAAATCATAAAAGCAGCAGAGATTTAAATATATATATATCATATATAATATATATATATCATCTAATTTGTTATGTAAAGCAATCAGAGCAGCATTTTAGAAGTGATTGGGCAAAAGTTACCACTGAGAGAACCGCTAAAATATCTGATATTCAGAAAATGCAGAAAATGCTAATTGAGCTTTGAACAATCACATTAGAGTACGTTAGGAAGTAGGGGAAGGCCTTCTTTCCTTACACTACCCATCTCTCTCTTTTTTTTTCCCCAGTGCCATCAATTCCCAGCATTTCCATATTTTCTCATTTTCTCAGCTATGACCTTCACATTTTTCATGCCAAAACACGTCAAAAACAGCATCTTATCATTAACTAAAATAGCTCTAGCTGTTTCACTGATGAAGTTCTAATGACTAACTCCCACCACAAGCTGATTTTTTTTTTTTTTTTACTTTTACAGCCTTTCTCTCTTTATTTGCACTCATCTATATTAAGCTGTCCTTTCCGAATCTTTTAAGGTTTATGTCAGTCTTCATATCTGTATTACACATTCCAACTACAAATCACTTCAGGCTTCTTCTTTCACCTTGCTTTCCCAAGATTCTGCCCCAAGCTCTTCTCTTTGTTCTTCTCTGAAGTCCTTTTGAAGGGCTACTTCTATGGCCTTTACACAGATAAGATGGTTCTGTGCATACCTGCCCCTGTAGAACGTAACTGTGTGAAAGGCACCTATCTTCTGTCTTCTATTGAGCGCTTGTGGCACTTCTGGACAGATTATCAAAACAGGATTTTCAGAAGAATACTACAATTTTCAAAATAATCTTTTTCCTTTTTAGAAACTCCAGTGAAAAACTGAGGCAAGCTGAAGGACAACCACAGCACTTGATGAGCCGATTTAAGTTTTACTTTAAAATGAAATTATTACTGATTTCACAGGTTTTAAGAAGAAGGAAGTACATGAACCTGAGTAGTTTGCCCCGACAAAAAGACATCACACGGACGAACTTTTAAGTAAAAATACAAGATCTACAACCAAAAATAGTACAGGGCAATGTTAATCACAGGCGGACGTGTAGGCTTATTTTCTCTTTTCCTTAGTAACTACTGTGATTATTCTAAATGACATGCTTGAAAGCTATATGCAGCTCTTCTAGAACTGATGGAAGCATCTTCTTACGCTTCTGTACACATCTATAACAGAAAATAAAGCTAATGCTGAAACTGCAATTACTTGTTATTTTTAAGAGTATCCCAAATTAGACAGTTCATGTAATAAACTGTGCAAACTAGATGCACATGGAATCAACTTTCAGTTGCCAAATTGCAAAATTGTCAATGGAGGTGTTAACATGGATATTATCAAGGAAACTATCCAATATCTCTTCCAGTTAAAAATAAATAAATTAATAATTTCCAGTTAACTTACTTGGATTCCAAACTATATCCATACTAATGCTAAATATCAGAGGGAAACAAGGTAATTTTTGTGCTACAAGCGCATACACCAGTATGCTCCACTGTAGCACATACTCTGTTCTGCACCTAAGCATTTGCATGCTTCCAAAAAGCCTAAATGAATGCCCATATGGAGATTGACGAATCCGTGAAGATTTTTTGGACTTCACACCTGAAGACATTCTACAAAGTACTCCTGAACAAGCTAGTGTGATAAGGGTAAACACAACTGCAAGGGACAGTTCTTAGATGTGCTTTGTTTTCCTGACACAGAATTAATTGCCCAGATGAAGTGATCCCTCTCCTGCCCCCAGCACCGTCTTGGGTTACATACTCCACCCGAAGGCAAACAAGAATTGTCCAGCTTGTTGAGCAGAACATTGTAAGGTTGCCAAACAACAACAAAACAAACAAACTCTTTGTACCTAAATGTGTGCAATATTTTCTATTTTGCAAATACAACATCAGCCTCAAGAGGGTAGCATAGCCTAGTAATGCGCTGCTTTCTTACGGACAAAATAGGTCTGACTTGCTCATCTGCCTAGAAAGCAAAGAGGAAGCATCAGATCCTACAACTACTCTGTTCAAACGGAATTTTTTTACAGTCTCTCTTCCTCTGGAGGCAGAAGAATAAGTAAGCAAAGCAGCGAATCCCACAGAGAGATCTGGAAAGTGCTGAGGAATGGTTCCACATCGCTGCAGGCGGCAGTAAAGCAACAGCTAAAGGTAAGAACGAAGCATTGGATGGGGATCGTTACAACCTGATCTGGAGAACGGAGAAAAGGACTTCGCAGTGAGAGGTCGAAGACGGCACATTTCTCTTCTGAGTTAACTACTTCTGAGCTCTCTAGCCAACTGTGAAGAATTATGGAAATTCAACTAGCAGGTTAAAAGCTTAAAAGCTAAGGGAAATTTTCTTAAACAAAATCACCTGTGACCTGTTTCCACATGAAATTAAGCTAATAATCACTGGAACCATTTTTGTTTGTTTGTTTTTAATGCAAAATGTGCACTTTGAATACTATCAGTTTCAAAACACTTTGTCACTGTCAGATTCCCTACAGTTTTGCTCTCATCACACTTAACCTCAGAGTAAAAGACATGAGAATTTGTCTATTTATATGCTAATATTAGCTGATTGTTAGACATCACGGGATAGTCAATGAGATTCAGACAACGTTATCGAATTATACAAACAAAACTAGGGTTAAATAGTTAAAGAGCATATGACTTATTTTGACCAACAAAATACACAAACTCAATGTATGTTATGATTTCAGGGCCTCACTTCAGATAAAAATTTGCCTTTTCAAAAGCCTGATGGTCTACAGGAAGCAGACAAATACAGTAAGCAAAGCAAAAAAAAAAAGTGATTCTGTTGCAACAAAGGATTTTTACACCAGCTTCCTATGTAAAGAGAAGTCCTTTCTCAATCCATTATGCTCTTCACTGCAGTTTGTTGCAAGAACAGTGAGTGAAGATTTGAAAGACTTCCACGGAGAGGTATTACTCCATAACTAAAATCGCAGTGATGGGAACAGCACCAGAAGTCACAGATGACGTTAGATTGCCCTCCCAAGAGTCATTAACCAGAGAAAAAGGAAATGATGAGTAAAACCTGAAAGATGAATTTACACTTGCATTTATCATAGAATCATAGAATCATTCAGGTTGGAAAAGCCCTCTAAGATCATCAGGTCCAACCTTTAACCTAGTTCTGAAGTCTGCCGCTAAAGAATGTCACTAAGCTCTACATCTGTACATTTTTTGAAGACCTCCAGGGACGGTGACTCAGCCACTTCCCTGGGCAGCCTCTTCCAACACCTCACAACCGTTTCAGTGAAGAAATTTCCCCTAATATCCAACCTAAACTTCCCCTGGTTCAACTTGAGGCCATTTCCCTTCATCTTATCACTTGGCGCTTGGGAGAAGAGCCCAATCCCCGCCTCGCTACAACCTCCTTTAAGGCAATTGTAAAGTACAGTAAGGTCTGCCCTGAGCCTCCTCTTCTCCAGGCTGAACAACCCCAGCTCCCTCAGCCGCGCCTCACGACGTGCGGCCCAGGCCCCCCCAGCTCCGCAGACCCACCCCGAGCCTTTCCGGGCTCGTTTTCGGTGACTGCGCTCAAGGCTGGAAATGTCGCTGTTGACACGAGCTTTGCAGGCCTGACTGACGATGAGCAGTGACACCACGTAATTTCACTGTGTGTGTGTTTTTATAAGACTATGACTAAAGCTTTGTGCTTTCAGACACAGGTAGCTATTAAGCGGTAAGGTTTAGGAGAAGCTTCAGTTAAGACTAAGTTTGGCGTTGGCGCGGATCGCTGCCGGCAGGAGGGCGCCAGAGCCACCTGCCAGACCCGAGCACGCCTCGTCCTTCGGGTGTAACCACTCCCGGCGGACGCGAGCAGGGCGTTGCTTGATTCCCGCTTCCATTCCTGCGGGCACCGGGCTCCCGTCAGGCGGCCCGGAGGAGGCCCGCCAGCCCCGCTCCGCGCCCGCCGGCCGCCGCCCCTCAGAAAGACAGCCCGGGGGCGGGACCTGCGGCCGGGCCCCCGCGCCGATTGGCTGGCCCGCGGCGGCTCCTGGCACCGATTGGCCGGGCCGGGCCGGGCGGGAAGCGCCGTGGGGCCGTCGCTAACTGCTTAGACGCGAGGCAGCAATCGCGTACTAATTAGCGCCAGGCACGCGACTCATCAATTAAGCGCGAGCTCATGATTAAGCGCGAACAAAGATGTTGAGGCGCTTCCCCATGAACACACGTTACTGCAGGAGGCTGGACTAGGGCCTTTGTGCTATAAATCACAAAAAAGCAGCATGTAGAGACAGGGCTTTTTTTTTTTTTAATTCTCCAAAATATTATTGAGAGTATAAACTTGCCAAGTTGAGGCTAAAACATACACCATATTGAATAGCCAGCAGGTGTTTAACAGAGCATCATTACTGTAAGACTATGCAGTATATTACATATGTTACATTATACATCTGTAACCCTACAAGATATATATTACCTCAGAGTATTTTAAAAATAACATAGAATAACAACTGGATTTTGTCACTATTTTTACAGCTTAAGTATTTTTGCTCCGTGGTATAAGGGGAACAAAACCTTTAGTCTTTTAGACACGTTTGTCGAAATTCGCTTTCTCCCTGTAGAAAAGTCAGGTTTCCCATTCAGCTCCGGGGCACGTCTCGGTGTGTTTCCTCCCTGAAGAGACCCAAGGTGTTACCTCACAAGGAGGAAAGTTTAATATTGTTTTCTGTGGCTACGTTTTAGGAGCTCCAGAGGTATCTCAATTATACCTCAAACAGAATTAAGCAGTTATCGACCAATCCAAATATATTCAATGTTTCTTATGTCAGTACCAGCCTTTTCTTGCTTTTTATAAGGCAAAATAAATAAAAGCCAATAACTGGCACTGGAAAATATATAGACAGCATTGATGGCACTTAAATATAAAGATTTTAGTAGCTTTTAGTGTAGAAATCCACTTGATAAATGCGTAGACAATTCTAATACTCAGATCGTTAGTTAAAGCACTTACTAGTTCATAACAGTACCTCCAGCGAATGAGGTACTGTACAAATACAGAAGGAATGAAGCCTTACTCAGAGACCTTCGTGTAAAGATAAGAACCCCCCCCCTTTTTTTTTTCTTTTTAAAAAAAGATTCCATGAATTCTGATACAAGTTTTTAGACGTTTCTGTACCTCAGGCCTTACTGGCTATGCTGAGGAGGCAGCAGTGACGCGGGTCAGTACGCGGAGCTATACGGTCTGATAGTTCTTTTTGTTCATCATAAACCTGCATTTTCCTAGACTGCAAAAGAGTACAAAATGCAAGCAATAATACAAATAAACAGTCATAAAAGTGACATTCTCGTCAGTGCCTTTTTACTTGATAATAAGTATGACAGCACACAAGATTGGTTTTTGTTTTTCCTTCTCTTTTCAGAGTGATTGCTGAGGTTGACCTCAAGGCTGCAGTAGCTGGGTAAGCCAAGAGACACACAAAATGATTCTTCTCTGAGAATACTTAGTGAATGCAGCTACATGAATAGGTCCCCTTGCTAGCTCATCTTTCACTGGTTGTTTTACCCATTGCCAAAATAAATAATCAAATTTCAACTGACCTATGACAAAATAAAGATATTTTAAATTAAAATTTTGTTCCTTATCCAAAATACACAAGTCACCAGTTCACAATTTCACAATTGTGAAATAATGAGAAACCTTAATAACGTTTTAAAGAACGCTTAGATAAAATAACTTTGAAAAATACCCTTATGAAGTACTAAACACTGTCTTATAGCTCCTGACAGTGAAACTCAGACTTCAAATGGTGTCACATGAATATATTACAGCAGCCCATAGAGTAGACTAACACAACTTAATTTACTTATAACTATTTCCAGTGCAATTCAAATTGAGATTGGATCATATAGAATACATCTGAGAACTATTCCTTCCTCTGATAATGCAGTGTTTTTCAGTATGTGGAACTATAATTATATGAAGTAGATCATTTGAAAACTAAAATCTTTTTCAATCTCTTCAAAGATTTCTGTAACCCTGTATACAGTGGGAGAACAATGAGTATTGTGAACAGATTGCTGATCAATACTTGCCCTGTCAATTTGAGGGCTCCAATTTTTTTAATAAAACACTTTATATGTGGATGCTTTCTGAAATACACTGCAAAATGACCTTAAATTATTTTGGCAATTGTGTTTGCCATATCTTTTTATAATGCAAACAAGAAGAAAGAAGGCATTTCTGTTCACAGAGTAGCATTGTGCTTAGATCTGCTTTAGAAAAGATGTTTTTGGGTTCTTCTCAGTGGGTTCACTTTTGTTTCCTTTGGAGAAGGCTGATGTTTCCGATCCAAACTTGCTACTTAATCTTACATGAAAGGTATACTTTTACCATCTTTCTAATGAAGAGGCAGTCCTTCTTTCTTCTTCAAAGTTGGTCACTGCTAATAAATCCATCCAGTTTAAGATTCAAAAAGTTCAGAACTGTTTAATTTGTCTTCTTCATACAGTAAAATATTTTCCATTAGCTTCTTTTTTTGGTCATTTATCTTTATTTTCCAAGATGTCTCTCTGGCTAATGCTGAAATACAAAACAGCCCAAATATTGAGAAAATAATGCATCTATGTCTAAGGAATAGACAGTAATTTTAAATAAAAAAACCTGGCTTAGAACAATGATAGAAAAACAGAGAACATTTTGTAGATTTATGGGTAAAATCATAACCAAGTAGTTGGTTATAACAAAAGTAGTACTGAAAGGTTTTTATAAATGGGAAGAAAAGCCTAAGCAATTCTGGAGAAGAGAGTAAGTTGTTCCTACTATTATAATACAGAGCACTTTTACAAAGAGTTGGGTTATCACAACAGGAGCACAGTCAGATTTTACAAAACAGCTTGAGGATCGTATGCTTGAATGTTCTGCACCCACCCTTCGCATTTAGCTAGATTTACCTTGTGAAGAACATGAAGAATCAAGGTCTGCATTTTTTTGTTGAAAGGTGCTCTGTGCAGTAGAAGCTATTTCTAAGTTGTCATCACTTCTGATGCATGCCACGTTTCTTTCCCGGAGTCCGTTTGCAGTTTTTTTCTCCTTTATCCTGGAATCAGAGGTTGCGATATTTTCTGAATTGTTACAGCTGTTGTTAGACAGCTCATCTGTAGATTTGTCTTTAGGATTCCACATAAAATTCGTTGATTCATCTGATTCACAAGGGATCCTTGACATCGGTCCACAGTAAATGTCAAGTGACACAGCTCCTATTGAAGGCGTGCACTGACTGGCACTTGTCAGGATTGTTGGCTGTGCACTGTCCTCTTTATTCTGCCCTGCAGAAGGCGCATCCGTGCTGAGATTAGTTGTCTCATCATCAGTTTCTTCTGGAGTGTTCATGGAAAATCCAGAAGTGCTGCCTCCACAGATGTAATGCTCACTTAATTTATTTTCGGCCATTTCCATAATTTCAAGCACCTGTTTTTAACAACAAAGTCTGTGAATGGAGAATAATCCCTGTACCCCTGCTTACACAGATTCTTATCTGAATAAGGATCTCAAAGACAGCTTGGGCATGAATGTTGTAGCCTTAGACCTTTCTGTCAAGAAGATTAATCTCTTTGTCATGTTTTAAACATAATTACCTCTGCTATGTTGGAATTCTTCTTTCTCAGACAAAGGCAGATGGCTGAGGCAAAATCAATAGCAACCTCTTCCAGCAAGTGTCCTGCTTTCCTGTCTAGATATTTACAGCATATTTCCTTGGCAGCTAGCTGTTCAAAATTCTTGACTTTGGGGTATGAGGTTTCTTTTGCTGTTTTAATTTCATCTGCAATCATATCTTTCTGTTCAAAGGAAAGAGATACATTACTGATACATTACATATCTGCATCACTGGGAATATGAGTCTTCCCATTTGTTTGTTGTTATTATTTCTTCATGGCTGGTTTACAGATCTAAAAGCTTTATTAGTCTCCATTTAAGCAAGTGACAGGAACATTTGTTTTCATGGGAGAGAAAAGGCCAATGGTTTTCTTTGCACGTGTCTGATGTCAAATTCACTAAAACAGACCCAGCTGCTCTATGCTTATGCCAATCTAGAGGAAGGAAAAATAATCAACACTGTATATAGCAGCATTTTTGGACAACTTTTTCAAACATTTGTTAAAGAAATCAGAAACCTAAGATCCTTTGTTTTCTGAACCTGTTTGAACATTACTAAACTGTTTGGAAATGATAAGTAAGAATACTACCGTTTTCCCCTCATGTAACAAGATGGTAAACCAGAAGGAGTGTCTCCTTATCCTTACCAGATAAATAGGATGTCTTCCTTCATCCAGCGCCTTAATCCCTGTCAGTATTTCTGCTAAGACCTAGAAAATACATTTGACAGACAAAACAATTTGTTCAGAATAAATTCTGTTTTTACAAGTGAGTTCTCTAAGTACAGGAATATTGAACTACCAGAACACTTGGAAATTACTGGTTTCACTTCACACGGCTTAATAATGCCAGATTTGGGCAATCTTTATGACAGGTTAGATCTACCTCTAAAGCCAACAGTTTGTAGTAGTTGATGTGGCAAGTCTGTAAGACTTCTGAGAATTTAACTAAAATCTTTATTTTTTTAAAAAACTATAAGCAGTATTTTTTTTTTGCAACCTGTAACAATTTTGTTGTTCAAAAGATTCACCTCACTTTGCCGCATAATCAAGTATATTTGGAATGTGAACATAATTAAAAACATAATTTCAACGCATTATAGTTAGCAATGATGATAGGAAATTGCAGGAAAAAACAACTATATGGGGAGCATGCTCATACATCTCTTTTCCTGTCTATAAACATCAAAAAACCACAACAGAACATGAAGAAAGGCAACATACCACACCGCAGGCAAATATGTCAACTTTTTCTGTTAACTGCCCATGCCTGATAAAATCTTCTGGCAGATAAGTAAGAGAAGCTTGCAGGACTTTGGTTTTCATCATAGTACACTCTGATTTTTTATCAGCAGAATACAATCGCAGACCTGAATGTCCAAGCTTTGGTGTATAGTTTTCATCCAACAAGACATTTGAGCTGTGATTAAGACAGACAAATAACCATACTGGTCAAGTAATTGCTTTAACTCGATGTCAAAAATTACAATTTTACACTTTTAAATTTAAGGCAAGCCCTGAGGGGGAAAATTCCCAGCGTTTGGCCCGCTGTGTAATAATGAAAGGATAAAGACTGCAGAAAGGGAGAAGAAAGAACACTCAAAATTATTTCAAAAGAATAGACTTCCATCATTTAGATAAGAGACAAATTAAACACGAACAGATTAAACACCCTGCAGAACAAGAGGGAGCATTGCAAACGGATTTCAAAATTACATAAGCTTTCAGCCACTATTGTCAAAGAAATCCTGGTGAACAAGGATGCGCTGATATGCCAACCCCCCACCTTTTGATATTGCCGTGAAGAATTCCAAAATTGTGTAAATACTCTACAGCTCGGAGGAGTCCTCTGGAAATGCTAATTCGCATCTCCCAGGTCAGGGGAGAAGAATTATCCTGCAAAGTAAGGAAAAAAAATGGTATTCTTATTTTTTTTTTTTTTAGAATGAAAACCTACAAGGCAGTAGAAGTTTTGCAAGCCAAAGACTGTTTTAGTCCCCCTGCAATCATAAGCAGATCTGCTGCTGACCTACATGAAAAGTTTCATCCAAGGCAGAAACTGATGATTCTAGGCCGAGAAAGGAACCTACTCTTACACGTTTTGCTGCACATTTTGTCTGCCGTGTGACACACTGAGATAAAGACACAGCAAAAATCATGCTTCTTCAAAATACATCAAGTACTGTCCACTATGGAGGCATACTACTGGCTTTGGTGGATTGTTTTTCTGATGTTTGTGTCTTATGACCTCCTCTGCAAATACTCATTCAATAGGTATGAACATCTCAAACTGCTCTCTCTTAAGGCCTTGTAAAACATCGCAGAACATTATGTCAGCAAAAATGACAGTGGATTCTCCAGGAAGATACTAATATTACAATGTGGATAGGCACACTTTGCAGATTAGGTATTATTTCAAAAATCTGAAGGCTGCAAAGGAGAAACTTTCTGTTGACCTGATCTGCTATGCTGTAGAAAAACTAAAAAAGAGCCTTTTCATACTTACAGGCAACTTATCTGGGTACGTTTTGGATGGTTCTTAGAAGTGAAAGAGATTTAATTGCTTTTCATACAGTAACAGGACAGGACTTGTAACAACAGACAGGTAACAGACCCATGTTATTTGCTTACTTGACACTGAAGTTGGTTTTGTAGTGATCCATTAGGCAGGTATGGATAAATCAGACAGTGCAAATCAGATTCTACTGAGAAACCCAGCAGCTGCAAAATGTTGACATGACAACACCTGCAGGCACAGAGCAACAACGATTTGCAAACAACAACAAAAAATGCATTCTTCAGCTGCAATAAATTCCTAAATTCAAGGCCGTTGTAAATTACATTTTGTCTTGCTGCTGGAAGCACAGAATGGCCCTGAGCGGGCCTGCAGAAGGCTAACCTAGCAGCAGAGGAGAGGATGATAGCACAGCTCTGTTCTGAGCAACCAGAGGGCACCAGGAGGCACCACCCCTCACAGTCTCAAGGACTGGCAAGGGGCTGCTTACTCAGCAGGGAACTGCAGCATCACTGGCAGGCGTGCCGTTTCCCCAGGGCTCCCACAAAGGCAGTGCATAACTCCACTGTCCCCAGTACAGGCCAGTGCCTGGGAGATACACACACGAAGTCAGGCCAAACACACCAGCAACACACCACATGCACAGACTGCCTTTGAAAGTCAACCACTCACCGAAAGCAAATCTGTACTTCTGTATGAAAAAATCTTTGGGTGGAATTTGGGCTTGTGCATTCCATCTGAAAAATGAAAACATGCAATAGAATCGCGATGGTAATTATTCAGGTGCTGCATTTACACAGGTCTTTTAATCTCCACATGACAATCTACTTTAGAAAACAGGCAGGACACCAATGACAATTTTGTGTCACAGACAATTGAAAAATAGAAGAACAACTGATGTGAAGACACCTTTAATCTAATTATTGATGAAGGTAGCTACTGCAGATGAAGTGAATAGATCTACCCACGTGAGTAAAATCTCTCTTATACGTGCTTGCTGCATCTAGGTTTACTTATGTTATTTCTCTTTTACTTCTCCTCTTGTATAGCAGTTCTTGTTCCCTGACCACAGAATGTTAAGACAACTGCTAATGTTCAAGAATTTCTCATAAAACACCTCCTTCAAAGGAAAAAAAAAGTGGAGTACTTGCCTCTTTCAATCTTTTGATGACATATACCATGTTGTGCCTCTGACCTTTGTAGACATCTGCAAAAGTACCTTCACAAATTCTACTCTTGTCACTGAAACCATTTGTGGCATTAGTAACTTCCCTCTGGGTCCACAAAAGACTCCCGCTGGGGAGATCAGTCATCGTCTCCTGCTGAGGACTTGAAGAGCTGCAGGGCTACACATTTGAAGAAGAAACAAGTTCATCTCATGAAAATTTGTATGCTTTTTCCTTCTCGTTCAGGCATTGTATTTTCTTCTCCATGGGCTAAGTGAGCATTGTGGTTGTTGAAAGAAATCGTGAAAGGTACTGTGCAACCCCTCAATAGTTTCCCTTCGTAATATCTGTGTTGATTTATTTTGCTGATCTAAATATTTTGCACAGTAGAAGAGACTTGAGAACAGTTACCAGTTTGCATTTCCACCTTTCCCAAAAAAACATATTTAGCTTTGTTTAAAAGTCCATGTGTTTATCTGAAATGACATTAGCTTAAGCTGCAGAAAACATTACTCTTTAGGGCTGGGGCATATAGTAAGAAATGACTGGATCAGAAAGGAGGGTCCCTCACGCTGTAGTGCATTTTGTTCTGGTAGGAAGTTCACAACTACATCTGAAGCATCTGGCATCAGCTGCAAAATGGTCAGTTGCATCCAGTATGATCAGTGTTAACGCCATTTATTATGAGAACTCCACTATAGCCTACAGATCATCATACAGCTTTCACAGACTTAATGTCTCCAGACTTTAGAAAACAAGGCATGAACTCCCTTCTCAAGGAACTCTGGAACTACTGCATTCTTTGTAGCAATTTTCTCCTGTCTGGTACTCACTCTAAAACCATGCTCTTCTGGAAGAGTTAGAAGTCTTAAAGCAGAATCTTTTTTTTTTTTTTTTTTTTTTTTTAAAAGTCAAACGAAATGACACACAAAAAAAGAAGCCAACGCAGAGCCAGGATGGGGCCAAAGTATGCACATGGATCTGGGAAACACTCTGAGAGCTCACAGGACAGATCTAGCTAGACTGCCTCGAAGATGAGAGCTACATGGAGAAAGAACAGGATGCTGTATGCTGAAATCACCAGGAACATGAGAAAAACAGTTCACAATGAGATGGCTGAGCTCTGGAACAGGACCTCAGAGAAACAGTAGAATCTCCATCCTTAGAGATTTTCATTTTTCAGCTAGACAAGGCTCTGGACAACCTGACCTAAATTTGACACTAGCCCAGTTTTGAGCAGAAAGCACATTTTAAGCATAAACTTAAACTAAATGTATGGCATTCTGACTAGTCAGTTGTTTATACCGCACTGTCCTATGATCACACCAGAGATGTTACGTCTGCCACAAAATCTATACAGGAAATTCCTTCAGAATTGCTATTTGTGGGCATGTTATCCATGCTCAGCTATGCAGTACTCTTAATTTTAATCCCTCACTGGCAAAAAATAAAAACAAAAAGTGAGGTAAACAATAACTAATCCAACTGAAGCATTAGTATTATATTCAGTCTAAACATATTGTAATAAGGACCCACTTATTCAGTAGATCAGTATTTTATACAAGTTGTGGAATAAACTTTTACTTGAAAAAACCAATGTCATAAAGGGAATTGGCATAATTATAAGCAATGTGTACTGAAGGGATTTACCTTCACACTTGATGAGACAGGAGGATTTGACTGTAAGGATCTCAAAAGGTCTCTTGGAGGAGGTGGTGGTGAAGGAAGTGAATACAAGGCTCCTTCAGAAACAGCATCTGAAATTGAATCACCAGCATTGAAAATACACATTTTTGTAATACCGCAGCCTGTGACTAATTATGAGGGTGTGGGATATTTTGTTGCATTTCGTAACCAGGTATAATCTATGACAAGCTGTCAAAACGTGAAATCCCATGTGAGGATACGGAACTATTTTCCTGGTTCCTCTTTGTGAGATGACCATGAAGATCTCTCCAGTCCTGGCTCAGGGACGTGGAGCTTCCAGAGCCGACGTCTATATTGCCGGGCAGATGCTCTTGTCAGTACATCGCGTGGTTCTGCTCCCTCTCCTAGACAGAGCGGCCTGTTGACGCGTGCAGGGCTCTCTTCTGGCCCAGATTCGTTTTGCATTGACAGAGGGACATAGGGCACGAAGCGTACGCATAGATCTAGTCTTAGCGTGGAGCCAGGATGGGATGAGACACGCGCCTGGGAAACGTGCTCTTGAGATCCCACAGAACAGATATAGCCAGCATCTCTCAAAGCCAGGAGAGCTATAGGAAGGAAGAACAGGAGGCCATGTGCTAAAGTTAGGAATAAACAGCTCAGGAGACAGCAGCAGTAGGCAAAAGGCAAATATTCAGAAGTGTGACCACTTTGAACAGCAATATATTCATTTATACTGTACTGAAAGCGAAAGGGAAGCAGTCTTGTCTTGTGTATACAATCATTCCAGTGTCAAAGCAAATCAGAATCTATTATTTCACTTACTACATGCTGGAGATATTCTCAGCTGTGAAGAGTCTGGCGATGGCAACAAGCTTATCTCATTTTCTCTCTCTTTATTTTTGTTTTCTGTAGGAGTTAAAGATATGTTCTCCTGTTTAGGTGGCTCTACCAGCTCTTCTTTTTCAGAGCTGGTAATACTAGAGGGTGATATCCCTGCAAAGGAGAACAAAGGAAAGGTGAAGAGTAGCAGAGAGAATAAAGTCTGTCTCTAATCAGTTAGGAGAATGGTTTATAAATTCAAATTAACATTATAAACCTTGCATTTATTGTTAAATTGCTTCAATAGTATTGGCATTTCAATTCAGACCATATTCATGACATTAACTACTCCTACTAAAATTAACAGCAAGTGATAACTTGAAATATACATCAGTGAGGACTATGCAAAATAGTCTCTTAGAATAAGGAATTACCAAGAGCATATTTATTTCGTCATTTTCCATGTAACATCCTTCAGCCAGTGATCTCAGACCACACCTATCTCACAGCCTAAAGAAGACATCTAGTTCTTTGCTAATTGTCATGGTACTGAGAGTTTGACAGAATTGCATTGGTTTTAGTCAGTTAAACACTTCGGGACTACTTTCAATTGTGTGGTTTTAATGTCATGAACAAGCTCATTCTTAGAAAACACCTATACAGAATTTATTTCAGTAAGGAATCAGTTTTTCACTTATGAACAGAAAAATAACAAACTGTATACAATTGAGGGAAAACATACAAATGGTCAAAGGTCAAAACTAGTTGATACATAAGGAAAAATGAATGGCCAAATTATTGACTCACTACAGCTCTAGAAGATCCTACACTGTATACAGGTTGGCCAAATCTCAGAATCAGGCCTAAAAAGGCAACCTTGAAGTCTCATTAAGAGAAATACAAAGATGCTTTCATCTTACAGGTACTTGAATAGTACATAAAGATGCACATCTAAGACAGAATTACTAAAATTAAATTAGGCTACAGTTAGAACAAGAACAAAATAAAAGTAAAAAAAAATTCAAGATGCTCTGATATACAAAGCTGTCAAAATCTCCTGAAGAAGCATCTGAATTCCCACCCGGGAAGACATTTAAAACTGAGGTGGAAAAGGAGTTTGGGAATGCTGAGTGCGCACTAGAGATGATACAAGAACTTTCTACTGCCTAATAACCACATTTTCCTGGTTATAATTCTAAACTCTTGTTTCTACCTGGAATCTTTTATCAGCAACATATTTATCATTTACTTAAAATTAAAAGTTAATCTTTTCTCTTGATAAGAAAGAGAATAAGCACAAGTACACAAGTTGGTTTTTTTGTCACGCTGTTCTATCAGCATTTTATCTTAAACATAGTATATATGGGAAGCAAAAGCCGCAGGCTTTGTTTGCATTTGAAATCAAGCAATAGCTTTTTGTTCTTTTTTTTTTTTTAAATGTACAAAGCATTAGGACTATCTGAAACAAGAAGGAAGGAAGCAGTATGTTTCATTTACTATTTGCGCTTCTCATAAACAAGTTTCAGTAGACCCGAAGTTTAGGAAAAGGCGAGGTGTGACAGCTGCAGTGTCCTGAAGTTTGAGCAGTAGTGGTGTATGAAGAGCAGTTATGGTAGAAGTGGGCATGTTTTTGTCAGGTATGCTTTTTCCTTTGACTTCTGTCTGGAGTTTGCATCGTTGCTCTTCAACATCATCTATGAACAGAGGTTTGAACAAAAGCAGGTAGCCAAACTGACACTCGAGAAAAGTCAGTAATGGTTCTCTGTTCCTGTGCCAGAAAGCTATGAGATCGCAAACTCTTGGGGTTTTTGAAATTACTAAGTATCAACCAGTCCGCAGGCCGCTAGTTCAAACTGACAGTCCCTGTATTCTGAAATCACTTTTCCCCCCCAGTATTTTCACCTAGATGTCTCTAAAATTAAAATCACTTCCCTCTTTGAACCTATTTTTCAGGGTTTTTCATGAATTTTGCAACTTCCTTTACATCAGACAAACAGGTCACCACTGAAACTAAAGAACTAAGATAGGAAAAAATTATTATGGACATCCAGAAGTGGGACTAGAGTGGTGCAAGAAATTGTCGAAGGGAGGAAGAACTCTTCTGCTAATAATCTGCCAGCAAAACATCTACCTGGGCGGTGCGTCTGATTCTTGTAAGTCAGACTGCATAGTTATGGTGACATAAGAACTGCTGGAGTTGGGACCAACTAGTTTCCTGAAGTGGCCAAAAGAACAAGCAATGAGTACTTCATCGCTGCTGCTTGAGAGGCACCACCTGAGTAAGAATATTCAGATACAGATATAAAAGCAGAAGTCAAGGGTAAAGACTTAAAAGATTTGGCTGAACCTGAAAAGATGCCGGTACAAGGAGCTTCTGTTTGACTCAGCGCAGGGGAATGTCCGCATTGGGTTAAAACCAGAAAACACTAGCTACTTCCACACGGTAGAACAACCAAATTATCCAGGCTTTCTGCCACTTAAATTAATATGAAGCTTTGTGATGGACCTCAACATAAGAGAACACTAAGTCATTAAAAAAAAAGTTAGTTTCATTGTAGTTTTGTAATGCATTGCAGTTGAATTGATTTGGGGCAAAAGTGAATCTTGATCATCCAGAAACATAACTAAAAATGGATCAGTCCAAAAGATCCGTCTCTTCCGCTTTCTCAAAACCTCTTCATGTAACCTTCATATTGCCCTACGGAATTCAGAATCAAACCAAAGCCCCTTCTAGCTCCTTGCAATGTCCTGGCTGGAACAGTCCAATTTTGTAGTTCATCCATTGTCACAGAAGGAATCAGAAAAACAAAGGGATGTCAGATACCTGTTTTATCAGTGCAGTGTCTTCATGAGCTAGATTGGATATGTCCATTTCCTACCATAACTTCATAATATTTGTGTTCCTGCAATCCTAGCTAGCCCGCAGAGACAATTATAAAGACCCCTGTTTATTTCCATCAGAAAACTACAGTTTTTAGAACGCAAGCTTTCCTGTAGAAGTCACGACACGTACTCCTCCAACCTGCAGGAAGTTGATCGGGTTTTACTTTTAACAGGGGGAAACCCCTCAGTTTTTGCTGCCTGTGTCAAGTGAAGTCTAAAAAGTCTCAGAAACATTTTAAGAAAGCTTAAAGCGGGGGGTGGGGGGGGTGGAACAGACAAATTAGAAGTAAATCACAGCAGCACAAGAGAAAGCAGATAAGCCCTTCCTCTACTGGGTGCTGAAGTCAGGTGCATATTGTGCAAGCCACTGTGGTATTTACGTACCACTTAAAAGAAAAGCCAGTCAGACAAACAGAAGGATGATGAATGTTTCTCCGCAGTTACAACGATTACCTCTGTTTGCACTGTATCCATATCTTTCAAGGTGGTGTTACTGGAAGCTGCTCTTGGCTTGGAAGCCTGATTCTTTGCAGTTTACATAACTAGAGAGAAAAATCTTACTTGGTTCTTGTGCAAACAGTGGGCAATGTGCTGAACTAATCTCAGTCTGCAACCTGCTCATGGGGTCTTATTTTAAAGGCCTGTAAAAGAAGAGAAAACCCACTACACCTTGAGTAAAAACAGCATCTTGTTTTTTGTTTTTCCCCACAAAAGGGCAAAATTAACCCACGTGGGAAAGTGTAACATCACACCTAACTGAACAAAAAAGCAGACTTTCCACGACATAGTTTCTATCCTGAGAGTAGTTACTGCTATTACCTAGTGATAAAACAGTCAGCAGTTTTTAAGTTTCCGTTTTTATGTTTCTCTGGAGGTGAATGCAGACTTTTTTTTATTTAGCCACGACACACAAAGTGGGATTACAGAAGTGCCAATGGACTCTGCTGAGGAATACACTGAAATAAGGCAGCTGTAAACAAAGGTGAGCCCCAGACTGCACTCTGGCAGGGCAAGAAGCTTTGGGCTGTAACTGATGAGTGTTTAAGGTGTGGCTGGTTGTACTGTGTTATGTAAAAGCCCCCGGAAACTCTCTTTCTAGACTAGGAACCGACTGCATGAAATACTCGACAGGTACAGAGCAAAAAAAGTTACCGCATCACAGAGGTCACTGGCTACTCCAAAGAATCCACAAAAATACCATTTGGGGGGAGCCAGGCTTACTGCTTTGGTGATACCTAGATCAAATTTATTCGGTGTAAATAAATAAAAATAAAAAATAGACGAAAAATATGTTTTCAGTCCCGTCCATTCAGACTGGACCCTCAAAGTCACAGTCACTGTGACTAAATTAACAATTGGATTACTGACATACTAATTAAAGCAGATGGAAATTCACTTTCCTGTAGCTCTGGGTTGCTCTGCAGAAGAGCAAGGAGGAATTGTTCCCATCTCCTAAGCTGAATGATGTGACTGAATTCAGTCAGAAGTGGGTATGCTGAATCAAAAGGCTGACATAGGCGTGACGCCAAAATCAACTATAATAACCGAGCATCACCCTGTGGTAGTTTTTGATTTATAGAAACAGAATTTACTTGAAGTCCATTTGTGCTGTAGTATTTAACATTCATCTTCAAGAAACAGAAATTTAGAATACCCTTGTTAAAGATATTCTTTGCTGTCCCAAAATGAGGGTTAAAAGTCACGCTAATGCCAGAAACCTACAGAAAAACAGCAATGCTATATAAAGAAATGCTGAGGCAAGAAAACCACAACGCATTACCGGAATTTCCATGAGAAATGCCTCTAGCTGCTGCGCAGCAAGTGCCAGCTGTGCCGCTGACTGTCGGTGGCCCTGCCCTGGGGAGGCAGGCTGCTGTTTCGCAACAGCAGCTCGTGATGCAACCCCAGCAGCCGTGGAGCTGGCGGCCTCCCTGTCACAGAACGCGAAAAGCAGGCGGTGCTCTGGCACATTTTCTGTCTCATTCAAGTGTACGCACTCACGAGCTTTGTCCTTTTCCCACAGCATTTCTCTAAGCATTTTTGGCCACCTAACAAAAATCTTATTTTTCTTCCTGATAATTCTCTCTGGAGATCTGGCAAAACTCACACAAACACCTGATTACCAAGAAGGTGGATTTGGAGTAGGAACATGTATGAAGAGGGGAGCGCGGTCCGCTCTCAGCTTGTGGGGGCAGCTCGGGACAGGAAGGCTGAGTATGTTAGCCAGGGTTTAACAGACTTCGTGACAGAACCGAATTGTGGTACTATTTGGTTCGTGCACATGGATAGCTGCAATTTCAACATAACTTTCAATGGAGAAAACCAGAAAGGGAGATTGTATTTAAAACTGCCTTGATTTCTACAAGGCAATGGTTTACCCTAATTAGGCATGCTGTGTTCAAACTCTGATCATCCTACTTCAGGAAAGATAAGTCTGAAATACAGCAAACTGGTGAAAGGTGAGAAGAATAGCAAATTAGGTCATCGATAAGCCTTTTTGTAACTTTTCTTCTCACGGTGCAGGAAAGCAGACTGACAATACGTTTTTCTACCCTGACTTTGTTGACAGCGTATAATGACAAAGTTTCACTGCGAAACAAGAATGTATGAAAAATTAACACATTCATAACTAAACTCTGTTGTAAAACCCTGCCTGATGCATTAAAGAGCTACCCTTCATTCAGGGCATAGCCAGCCTCCCTCTGGCAGCTCTTGAAGCATCCAAGAGGGACATTACAAAGGTGGGAAGATGAACTAGAGGAACCAGTGATTCCTCCTCTGTGTCGCCTCTTGCTTACCCACTACAAGTTTTATTTGCAAGAGTAGAAATTAAGAATCAGTACAGAAATTTTAGAATTTGGGTCTGAGGTTTCCCGCAAAAGCTTCTTCAGCTAGCAAGAGGTTGTTACTGGGCTGGGTCTGGGTGCTGTGGCACAAAGCACGGAGTGCCCGCGGGGCCCTACTCACAGTCCAGGATGACCTGTGCCGCCCGGTAGAGCTGCAGTCCTTGCAGGAGGTCCAGGAGCTGCTGTACGGTCGCCAGCCTCACTCCCCACCACCACATGAGCTCTCTGGTTATGCTGATCCCCGTCTTCTCCATGCACTTGATCTTCCGTAGCTCTGTCTGATCAGTTATCACGTAGGAAGCTAGCGGGAGATAATGTATTTGTTTAAAAAGGTAGAGAAAACAAGCAAGTGCAAACAGAAAGGCAAGGTGTGATACACACACGCGTTGGTTTTTTTCCCCCATTTACGCACTTCTAAAAGGATGACCATCAATTACCTACGCGGACCTGAGGAAAATTCATTTCCTGGAAGCAAGACGCTATTCTTATTCCTTTGAGTGTTACAGGAAGGAAAAAAAAAAAAAAGATATAAGGGAGCCCCGAAAAGACAACCTCATCACGCTTTCCAGCCCATCGCCCCCTCAGCGTCCCTTCGCTCTAACACCCGGCCCCGAAGCACGCCCAGGGCGGGCTCCCGGTGCGGCTCTCCCCGAACAGACGCGAGGTCTGGGTGCCGCCCTGCCCCGTCACCGAGCACGGCCGGGTCACCGGGTGCCCGGTCCCGCCAGACCCAGCCGCGGGGAAACGCGGCTCCTCCGGGCAGCGGGGGTGGCCTCGCTAGCGCCGACCCCGCGCGGCCCGAGCCCGGGGCACACGGCCCGGCCCCGCCGCACGCGGCCCGCGGCCGCCTCGGCGCCTCCCCCCCCGCAGCGGCACCGCCACGGCGACCGGGGCCGGCCGAGCCCCGGCTCCCCTGGCGCCCGCGGGGGCTGCGCGGCCCCAGGAGCCGCCGGGCCGGGCTTAGAGCGGCCCGGGGCGGCCGGCGCAGGCTGCGGAAGGCCGGGCGGGACCGGAGCCGAGCGGCGGCCCCGCTCACCGAAGCGCATCCAGTCGTGGTCGCCCAGGCAGTCCATCTTGTGGCAGAAGTCCTCCAGCACCCAGGCCGGCATGCTGTGCACGTAGGGCGACGGCGGGGCCCGGGCCGCCCGCCGCGGGGCCAGCTCCTGGCGGCCCCTCGCACCGCCTTCGGCCATCGGCGGCGGCGGCGGCGGCCGGGGGGACCCGGGAGGCGGCCGGGGGCGGCTTTTCTGGGCGCTTCCTCCCGCCGCCCGCCCGCCCCCGCCGCTGACGTGCCGGGAGGAGCCGGGGCGGGGCCGCGGCCGCCTGACGGGGCGCGCGGGCCGGGGGCGGCCTTTCAGCGCTCCCGTCGGTCTGTTCGTTTGTTGTTAATTTGTATTTATTTTACCCGGTTTTAGTTTATTTATCTTTACCTATTTTCCCTTCAGCGGCTGCAGCACCGTCCCGCTGCGTTACAAGGGCTCCCCTTGCCGGCGCACGCCGCCGGGGGCTCCGGGCCCGCGGCTGCCTCCCGCCCTGGGGCCGGGCGTTGGGACAGGCCTCGGGGCCGGCGGCTGCTGCGCCCCGTGCCTCGGGCATCGCCACCCCGGGTGCCGCTAAAGTCCGGAACTTCTTGCCCCCCGCGTGCCAAGGAAAATGTGACGCAAAGGTAGATACAATGTCGAAAGACAAAAACAAATCCGAAGCGTGTTGTTATTTAAAATACCATACCGTGAAGGTAATGTTTTGTTACTGAGCTGTTCCGGCAACAGTATTTCAACACTAAGAGCCAGATCTGTTAGCTCGGCCATTGCCTGCCCCTCTCCCTCCCACACCCGGATTCCCCCAGCCGAGCAGAACGCCTCTGCTGAGATGTGAGACGCGAGGCAGAGAAATCCGCGTTGCGGGGAGCCGGACAGAAGCAGGAAGAGACAGGAACGGTGCTTCTTTCCCTGGGTACTGAGGGGACAAAAGGAAAAAAAACCTGAAGTCTTGTGGGTTGTCACGTTGGAAAATGAGGGTTTAAAAAAAAGGTATAAAGTTTGTGTGCTTTTGTTTAAAACTCATTTAACTGTGTTTATGGCTTCTTTTTGGTTCTAATCATTACCTGCAGCAAAATGTTTCACAAGGGAACTGAAAATTACCTCCTCAAACTGAGACAAGCGTGACCCTATATATTCCCATTTTGTAGCCTTCTCTTCCAAACAATGAGGCTGTCTGTACTGCTGTGTGCTCTCCCTGAACTCTTGAACACTAATGTCAGATTAATTTGGTATTTCTCCATCATTTTCCATGTTCACCTGTGACCCGTGCTTCCTGCAGAAGCCTGCAGTATCGTTTTCCCACCGCGTTTGGCACTTGTGTTGAGCTGGAACTTTCAGTTCTGATCCTCGCTTCCCCCAGATTGCCGCTGCTCTGGTGACTCAAATGAAACAATGCTATGAATCGGAACAAAAACCACCCGAGTTTCTCATGTCGTTGTCAGAAGTAAATGCAACTTTCACTCATTGCTAATCTAGCTGAGTTACTGGTGGGAGGCTCCACTCGTGTGCCCACGTGTTGTAGCCAGCAGGGGTTTTCTCTGGTCTTCTTTATTCTGTCCTACAGGAGGACTCCGAAACAGAAGAAAAACACTTCCTTGCATACAGTGAGCATTTCTCCAGTTTATCTATAACATGTTCGCTGTTTTTAATGGACTTTATCAATAAGAGTTCTTTAATGACCCCAAATTCTCAATATAGCATTTATGCACCTGCTATAGACTAGGCTGGAAAAAAAAAGTATTTCATAGTTTTTCAACAGGAAAATCTCTTACTCATCAACCACAATGACTTTCAGGAGCATTTCAGGAACACAAGTATATAGTCACAAGCACTGTGAAATTATCTGATAGAATTAGAGTCAAAACATAAATGTGCATTTATATTTTATGACAAAGATCAGTTCATACACTTAAGTAAAAAAAACAAGTCTACAAGAAGGGGAGACATTTCATACTTACATAATACATTGATATTCTCCGTCAGTTTCACAACTGTATTTTTTAGAATATGTAACTAAAAAGAAGCTTATGCCACAGAAACGGCCTGCTATGATCTCTCATCAGTCTGCTTCTCTGAACACTGAACAGCACCTGCATCTGCTGCTTGGTGGGCAGCTTGTGTATCTGCTAAAACCAATGCTGCTTTGAATTACGTGCACATACTTGCACAAATGCACATTTAAATTGAGGTATGGGGGAACAGAATATAGGCAAGGGAACTTTTTATCTACTCCTCCAGGCTGCAATAAAAGCACGGACCTGTTTGAGAGGAACTAGCAATAGGCCTGCGTGAGCTGCTGCAGCCTACCAGCTGTTCCTGGGGAGGCACGAGCAACCCGAACGGCTGTGCTCCCCAGGGAGGCCTCTCGCTGTGACACGAACAACTGCCCTGCGATGGGGAAGGGCAGGGCTCAAAGCATCTACCTGCTGTGAACGCTACCTGATACACGTATGGGAAGCTGTGGGTGCAGGTATGGTGGTGCAGAAGAAAAAGGGGTCCCAAAACTAAGATCCAGTCTATATGGCTGCCAAGGCTGGATCACCTAGAGAGATAAACTAGGCAAGAATTCAATAATGAAGGACAAATAAGGCATTGAAGGCATTTCCTGTGTAAAACTTTGTCAGCCTCAGTTGACACAACAGGGTTTTACGGAAACCTTTACAAAGGTAAGAGGCAGAGAATAAAAACCAGGAGTTTACACGTCATCTTTCCACCAACACAGAAGTTTCGGTCAGGCCCTCAGAAGGTGATGGTGGAAGCTCTCACACAAACACACCCCACGCTTTGTGATTCAAAGGCAAACTTAACGTAAGCGCAAGAGAGTGAAATTCCACCAAAACCCAAGTGTTCAAGCAAAACTGGTGTTGGTCTGCCGCTTTTTAGAGTCCTAATTAAATTAATCCTTGATGCAACTTCCTTTCTAATACAGAGAAAGGTGAACTGCACGTGTATTCTCCGAACAGACGGCCTGATCTTATGCCACTATGGAATGTTCTGAAATAGTCCAAAGTAAACATCTCTGAGCTTCGTGCACGCAAGGCCTTTGGAGTCATGGGTCTGCAATACGCTCAGCTAAGAGCAGAACTGAACCCTCACGAACCCGGCACACTTTTACATCCTGTTTAGTCTTTTGAATCTGACTTACCATCATAGCAAGTTTTCTACAATTTGTCTGAGTTTGTTTCAGAACTTAAAATGCGGACATTTGCTCTTGGCATGTTTCATGGTGACTAATCCTGCTTTAACTCCGTGGTTTGCTGTTTAAATGGTCTAGAATGAATAATGTCCATTTTATTCTAGAATTTCATTCCTTAATGTTTCGCTTCTCTCCAGAGACAGCCGCTGAAGATCCTTCTTAATATCTGGGTGATCTTCCAGATCTTCATATAACGACCGAACAATGTCCAGTTTCCTGTAGTCCACCGGTTTGACCAGACTGCGAACTACCTGGAGACATCTCTCTTTCAGGGTGAACACTGAGGTAAAGAAAGACAGAACAAAAACAAACGCAACCCTGTCGCTAGGCCTCTCATTAGCTACCTCAAACAGTCTGTTAAAGACAGACGTTATTTTTACAAGCGCGCGAATACAGACAGTAAAGCGTGGTAGTTTTATTCAGAAGTACAGGAGAGGAAAAGGGTTTGTTGTTTGCTATCACAAGGCGTCTTCTGAAAGCTGTCACAAGCGGTGAGAAATCTCTAAACCGGGAGGTCTGTCAGCAGCTCTGTTCAAAGCAAAGCCGTGACACAGGAATCCTCGTGATCCCTTCCCTTTTTGGGGCAGCTTTTATGGCTGTTCGAGCACCTCACCTCTCGCTAGGCCCTCACACCGCAGCCCGACGCCGCCCGGCCCCAGACCCGCCCGTGCCGTGCCGTGCGGCGCTGCCCCCTACCTGGCAGGGTGATGTCCGCCTTGCTGACGTCGGGCGCGGCCACGAACAGCTCCTGCTGGTTGACCAGGAGCCCGTCGTTGGTCCCCGCGTCGCGGAACAGCCACAGGTGCCCTGCGGGACGGCGGGGCGCTGCCTCAGGGCCGCGGTCACGAGCGGCGCGGCTCCGCGACCGGGACCGAGCTCCAGCCCCCGCCCGGCCCGGCCCGGCCCGCCCGCAGCCCCCGGTCCCGGTCCCGGCCCCGGCCCCGGCCCGCCGCCCGGCCCCGTCCCGTCCCCGCGCACCCACCGCGGTAGCTGTGCATGACCCGCCCGGTGCGCGGCCGCAGCACGGGGTAGGAGCGCGGCCGGCCCTCGAAGTCCACCCAGACGGGCAGCACGCAGCGGGGGCTGCGGTTGTTGAAGACCACCTCGGACAGCTCGCGCGTGTTGGCGGAGCGCAGCCCGCCCCCCGCCGGCCCCGGGCCCGGCCCCGGCATCGCCGAGCCCCCGCCGCAGCACCACGCGAGGCGCATGCGCGGCGCCGGGAGCGGGCGGGGAGGCGCAGGCGCGGCGCGGGGCGGGCCCGCAGCGCCCTGAGGCGGCGCCGCTCGGTGCGGGCAGGGCGGAGGGCGGCGCCGTCTCGGCCTCGGCTCCCAGCTCCGGTGGCGGCTCCAACCCCCCCGCGGCGTCACGGCCCCCGAGCTGAACTCGCAGAGGGCGCGGCTTGAAGCCCGGAGCGCGAGCTGCCTCCCCGGGGCCCGAAGGGACGGCTGGCGTTCCGCCCACCTTGCTCCGATCCTGAGGCAAGGAAACAAACACCTGCAAAACGCACGGTGTTAAAGCCCAGGAGGTTACTGTGCTCCTTTTTCCTTTAAGGAATATCAAACTACAACCAACCAAGGAACTAGTGCGTTTCAAGGGTGCCGTACGCCCGGGTTAAGGTGTAAGGCTCGCTGCCGCAGCAGGGGTCACGCAGCCGCCTCGCCTCACGCGACAGCCGCCCGCATTGCCTCCGCACCGATGCTGGAAAGGATTAAACTGACACTGCCAGCAGTACCGCATCCAAAAAGGCAAATGTGCGTAAATAAAGGGCCGCATCATCCTTCACAGGGCAGAGACCAGAAAGAGAACACAAGTCAGACTTACTTCCTATGCCAAACTTCTAAAACTTCAATACTTGTCAATCTGCCTCTAAGCACGTATCATTAGCAATGAATACACTTGAAAGAAAGTGACAAACTGGTAACTCGTGTTTTCAGCCTCTGATGAGCAAAGATTAAGCCGACTGAGAAATCACAGTACAATCAGAGAAGAAACTATATCTGCAACTTCAATTTATTGAACAGATAATGTATTTTTGTAAATACAGTGGCATATCTACAGCAGTTTAAGTCATCTAATAAATTTAAACATATTGCCACCTCGATGTGTCTACAGTAGACATTGAAAACGTGAACTTTTTAATGTAATTCCTAAAAGTATCTCTGTTCTCAAATAGTAACTACAGTTTGCTAAGGCTGCATGTGGTACCTCCGTCACCCACAGCAGTGGTACATTAAAACATGAATCAGACACTAATAACTAGCGCTAGGTTGAAGTAACAGGTATGAACGCAAACAGCAGCATCAGCATACTGTTTAGTAATTAGTATTTTCTTACCAGAATATAAAAAACATTATCTTAGTTTACATTTGGGCAATGGTATAAATTAAAAGACATTGAACTGGAAACATCCTACAATAAAGAGATGCTACCTCTAAACCCTTCAAGGTAACAGGCTTAGTAGTGCTGTTAATCATTTTAAGATACATGTATAATTTCTACAGTTTGAGGAAGAAAAATTAGCTGTTACCTCCAAGGACACCTCAACGTATTTTCTACTGTAAGCAGAGAAAATAAACGTTTAACTGAAAAAATACAACAGACATAGTAGAGAAGACTCAGGCAAAAGAAAGCACTATTAATATACCACTACTGAATTTCAGTTTGGGTGGCAGGGTGGAAAGAGATGATCTAAAAGTGGTTCCAGAACACAGTACAACTGGCAGTTCTCAATTTGACCCCTGGTTCAATGTTCATGTTACAGAATTTCTGCGTATGTTGTTTTCGTCTTAGGATTTGACAGACAGCCATACTCTCAGGTGTCTCCTTTACTGCACTGCTATTCAAGATATTCTGCAGGTGTCTGCTGTCTTCTTCCACACGGGTTACCAGAATGATCTTCTTATTTCTGCTCTTTCCCAGGTGCGCTTCAGAAGATACACTGCAGCATGAAGCCCCCCTACATTCACCCACACAGTTTGACTCTTGCGCCAGATGTGTCCCATTCTTGACAAGGCCTACAATCAAAAAGACAACAGGAGAACGGTGGCGGTTTCTCCAAGACATGACAGTAAGGATAAATTTGGTTTAGACATTATTTTTGGTTATCCCAAATCACATCTGAAAACAAAGTCAAATTCTTCAGGTCTAAAACTGTGTTGAAATGCTACTAATTATCTCTCTAAAACCAGATTACCTTCCATAGTGAAGTAAGCTTACATTTTTCCTCAATAGGTTATCCCGTGCAAGTAGGTTTGATTTACTTGTAAGGTTTGTCACAGAGAACATACCTTGGCAAAGCATTTCTTGTCCTGCGTAAGCAGCGCAGCTCTACCCGTCCCTGGCGTGCAGATCCGGCCCATCTCCATGAGGCAGGCTGGATAGAGATCCCAGTTCTTCTTCTTTGACCCTATCCTATAACATAGACCAAGGTCTCCCTTGTGACTGTTGAAAAATCGTTAACTGCAGCTGGTCTTTCAGACACGCATTAGTTCATTTCTGACCACATTTACCATCGATTCCAACCTGCTCTTTTAATTTAGAGTAAATCAATACTTCTTAATTAGGTCCAGTTAAGTAACTAGAGAGAACCCTAACCCTGGACACGCAAACGCATGCCAGTGTGACAGTTACACACAGCACGTTTAACCACGACACCTCACCTCTTTCCAAAAGGCATGTCTGTCACAATAACATCCACAGAACCAGTCCGCAAAGGGAGATTGCAAATATCCCACTGAATGATGTCCAAGGGTATGCCCACGGAGGTACTGCTGCAAGTGCAAAGACATTCATCTCAGACATGCTTTACTGAGCATATGCGTAAATTGAGGTCTATAATACTAGCTAAAGAATAAATGCGAAAATATAGCCAAGAAAATCGATGCAAAATAGATTTACCAACAAACAACGCTACGCTACAGGAAAAGAAAATCACTTGTACTCTTCTCACCTCTCCTTATTTTCATTTTTCTTTAGTAAAGAGCAGATGTTGTTTGCTGCTCTCTTTACAGCTTGTGGGTTGTTATCACCAGCAATGTGGTAGCAACTAGGCCACTCCATAGCTCCCTGGAGGAAAATATTGATAAAGAGCAACTTTAGCATCAACAGAGCTTGCTTTTAAAATACATGCATACACAAAAATAAAATATTGCAGAATACGACCAAGCAATTTGAAGACGTCAATGATTTTAAAATTCTGTAACAGATATTTGTTCTAGGTATTGTGCACCTTAAAAGCTCAAAACACTTGGATTTAGTTTCCTCCTGCTATAGCTTTGGGAAGGAAAATGAAAACATTTACAAAAAGCGTATTTGTAGCTGAAAAGTTGCTGAGATGCTTTTGTAGTTGGCTATTCAGTTATTACCTATAAAACTTACACGGATTATTCAGTTGCAGATACTGTCTCGAGTTTTATTACGTTAAAAAAATAACGGAAGAATCACCTCGATTGGTATTGCACCCGTACCACACATGGGATCAACGATGATATCCGTTGGCTGTGGATCACAGAGTCTGAAGAGCAGAAAAAAAAGGTACTTTGAGAAAAGTCTTAAAAACATGATTTTTTTGCACTGAAAGAAACCTAAACTCTTTTAATCACTCCAGTTCTGCCCTTCTAACAAAACAACTTCTGATTATTATTTCCATTTGATAATTAGCATTTTATATGTGCAAAATATATAGGTGCAGTGAAATACTTTTAAGAATGTTGTGATCAGTAGTTACCAGAACTGGCTAATGGATCACAGCAAACATTTACTTTTCTAAGCTGAAAAACAACCAATGTTTCTGGACTTTTTTAAAATTTATTTTTAAATAAGAGTTAACAGAAATTACATTTGAGGAAGCAGTGTGGAGGAATAAGGTATCTAATTTCTGATACAGAATGACTTAATTAACCGAGACTAATGTAAGACTATGTAATTACACTGACCTAAGCATGCCATAAGCGAGAGTTGAACGAAGAGTTGTGGGTCCAAAATGTGTAATATTTCTTCTGTGAAGACTCTCTTCAGTTAATGCAATGCCCACAACTACTTCATTATTGTGAATATTCAGGAGAACCTAAAGAAAAAACTTGAACTAAATGTCAGGAGTAACAGAAGTTTCCCGTAGCACACCTGGTGAAGGTTGAAAGTGGCACCCGTGGTTCACATAAAACTGGGAAATACACACATAAGAGCGTTCTCGAAAGAAAAACAATGCACTGTTTGTAATGAGGACAAAGCACACCACGGAGCTTTCCTCATTCACACAAGACTTCAAAAAGCACTGTAAACATTATGCTGATGTTTAAAAAAAATTGTTTTATAAGTATGGGGGTCAAGTAAGGTAAGTCCTGCAGGTCACAGTGCTGCATTTGGAAGGCAGCAATAAAAAGAAATAATCACACTTCTGGTTCCCCCTACCATATGGATTTGGAAGGTGAAAACTATTACAGGAAAAGGCACCAGCCCTTAGCAAGGCTTGCACTACAGACTTTTACTTTTTCTGCCTCTCAGAACACTGGTGGACTACGTCTGTTGGACCTCCTTTCCAAAGCTCTGCTTTCCCTACCAAAGGAAAGAAACACTGGACAACTAGTCTAACCCTTGTCCCCTTCAACCATAAAACTACAGCTTCTAGATGGAGTTATCTTCTGTTAGCTCACACTGATATAAAACAGTGGATTAAGCAAACATTTTATGCAGGTGAAAGTAAAGCAGAACGCCACCTACACTGCACTTAACATGAACGGGCGCTAACTCCGTAGGAGGCGGCAAAATTCAGTGTTAGAGCTTTTGGTGTAGCTGAGGGAGAGGAGAAAGCATTTGAACACCAACTCACCCGCTTCGGGTTTAGCGATGTTCATCAGTTAACTTGAGGACGAGTCTAAAGTGTTTGCAGAGCAAAGGGGAAACCAAGAGGAGAGGCGTCCACATGGGGACGCAAAAGAGATTATCGCTAGGGATAACCAAAGCAGTAGCAAGCGGTGGGCTGTGAGGACGTACACAGTGTGTCAGTGAAATTCATGCTTCTGAGGAGGCCGTGTTTTCAGCACTACCAGCTTTTAGTTCCACCATCATCTTTTGAATGTTATTTTGGAACTCTCTAAGAATGAGAATTATGAAGGAACCTTTAAAATAGAAGTGTAGCTATTTCCAAGGCACTGGACAATACCTCTACATCAAAGTTGGTCATGTCAGCTTTCCACTGGAAGTGCTCTTGCACAGCTCCGCCGAAGTCTCTGGCAGCCTCGTTCGATGTAAAACTGTGCTTGTCTCCTGCTCTATTGCAGGTAACGCGGAACTTCAACACCTTCGCGTCTCCTTCGCCTTTCTTGCCATCGCCAGCCTTGGTCTCACCCCCAGAACCGCCGTGCAGTTCGTCTTTAGCCTCTGGCTGTTCGGTGTCATCGCCCCCGTTTTGTGATTCCGCTCCCGTCTCTTCTGTCTCCTCTGTCCCCTGGCCGCTAGCCGGTTCTGTGGCTTGGGCACAGTCCTCCTGCTCACTAGCATCTTTTTGATCTGTTCTTTCCTCTTCTCCATCATCATTCAACTTTTCTTTGCTTGCAGAACTCTGCTGATTGTGTTTTTTGCGTTTTGTCTTTTTCTTTTTTAAGCTGTTGTTCAGCTCCCAAACTTTCAAAGGATCAGTCCAAGGCAGTTTCTTAACCAAATCTTCCAAATCCTTTAGAGCATCTTCCTTTAAAAGACAAAAGGAGTTGTACCACAAAGACATTCCCCCCCTTAAAAAACATCCTTTTTCTAACTTGCTTGAATTAGTCTCTTAAACATGTAACCTGCTGCATGTTTAAGCAAAGCTTGCAGCTTTTTGTGTTATTTTTGCCACAACTGAACTAAGTTGTATTCTGAGTCAAAGGACCCACAGCATTTCATCATCTGTCTTGTCAAATATGCAGTTAACGCTACATTAAGAAATCCAGGTGACCCTTCATCATCCTGTCTAGGTATGCCCTAGAACACTGCACCTGCTCTCTTCCCAGGTGTTCCCCATGCAGCACACCCACCTGAAGCGGTTCCACCAGGTGAGGTGCCTGTGCTTCGCTTTTAAAGCCAACAAGGAAAAAAACCCTCGTTCCTAAAGCACAAACCGCACAAACCTCTCTGACACTCCACAAGCTGCGTTAACACCGCGAGACCCGTAACCGGCTGAGGAAAGCCCGTAACTCACCTTGCTTTCCTTAAACTGGTAGTCTTTGAACTCCTGAACCACGACAAATAAGTTATCCACCGATCTCAGGCGATGGACCTGGAGGGAAGGAGAGGCCGGGCGGGCCGTTACCGCGCCCCGCCGCCCACGCGCGGCCCCCCGTGGTGCCCGCCGCCCCCCGCCGCCCCCCGCCTGCCCCGCTCGCTGACGGGGCGGGGGCCGGGCGCGCGGAAGGGAGCCGCGGGCACCGACCGCCTGCCAGGGCCTCGGCCTCGCCGCCTCGGGCAGCGCCGGGCAGCGCCGGGCACGGGGCACCCGGCGCCCGCACGCACCTGCGGCAGGCAGCGGGCCGGCACGGCGAAATAGATCTTGCCGCGGTCCTTGCTGACCCGCGAGGCGGAGCCCAGCTTCTCCTGCACCTCCGCTGCCGCCGTCGCCTCGAACCCGGTGGGCACGGTGGCGCCGATGACGGCCGCGGCCTCCTCGGCCGGGCTCTCCCCGGCGGGGCCCGCCTCCGCCATGCCCGCCGCCGGCACGCGCTGCCCCGCGGGGCCGCCCCGCTGCCGCGTTTGCTTCCGCTTCCGGGCCGCGGCCGAGGCGGCAGCGCCCCCTGCTGGGCGGCGGGCAGGGCCGGGAGGGGCGGGGCCACCCGCCCCCGAGGCCCCGCCCCCGAGGCCCCGCCCCCCAGATGCCCTCCCCGAGGCCCCGCCCCCGAGCGTCGCGAGGCCCCGCCCCGCCGAGGCCCCGCCCCGCCGAGGCCCCGCCCCGCCGAGGCCCCGCCCCGCCGCGTGCCGCCCCGGGGGCCGGCCGGTGCCGTGAGCGCGGTGCGGCGGAGCGCCCTGCTGACAGCCGGCCGGGCCCGTACGGAGCTGCGGCCGGCACCTTGTGTCAGCGGGGGTTTCGTGGCAGGGACGGAGCCGCTCAGGGCAGCGCTGCGTGGCGCGGGCTGTGGCGGCGGCGCAGGGAGCGGCGTCGTACGGGGGGCCCGGGCAAACCCTCTGTGGGGAGGCGGCCCGCCGAGCGCCCTGCCTGCACCCGCGCTGAGGCTTTTAGTAAACCTTGAGCTGAGAGGTGCCCCGCCAGGGGCTGTCCTGTGCAACCGGAACGGCAGGGGCTGTGTGCGGGGGTGTCGGCGTGTCGGGGTGCGGGTGTGTCAGCTGCCGCTGGCACTGCGCCGTTCGCTGAACCCCCACGAGAGCGCTGCAGTTGCTTTCAGTGGGAACACACCGCGGGGACGGCCTCTGCTCAGCACTCGCTGGGACAGAAGAGAACTGCTGCCGGCACAACTCCGAAGGGCTTTCAGGGCATCGAAGTACTTCAGCGCTCACTCTGGTCAGCCCTTGGCTGTAGAAAGCTCCTGTATGTTTCAAAGCCTTTTGAGTGACTGTGAGATGAGAGATCTGTTTTTCAACCATGTATCCTGTCATTTTTCTCCCTTTCTGTCTGAAATCAGTGACTTTTACCCAGTAGAAACAGACCGTAGGTATCCTGGTAGTTGGCATTGCAGACATGTTTAAGCTGGAATGCCGCGTTGCAAATGTAGGTGGAAAAAGGAACTCCTGGCGTGCTGTTCCGTGGGAGTCAGCGTATGTCGTCAGACTAATTGTATCATACATATCCTCAGTTACCCAGGCAGTGAATGTATCTCTTCCATATAGACATCATTGGACCTATGTTTTGGTAGGAGAGAAGAAATAACAAACTGTCTTCAAGACAAAACTAGAACTGTATTTTCCTGTGCCCTATGAAGACCCTTTCCCCGAGCCAAGGAGTCAAACCGGCTCCCAGGACAGGAAGAAATCTTAGGTTAAAGTAAGAAGGTACCTACTGGGTAGATTTATTAGACTCGCTTACAGGCAGTAGCTGTTCCTGATGAGCTGGCAGCATTGATTTCACGGCTGATTTGGTACATACCTGAAGGAGAACATTACCCTCCCTTTGTCTGGAAGATTTTCTATGCCGGGTGAATCGGACCTGCCCATTTGGAAGGCACGCTTCAAGTAGCAGGCTGTATCCGAGATGCTACGGTGTTTTCCTTCACTTTTGCTCTTCAGGGTTAATTGGCAGAATGATGGATGTAGTAATCACCCAACTGAAGAAAGGGTCCTAATAGCCTGAAGTAAGTTATTTGTAATTCATAATATTAGCACGTAATCGAATAATATTTGCAATAAACTAAACTTACTGAAACCAGTAAATTATCCTCTAAGTGAGACTACAGGATGAACACTAACAAAAAGAATAATCTGGATTTTACATTGTCATGTACCTCAGAATAGGCTCCGTTTGGGTGGGCTCCCCTGAAATCAGCCGGTACATTCCCAAGAGCTGTGTGGCTGACGAATAGACTGACATGCCCTGCAGGACAGAGACGTTTTCAGTGTTGCAAGGGAGGGCTAATCACAGAACACATTGCCTGCAGTTTGTTATCCAGGTGTCCGCCTGCCTCTGCTGCAAGTGTGTGCCGTGCACGTGGGCACGGCTGAAATGAGAGGACAGGGAGACAGAAGGCATTAATTCCGTTTCCGTCTCTGCCACTGATTCACTGGAACGCTGCACAAATTATTTACTGTTTTTTTCTTCTACTTAAGCCTGTAAAGGTAAAAATTGAAATACCTGCCTTACTTTAAGGAGGCTTAAGTGTTTAGTTTGAAAAATGCTTTGATATGCTCTCCTGAAAGATCTCACCAGGTAGAACATCGGGGGTCCCATCCCTGTAAAAAATAACAGCTTCCACTAAGGGACAATCATTTTGGATATCTTCTTGATAAGATAGCAGGTAGATTTTTCCCTTTATCCTAAAAGAGGGCCTGATTTGTGTTCCCGATGAAGGAAAGATAAGCATGTGGCTGCACAGCAGCCGTGTGGTTAGTTTGTCACTGACTTGCTGTGTGCCTTTGGAAGAGTCACTTAAGCATAATTTGAAAATCTTTTTTAATAAAGCATGGTTTAGATCTGCATATGATGTATTGAGGATTTCTTTTTTATTATTAGATTTCCACATGAGAAAATTCTGGGTTTCTAATTCTTTGGGTTTGTTTTTTCTTTTTTTGCAGGCGACCTGTTAGACAACTGAATGGGTTCTTTCAGTTCATACACTAGTAAGGCAACGAGGGGGACAAACCTTTACAATGTCGAAGCTTTCAAAAATCTCGTTTGACTGTAGATCGTGAAACAAGCGAACAAATGTAAAACCAAAGAACCTTAAACAGCTCAGCCAACTCCTTCCCTCTGTCAGCAGTTCCACTGCTGCTTTCTGGCTGTTTTTATACCCCCATGCCCCTATTTTGCATCAGAGTTTTTTCAAACAGCCCCTGGAGTGCTTTGGTGAACAGTTTTCATTTTCAGAAGTAAAAATCAAGCGAATGAATGCTCCGTTGGCTCCAGGACAGTGTGCGTAGGAGGCGCTGTGTCGTGACAAGATGCTCTGTAGCGAGCCAGATATTAGCAAAGTGTTGGACGGAGGCAGCTGTGCTAGCCGGGGCTGTGAGCCACCACACGGGCCCTGTGTCTGCCCGCTCCCGGTGCCAGGGCTGCGGGGCCGGCAGGGCCCGAGCCCCCCGAGCAGCCTGACACCGCCGCACCAGCCTGCTGCTGCTGGAGCCCGGGCACAGGCGCCGGGCAGTGCGGCAGGCGCAGCGGCCACGCGGCGTGCCGGGACCCCCGCCCGTCCTCCCTGGCCTGGTGGAGCGGCGGCCTGGGAGGCAGGGCTCTGGACATGTTCGTCAGCCGTGTTCTTCGTCGGCGGCAGAGAAAGGCCTTATATTTAATTGTTTGTGTAACGCTGGCAATCTCCAGCTGGAGTACAAAGCAGCATTAGCTTGAAACCCGGAGACCAGCAGGGTGAACTGGCAACTTAATGGTTACTGCGCGGGGAGAATTAGTCACGAGTTACTGCAGCACTCTGAGTGAGCCCTGTGTTAGTCAGAAGAGAGGTGTGAACCGAAGCTTGTAGGTGATAAGCCAAGACAAATAGTTAACAACTTACGGTGAGAAGTTGGTGTCACTGGAGGTATTTTGGTGTTTTGGTAACCAGGGGACCATCCTGTCTTTCTTTTCCCCTGGCAGGTTTTGCTAAAAAAAAGCACATAGGTGATGACTGGCAGCTTCCGCAGGGGTAACATCCGTGGTTGCAGAGCTGCGTGCTCTGGAAGGTCAGATGGGTGATAAGCTGACAACAGAACGAGAGGCTCATACAACAGACTGTGGAAGACGTACTGAGATTGTCGGGCTGATGGAGCTGTGCAGCAGCTGTGTACACCGCTGCCCTAAGTAACTCGTCGTCCGCGAGGTGGGTTGTGTGCAAACTCTGCTGGCAGAGCCTCATCCAGCAAGAAATTTAACGTGCACAGAACTTTTCACCACTAATAGTTTAATGAAAGCAGTGAAAGATATCCAAAGATCTTGCTTAATTTGGACCACAGTAACAAAAAAATAACTTCTTGGATTGGTTTGGTTAATTTGGTAGGGCATAAGTAAATTTAGAGAGGGCACTGAATTTCCAATAATGAATTGCCAAGGTGTGTCTGTGCCTGCCTTGCCTGGAGAAACTGCCTATATTGAATTGATTTCAGAGCTGGAGAATTAATTTAGTGTGAACCAGTACCGTCTGTCTTGCAGTAGCAGGGATGTGTTGCATAAACCCCATCCAGTACATGGTTTTAGAAGAGTTAGAATTCTCTGACCAAAGAACTACATTTTGTTTCAAATCAATACCATCGCCATACAGCTGCAAAGCCTGTGCCTCCTAAGAGGTACCTGAGGTGGAGCCTGGTCTTCATGAGGAGAAAAACACGGGTCAGGCTCCCTGGGGCAGTGCATGTTTTTAAGAAAACATTGACTGTTGGGTTCCTTATATTCAAAACCATCACGGACAAGCGGGAGGATAGGAAGATCTGATGTCCGTGGTGAATCGGCCTAAGAAATCCACATTAAAGAAAACCTTTAAAGTGAGATAGCTGATCTTTTCAGGGTCTGGGTTTTGATTCAGACCATCTCAACTTTTACTTTGGACTGAGAAACATCACGATTACTGAATCCTTTGTATCATAGCGAAGTCCCGTATCATCTGCCATTTTTCTTTCCAGATGTTTTGGTCATTTGATCAAGAGAAAACCCCTCTACAGTAACAACGAGCAGCCAGCACTTCTCTGATGTCTTTTGTTCAAAGATTTCCGGGGCTTTATGTCATAGCAGCAGCACGTTGTGGGTCCACGCAGTGATCTGGGGTTGCTCTGTTTCATGGCGTCTGGGCTCACCTGTCTTCAAGTCCCACCAGTCTTTGAGGGTGAAGCTGTTGGGGATTTCAGGATCCAGCCTGAGGGCTCTACCGGGAGAGCCTGGAGTGCCTGGTGGAGAAAACGAGCGTCCTCGGTTCTGGGCGTATCGCACCTGCCTTCCCCAGTAAGGGAACCGGTATCTCCACTCATTCGTTTGAGGTAGTTCTGGGGACTTTGTGGATTAAACCTCAGGGCCAACTGAGGTGATTACCTGAAATGTCCTTGAATGGAAAGAAACGTTTCAACCATTACAGTAATGATTCTTTGGCAGAATGGCTGGAAAGAAACCATAGTAACAATGTAAATTAGATAGTGAGAAAGGAAAACATAAACATGTTAGAAGTACTGACTTGAGTCAGGATCAGGACTCTCAGAACAGCACTATTGTCTTTCTGGAAATTACCAGATAATTACAAGACCTTTTCTGTATGTAGAAAAAGCACGATAATCAGCACTGCTGCCACTAGCACCACGCTGTGTGGATATTACCTGGATTCAGTACAAATCTTTTCAGCGTCGTTTATTTCCTCCAGCTCAGTGCTGCATGAGACCCTTTTTGTTTCTGACAAGTCACAAATACGCTGTTTTCCAGCTGACTCTCTGTCCTACTAGCATGTTGCACTGCAGGGAAGAGCTGGATTATCTCTTGCTTGTGGGGGCAAAACATTTTAGATCCAAATTCATGAACAGCAGAAACACAATTTCACGTTTTCTTGTGGATGCGAACAAAATCACACATATACGTAAGAATGACCACCTTCCTCTATTCTGCTGCTCTAGCCATAACTTACCTTAAAATGCACATAATAATAGGAGAGTGAATTCACCGGGGGGCAAACCCCACTGGCTTCACTAGACACCTTTAGAGGCTCATCTCAACGTTCCTGGGTTTGCTATACAAACACCGCCAGAAGAAAGCTAAGAAATAGCAGCCTTTTGATCTGTTCTCATTCCCCTCTGCTCTGGCCTCCTGAGACCCCACCTGCAGGACTGCAGCTCTGGGGCCCCCAGCCCCAGGACAGGGACCTGCTGGAGCGGGTGCAGAGGAGGCCCCGGGGCTGCTCAGAGGCTGGAGCAGCTCTGCTGTGAGGGCAGGCTGGGGGAGCTGGGGGCGCTCAGCCTGCAGCAGAGAAGGCTCCGGGAGGCCTTAGAGCGGCCTGCCAGCGCCCGAGGGGGCTGCAGGAAAGCCGGGGAGGGACTTTTTGTCGGGGGGAGCGGTGACAGGACGAGGGGGAACGGCTCTAAACTAAGAGAGGGAGGTTTAGGTTAGATATAAGGAAGGAATTCTCTACTCTGAGGGCGGTGAGGCCCTGGCGCAGGCTGCCCCAGGAGCTGTGGGTGCCCCATCGCTGGCAGTGCCCACGGCCGGGCTGGGTGGGGCTGGGGGCAGCCTGGGCTGGGGGCAGGGGGCGGCACTGGGTGGGCTTTAAGGTCCCTTCCAACCCAAACCATTCTGCCATTCTATGATTCTCTTCCTACGTTCACAAAAAATTCTCCCTCTGCTGAGCTATCTTAGACCTCCGTAGCAGAGATCCACAGCAGAGCTCCATACCAGCTTGCCGCTGATGGAAATCAGTGCACGGCAGGCCACCAGCAAGGCCCTGTATGTGGAACTTGCACACGGACGGGAGATTACTGCGTTGTGTGCATGGCTGTTAAGAGAAATGCCAATGTAATGAACATTTGTGTAAAGCTGAATGTTACTAAGAGTGCATTCCCAAGGTATGCTAGAATTAAAGAGAGTTTTAGAGACCGTCCTTCCCTTCAGCAGTTAGAAAGCAAAAAGAAAAGGCTTTTATGTCTTTGAACGCCGGGTAACCCAGAGCTGCCAGACACCTCAGTAAAAGGCAGCAAACAACTGGTGGCCACCTGTGGTAGGCATGCAGAGCAAAGTAGGTCTGTCCTGCAAACGCTGCTGGTTTCCACGTGTCCTGCCTTTCTGCGCAGCCCAAGCTAAAAGAGGGTCGCGGGCACCTCTTGACCAACACCTGGAGCGCCCGCGTGAGCTTGTGCTGCGTCACAGCGCTGCGTGGAACCCCGGCGGGCTCTGGGGTCCCCAGCCAGGGCGGCACCGCAGGGCCACCCACGGCCCTGCCGGTGGTGTGAGGCCTCGGGCGTGCCGCACTGTGCGGGAACAGCCCCTGGACGTGCTGCAGGTGGCACCGTCCTCGTCCTCGCCGAGTGAGCTTCATCCAGAGTTCGGTTAGACTCAGCTCTTATGCTAATGTAACAGCCAGCAGATGATAATTGCTTCGCTTATTCATCGCTAAAGACCTGATGATTAGCAGGTGAAAGGCCCACTGGGATGAATGCAGCTCTGACAGGAGGAAGGAAACTTCCTCCTTCCTTTAGGGAAAGTTATTCTGGCTGGCAATAGGACTGCATTTAACGGCGTGAGGTTGTTCCCTTGGAAATGGAAAGCAAAACAAAACCAGTTATAGAAGAAATTTCAGCAATGAAATTGGTTTTGACCAATGGTTTCAAATGTAGTTTAGTAGATTTATTTTCCTAAAAGTTAATGTCAAACTTTGTATTCTGCTTCCCAGCAATGTTTCCCTTCTCCCTACTGTAAGCAGCTTGTGTGTGCTCTCTCCGTGAGCCTGTCCCCTGGGTAAGCACCTGAGCGGCTCTGGTTGTTGGTTTGTGGGCGCAGCCCTCAACGAGCACAAGAATTAGAAGAACTTGGAGAAAGTGAGTTTGATTTCCAGCACTACCAAAGCCGTCTCTGAGCACTTGTAACCACTACCAATTTTCAGAAATATAGAGTAGGTTGGTTGTGGCTTCAGATTTTTTCTTATGAAGCCATATGTGATGTCTCATAGAGCTGTCTCCTGGCACCAGAGGGTGCTTTTCCTTTTCCTTTTTTCTTTTTAATATATATATGTTTTTACAGCTTGAAGCTATTATATAAGTAGCGTGAGCTGGGCTTTTCATTGTTTCAAAGTAACACCTACATTGGTGCCTTACTGATGTCAGAACCTGGCACAGCACGCTCTCGTCAGACTGCTTAATTGGGACTCTTGCTGGCTAGCTGGGAAATAGGCTTGGCTTACCCTAATGCTGGAAGGACAATTCAAAGTATGGTTGTAAGAAATGAGGTTCTTCTGGTTTGTGTTCTGGTAGAACTGATCCCTCGTTGGCATTCTTTGTGACAGGGGGGATGAGAACTCTGGGATCGTTTCGATAAAAATCGTAACAGTTTCTTTGCTATTGAGATGAGATGTTGATTTGACAACTGTGTGGGTTTGGTGCACTACATTAAAAACAATGTAAAATTCTCTGAACTTCAGTTTAAGGACAGAGCCATTTTTGTGACTTCTGGTCAGGTCACTCACTCAATAATTCCTGCACCTAGCCTTTATCTTCTGTTAGCCTGCAGCAGAGTTTTGAAAAAAGACCTTGATATATAACCAGCAACTGGTAAAGAATTCTTCACGTGCATGTTAAATTGCTCCCATGATTGCTTATTCTCGCTGCTTTTTTACAATAGCTTGAACCAAGACCCAGTATTTTATAGGTCTGTTAAATACAGTACACGCCTGATGTTACTTTCCACAGCTTTGGAGCAGAGTTCTTTCTCATATCTTGTTGGGCAGAGTCCAAGCTCTCTACTCGAGAAATGATTTTATACGAAAAGGAGAATGTTCCAGGCAGAAGAGCCACGCTGTAATTCCTGATACGGGGTCAGGTTATTGGTCCTGGTAAGCTGGATCTTTTATACAGAGGAACATCTGATATAACCCGATGTTTGATCTCATTCCCCTATGACTATGCTGCCGGACCCTGACATGTGGCGGAGAGATTTCTTTCTTCCAGCTTCTGCAGCTGATCAGACTGCAAGCATGAGGTTTAGCTCTATTACTGTTTCACATCCACAAATGTTTCTGGTGCTTGGGAACACCACCAGGCCAGTTTTAGAGGACATTCTGGGTGTTACTGGACACTAGTTCCTTCTTGTTCCTCTAACCGGTCATTGCCCTCCATCCTCTCTGTGTCTGAGGGGAGCCTTGCTGTGCATTCAGTCATTGCTGGCAGAAATTTTCACTTATCTGTTCATTCGGCACAGAGAAGTTCTCTGCAGCAACAGTAACAACGGTGATAATAACACCCACAATGAGGCTGTGGGTTTGGGAAACGAAAGTCCAGAATGGGACATTCTGCACGGTGAGAAAGCCTGGCAGAGAAATAATGCCAGTTAGGGGGCGAGGGAGCAGAAGTGACCACGTGGCAGCAGCGGACTGTCGGACCTCGAGGTCACCAAACAGCCGTTCCCTTGGGCTGATGTTTTGTGTAGCCTAATGCCGAGAGGCGATGCAGCGCTGCCGCTCTGGTTTAGGGGCGGGGTGTACGCAGTTCGCACTGCGCCTGACACGGAGGGAATAAAACAATTTAGGTCTGAACAGCGACAGCGGTGACCTGCTGGGTAGTCACTTAGCTCCCCTCGTGTTTGTGAGTGGTGCTCTGGACATGAGTTTAGCCGAAGCCTGCGGAATTGCTAGTAAAGAAGGGCAGGTCTCTCAGATGGAGCGGACAATGATAATATCTTCATTACTGAACAGAAGAGGGGAAGGGAGCAATAAGCACACAAACCGTGCTCTGCTGGGACCAAGTTGAGTTGTCCTGGTCTTCTTGTTGAAATAAGGCCCGTTTTTCTGAAGGGAAATGAAAAGCTAAGGTATATTTAGAGCTTCTTGCAGAGTAAGTTAGTGGCTAAATCAAAAGCTGCTTTTATTGCCATGATGATGTTGATTTATTGATATATAAAACCAAAGCTTGACCTCCCTCTTCTTTCCATTCCCTAATAGTTAGGATGCCTCCAAAAGAAGCAGCCAAAGTCCTTGGCGTGTTCTAGGTCTGTTATTAGAAACCGCCTGGCTGATCTCTGCGTGCTGATGGGACAGCCGCTCCCAGGTCCTGGCCGAGGCTTGAGCGGCTGATTCGTGGCCTGCTGAGGGTCACGCAAGATATCAACGACAAGGCAGAGAGAAGGACCCTGGAGCTGTGACTTTCCCAGTTTCCTTGCTTGAATCACTTCACATCTTTCCGTTTGTATTCCTGCTGCTGAATCTGTCAAGTCGCAGCCTCTTTATGAGAAGGTTTTCATCACTGGCATGATCCCCACCCCCAAAGGATTTTAGCTAGTTTGATTTTAATGGTAGCTTGAGTGCTCCTAGAAAGTTACACAAGCCTCCTACACACAGACTTCTTGGTGCTGGTGCTTCTACCAGGAATGGCTAAGGGTGCAGTGGTTTTTTTTTTTCCTTAGGTGCAGAACTGCTCACCTAGAAAGGAGACCTTGGGACTTACGGATTAGTTAACCCAGATATGGTGATTAAAGGCCTCTGTTATGGCAGCATGAAGACTCCATAAAAAGGCCTCGCACCATGGTTTCCTGACCTCTGGATCATTTTTCTTTTTTTCTCTGATTGTTGCTTTTGGAGGTATCCTGAATGACTGTCTTAGGTTTAGAGAACTGAATCCTGTTCCTAACTCCCTGTCACCTCTTCTCTCCCGGCACTATGATCGCAGTTAATGCACGTCTCTGGTGGGACGTCGGTGGTTACTCCGACGTGGTGTGATTACCAAGTGCCTTTAGGAACAAGCTGGCTGAAAGCACCGCTCCACGCTCTGTCATTTGTCGTTGCTCCCATTCCTGCTGCAGTAGTACCAGACTTGTCAGGCGTCTGGCTTTGGATTTAGGCATACACACCGAGAACTGAAATCCACTGTTTGCTCTTCCAATATAGAAAGCTTATGAGCTGTATAGAAAGTGTTTCAGTGAATAATGTGCGTGGGGGTGTTGGGCTCTTTCCTTCTGTAACCTCTTTAAGAAAGTACAGCTTTCAGAGGACTGGGTGATAGTTTTACCACTTCCTCTTCAAATGCTGCTTTTGTTGCGTGCTTTTCAGTACCGTTTTTAATCCCTCTTCTGCTGTACTCCACTGCCACACAGTTTCCACGGATTTAACGCAGAAGTCAGGGTTGTGTCTCAGGATTTTTGTAGGCAACCTTGTAACCTACAAGCACCTACTTACTAACCGGCAGTCACCTTTACTTCAAGATAACTTTGTAAACAGGTGATTCTTACACAGACATACAGAGATAATAAAAAAGAAGGCAAGGATGGAGGAAGTAGTTTACAATTCCAGATTCTTCATGGTATGTTAACTCCAAACAGCGCTGGTAACGTTGCCTGAACGAAGTGTGGCCAGATAGCCCCTGGTGTAAGCTGCAGAGCAGCCAGACGGGGCTAATGGGCTCAAGACCTGCTCGCTCTCTCAGCAGCCTGTGTGGGGACAAGGAGAGGTCGCGGAGCTCAGGGGCGCTGCCTGTTCCAGCCCGGGCACAGCTTTGTGGTTGGAGCCCGCTTTGACAGGCAGGAAATGGAGATTTGTCAAAATGCATGCTGAGCCAGTTGAAGGGGAAGAGCGGCATACACAGACGTGTTTCTTGTGATAGGACACCCTGTGACGGCGTCTTTGAGTAAACAGGGTCATTCATCTACCATCTTCCAAAACCCAGGGCAGGTTTATACAGTGCTCAGCCCATCTGTTGTTGAAGTTGCCTTCTCTAGATGTGACGGCTCCCCTGCCTGCACCGAGGCACCATGGAAGTCCCTCTGCATAAATTATCGTAAAACAAACCCAGGCTTCAATATTGCGAGCAGAGGAGGCGGTTAAATTACTGCAGTGGGCCTGCTGTGCCACTGTCGAGACTTGTCTGTGTTTGTAAGATGTTCCTTGTTGATGAGGAAAGTTTGTCTCGTGAGGAATGTTTAATGGGAGCGGCACAACGTCATCTGGTGGCTGCTACGAACAGCGGCTCCGAGTTCCTCTGGGCCGCCAGGTCCTTCCGCCGCCAGCCAGAACCTCCCCGCAGACCGGCACACGCAGCTGGGACCAAATCCACGTCTGAGCTTTCTGCCTGTCTGTACGCGGAGTTTTGCTGGCTGCGGCCTGTCCACGGGCCCGAGGCTTACCCAGCGCGCTGTGCTCTCGCTGATTCCTCCGCCCGGTCCCCGCACGCGTGCCCCGTAGGGCGGCAAGCCGCAGCGGTCCCCTCCTGCGGCGGCGTCCCGGCTCGTGAGGCCGAGTCCCCACGGCTTGTCAAATCCTTCCTGCGGCCAAGGGCTTTCGTGTTTCAGTCAGCGCTGCAGACCAGACAGGCTGTGTTTGTGTGCTTTAACTAACGCGGCTTGTGTGGGACACCACACGCGAGGACTGCAGCACGAGACCGCTGCCAAGGACTGGTGGAGAATTTAAAGGAAGCAAATCTGCTTTCTCTCTGCTACTTTAGCAGAGTAGTTTAATTGAAAGGGAGCTGTAATAACGGAATCTGAAATGGAGACGTGCTCGCCCCAGTTAATGCTGTGCAAATTGCAGCCTCTGGCTGTGCTGGTGAGTGCACCAGCCATCGCAGGATCTGTGCAGTCCTGAAGATGAAAGCTGTGTAGTTTCTTTATGAGGCAACCTTTTAAGGCCAAACATTATCAGTTGGTCTAATGTAGCGGTAGTGGGAGGAGAGGGGAATTCACAGCTCATGGAAACTTGTTTTGAGCCATGTTTCCCCCAGCTACACCTGCTCCTGTCCTCTAATACAAGAAATTCTGCCCAACTGAGATCTTTAGAGCCCTGTCTTTATACCAGCCTGCCCTCCCCAGGCATGCCGGCCAAGTGAAGGCAGCAGAGCCAGACTGCTGAGCCCTGCTGGAGGAGATCGGTGTGCATGTGCAGGAGAGAAATGAGAAGGTTTGGGGAAAAAAGCAGTTCCCTGGGCATAATAGCAAAGGTCTTTTCACTGGTATAAGTGATCAGTGTCAGCGGTGGGTTAGCTATGCCTGTTAGGGATATCTTTCCTCATCCTAACTGAAATACCCGTGCTAACCGATGCAAGTGCACAGCAAGCCTAGATGATTTCTCCTCACTGAAACAGCCTGGTCCTGCGTGAAATTCTGAATTTCTAGGTCAGTACAAGCTTCGTCAGCCACCAGAACTGGGGGATTCTGTAGCAGGCCAGGGAACCCCACAGTTGTCACTAATTGGGTTGATTTCAGTCATGAAGAATAAAATTTAATCTCTCATCTAAAACTTTCAGCATCCACTCATATTTGTCATTCTGTTCTTTTTATTAAATTAATTTGAGTTCTGTTCTTTTTTTTTTTTTTTTTCCTCCTCCAATATTCTTTGGCAACGCTTCCACCAGCCTGTGTACATATTACGGGGGTAGGGAGCAGATTTTTAATTGTCGTTGTTGTTGCTCATCAAGAGCAAGATCCGAACTCCATGAAGAATTATCGGCCTGAAGCCTGCTCCTGGCTGTCCCATCCCCAGGGCTCTTCTGTGTTGCGATCAAGAAGCAGGCACCCCCATTACGCGGCCGTACCACAGAGGGGGCTTTGTGCATTCGCCTGGCCGCAGCGCTGTGCTCCCATCGCTGTCACGCGGTGGCCGCCTGCAAGTCCCCTGTGGGGCTGCGTCGTGCCGTGCCGGCAGAGCCGCGGGCGGGGGCTGCGCGTGGGTGCTCCTGCCGCGTGGGCAGGGAGGGCGGGGGCTCGGCGTTATTCTCCATCCCTTCCCTGGTGCACCTCTGACCACAGCTGCACAGGCTGTGGCGTCCCGCTGTCGTACCGTTCTGCCTTTCTGGCTCTGTTCAGTGTTTTCATTAACGGGTTGGACGAGAGACCCAAGATAAGGCTTTATTAGGTTTGCAGATCGCACTAAGCTTGCAGGGACACCGGGAGCGTCGGAGGAGAGGGTTGGGATTTGAAACGAACTGAAAACGAGGATGCAGCGATGAGGGCCGGGCGTGCCCTTCTGAAGCACAGAAATGCAGCTCGAGAAGCGGGGTGCAGCGGGAGGCGAGCGCAGGCGGGGGTCACCGGCTGGGGGTGAGTCCCCAGCGCTGTGTCGTGAAAGAAGGCAACCCTCGCACCGAGGTGGGTCGACAGAGGGAACGACCCGCACGTAGGTGGCGGAACCTGCCTGCTCCTCTGGGCTCCGGCAGGCCCCCAGCTGCTGCTAGGTCTGGGCACTGCACCTCCAAAAAAAGGGAGAGCATTCAGGAGAAAATGACGTCATCTAAAAAGCGTGGCTCCTAAGAGAATTTCACCAAAAATGTAACTGTATATTCTTAAAAAAATGGGGAAAGAAAATGGGGAAGTGGTGCAAGGCAGAGACTGTTCCCCACAGTGCAAGCACCCCGTGATGCGCATCGTGGCGTTGTCTGTTAGCGCCTGACATGTTCGAGTAGTTCCAAAAGGACACCGATGCTACAAGGACGTACAGCTTCTGCGTGATGCCACGATGAGCATCTTCATAGCTTGCATTTGTGTTTTACTAATACCTTTCATGTGAATCTTGGTTTTCTTAACAGCGAATTGATTAGCACGTAAATTGCAGCTTGCATACTGAACGACCTGCCAAATGTCACCTGGGGGCCAGAATAGACTCTAATAGAATTATAAAGTCTCTCTCTTTTTTCCTTCAGAAAAATAAAATCTTACAAAGTCTTATGAAGCCTTTTATTTATTCTCTAGGATGGACTCTTACGAGATCCATAACATGTCATAATATCAAACAATCCCTACGAATTTACCCGCTGTTAAACTCTCCGTGACCCTGCTGTGGGGAGGCAGGGATTCCTGAGACTCCTGCCTATTGCTCTAATGTCTGCCACGTTAAACCACGTCTTCAAAAGCGCATCAGATGCTCAGCAATCCTGCTAGCTCACATAACTTGAGCTGAGAGAGAACAGTTTCAGCCTCTGTTCTGTAGAACCAGGCCGCTGTACTCGAAGTGGTGGCACGCACGTGCCTCGGCCTCCCCCGTTCCCTGAAGCCAGCGGGATGAGCGCCTGTCAGTAACTCGCCGCACGTAAAAGCTGTTGTTCGGGCCTTTGGCCGCGGGTAGCCAATTGTTTCCAACTCACCGTCAGTCTGTTCTGTGGTAGGAAAAGCAAAGTTATTGTAGCGCGTTCCGGATGACCGCAGTGACATTGGAGGCGATGTGTGTTCAGAGTATTTGTACATGAGGAACAGTGAAAGCTGTATCATGACCCAGGGGATGCTTCCATCTGGGCGCTTCACTGTTTCTTGAAAAGAAATTATTATGTGGAGAGAATACCTGTCCCCTGCACGTGGAAAGAGAATTGGAAGAGAAGAAATAGATAATGGTTTTAGTGCTTCCACCTCCTTAGGGAAGGTGAGAAGGAAGAACGTGAAATTCTAAGGGTTCATGACGGTAATATTATGTGAAATTTCTATACCTGGGCAGGATAAAAGGAGGAGCTGGTGAGAGATTTAGCTTACTTCCTGACTATAGCAAGATGGGAAGAATGCGAATGCTTTTGTGTTTGGCTGCCGGAATGTGAATGGCTCAGTGGGCGAGAAGCCTCTGCTGTCCCAGAGAAGCAGGGAGGGTGGCGTTTGGGGTCAGGTTCGGGAGGGACTGGCTTCATTTTGACACAGGGAGCGACGAAACGCAATTCTAAACCGAACTGCTCTAATGCTGCCTGCTCACCAGATCTAACAACAAAATTTAACACTTGGGTACGGTTCTGAAAATGTTCTACAACAAATGTGAACATCTGAATGGTTTTGTAGCCTGGCTGCACGTGCCCTGAGTCTGAACACGTCCGTTACAGTGGGATTCCTCTCCTGCACCACTGCTTCTGCAGTGACACCAGCGCTTTGTAACTGGTCTCAGCTTGCATTTTGTATTAACAGCTCTCAGTTCCCGCTGTGTGAGTTCTGGCTTAAACCACTCAGAGCCCAGAAGGAAGTGATCAGAGCCCCGGGCACCTGCTCCCGGGCACCTGAGGTGAGCAGCGGGGCAGCAGGGCCGGCTGCGGGGCCGCGGGACCTTGGTGCTCCACTCCGCGGGGCCCGGCTCCTGCCTGCCACCAGAGGGGAGCCGCCGCAGGGCCGGGGATGCTTCTGGAGGGAAATCTGTGGCTCTTTTTCCCCCCATTCCCTCCCAGTCGCGTTTATTGTACGTTCTGGCACCAGCTGATGGAGTCTCCGGCTCAGCCCCGCACTGCTTCTGGGTCGGAAGCGCGGTGTAGGGAGCCGCAGGATGAGAAACAGCGATGTGTGCCCGCTGCATTTTCTGCTGTTTGCTCTCCTGCCAAACAGCAATTCTGAGGTCCCTGGGACGCGCCCTCGCACACAGCGAGCTGCGGGCAGTGCGTGCGCCCCGTGTTTCTGTGCTGTGCTGACTTCCCTTGTCTAGGGAAGGACATAATCCCAAACAACGTGTATGCTTACTGCTACACCTTCATGCTAAATCATTTTTAAAAGATCACAGACTCATGGAAGCACGGGATGCTGTTGGCTGGAAGGGGCCTCGTTCCAGACCTACAGCCCCCACTACCGTCTCAGGAAGCAGCACTGGTCTGCTTGAATTCCTTACACAGTTATGTGCTTTTCTAAGGCCAGAGACAATCCCCTTGCATGTTTTCGTTTGCATGTTGTGACCAATGCTCTTTTTAAAGAGGTGTCTGCGTCATTACTTACAATTCTGCAACAGTGTTTTCAAGAGGGTAAGGGCAGAGGCCTTCCGAGGCAGGTACCGTTGGACTCCGTCGGTGAAACTCACTGTGGGGAAGCTGGACTTCCCTCGAGCCCCAGCGACTTGGCACTAAATGGTGACGGTATTTCAAAGTGAAGCTGGGAAAGTTGTGCCTTTCCATGGGGAGCGGAGTCTAGAAGGAACCTTACAGGAAAGTATGCAGGCGTCTGTATTTCTGACGACCTCGTTCTCCTTTTTGGCCTGGGTGCTTTGTGAGCTGCAGCTGTTTTGGATGCAAAGTGACGGTCGAGGGAACAAGGAGCAAAAACTCTTTCCCCATGTAGAAAATGTAACTTAATTTCAAACCCAAACCACATCTATGTGAAAAGGCAGTTACAGATTAGTCACATTTGATTTTGTGCAGAGTATGTTAGAGCAAAAGTCTTGTATGGTTGATGCAGAGCTTTGGGAACCTTTAAAAAACATTTGCAGTCGAATGGCTGCAGCGTTTTGCATGCTGTTCTATGGCCTGGCTCAAGTCTGCTGGTTATGAAACTAGTGACATTGCTGATTTTCTCAGGAAATAGCGCTCCCTCTGTTCTGGCCGGGTCTGTGCTCATACAGCATATTCTCTATTAGGCTGCAGCAGGCTCTGATGCTGGTGTCAGCTCAATTTCCTCCTCTTAAGTGCATGCCAAGGGCTAGCTGCCAAAGGCTGGCAAGGAAACAGCTCAGAAGAACCTAGACCAGGAATGAAAGAGGACATGGGAAGGATGCCAAGGCTTAAAGAAGTAAGATAATGCAGCCATCGGGATGGTGACCGAGAAAGAAATGCGTCTCCCAGCACTGCTTTCCTTAGCCTTGCAGAAGAGAAAGGAACTGTTAGTGCTAGACACATCTTTTTCTGCAAGTATTCGATGATTTGTTGACTGTTTCTGGGCTATCTGCACATCTGTGTGGGGGAAAACAAACAACAACACCAAAACCACTAAAATCCCAGACAAAACCTCTGTGAAAACACCCAGTTCCACACGTACTTCTAAGTGAACAGAGAAGGAGAAGAGGACCAAGTGCTGCTGTTGGTGATGCTGTGCGATGGCTGCAGGAGGGCAGTGGAGCTGCTCACGTGGTAGCGAGGATGCACCGAGCAACTGCAGAGGTCGGGGCCGTGCTGCCCGCAGACAGGAGGCCTCCAGCCTGCTCACAAAGCAGGAGCGGGGACTGAGTAGGTCCGTCAGCCGGTGGCGTGAGAAGAGCTACACAAGCAGCCGGTGAAGTTTCAGTGCTTTGTTGCAGTGTGCTGTCACCTACCCGAAATGCGTGTCATTCGGAGCCGGAGCCTCTTCTAAACTGCTGTCAGATTTTATCTCCACTTCACATCGCATCCAAGCCATCATCTTTCTGGGACACGCTTTAATAATTTCATGTAACTGATCTTGCAGCCTCTCGGATCAGCCCCTGTTGGGAGCCTCGGAGGCACCTCGGGAGCGCTGACAGCCATTCCCCGCGCCCTCTTTGGGACCGGGCGCCCGCTTTGCCCCTCGCTGCAGGTGGGGAGCGGCGAGGAGGCTTTGGGCAGACGGCGAGCCTGCCCGAGGCTGCCTGCAAACCTCTGTGTGCAGGGAGGACAGCAGGGACTTTCGGCTGAGAGCTGGTAAAGTCTCTTGCTATAAATACAAACTGATAAGGCATTTATGGCAGCAAAGCTACATAAACCAAAGAAAAGCAGAAGAGTTCCTAAAAATACAGCCAACAGTACAGAAAGCCGTGTGCAGGGCTTACCTACTGAACAAACAGGCTGTCCGTGCCCCACAGCGTCTGTTACCCTTTTGAATGAATTTATGAGGAAGCCAGTACCATTAATATTGTCTGGCTGGAGATTTAATTCAGCCAACTGCATATGAATTAATCCTTTTAATAATATCTAGGTAAGGTTAATTATCTTCTCTGGGATGAGAGGAAAGCGGCATTCTTCTCGCATAACACGGAAGATGGCATTTTCAGACAGAGTCGCGCGCAGCCCCGAGCAGCAGCTCGGTGAGCGGCCGTCCTGCAGCGGCCGGCGCCGGGAGCAGCGCTGCGGAGCCGCGGGAGGAGCACGGCAAAGCCCCGCACGCAGCAGGCTGCGGTGCCGGCAGGCAGGGCACTGCAGGCCTTCCTCCCCTCGCGGAGACAGGTCACGGAGCTAAGGACGGCGGCTGTACGAGGGGCTGAGAAGCGTTTGTGTCGCTGCTGGTGTGCCTGGGGAAGCCGCAGCGCGTCCGTCCTCCTTGGCTCGGCCACCCCAGGCTGCACAGCGCTCCCCGGCACGGCCTGGTCGGGCACCGCGGGGCACCCACCCCGGCAGAGCGTGGCCACGGGGAGGGCGAAATTCGCCCCTGCCCTCTGAGGCTGCACAAGCCCGTTGTGTGGCATGGGGCCGGTGCGCCGCAGCCGTTTTGGAGGACGGAGTGGCCTTGCCTGGCAAGGTGGTACTCGGTGCCTCGTGAGAGCAACGTTTTGCACTGCTGTGGGCAGGCACACGCACAGCTGGTGGAGCACTGGGGATGCCCGTTTCACATGTGTGCCCTACTCCTCTCCTCCAGTTTTGGAGCTGTTGCATCCCATGGACACCCACAAAACGCCGGTGCTCTGGAGGAGTCGCCCCGTAACGTGCGGTCATGTCCTTGCTGACAAGAGGTGTGATTTTACGGAGAGCTGACTGAGCCCTGCGGTGCTGCGACATCCCAGCGCAGGAGGCACAGCTCGCTCTTAAGCTTCCTGCAGGTAGCCAGGGTTGCTGCCGTATTTTCTAGCAGTGAAATTAATTTAAACATCCATCTGGCTGCCTGTGAAGCTGAAAGCTACAGCACGTAAGCTATGTTTCTGCCTTGCCTTCGGGGGCGGCTAGCTCCAGCCCTTGTCCCTGCTTTTCAGGGAGGTCAGTGCCGCGGTCTCGCCGTGGTTCTGGGGAGCCGCAGCAGACGGGGGTCCCCTGGTGTGAGCGCGGCGCTGCCCGCCCGCGGCTGCTGCTTCGGGCAGGGCTCAGCCACGGGTGTGGGTCCCCACCCGCAGGGGCGCGGGGAGAGGTGGGAGGGCGCCGAGCAGAGCGGCCCTGGTTCACAGCGCTGCCCTCGCCCCTCAGCCCCGAGCGGGGACTTGCCTGCGGGCATCACCTTTCTTCTGGCAGGGGCACAAACGGCGGTGACCTGGGGCCCGGTGCTCCCGCACCTGCCTGTTTCAGCACGGCAGGCCTGACTCGGCTTTTCATTCCCCGAGGACTGCTGCTCTGAGCATCGTTCGGCTTCTTTGGGAGGGTGCTCCTTTTCCTTGAGGTGGCTACCTACAGATGCTAAAAAGGCACGGACATTTCTTCCCTTAGTATTGTTAAGCCAGTAGCATTTCTCATGCCGCACATCTTTTACTGTCTTACGACAAAATATCTTTTGTCCTCCTTCTCTTTTCCTCCTCGAGGCATTGTATCAAAACACATTTAAGCATCTATGAATCTATGCACATTTAAGAAATAGCAAATGGGTACGCCGCAGTCACTATAAACAGATTTTTCTTAGTGATTAGGCGGATGGTAGGAAGGAAATATATCATAATAATTGGCACATGAGAAGGGAGTGCCAAATCGGTGCCAACACAAATTTGTGCAGCTTTTTCCCTGGAAAGCGGTCATGGCTATACTTAGCACATGCGGGGACTTTCCTGATCTGGGCTAGAATGACAGCCTCATATGAGCCTCATCGAATGGCACCGCGGAGGGACCGACCCGCTGGGGGCCCCGGAGCCGCAGCGTGCGCCTCTCCTGGGCACGGCGACGCAGCGCGCTGCAGGTCACTGACTGCAGGGACAGACCTTGGGTGACAAACTGAAGCTCAGTTTCTCTACCCACCTTCGTGTTTCACAGAACCGCAAAAGAAGCACAGTCAGTCGACACATGATGAGTTTAAAAAAAGGGAAAAAAGAAACCAAACATCGGGGTGTAACTGAACAACAGCAGGGCTGCTATTTTTGACAGGAGGCTTTGAGCCTTCCTGACCCAGTCCCACACAGTTGCAGCATCCCCAGCAAACGCAGCGTGTCCTCTTCGCAGAGTTCAACTCCCCAGCCAGAATAACCTGCTCAAATAAAATTGGCTTTGTGCTATTGCTAAAAGTCCTCCCTGCGTCTCAGGGCTGTGAAAGCTTCCTCAGCGTATCAATAGAATATTTATCGTGTGACACTCGCCTTCACGCTGGAGCTGTGCCAGCCGCCGCCAGGCAGCGTCCCACCGCACTGAATCCGCCCCTAGCTGCGGTGGGACAGGAGCCCGGCGCTGTGGGCAGAGAGAGGCAGGGAGACAAAGGTGAAAAAAATCAAGTTGGATTCACTGTGCACACAAATTGTCAACCCCAAAGCACAGTGCTGCTGGAAACAGAGGGCAGCAAACAGGGCTTTAAAAACAAGGCGTGAAGGCAGACTGCTGCCTTGCCTCACTTCTGGTGCCGCCCTGCGTGCCGCAGTCACAACCAGCAGAGGCCACAGCTGGGGCTCGGACAGCTGTGCCCAAGCTGCTTATGGTGGCAGTTTTAGTTCTTCTTTCCTCACCAACTGGGCGTTAGCACTCCTGTGCCAGAAGCACCTGCCCTGGTGATAGCGGAGGTGGAGGTGACGGAGGTGGAGGTGGCGGTGAGCAGAGTGGGGTCTGCGAGCTCCCCCCTGTGCCAGTGCCAACCCCAAAGCTCCACGTGAGCTGCGCCGCGAGGCAGGGAGCCAGGCCTCCCCCGGCTCCTGCTGGCAGCCGTGTAATGCCGTAGGTTAACCGGGCTCTGCTGGAAGCGGGGCAGCGCTGGGAGACCTGGGCTTTGCCAGGCCCCGGACGCGTGGTGCGGTCCTGCCGCAGTGCCCTCAGCAGAGGCCGTGACCGAGTGGTGCAGGAACAGCAGCACTGCCTGCCGTGGTATCTCCGTGTGGGACGAGGGCCTAGCTTTTCTTCAGCCAAATCCAACACTTTGGGTTGTGAGAGTTTATTAGCTTCTCAAAGGCCCTCCTCGACACACGCCTGAAGCTGACCCAAGGCCAGCCGGAGTCAGCGGGAGACGATCTGTGGACTTCCCGTGGCTTTGGACCCAGGCTCCAGCGATGCCCTGAACCACGCTGTCTCTGCAGCACTGCGCTGCTGCCGTCTCTGGGAAGGCATCGAGGCACAGCACGGTGCCGGCTGCAAGGCCAGCTCCTGCCGGAGCCTTTGCCCAGAACCTCTCCGTATTTTCCAGTCCAGGTTTGCAGCTGCTGGCTCAGGAACAGGAGCTGGAGGAGAATCAGAGGGGTTCCCCGGCACTCACACAGATCTGGTTTGGGCATGATCAATCCACAGCTGCCGTTGATCACGCGATATAATTAACACTGCCCAGCCTCCCTTGCTCATCATGTTTCCTTTGTGCTTCCTCACTGGTTCTGGGGGAGTTTCACCCCTCCTGCATCTTGCTCCTGCTGCCTTACCTCGTCAGAGCAGCAGCTTCAGCTCTAGTTAATTGGGAACAAAGCGCGTGTTCGGGCGGCACTGAGGAGGGCTGGGGGACACCACCAGGGACTGCACAGCCCCTCGCCCAGCCCTCGCTCAGATGCCCCGAGGCTGAGCCCAGCCCGCTGAGCCGGCCCAGCCCCGGCCGCGGGCAGGCCGCTGCTGACGCACGGGTGGCTCCGTGCTCCTGGCGGGGCTGTGCTGGAGCCGAGCAGCCGCGTCCCTCGCCGCTTGGCAGAACTTGCCTCCAAGCCCTCTGGGCGCCCGAAGGGTTCCCAGTTCGCTCTCGCTCTTAGGTTCCGCTAACCTGGAGGTTTCTGCAAGCACCCCACTTGCACAAAAGTATCTGCGGCACCGCGCCGTTTGCCACGAGCACGAGAAATGAGGGCACGGTGACACGGGCACACCCGTGTTGTGCTGCCCCGGTGCCGGCGGGAGCGAGGCCGTTTGGCCTGCGGAGGCCGCGCAGGAGACGCGGCGGGGGCAGGAGCGTGCAGGGAGCCGGGGCAGAGCGGGGCGCGGCGGTGAGCTGGCGGCAGGAGCCTCGTGTCGCTGCTGGTGGCAGCACACGAGTGTGTCCCCGCCCCGTGTGGTGCTTGTCGGCGTGACAACATGGGCATTCCTCATTTTGATCTCCTTCCTCACTGCACTTTTCTTTCTCACGTTTTCCCCTTTGTGAATGCTTTTTATTGTCCCAAGCAGCACAGCAAATTTTAACAGGATCCGAGTCTCCTCTGCCAGGTGAAATTTAGCTTAAACGGATAAGTGAGATCCTCTGTGATCAACCTTTCTCCAAGAAGAGATTTTTTTTTTTTTTTAAAAAAAGGCCAAAAGCCCTGACCGTTTTCCTTCCCCTCCTTTCACACATTTGCAGCGCTGTGTGGTTGAGCCATGAAAGAGAGGAAGGGCTTCCTCCTCGGGCGTGTTTCACTGAGAAGGGGTGCTTCAAAAAAAAACCCCAAACTTTCCACTCTCATTTCAGGAAATGACACTGTCGTGCTGGAATTTACAATGAAGCTGTGAATGTAGCTGGAGCCCGGGGCTTCACCGGGAGAAGGCCCCTTTGGCTGGCTTTATTCAGCTCTAATGAGAGGGCTGAATTCTCCCTGAAAGGCGTGCTTTCCATTTGGCCCCCTTCCTCCATCAATTGCTGTCACTCCGAACAGAAGGCCCTGCGTGCCGCTTCCCTTCAGCCTGTGTGCCTCGCCGGGCTGCGCTCCGCAGAGGACACGCTGGCCTACTAAAACGCGGCTCTGAGCCGCGGACAATAGCGCTTTGTTGGGCGAAACACTGAAGTCGCAGTTTCCCAGGCTGTCCCTTTCTCCGCTGCCGCTGGAAGCCCCTGGCGACGCGGAGCTGCGCGGCCGGGCGCCGAACAAAGGGGCGAGGCCTTGGGCATCCCTGAGCGCCGGGCCCAGCCGTGGGTGCCCGCGGGGCGCTGCTGTGGGGCAGCGGAGCGGGGCCGGGGGCTGCTGCCTGCCAGGCCTCCGGCCGCGGCCATCCCCCCGCTGCCGGCACCGTGCCGCTGCCCCGCAGCGCTGCTCAGGGCTGCTGGCGGAGCCGGAGCGAGGGGTGACGGGGTGAAGTTAGAAAAAGAAGACAAACGTAGGGTGAATCTCTGAAAAAGTCACCGGTGCTGTGCCCTACTGTGCAGCGGTGCCACGAATGCGGGAGCTCTCTCAGGTCACGCTGGCCTGGCAGCAGCGCGAAGCTTTGCGCCGATGGGCGTGAGTGTGCCGCAGCGGGGCAGGAATTCCAGCGCCGTTGGCCAAGGAGGACGTGGGGTGTGCCCGGGGGCTCGGTGGCCCGGAGCAGAGCCACTTCCATCCCGGTGGCCCCGTGCCCAGCCACCCTCCTGCCCCAGGCCCCTCGCTGCTGCTGGACAAGCCCGGCCGTGGTGCGGCGCGGGGTCCTTGGCAGCCCCTGCTTCTGCGCCCTGCTGGCAAATACTGTCGAGCGAAACGCGCTGTGCCCGCAGTGGATTCAGGCGCAGCGAGCGGGAGCGTGTCACCATGCGGGTCCCACGAGCTGCGAGGGGTCTGTCCCGCTGGCGGCAGGAGGGGCGCTGAGGGGCAGCTTCACCCCGTCCCCGTCCCCGTGCAGAGCTCCCAGTGGCTGCGGTGGGCACACGGCTGCAGGAGGCTGTGGTTATACGGTACGGATCCCAAAGCGCTTAAAAATACAATTAGTAAGTTTGCGTTCCAGATGGAGAAGTAGAGACGATGTGGGACTAAATTAATTGCAGACAATAAACAGCAGCGACCCAGATGTCAGAAAGCAAGTCGGTGCCCCACAGCCACTGACACGTGAGAGCATTTCTTTGGCTGCAGCTGGGCTCTGAGGCAAACCATTTCGAAAGGTCTGTGTGGCAGAATGAGCCCAGGAACTGCTGTCGTCTGCTTTCCCATGCCTTGCTTTCATGAGCTACCATGCTGTCTGTCTCATCCAGAAGGAAAGTGGTAGGAAAAGCTGTTTCTTATTTATAGGATGCATAGTCACAAGCAGTCCTAATCTGCAAGGTGCAGAGCCAGTGGTGATGTAAATGGATCAAGGAATAGCTGCATCTTGCATGTGCTAAAAACGAGCTCAATCCTACAAAAGAAAATTGCTATCATACAACCTGCAGAAAGCAGCTGAAAACATAGCTCTTTGTATGATAGGCTTAATGTCTGCGGGATCTGGCCTTGTATCTGTAGTCATTGATACTGCTAAATGTGATTGATTGTTCATAAACAGTAATTCAGGGATGATAAAAAGACATTGTTAAAAGAGCAGCAAGCTCCTCCTCTACTGCAAGTTCTTTTTTTGGTCTGTTGCTACAGCAACTCTGTACTAAGAACAAAGATGACAGCAAGATATTAAATTTTGCAGCAACTCAATTGACTCTTGATTTGCCTTCTTTTTTGCCTTCAGTAACTGAATCCTACTCCACTAATTGTGTTAGATTGCAGATAGAAATCATGCCTTCCTGTGGCAAGAATTCCTGCGTTGCCTTTTCTTCCTTCCCCTTAGAAACCAATTAAATTGAATTAACTTACTTAAATCCAGTGGGTGATTATAAATGCTAGATTTCTTGGGTTTATTTCCTTTACATGTGGACATCACGTATTTTAAGCCACAACTCCTATTCTTTACCAAAACCTCCAAAGCCTTAATGTTCTTTACAGAGAAACAAGCAGTTCCTGGCAAGTCTGTTTTTGTCAGAGTACAATTCACGCCAATGCCACAGGTCACAGACGTATATTCAAAATCACTGTGACAGAGGTCATCTGACTTTGTGAGTGTTAAAATCGCCTTTAAAGGAATAGTGCATTTTTGTTCCATTTTCCCTACCCCACAACCTCCGTTTCTTTCAGGGCAGACCATGAGAAGGTCATTCTCTGTACATTCTCTGTGTATTTCTGGGTTCACTTCTGCATGTGCGAACCCACCAAACCCTGGCACGCTGCAGTATGACCACCGGCCCCCACAGTCCGCCGTGGAACTGCCATCTCCGGAGTCCCAGCCCTCAGCTGCCTGAGGCCAGGAACCTCTGCAAGCAGAGTGGTAAACCTGAGCCACTGGAGCAAATGTCCCGTCGCTCTGCATTTGAGTTCCCGTCAGCGGCGGTGCAACCCGCGAAGGGCGCTTCTCTGGGCAGGACTCCGTGTGCTCGCTGCCGTGGCAAATGGACGCAGAGTGAAGAGAGCTTGCTGGAGCTTGCCCTCGGTGACACAAAACTTGCACTGCTACTAAAACTCTGAGGGACTCCCGGGCACAAGTATCTGGCGGAGAATAATAGCAGCATGCAGTGTTGGCAAAGCATGGGTCAAATGCCGTCAAAACAACAAATTCAATCAAATTGCTTAGGTTTGTACCAAAGCCTTGAAGCCCGGGGCAGCCAGGCTGGCGTGCGGCGTACCCGTGCCACGTGCGTGTGGAAGCTGTCCCTGCCGTGCAGGCGTTTCTCCCGGGAATGCGGCCGTGGGATTCCTCACCGCATGGAGAGGAGAGAATGGGGCGGAAAGGAAGAACAGCGACATAAGGAGAAAGGGGTTGACCTTAGCACATTAAATGTAACATATTTACTTAACTATTAATTAGATAAATTATTAATAACAATAGAGCTCTGGCATCCTCAGGTTCATCCTGCTGTGCAGAGGAGTGACTAGCCCAGGCAGGGGTCTGTGCCACTGAAACTGGTGGGTTTAGTACGAGATTAAATCTAAGAAAGTAGAGCAATAGAATGTACTAGAAACAAGGTTCCTCTGTCCTTTCCTTGAAAGTTGTTGTGCAAAAGCACTTATTCGTAGGGTTAAACAGTACAGGGACAAGGACTCCCACCTGTCCCATGTGCAGGACTTAAATAGCTATGCGGATTTCAAGTGCACGCCTTGGGTATTAATTTGCAAATGGCAGTGTTGTACAGACGATGCCCTGCCTAGAGAGGCTGAGACAAGCAATGCTCTCATCTTCCGCTGGGACGCCTCTGAACATCCCGCCCAGGGAGGGATGGTGGGGTTGTTCTGAACGCTCCCACGCGAAGGGAGCAGATCTTCAGCCACCTCTCACTGCCGCCTGCCTCCTCTGCGCTCCGTGCGCCCGCTTCCCTGAGGAATAAACTCTGCATCGCCAACAGAATCTGCAGGTCGCAGCAGAGAAACGAAAGTGCAGCTTTGACCGCATGGTCTCTGTAATCTCCCTGAGGAAATGCGAGGTAACAGATCTTTTGCAGGAAACTGTTAGCAAGAGACCTTTCACAACGGCTTAAGCAACATGCAAGGCAACTTTGGCCTTGTATAGTTACGCCAAATTCTGCGTACATTATGACTCAAGCACCTTTTACAGGAGAACTGTAGCTACTGGAAAGAATTGCTGTTGGCAAGTTGTTTATCATAACACCTCACGCTTTTAGTCACAAATAAATATTCTCCATTTCTTAGTGATTTGAATTATTGACCAGTGCAATGCTAAATTCTGCTGTTACTACAAAGGCTTAAAAATGGTAACAGTGAAAAACACAGGTACACAGGCGGGCTCATTTTTGGAGCTCTGTTTTGCTTCTCTGGATATTAATGTTTTTGAAGATGCTACACTCATATATTTGAAGATATCCTTCTACTTCTGATTGAACTGTTGGAAGCCCCAAGGAAAAACAAAAACAAAACCCAAAACAAACTTCCGGGATGCTTTACCTGAAGAAGAACATACTGGCTCCCAGCTTACGTCCTCCTACACAAGCTGTTTGGAAGGCAAAGAAGCCCTGCTCAGAGTCCCTAGTATAAATAGGCTTCTTACCAATGGACATTAGTGAAGGTAAAATGCAATTCATCTGGAGAGTAGCTGGTGCTAGCTGCTTATAATACTTTGCTGCAAGAAGTCTTGCTCGGTGCTGTCCACAGAAGGATTCCCAGCGCTGCCGACGCGCAGGCTCGCGGCCGTCGTCGCAGGGCACAGAACTCCAGCACAGGCCGGCCCTGACGGGACCGCCGGCCGTGGCAGCGTGGCTTGCGCCGAGCATTGCTCTCGGGACAGCTCGTAGGTCTGTGCTGGAAAAGCTGCAAGAAAGGCCATGATGGAAATGATAGCAATTGGCTTCTGGTTCCGTTTTTGTTTTGTTTTGTTCCTCCCTCATCTGAGCATCCCAAATGACTGAAGAATGTTTATAGCCTTGCAGCCTCCCAGAGTTTTCACGTGGAGAACCTAAGGCCTGTAGGAATCAGGATTTGTCTGCTTTTTTTCTTTTGTACGCAGCTATTTTGGGTACATCCATACAGCTATGTCAGTGCCAAGCTGCGATGGCACTCTACTACACAGATAAAAAAGGGCACGGAGAGAGGACTGGTTCTCTTACTTGTTAACATGACAAGATAACAGAACTTTGCTGGCAGAAAAGAGTACATAAGATTCTCAAAACCAAAGGTGATGTAGTGTGGTGCAAACAGCTTCCATACTGCCTGCCTCCAGCTGGTTTATTTTTACACTGGGAGATGTTTATACAGAATTTTTTCCAGTGGTATCGCCCTGCAGATATACGCGGAGCAGACAACCACCAGAGCTGGATTCTGGTTCCCTACTTGACATTTTGTAGATTTTATTCCACAGATGATCCCACTGACATCGGCGGTGTCCCTGCGTGAGCCGTGACGCCAGGCTGGGCTGCTCTCAGCAGGCTGGTGCCGGCCACGCGAGCCCAAGGACGAGCCCCATCTCCTAAACTGCAAGAGCTGCGGCTGCCGAGCCGGGGCCCACGGCGGCTTTCCGGACGGGTCTCAAAGGGCCCGGCAGCACGTGGGAGGCGAGGGCCGCCCCCTGCCCAAGCCCCCTCACGAGGATGAGGACGTAGCAGCGCATTCCGCCTCCCGGAGACCTCAGAAGGCAGGGAGAGCAAGGAAGCTGTGGGGCCACGCGGTGCGGCGGCCACGCGCTGGGACAGACAGCTGGCGGCAGCGAGCAGCTGTTGGTGGGTGCGAAATACGCAGAGGGTTCTCACAGACACGTTATCGTCTGGGGCAGCTCAGGCTCGGCCTGCCCTGCCCGCCTCGGCCTCGCTACGGCCGGTGCTGGCGTGGCCAGGGGTCGGCCCGAGCGCGGCAGGACTGCGTCCCCCGGGAGCGGCGTTCGCCTGCTGGTCTAAGGCAGCCGTGCACGCGGGGAGCGAAACACTTACAGTCCAGAGCTGGCAACAAAGAGTGCAAGGCAGCTTCTGCCTCAAGAATTTTCCTTAAATTAGGAATTGCTTTAAGCGAACATTACCTCTGCTTCCTGAGCACACACAAGGCTACTGCCCTGGAAATAATCTGCATTAGCCTTACTGGAGTGACCACGTTGCCATAGTTACTGCTGGTTTCTCCATACCTCGAGCTTGAAGTATTTACTGTGATTAAATCCCATCCCATTCTTTGTGTAAAAATTCTGCGCTGAAGGTGTCACAAAGTGAATTACAATCTAATCCGTCCTTTTAGAAAGCTGTTTTAAGTAAAATTTCCATAAACAATCTCAGACTGATATGTAGCAAAGATCATTGACTTCTGGCTGGATTATTTGTCTTCAGGCGTTGGTGCTTCTTTATTTTTAGTGAGATTTAAATAACAGAAAATCATGACTAACCTAATTTCACGTTTGCTTTTTTCCTTACACCTTTGTATTGCAGATTATTTAGATAAAAGATGTTTAAGACCATAAACTTGAACTAATCTGGCAAGAAAATCTGTCCAGTGACATAGCTCGGTGGTAGAAAATTTTGCTACTTACTCTCCTAGTAACTGTGAACGTTGCAGGGAAAAGTAACTGACACAGGGATGAATATTTAAAAAATGGCCCATACTTCTCTTTTCCTGCCTGGTTGTTTGTTTTTTGGAGGGGGCGGGGGAGGAGACAGAGCTCTGAACTTCAAGGTCCCGACCATACCAGCCTTTGCTGCAAAGGAACACAAAATGGTAGTCTTTGTACTAGAAAAACATGTAATTGTTATGTTACTTGGCTTTCCTTGCTTTGGGAAATTACATGGCATTGTTTCACACGGCAGACCCTCGTTTCACTTCCCACGTGCACTCCCCCCGGCGGCTCGGCGCTGCTGCAGGAGGGTGCCCTCACACCTCCCGGTGTCCTTGGGCGTCCCCTGCCCGGCCCCGTGCCAAGCAGCGCCCTGGGCGCCCTCTTCTCAGGCTAACCCCGGGCTGGGGCTCAGGCTTTGGCGGGGCAGCGCAGCCCCCCGCCAGGCTTCCCGGCAGGTAACGCAGCAGATGTTTGCTGCTCGCTCAGGTTTCTGCCTGCCCGGGACGGATGCCGGAGGCAGCCATCGGTGTGGGGCGAGGGCCGGGCTCTGCCCCGCGAGCCCCCTGGGCCCGGGCGCTGGGAGCCTGCTCAGCGCCCCAGGACCGCCGCCGGTCCCGCCAAGCCCCACCGCCACAGGGCAGTGCCCCGCTTGCAAAATGCTTCCGATTATTCCTCTTTCTCGCTGGAGTCGTGCTGCCAAAGCCCATGTTTTTGTGTGGAGCAGGATTTACCGCCTAACTCGTGCTTTTGGAGCAGCAGACAAATGCTCCGTCTGAGCGGTGCCAAGGAGCAGCGCATTAATGGAGGGGATCGTGCAGGTTCTCTGTAACAGACCGAGGTTTATCTCCTGAACCTTTGGCTTGGTACGTGATTTATTAGGGCCAGTAAAACGCCGGAGACACTCCCATTTTCTCCTTTCTTCAGCTGCAGTGTCTTAATACTTTCTCCTTTTCGTGTCTGCACCCAAATGCCCTAGAACCAGCTCAGATCCCTGCCCAGCCTCTGCTCCTGAGGTCCCTCACACATCTGGCCGTGGACAGAACCCACTAAACAGAAAGCCTTGCGGTGTTCCCATTTCGTACAAAATAGCGTTGCTTTTCTGTTTCCTTTATCACAGCCACTAGAAGCTTGGTAGATGTGATCTCTCTTCCATTTCTCCCACGTCAGCTGTCGTGTTTTGTTATACCAAAATTCGTCACCTGAGCCACGTGAGGCGAGCTGGAGATGGGTTCATCTCCCGGGCAGCTCCCAGCACAAAGCGCTTCGACTCCTTGTCCGGCTCCTGCGCTGTCTGGGGCTGCGAGCCGGGCGCCCGCCCCGTTACACGGCGCCGCGCCGCGCTGCCGGCGGGCCTGTGCCCCGTCCCACGGCTCCCAGCGCCGCCGAACTGCTCAGAGCAAGGCGAAGTGCGCACGGCAGCCCGGCACCACACGCCGCGGCGGCCGGGCAGCGAGGCGAGCGCTCTCCTCCCGCTGCCGCAGACGCCGCGGCCCCCGGCCAGGTGCGGCTGCCCGGCCCCGCGGGGCCTCAGCGCCCTGCTCCTGCCGCAGAGCCCGGAGCGCCGGCCGGGGCTCGCTGGGCGGTCCGTGCGGGGGCCGCTCCGGGCTTCGGGAGCCCGCAGGGCGCCCGCAGCCGCCCGGCCTCGCGCGTTCGCCGCGCGCCAGCCGCCAACGGAAGGGGCCTCATGCGGGGCAGCGCTGCGCGAGCTGCCGCTGGGCAGACGCGAGCGGCTGCTCCCGGCCCGGCCCGGCCCGGCCCGGCCCTGCCCGGCCCTGCCCGGCGCTGCCCCAGCCCCGGCCCGGCCCCGGCCCCGGGCCCCGCCGCGCTCTGCCCGCCCGTGACGGGAGCGTCCCCCGCGGGGGGGCGGGGCCGCAGGTGCGGGCGGGGCGGGGCGAACCGATTGGCCCCGCCCCCTCTCGGCCCCGCCCCGCCCCTCTCGGTGAGGGCGGGGCCGGCAGCCGGAGGAGGGGCGCGGCCGCCCCGCCCCGCCCCGCCCCGCCCCGCCCCGCGCGCGACCTGAGCGCCGCCAGGCCCCGCCCCCCGCCCCGCCCCGCCCCGCCCCGCCCCGCCCCGCCCCGCGCCGCTCCCGGGGGCCGGCGGCGCCGCTGCGGGCAGGGGCTGGGGCCGGGGCCGGGGCCGGGGCCGGGGCCGGGGCCGGGGCTGGGCCGGTGGCGGCGGCGCGGCGCGGCGGGGCCGCTGGGCCTCCCGCAAGATGTCCTCGCAGGGCAGGTTCAAGAAGGACAAGGAGATCATCGCCGAGTACGAGGCGCAAGTCAAGGGTGAGCGCCGCCGCCGGGCCGGCCTTTGTGTGCGGGGCCGGGGCCGGGGCCGGGGCCGGGGGCTGCGGCCGGGGGCCGGGGGCTGGGGGCCGGGGGCTGGGGGCTGCAGCCGGGGGCCGCTCGGGGCTGGCCGCGGGCAGCCGGCGGCGCGCTCCCGGCCGGGCAGCGGGGGCGGTCCCGTGCCGAGCCGTGCCGCGGGGCCGGCAGGTGCCCGGCGGGGGCGGCGGGGCCGCGGCTCGGGGCCCCCGGGTGCGGCTCCTCGGGCCTTGCCGCCGCCCCCCGCCCCGCTCCGCCCGCCCGCCCGCGGGGCCTGCTCCCTGCGGGCCCGCTGCGGGGCTCCGGGGCCACGCCGCGCGGGTCCCGCCCGCGGGGGGCCGCCGGCAGCGGGGCGCTTTGTGTCGGGGCGCGGGGGCTGCGCGCCGAGCTCACGCCTGCGGGGGCCCCTCGCGCCCGGCGCCGGGCCCCGAACCCGTCCGTGCCGCAGCCGGAGCCGGCAGGGCCGGCCCGTGCCCCCGGCGGGGTCTCGCCGCCCGCGGTCCCGCAGGGCCGGTCGGGGTGTGCGGCCAGGCAGAGCAGCGAGCCCCGCGCTCCCCGCGCGGCGGATGCAGGGCTCGTATCAGCAGCAAGCCGCTGTCGCTGGCTGCCCTGCGATTTCATGGAGAGCTTCGGTTTGTGGCCGCAGTCGGTACCGTAACAGCCGGTAATTCCGGCAGCCGATGGCCGTTCACCTCCGTGTCCGGCGTGAGCACACCTGGCTGCCTGCTCAGCGCCTTTCCGTTACCGTGTCCCCTCCGGCTCCCCCCGCTGCTGCGTGGAGGGGGCTCCCGTGTCCTTTGGGTTGGTTGCTCCACAAAGGCATGTGGGCGCTACGCTGTTAGGTCTCTGCTTAAGACCAAATTAATGGCAACTAAAAAACAGCTTTTCTGAACGTTAACCTGTGCATGTGTAAACTCAACTGCATTTTCTCTAGGGGTCACTTAGCGCGTTGGACCCCGAGCTCCATTCGGTGATGCCTTGTCTTCACGTACCCTGCTTTGGGGAAGCAGCTGCGTAAATCCTGCAGTGCAGTGCCAGATGGAAGGGTTTTGGGGAAGGGGCTGGTGTTGGTTTTGTGCCATTGTTTACTTCCTTGCATTTCAGTCTTTTGTAGTTGGCTTTGAGGAATGATGTAACAGTCACAACACGCTCTGCTCAGTGCCAATTACCTTTCTGCTTGTGTATAATTTGGGCAAATTGATGTTATTGCACCCTGCAGTTAAGCAGATGAAATATTCTTTTAGGCTGCGGTGCTGCTCCGTGCTGTGGGAGGGGAGGGAAGTCGCCTGCTCGCGCCGCGCGGCCCCGCATCCAGGCCAGGTGTGCTTCCCGGCTGCAGGCGGGGCTGCGCCTGGTCCGTTCCAAAAGGTTTTGCTGCAGACGTCGCTGATAGTTTTTGTCTTGTTGTTTATAACTGGGATACTCATTTGCCGTGGTTCTTGTTGGCCTGACATCTGTCGTGGCCTCATGGTTTCCATATGCTGGGTCCTTAATGCCGGGGGTATGGGTAAGCGTGGTTTATTGCACCGCGGCAATCGCACTTTGGGCCACTTCTCTGGGCAGCAGTAACACAGGCAGAGTTTGCTGGTGGGATCGTAATAATCGTCTTGATGCTATTCTGTGACTAATTGCATCTCCAGAAACATCCACGTCTGAGGGCACCCGCTCTGCGTTTTCATCTGAGTAACAGTTGACTGAGGTGCGGACGGGGTTTTCCGGTGAGGCAGGAGCAGCTCTGCGCCCCGTCGGCTCGTGGCGAGGGGGCTCCGGTGCCCGAGGTCCCGCTGCCAGCCGGGCCAGCCCCCGCCTCCCCCCTCGCCCGGCTGTCGCGCTGGGGTAAACGCCGCGCTCCAGGCCCGCCGCAGCTCTGCCGTAGGCTGCGTTTCCTCCTCGAGGAGGCAAATGGAGCTGGGCAGAAACGCAGAGCGAAACACCTCCGCCGGGCCGCTGCAGGGCCTGAGGAGCGGGGTTCCTTGCGGGGCCGTGCGCTGTGGGCGCTCGTGTGCCGCCAGCGTGACACGGCCGCCCGCGGTGTCGGCGGGGCTGGCGCAGGGCTGCTCGGCCTCCAGCCTCCCGGTGCCCCGCGTCGCTGCCCTTCGCCTGGCTCCGCCTGGGGATTCCCTGCGGGTCGCCGCTGTCCCGGCTGCCCTGTTTGGTTGCCCGGGGGTTTAGTCCCTGTTCTGGTCTTACCTAAGCCCGTAGTGCCCTGCTGAAGAGTTACGGACACCCGAATCTCCTGAGAACGGCTGAAAAGGAAAAGAAATGGGGGAGGGGGAGGAGTGAGAGTGAAGGAGGCCAGCGGAAACGAGATGTTGGCACAGAACAACTGACAGATGAAAATGATAAAAGATGAAAACTTGAGGAAGTGCTGTCTTGTAATGGGGGACGGGGCTGAAATCCCAGCACGGCGGCGCTCCCCATGGCGCGGCTGGGCGAAAAGCAGGGGGAAGCTGGAAAACCCCACACGTGAGCTGCGGGGAGCGCGTCTGCGTGGGTGCAGGTGAAAGCAGTTCGCAGTGGCGCTGCCTTTAAAAGGTGTCGGAGATAGAAATGGCTGGGTCCTGGCCTGCACGGTCTGCAGGGCACTCTGCAAGGTGTCCAGTGGCGTGCGGGGGGGTCTCGCGGGGCAGTAACCGCCTGGCAGTGCTGAAATGCAGAAAAACTGGGCTCTGCGGCTAAAGACCTGACAGGCAACTAGGCATAACATGGCAAAAACATATACATATATTGCTTAGAGTGATTTTTTGGGAAGTTCTGCTGAAAACCTTCCTGCTTGGGCTGTTGAAGAGCAGAGCAAAGGCCCCGAGCAGGGCGTGCAGAGCGTGTCGATAAGAGCGCGCAGCTGAGCCCTGCCCCGACCTCCTGCGCTCCGGGGCGCTGCGGTGCCGGTAAAAATCGATGAGTCCACACTTTGTGTGGGGAGCGCGATTGGCGTAAGTGGAATTTAACTGGTGAATAATCGTCGTGCACAGGGGTGATTTATCAGCCATGATGACTCTGTATCTTCTTTCCCTCTCTGCAGAATCGTATCTGCTTTTCTCGTGGCGGGAAGGAGTCATCCTGAAAGTGCTTTGAGCAGATAAAGGGTGCGCGGCGTGTGTGCGCGCGCCTACGCGTGCACAGGGGTCGGGGCCCTGGTGGGGAGCGCTGCCTGCTGGGCACACCGCTGCTGGGGCCGATAGCGCGGGCACGGCTGCGCGTGGCACGGGGCGAGGCAAGGCGCCCGAGGCTTTGGGCCGCTGCCTCTTCGTTTTAGGAGTGGAAATACCTAATCATTGCTGCCTGGGTGGCTGCTGCAGGCTGCCTGTCCTGCTGGCTCTCTGCAGCGTGTGCCATCTGTCTGCGGATGGGGACCTCTCTCCTCCACCCCTCCTGACTCCGTTCGCTGCCGACAGGCACGTTCCCGCGGCGCGCTCCCTGCTGTCAGCTGCGTCCCCGCTTTCCCTGCTGCTGCTGCTCTGCATCCTGCTTCAGCTCTCAGGAGGTGAGAGGGCTGGCAGCAGATGCTTGTGTGACGACACAAGAAAGAAGGCATTAAGTGTACTTTTTAGGAGGCAGGTTTTCTTATTTGTCTGTCTTAGATTCGTGGACAGGAATGGTTGCATTAAAAATAAATACTAATAAAGATGTGGCCACATATTTACAGCTACCTCGGTGAAGCTGCTTGTGGAGTATTGAGTACAGGAGATCCGTAGATGCGTGCTTTCAGACATACAATTTTAATTGGTCTATCTGGGCAGAGTGATAAACAAATGTCTTTTCTTCCTCATTACTGTCAAATGCATGATTTGTTGCTCTAAATACAGCAAAACTAACCAGTTTTAATTATGTAGACGGAACCGTCTATGGTAGAGCATAATAAATCTTGCAGAAAATGGGGCATCCTGTTGATTGTCTCTTAAATTTCATACTGCCTCCTGAAGCTATTTTTTTAACCCCAGCAAAATTCGGGTCGTTGTGCGATCTGTTTGGTTGTTGCGGGCAGGAAGGCTGCTGTGATTCAGTAGCATCCCGTTCTGTTGTACGGCTGGCAGGTGCAAAGCATCCGCGGTGATCCTCAAGACTGTAGGCTTCAAATGACACGTCTGGCTGCAAAGTGATAAAGAGAGTTTCTCGTGCGTTAAGGACTCTTAGTTGTTGTTTGAGTTGCGAGTAGATCTAGCGTTTTGATGGATTTAGCATGCAAAAATATTAAAAAGGTTTACAAACCCGGGGCCAAAGAGAACCAAAGTGGTTTTCTTCCCCATTTTCACAGGAGAACTGCAGGTTAGGTTAATTTATCATTGCTTGTTAGCTTCATTGTATCTTTCTATTGCAGCAGCTGCATCCTTTCTTTTATGTATATTCTCGTTTCCTACCTTATGGCCTCCCTCCATTTTGCTCAGAGAATTTTGGGAAAACTTCCGTACCAGCCTATTTTCCGGGATTATGGCTTGCTTAGGTGGAAAGCTCGGTTGCGCTTGGAGAGGCATCGAGGCTTGAAACTCGACAGCCCAGATAACCTGGCAGTTCTGTGCAAAAGAGAGGTGAGTTCCACCCTCTGGACTGTCCTGTACATAACTGCTAAACGTTTGTGGAGCCTTACTTGGGGAGCCATCTGCAACAGACAGAAACGAGATCTGATTCATTAGAATCAGCCACGGGACTTCAGAATAAGCACTCGGCGTTGCTCCTTGTTCAGCCGATTGCAGTGCAGGTTTGCTTGTTGTTACCTGCCATTTATCCGTGGTGTTTCCTCACTGGGGTCTGATAGTGTGGTGCTGACAGATGGATTTCACACGGGACCCCACCCGCCAGGGCTGGGAAGGCCACGTCTGGAGAAGAGCAGAGACGAACGTGTATGCAATTCGTAATAAAGATTAATTGGTGGTCTCTAATGGGAACAGATTGAATCTATCAGGGATGTTTCCTGCTACGCTAACGTCCAGCGTGCATCGGCAGAAGCTGGGACAGTGCAGCTGAACAATCGGGCTCCTGCAGGAGACTGGAGCCGACAGCGGTGTGCATCTGCCTTGCCGAAAGGCTGTGGGGTGGGGCTGCTCCGCGGGCACAGGGAGAAAGAGCCAGCGGCCCACGGGGCCTGGTTAGAGGTGTGTGTGGGGGTGCCTCGTATCTGTGTACCTGTCCGCATGCGGCCAGGTGCTCTCCCTGCCAGCTCAGAGCGTGGGGACAGTACTGGGTTAATTGGTTTTGAAGGAAAAGATTGACATCACTGAAGTGTTTTTTCCTTATCGTACACAGCTCTTCGGCACTAGCAGTTTTTGACGCTCTTTAAGCAAATGCTGCAGAGTGCCCCTGGCAGGGTGAAACAGGGAAGTGTCGCTTTTGTTTTGAAGATGGAGGAGCTGGGGAAGGGACGGGCGATGAGTCCAGGTGCCCAGGTGTGCTGCGGGGCTGTGCTTCCTCTGCCCGCACCTCGTCGCTGCCCGCAGCCAGGTTATGTGCGCAGGGAGCGGAGGCTGGGCTTCTCCTCGCCACGTCCTGAGCTGGAGGGGGAAACTGAAGCACTGGGTTAAAGCTCCGTAGTGTGGTCTGACCCATCGCAGCAGGGCAGGAGTGGCATTTAGCAGCGGGACTGAAGCCTCTCTGTGCATGGGGGATCCTGTCTGAAATGGAAGCAGGAAGCTGCGGGCCCTCGCTGGCTGGACGAGGGCTTTCTGCCATGCTCGGGCACGATGGTGTGTGGCTCTGTTGGCTTTTGGATTTTCTTTTCCTTTGGGTTAAAAAGAAATGTCTTGTACGGATATGGATTCTTCTGTCCTTCAGACCTTTGCCCACGGGGAGCAGCCCGTCCCCGCGGTGGTGGCTGTGAGCTCCAGGATCAGCGCTTACTGCTGCGAAGGTCCCGCCTGGCCTGGTCTTTGTTCATGGGGGTCTGAGAGGAATTCCCCGTGTTCTGGCCGAGGTGGTGAAAATGATCCCTGGCAGAGACAGGGAGACCAGCACGGCCTCCGCAGGAGAGCTTGCATGCTTTCATTGCTTTCGCTGCCCTCCTCTCGCCGGGCTGTGGAGGGGGAAGCTGCATGTCCCCCGCGCCCCCGCTGGCCAGGGGCACATGGCGAGGCCGAAGTTTGGGGGGAGCCCACCAGGCTCCTGCTGCCACGGCGTGGCCTGAGGCCTTCGTGTCCCTGGGCCCTCGCTCGGGCTGGGGTGGCCTCCGAGGGGGTCTGGGGGCAGATGGGGCTGTGGGGGCGAGACTGGATGCTGCCGTCAGAGCCCTGCTGACTGCGGTCCGTTCAGCCTTCATGTCACTGACTTTCTTCTGAAGCTTGGGAAAAGTGAAATCCAGCCGTGCTCGGAGCCATGCCGTGGTGAAGAGGGCTCCCTTGGGCTTTATCCTGTTTAGGAGGCCTGCTTTATGCCCTTGAGCCCCTGCCTCGGGCTCAAGGCCTCGTGTGGAGCCAGGGGTGGGCGCACACACGCCTGGAGCACCCTCGGCAGCTCCTGCGAGGTGTGTGTGTGTGTGTGTCTGTGTGTGTGTGTGTGTGTGTCTGTGTGTGTGTGTGTGTGTGTGTCCTCGGGAAGGCGTCCGCGCCGCGAGCCTCCGCCCCGGCGGAGCACAAGCGCTGTGGTCCTGCGGCGCCTCTGCTCAGTGCCGTGCCCCGACAGCAAGCAAGGGTGTTCTGAGCTTGTAAACCCAGTCACTTTCTGTTTTAGTAACTGATGGGTGTCTGGGTGTAGTAGGTGTTACTTATCAGCCTGCCCTTCTTGCGATGATAATGGAAACCTCTTGCAGCCCTTCCGCACGGCCTGCAGCTAGTCCTGGTCCCAGGCGAAGAGTTTTAAGGGCTGTAACAGAGCAGCACCGAGTGCGCTTCGGGCGGTTACCAGGCGTTTATAAGCCTCTGCAAGGGGTATATTTGAATTTCTGTGTGCACGGTTTCAGCACCTGTTGAGAGCAGGATTTACTCCCATTCTGCTGGCCCATTGAAAGTGGGGGAAAAAACCCAACCCTTTGAACTCTTAAATTTTTGTTGCCTGAATTTGGCCTTGTGTCAGTAGCTGTTTTCCAGCCCACCACCCACAGCAGCGACATCAATCACTCTCTGAAATGCATTTTCCGACTTCAGAGGCGTTCATGGACCTGACGTGGCCAGTGGCTGCGCGGCTCAGGCGAGTAACGCGTGGCTGCAGGCTGGGGGGCAGCGACGGGGTGTGGGTCACTGCTCTCCTCCAGCAGGTAGTGTGATCTCCCCCTTCTTACAGCCTGGATGCCAATTTAATCCTGAATGTTCGTTTAATCCCAGAAGGCTTTTGCTATGCTGCCAGCAAACCTTCCTCTTTAAAAAAGATGAGTGTTTCTTACTAATAAGCATTGTGCTGTTTGCCCCACCTCTGTGTATTTTATTAGTATGTATCATAGCAGCAAGGGAGGACATAGAAACGAATAAACAGTATGAGCCCACGCATTGACAGTGGTAATAATAGTTTATGGCTATCACTGATGACCTCCTTCGGGTTTCCAGTCTTCTCCCAGTGCGCCTGCTTCGTGCCTGCAGTTGTTGGATGCACTTTAAGCTGTTCACATCTCCCAGAGCCTGGCTCGTAAGCTGTTCTCTGGAAAACTGGCCCGAGCTGACTTATTTTGATGTCCCTTTTCTCACCTCTGGAAGGCAGCTGCAGTGGTTTGGGGAGAGGCAGCTCTGAGCACCATATTGCAACACACAGTTTTAGGAGAGGAAGCGGAGTATCAAAATAAAATTGCTGGGGAAATTACAGGGTTGTAGCATTATTCCCCAGTCTGGGATGGAGTCGGTGTGACAGGAGTGGTGTGCTTCTGAGTGCCACAGTGCTGTGAGGTTGTGAGCGATGGCGAGCGCTCAGCACCTTGGTTTTAGAGTTCATGTGAAAAATGGCACCATCAGCAGCACAGCATCCCTCATGCGCCAGGCCGGGGGATATACAGCCTTGTTATTTATCCCAGCATTGTCGTTACTCATCAGTGAGGAGGCAGCTGTTAGGATCCCGTCCATGGCAGGGAGGGAGAGGCTTTAATTCATCCTCTTTGTTTTAAATCATGCACTTTCTGTTAAATCATCCTTTTTATTTTAAGTCTTAGTCTTTTTTTTAAAGACAAAGATATGTAAAGAGGTGTAGTGTTACAATTCCAACGTGGAAATCGATGCTTCTGTGGTCGTGCTTTCTGGACGGCTGGGCCCCAGGTTTAGCTCTGCGGGCACAGCCTTGTCGGAGGGGAGCAGCAGCTGCGGGGCAGCTTCGCCTGTGCATGCAGGCGCTGGTGCTGGCGGGTTTGTTCGGGTGTGTGGAGTGGTGTCTGTCCGTCCGTACTGACGTGACTTCCACAGTTTGGGAGCCCCTGCTATGGGAGAGGTCAGGAGGCTCAGGGCTCTGGGAACTGGGAGAAGGGTACGGCTGCGAGATTCTTCTGCTTATGCATCTGGTGCTGCGGCGCTGCCTTAAAACATTGTGCCACCCTAATTGGCGGACACTAGTGACAAAACGGTTTCTGTTAACTTTACCGATGTCCTCCTCTGAGTGCTGAAGCCGTGCTGACATGCCGGGGAGGTGCTCCATGACAACACCGAGTGCTGCAGGCTCTTGGGCTGGGCGCTGAGAGTTTAGGAAAATTGCACAGCCAACAGCCCCGGGAAAGAATTTGCATTAGTGTCTGTTACTCTTCTTTCCTTTGGAGCTAAAGAATTGCTTTGAAGAGGGAGGGAAGAAAAAAAGGTTTTACTTTATCACCTAGGCCTTTGGGAGGATCTGTCATGCGTGCGGGGATTGCAGTCACTCGTGCATCTTGCTGCGTAAAGAAGCTCTGTAAGGCATTGCTCTGTCTTGCAGGCAGCTCAGCTTTGCAGACGTTCTGACAGAAAAAGATGGAGCTTCCGTGCACGCACCATTGCTACAATTCCTTGCTTGTGTCTTCACTGGACAGGCACAGAGGAGAGGGGGTTGCTCCTTAGGAGAATCTCTTTGATTTTTAGGTTTGTTCCAGTGCCCCGGCCTCTGAGCATCGGGAGCCTGTGTACAAAACAAACGGCGAAGAGGGGATGCAGCTGTTTGGGACCGCTCAGGGCTGCAGCTCCTTAGGGCAAGGATTTTGACTGGGAAGCACTTGGTTTGGTTATTATGTAGACAGCAAAGCTGGCTGATTAGGTGAGAGTCAGTGTTGTTTTACTGTCTGGTAAGATAAAATGCTTGAAAAGAAAGCGGAACACACATACACTGGAGTCCCCGCTTTCTGCTTTTCTTTCTTCAAGGACATTTAGCTCTGGTGCTATAATTTAATCACTGACGTTAGAGAACAGCTTGTAAAAGAGTGAGAGCCAAGGGTGAAGCTGGTGGTGCCGCGGGTTCACGCCGGTGTTGCAGCGTGGACGCGCGGTGGCTGCGGAGCCGGGTGGGGACGTCTGTTCTGCCCCGTCCCCGGGGTGCTCGGGCCGCTCGGCGGAGGCCTTGGGGCAGGAGGATGCGCTGACAGCTGGTGGAGACACATCAGGCCTCCCAGGAAAGCATTGCTGCGGGCAGCCGTTTCTGCCTCCGTGCCCCTGGGAGGATGTGGTAACTCCCCTGGGGGACAGCGTGCCCGACGTGACAGCGTAAGGGTGGGCAAGTCCCGCTCTTGCTAAGTGCTGTTTGGAAATGAGTCGGCTGCTGCCGAGCACAGCTCCTCCCGGAGGGCTTGAGGCGAGTCCCCCCGCAGGGGTGAGCTGCCTCCGTCAGTGCTGGCACGTGGTGCTCCGTGCCCTTGATCGCGTGCCAAAATCCTTGCCGGCAGGAGGAGTCACGCAGCGTACGCTGCGAGATTTGAAAACAGTCACAATGAATCCTTCGCCTTGCTGCTTGTACCACGGTCACTGAAACGTCGGCCTCGGCCTCCATAAAGCCAAAGCGGGGAGTCTGGCAAGGGCCCCCTCCTCGGGGCTCCCCTTCCTGCGGTGGAAGGCCTCGCTGGCTGCCACGGAGAGCGGTGCTCCAGGGACAGCGCCGCGTACAGGAGTGCTGGTCCCTTGCTGCGAAATTGTTTGTACGTTGCTGCTCAGTAGGGTTCAATCTGCCGAGTGTAGGCTGGGGCATTGTGGTGTGTTGTGATTTTGCAGTGCAGCCTAATGATTGTTTCTTTTTGGAGACGGGCACATTTTTAAAGGGCTGAGTACTTTTGCAGTCGATATTATGCACAGTTAAGCATGCTGAAGTCAGCACAATCAGACATCATGCTTCAGGGTTGGATGTGATTGCTGGAGAGATCAGAAAACAATTTCTGCTCCCGTGTAGAGCATTACACAATTGGCTGGATACGTTATAGCTTCCCCTGCAGCATCAGAGTGATGCTCCGAGAGAGGCCGCCGGATTAAATAACACCGGCGTTTCTGTAAATACCCATGTAATTGATTCAAAATATGTGCGAGCACCGAAGATTTGGTTCCCCTGCTTCGAGAGGCAGGCGGGAGCGCTGCGTCGAGCTCTGGGGCGAGGCGGCGGCGCGGGCTGGGGCAGGAGGGCAGCGCCGGGCGGCAGGAGCAGGAGCCGGCTCCTTGAGCTCTGCCTCGCGTCTGAGAGACGGAGGCTGCTCGGGTGCCGGCGGTTTGCTCCCCTCAGGTGCCCCCTGCAGTGCCCCGGCGGCCGGGTGCTGTGCGCGCTGTGGGATTTGCCTTCAACCTGCTGCCGGGGAGGTCTCTCAGCCCCCGGGCTGACGGCGGTGATGGGGCTCCCGGCGGCCCCGCTGCCCGCGCCGGTGAGCTGAGCGCTCCCAGCCGCCGCTTCCTGTTGTCGAGCGAGGGTGCAGGCCGGGGCGAGCGGCAGGGACGGGTCCTCAGCCCCGCCGCGCCGGGGACGTGTCAGCGGGTGCTCCGGGTTTGCCGCGGCTGCAGCCTGGGCGTAGACCCATCGCGGGCGGGGAGACGCGAGTTCTGTAGGTGCCGTACCGACACCCCGGTAATTCAGGACAGCCAGCCTTGCTCTGCTGGGAGCTGGGGCGTTTCACACCTCGGGGGAACCGGAGGGTGTTTTGTGGCTGGGGCTGCCTGTGTACATCCGCCAGAGGCACGGAGAAGAGGGTGCTCGTGTCGGTTTTCTGCAGCACGTGGCTCCCAAGCGTGCTGTGCGGGTGTCAGCACCTCCAGCGTGCCCAGAGAAGCTCGGGCAGTTGTCATCCCAGCGTCACGTCTCCGTGTGTGGGAACTCTTCGAAATGGCTGTAGCAGCCATATATAGAAACCCTGCAAGATGAACCTTTTACTCCGCTGGATTTTCCTTAGACCACTCTTTATTTTACTTTCCACTGAATACAGCCCATGTTTTGTAGGGACTTTCATATTGCCCGTTTGTTTTACTACTGAAGTGAATGGAACTTCTACTGCTGTAATAAATGAAACTGGGAATTACGACAGAGGTTCTAAGTGTATTTTTGGGTAGTTAGGGAGAAACCTGAGGAGGTATGCTAAAAGCTGAAGAAAAATAAAATAGCAGTGTTGAAGCATTTTTAACTTAGAGCACACCGAGTGAATCGGGAATCACGGTCTCAGCAGCAGGTTCTTACAAAGCCTTTTTGTTTCTTCTAACACTCTACATGATGGCATTCCAAGTGATTCATGTTTTAAAAGCAGTTTTTCCTGTGCAGCGCTTCTCTGCTCTTGACCTACTCCTGCTAAAATCCCTAAAGAGACAATAAGCAAACATACTGTAAGTGAAAATGTCATATTTATAAACCCCTGCAAGTGAAACCATAACACAAAAAGTATTTACATAGCCATTGTTCTTGCGGGATGGCAGTTGGAGGTACTCTGCTTCATACAAGAGGTCAGATCAAAACTAAGGGCGAGGAGAAGAAAAACACACGCGCCTTCTTTGCCTCTCCTATCGCAGGCAAGTTCTCGTCCATCTCGGGGCTGTGCTGTTGATGTGGTTCCCTACAGCTGCCGCGGAAAGGGGCCTGTGTGTCACTGCCGTGCAGATGCTTTCCAGCGCAGTGAGCCGGCTCCGGGTCGGGCGGGAGAGGACCGTACGCAGACGGCTTGCCTCTCCCGAGGGCTGGGGGCAGGAGATAACTTCGCAGGTCGCAAAAGCAGAGAATAACGTCTTTAGGAATAAACTTCTATTGGGAATTTAAAAAAAATGTTCAAGAGGCCTTCTTGGGGATTACTTCACACAAATTCATAGATAGGAGTGCTTGTGTGCTGTTCGGGAGCACCTGGGGAAGGAGGTCAGCGATGCCGTCTCTGCGGAAGAGAGGTTTCACGAAGGGGGTAGGTAGTGCTCTGAGGGTTTAAGGCGTCGTATTAACAATGAGGCACGCCAGCAGAACTGGTTCCTTGGGTGAAAGGTGGTGAAACAGGGCTCTTTTCTCAGCCGCAGCAAGCTCCTGTGGAGGTAGTCCAGCTGCTCTGAGAGCTGGATTGCACAAAGCAGCGGCGATGAGCTCCGTGCGAGGGCAGCTGCTGGTCGGGGCAGTAGCCGTGGGACTTCCCCTGGGTCCCGCCGCCGTGTGAGAGCAGGGCGCCGGCCTGGTCACCCAGCTGGTTCCCGGAGCACTGAGCCTCGCCAGCGTGCCGGGGGTTTGTCTGGAGGCTGGTCACGGCGCTGGTGAGAGCGGTCGCTGCAGCGGCCTTCTGCATGGTGTGGCTCATGGTGACAATTAAAAAAAACAAAAGGCATTTATGGCCCCCAACCTAACTCCTAAGCCTGCAGAAATTCATGATAGCAATATGCCCTTGAAAGAAAGGAAAATCTCTAGTGAACGCTTCCTCAGCCTTTTTCGGGCATTACCAGACTGCGCGTGCCCAGGACTCGCGGGAAGGAGCTCAGCTCCTCGTCCCCAGCCCCGTCCTTGTGTGCAGCCTCTCAGAGTTCCCGGTGTTTAACGCCCCCTGTAAGCCTGCCCCCAGGTGACTCGGTACCGGCCCGCGGAGGGACAGCGGCTTGGCAGGCTCTGGATGCCCAGCGTCTTTGCTGGGGCTCCCGTGGCGACTCGGGTGGGCGCGAGGCATCTGGGAGGGGGCAGAGGCCACGCTCTGCTCCGCAGGCGCTCTGACGGCTCTTCCTGGCTCTTCCCTCTCCTGACGGCTCTGCCCGGGCCGCCCGGGGTGGAACCGCTCGTGTGCCGTCAGTGCCGCCCCCCGTGCCCTCCTCGGCTCTTGGCCTTGCCGGAAAACTCGTTCAGACGCTCGTTGGGGGAGCTCGGCGCTCTTTAATCGTTGTTTGTCATCGGGGGAATTGCTTGTTCTAAAACCAATTACAACCTGACAAAACTGATCTGTCTTATTTACAAATACATCCATCTGGTCGGGGACTGCCTGCTAGCGCTGCCAGGACAGCGCAGGATAACACCGGGCCGCCGCCGCCGAGCTGCTGGAGAGGGTGCCGGCACCGCCCAGAGCCGCACCGTGCCTTGTGCGCGTGGGGTTTGTGGGATAGAGGGAACTCATTTCTAAATTAATAACAAATTCTGTGTGACGTGAAAGTAGAGAGAACCTGGAGTGCCGGAGCTCACCGTCAGCTGGTGTGTGCGTTACGGCCGGGGCCGCTGATGCTGAAGGCGGCTCCTGGCTCCTCCGGGTGCCGGTACCGGGTGGGCCCCCCTGCGCGGCGCCTCGGGGCTGGCGGCGGCTGCTGGCCCCGGAGCAGCACGTGCTGCGGGCTGGCCGGGGCTTCGCTGCGTGCTGGGGGCTGCTGCTGGAGCCAGGCTGCCTGCGTGGGACACGGCCGGGTCGTTCGGTCCTCGTTTTCCAGAGACCTGCTCGGTGATCGACGGAGGGCCGCAATCCTGCTTGCTGCAGCCTCCTGGCGGGCTTCGAGCACAACATGGGCAAGGGAAGCAGGCAGAAGTGTGAGGAGTGAGACTGCTGTGTCTGTGTGTCTGTGTCTGTGTGTGTCTGTCTGTCTGTGTGTCTGTCTGTGTGTCTCCGTGTTCCTGGAAATCAGGTTTGCAAGGGCTCAAAAAAAGGACAGAAATGGGTGACTGGTGTCAGGATATTGGAACTTAAAAGCCATCACGACTGGTAGCCAAGGCAGTTTCAGGCTATTTTAGTTTTTCCGTGAGCGTTCGGTTACGGCTGAAGAGAGACGCGAGGCGCTGCGAACCAGCGCGGGTCTCGCCCTGCGGCCAGCAGCGCGCAGCCGGGCACGGCGCAGCTCAGCGGCGTTCCCTGAGCAGCTCTCCCTCGTTCGCTGTGCGCTGCCCGCACAGGGTGGGAGGCAGGCTGGTGCGTGTAAACAGATGTAGCAGGAGGGAAAGGGGGAAGAGTTGCCCCCTAAGTTAAGTAATTAAAATCAACGTGAGGAGGTTGGAGGTCAGTTATTGTGAACAACGTCGATGTGACAGCCTCGGGCCTATTTTCGTTTGTGATGTATCTGGGGATGAGCTTTAATGCTTGTACTTATAAACCCCTTTTTGCCGGCCGGCTGAATAACTGCAGATCGGTAAACCAGCGCGAACTGCAATGCACAGCTAAATCTGCGTTTGGGAACCCGGTCCCCACGAGCTGGGGTTTTCTCCGTCACCACAGCAACCCAGCGAGCTCTGCAGCAGCCCCTCCTCGCAGCCCCTCCTCGCAGCGCAGGGCCCTGGAGGTGCCCTGAGGTGGGGTGCTCCGGGGGTACGGGGTGCTCCGGGGGTACGGGGTGCTCGGGGGTACGGGGTGCTCGGGGGTACGGGGTGCTCGGGGGTACGGGGTGCTCCGTGGTACGGGGTGCTCGGGGGTACGGGGTGCTCTGGGGTACAGGGTGCTCCGTGGTACGGGGTGCTCGGGGGTACGGGGTGCTCCGGACACCATCAGCTCTGGGGCATGTCGCTGCTTGGGGTGACGCTTTGCTTGGCAGGGGTGTGGGCTGCAGCCCCCGGCCCCCCTCGGATCCTTTGGAAATTTGTATCGGATAAGGACGTACCGCTGGGTGGACAGCTAAAAGCAGGGGGGAAATGCAGAGGAGGACGCAGGATAGCGGCGGGGAAGGGGAACTTGCCAGCATCTCTCACAAGGCCAGCTTTCAGCGTGCGTCAGGGCTCAGCTCTTGGGGCTGAATAATACCGCATTTTCTGTTCCTTCTCTTCATGAGAAGCTGCGCATCCGAGGTGGCTGTGTCCCACGGGGTGGGTAACACCACAAGGTGGTCATGAAAATGTTGGCTAACCTCCTGTTTCTCTGCAGTGGATCAGCACGTTAGCTTTGGCTGAATCACCGCAGCCCTGCGAACGAGTGGGTCTGCTTGAACTTCCCCAAGCAGGCCAGAAGCAGGGAGGTACTCGGAGTAAGAGATTCTACGCTTTAGCAGTGGGGGTTAGTTTTGTTCACTAGTTTTAAATCTAAATAGAAAACCATTTTCTTTGAAACGTAATTATATCTCTGTATAATACAGCTGTTCTTCATCCAGTAGTTATTTAAATATCCTAGCTGGAGGCAGCTTTTTGGACACTAATTTATGCGTAAAGGGATCTTGTGACATTTTTTGGTGGGAGAGAAAATGATCTATTAACACTTACGGTAAAATTGTTAGGGTAAAATCCAGACATTAAGAAAAAAGTCACTTTGCTTATAACTATTAATACAATCTCTGGCTAAATTTACTTTTGTATTTGCTTATGACTTGGCTGGACAGTTTCCCTACCTTGTTTATATTCAGCTTGTGTTTGAGTCACAAGACTCAAGTCAAAGGCTTCTGAAGTTAAAGGGAGATTTTTGACTGAATTCAAGGGTTTGGCATCAGTCCCTCAAAAGACGGACGCATAACATTTATACTTCTGTTATTCCAGGGAAACATTAATGCAGGACCTTCCACCTTTTCACTAACGTGACAGCATTTTTATTTATAACTTACATTTTAAAAACTTTTGAGAAAAGTCTAAATCTCTGTTTTGATCTCGAAATTACTTGACAAGTGTTAGAAGAACACGGTTGTTTGCAGAGGTCTCAGATGTTTTCCTTCATGCTCTTTGCCTCCCCGAGTTTATCTGTCCCTACCCTGCTGCCTTCCCCGGCTTCAGCATATTTGACTTAATTAGTTCCCCGAAGGCCATTATGTGCTATGTCTCCCCAGAAGGGAATGAGCACAAGGCCATCAAAATGACAAAGACCTCGAGGCTGCTCTGGCTGTTGTTTTGCATTCACGTAGGAAGGCGCGCTCCCTGGCTCCTGCCTCCCTGCCTTTATTCCCGGTGCGGGAGCAGCCCGCGGCTCGGGGGGAAGCTCCCTCGGTGGCCGCGTGCCCGGCCGGTGCCGGGCGTTATCGCCCTGCTCGCAGGGGGCTCCGGGGTGCGGGGCGGAGGCAGGCCTGGGGAGCCCCGAGCTCCGGGGCAGGTGGTGCTTGGCCCAGAGATTTCTCCCCACCCAGCTCCGCTATCCCGGCCGGCATTTGCCCCTCGGTTAACAGACTGTGCCTCGTTCCCCCAACAAACTCGCTCTCTGCTGCCTTCAGCATTTCCCAGCAGCTCAGACGTCTTTGTCAGATGTTCATCTAATCTATCAGTTAAAAACCTTCCGTGACGGGAGATCTAACAAACATCCTCCTCGGTTAGTCTCTTTACTCTTTCTGATTAGACCACTTTTTTCCCAGAGTTTAAACTAAAACGTATTTTCTGAAAATGAAAGCTGGCTTCATGCGTTTCCCCTTGTGCTTGTGAAGAGCGGTTGGTTGGCCATCCTTGTAAAGCAGCACTGCGCTGCGCCTTACTGCCGTCCTGCCTTTCCCAGGCGAGCACGACTTTCCTCTGGAAAGGGAGCCGTGGACACCGGAGCCGTGGTTTTAGCACACTCTACTTTTACCAGCTAGGTACAACATGGATCTAAGCCGAGCATGTTTTATTTCTCCTGTAATTCAGATTGATGTGTGCTGAACAGAATAGACGTCCTCTGGGGAAAGAAACACAACACACGCACAAAAGCAGGTAGCTACATGGCTTAAAATGTTACTACTTTGATATTCAAAGAATTAAAAGGTGGTATAAATCTCCTTTTATACTCGTTACTATTCTGTGACCGAGGGGGGGAAATCTGAATCATTTTTGCTGGACCAGATGAGTAGGTTTCGCTGTGATGGATGATGGGCAATGCTTTCACAACTCATCATTCATGGAGGTGCACAAATGGAAACGCAGGAGTGCCTCGATTCATCAGCACGTGCATTTATCATCTCGTTTAAAGCAGCATCATTAGTTGCATTGGCTGTTGTGCGCTGTGTGCTCTGGTGACTCGGTAAGAAGTGAAATGTGGCCTGGCCTCCGTGGCTGGAAGTTACACGATGATGAAAAACGAGCAGCTTTTGGAGTAAGCCTGCACTTGGAGAGGAAGGGCAGCTCAGGGGAGCACTGTGCCCCAGGGCGAAAATCGCTTCAGAGAGACCATTAAACTGTTATTAGAGTCCAGCCATATCCTAGGTGAAGCAAGCAAATACTTATGGTGATCCCCTACCCGAAATGTTTGACTGACACTTTGAGGGCTTTATGTTCTCGGGCAGGAGCAGCTGATAGACCAGCCGGTGCTGCCGGTCGGGGGGAGCTCACCCGCTGGAGAAATGGGCCAGCAGGAGCCCCGTGGTGCCGAGCAAAGGGAGGCCCCGTGTCGTGCGTGTGGCGAGGAACAACCCCAGGCCTCGGCACAGGCTGGGGAGACCAGCTGGAAAACGGCTCTCGAGAGGAGGACCCTGGGGCCGTGGCAGGAGGCTGACCACGGGCCAGCAGTCTGCCGTGGCGACAGGGCAGGCCGGCTCACCCGGCGCTGCGTTAGGGAGGCTCGTCGGGCAGGCCGAGGGAGGTGGCCGCGGGCCTTTCCCTCCACTCAGCACCACGTCAGGTGATGACTGAACACGAAGGTGGCTGCCCGGAGGGGTTGTCGGGTCCCCGTCCGTGGGGACTGGGCCGGAGGGTCTGCGGGGACCCTCTGGTGACTCCGGAGGCCTGTGGGTGCTCCTGGCTGAGACGAGAACTCGTCGGGCTGCACGTAGCCAGGAAGGCACAGGTCTGAGCGGCTGCTGGCTCCCCCCGCACCTGCAGCCTCCTGCGCATGTGGAGCACGTTTCCTGCGGGGCCGGCGCTGTGCCTCCCCGCGCGGAGCGGGGTGCGCGGATCGGCTGCCGGGGGCCGCCGCGGCCCTTCCCCCTGCGTGTTGTGCCGCTTCAGTGTCGGGTCATCGTCTGGGAGCAGAAAACCACCAAGCTTCGTGGTGGAGGAGCCGTGGCACGCTGCTGGCTGCCTCCCCCCGCGCCCCTTCGCCTTCTCCCCCAGCACGCGCTGCGCTGGGTGGCTGTCGGCAGCTTCGGGCCCGCCTCGCTGTTCTAGGGGAGATAGGGCAAAATTATGGTGCTGAATAGTTTCGAAGTACTTTAATGCGGCTTGGAGAACTCATGCTTGAAAAAAAGTCATGTGCCAAGAGCACCTTTTAACATGATAAAAACAGAAGCGTTAAATCTCAGAGTGAGTGTGCGCCACAAAATCGGTTCAATATGCACGGAGGATTAGAGGTGCATCTCCCAGTGCAGCAGGAAACTATATTTATGCCTGCCGCTGATAATCAGTTGTTCTTTCCTTAAGAAAATAGCTACAGATTACAAATGTAAACAATACTGAAATTGGTTTCCTGCTTGCTTATTTAAAGCACGATTGAAATTGTCAGTTCAAATCAGTCTGCTCAGATCCAGACTGTGACGTGGACACTCGCAGCTTTGTGGCTGAGGATGTTTTTAAGAGGTGATTTTGGAATTGGACCTTCGTAGGTGAGTGCCTGTTCCAGGCAGCTTCTGAGACCGTAGGCTTAGAGAGAGTGAGGTAGGCTCTGGCTCTTGGTTTTTAGGTGTGGGGGCATGTGTGGGGAGCGGGGGTGGTTTACATGCTTAGTAACAGACAGAAGGAACAGCAGGGAGCATGATCTGAGGGTGTTTCAGCCTCTAATAAATTTAGTGAATAGTGTCTGATAAAAATTCATAGACAGACTTGAGTCTCTTTCTCCATCCTGCTTCCTGACGAGTTGACTTACTGTACTGTATTTATAATTCTCTTTGGCAAGGAGATGTGCCTAGGCAGCGCAAATATGAAGGTCGTGTGTGGCTTTGGTTTTTTGTTTTCCTTTTTCAAAAGACAGGGGCAACAGTCCTTTTAGCTTCATTATACCTTTATACGTTAAACTTTTTAACATGTGCAGTAATAAACTGGTGATGGGCTGGGTTCCATCTGGATTTAAAACACTTTACAGAATTCACTAGTATTTGTCCTGTCGTGATGCCAGAACACGTGTCACGACTTTGGGGAGGGAGCAAGTGCAGTCTGGGGGGAGCTCCAAGCAAGATTCCCACATTTGTGGGTTGAATGAGATCTTTACTGGTGGAGCTTCCTACCATTGCTAAGGAGGCACTGAAATGTTTCTTCTTGTTCTTTTATGCCATTAAATCCAACCGGCGTGCTGCGGGTCCCTCTAAAACAGTGCTGTGTGAAGCTATCCAGCGTAACAAAATTTGACGGAGGCTGCAAACGTTCAGCGCTCGCTGGTGGCGGCGCCGTGCCGTGCCGGGGCGGTGTGCGCAGGGCTCAGCCTGCGGCTCGAGCTCCTTCAGGCAGCTCCCGTCGGACACCGCACGCCGCGCTTCGTGGGCTGGACAAGGGGAGCTCTCCGGAGACCTTCTCCCCCAGCTGGTGCAGGGCCCCCCCCTCGCTTCATGCAGCTTACGGCTGGCTCCTAGGAAAGGCAGACCTGGGCCAGAAATCCCGGCCTGCGGCAGCAGCGGGAGCTTGCCTTGTCTTGCTGCCGTGCTGTTTGCGCTCCAAAGCGGTAACCCCGTGTGAAACCGGAGGGGTTGGAAAATGCAGCCCACTTTGCCACTGGGGTCCCCAGCAAAGGCTGGCGGAGGCGCAGGCGTGCGCTGCCACCGAGGCAGCTGGGTGGCATGGGGGCTGGTGGGGTTACTGGGGAGAAAGCGTTGGTGGCTGCGCTCCGCAGGGCCGGTCTGCGCTCCTCGGGTGCAGGCGTGCTGCGGGGGGGTCTTGGCTCTGCTCCGCGAGTGGCGCTTGGTTACACCAACCTTGTGTCGGACAGCACCCACTGGCACCTGCGTCACGGAGAGTTACTGACGGATGTCTGCATGAGTGCAACCTTCCCTTTTCGTCCTCTGCCTGGAAATAGCCTCTTTTTCTTGGGGATGTCTGCTTCATTTTCTCGGTGATACCTTCTTCCTCTTTTTTGGTAATACTATGTATTTTTAATAATGCATATTCTTACAGCATTTGGCTAAGAGAAAAACAGTATTTCTTTGGCCACTGTAAGATCATGCTTCAGACAAGGAAGCAGGGACTGTGCTTCTGTCATTCTCTGCCGTATGGAGGAATTTGTCACGCTTGCAATAAGGACACAGCTGTCCTCTGGGTTTCTGTGCCAGTGCTCAGTAGATGCTCTTTTAGCAGAGAGGGTGTCATGAGGAGGAACTGTTAGTGGCAGTAAAACTTAGCATTTTGTCCTATTTTGCATTTATTAGCATGCACTAATTATTCATAGAGATAATTACCCTTTACCAGTTCACATTAATTTAGAGTGCTTCTGAAAAGCAATCAAGAGGAGCAGGGCATGATAATACATCAAAGTGAATAAGAATATGGCACAAAGGAAATATGGTGCATTTTAATGTAAGAGACCATGTCAAGTCACTGTCAGCCTTTTCCTTCAAACTGTAATTATTTGAGCTCAGTTTGATGGTTGGTGCTGAAGGCCACCAGTTAAAGGCATTCCCTGTTCCAGAAGTCCATCCGTGCTCTTCACCTCACGTGTGTCTTCAATAGGGAAAAATGTTATCTTACGGGGCCACAATATGGAGACGGACAAAGATGTGATAGGTCATTCTGCCATTCAAACACTGCTTGCCTGTCCCTGAACAGGTGGGTTTGGATTCTGGGTTGCTTGTGTTGTCAGGAGCATCTGAAACTTGGGACTGCAACAGAGTCTTGCCTGCCTTAGGCCACGGGTGGGTGCTGAAGTCTCCTCTCCGCTGCCACGTCAGTACGGTTGTCTGTGGTGGTGCAAACAATGAGCAGGTTTTGGCACGACAGGCAGATCGGGGCGTTTTGTTTCGGGTGGTCAGACCTCACTAGGGGGCCGTTCGATGGTACCCTCTCTAGGTCATCGGTCTTTCCTGGCTTTGAACTGGGCAATGAACGTGAAAAACCTGGTGTCACATGAAACGTGTGTCCCAAAAATAAACACAGAGCTTTTTGCTCTGAGCTGCAGTGGGTAGATGCTGTTCTGAAAGTCACATGCGATGTGATGTGATGAACCACCGAGGCAAGGAGGGCCTTGGTAGGCAGAGGAGGTGAGTGAATAATCCTTAGAGAAGGGCAGAAACGGCAAGATTACGTCTAGGTCAAAGGACAGCGTGAGCAAAGGTGTACGGATGGAGGCTTCAGTGCTCATACGCATTCTGGAAACGAAGAATAATGGCCCGATCCTGGCTTAGTGCTCAGTACGCTTCAGCAGGTAAAAGCTTTTCTCAGTTCAGTGAGATAAATCTCTCCTGTTTCTCCAGTGAGCTCGACGCTGTCCCAGTGAATGGCTGCTGCCAGCGTTCGGTGGGCTGGCGCCGCTCTGCAGGAGCGCCCGGGCAGCTTGCCGTGGTGTTGGTCAGTGCTGGCTGTTTGTAGCTGCACTGATTGCCCGTGAGTATGAGTGTCTGGGAGAAGGAACGGCTCTTGCGCAGAAAACAAATACCAGCGAGTTGTGTCGCGGATGGTTCCTGGATTGGTTTGCTGACATTAACAAAATTTTAGTAACTCCGAAGAGATCTCCGTCCGGGAGCCTCTGTCAGTGCGCTGGTCACACGCCTGCCGGGCGGGGAGGCCGCCGCGTGTCAGCCCGGTTTGTCTCAGAGGACGCGGTGCGGCAGCGGGCCGGGGCCGCTGTGCTCGGGCCGGGTTAGTGCGTGCTGCTGCAATTCGTTAGCAGGCGGTGGCACGTCCCACGTTCGTTATTGGTCTCTAAATAAGTAAGTACCGCCGGGGTATTGGTTCACTGCCTCATCTTTGTGCTGTCACATGCAAATAAGGATGCTGTCTGGAACGGTGTGCTATATCCGGAGATGTGCTGATCGTTCCACTGCAGAGGCTGGTGTTAAGAGAAAATCACAGTTATTGTGCGATTACAGCCTTCTGTTTATTCCCAGCCTCGATGGCAGGATGTAATCATAAAATTAGGAATTCGTGTGAGGAACGCTCAGAGCGTGTTTTCATCTAGGTACAAAATTTTACATTAAAAAAAAAAAATCTGTATACAGCATAAGGATACGAGGGACCTTGGGTGACCTTGACATAAAGGCTTTCTCTTCAGTGTCCGTAGTGGTCTCCTGAGCCTTCCAGACTTCACCTTCCCAGCTGCGGCAGCGGCGTGCAGGCCGGGGGCTTGCCGGTCACACCGAGCTGCCCGGGGCTGCCTGCCCGGGAGCGGACGTGAGAGGCTGCAGCGCCTGAGGGGCCGCGGGGCTCTGCGCCGTGTGTGCCAGAAGGTGCCAGGAGCGGCGGGCAGAGCGCTGCGGGGGGGGAAGGAGGGCACGCTCCTGCGCTGCGAGCTGAGGGGACGGAGAGCAGATGGTGCAGGGGCGGGGAGGAAGCGTCCCCAGCTCGCGTGCTAAAATAACTCGCTGCGATGACGAGCCCGCTCTGCGTCCCGATCCCAGCGGCACCCAGCCCGCTCTGCGTCCCGATCCCAGCGGCACCCAGCCCGCTCTGCGTCCCGATCCCAGCGGCACCCAGCCCGCTCTGCGTCCCGATCCCAGCGGCACCCAGCCCGCTCTGCGTCCCGATCCCGCCGGCACCCAGCCCGCTCTGCGTCCCGATCCCGCCGGCACCCAGCCCGCTCTGCGTCCCGATCCCAGCGGCACCCAGCCCGCTCTGCATCCCGATCCCAGCAGCACCCAGCCCGCTCTGCGTCCCGATCCCAGCAGCACCCAGCCCGCTCTGTGTCCCAATCCCGCCGGCACCCAGCCCTCTCTGTGTCCCAATCCCGCCGGCACCCAGCCCTCTCTGTGTCCCAATCCCGCCGGCACCCAGCCCGCTCTGCGTCCCGATCCCAGCGGCACCCAGCCCGCTCTGTGTCCCGATCCCGCCGGCACCCAGCCCGCTCTGCGTCCCGATCCCAGCGGCACCCAGCCCGCTCTGCGTCCCGATCCCAGCGGCACCCAGCCCGCTCTGCGTCCCGATCCCAGCGGCACCCAGCCCGCTCTGCGTCCCGATCCCGCCGGCACCCAGCCCGCTCTGCGTCCCGATCCCAGCGGCACCCAGCCCGCTCTGCGTCCCGATCCCAGCGGCACCCAGCCCGCTCTGTGTCCCGATCCCAGCGGCACCCAGCCCGCTCTGCGTCCCGATCCCAGCGGCACCCAGCCCGCCCTGCGTCCCGATCCCGCCGGCACCGCGCTGCTCGGGGCCAGCTCCCTGCTGCAGGAGAGGCGTCTGTACAGCAACCGCGTGGTGGGCCCGGGGCTTCACCCTTAGGGCAGGCCAAGCTGTCAGGGGAAGAGATGGCACCACACAGATCTTAGTGACACGGATTTGGGCTAGTCGATGCATGGAAGAGCCGGAGTTACGTGTGGAGCAAAGTAAGGGGTGCTGGCCCAGCGAGGAGCTGGAGGATGCCCATTTCTTGAGAGTTGGTCCAGGGTGGGGGCGATCAGCCCCTCGAGGGCAGAGGGGCACGGTGCTGTGGAGCGAGAAGATGTGCCTGCTGCGAGAAGCGGGGTGAAGCCCGCTGTGATGCTGCTTGCCGGAATAAAAGGCGATGAAGTGATGTGCACAGAGAACTCGGGCTCCGGGAAGGAGAAGGGAGGTGAGATGGAGCCTGCCGGCGAGCAGCTGCTTGCTGGCTGGAGAGGGGTGCTCACAAAGAAGCTCTTGCGCCGAATTGTGCAGTTTTAGGATGGGTAAAGTTGTGGCTGATGCCTTCAAAACAAAAACCAACTAGCGCAGGAAAGATAACGTGTTTGGAACTGAGAGTCTAATCTGAATAAATAAAATGGAATTTGGAATCTTTTAATTATTTCTGACAAATAGATGAGGTAAGTGGGATAGATGTCAGAGCAGCCTGTGCTGAATTCCAGCAAATGCTGTTTGCTCAGCTTGACCCGTGTGCTGGAGCAGCAGCGCTTGCAACAGAAGAGCTGGAAGTTGGGAAACCGAGGAGAACGCAGGAGGCGATGCCGAGCGGGGGTGCTGAGGAGGGAGCTGGGAGGCCTGACCGACCTCCCGTGGGCTCAGCGGGGAAGAACCGGGGAGCAGACGGGTTTGGTACTGACTCTTCGTGTTGCACTGCACTGAGAGCGCCCCCGAGGCTGCCCATGCGAGCAGAGGTTGCAGGATCGAGTGTTGCCATCGTTTGCCTCGTTGCTGCAAGGCTCCTGTGAGAACCGCAGTTCGGTGCTCGCCTGTGGACCCTGGCACGCGGCCTGTGCGGTGCCCTACGGCCAGGGCAGCAGGGGTGGGAAACGTGCACATGGAAAGGGAGCAGAAGCCTTAAAAAAATAAATAATGAAAAGAGTCCTGAAGTTGGGGAGAGGATTGGGAGATCCCTGAAAGCAATCTTCAAAGTAAAGCACGGAGCAAAACAAGGAAGTACAGCGAACATTAGATAAATGGGAGTATTTTGACTAATCCTCAAGGCTTGGGATTTGTGCTCGCACCAAGGAGGAGCGGGGGAGAAAGGAAGAGAGCTGTCTGCTCTCCTGAAAAAACTCATCGGGGAAGCTGGAGGCTGGGGATAAGGCATGGTACTGCTGTGATGTGTTTTGCAGCTGTCTGGGAGGTTGGAGCGCTGCCTTTGGGGACAGCTCAGATTTCCTGCCGTAGCTGGCTGGGGAGGCACATGAATGCTGAAATGTGGGCTTGTTTTTTGAAAGCGTTGCCTGGTCTTAAAAACAGTAATGCGTAGGGTCCGAGCAGCTATAGGTGTGCCGATACTTGCCAAGATTGCGGCAGCAGTGGTTTTAACGTTAAGTGGGCTGCCGGGGAGGTCGCTGCTGGGGAGGGCAGTGGCGCGGCGGGCGCGGCTAATGCGTGCCTAGAGAGCGCTTTCCTCCCTGGTGTGCTGAATGTTGGAGTTTCTAAGGACTCGTCCAGAGGAAGCACTTGCTTTTCTGTTACCCCTGCTTTACTTTAGGGCTTTTCCTTATGGTGAAAGCGTCTGCATCGCGTATTCTTTCCTTGTTGTGCTTTCGCTGGCCTACGTAAGTAAGCGCAGAAAGCCGGGCCGCCTGGTCGCGGCGCCCACGCGCAGGGCACGCAGCCCAGGTGTGCCGGCACCTCCCGGCCGCGGCGCTGCCCTGCCGAGCGCCGATGGCCCGAGTTCAGCATGGGCGTCGGTCACCTCCCAGCCGCGCGCACGGCCACCCGTGTGCCCGCCGTGCGCGTGCCGTGGCTGTGCAGTCGGGAAGGCGTTCGGGTGGTTTACGCGCGCAGTTGCTCTCGCCGAAGGAGCAGCGTGCAGGTGTGACCGCACGTGTTCTGTGTGAGGCAGATAATTTGACAACGAAGGGCTTCCCGACCTCGCGCGTGAGTTTCTCCTGCCTCGCCGTGGTGGCAGGTCTCTGCTGGATGGGAGGTTGTAGCGTTTAATGACTGGGAAACATTTTGGTCCTCCTGCAGGGAGGTGCATGGAGCAATCAGCGGCGTTCCTGTGCTTGGAAGCGGAGCTGGCTGGCAGCGATTTTGGAGCAGTGTGCCTTCGTGCTAAGTGGTGGGTGTGCGTTGAAGTTGTCACAGTCGCAGCTGGCAATTCAGGAAGATAAAGGGAAAACAGTGTTTTGATGTGCTTTGGCTATTGAAGATTATCTGGCGATACAGTCCTACAGTGTGCCGTGCGAGATGTTTGTTTGCGGCGGGCTTTGTTTACACATCCGCCCCTGCTGCTTGGGGCGGCCGTCTGCAGCCGCAACCTGCGGCGCGTGGCAGGTGGGCTTCCCTGCGGGGCTGTGCCACCGACGTGCCTCCCTGTGCTTCCCAACCTCGTTTCAGTGACGTGGGCTCCTGCACTTCCTTTTAGTCTTCATTTCCAGCACTGTTTCACCCTAGGTGAAACCCGTGGCTTTACAGAGAGCGGTGCCCGCGTGCCCCTGCAGCCTGCCAGCGCGTCGCGGGGACCAGGGGCGCTGCTCAGGGCGGCAGCAGGGCCGCGGGCAGTGCCACGGGTGCTCAGAGCCCCCCGGCACCGGCTGATACAAGCCAGGGGTGTTCTGCCGCACGCGGGGCGCAGCCAGTTCGGCATCGGCGTGGGGTTCCTCCCTGCGCTCCCTGACCGTCGCTGGGTCCTCGAGGCTCCTCCGAACGCGGTTGCGCTGTGGCGCTGCGTGGTGCCCGCGCGGGGCTGGCCCCGGGTGGCAGCGGGACTGCGAGGGTCGCAGGCGGGGGGAGCCGTGCCCGCCTGCCACTGCGTCTTGCTGAAGCTTGAATTCCAGGTGGGCGGGCAATTCATTAGTCCCTCTGCAGCATCGATGCAGATTGCAGCCTGAGCTTATTTTAGAAGAGCAGAAATCAGGAGCAATTAGCAATCTGCTTCGGGAGGAATTTATAAAAAGCAGACGCCGGCTATGTCGCATGCAGAGCGCGGGGCTCTTCGCTGACTTTCCGGCAGCGTATCCCCCTGAAGTCAGAATGGCATTTACGTGCTAGCGGCTCTGCCGACAGCCGGCAGCTGAAACAAAGCAATTGCAAATAACTAATATGGGAGTTCTGGGCTCGCTTTTTTTCTCGTGCGTTTTAGCTGCGAGGTGCAATTTCGCAGTCTGAGGTGCGAGAAGGGAGTTCTGGCAGCAGTGCTGCTCAGGTGTGTGCAGCCTGGGGCTCGAACAGGGCTGCACAAACAGCTGAAGGGCACGGGCTGCTTCAGGCTCTGCTGGGGTGCCTGTCCCCCGCGCTGCCCGGCACAGAGCTCGGGGGGAGTCAGGCAGTGGGAGTTCGGGTTGACACTGTGCAGGGTGTTTGAGCGAAGGCTAGATCTGCTTCTAGGTGGTTAGAAACAAAGGCTTCAAAGAAACAAATTAAAATCTTTATTTGCTTCACCCTGCTAGGATGGCACATTTTTTTTTCTCTTTAAAGGCAATGTTATTTGATTTGTACCTCAGTCAACATGAAGGCCCTTTTTTTTTTTTGCTTTGCATGAAGGGATATGAATTCAAAGAATCCAAGACTTCTGCACATCTGAGTGTGAGCGGAAAAGAAGGAAGGTGTTTTCTTTTTTCAACAGAAGGAATGCTTACATCCAAATCTTGTCTTCCTTGCAAGTGCGATGAAAGGACAGCATGGCAGGAGAGCCCTCCAGAGATAGCACTGCAGACATTCGGGCTATGTGCATACCAAGTGGATACAGTAAAATATTTGAGGGATTATTTTCTAGAAGTGCCGGACACCTGCAGAGCCAGCTGACTTGGGCCAGAGCTGTAGCTGCTGGGAGCACACCCGCTTCCATGGTTCTTCAGGGAAACCCACGCCTGTTGGTGCACATCGGTTGCATGTGCCTGCTGACTCGCTGCCTCTTGTGAGCTGCCCTATTACCTGTGTAGCTTTAATGCCCTTTGTTGTTTTCCGGGTGGGAATTTAACACTTTCCTTTCGCTGCTGGCCTGGGGAGGGGTCCGCGGGAGTGCGCCCGTGCCCTGCAGTAGCTCGGGGGTCTCTGCACGGTGAGGCAGTGCCAGGAAGAGGAAACGGGTGAAGAGTAAGTACAGAAGAACCAGCGTGGTGGGGGGGACAAAAGCACAGCGTGCATCCGTGCCATCTCCCTGGCGAAGACAAAACAGGCACGAGGCCGACCTGGGCGCTGCAGCGCTGGGGCGCGTTGGCCAGCTGGAGCTGAACTGACCTGGGTGCGGAGGCGTCTGTCCTGCTGGCGTCTGCTCTCCGCCGGCCCCTCCTCCTCTTGCTCTCGAGGATGCATTGTCTGGGAGGAGGAAGAGCTCTGTACGGACAGGATATTTCTGTGTTTTCATTTGTATTGTTTATCTATCACCAGCTGGTTCTGTGCCCACTAATAAGTAAAGCCTGGGATGCTGGGGAAGATGGTGAGAGGAGACAATGGGCTTTACGCTGATCTTCCTGTTGGAAGGAAGTAACGCGATCGCTTCGTGCCACAGGAGCTGATGACTTGCACAGAACTGAAGTGCTGAGGGTGATTATCCCTCTGCTTTGTGGGTGGCGGCTGCGCAAGCCAACGATCCCAACGCGGAGCACATTATTAGCCTCCAGTTGAGCCGTCTGCGGCCTGAAACATACTCAAGGTCTGTGGTAGATGATGGAGTTGTCATGAAACGGTGAAGTGTGTGTTTGGGATCCTGTCTGGCGTGGAAAGCCCTGGGCGGTGTGCTGGGACACGCTGCCTGTGCTGGGTGCCCCTAGGTGAAGATTGGAAGAGATCGGGGCCCCAGACCAAACCTGTGCTTCATTTGGTTTTACAAAGCCGAAAGTAAAGTCTGTTCACTCCTCATTCTTTCCCGACCAGTGTCTGCGCTCACAGGCTGAGGCTGAACGTACAGGTGCTAGGGGAGGGCTGTGCCGGTTCTCTCCTCTCACAGAAAGGCACCGAGGATGAAATTCCTCCTTATCTTTGTGGTTCCTTTCTGCAGTTTCCAAGCTGGCTGGGCCTGAGGACAATGTTATTTTATTGGTCACGGCATGGTTTTCTCTTACTTATTCCAACGTTACCTATTTTCCTGGAAAGGAGCAGGAGTGCAGAGGAGTGTCAGCCTCGGCCTGACGTCTGGCCGAGGCAGCAGCAGGAGGCGGAGGAGGAGGAGGCACCGTCGGTTCCCCGGCAGCGGATGACTGCGCGTGGTCGCGTGTGCCGCAGGGAGGTCTGAAGGGCGCGTGCTGATCCAGGCAACAGGCAGCGTGTGATGTGTTTTTGCTGGAATCACACAGTGGGGATAATTCACCAAGAGGACGTGAAGGAAGAGCATTTCTAGGTGATAAGGACATGCTTCAAGTGAAGTACCCTCAGCCCCTGGCGGTGCACAGGATGTTTTGGAGCGGGGGCACGATCATCTTGCAGGGGTCACTCCGTGCCGCCTGCTTCCCCTCCGTGTGGGTCTGTGCTCAGCAGTTACGCTTCCTGGTGATTTGGTTTAATGCTCTTCCTGGAAGATACGCCCATTGCTTGAATTTCCTAGGAGTCTGCCTTGCAAACCTTCCTGCTCAGCGTTTCACTCGGAGGCTGCACAGGGAGGGTGCTTTAATCGCGGTTCCCACGTAGGGCGCACGGGCGGCAGCCCCGCAGCGCGTGCTGCTCGATGGCCCGGCCGTCCCCGTCGGCAGCTTCCCCGCGCGCCCGCGGCCTTGGGCAGCGGCTGTTGTCAGACATGGCAAGGTCTTCGTGCTCCTGAACTGGAGGCTACTGTTCTGCGGTTTGTTTTTACTTGTCATTTTCTGCGGCCTTCACAGATCGTGAGCCGTTTGGCCTTGGTGCAAGGCAGGAGCGCGTTTGCACGGCAGAATGGCACAGCTGGGGGCAGGAGCAGTGGCGAAGTGTGAGGAAACAATCTTTTACCGATCTGTAAAATTGGTGCAGTAACCCTTTCCTCCTCCTCAGAGGCTGTGCGAGGTTTGTATTGCTGCAGTTTGCAGGTTGCTTGGAGATGCTGGACGAAAAGTTCTCCGAGGAATTACTGCGTATTACTCATGTGCAGGCACAGAGGGGCACGGCGCTTGCCTCGACGAGGGTCGTTCCGGTGGATTCACGGACGCGCAGAGTTCTCGGCTGCCGCCGGCACTGGGGTGACCGGCGCAGACGTGGGGGCTGCTCCGTGCTGGGGCCGCTCCGCCGGAGCCTCGCAGCGCCCCGCACACGGGCACCGCGGCAGGCACCAGCAGCCTGCCCCTGCTCGGCTGTGAAGTTTTCCCCGCCTGGATTAAGGAGCGCGAGGTGCTCGAACGAGCCATTTAATGATCTTCTTCTTTATTCCATCTCGGTGGCTGGGGCGTGATTCACATTCTTGTACAGCTCCCTTTCTTTCTCAGTTTAAATACGCTCTCTTTTGCATTTTAATAGCCCAAACCCCAGAGTTCTGGTGACGTCAGCGGGGGCATTCAGCGCGTGAAAGGTGTCCTCCGTCTGAGCTGGCCGGGACAATGCCCCTGGACTGAATGCGCTGGGCTGTCAGCGGGGAAGAAGGGGCGGCGAAGCCTCGGAGCTGCTGCACCCCGCGAGGTTTGCGGCCAGAATGCCCCTTCTCTCCGGGGGAAGGCGCGCCATCTGCTTTTGTGGCACTTCCTTTTGTTCTTCTTAAATCTTGAACAAACACAACAACCAGGCTGTTTGGCTCCTTCTTTTTAATGCTTTAACCGGTTCTTATGGGTGTCTTGCTTCTTTCTTGTATTCCTACCAAGAAGAAGTAGAGGTGGAGGAGCCAGCTGCTCGGCTGTGCGGCTTTCCCCCTCCCCTTCGTGTTCCTGTTCCCGCAGCCCTCACGCAGGAAAGCGCCTGACTTGGTAACGTGGCCTTGCTCCTGTCCAACAAACCGAGCCGTTCGTGTCCTCTGAAAACCGACAGGTCTTGTGATTGTCGCTGTTTCTTTTGTCAGACTTGCACAGCAGCACAGGAACCTGTGCGCTGAAAAGCTGTGGCTAGATGCTAGATGCACCTACCCCAGCACAGATTTGGGGTTGTTCTTCACAAAGATCTTTGCAAATCTCTTCAAAACCTTTCAGCCGGGCCTGTTCTGACTCGTTCTCTGCCCCTTTGTAAACTCCACCGGTTTTTCCAAGGTGGCCAGAGGAATGTTTTCCTGTAGCTTTGGCCAGATCTGAATCAATGTCTCGAGCATTCCTGCTGCTGGATCTGTCTTCTTCTGGCAGCGTTTAGTAAGGGATCGGCCTAGCCTAGGCTGGGAAGTGTTTGCCTCGCCTTCTTTGCTGTGTTTATTTCGTTTTGTTTGTGCAGATTTGTGTTCTGTTAAGGTGCTGTTGTTGCTACATCAACACGCTTAAAAACTTCGGGGACTGTTTCCGCCCCCCGAAAGGCGGAGCTGCAGCGGGGCTCCCAGAATAAAACCCGCCTGGGAAGCAGGCTGGTGCGCTCGGACCGAACTCGCTGCGGTGCGCAGGTGCTGGTGCAGGCGGGGTCCTCTGAGGAAAGCACGGAGGGTGCTCAGGAGTGTCTGCAGGCCGGGGGCTCGGAGGTGACTGCTTTCCCCAGGGCTGGTGTCCGTGGGCTGGTAGGAGTTCGGCTTGTTTGGAAACAAGACAAGGCAGAACAATAGCCGTGTCTTGCATTGCTGAGTGTTTCCTTGGGCTCATTCCATCCTCAGTCCCATAAATTGCAGCTCCCAGTATTTCAGCGTAATCAATGCAGGGCAGCGTAGCCCAGACAACAAAGTGTACCAGGGAGTAAATGAGATTTATGTCCTCCGCGTTGCTCATGGTCAGACAAAAGCGGAGACAGCTGTAGCCGATTCAGTCCGTGGGTAACTTCGCTGTAATTCACGGGGGTGCCTGGGCTGCCCCTGGACAAATGCGTGCCGTGCAGCTGCGTCCTCAGCGCAGTGTCCCTTGTCGTCAGGGAACGCTTTTCTCCTTCACGCAGGAAGTTCTTGTGCTGTGTCCTCACTGCTGGCTCTAGGAAGGAGAAGGAAAGGAAAGATGGAGACAATGGGTGGTTACAGGGGTGGTTCAATAAAGGAAAGACGTGTCCGAGTCGAGCAGGATGATGAGAGGCGTATTGGGGATGGGGCACCAGCAATCTCCTAGCTGGCAGCAGTAGGGCACTTGCTGACCGTGCTGGTGTGCTCAAGGTGTGACACAGCCGTGGAAGCCGGTACCCGTGTGTCAGCGGGGCTTGGTCGTTGCTGTCCGTGCCCACAAATCGCCTCCTGGTTCGTGGCCAGCCGGTCTGCTCGGGGGCGTGCGAGCCCAGCGTGCACAGCACACGAGTGATTTGTAAAGGCTTCGGCGTGACGTCGGGTGGGAGTCCCGGCTGCCCTGCAGTGAGGTGCTGCTCGTGGCCGTAAGGAAGCCCTGCGGTGCTTGGGCTTTGCCCGGTGCTCTGTTGTGAGAGCGGCCGACTGTCCTCCTCGGGCTCCTCCCGGCACGGCTCCGGCCGTGCGATCGCACCGTTTCCATCCTCCTCCTGCAGTAACCGCCAGCTGCGAGGCGGGTGGCACGGGAGCTTGGTGGGGAGCACGGCCCCTCGCACGCTGGGGGCTGCTTCCTGAAAGAGTTTCCTTATTTTAAGTTCAGATTTGAATTTTGGGTTGAAAACGGAAGAAGGAGGGCAGAGGTGTTCTCCGTTTCTCCCCCACGATCCCGCTTGGCGTGTCCCTTTCCAGGGACACGGCCGGGTGCCGTGGGGGCAGTTGCTGGGACCCCGGCGCCCCACAGGCGTGGGGAGGGCGGGCAGCACCGGCAGTTTGTGTGTGTGTGAGTGGGCCCGCGCTGCCCTCCGGGGACGCTCCGAAAGGGAGAAACCGTCGGCTGTGGGAGTGGGATGGCATTTTCAAGGAAAATGATGGAGTTCATCCTCAGTAACCGTGCTCACCTAAACTCTTCTGGCTGTGTAACAGCAGACCCGTTTCCTAAACACTGCTTATCTCTACGTTCAGGGAGACGTATGTTCTTGCTCCTGCTTTCTTTAAAAAATAATAATTTAAAAACATAATCTGCAAGTCCTGTTCTTTACTGAGCTCCCACATTCATCTCCCAGGCTTGGTGTCAGGGTCTGAGGTCCTTGTGCTCATTTTTACATTTTACAATACATTTATGTGAGCTTTGGCTGTGCTCTGTGAGGTACCAGACTAATCCTCCTTCTGGCTGGTCTCCTTACAAAGCGGGAGAAAACCTGAAAATACGTGCTTTCGCTGCCTAAATTTAGCCCCGAAAGCTTGTCTGGTCTTGGCAGCAGCTCATGGTAAACCACAGCTTGAAAGCGACGGTCAGCCGCACCTTCAGGATCTCCGAGGATGTGGGTGACTACCTGCTGAAGGGGCTCTGGTGGAGCTCATATTTCTCTTCCTGCAGAGAGGAAGGGAAAAGAACCAATTCAGGTTCATTTTTTAGTTTTCTGTGGTATGCAGTGAAATAAACCAGAGCCTACTCTGGATGCCAGGCGGTCTCGGGAGTTACCCCAGGCTGGGTCTGAGGAAGCTGGCTGCGGTGCCATGCTAATAGCGCGAAGAGGGTAATGCTCTGGTGAAAAATCGCAGTGCACGCAGGTTCTGCTCTGTCGCTGCAGGTGTGATTTTTGGCCGGTGCAGCCTCCCCAGCCCTGGGTCCCCTCCGAGCACAAACGGGGGCTGGCCCGGTGCCTCCCGGCCATCTCGCCGCGGCGCAGCCCGCGCGTGCTGCTCGGCGGGGCTGGGGTCCGGCCGCAGCCCGGGCGGTTCCCGGAGCTGCTCTGTGTCACTGCTGGCCGGCGTCTCGGTGGGTTCCTTTGCGCTTTTGTCCGTTTCCATTTGAACGGTTGCATTGCCACTAATGTATGTCCCATATTGCCCAGGGACTGCTCCAAAAAGTAGCTGTATTGTAAGGCACCGTTTAAATGCCTTCTTGCTGTAGTCCCTTTGGGCCAGGCCCCACCTTCAGCAATCCTGGGGTACTCCCGGAGTATCGCTGGTGGTGCCCACAGGCTCGGCCCCTGCCAGCAGCCCCGGGGGTTGCAGTGCCCAGGGTGTGCAGGGAATGACGGCAGGGCATCGATCCCCCTGGGACGGGCAGCTGATGTGATGCACCGAGGTGGCACCTTCCCCTGCAAGAGTAAAGATTCATGGCTTTAAATATATATTGCCGGCTTCATCCGCTGCTGTGGGGGTTGTGTGTTTTGAACCCAAAGCACCGCTGGCATCCCTCCTGCTCTGGAGGAGGGCCTGGCCGTTGGGTGCTCCCTGCTGTCCCCGTCCTTCGCTGTGTCCCTCCCTTCGCCCTTCCCCACCGTGTTCCGGGTGTGCTGCCGGGCGTGCTCCTGGCGGGGCGTTGCGAGCCCTGTCCTGACCTCCCGGTGCAGCGCTTGTGCTTGCGTTGAGCTCTGCTCCGCGTGCCCTGTAGGGACCGGGCGTCTGGGCTTCTCGCTGCCGCCCGCAGAAGGGCGTGCGCGCCCGGGTGTGTATGCACACGTGCACACGCACCGACCCCTCTCCTGCTCGCTGCGTTACCGCCCGGTTTGGAGGTGTGCTTTCTGTGCCAGAAAGCTGTTGCAAAATCCTGAGTCATTTCTGACTGACATGGCAATTATTGTTAAGAAAGAAGGAAAATTACTCTCCAGAAAGAATTCCTGACTACAAGAAGGAGGGTATCATACGGTTGGCTTTTCTGGACAGCTCACAAGTTTGGCCAAGGCTTGTTGGAGACTGTAATCAAAGAAAACTTCCTTATGGCGAAGGTAAACTCGATATTGTACAGACTGAAAACTGGACTTCTGAGAGCTGACGGGCAGCTGGGCCGTGAAGCAGGGGTTTTGCTGGTCTGCCCCGGTTCGTAGGTGGGACTGAGCTCGCTGGGATGAAGCACTGAGGAGTGACTCCCTGCTGGGGGAGGACAGAAAAAGCCTCTCTTGAGGGACTTCTGAAAGCTGCAGGATGCTGCCTGTGTCTCTCAGAACAGCTCTGATCCCTGAATGCCTCTGGTGGGGAGTTTGGAGTCAGGTTTGTGGAGTTGGCTCCTCTTCGCATCAGGCCCTCCTGCCTCGTATTCCAATGGAAATGTCTGCAGTTACCTTGACAGAGCATGGATGTTTCTTCAGTTATTGGAAGAAAGGGTATAAAATGACTAAATTCCGCTTTATGTTTTTCCTCTCTTCTCTAATAATGCTGAACATCTTGCCAAGTTCTTTAGAAAACAGTGTAGTCATCAGCGCATTGGATTCATTAGGAGTTGGCATTTAGACGCTCAGTATGTGAGAGCTGCTGATGCCCCGTGGAAAAATTTGCAGTACGTTCACTTGAGGACCAGTTTTGCTTACAGATTTATCTGGGTGTTTGTTTGTCTATGCTTGAATTCATTTTGAAATTTGAAATTCTGTTTCTGTTTTTAAATCAAACGTAATTGCAACACACCATTACATTTGTTGTCAGACAGTCCTGATCCGTGGAAAGTTTTGGTCTTGAGGCTAGGCTGGAGTTAAGAATAAAATACTTTTTTTTTTCCCAGTTGCTGTCCAAGGGAAGCAGGCTTTCCAAGCAGGGTGAAGTGGCGTGCATTTGGGCATGCTGCATAATGGGAGAAAACCGGGTGCTTTGCTTCGCTCAAAACTTGTCCTGCGTTTCTGCTGCACGGTGCCGTTGCAGCACGAGCAAGTCTGTTTCCAGCTGACAGTCGGCGCGCGAGGAAGGCGTGATGTCAGTGACTGCTGCGGCTCTGCAAAGCCCCTGCCGAACGCCACCTCCCCGCCGGCCGAGCAAGCGCTGCCGCGTGCGTGGTTCGCAAGCAGAGCAGGCCGTGAGCAGCAGCCTGCGAGATCCTCGGCCGTGGTCCTTCTCCGTGGGAGAGGTTTGACTCGTTTAAGTGCTTGACCGGCTTAATTACTTCAAGCCTCCATTGTCGCCACCTCAGCTTTGATCTGTGTTCCCCGGGAGCTGTCTGGAAGCTGCCCCGCTCTGCCTTTGTTCCGTACATGAAACGGGTGGTGCTGTGGGGAGCATCTCCCCGGCTGCGGAAGGGCTGAATGCCACCCGCCTGCTTCAGCAGGCCTGCAGCAAAGCGCCGCTCTTGTTGGGGGTAGGGAGCCCTGCCCGGGGGGGGGGAGGCTGCTGGGAGTAGGCCTGCTGTACGTGAGGATTTCTTTCGCCCCGCTACCTGGAGCGGGGGAGAGGCGTGCTGGAGCACCTCTGGAGGCTCAGACAAGTCCGCTCGGCGTTTAAAGGCCCATCAGAGCAGTGCGACCGTGGGGGTGCTGTGACGGTCCCAGCACATCGTTTTGAGCAAAACCGTGTTTTTGTAGGACTGTTCCTACATCCCAAGTGATGGTGTTCCGATACGAGAACTGGGCATGTTCTGCTGTCAGTTGTCTTCTATTAGTACTTTAATTCATAAAATCATAACTGTATTTAGCTCCTGACAGGGGCGTTATGGAAGGGAAAGTGTAGAGCTCCAACTCTCATTTCAGCTCTGCCTTGTCAGAGACATCTGGCATGACGAGGACTTGCCCAGCCCTGACCCCATCCCCCCTTTTAAAAAAATTATTTTACAAAGCTTTCTTCAAGCCAGCAGTTTTCTTGTGCTCTGGTAAGAGTGCTTTGGTTTGAGGCCGCCAGTGGCTGCAGACCAAATGTGATGCTTTTTGGCACGTACAAAGCAGGAAAAGGATGATTGTTTTTCCTCCAGGATCCTCTCTCACTGGCAGCCTTTGCAGCAAGCTCAGTCAAACCTCTCCTTCCTGAAGTAATGCCATGAAACGGGGCTGGCATTTGGCTTTCTAACACTAACGTTGCAGAACACAGACACTGCAACGCATCTGCTGTGTGCGGGGGAGCGTTCGTTAGGAGGCTGACTAACGAAGTGCATCTCTGAAGCAGGAAGGACACAGTTGTACTGGGGCACTGGTGGTAGTTGCAAGAAGGTGTTACGGGCAAGGCGGTCTTAAATGTGCTTCTGAGCAGGAGGCCAGAAGTACAGCCCTGCGGTTCACTACCGTTCCCTTGTCACTTGAGCTTGGATATAAAAAAATAAAGTTTCTCTTTGTTCATCATTTGTTGTAGTGCTTATTTCCTTTCTGGCCTATAAAGAAGGCTAGTAGACGTGCTAGCGCAAAATGCTCTGAAATTCTTTGAAGGAAGAAACAATGATGAGAAAGAGATATTTTTAGTAAGATAAGGCGAACGTGAAGCTTCTTTTAACCAGAAAGAAACGAACGCAGTTTCCTGGAAGCTGGATCTGCCAAAGCAGCGTGATGCCGCTTTGTCTGTAGGAACAGTGACAATCACAGGTGGCTTTTACAAAATAAATCACTTTTTGCCCCAGATCTGTTCCCACCAACTTTTCTTTGGCGTAGAGCACTCCTGTCTGGCTTCCTGTGTGCCTGCAGATGGCCTCGGCTCGCATGCTGTTAGGCGCAGAGCCCGTGGCCTGCAGGGGAGTGGGAAGCGAGGTGGCTGCAGGCAACTGCTCTGGAGCTTCCTCGGCTCTGGGTGTTTCTCCAGATCGCCGTGCTGACCGCAGCTCTGGTCTCTCAGGGTGCCTGGTCTAGTTCCTGCAGGCTGGAGGGGAGGGGATAGGAAGAGGAGGCTGCGTGGCTGGCAGGGCTTTCTCTGCACGTGGCGTTCCCTGTTACGGTGCCGCTGCCTGGGAGCTGGAAGGTCGCACGGGCAGACCTTCGGCTTGCGTCGCTTCGCAGAAAGCTGCTGCGTGCTGCCCCAGTGCAGAGGCGTCGGCGTCTCGGTCAGGGAAGGCACGGACGTCTGCCTGCGCCCTGCTGACCAGCGGTTGCTCGTGGGTGTGCGGAACCTGTTTGTACAGGGATGGAGGAGCAAACATCTCATGAAAATGGTAGCAGCGCCTGCCCCTGCCGTGCGCTCAGGAGGCGCCGGGCCCGCAGGGGTTATGCCAGGTCGCCGTTTCGGGAGTGCAGTGCGACAGACAGAACGACACCCGTGGAAGGTGCCGGAAAGCCATTTTATGCCGACTTTTACCCATGCTCCACTTGGACCTCTCAAAGGTGATGCAGGCAGCGGGAGTTCGTGTAGCCGCTGGTACGACCGTCTGACTGCTGTGGTAGCTGTTAACAGAAAAAGCCTAACGATGGACAGTGAAACTCTGAACAGCAGGCCCTGCTATGCACGCGTGTACGCTGATGTCTGCGTGCATCCGTCAGCAGGGCTGCTGCTCCAGGAAGTGTGGCTGGTGGAAAAGAGCTGAGCTGGTTTATTTACCGGCTGGTTTGTCTGCGGAGGCGTTAGCTGTGCAGGCGAGTCTCATTAGAAACAAACCCGGTAGGTAACTGTGGAGAGCAGGGCGGAAAACGAGCCGTGAGCAGCAGCTGGAGAACCGCAGCCGCGTTGCTTCTGCGGGGAAGCCGTGTCCCAGGGCACGGCGGTGGCGCGGAGGCTTGCGGCACCACGCGGGAGGCACGCTCCTCGTGGCTGCGGCCTCGTCTGGGGACACGCTGCCCCCGGCCTCCCTGCGCCCCGCGGGGCCTGGAGGGCAGAGAGTTTCTTCTGAGGAGGAAACTACTCGATTTAAGATCTAATTTCACACGTTTTCACTTCCTTTTTCAGCAGTAACAAGCGAGGAGGTTACCTCAGAGCCCAGCACAAGGTGCCCCAAGAGCCCCCCGTGGGCAAGAAGGCACAAACCGGCTGCGTGATGTGATGGAGCCGCCCTCCGTCGGAGGTGCGCCTGCCAGCAGCCTGTCTCCTGCCGCACCTGCCTAAACTGGGGATTAAAGAAATGCATGAAAAAAGTTGAACGAAAGACAGCCAATGCTATAGGAGCTGGTTTTGGACTTGAGCAGTGTTTTTCTTCCCTATTTTGAAATTATTTTTTAAAATCTGAAACTTCTAGCTTTAGATTAAAGGCTTGTCTCTTTGTGTTGCTAAGAGCCAAATATCTTGGCTGCTTCTAGACAGGATTGCTAAGAGCAGCACGTGTGAGGAGGGAGGCATGTTTACTTGCCTGGAGCCATTTGCTCTGCTCCTTCCCTGAGTCTCTCAAGCGCCTTCAGCACCAGGGCTGCTCCCGGCCGGCTCTGGGGCGCTGCAGGAGGAGGTGCAGCTGGCAGGGGTTTGGTGCAGGTGCTCCCGTCTGTGTAGCTCCAGTGGCCCCACTGGCATTTTAATTCTGAACCAGGCCTAGTGATGTGTTGGATCGTGCATGCAAGGGCTCTGCCGGGGGGAACGGTGCATATGGTTGACAAACAGGATGGCAAAGCGCTAGAAAGTATGTAAGAGGCGATTCTGTGTGGAAGAGGGTTGGGTGTTTAGTGAAAGAAAAACATGCGCAATCTGGAGGAGAAAATGAAAGAAGCTTGGAGTCAAGTAGCCCTTGCAGTGTGTTCCATATTTGTAGAAGAACTGGATTCTCCTTTGAGTCCAACTTGCCATATTATATTTGCAATAAACTATTGGGTCTAATCCCAGTGGTGAGGAAAATAATGGTTTTTGTTGCCAAGCATATTTTCTCACTTGTCTCGAATCAGTGGGGTGAAACATATGTTACGGGAATGACTCTCCTAGACTGTCCATTTTGAAGATCAGCTGAAGACATTGTTCTCCTGGACAGAGAGTTCAGCATCTTCTCAAGCACTAAATTTCCTTCAAAATCACCTATGTTCTTTGTGTTTATTGTTCAGGGCGGTAAATGCCGCAGCTCTCGGAGATCTCTGAGCCTTAGAGGCGATTCTCTTTTTACAGTGTTTAAAAATAATATTGTAGGTATCTCTTTTTCTAATGCATTTCTGAGCTTTTTTGCAAGCGACCTGGCTGTCTCAGCTCTGGGCTGCGGAGGACGGTGTGGTGCAGGCCAGAAGAGGCCCGGTGCTGCCGCTGCTCTGCTCCTGCCCAGGGACGGGGCCAGCAGCCAGGCCCAGGCCTGCTCCTGAAAACCCATCGGCGCTGAGTGCCGTCAGCTTGGTCCTGCCGCCGGAGGAGGAGGAGGTGCCTGGCAGCCTTCATCGCACCCCGTTGCTAGAGAAACCCCGCTTTTGTCCTCTGGCATCTGAGCAGCTGCCTGATGCCGAGCCTGGTGCTGGCGGGGCCCTGCCGCGGGGGCCTGCTGACAATGGGACCTCCTGGGGAAGGAGCGTGCTCGGCCTCCCTGCTGGCGAGGCTGACTCTGCTGGGAGGCCCCGCGGGGCGAGACAGAATCACAGAATTGTAGGGCTTGGAAGGGACCTCAAGGGATCGTCGGGTCCAACCCCCAAAGGACGGGCAGGTCGCTTCGGCTGCAGCATCGCTGCATGGCGGGGACCGGGCCGCTGGCCTCAGGCTTCCCTCCCGGCTTGTGCTGAACTGTTGTGGCCTCTCAGTTTCAGTTCAGGCAATCGACCCTCATGAGGTTTAACTTTCAGGCTTCTTCCACTGTAATTTTTTTACCTGCTTTTCCCTGTGTATGATTGGTTTTGCTTAATAAGTCTGTCCAAAACTTGTGATATGTTGCTCATTTGTGGACTTTGTAACAGGTCTGTTTTATTTCAGATAAATTCTGAATTACTACCTTAGTCAAATTCCTCATTAGAAACTTTGCGTAGATAAACTTTGTGAGAAATGCCTTCTTATCGCATTTCTGGGCCAGTGAGCGGTCTCTAGAACAGACAGAACTATTCAGGTATGATAACTCCTGCAGAACATAAAGCGTTTCTGGAAGGTGAGGTGACCTGCCAGCACATGCTGGTAGCAGTTCACATCTGGGGGGATTATTGCTTTTTTTTTTTTCAATTCACTTTTCTGCAGATGAAAGTTGCTCAGCCGCTGTGGAGGAGGGAGCTGTGTTTCTCTGCTTGGTGAGTCCATCACCAAGGTTGCCTTGGTTGGAATTTCCCTCGTTCTGCCCTTTGCAAATGCTCTAAGCCTTACTCAGGGGTGTTTCCTTCTGTGTTTCTTATTACCTCATCTCCCCGTGAGACCATTTTTTTTAACCCTGGATTCCTAAAGAAGCCAAGCACAGGCTGTTTCTCTGCATTCATGTGCAACGCCCACCAGTAGCCTTGGTGGCCAAAACCAGGGTTCTTGTATCTGTCTTATGTATGGGATATTCATGAGAAGATATGGCTGGGGAGGAACAAAATGTCTCAACTTCCTCCACAAACCAGCACCAGGAATATCTCCCCCATGAGCTCACTCCTTACTAGACAACAGAGAGCTCATATGGGTCAGAACAATCTCGAGTGCCCCTGCCAGGGACAGCTCCAGGGGGCACCGTCTGGAGGGGCTGGTCCTGCTCCAGTGCCCGTGCTGCTCCCTTTGGGCAGCAGGCTCTGTCGGGATCTGGCTGAATTTGTCGCACTGGGGTAAATGCATAGATCGTTGTAAAGGTGCGTTGTCAGGTTGCGAGCTTCGTGTTGAAGGTACAGCAACAGAAAGCGCTGCTATTCGTGTTATCTGGTTGTTTGCCCTAAGGTGAGATGAGGAAAAGTGCAATTACCAACAGTAATTCTGCTGTTTAGCTTACAGTTGTTTCACTCAAACTTATTTCATTTTTTTTGTCCAAGATTTTATAGTTTATGAAGAAACTAATTTTTAGAGTAGATGTCCATGGAAAAGTAGGGTGCTGATCAGCTTACAACCATAGCATCATTTAGGTCGGAAAAGACCCATAACATCATCAAGTCCACCCTGGATTTTGTGGATGTGTGTTTGTTTCCATTGTGGTTGATGTCAATTAAGGAGCCTGGCCTTTATCAGCATTTGAGGTAAGAAGCATTGGAGCCAGGGGTTACTGGAAGAGGGAGAGACTTGCAGAATAACTTCTGGAGAACGTGGTTGTCTCATTTACTGCATTTGCTAGGATGAAATCCTAGCTGCATTGAAGTTTGTGGGAGTTTTGCCACAGTTTCAGCCATGGCCAGGATTTCAACATCATGTTTATGAATTTCTGAAACTCAGAGTTCTCTTGCCCAGGAGAATATATGAAATATATGAGAACACAGTAAGTGAATAATAACAGATACCACTGGTAAAAGTTGCATTAGACTAGCAGCACTCGTCTGGGGGTTTCATTGTTAGATTAAAAAAAAATAAAAAGGAAAATAACCTTCAGTAAACTGAGGGTGGAACCGGTGGAAGTAGCAACACGTTAATAATGAACTGGAACTGAGCGTACTGTGTTCATCTTGACCTCTCCACACAAGCATGTTACTTCTAATTTGAATGCTCAAATTGGCCACAGTTAGTCACAAAGAATTTTGTTCTTTGTAAAGCACTGCATCATCTGTGTTGTCAGAGGTATGTTATTTGAATGCGTGTAATCATACTCTGGCTCTGTAAATCCTGCCAATATTGTCCTCACTGGGGAAGGGATGAGATGAGCAGTCTAGGATAGGAAAAAATGAGATTTAACCTGATCTACTGGCCAGCATGTCAGCATCAACCCAAGCAGCACTGTTCTGAAGCCTTGAAAAAGCTAGAGAAAGTGCCTTTTTTCATTGGCACGCCCGTGAATACCAGTTTCCAGCCCAAATGCAGAGCTCCCTCAAGATGGGAGGGTTGGGCTTACTGTGACGTAGTCGCGCTGGCTCCAGGATTTCTGAAGGCCCGTGTCAGAAGTCAAACACCAGTACCTCAGATTCAGTTTGTTGCATTGCTGGTGCGAGCTGCCCTCACCGAGGGCCGCCGCAGTAAGAGTGGGGCTCAGCCATCGTCGTGCTGCTGGCCCCGTGCGCCGTGGGGACAGGGAGCAGCCACAGCCACCGGGGCCGGGCAGAGCATCGCTGTCTGCAGCTGGCGTGGAGAGAGCCACCGTGCCTGGGGCCGCTGGTAGCCAGAGAGAGCGCTCTTGAGACGGGCTGTGTCAGGAAAACAATGACAAAAACACTTTTCCCCAGAGATCTTTCTCCCACTTTGTGCAACGGACCTTGCTGTTGACATTGGTTGAGCTCTGCCTCTGCGCGCTGGCATTGCGGAGGCTGATGTCTGGCAGAAGATGTCTGAGCAGCTGTAAGTCCTCGTGTGGCAGCGTGGGAGCAGCGCCTAATGTTACAAAGGCCATATCAGAAAGGATTGCTTCCTCTGTGTAGCTCTTTGCAGTTGTCTGTATTAGCACAGTGTTCTGTTGCAAGCCATGCACAAGATTTCAGCCGGGTTCAGTTTTGTAACTGGGTTGTAATAATCGCAATGTCAAAATACAGCTCCCCCGAGCCCCCGGCCTCCTTCCATCCGCGTGTAGGCCTGCCGAGGACGTGCTGCCCAGACATCCAACCCAGCCACTGGCCACGAGCAGCTTCACATCCCCACCGCGGTGTCATCGGCTGCCATCCTCAGAACAGCGACATCGCCTCCCACGCCTCCTGCTGCCTGACCTAGGACACTAAGATTTTTTGATTTCTAACCTGACTTTCTTCATGGCCAGTCTGTTCATCTCATGCTAGTACTCTGATTTAAATCACCGCTTTCTTGGGGCTGTTTCTACTCCCCTTGCTATATTTGTACCCTACAACTGTATACCCACTCAGCTGTCAGTTTTCTGAAAGGTTTTGAATAACTCCAAGTTTTTGGGTTGTAGATTTTTTTTGGGTTGCAATTTTTACTGTTGCCATTCATTTATAAACCCACCGAAGCTTAGATGTCCGAGGTTTTTCTTGTAATAAGATTTTCTGGTAATCTTGGATTGACCGTGCGATCTGTCATCCGGGCTCTGCAAGGGCCATAGTCCCCTGCCTGGGGAGATTCAAAAGTCTTGGAGGCTGAGGTTTTGCCAGGCTAAAACTGGGCGTGAAGACACCAGTGCTCCATGCTGCCTGGTGGGGTGTCCTGTCCTGCCCCGTCCCGTCCCTTCCCGCTGGCTGCCCCTTGCGCCCGCAGCAGCCTGTCCTCGGGGAGGGCTGCGGGGCTGCCCTGCGTGCCCTCTGAAAACCCCGTCCCTGCTGGCATCTCCCGTGGCCGCGTGCGTGGCCTAGCAGTAACGAGCAGTCAGCGGGTGCGGAGTGGGGTAAGTAATTTGAAAATAGTTACCAAAGCCAAATCACCAGGACTTCTGAGTACAGATGTTCCGTGTCTCGGCTGGATTAGCAGTCCTGCCGTTCGTCTTAAGCATTGTTGCTGTGCCTTCGTTTGCCAAGGAATTTTGTTTTCTCCGATATCCCTGCCATTATATTTCAGAAGAGCTGAGGAAATAATTTGTCTTGCTTTTTCTGCCTCTGATTCTGCGTTTTAAATAGCAGGACTGCTCACACTGCAAACTACTTTCTTATGAGCAGAACCAAACAAACTGGGGAGAAGAAGCAGCAAACGTGGAAAGCCGGTTGTTCAGCAGAGTTCAGGGGAACTCGGGGGGCTTTCTAGCACATTGTTGGTAGAACAGCTCATTTTGGCCTTCTTATTTGGCACTGTTTGTGATTTCATATATTATGTATCAAATTGTGGGATTATTTCAGACAAACTAGTGTGGAAATGTGACCAGCCACACAACTTTCTTAATGCTTTGCTTTCTGCTTTTTGGCAAACGCTTTTAGCTCTTCCTAAAGCAAAAGTTCCTGTAAATTTCATGTTCAAAAACACAAATTGTGAGGCAGCTATATTCCTGGTGGAGACTTGTGGTGTTTGTGTTTACGTCCTAATGGTGCTGGATAAAAGCCAGAGTTGGAGAGTTTTTGTAGTGAGGTTTGGTCGTCATGGCAAGGAGCCTTTTTTCATTCTAGCAGTGAAAGCCATAAGCGTGGGGTGTAAAATTAAATAAATAAATGTGTTTTTTTGGAACCAAGACAGGGTCCAAGCCAAGCTTAGGCTGTGTCTTTGAGAAACGTTTAGCAATGCTTAGAAGGCCAGCCCGGGTACTGGCAGGAGGGGTGCTGTCGCGGCGAGCTGCGGGGTGGAGGGGACGGTCCCTGAGTGGCGGTGGGCACCCGACGGGCTTCCAGCAGCTCGGCTCCTGCTTTGTGGCCTTCGCTGTGCCTCCAGAGAACGTGAGCTGTCCTGTTCCCAGTTGCCTGTGCTTTGGGCTTGTCTCGCTCAGATCTCTTCTAAGAAACATTTCTTCCATGAGACAAGTCAGCCGAGTGCCTGAAGAGGGCTGCCTGCTGCCCAGTGACAGGAACGCAGTTAGCCGCCTCTTCCCGGGGGCGTCCCCATCTCCCTAGCCCTGTCCCCCAGAGTTCAAGGCTTCGGGGTCAGGCACCGAAGAGACATTTGTCTGATGCTGAAAATACAGTTGGCCCTCGGTTGAAAATTGCAATTAAAGGGCTATTAATCCCCCCGTGGCAGACGGGACTGATGCAGCTTGCGGTATTGGTCAGAAAACGCTTGCGAGCAGCGCTGGGGGAGCCGGGGCGGTTTGAGGCCTGCACGCTCAGCTGGCGCCCGTCACGGCGCACCCGGGGCGCTGGGTTTTGCCTTTGCTGAGGATTTCGTCCTCCTGCCCGGCTCCTGGCCCCGAGGGAGGCCGCAGGGCATCGGGCGCCATCGGCGAGGCTGGGCCCCAGCTCCACCTCGAGGCAGGAGGAAACGGGTGTCCTCCGAGTGCGCTGTGTTCCCTAGGCAGCAGGCATGAAGGGTGGAAAAAGGCTTTTCTGCCGGCCTGGATTTTTCATTATTATCTGAAAAGGCTACTTAAAAGCAAGTGCATTTTAATTGAAACGAGGGTGCCTCACACATGCAGCAGAAAAGTAACTATGGAAGCCGGGGAGCAACAATGAAGGCTCTGTCAGGTGCTGTGCTCGTGAGCGACTGACTCACGGAGACCTCTGGAGCTCTGAAGAATGTCGTTTTCTGTGTTTTTGCTGCTGTCTTCTGCATTAACGATGCCAGTAACCCTTAATTTTGTTTTCTACTGCAAACCTTTTCCGTTTAAAATGCACCACAAGTCCTAAGGGTCAGTGGCCGTCTCCACCTGTCTGTGTGACAGCTCAGAGCTGAGTGGCTGCGGGGTCACAGTTGATGGGCTCTCTGGGTCTGGAGGGGCCGCTCTCTGCCACTGTGTCCTGAGATGGCGCTGGCCTGGGTGAACTTGTGCAGGGGAGCTTGAAAATGTCACAGCAGTGCCTTACAGGAGTGGGGAAACAGCGAAAACTCTGCTGAAGACAGTCGAAATGTGCCTCTCTGATGCCCGGATGACCAAGAGCACCCTCGCTGCAGCCTCGCTGAGGTGCTGCTTGTCGCTGGCATCTGAACTGCCGTGAATGACTGCTGCCAGAGACGAGGAGACATTGTCGTGTCAGACACAAAGATCAAATGGGCAGCAGAAGCTCAGATCTGGGAAAAAAATAGGGAGAGGCAGGGAACTGAAAAGATTGGAGAAGCGTTATTGATATTCTTTGTATTTCTGTGCATTGCCGTAATTGTTAAGAGCTGTTCTAGAAACCACCTCAGGCTGTAATCCTCTATGACGAGAGAGCTAGAGACCAAATTTGTGTTTAAAAAAAAAAAAATCTATATCAAACTTGCTCAGCAAAGCAGAGAGCTGTAAAGCAAGTCCTGTGTTGGCACCAGCAGGGGTGGGAATGTAAAATCCATATGGGATGTAATGAAATTTTCACTGACCTTGTGTGGGAAGGAAACTCTTGTCAGCAGGGAAATGTGAAGGTTTTAAAAACGTTTTGTTACGAAACTGGTACCTTAGTATCCTGGAGGAATGTAGCAGAGATTTTTAGGAGGCTTAATCCACAGGCAGTTACCCTTTGCCTCCCGAGCTCCGGTGAATGCCACCGCTCGCTGCCCAGGGCTTGGCTGCGGACGGGTGCGCGAGGAGCAGCGATGTGTAACCAGGCGTGCTTAGCCAGGGAAGCCATTTCCGAGGAGCTCTGCGGATGACAGCACCAGCTTGCCATCTCGCATCCTGTCCCTGCTCGGCTGGAAAGCTGGGGGCTGTAGGAAGCCACGGCTGCGTAGGTGGCCGTGAGGTGTCACAGCTCAGAGCAGGCTTTCTGATGACAGCAAAGCTGCAGTGCTGTGTACGTGAGACCTTTCTGTAAAGCCTGGGCTGGTTTTCAGCAGCAATTGCAGTCCCAGCTACCAAGGACAGGACCAGCCTCCAGGTGTGACGACTGACTTCTGTGTTGCGGAGCCCAGCTTCCCCAGGCGTCGCGGTCCATCTCTGTAGCAAAACCAGGGTTAATATTGCCCCGCGGCGTTAAAGCGCCCTTGCCCCCCACGTAGCAGAAGCAGCAGTGACGCGCTCCGGGTGCCCCTGTGCTGCTCCTGCAGAGGAGCCCTGCAGCACCACAAGTCGCGCGTGGGCCAGGCCGCGGGGCAAATCCCAAAGAGGTCGGCGTGTCCTCAGCACTGGCTCTGTGTGGGAGCCCAAGGGGATCCCACGGCAGGTGACTGATTAAATTTGGAGTTACCTTTCTGTTTTCAGCACACTCATTATTTCCAAGGAGCTTTTGCTTTTAGGTGACCTTCATGCAGCCTGCAGCCTCCGGTCCCGTTCGTGCCATTGCTAAATGAACCAGTAATGAGGTTGCTGCAGGTGTCCTTGTTCCTGCAGCTCTCTGAGCTCACCTGCCAGGCTCTGAGTGGCTCGGTGTTTGGTATGTGAAGGGATGCTGAAAAAGAACGCATTCTTACCACAGCAGTTTTAACCTCCTCCACATGGGATCCTTGCAAATCTAAAGAGCTTGGAATTGTCCATAAATTGTTTATGATTTCAGTCAGTGCTCTGCACGGTTATTACGTAAAACTTTGTCAATTCAGCATCCAGCATGGAACAAGGATTGCTGATGTGCCACTGCAGCCACCAGCTCCGCAGGGCAGGGGGTGAGGAGGAGTGCCTTTATAGCACCGGCTTTCTGCAGTTTGTTGTCAGCTCCTCTGGAGGTGTTCAGGTGAAAACCAACAGTGTGTTGGTTTGTAAGTGAAGAATTCAGAATTTCGGGTAGTAATAGATAAATTGAAGCATCGTTGTCTAGTTTCAAAAAGGTAGTTGAACAGCTCTGAGGGTCTGTGTACTTATGCAGCTGTTTATTTTGACAAAGAACAAGTTTTTAATATGAGACTGGTGAATGAAATTCTTCAGCTCTCACTTGGAAAAAAAATCTGTTGACTTTATTAAGCCTTGAATTAAGTCTGAGGCACGTGAGGGAGCCTGCTCTAGCAATGCCTGTGAGATTTCTTCTAAGACAAGACAGACAATCCTCCCGTGAGTGTTTGTTGCTTATGCTGTATTTTCTTTTCCTCTTGTGTGCATTCAGAAATCCGCACTCAGCTGGTGGAGCAGTTCAAATGCCTGGAGCAGCAGTCGGAGTCGCGCCTGCAGCTGCTGCAGGACCTGCAGGAGTTCTTCCGCAGGAAGGCTGAGATAGAGCTGGAGTACTCCAGGAGCCTGGAGAAGCTGGCTGAGCGGTTCTCCTCCAAGATACGCAGCTCCAGAGAGCACCAGTTCAAGTAAGGAGGCGCTTGCAGGAGCAGGGGGGTGCAAAAGGATGGGCCAGGAACTGGTTCAAGCGCTAGGTTTGATAGCTTTTCCAAGACTTTTGCTGCAGCAATACTGACCTGTGCTGCTTGAGTTGGACTTGCTAGGTACTTCTTTGAGCAGTAGAATAAAAAATATGAATTAGGGGCTTGGAAGGAGTCAGGGCCCTTGTATTTTTTTTTTAAAGGCTTGAATTCGGTCACTGATTTGATTGTGTGAATAATGGTAGGGCCATTTCATAAACCCTGGTTTCTGCGCGCAGTCCAATCTTTCAGTGTCAGGACACTTCACACTGCACATAGATCTGCTTACAGGCTCAGACTTGGAAGCAGCTTCTGGAAATCTAATTTATTACAGTTTTTTTTGAAAATGAAATATGTATGCTTTCCATGTAAATATTTTAAAACAAAGCTTTGAAATAGGACATTTGAGTTGGATCTGGAATAGCGTGAAACTCAAACTGATGATGAAAATTATAAAATCCACGAATGTGTGAACGTGTGCAAGTTTTCAAAAGCAGCCTCTCTTCAGTGTAACCACACTTTAAAACTTGGCTAAAACGAGAGATCCAAAAAAAGGAAACTCGAGGCAGGATCTGAGCCTGGAGGTGAGCGGGTTTTGCAGTGAGGATCTGGAGTCTGTGCTGCTGGTGGCTGGGGCTCCCAGGCTCCCGGCCACGCCGCGGTCCTCTCGGAGGAGCTGCTCCCTGCTCTCCTGCTCCCCCACGGGTGTGCCCCCCGGGGCCTGTCGGGCACGGCAGGCTGGGGTTGCAGGACGAGGCTCCGTGAACACACGTGCAGTTTAGCAGCCGCCAAGCTCTTTGTCGGAGCAGCTGGCCGCCTTCCTCGCGAGGACCAGCCCTCCCTGGCTCTTCTGCGGGCACGGGGCTCCTGCTGGCAGTGTGAGCGGTGCCCCCGTGCCCTGGCCGGTGGGGTCTGGGTGCCAGCACCACACAGCAGCGCCTGCAGCACGGAGGCTGGTGCTCCCTGTGGCTGGTTCCCCTGCAGCGCTTTGAAATTCCCCGCCTTTGTCTCCTCACCGACAGCTGCATCCGTAAAGTATTCTTTCAACAGGGAGTGTGTCCTTTGCTGAAGATGAAACTGGTGTAATTCAACCCATTGGCCAACAACTACAGCCACTTTCCTAGAAAACAGATTTTTGCCTGTTGGATGCACTTAGCTTGCTAGCCCCTGGCACTTTGCGATCTCTCTAACCTCCTGTGATTATTTTTTCCCATTTCAGCCACAACAGCAGCAATTTCTGCTGTTACATTACTGAATCCTATTTATTCCATATTACTAAATCCCATTTAATCTGTTTACTCGGTCTCTCTAGTGAGCAAGGATTTACTGTTGTCTTATGCATAAGTATGCTCAAAACGAATTGCCGTTCAGGTTCTGTCTGTCCTTTTTGCAGCTGACTGCTGCTTGCCAGCTGTGTGCTGCTGTCTGGTACGTCAGGGATAATCCTGGGGAAGGAGCTGTTGGTTTTGGGCTCACAAAGTTGTTCTGCTTCGAAAGATGGGCACCTGCGAAGGCCACCTGTGTGTGTGCCTCCTGTCAGGTGAGAGCTGTATCAGGGCACTTCTGAGAGAGCTGGGGGCGTTGCTTATTTTAGGTAAGATGCTAGAAAGGTGCTCTGTACCGTGCAGCATCTGCAGGTGACAGCGATTCTCCACTTCTGTAAAACACGCAGGCCCCAGGGCCCAGTGCTTTGCAGTGGTATTGGTGGCGTTAATAGGGTCAGCTGGATTTGGGCACGCTTCTGCCCAGTCCTCGGATGCCTCGCTCCGTTTCAAGAGAGGGACACCAACATTTTCTTTCCAAACCTCTTCGTACCTACCTGTTAGTAGGTTCGTCTGCACTGTGGTCATCGCAGAGGAAGGCACTGCCCTGCCGCGGCACGCGCCCGCTTGTCTCGGAGCAGAGCCCGAGCACAGCACACCCCGTAGGAACACGTTGGTGTGACCGAGGGAAGCAGTGTAGGTGAAGTGTTGGCAATGACTCGTTTCAGCTGCCTTGTTTGGTGGGTCTCAGCGTGTCCCTGTCGCACAGGGGTGTTCTGCTTTGGTTGTATCATTTTTGGAAATTTTGATTTGCTTTAATACTAAATAAAATGCGTGGGAAAGCAGCGCAGGCTTGTTTTAGTGTTGTTGAAATGGAATGTGTCAAGATTAGTTGTTCTCCTTATGTGTGAAATACTCACGAAATTTCCCTCAGAGGAGAGTTTTTCTGACCACCTCTGGCTTCCAGGCAGGTCGGGGGCTCGGGTGCCCCTCGGATGCTCTCTCCCGGCAGAGCCAGGCGTGGACGTGCTCGCTCTCATGGCGCTCTGGCTCCGGGGCGCTTCTGGGTTTCCCAACCCGACGTGCTGCAGTTCATGGAAGCCTTTGTTGTCTGCAGCGTGGGCTGGATTAACGCGTCGGTAAATATTCAGCATACATGAATATTTTCATGTTGTGCACAGACACTTCATGTTAGCATTGGATATAAAACATTTTCTCCAGCACTGTTGAGCGGACTAAATGCGATGTAACAGATTGCGTGGCAAATGGGCTCTGTTCTGAACGGAAAGTGACAGCTGTATTAATAGCACGAAGCGGAAAGAAGCAGCAAAACTCCCCTCGCTGGCAAAGCGCTGAAGGGATTACTCTCTCCCCCTGACTTCACTGGTTTATCTTAGGGAAGAGGAAGGTTTCCCATCTCATCCAGACCAACGGATGGTGAGGAAAGGCGCGCTTCTGAATTACCAACTGGCTCTGCCAGGCTTTGGTTGCCTTCCAAGAGCCCTCCCTCTCCTAGTGGCCACTAAATGGCTTGCTGCTCTGCCCCGGCTGCTGCGAGCGGGCCCCTGCCAGAGGCACGCCCGGGGCCAGGCTCCGCAGCGGGTGCTGCTCGGGGCCGCGGAGCTGCGCGGCCGCACGCGTGTTCTCCCTGGGCACCGAGCTCCGGGGCTGTCGGCCGTGCAGGGCAGCTCCACGGGCTGACACAGAGAGCGCGTCCCAGGCCATTTCTGCTGGACCCGTACCAAAACTGGGAGCGGTTCCAGGCACACCCGCCTCAGCGGCCGAGTTACAAGGTGGGTGCATTGCTGCAGGTCGGAGTTCACCTAGTCAGATGCAGCAGTGATCGAGACGTGAGGGTAAGCAGGTATTGCCCTTCAGCAAGGGCCAGCGAGAGTCACGGCGCTGGGGCAGGGGTGGGTTGGCTGGAGCCAGTTACGGGGTTCAGCTGATAGGCTGCAAGTCGTTATGCCAGGGTAATTAATTCACCTCCGGCTGGTGCCATATCAGTATTGTGGCTGGGACAAGTCCAGCGTTCAAAATAAAACTTGTCAAAGTATTACAGATAAACGGGTGGCTGTAGTCTTACTTGTCTGAGATTCCAAAGGTTGGGGAGATTGTGGAACTGCTCTAAGACTTTGCTTTCTCCCAAACAGTTAGGGCAAGATCTAGCCAGCTGGTTTAGTGACAATGATCGCATTGTCTTGTGTGTTTAACTTCAAGGCTGTTTACTTCTGGGATAACGCACAGCTTGCTGTATGCGTTCAGTTAGTCAGGATGCAACGTACTGCCTGATGTATTACCAGACCTTTCCCCTTCCGCTCGCAGTGTAAGCCTGCAGTTCAAGTTGCCTCATTCACGAGTTGTTGTTACTAACCAAGTGAAGCGTGAAGCTCAGGAAGGGTTCACACATCGCTGTTGTGCCTCCCCGGCACACAGATGCTGCTGGCTGCGTGCACGTACCGGGAGAGGGAGGAGACCCGAACGCAGGATCCGTGTGGTTGGGTGCCCCGGCGCTGGCCGCCCCTCTGCCCTGCGCGGCTGCCGGTGGCAGGGTGCTGGGGTGGCTGCCTGGGGCGCTGCCTGCAAGGGGCGGCGTCGGCTCCAGCCCCGCGCTCTGGTCCAGGACCGGCGGCGTTCTCGCAGCAGGGTGCCACGTCCTGGCTCCCAGCCCGGCAGGAGTGGGTGACCGGTGCGTGTGTGATTTGGGGCTGACTCGCACGTTTTTCAGGTCCCCAGACCTGTTGCCCAAAGCACCCGCACCGTGTTGCTGTAACGTTGCCGGTCAGCCTTTTGCAGCCCGCGCCTTTTTAAAGCACGGTTCTGGAGCTGCGGAACAGAAAGCTCAGCAGGTGAGCGGGATCCCCTTTGCTGAGGTAGGGCAGATTGCATACAAAGATGCACATATTCCTTCCGTTGAGCGGGGTGAAGTGCAGGGCTGTGCCCAGGGTGAGCATCAGAGCATCCATCTCCTCTGCACAAAAGCCTCTGTCCTGCCCTGGAAGCCGAGGGAGGCTCGTAGGTAAGGATGAAGCCGTGGGAGGGGGAAGCCTAGGGCAGCAGGTGTGCGTTCCTTGGCTTGATCGAAACCCTTGCGTGTTGTACTGAGAGTGGGGCAGTGCCTGCACGCCTCCCTGGGGCCCTGTGTCCCGCCTGAGCTGGGGAGGCTGCTCGGGAGCTTTGGTCCTGCAGTACTGCGAGGTGGGTGCTGGCAGAGAGCTGGTGCCTGCGAGGCGAGGCCCTGAGTTGGGCTTTGTGGGTGGGAGCCGCGCCGTGCAGCCTGCGCCGCAGGGAGCCGAGGGGCTGGCAGCCAGGGCGCAGGGGCTCGGGTGGAGACGCAGGGCTGCGCCTTGCAGCCAGTGTCGCCTCCGCTTTGCCGCGTGGTTTCTTTCTCTGCAGTGACGAACATGAGACTTGTGGTGCTGTTTTTTAATGAAAACTGCTTCTCTGCAACGTTTGTGTCTGGGAGATGGAGCTTGCAGAAAAACAGGATGGCCTGGGACTCGCAGTAGGACTGGTGGCTGGCAGCACGGTGTGGGATATCACGCAGCAGTGTGGTGGTGGTGGGGATGGGTCATTTCTGATCTGAGCAAATCTGAATAAACACAATGAGACGAGAGTCACCACTTTTTTCCGCCCGGTACATATTTACATTGTGGCTGTTACAATAAACCCCTGCACGCCGCTGAAGACCTCACACGGATACCACAAAAATACCTAGTAGTGAGCTCAGAGATCCAAACTATCGGCGTCTGATGCAGAAGAGCTGGAGGAGCGGGCAGGCATTGTGTCTGCTGCAGGGTCAAGTGCTTGGCCGTCTGCTGCAGTGGTTTCTGTGTGGGGAGACGAGAGGAGCTCACGCTTTTCTCTGGGGGCATGGTGAATTCTAGCAGCTCTGTGCTGTTGAAGAAGGCAATGTTAATATGCTGACAGCGTTCATTTGAAAATCATGTGCCTTCTTGACTTGTCTGCTTGACATTTTTGCTTCTTTTCAAATTTCCCTAGGAAAGATCAGCACCTGCTTTCCCCTGTGAACTGCTGGTACCTGGTTCTGACACAGACCCGTCGAGAGAGCAGAGATCATGCCACCCTGAACGACATCTTCATGAACAATGTCATCGTCCGGCTGTCGCAGATCAGTGAGGATGTCATCAGGCTCTTTAAAAAGGTAACCCCAGCTGTGTTGGAGAGCCCTGCACAGGGAGGATATGTCCTTATGTTTTAGGTGTTTTTTTTAAACAAAGAAGTCTTTTGTGAACTTCTACACAAGTTGGAGACTTTTTTTTGAAGATGGAAAATGAATTTACTTACTGGGCATTTGAATTTTTGAGACTGCGTTTTCCCATATTTTTGGCATGGGAGTGTTTAACGTTATAAAACGCTTGGAGAAGTCCTAGAGAAAAGCCAGACTTGAGATCAGTTGGAGAATAGCTGTTTTTGATCGTGGTCCAGCAAGGCAGTGGGGATTAGTCAACAGAGAGGGAGTCAAAGTTGCACCCAAAGCTGCAGCCAGCAGTGTTGGTGTCCGGGCACAGCCTGTCCCCTCTGCCCAGCAATGGTATAAATGGGTATAAGAAAGCCAGCGTTGTTAAAAAACAGAGAAGGGTAATGAGACTTTTTAAGAAGTGTACATCACCTCTGGTTTTCTCACTGATATAGGAATTTGAACTCTGTAACGTGAAAATGTAAAACCATAGTAAGGCAGGCCAAGTAAAATTCTCAGAGGCAACTTGCTGAAGAGATGGAGCAGGGCGAGCCCTGCGGGGTGTCTGACTCTGCACAGGAGAGGAGCTCTGAAGTCACTGGTTATCTTGAAATTTTAGCCCAGCTGGACACTAAATTTAATGTGATATTTTTGTGGCTAGTTTCCTCTAGTTTATGTATCTGACCTAGCAATTAAACTGCAAGGGCAGGTTTGGACTTCTTCTTCTGATACGGGATGTCGTCCCTTTTCCCGTCCTGGTTAGTTCTAAGCTGGTCTCAATCTCCCTCCCATTTGCATTTTACTCTGAACCCAGTTTTGAGATGTGTATTAAGACTATCCTTCCACTTCATAAGACTGTGATAGTACATATTGTTTTAAACTGTAGGACAAATCCAGTCCTCGCTTATACAAGGGCATAAAATGAAGTATTTTGACTGTGGTAAGTCAAGCTTCTCCCATGTCACGATGAAGGTATTTCATCCAGTCAGCAGGAGTATTTCTTTGTTTTTCCTCAGTCCTCTCCCTTCTTCCTCTTTTCTGATTTTAAATTTTAAGACGCAACACTTACATTGTGTGGAAGTTGTTGCTCCTTTTTCATCCCTCCCCCATCCTCTGCTAAGTGAGGTAAAGTAGCACCGACTTCATCTGCAGCCTGCAAAAGCCAGCCCCTGCTTTTAATCAAAGGGAGGCTTTGCAATTGGGTTGCGGGGATCAGTGATTTCACTTGCATTTGTCCCTTGAGGCTTAAATTGTAGCAGGACTCACATGTCCCCAGGAATAATGATCAGCTAAATCATTGAAAAGGCTTATTTTGTGTCATCGCTTGCCCTTAATGTGGGTAGGAAGGTTGACATTTTTGGCGATATGAAGGTTATTTTTTTAACCTATTGCATACTGCGCCCAAAGTGGAATCGGGCAGCACTTTGCAGCAGTGCTTGGTGAGAAACGTGTGGGAATAAGAGCATCTTGATAAAAGGCTGTTTCAGGCGTGCAGTCCAGCCCTGCAGCTGGTGTTAGATTGCTCAGAGCAGGCGTCTTTCAGTATTTTATCCAGTCTGGCTTTGAGTATAATGACTAAAGCTCATCAAGCGCTCCTCCTGGGGAGGCTGTGCCGCACGGGGCTGATAGGCAAATAAAGCACCACCAGAAGGGTTAAAGGCATCCGCGTCGTGGTTCAGCTGTTTGGTTTTGTTGCAGATTGCTTTGTGATGGTAAATTAGGGTAACGTTTTTTTCCAGAGATGTCACTCTTAATTCCTCCTATCTAGAATTTATTAATGGGTTGTGACATGCTGCGGGTGCGTGGAGGAACTGGAAGGTTTTGTGCGTTGTGCTTCCATTATGTAAATGTAAACAATCGCAGCAAAGCAGCAGCTACGGAATATCTGGGGTTTGAGGATGGGCATAATTGAGAAGCAATCGATCATCGCAGTGGTAATTTGCCAACAAAGGTGCTGAGTGCTGAGATGCTTCTCCCGTGATTTCCCCCGATCTGCTCGGTGCTGGTGTGGGCCCTTCATTAGTAAATTGGGCCTTTGTGTTTTGTTCAGCTCCACTCAAGCGTTGTGCCCTCCCAGTGACCTGCAGCGTACGGTCCCTTCCCTGCCCCTCATCCTGGCGTTCACCATTCATCGGCTGGACGCGCGTTTTGTGGTGAGCGGCCAGAAAGCCTTCTGGAACGACCCAAATCCAGGAGAGGAAGAAGTGTGAGCTCGTGGGGTTAGGTTTCCAGCGTGGGAGCTGGGGCTGGCTCAGTCAAGTGCCTACAGGCCTGACCCCGCTTCAGCTGCGCTCCGTGTGATGGTTGTGCCGGCCGCCGCTGGCCTTGCAGAAGGTGTAAGGTGATTATCGAACGCCAGAGGAGAAGGTGATGGCTTACGGTGCTCGGATCACTGGGGAATCCGTTCTTGCAGGCTGTGGCTGTGTCTGGCCAGCCGTGCAGGTCGAGTGGCTGCAGGTGCACCTCCGAGTTGCAGCGACAGTGGCTTTGCCCTGAAGGGAAGCTGCGAGCTCCTCTCAGCGTTGGAGAGAACACAGCTTCCCTTCCGAGCCGAAGGCTGCGGGTTTCTTCTGCGGAGGTTCAGCTCAGGCTGGTGACCTTGGCATCAGGGAGTTTGCCTGCTGCGTCCCTTCCATATTTTCCACTTCCTTCTTGGCTTAGTAAGTGACAACTTTGTTAGCTTTGAAAGTAAGGAGGAAGCCTTGTAGGGGAAAATGCAACCCCTCCTCTCATTGTTTGTTTCTTTTTAATATCACAGAGCATTGTGAAATAGAGGGAAAAAAAAAAAAGACTACAGCCCCTGGGGAATCAAGTTAGACTGCAAGTTGTAGAAGTCCGCGGAGGACTCAGCAAGGGCTGGTTTTTCAGGACGGCGACGAGGTTTAGGGTTTTGATGAGGTTTGGTGGGGTGGAACATGAGTGTTTTTCTGCAGCCAGAATTTGAAACTGCTCCTCCCTCAGCATTTTTACACAGAGTCAAAGAGAAATTATAAAACCAGATGTCATGTTGGTAAATCAGTGTACATCACTGAAATCAATGGACCCACTTTGTCCATGGGCACTGCAGGCAATATATACCCAGTGTTGTGGCTTTAAAGCATTTATGTTTTTAAGTTGTTAGTAGGGTGATCCTGATATGTGGAAATAGCTTTTATTATTATTATTATTTTAATGTTATTATTATTTAAATATATATATATTTAAGTTGAAAATAAAAAAAGAAACTGCTGGCCCTAAGTCACACAAACACACACAAACAAAACAAAACAAACAAAAAGAAAACCATCAAAGCTAAGTAAAGCTTAACGAAAATAGAAAAATAGGTGGGGATTGAATTCCTAGAATTGGCAGATACGGTTAAGTATAGAAGCAACAACTTTTAAAAAAGAAGTGTGCACTAGTACAAAATACGTGCAAAAGTGCCCTCATTTCACATGCACACGTACGGTATGTGCATAAATGTGTTTGTGTGTCTGTGTGTCTTTGTGTATGACAAAGAAGCACTGGGAAAAAGGAAGAAAGCCATGAAAAGTCGCTGATAAAACACGAAGGCACCACTTGATTCAGACAGCACCTGCGCTGTAAATTGCGAGGGGCAGAGGACGTGTTGGGTCGGTACCTGTCAGGATGCATTTGCACTGCTTTCTTCCTCATCCCTGCTGTTGGGGAGGTGGGAGTGCCGTCCCCCAGGTCCAGCCCCTGCCCTTCTGCTCTGTGCCCGGTGGCATCAAGTGACGGAGCACGGCTCTGTTGTGACACCTGCATCGGTCCTGAGTGAGGCACGCTCGGCTGGGTGGTGGCAGACGGCAGCGACGTGTTTGCTTTGCAAGGACGGAGGCCTGCAAGTCCAGCGCCGTGGGTAGTACGTGGCGGGTCCGGCTGGCATCGGCTGCGTCGGGGCACAGAGGGCATCCCCTGGGGACGGGAGCTGCACGGGGGTTACTTCGGTCTGCGAGCGTGCTGTGTCCCCCCAGCTGCAGGTCTGGGAGCAGAGGCATGGAGAACTCCAAGGAAGAACTCTGCCTGCCTGCAGGGGCTCCGTCGACACTGTTGGCACCATTTTTGTTTAAGCACAGTGATAAATGTCACGTAAGCAATCGTTAGCCCTTTTATTGGCCTTCCTGGTATTTTTGAATCACATCCGAAGAAATCCTAGTTTTAACTGTGGAAACTTGTCTCCTTCTTGTGCACGTGCAGAAAAAATGTACTGAACTGGGGGATTCATCCAGAGGTCGTCTCAGGGCTGGGCTTAGAGATGCCTGTAACTGGTACTGGTAAAGAGAGGAACCATGTGTGAAATGTGAGTTAGGTCCGGATTTGGACTTTAGTTTTGTTACAAAAGAGGCAGTTGTTCCCGTCTAGTGATTTTTTTCTTCTGCCTCTCCTGGTTGTGGAGGATAGGAATTCCTGTCCTTTGTGATCTGGGTGCGGGGTATGGCTTGGCTCATCCTTTGAGCTCATGTCACGCAGCTGAACCCCTGCAAACTGAAGCGTAGCAAATAGCAACTCACTTGGGCAAGTTTCCTTGGAGCTTCCAGTCCGAGTTGCGTTTCTGGTGCAGGAGGAGATTATTAAGGCAAACATTAGCGTAGCAATAGGCAGGCAATAAATGGAGATGGTGAGGCACGTAACCGCGGAGATCCGACTGAATCCCTCGCTGGACTGCATGGTGTCCCCACGAAGCCTTGCAGCACGTCCTCCTGGCGAGCCCTGGGCACGGGACGCGCAGCGGGGCCGGGCAGGCGTTCCCCCATCCTGCCTCCTGCTGCGGCTGCTGCTTCCCGGCACAGGACAGAAAAATGCATGTTGGAGGCAGAGCATTGCTCTGTCCGAAATAACTGTGCCGCGGTATTCCCCAGCGTGAGATTTAATTACGTGCCATGACAGTGAATTTAATTACGTCCCGTACTGCGGTGCCCTGGATGGAGATTTAATGAAGAAGTTGTGTCTGTCTGGAAGGGAGTTCTTTTCTTCTTCTTTAACACAAGTATTCTTTGTTGTCCGTAGTCATGTTGCTTCTTCCTGTCACTGTGTCTGCAGCAGCAGGGATTTTAATAAACCTGCTAAACTGAAGGAATTGCTACCCCGCTAAGCGGCCGTGTTTTTTAGTGGGAATGGCAGGCATAAAGCAAACAGCTAAATTAGAGTTTGGGTTTGGTGAACGGTGCCAGGGAGCTTGAATGTGCTGCAGGACGTTTTGGCTTTGTCTCACAGAAATATACAAATGTAATTTGTCTGTTACAAAAAGGGTGGACAGCAAACTAGGAAGGGAGGTGAGTCTTTCGGCTTCTACCTGCCAGAGTTCGGGAGAGGCTCCAGCGCTACGAGGCTGGATGCTGCTCTCCTGGGTGCTGGGGGGCTTTTGACCATGCCGAAGATCCCTGTGGTCCCCATCAGTGGCTGCCAGAGACCGGTTTACAGTGTCTATAAGCAAACAGGTCCTTAAATGTAGTACGCACCTGTGGACCCTCAATGGCAATGTGACTCATGCGCATGCCAACTGAGCCGTTTTTTGTTACTCTATTTAAGAGTCCAAAATTAGGTTTGAAAATTACAGCTTTGTGGACTTCCCCACAGCCCTCCTGGACTGCCCCACAGGAAACCTGGGGCAGAGGCAAAAGCTGCAGCTGGCTCTGGGCCCTGGCTCTGGCCACAGGCCTGGCCTCCGCCGGCTTGGGGAAGGGCTTGGTTCAGGCCCCGGGGGCTTAAGTTTGTGCAGAGGGGTCAGTGGAAGGGCTAGGTGCGACTGCTCTGATCCCTTACAGCCGTGGGGTCTTCGGGTCCGAGAGCCCCATCTCTACAGACCCTTAACTAAACAAGTCGTATCCTGGAGGTCCCCTTTTGTCTGGGGGCGATGCGCGCTTCCGTTAGCGCTGTTGCTTATTAGCAAGCCACAAGTGAGACTCTCGAGATGAGCCAGTGAACGCTGGCTTTGGTGCGAGGGGAGAGGGGCTGGGCTGTCCTAGCAGATGAGGTTTCCAGATGGCTGGGGGTACTTAGCAACTCCTGCTAATTGGCATCTTCTTGGCACCTCACGCGAGTGTGAATGGGAGCAGCATGCATCAGTCCTGGCTTCTCAAGATCTGACTCTTCCAAGTACTCTGACACTAATTCACAGATAAACTATAATTACTGCATAATTTGCTGAATGCAGAGTGCTTCTAATCTTTGGTTTGCTCACTTCCCTCTTTGCATTGAATTCTAACTTTTAATAATCTAAGGTTAAACTTTTCATGTGTGTAGGTTGGCCAGACCTCTGGGTCATCACCCGTCCAATAAACCAGCCAGCTGGTTTTTCTGACTGTGCACAAAGACGTTTGAGCTTATTTGAGAAAAATCTGAAAGAAACTTTTTTTTTTAACTTTGTTTTGTGTTTTGGTGGGGATCTATACTTAGTTTAAACACATCTTCAAGTTACAATTAATGTTTCCTCGCCAAGCAAATTCCACAGAGGGATTCGAGGTGTAATTACGAGGGAAGGCAGGAAGGCAGTGCATGCACATCTGCAGCAGCATCCAGTCACTGGGTCGCTGAGTAGGAGCTGGCTTGGTCTGCAGCCAGGCTCCAGTGAGCAGCAGCTCCCCCCGCTGTGGTTGCTCCCGTGCAATGCCGTGCCCGTGCTGTAGGAGGTAGGCGACGAGGTCTGCTCCGTCCTGCTGGGAAAAGGTGGCAGTGCGGCTTGACAAAGGTTGATAAAGGGATTTCAACAGAAAAGGGGGTGGAGGGAGGAGGATGCCATGGGCTTTTAATCTCGCAGTGAGCTTTATCCTAAGCTTGCTGAACTTCGGCTGTTGTGAAATTGGAAACTTCATTATATAACCGTGGCACGGTCATTTCATAATAGCGTCCTGCCTGAGAGAGGCTTTGGTTTGCTCAGGTCAGATTAGTGAAAATGAGCTACTGAAGACAAATAGAAGAGGGAGGTTAGGTCGTGGTCGAGGTGAAAGTCAAATGAAATACTCAGGCTAGGAAGCCCTGATAATCTTCATTCGGAAATACCAGAGTTGGTGGGAAATTGCAAGCCTAGCAGCGGGTGTCTTTAATAAACCTATCCAATCAAGATAGATTGACGGGTGGTGCTGGATGGCTGGAGGCTGTGAACAGAGATGATTAGTGTGCCCACGGATATTTATGGTACGATTTAAGTTATACAGGAGGGTTCATCTAGTGCTAACACACAGCCAGCTCTGTGAGGAGAACGCGGCAGCCACTTAACCACGTTCAGTAGTGCAGGTTTTGTTGGCAAATAGGCAAAGTCAAGCTGTAACACACTCTTCTGGCGGTAGAGAAGGCCCTGCTTTTGTGCGTGCTGCCAGTCTTCGTGTGAAACAGGTCACCGAAAGGGAGGAGAGTACACATGCTAGGGCCACACGGGGAGCTGACTGCGGACTGGAAATAAATTTTGCCAATGGAAGGGAAAAAAAAAGATTGCTTTCCAGTTTCACCCCTGTGTGCTTGCAGGATACATAAATTAAATTGTATGTGAGGTTCTGCATCATGGGCTCGGAAGCCCAGGTTGGGTGATGCGTGGACAAACGCAGACCACAAGTGAAAATGCAGCAATTCTGGAATAGCACGAGGGTTTGCCGTACTGCCTCTATTCGTGTTTGTAATTATGCATTTTAGTTTGAAAAGGATTTGTAGAAAATTAAAGGAAATCAAAATGCTGGTTTATTTCTAAACTTCACTGTCACAGGCAGATTGGAAGAAGAGGCCATCTGTATTTTGGTTTTAATGTTTAGAAATGGAAAAAACAGAGCCCAGATGTGGATTGGCAGCCCTATTGATGCTGTCTTTTCAGCTTCTGGAGCAGGAAGGATATTAGACAGGATTTGTGAAGTGTCGTAAATAAGGCCCCTGGGGCATTTCTCATGCTGCGGGGCTGTTTCATTAAAAAAAAAAAAAGTCTGTAATTAAAATGTGCATAGTTTAGTTAACTCCAGTGCAGAGCAAGGAACAGGGAAGTCGTGTGTTTGCCAGGGGAGCCACGAGAGGGCAGGTCTCAGAGGGGCAGAGGGCATTTAAGGCAGGCATTACCAAAACCCAGTTGTGCTGCCAAGGTCCACCCACTGCATTGTAAACTGAAAGAAGGAAAGAAAAACCCTACAGGCATGAAAGCAATGTGAAAAATGCAGCTAGATAGTGGCGGCATAAATATGTTGCTGTGTTTTTGTTCTCTGTGGGATGGGTGTGAACGCATTTGCTGGGGATTACCAGGATTCTCTTGGACGCAGGAGCTGGCTGGGCTTGGAACAAACCCTTCTGGCTTCACAGGGATCGGCTTCGCCCTCGGTTTATGAAAGTCGGGGGAAAACAATTCCCCGCTTCCTGCCCGGCCAGCTTGCCAGCGTTCGCGGGCTGCGTGCCCGCTGCCGGTGCCGCGACGTGCCGCGACGTGCCGAGCCAGTGCTCTGCCAGCGCTCGGAGCCTCCCGCGCGCCTCTGCTCGGCTCGTCAGGAGAAAAGGCTGCCACCGTGCCTCCTCCCAGCCTGAGCCGCACACTTGTGTGGTTCCCGTTCCTCCTCTACGTGACTTCTGTCTGCCTCCGGAGTTTGTTGTGGCGCCCTTCAAGGGAAGTCCTCCTAGGCCTCGTTGTGCTGGGGCCGCGAGCCCGTCGCAGAGCGCCCGACCTGCGCGGGGCCCGGCGAGCGCCGGAGCGGGGCGTGGGCCGGTGGGGTCGGGCTGGCACAGCGGGGTGGTCCTTGGGAACCGTGCCGGGGGAACGGGATCGAGAGAGGTGCATGGGATGGTCGGAAGTCCTCTAGTTTTACTGCCTGCTCCAAAATGTGTTTTCCTTTCCAAAATGCACGTTGTGAGCATAACGGAGTCTCAACCTTTGCTCTTTTTGTCTTCCAGAGCAAGGAAATTGGCTTACAGATGCATGAAGAACTCTTGAAAGTCACCAATGAGCTTTACACGGTAAGTGATGAACTCATCCTACTCACGTCTAACCTGTGCAACGAGGGGAGCCCAGGGAATTGATTTGTTAGAACAAAATGTCTGTTAAGCATTACAGTTACTTTAGGAATCTCTCTCACCCTTGTGCCATCATGCAGTACAACACGCTTACTAGAAACATTTCGCTCTTCGCTGGTTTTGATGGAAGCAGAGAAATTCCCAGCTGTCCTGCAGTGAAGAGCTTCCATGTCTTCATCAGGCAGTGGATCATGCCATCTAACTGTGTCACTTGAGCACAAATAGAGATGTCTTGGGCATGATCCAGGATGATCCCTGGTGTCTGCAGTGTTCTCACCGGCTCTGCCTTCTACACAGTGTTGCCCTTTTCAATTTTCGCTTGCTTGGTGCCTTCTGCCAGGTGCTAATGGCTTTTGAGTTGTGCTCTGAGTTGTCAGTGCTAATTTGTGGCTGAAACTTGACCTGCTTATGAGTCTGGTAGCCTGTGGATGCTGGCTGAACATACCTTCTGCTGATGAATTCACAGAACTTCTAACTAGCATGTGCTCCCCTTCATCTCCCTGCTCTGAGGAGCGTTTTGGTGGCAACGCAGTCTGTGCCTCCAGATGAAATCACATGCCGTTATTCAGGACATCGCTCTTCAAGTAGGTTTTCATAGTAAAAATCTTTCTGTTGCTTCTGTCTCTTGCCCCATAGGATTTTGTTTTATTTTGTTTGTGCTTTAGGTTTAATGAAGCAATATAACATCTGTCTTATATAGGAAAGTTTAGATGATACATACGCGTTCTTCAGTTGTAACTGTTACTGGTACATAAATTACATTGTAGTAGGTTTACTCCTAAACAATGATCTTATTCCATCTTTTTGAAAAATAGGCCTAAACAACAGACCATGAGTGATCGTACTTGAAATTTCTGCCACAAATCTTCCTCTTAATAGTTTTTTTTCTGCACTGGTTGTTGAAGGACTCGGCTTTTGTGAGTCCTGCAGTGGGGGCGGACAGCCAGGTTGGATTAAAAAGCCTGCAGGAAGGTTGGGATTGCATTGTTGGTGGCTGAATGTCACAAGGTGTGTTAGCGCTAGTGACTAATCCAGATTAATTGCAGCAGCAGCATGGCAGGTGCAAAACAAAGTATAACGGGGTTGGGCTGACCTTGGTGCCTGTGGACCGGTGTCCTCGTAACCCACATGTGGGACAGGAGCATCGCTGGAAGCACACAGTTCAGTCAGTCTGAGCTGGGGGCTCAACTGCAGGAAAAGGAAACTGCAAGGAAAAGCTGAAAGTATAATTTTGGTCCTCTTGGGTCTGTGGCAAAACTCACCTTCAGAGGAACTGAATTTTCACTCCATTTACTGCTTTGCTCCCGCATGCGGAGCAGAATGTGTTTGAATGGTCAAACAGACTGGAATGGGTGGACGAGCTTTGTGTTTCTTTTGAGCTGACCTTGCTGCTGAGATAACAAAGCAGTTATGTCACAGAATCACAGAGTGGCTGAGGTTGGAAGGGACCTCTGAAGATCATCTGGTCCAAGCCCCCTGCCAAGCAGGGTCACCTAGAGCACGTTGTGCAGGGTGGCGTCCGGGCGGGTTTTGAACATCTCCAGAGAAGGAGGCTCCACAGCCTCTGTGGGCCACCTGTCCCAGTGCTCTGTCACCCTCCCAGTAAGGAAGTGCCCTCTCATATTCTGGGTGCAGTACTCCGGGTGGGGCCTCATGAGGGCAGAGTAGAGGGGGACAGTCACCTGCTGAACGGCAGCACAGCCCTCTGGTGTATGTCATCCCGCTGGAAAGAGCGTGGGGAGAGACAAGCTGATTTCAGAAATCACGGTGAAATATGAAGGAAAGGAGGCCTTATCAGGCAACCAAGATCATCTTAAATCTCTTCAGTACAGACCAGCTCTCCTCCAGTCCATGTTTTTTTGTCCTTGAGATACCCGGTGGAAGAGGCCTAATTGCATGCTTGGCTTGCAGGTTGGTCCACTGTGGTAGTGCTGTTTTGGGACATCTTTGGGGCTGGACTGATGCTGGCATGTTCATCACAACATGTTGTGTACTCAGGAGCTGCACGTTCAATAACTGAGACTCCTGAAAAAATCAGGTGCAGAATAAGGACAACTGGCTCAGAGATGCAAAGCTTATTCTTGTAAATTGTCATTCATCTGTAGGCCGCACAAGGAAACCATTTATCTCGCCTATGGCTGAGCCATGTATCCGTAGTACATTTGTGCCCTGGTTAGGCCGCTTTCTCGGGCTTTGAGAGGAGAACTTTGTGCAGCGTGTGGAAACAATATAATTTTTTACAGGCTTCTGAGGCATTCACTGTCTCAAACTTAAGCCAAAATAACTAAATTCATTTTAGTTCAGCCTCGTTGCTGTTTTGATGCAAGTCACCCTGCAGACTCTCTCTGTGGCAAGACATAAACCCCCCAAAGCACCCTGATTTTAATTAAATAGGAAGCAGATGACTTTCATTCTGAAGTAGGAGTACCTGTGAGCAGTTTTGTACAGGAATAAGCTCTGAATTAAAGCCAGTTTCATTAATTTGATTCTTGTTTATAGACTCCTGCAGATAGGTTGTCAGGTTAGAGTCTGCAGAGGTCTGCTGTTCTTGTATGCCTCTGCTCAGGGGCCGCTTTCCCTATTGTAAGCGATTGCGTTTGAAGAATTCAGGCCAAAATTAGGGTAAGAAGAAAAAAATGGCCCCACAGCAACGTTCTAGTAGTGTTTCGTGTAAGCTCTGTGTAACGATGTGCAGTTTGATGTATGGAAGTAACGACGTGCCATTTGATGTGTGGGACTCAGCCGTAATGCAGACAGGCTCTAGCTGAAGGCGGCACACTCAGGTTCGTGTCCGTACTGTGATACGAACTGGGGTGATTCTTTGTCAGAAGGTATTACGGAAGGGGATTAATAGGTGTGAAATGAATTGTATTAATTAGAATAATATCTGCAGATTCCTTACCCAGGTTAAAAATAAGCCGGCAGTCTTTGTGTGCCAGCATGAACTGGCTGGTGGAGGTGTTCCCTTCCCGCAGCGAGCGCTGTGACGTGGCAGGCCGTGCCTCCCTGCTGGGCAGATATTTTCTGCAAGGGTCGTGCTGCAGAAGTCACTGACTGGCTCACACAGCAGAAATACAGTGGTACATCGTGCTCTGTTACACCACAGAAACCCACTGAAAAGGCCGTGATTTTCTTTCTTAAAAGAGTGGTACTGCTGCGTCGCGGGCAGGGAGGATGGCAGGCGGCGCCTGTCGGTCTGGTGGATGCGCCCCGTTCTTAAACCAGAGAAGAGGGGAGAGGGGTCGTGGGCTGGCTTTCCCGTACGGCTGTGCTCACCTCTGCCGTTTGGGGCCCCTTGACCTCAGGAGGGCCCAGGGCTGCACTTAGCAGGGGTCAGGCAGCCTCTGGTCTGACTGCAGTTGTGGGTCAGGACCTAAGGATGAGCTGTTGGGAAAGATGAAGCGCCTCCAGCTGCAGACAGCAAGCAGTACCATTTATGGCTGGTATTTTGGCAGTGGCCTTTATTCAGAACTTGTTATTAACATTGGAAAACAACTTGTGTTGTTAAATAACTAATGAATATTGGAACATATTTTTCTCCTTCCACTGCAGCTAATTAACTTATTTGCAGAACAGATCCCAGGGACGCAGCTGTGGCAGTTTTTCTTTATGAGACAATAGCACAGGACAGGGGCAGCGTGACTTTGTTCCAGGCGCTGGGAAGGCATCAGGGAATTGCGGATCAAAGGGCTGATTGCTGCAGTGCGGGCAGACCTCATTCAACATTAAGGCAGATATTAAAACAACCAAAATATCCCCTGCATTTCCAAGCACGGGCTGCGCTACATGGCAGCAGACGAGGAGCGCGGTTGGCAGCGAGCTGTTCAAGGTGTCCGTGGCAGCAGTGTGAGCTCTGAGGTGTGAGGGGGGCGGTTTAGCCGACGGCCGTGCTCAGTCCTTCGCACTTTGTTAAAGAGACCTTCAGGGAAGCCGTGAGCGTGGCTCCCATGGTGCTTCTTCAGGGTCAGGCAGGGAGGAGGAGGAAGGGCCTCTGTGGAGTTCCTCTGGCCATCGCAGGGCCGCAGGGGCCTGCTTGGGGCTGCCGGGGCCCTGCGGGGCTCGGGGCCGGCGGCACGGCCTGGCCTCTGCCTCCCGGTGCGGGAGCCGGTCCCGTTGGGGGCAGCCGGGAGAGGGCTGTGACAGCGCGAAGGTCGGGGCTGCGGTGGCCTGGGGTGAGTGCAGGCAGCTGGTGAAGTAATTAGGCTTTTCTTGTTAGGTAACTGGGTCGTAACCTTGAGATTTCACAGAAATTGTGCAAATTGGTCCGTCGCCCAAACGCTGGGCTCTGCTGTTGTGTTGCCTTCTGGCCTCTCTGGGTGCTGGAGAAACCTTTCTCATTACTGCCAGGCTGTGCTGAAGTGCGGGGCTTCTCTACTTCGCTTTCCTCTGAGTTTTTCACCAAAAGGTGGTGGCAGATGATAAGGAGGTCTCAGGGAAGCCCTTCGGTCCTTCTCCTTAGGAAGAACCCAGAAAGTGCCTGTTTGATGTGTGTCCTGTGATGTTCGCTGCCAAATCTGCAGTTTGAAATATGTGGCTCGCATTTGCAGGATTTTGAAACTGACCATCTCAGAAATAAGGCACAAGCCTTTGCTTGCCATCCCTTGCAGTTGCCTAAAATTATAAACCCCAGAGCTGGCGCGTTTGTGCAGTCTTTGGTGTGGCATTTGGAGCTCATTTGTAGCTGACGTCTGTGCTTGGCGGGAGAGGCGATCCCATGTTTCAGCCTCAGCTTGTCCAGGCTGAAAGCACCGCAGTTTGTGCTGACAACCGCAGCTGAGGAGAACTCTGTTTTCTTCATCCAGGGTTGTGTGAAGTTGCTCTGCATTTGTGGGTTGTGCTCCTTTTTAACTCGGGGGTCTCTGACCCTTCAAGGCTGCTCTGGCAGTCGTGGCGTTGCCGTGCGGTGCTGGGCTCGGTGCTGGGCCGCTCTTCTGGAGGCCAGGGAAACATCTGCCTTGCAGTGCTGACGCTCAGCCGACATCTGAGGGGAGCGTTTGCTGAGCGAGGAGGGCATCCTTTTAGTTCAGCTCTGCCTTCGGCCGTCTGCCGGCCGGTGCTGGGTGTGATGTGACCACACCGTGCCTTCTCTGCCCTCCAGCCAATGTGCCCCCTGCCCGCGGGACAGGCACAGTCGCTGTCATTGCGGTGTGACAGCACTTCTCTTGCAAGGGATCAGTGTTGTCCTGTTCCAGTCAGAGAAGGAGAAACGTTGAGGTGGAAAAGCTCATCAGAGGGCATGGTGCAAGGACGCTGCGTGCAGCCATGGGGGCACAGGCAGCGTCCCGGCCCCTCCGACGGCAGCCACAGCGGTTCTTCTTCCTGCAGCGCTTGGTCGCCTTCAGCGTGTTAAAGTCTGGGTCCTGTTGGCATCGTGGTAATCGGTAAAGGCAGAATGAAAGGTACAGTTCTGTAGTAGTTTGAACAATTTGATGTTGTTAAAGCCTTTGTGTAATGGTGCAGAAAGGGGAAGGAATCAGGATGTTTGCCTGTGGGGTTACCATCTGTCCTTAACCCTCATGGCAAGAGAAGTTATTTTGGTTTCAGTCCCATTTGCAGTCATCTTCCTTAAGGTGTTCTAGCAAACCCAGTTGGAGGCTTCAATTAATTTTGCATTGCTAGCTGCTTGTTTGCAGGGGTAAACGTCAGTGCTCTGGAATACCGTCAGTGTCTGGGGGTCTGCTTAACTAGCTTGAGTTTGGCTAAGTCCCTTTGAGAGGCGTTGGACCATTCTTTAAACCTCTCAGAGGGGCGCCATCAGTTGGTAACTGCCTGGTGGTCTTGCTCCCCTCTGATGCCTTCCTCGCTACGGTGACTAACGTGTGGGGTGAAATGTTCATAAACCTTGTTGATCTGAAGTTGTATTTAATCTTGGGCCATTTCAGGGGAATTCTTCTGTGAGATTAAGTCATATGATGCTACGGAGAAAGGGATGGAGTGTCTTCAGTAGATCAAACCCTATTACAGTGTCATTACTGTTTTAGACCTGATGGCAATGACCCACACCCTGCTGTGCAGGCTAGTAGGGCTGGGATAGGACACCTTCATGTGCGTGATCATGTTCTCCGCAGCAGTGACTGTACGTGATAACTGGGAGAGCCCTCATCGCGGCTGTTGCCACAGCTCCCCTGTGCTGAAGGCTCACCAAAAGGCAGGAGGCAGAGCCGTGACGTGCCCCAGCGAGGAAGCAGCAGCACCAGTAACAGCTGAGTTTGTGGAAGGGCAGGGGCACAGGGGGCTGCTGCGGTGGGCTGCCCTGCGCCTCTGCTCTGTCCAGCCATGGCATCCACACCTGGACCAGCCCCAGGCCCATTGCTGTCAGCGCCCAGGCACTTAGCATGAGACCGATCTTCAGCGAGAAGTCAGGCATCTCGAGCCTTGTCAAGGCAATGTGAAATAAGACATCCAGATCCTGAAGGGAGATGATAAAAGGGGACAATGTGACTAAAGGCATAAATGGAGAAGAGCAGATGCATTCCTCTTGCCAGCTCTATTAAAATGATCACAATGTGCCCTCTGGGCTTCTGTATCTGAAAGGAAATTCTGTAGTAGAAGTTGCCTTGCAGGAGTTTTCCTGGCAATAGATCAGTATCGTGTATCCAGTCACTGATGGCAAACTTGAATTTAGGGGAAGAGGCATTGCTGCCATCCACCCTGGCACTGACTGTGCTTACTGGCAGCAGTAAGATGGGAATTAAGTGATGATAAGAGACAAACTCCATTGCTGCTTGAAAACCGCAGCTCTTCCACCTTCAAGATGAGGTCTGTTGTCAGAACGGTAGAACAGGGATTTATTTACTCTATTACGTTGATGGGTTGGCTCAGTAAGTTCAGGTGTAGGAAGAGAGGAGATGGGCCAAAAGTAGCATCAGGGTGATTGTTGCCTCTTCACAGTCTCTTGTCATGGAGACTCTTGTCCCAGCTGCAAAGCGCTGGAGGTGATTTCTCATTTCCCCACAGGAAGGGGAACAGTGCTCTTTGGGTGCAGGCGTGTGCTGGAGTCATGTCCTAGTCTGTTCCTGCAGCAGGGACTGAGCGGGGTGTGGTGGTTCTTACACCAGCACTGTGCTGTTTCAAAATAGTGATGAGGTAGTTTTGTGATAGTTTTCTCCTCACCTTGTTGTTCCTTAATGCCAAAGTGACCTCAAACAGCCCTGGCAGAGCAGAGACTGTGCTCCACGCCGCCCATGGCTGCTGTCCTCACCTCGCGCATTGATGCATCCTCTGGTCATGGAGGAGGTGACTCACAAAGTCTCGTTTCCTCAGGTGATGAAGACCTACCACATGTATCATGCGGAAAGCATCAGTGCTGAGAGCAAGCTGAAGGAGGCAGAGAAGCAGGAGGAAAAGCAGTTCAACAAGTCAGGGGACATCAGTGTGAATCTGCTGCGGCACGAGGACAGGCCTCAGCGGCGGAGCTCCGTCAAGAAGATTGAGAAGATGAAGGAGAAGGTGGGTGAGTGGGACGGGTGGGGGAGCCAGGCGGGGGCTGTCTGCGGGGCTCCCTGTGCAGTGGGGGGAGTTTGGCTCCGGCCCATTTCGTTTACAAGTAACACCACTCCAGCTTCTGCAAATCCTCCCGGATGTTGGAATCTCCAAAACTGTTTAATTCCTGTGTTAATTTCTGAGAATGAGTGATAGCTTCCTCAGCTGGGAAGCGTTCTCATGCGTGTCGACTCAGCACTGGCATTTTGTCCCCCAGCAAGCCTCTGTGAAGGGTTAATCTGTGCTAAACCTTGAGACTAGTGATCTTTCTGAACAAATGCCCCAGATCCAAGCACATCTGCTATTGTACAGAGTCTCGAATTCTGGGCCCTGTTCTAAATTCTGTAGCTTGGGCCTCTGGGCTGGATTCCACTTTGATACAGCTGCATAAATCTGGATTAAGTCCAGATGCATGTCAGCATATCTGGGAGGAAAATTTGGCCCTCTAATTTTGATTGATGCCAAAACCTCCATGAACGTACAGATAAGGAAGAACAGCTGTGCTTCGGATGCACGGGGTATGTCTGAGCAGAATGCACTTCTTGTGCATGGCTGATTGTGTCTGCGATGCTCAGATGTGCTCTCCTCCAGCCTGGCAAGGGTGTCTGTTATCACACCTGATACCAAATTTTATTAATTAACCTGTCACACCCAGGTTCTGGAATGCTGTGGGGCCCTGCAGGAAGAGAAGCTGTGTAAGGAGCATCCTATTTATGCTCTAATGCTCCGTTTTACTTTTTCAGAGACAAGCCAAATATTCTGAAAACAAGCTGAAGTGTACAAAAGCCAGGAATGACTACCTGCTGAACCTGGCAGCCACCAACGCAGCTGTCAGTAAATACTACATCCACGATGTCTCCGACCTCATTGATGTAAGTGCTTCCTCCCTCTGCATGCATCCTACTGTTTTTTTCTCCTGACAAGTGCACAGCTAAGTCTTAGGCATGGTTTGGTTCTCAGATGCACTCTCACTTAAATGCACTTTCACACGTACATGATGGTAATGAAGGGGGATTTGTCGGGGCTTTAAAATATGCTTAATTGAGGCCTGATAACGTGCTGTAAACTTGGAATTTTTTTCCCTGTGTTTTTTTCCCTTGCAGTTACACGCATGCATTTGACTTCCCCCTCAGCTGATATAGGCATATATGGGTAGAACTGGAGCTGCCATTATATGGGAGTCAGCCTTCTCTGAATTTTGTGGTGGCCACATGATCACACAACAAAGTAATTGATTTTTATTTGTGCTACGTAGAACCTTCTGTCATCAGTGTCTGGAAAAAAAAAAAGATGGAGTTTTTTTGTTATAACTGCATGGTATGAACTGGCATACATGCCAACACCTTTGTGAGTGCATAAGCAAGGAGTCCAGATTTGGATCCAACTCTGTGAGTCAGGCACCTGTAATACACAGTTACAAACTAGAAACTGCTTGAATGTTTTCTTCATCTTTCATGTCGTATCACAAGCATGTTGCGGTCTGGTTGTCAGTGTATATTGTATTGGTTCTTGCTTTGGGACCGTGTAGAAACAGTGCTTTCCTTCACATTAAAGTGACAGCTTCATATCTGTGGCTCTCACTGGGTAGGATTTCCTGCAGCTGTAGCTTTTCCAAGTTCAGAGCCTTTGGAGCAGAATTTGCCATGGGGCAAGCCAGGTGATCCTGAGGTTTCCACCTAGCACGTTGATTACTCTGCATTTCAAACAGATGCTCTCATGGAAATTGCATACATTTTCGTTTTTGTTGTTGAAAACAGAAAAAAAAAATCTTTCTGTTACACTATATGCAGTTTTTATCAGTTTGAATAGGTGCTCAGCACTCTTTAGCTTTGGAGGCAGTTAAGACGTGGTGGCACTTAAGCACACGTGGAAGTGCTTTCTTAGCTAGGGGCAGCACTTGCTGAGTTGAATCCAAGTGTTCCTTGCACAGCGTAGCCTCAGGGCAGTGACTCCTGGAAGCAAGTTTTGTAGTGATGACAGGAATTGAACCTGTGTGTTTATCAGTGACTCCTACAAGCTGCCTTTAAATGATTCAAGAGAAGGGTTTTCCATCTCTTCCTTTGATAGGTGTCTTCATGGTGGTATAGATTGCACTACGCAGTTTCTTCCTTCTGAAGTTGCTTCAGTGAGCACATAAATAACTAATCTTTAAGTACCGGGTTAGCCTTCTGGCTTCATCATTACCTAAATGTATAATTTAAAAATGTGCTGCAGTGTTTATTTTTTTTCCTAACCAACTAATGTATATTTATTCTTTCAATCATTAATTAAAATAAGTCTGCTGCAAACCCCCTGAGGAATATCAAGATTTTAAGATACAATAAAACATGTTCTTAGTATGTCCTTATTCTCTTTATTTAAGATGTGTTCAGCCATCTTAAAAAATACACTGAATAACTCAGTCGTGGAAACAGTTGAACAGCGAGGTATGATAACACCTTGATTTATTCATGGGGTTTCTGGTTTTTGTTGTGTATTTTCTCTCCCTCCACACACGTACCCTTCCCTCCTTCATTTTCTTTTTATTTAATTTTATTTTTGTGGAGTTTTCGAAACTTAGATTTCCTGGAGAGTTGATGAATTCCAGTTTAGTTCTGGCTGAATAATATAAATTATTCCTCCCAACTTTATTTCCTTGTGCTGACACTTCCACTGGAGTCAGCATATGGCTTTTCTTCCGTGCTCCAGGAGTCCCTTCAGGGGACTTTAACTAAAGTATCTTCAACTCTGTGCAGCTAAATTCCCCCCAGTTACATATCCTCTTAACCAACAAAAACAAGACATTGTATGTGTGAGTGGTATGTGGGTGTCCTAATTTTAAATCCCCGAAACGAGAGCGGTTTATTTGAACAGACTTCTATAGAAATTCACTATATTTTGCAAGAGCATGTCATGAAGGTTTTCAGCATGGTCCAGAAGAAGGGAATCCCCTTTAATGCATTCCGCTAATACTGAAAGCAATGGAAAGAAGAGACAGCCATCAGAGCCAGCAACATTGCGCTTTCTGTAGGTGTGTAATGCATGTAAAGGAAAGTGGAGGAAAGAGGTGGTTTTAGCTGCGATTTTAAAGTTAGCATTTTAATCTTAGTACATTTAACAATAAGAGGATAGTGCCTCTCACTCTGGAACCCCAGTGTTGCTTGCAAACATCAGGTCTGTGCCATTGGAGTATGCTGGGCGTGGGCCACCCGCCCTTTGGGGATGGTGTTCCCCACGAAGGATCCCCGATGATGTTCCCCACAAGGGATCCCCGACAGTGTTCCCCACAAAGGATCCCTGATGATGTTCCCCACAAAGGGTCCCCGATACTGTTCCCCACGAAGGATCCCCGATGATGTTCCCCACGAAGGATCCCCCTGTTGTTCCGTGGGACGCAGCAGAGGGGCTGAGGGCAGGGAGGTGAACTTGGCCTTCGTGCCCGGAGCCAGCAGAGCGGCTTCGGCAGGGCTGAGCCCCGGTGCTGGGCGCTTCGCCCGAGGGGAGGAGCGAGTCTGGAAAAGGAGAGTGATTGTGAAGGTGCTTCAGGGTAGGAATATTGTTTTGTTTCAGATTGCAATCTGGCTGGCCGTGCTTTAATGGGATCCTAGCAGGGTCGGTGCGGTTATGCTAATTCTCCCAGCTCCTCCAGCCTGCCTCGCCAAGAGGGATGATTAACGATGTAACGGGCTGTTGTTCTGGGACACAGGGGGTGATGGGGGCTCTTGCACACCCTTCACATCAAGCACAAATTGCCACGTGCAGTTTTTTGATTTGTACGCAAATCTGAACCGTCAGAACAGTGGAGCAGCTAATTTAGCAGCATTTTCCCCAAATCCCAGATGGCTTGGTGTCATCTATTAGGCACAGCCTTGACATTTCTTCTGCCCTCAACATCACCGCAGAATAGTGACTTTTATAACAAAGCCTTTCTGCTAATCTCCTGCTCTGGTGAAAAACGAGGTCCCAGCTGCTCTGGGAGAGCAGAGAGTCCTCCCAGGGCTTCGGTTTTAATGAGAAATGTAAAACTCGATCAGAGGAACCGTGAAGTGGCACAGGGCGTGTCTGTCTCCTTCTGTCTCCAGCGGCCTTTTTGTTTCCTCCTTTAGAAAGGAGAAAAAGAATACGGAGACAGCTCAAATGAGACTTGTACTTAAAGTACACTGCTTGCCTCTTCCCTTGGAAGAAGCACGTTTATATCAAAACACCTGGGTTCTTCTCTCATTTCTGCCATTAACTACATGACCGAGTTAATCTCTTTGGTCGTGTATGTAAAGTGGAGATAAAGCTGTTACCCGTCTCTCTGGGGCTCTGTGTGAAATAGCTGTAAAATATTTTGAAGTGTTCACACAAAAGATAACCCTGGATTTAGAAGGTACGCCGTAAGGATCGGTGTGAATACAAGCCGATCCACCACGCTAGTTCAGGCTCTGTTAAATCACTTTGAAACGCAGCTTGCCGCCCTGTAGGTCGGTGTATTTGCCATAGCTGAGACAAACAAGCAAGCAAAGGAAAGGAATTCTTAGGAATTTAGTATTACTGCCAAATTTTTTGGACACTAGGAAAGTTAGCTGATGGCATCGCCATTTTTCTTACGGTCAGGTGCTGCTTAGCCCAGAGAGGAAACAGAAACGGCCGTCAGAATTGCTACGCCAGGAACCTTCAGTTGGGTTCACTTACATCACAGTAAAGCTTTGGGTAGTGCAACAACGTAGAGGCCAGAAAATGGAACAGAAAATACCTGTGTGTTGAAAAGAGAGAGAGTAGAAGGAAACAAAGGGGGCTGTCTGTCTCCAGCTACTGCTGGGGACTGCAGGGTTGGGTAAGGCTGCTGTCCCCGCGTGAGTGACGGGGCGGGTGGCAGGGCGGCTGGGCTGCTGGACACCCGGCTGCCCTCGTGCGCGTGGGCTGGCCTCCTGGGGAGAAGGGGTGCTCAGGGGTGCTGAGGCCAGGTGCCATTTCAGTAGGATCTATGTTTAGGCATCTCTTGCCGCTCTCCTTGTCGTCGTTTCCATCACCGGCTAACTGCTGGGGCACCTCTGTGCCTGCAGACGCAGCGCGGGCAGCAGCTCGGCTGGGCAGTGCTCGCCCCAGGTGGTGGCACGGGGACGGCTCCCCCTGCCTGGGGGCTGCACGCGCCTCCGCTGGCTTTAACAACGGCAACTGGCTTGTACGAGTGGAAGGTCTCTTCTGGGGGGGGCTTGAAGCCATTTTTCCAGCATAAAGAGCCTTTCAATTGCACAGAGGTACAGAAGTGCCGCCTACGCTGACCTTCGAGCAGGCTTTCTGCCAGGTGCTGGGCTGCTGCCAGGTGGGTTTGTCACGCAGGCGCCATGCGAGGCACAGCCGCCGCTGCACCGTCGCGTGGAGCAGCCTCTGTGGCTCAAACCTCTCCGAGGGACGAGTGCCTGTGCTGCAGCTTGATGTACGGTACGCCTGCAGCTGGGAGATCTGGCTTCAGGGCACCTTGAAATAGTCAACAGCGCAGCAATAAAGAGAATAAACAGCCGTCATCAGGAGGAACTGGCGATCTCAAAAGGCTCGGTGCACTTCACTGCTGTGTCCGTGCTACCCGGTTCCCTGCAGAGGAGGCCGTTTGGGAATGCTGCCGGTGCCCCATAGCACCCGAACCAGGTGCTGCGGCGAGTGGCGGTGACACACGCGGGCATCCCAGGGCACGTGCCGGGGGTGCAGGGCTCGCTGGGGTGCCTGATTTCCCGTGGTGCTGTGAGTCAGAGTCGAGAACAAAAATCTCAGCTGTTGCGGTTGCAGAGGTAACCTGTGAGCTTTAGTGCTGTGACAAAGCATGCCTGGCCTTTCGGAGAGCCCCAGGCAGCATCTCTGGAGCACGGATTGCCCAGCCAGGGCAGAGGTTGCCAGTGGAAGCAGGTGATGAAATCGGAAATAACTGGTTTGTTAAGGGCTTTATGCATTGTAAGAGAATAAATGGTTAGGTACGTATGATCTCTGTCAAAACAGGGCTTGTGTGGATGAAGAGGAGGGGAAAGAGGTGTGCTTGCTTGATTTTCTTTCAGGAGTTTGGCATCTTTTGTTCGTATACTAGTACCCTGCTTTAGTGAACTTACATTCTAATTCTATATGCAGGTAATTAATAATAGCTGCCAGAGCTACCCATTTGTTAGGGGAACCATAAATCACGGTACTCTAAGAACAATGTTTTTTTCTAAGCTGTTCTTAGAGCACTTTATTAAACTAGCAGAATCCAGCCAATACAGATCTCCTACGTTTTGTCTGTCCTGGCTTTACTAATATGGCAAATCTGCATTTTTTTGCAGACGTTTGCACCTAGTAACAATTTTTTCCTCATGTGGACACTGGACATTGAAATTGGCTTGCTAAATTAATTAAGCCCTTGTGCTGGTTGTTTTATGGCTTAGAAGTATCGTGCAGGCTGTCAGTTTTACTGCCTGAAGATAGTGAGCAGTCTTGTCCGATGGACCTTGCAGTTTGGTACAAAAAAGCAGCAACATTCCTTTGGAAAAAGAATTCCCTCTCGATGCTTTTTGCTGCTGCTTTTCCCAGTAGCTTGAAAGAATAGCCTCGAGGTTTTAACGTCCTTTAAAAGATTAATTTACCAATGAGTTCATCTTGGAAAAAGAAACAAAACAACACACACACAAAAGCCCTAAGAAAATGTACACAGAAGAGGGGTTGCTATAGAGAGATTAAGGAGCAAAATAAAATGTAGGTTAAAAATCCTTCAGAAAGAAACCCGCTCCAGGGACCATAGAGTTAATTAACGATAGCTAGATTTTGAAAAGGACTACATAACGTTCGGCTCTGTAATATTTGTAGTTAAGGAACCTTTGATTAGCAGTAATCAAATCTCACGCTTCAGGGTGTGAGTTGATTACGGTGTGTCGGGAAGGATCCCGTCCTTCCCCTGCCCCCACCCCTCTACATACTCTGTTCACATTTGGCCAAGGATGAATGGGGTGTTCAGGGGGTTTTATGTCCCCGTGGTTGCCTCAGGCAAAGCACTGAACTCGATGGACCAAGACTGTTCCTTTGGAAGAGATTTACAGTAACTGCTGGTAGTTGCAGGCCCGGGCACGGCTCGCACTGGGGACACGATCACCCAGTTCAGGACGCGTTTTAGAAGGACGTGTCAGTGGGCTGTGGCAGAAAGGCAGCCCGGTGCACAGGCCTCTTACTGCGAAAGCTTAAACGATGGGGTTAGTCTGGGGCCTGTTGCCTTTGTATTCAGAACAGGGTGCTTTCCAGGCCTGCCGCTGCTTTGCCGTAGCGGCCACCGCCCGCGGGCAGCCCGGTGCCGCAGGGCTGTGGCGGGGCCCGGGGGCGCGCTCGGCTCGTGGCTCTGCTCAGCGGCGAGCTGGCCAGCACACGGTGGGGGAAACGTTCACCGGGGGCAGGCAGCCCTCCTGAGGGTTTGCTTCTTCCCATCTCTTCTGAGCAATTATTTGTGCCCGCTGGTGCGTCTCGCTGCTTTCTGCCTTCTGGCGTGGTTTGATTTCCAGTGCTGTCGGAGCCATCGTACAGCGTGCGGAGCCGGTTTGCTATGGCCAAGTGTTTCTGTGCAGACATCTGTCATCGTACCTTGACCAGGACACCTGTGTAACCGAGATTGTTTCAGTGCTGTGTTGCTTTGAGGGAAGTGCGGTGGCTGTAGGCTGCAGAGGTGCAGCTGTTCCCTTCTCTGCGTTGTTAATACCCGACAAGTAACCGTTCTCCACAGAAGCGACTGAGACAGAAGCAGCGTGTGCTCCCTTTGGACGCTCCTCCTGGGGTCTGAAGATGCTTTCAGGTGCAGTTAGGCTCTAGTGTGGTACCCGGCGTTATCATGGCCAAGGGCAAATGTTATCCTGGTAAAACGTGATTACATGCTTTGCAACAGGCAGGTTAAATATCTTTTAACCAGTGAGAAAGAGATGGATGAACTGGTAACTTAGACAGCATTTCATTTTTTCTACCACTTCAGCCTTGCTTATACAAAAACCCTCATGGTTTGCCTGCCAGCAGAGCCATTTAGGGTCCCGCTAGCGTGGGGTTCGAGGCCCGCGTTCAGCGCCCTGCTTCTCACCGGCTTTCCTCCTGACCTTGGGCAAACCTGCCCATTTCCCTGCGCCCCAGAGGCACCGTGCGCGCCAGTGGCCGTGCCTCGCCTCGCCTCGGGGCCGCGCTGGGAGCGGGCACCCTAAGGGCGCGGGGCCGGGCGTTGGGCTGGGGAGCTGCCGGGAGGAGCGCGTGGAGGCAGGCGGCAAACTCGGGCCGAGTGTGCCCAGCTCCCGGGGCTGAGCTCCTCGCCTGGCCCCTGCTGGGCAGCTCTGCTGGGGCCGGGCTGGATTTGGCCGCGTTCACGGCAGTTTGACCGGAGCCAGCTTGCTTAACCTCCTGGGTCTCGCTTTGTTTCTTCGGTTGAACACTGTAATATTTCCAGCCCATGCAGGGGTGTTACGAGACTTAATGAATTAATATATGAAGAGCTTTGAGCTCTTTAGATGAAAGGCACTGCAGAAGGGCTAAGGATTATTATTTGTGCTTCTAATTTATTTTCCATCAAAGGGAATGAGAGGGGTGAGAAGATGCCATTTGTTCTGGAGCTGGGAGCAGGAGTTTGAAGTCTTTTTTTTTTTTTTTTCTTTTTCTTCCCTACCCTTTGTGTGTTTCCCTGAGAATTGTGTGAAAGTCCGTGCTCTGCCTTTCCTTCTCTGGGCACCAGCGTGTGAAGCACCAGGCACGGTGCTAATCGCCAGAGACTTCAAGGGCTGCACCGTGCTAGTGGGGTGGCTGCCCTGCCCGTCCGCAGCGGCTGAGTGCTGGGCATTGCCGACAGCTGCTAGCTTCAGCATGAGTCCTGCATTCAAAGTAAAGGAAAGATTTCACATTGCATTTTTATTTTTTTTCTTCCAAAAGCATCTGACATTACCTTGAGCTCTGTCTCCTCAGACTCTGTGGCATCCAGTGATCTGCCTTTGTAGTAGCTCTCTTTCGGAGGCTCTGGAAACTCCCAGCCCGTGACAGTGGCAGGTATTTTCTCCTGGCTTTGTTTTCCAGGCGAGCAGCAATCATTTTCCAGGGAGCAGAAGAACGACCGGGGCAGGTTTGGAGGGGCGCTGAGAAACCTGTGCAGCCCCGTTTGGGGAGCAGGCCTGCAGTCGCCTGGTCCTGGCATTTCTTCTGCCAGGGCAGGTCCTGGCCCTGGTGCCCTGCTCAGGACAGCTGCCCTGGGGCTGCTCCTCGGGGCACGCCGACGGTGGTAGAGCTGGGCAGGCGCGGTGCTGCATCGTCTCGGCTCCCGTCCGTGCCTGTGCGCTGCCCCAGGGCGGTCGAGCAGGAGTTCGTGCTAAAACTGTCCTGTGGGAGAGACTCACGGTGCTTTGGCTAGGTTTTGCCCCAGGTTCACCCCAATTCCCCAGGAGCTAGCTTTTTGTGTAGCTTGCTGCTTTATGAAGGCAGAGCTGTACTAGTCCTTAACTGTCCATATTTTCAACTTATATAATTAGAAGTTAAACAGAGGCAGGATAACTAGTGGATTATGACCGTTCGATCATTCCTGCAGAAACCCCCATTGCTCCATACGTGGCTTCAGCTGCTTTAAAAGACTGGATGAGGACAGGCAGGCCGTGTTCGTGTATCTGCAAGCAGTTGTCCAGTTTTGCTTTTACTGCTTGTTTTAGCACAGACTAAGCCAAGTACAACTCCGTGACTTGATCTGAGCTGAGGGTTGTCTCTTCAGATGGGCAGGAAGAACGGGATGACTTCTTTGGCTGGAGCTCCTTGTGGCACCAGCTGAGTTTTAGTATTTCACTTCAAGTTTATCAATACTGATGTTCTGATGCGGAGTCACTCTTTGTGCCTTTCTGCATTGGTTAAAAGTAATTCCTGTAGACGCTGCAGAGCTGGAAAAGGTGTCCCTGACACGGCAGCCCAGGACAGGGAGTCCTGTAGCATGAGATACGGCCCGGTGGGGTTTGGGAAGATGGCTTAATACTGCCAGAAGCAAAAGGGAACCTGGTAAACGATCCGGGTTCTAGGAGTGTTCGATTATAGCTCAGACAATGAGGATTTTCCACTTATTCTTTAATTTGTGTGGCAGCACAGCTTCATAGCTTCTCTAACAGAAGTTGTCCCGTGGCAGCTCTCGTGCCCTGGGCTGGCAGCGTTAGCGCGGTCCTGCTTGCCACGGGAGGTGTTTCTCGTGGGGTGCCTGTGTCAGCGGGTTTTCCCCTCTGTTCCTCCTGCGGACGTCTGCGGCCCGCACCCCTCCTGCGCTGGGATGCATCTCTGCAGCCTGCAGCTGTGTGCGCAGCGCCAGGTCGGGAGCTGCCAGTTGGCTGCGCTGATGCGGGAGTGCGGCGCTGGGCTCTGCCGCTGGGCCTTGCTGCGCCGGGAGGCAGAAACAAGCGTCCTGGGGACATCCGATTATGAAACTGCTAGCGATGGATAAAGCCGTAACTGTCCAGCTTTGTCCTCTCCCGGGAGCTTCAGCCCTCTCTCACGTCCCAGAAATAGATGTGCTGCGTTTCTGGATCGCAGCCCTGTTGTTCCGCTGCAGTCTCCTTGCAGCCCCTCTCGCCCGGCTCGGTCTGATGCGTTCTCTCCTCCTACTCCCGGCCCTCCTGTCTGTCTCGCCGTGCCCCTCCTTTCCCTGCAGAGCCGCTGCTGGCATCCACATCCTGGGTGCTTCGCCGGGCCTGCCTGCACCCCCGCTGCGGTGCCGCGGGCAGGGGCTGGGGGTCGCACCCAGCGGCGCGGGGGCTCACTGCCCGCGGCTCCCACACGGCTCCCTTGGGGACTGCAAGGAGAGCTGCTGAGGGGTGGGTTTTGCTCAGCTGTGATTATGCATTCATAGCAGCAAGTCCCCATGCTGTTGCTATACTTAGCATGCCAAACTCAATTATATTGAGAAGAGAGTTTAAAAGCAGGCTTTTGCTGCCAAAATACTGTACATTAGACAATTAGCTCAGAGTTTTATCATTTTCTCCAAGGTGAACATGAGGGTGATCAGTTATGCATGAGAAACTGCTCCATCGTGACAGGAAGGCAACTTGCTAGCCGGGACGGAAGGGCTTGCACGTACTGCAGGGCATTTCTCAGGGCCACCTTGCTTGAGCACCCGTCTGTATTCGATAACCTGGGAAATGGTTTCTTTGCGTAAAAAGTACCTGCAGGGCTGTTGCCAAGGTGAGAAGGGATGCCCTGGGACAGTCTGCGGTGTGGGTCCTCCAGCCCTTTCTTTTCTGGGGACCTCTGCAGGGCGCAGGAGAACCGTGCTTTTGCCTGATTTTTAACCCTCTCCTGCCTGAGCACCACCCGTGTCTTTCCCTGTAAAGCCAAGGACACTAAACGCTAGTGCTGCGGCGAAGGTCCTACGCAGGGTAGTTGCACCATCCGGCTGTTTGTGCCCCTGGTGCCTGTTCTCCTGCAGTCTTCTTTTCCTTGCCTTTTCATGTAGTATCGCAGTATGCAATTAAATATACCCCAGTACAACAGCGCTGATGTTTCCCTGGGCCATACGCTGCTTTCCTGTGTGTTTAATGTGCACGTGACCCTCCAGAACAGTGACGGCAGTACTTGTGTGATACCTGTGCTTGGTGTTTCTCAGTGCTGTGACCTGGGGTTCCATGCCAGCCTCGCTCGGACGTTCAGGACTTACCTGTCTGCAGAGTATAACCTGGAAACCTCCCGCCACGAGGGCCTGGACATCATCGAGAACGCCGTGGACAACCTGGATGCGCGGAGTGACAAGCACACCATCATGGACATGTGCAACCAGGTCTTCTGTCCTCCGCTCAAGTTCGAGTTCCAGCCCCACATGGGGGACGAGGTACTGTGCTTGCTGCCCAGGGCTGTGGGGCTGCCTCGCAGCCTGGCCCGGGCTAGGTCTCTCTACCATCACCATTACATTATTCCTTCCCTTTGTGTTCTGTCTTCACATGCTGCTATTCATGTTTCCTTTCTTAATGAGACATCTAGCTCGTTAGGGCTCCTCCTTTCAGTGTGCCTCTTGCTCCTTGCCTTTCCCAATTAGAATGCCTGTGGCTTGATCCTCAGCTGAACTGCCCAACAGATTTGTAAAGTGGGGCTTTGATTTACCTGCTGTAATTGGAAGACTTCAGAGCACAGCTTTAAAATGCTGGGTAGAAATGCTTTGTGCTGGCACAGGTCCAGGGCACTGCTGCTTAGAAACTGGGCCACGCTTCCCTGGGGGATGTGAGGAGCTGAGAGAATCGTTTAGGTATTAAATGCGTGCGTCTGGTGGATGCGTGACCCACTGAATCCTCTCCTGTCTCTGGCATGGCTCTGTCCCAGGTGTGTCAGGTCAGCGCCCAGCAGCCTGTGCAGACCGAGTTGCTGATGCGGTACCACCAGCTGCAGTCGCGACTGGCCACCCTCAAGATAGAGAACGAAGAGGTAAGGACTTGTCTGGGTCTCGTGAGCGGCCTCACAGGCAGCACTGCTCAGCCCGTGATGCAGGGGGTTTCCTGGTGGGGTCGGGTTTGGGATCCTTCGGTGGCGGCGCTGAGGGCTCCCTTTGCAGCTCATGCATGAGTGAGCCCAGTATGAGCTGCTTGTTGGCCAGTTGTTTTGTCTGAAGATGAGGTGTTTTCCAGTCTGCTTCAAGAACACGCTGTCTTCTATGTCTGATAGGTACGAAAAACTCTGGATGCCACAATGCAGACTTTGCAGGACATGCTGACAGTGGAAGATTTCGATGTTTCAGATGCCTTCCAGCATAGCCGCTCCACTGAGTCGGTCAAATCAGCTGCTTCAGAAACCTACATGAGTAAAATAAACATCGCCAAGAGGAGAGCCAACCAACAGGAAACTGAGATGTTCTATTTTACAGTGAGTCTCATCTCATGTGATACAGGACACAAAGCATTAATTGCTAGGGCTGAGTCCCGTTTTAAATGCTCATTAGTGAAGAGCAAGAACCAATTCAGTCTCTTCAAGTATTTGTCTTCTGTCTGATTTGGGATTGGAATGCAATTCACAGTGGCAGGGCAATGCATAGGGAATGACAATTCAGTGTCTGCCTTGATTTTGAAGGAGCAACTGGAGCAACCAGTTGTGACCAAAAGCTTACAGGAGTCAGCAGGAGTGGCTCAGAACTGGGCAGCAGGCTCCAGCCAGACTCAGAGTGCGTCGCCAGCCGATGGCCTTTCCTGGAGGCCTTCACTCTTTTGAACCATTAGTCAAACCTTGCTTCTCTGGTCTACACAGCTAAAATCTGCCCTTGGCCCTGGGGATGAACTAAACAGTTGTTTGCATCTCACACAAGTGCTGTAGGAAGCTGTGATAGCCTTGTTTTGCTGCTGTGTGTGTGTGCCAGGATAGAGGCAGCTGTGCTGTGTGTGCCCTGCAGCCTTGCCCAGTACTTCACAGCCATGCTGGTCCTAAGGTTCTCTGTTATAATACTTGAAGTATAAATAGTAAGACAGCAGCTCAGCAGAAGTACCCCTCATTTAAATGTGGTTACTAGGCTAACATTAATAGCATCCTGTGATAAATATGTATGCATAGGAAAGCTTCTAATTTCTCTAACAGTGCTATTATTCCAGTTTACGGGGGGGTGGGGGGGAATCATTGACATTTTTGAGTTGTGCTTGTTTTTGATTAATTTTGCAAGAATTTGTGATTTTTCCCATCTTTTTTGACTTTCATTTTCTACGTCTGATTCCCTTACTCCTCGTCCATAAAATTACTTGCTCTGGAGTGTTACTGGGCGTACAGCAGTCTGACAATGGCACGGGAAGCTGTGCTGCACAGTTTGTGTCACCCAGCTCACAGTGTCTGCCTGCCTGGGCTGGGCTGGGCTGGGCTCCCACACTGGGTGTGCTCGCTGCTGCATCGCTTGCGTGCACAAAGGCAAAGCCCCCGTCAGTGCAGGGAAAACCTCTTTGATTTTCCAGCCTGTTCTCAGAAGCCTGACAAAAGAAAGCTTGCTTTGAACTCTTTTCTTTGGAGCTCCTCGCGTTCCCATGCAGGAGGTGCAGCACCAAGGAGACTGGGCTAATAAGATCATCAGGACTGGGGCTTGGGCAGTGAGAAGTGATTAGAGTGGGCTCCATCCTGCGGTGCATCTGACGCCTCGTTTGTTAGAGCCTGACAGCCTCTCGGAGTCCCTGTCAGTAGCCCCAGGCAAAAGTGTACATCAATTACAGATGATTTTTGCTGAGAGACTTAACCCACCTTGTTTGTTTTGTTCTTAATTCCAGAAATTTAAAGAGTATTTGAATGGCAGTAATCTTATCACGAAGCTCCAGGCTAAACACGACTTGCTGAAGCAGACTCTTGGGGAAGGTGAGTTGCGGAGTTAGGTTCAGAGAGAAATGTCCCATCAACTCTGGGAGTTGTGCAAAAGCAGCTGTGGAACGTTTTCACGTGGAAACTTTCTGAATTTCTTCCAGGTCATGGGATTGTCCTGCTATGTAGACATTCAGCAAATGCTTAGCCCAGAAATGCAGAATGCTGTGTTTCAGCATGAGCTGATTCTCCTTAGGAAAAAATCTGGGTTTGCAAAACACTTGTGTGGAATTCTTTGCTTTTTCAGCGAGGAATTGGCTGCAAGCTTGCTTTCTGCAGGTGCCAAGGGAGAACAGGAAGGAGGCATGTGAAGCCAAATGCTTGCTTTTATGTGCCTTAGAAAAAGGAAGAATAAATCAGCTTTCTTGGCCTTGGGAGAAATAAACAGCATGTGAAATGAGTTTAGTTTTTTCAGTGGATTGACAAATACTTTAAAAAATGAACAGATCTTATCACTGGTAATATGCTGCCATTTATATGAAATCCAAGCACTAAAAATACACGAAGGGAATGAGAATATTGACAGCCAGAAGAGCGTCTGCCTGATTATGATTAGATGGGCTGTTATCTCATAGGAAAAGCCAAGGAGCAGAATTACTCCGCTGTATTCAGATGCTATTAGTGGTCCTCCACGAGGCAGTTGGATAATCTCCGCAGCCTCCCCGGGGGCTTTAGCCCTTATCACACTCCCCCTTTCCTGTTTGAATTTGGCCAATCCCCAGCTAGTGTAAATGAGCACTTACTGCAGAGGACCTGTGGTGCATCTGGTTATTTTTTTAAAGATGAGCTTCATATTGCAAATAAACCTTTAATGTCAGTGGGAATAGAAGATGCTTTCCCTCCCTTGTGACTGAGCCTTGGACTTGTAATGTGCCTCTTAGAGGAAAGGGTTCGCATGGCAACCAGCTCGGCATCTCCTGCAACCTGCAGGGCTTTCAGGCTCATTCAGCTTTGCCACAAACAATTAACTCAGGGCTTACAGAACCAGAAGCAGGGGCGTCAATGCTTTTGCATCTGTGTTTTAACAGTGATTTTCTGGTGACTAATGTGCAGACTTGATGGAAACTTATGTTTTTTCATAGGTGAAAGAGCAGAATGCGGAACAACCAGGTGAGAAGTTTCTTCTATTTCATCTGCTTTTGGGAAGGACCTTTAGCTCGTGCTGGCAGGAGGAGGGTGGTTTTCTTTGCTGCTGATACAGCTTGGTGGGGTTAAGAGTCAGCTATCTTCTAGCTGCCCTGTGCTGGCAGGCTGGAGGGTGGGCAAACCCAGGCTCTCCAGATCGCTGACCTGCTTCTCGGCTGTATTGCCTAAAGTGGAGTAATTAGGGTGATGACAAACAGGCCCTTGTTTTTGCTGCAGTGTAATTTCTAGCTGGCTGGCTTGGAAGTGCCTGGAAGTGCTCTGTCAGCACGGTGCGCTGCAGTGTCTTGTCGGCACAGCTGAGGTTGTGTTGTGTTCAGACAGTGCAATACAAGTGTGCCCACCTGCTCCCTGCCATCCCTGTTCACTTAAGGACTTTGATACGTCTCCTGAAAACCTCTCCCAGCTCTGGCTTCTTTACCCAGGAGCAGAGAGTGTTTTTATTCTTAGACTTTCATCCAGCTACAGCAGGAGATATTGCTAGGGGTGAATGTAGCAGGCAGGAGGCTTTGATCTGTGTCCAGTCCATAAAGCATCTCCACAGAGCTCTAGTGGCTTGCTCCGAGTGTGCTGGTTTCCGAACAGTAAGACACAGGCCAGCAAAGCCTGCAAAAATCTCCCCAGAACATTCAGAACCTCTTTTTGTGTCATCTTTTTACAATCCTATTTCAGCGTTTAATTAAATTTGCAATACCAGAAAAAAAAAAAAGAAAAGACATTCCATGTGAGAAATGCTGAAGCAGATGGTGATGACTCGATCTCTGGGCTGCCTTTCCAGGCAGGAAAGAGGCTGCCTGGGCAGAGGGCAGAGGCCAGCGGGTGCCTTGGTCTGCCGCCTTCTGGCTGGGGGTGGGCCGTGCTGCCGCTGCCAGGCTGAGAGCGGCGTCAGAGCCGGAGCCCGCTGGGGCTCCAACGCGAGGTAGGGAGGTGCCATTGGGACAGAGCGGCCTTTCGAGCCTGCAGTGGGCAAGAGAGTGGGGACATGGGCTGAGAAACCCAGACATCCTCATGTCTCGCCGCAGCAAGATGTTCCAAGGAGCTGCTCTTGAGCGTGCTAGGAGAGGTGCCTGCCTATGGCACTGCTGGGTGCCCTGGGCGGGCGGCTGGCTTTGTCCAGCCCGGTGCTCCAGGTCCCCTTCGGATCAGCAGTTACAGCAGCTGCTCCCTCCCTGCTGTCGCTGCCTCCCCGGGGGGCCCCAGCAGAGCCGCAGTGCGGGGCTCTCACGTCTTCAGCGCCCCAGTGTTCGCCTGTGCTTGGCTGGTGAGCTGAGCTCTGGTCCTCTGGATGCACCACGCAGGGTTGTCTGCAGAGCTGGCAGATGAAAGCACAGCGAAACAGCTAGGTAAAATCTCACAGAATTTGCTCTTGAGTACTTTCTCAGGAGTGGGTGCCCGTGGACTGGTGGTGTGTGTAGCAGGCCAAAACAATCAAAGGAATGAGTAACAGCCTCCTACATGAGGGATGATGGCACAACTCCCTGCTGCTTCTGTTTGCTTTTGTTTCAGTATTTTCTTTTACTTCACAAAGGAAAATAAACACGAGACAATCTCCTCCTTGTGTGCGGCAGCACTGTAAGCGCGGTCAGAACAGCCTTCCCACCACACGCAGCCCGAGGCCGCGCTGCTCTGGCTGCCTGGCTCCAGGGCATCACCCAGCGAGAGGAGATTACACCGCAGCAAACGGCTCTGGGTCCCTTTAGTTTGCAGCACACGGCTGCTCAGCTGAGAGTCATGCGGGCGCTTCGCTGGGCAGTCATCATTTCTGCTCCTCAATTATCAAGAGCTGTGAAGTTGAAGGAATGGTTATAAGCTGTAGGAGTGTACAGTCAAATCCTTTATTTTAATTAAAGGCATCTGATTAAGGAACCAGAGGATTGCAATTGTCACCTTTGAATTGTAGCTCTGTGTAAATCGTATGTGTCCATTCAGCTCTGCAAGAACTTTTGCATGAAGGCTCCTAGCACTCGTTTTCATTTGCAGTCATGATCTGTCCTCTGCAGACGTTCTTGTAGCCTGGGGATAGAGGACAGATCAGAAATCACTTAGAGAATTTATGCTATTTTTCTCCCTCTTCTAGATCTGTGTACTTGAGTCTTAATGTCCTTCGTTATCAGAAGAAGAAATCAAAATGTAATTATCATTAATGGAAGCAGCCCTCCAGACTCCTGATCGTAGCACTAAAATGTTACACGTTTCCATGGCTGCGTTACCAGAAGCTGTAGGTGTCCGTAACTCTTGCTGAAGTCAGGAGGGTCTCCGGGATCTGTTCCCTCAGACCGAGGCCCGCAGTCCCCAGCTGGTAGGGGTGGGGACACACCACTTCCCCATGTGGGTGCCTGCCCTTCTTGTTCCTACACAAGCGTGGGCGGGTTTGCTCTCGTGTGTTGTGTGTTGTCTGGGCTCACTGTCTTGCTTGTGTCCTGGATTCCTGGCAACTTCATGAATGCCTGCCAGAGGGACTAAAGACCATTCGCGTTCCTGAGAATGTCTCCCAGACAAGTTAGCTACAGAGGTGTTCCCACTGACCTCTTTCGGACAATCTCTGAGCAGAACGAGGTCCATTTAGGAATAAGTGGGATTGTCGCAGGGTTTTCCAAGGCCTAACCGTGGTTTGTTTGGGATATATCAAGGAAGCAGCAGTTGAGCACTGTAGCTGCTCTTCGTGCTTTTTAAGGCTGACAGAGCGCTGAAGTGGTAGAAATAGAAGGCAGGTGTTAAAATTCCTGCTGAGCACCAACGCCTTCATCTTTCTTCTAAAATGTCATCCCATGCACTAGCACAAACACTGAGCAGCAGTTGTAGCTGGCATCTCGGAGAGGGAGACCTGTGCCTGCCGGGTGTGGGTGCCGAGGGCAGTGCTGGCCAGCTGTGTTTAGCAGCTCCGTTATTCTCTTGCTTGAATGAAGCCAATTCTGCGTGAAGAAAATTCCTGATCCCTCGTCATTCATTCAGGCTGAGGTTGCTGGTCTGCTTACTGCTTTGTCACTGGAAACAATTGTTTTTTGTGGCATGAACTAGGAGCCTTCAGCACACCTGTAGAAATAGGCAATTAGATGCTGTGTGACTGCAGCAGAGGTCAGTGCCTGTCTAACAGGCAAACACCGGGAGATTACAGGGATGGAAAGTAACAGGCAGGTTGGCTTGTCGCTGTTAACTGTTTATATTATTGAGATTAATTTGAATGCATTCTTGAATGCAGTCCTGACCTTGACTTGAACGTATGCACAGCTTGTACTGAACAGCCCTGACTTTGCTCCGGGCTGCCTACACGTTAGCTCCGCTGAACACTCGGGCACCTTCCAACCGCATCCAAGCTCAGCTTGGCCTTCGGGATCTGGAAAGCAAGGTCACCTGGCAGTGGGTCCGACGTTAGTTAGCGCCAGGGCTGCCTGCCCTGGGCCGTGGCAGGGCTTCGGGGTAAGCAAAGGGCACGTCCCCAGGGTGACACCGAGCTCCTCGTGGTGTCAGCCGAAGGGAGAGTGGCCACAGAGTGCCTGGAGCCCGTGCCGAGTCCTCGCAGCGGGGGTTTTCTGTTTGGTTTATTTTTTGTTCTCAGTCATAACCGTTGAGATCTCACCCGTTCATTGCATTTATGTTGGTGTTTTGTTGATTTCTTTTGTTCCATTTTCTCCCAGGCCCCCATGTCTTCCCCCTAAGCCACAGAAAATGAGGAGACCTAGGCCTCTCTCAGTCTATAATCATAAACTCTTTAACGGCAATATGGAAACGTTCATTAAGGTACTCGCTGGATGACAGTAAGAGTTTATGAACGCTGTGAATGTAATGGTGGCTTTCCTGTCCTATCTGCTGACTGCTTCCTTCCTCGGACGGGGCTTCCCGGTCCGCCTGCACCCACTCGGCGCGGCCAGCGTGCGCTTTGCCTCCGTGACGGTTTCTCCCCGTAGCCGTGCTCGCCCGCGGCACGCTCCTCACCCGACCTGTCCCGGGACACCCACCCTGGGACGGGGAGGCGGGGGGTCCCCTGGGGGCAGCGGTGGTCTGACCCGGGGGCGGCGGGCAGAGCTGCCCCCTCTGCCCCGAGCCCCCTCGGCACCGCCGGCAGCGGGAGGAGAAGCTCAGACAGCGAGAGGAACCCGGCCGGCCCTCAAGGCGCCGCGCCTCTTAGATCTGCCGAGCCCGTGTACCTGAGCAACGGAGGGCAGCGTGGAAGGGTGCAGGAAAAACGCCCTTTTACCCTCTGACAATCCTGTAGACCTGAGGTTGGGAAACCACTGATGATTAAACAGGTTTTTTGAGGTGGATTTCCCAGGGATGTGCCCATTACTTGCTCAGCTCCAGCCCCGCGTGGTCGGAGCTGGCAGGGAAGCGTAGGGTTGTCTTCCAGTGCTGGAGCAAAACGGCTGTCGGGTGGCTTCCTCCAAGCCATCTCTGATACCATGCAGCCCCGGTAAATCTTGACCAGACGGTTTTCTGTATTTAAGTGGGGATGAACTCAGCCTGACTCAGCTGATCACAGCGCGGTCCCAGGGAAGGGGGCTTTTGGCCCTGCTTGTCCCAGGAAATTACCCAAAAGGAGAGGTTTGGGGAGAAAGATGAAGAGATTTGGCCCAAAGGATGCATCCAGTTGTCTAACCGTTGGTCCTCTTGCACTTTGCTATTGTCTGGTTACTTGAAGGATTTCTGAAGGAAGCAGTGCCATTCCAGGTGTGTGGTTTTAAGCCTGCAGTGGGGGAAGTTTTAACGGCAGTACTGTAGGAGACAGCAGTACGAAAATGTTGGATTAGGTAAACTCGTAGGCATTGCCTGGCTCTGATTTATTCTTTCAGTGCAACCGTAAGCCTAAAAGCAGTATTTATAAGCAGTGCCCTGTCACAAGTAGTACACAGGCCAGTAATCCCGTTAACACTTGCAGTGGTTCCATATTTGAACTGATTTCTCAAAAAGCATGCTCAAATCCCTGCTATTCAGTATCACCGAGGAGGAGTTAGCTGCAGTGGAAGGAAGCCCTGTGCCAGCCCCGGGGAGCCGCCGGCGAGGGGCACGGCCCCGGGCCCCGGCACGGGGCTGGGCGGCTGCTGGTGCCACCGGCGCTGGTCGTGGCGCGGCGCAGGCAGGGAGGAAATCCGAGAGGCCGCTCCTGGCCGCCGCCGGGCCTGGGTGCAGCGCGTTGCCCACGGGACTGGGGAGGGCGGGCGGGCGGGCAGCCCGAAGGCTGGGGCTGGACTTTGCTAAGCTGCCATTGCATTTGAGCGTTCATGGCCTCCGGAACAGATACTTACCTCTAACTGAACTCATCCTTGCTTAATCTTTTCTTTTCTTCCCGCTCTGCTGCTTTTTTGTGTTCTCAGAGGAAGGAGGAATGCGCGAACGAGAAATCAGGTATTTACTGGAGGCCCGTCTGTGAGACGGAGTAAATTAACCAGAGAGATGCAACTGTACTCTACTGGAAAAAACAGCCGAACAAAGCCCCTAAGGAAAATAAACATCCACTTATGAAGGCAGGCTCAGCTCACATTCCCCTTGGCTCCTTCCATGAGGGGCCTTGCGAGAAGCAGCTTTGAAAGAAAAGCCAAAACCCATTGTAGGTTCAGACCCAGGCAGTTCGTTTCACACACTCTGGCGGTTTTTTTTTTCTTCTTTTTTTTTCAGCATCTGCTGACAATAGCTCTTCCTTCAGGTAGAAATACTGTTGTGAGCTCTGTTACTGGAAGCTTATTTCATCAGACAGGTGCAGTGCAAGTTTTATTTTGACTCAGCATTACACCTTTGAAATGGAATAGCTGTGATCCGGTTGCATCAGTCCCCTATCTCAACCAGATAGCGAGCAAGTCTTTGTCATACACTTTAGTGAAAGCTTTTTGTTGTGAGTAATTGAGCGCACCAAGTGTATTCAGCAGTTAGATGGCTTGATGTTTGTAACGCCTCCTTCTCTTGCCTCTTTCTCTTACTAAATTCAATGGCACTGATTTTTCAAATCTCTGTTTTTGCGATCTTTAATGCTTTTTCAGTGCAATGTTATCAATCCACCAGTAAATTTTTAAATTTTTACTTTTTTCTCTTTCCTGAAGGATTCAGGACAAGCTATTCCACTTGTAGTAGAAAGCTGCATTCGTTACATCAACTTGTATGGTAAGTTAATTCAGTAGTATCAACAGAGAAACGTCCTGCAAAGGTAATTAGGTACTTGCAGTTAGCAGTGAAATACGGAATAGATGCCCTCAGCCCTTGCTACGTGGGCTCAGGTTATAATTACAATGGTATTAACTGTGATGTAACATTGGATGACTGACAAATATTTAGGTCTTGTTAGTACTTATTCAGGTTAAATTGTTTGCTTAGGCCCCAGGCCAACAGGAGCTCTTCGGCACTTTGATACAGGTGGCCTTGGTTGGAGAACACGAGCAGAAATGCCTCTCGGTAGCCTGCTCGGTCCCCTTCTTGCTCTTGGAGCCTTTCTCTCTGAGAGCATCGACTTGTAGTTTCTGCTGTTCTTTACCAGAAAGTACTGTGTGGCAGTTAGGTAAAGCTTTTCAAACGAATTGTTCTTTTCCAGGCCTTCAACAACAGGGTATTTTTAGAGTTCCTGGCTCCCAGGTCGAAGTCAACGACATCAAGAATTCCTTTGAAAGAGGTGCGTTGGCAGGGAGTGTGGGTACAGCTGGGATGGCCGTGTCTGACCCCCCTGCCTGTGCCTCTGGGGGGCAGACGCTGTCGTGGGGGTGTCAGTGTGTGCTGACCTGGAGCACTGGATGTTTTGTAAATCCCATGCTAAAGACCTTTCTGTGAAGAGAAACTAGGAGGTTTTCTCTTCTCCTAGATACCCTAGCAATGTATCTCCAGCAATAGCAAAGAGTCACCTAGGGAAAGAACATCAGAAACAGGGAGGTGCAGAAATCCTTTCCCCAGCCTTTACTTAAAAGCATGGCAGCCTCAGATGAGAGCCATAAAATAGTTTGTTGAGGATCTGTTTTCAAGCAAGAGTATCAGAGAAGGTAGGAACATTATTTCTCTGCTTCTGAGCGTGTATTTAATGGTCCAACAATATTCATGTGGTATAATGACATCCACTGCTCTAGCTGGTGGAGTACAGTAATCACATGGGGGTTGCGTGGATTTTGCCTCCTTCCTGCAGTGGTTTATCACAGAAGGAGCAGCATTGCCACGTGTCTCTGGTGACGGTGTTAGTTACAGAACTCCGAATAATTCTGTTGGGAAAACAGAATCAAAGGTGTAAGGCTGGCAAGTCAGAGCAGAGTGATCCTGCTGTCACCGAGGAAAGCTGAAGCTGTGAAATGGGTGTCCGAGTGAGGAGGGTAACGGCGTCTGTGGCGCTGAGCTTTCAGCAGCTTTGGAAGGATCAGATTGAAGGTGGCCAGGCCAGTGAAAAAGGTAGTGGTGGGATTTCCAAAGACTGGAGGATTTGCACATCCAGTTAGAGGAATCAGGATCCAAATCCTGTAGCTTTTGAAAGCCATTTATAGATTTAAGTTGATAAAGTGCTATCCAGAACTCTTCGGTCTATTCCAGAGGCACAACTGCATGCTCTAGGCAAGCCTGTCTTCTCGGGCTCACCTGCCATAACTTAGATCTATTCAGCTCTCCGAGCTGTTGTCTTAAATGCAAAAATGCACTGGGATGGAAGTGGTGAAATAGAACTGATGAATAATAACTGCACCTTCAGGAAAGGTTTAACATCTCCACAATAAACTACATACCCTGGCTTTGTATAGGTAAGGCTATCACATATCTTAGCATGATGCTGTGTAATGAAATACCTTACTAAACTCTTCTCTTGCTGGGAAAATGCAGTTACCATTCTACAGACAGGAGGGTTTTCTGAGCTGGGGAAATTTTGTTTTTCTACTGAATTAGGAAAAACCCTTGCTGTGTTAGTCCAACTTGACAGTAAAGCTGGAAATAAAAACTGTTTTTATTTATAACTGGGCAGGTGAAGATCCCCTTGCTGATGATCAAAATGAACGTGACATTAACTCAGTGGCTGGAGTCTTGAAGCTCTATTTCCGAGGACTGGAAAACCCCCTCTTTCCTAAGGAAAGGTTTCAAGATTTGATATCTACTATAAGTAAGTATATGTGACATGACTTCTTGAAGAATAGGTGGGACAAGGGAAGCTAGAAACAGGGAGCAAATACACCTGTGTTTTGCAGCATATGCTGTAAGAAGGGCTGTAGGACTTCAGTGGAAGTTGTGAGGAAAAGGCATTAAGGATGTGCACTAGCAGCGGCGAAGGTGAGCAAGAGGTAAAACACCTTGCTATGGCTCCTCTAAAGCCTTCCTAGTACCATGAAGATCCCCCAAGAGTCACTCTCAGGCTTAGGTTGCTTGAGGGGTCATTAGTTGCTTGAACATAGCGGGCAGCTGGCTTCCTGCACAGCTCCCTCCGCATGTCCAACAGCTGGTCCTGTGCTCCCATCCTGCGCTCCCATCCTGTGCCATGCGGCTGTGTTTGCTGGGATCCAGCTGGGTTCTGCTGCTTTAGCTCAGCGTCTTCTGCTAAACAAAGTAGAGGTGAAATAGCCATTGGCTACTCAAAAAGCTTCTCTGTGCTGTGAGGTCTGCAAAATTGGTTTCAACCTCGCTCAGTCAGCTGTTCTCAAAGTATTTGCTGTTTGGTTTTCCTGTCCCAAGGAAAAACAGAAACTGCTTCAGGATGTGAACAGAGGTGGAAGTTGAGTTTTTTCATCATGAAATGTCTAGGGTTGATTTCAGGGGAGAGCCTGGTTTCTTCTTGTTCTGTCCTGAATTCTGCTCCCAGCACCACTCCTTTCTCTGCAACTGAAGAAACAAATATCCCAGCTGGGCTTTATTTCTCTCAGAATCTTGTAGCGATGACATTTATTTATTGGCAAGTCATGGAAATTGCTCCCCTAGGGCAAAGGAAAAAGGCAGAATGAATTCGATGCTTCAGAGATGATGGAAGAGGGTGTTGTGCGCTTTGGCCGCAGGATGACTCTGTGTTACAAGAGAGGTGCTGGGCTGTTTGGGGGTTCGAGTGTCGTTCTGGGGGTAGCTTGCGGGGGGAGGTGACTGGTGAACACGTGCTAAGTCCTTCGTTTGGCTTTCAGTGCTCCCTCCCACTTTTAATGTCAACGTGCATAATTAGTAGGGACTTTAGCAACGTCAAAAAAGACAGATGATATCTGGAGGGGAATGACGCAAGGATGAGCTTGTTCCAGAAGGAGCAGAATGTGCTTTTATCTTTCAGGAACAGTTGTTTTATGTAGTAGCTTTAGGAAATTTGCTGTTGCCTTTCACTTTTGATGTGTAAAACAGCGCTGCACACCTGTAACGCGGCAAGCCAGGGAAGCTCGCTCTGCACTGGCTGCGTGCCCCAGACAAGGAGTTTCAGTCTGGCCGGTGAGGTGGCTCCGGCTGCCCACCCGAGGGACTCTGCAGCACCATGGAGAGGAGCCTGAGAGGGTGCAGTCCGCAGTGGGATGGGACGGGCCCCCTTCGGAGCCAGGAAGTGTGCCCGGTCCTCAGCCATGTGGCTATCTGTGTGCTCGCAGATAGGCTTGTGCTTTGGGGCCATCCCCGGGCCGTGAACATTTGCACAATTTGCTAAGCTCTTGGAAGCTTTTCATTGCAAACATAATCAGTTTACTTTCTGGGTAGTATTTTCTCCTACCATTTTTTTATTTTTTTTAAATTTATTTTAACTTTTCTTATGTTTCTTTTCCTTTTCTGCTGCTGTTGCTACGTTTAGATTAAGGATAGTTTTAAAATGCTTTAAGGTGCTGCGTTCCCACTAATCATCTGAGCTTAACTGCTTCTGGTTTTCTGTCACCCAAACACAGGCCGTGTGATAGGTGCCCAGCCGCTGCTTAGTGAAATGCCCTCCACGCTGTAAGATATTCTGTTTTGTTCTGTTCCTGGGGGGAAGGTTAAACTCAGCTGAGAGGTTTTATTGGACCAGGAAGCCAGCGTTGCTGATGACAATGAAAGACTGTTTTTTTCCTTTCACTTGACGGGAGACTGAGAGTTTACATGGAGACATTCCTCAAATGCACATGAGAAATAGATGGGTAGAAAAGGCACTTGGTTTGCAAAGGTTCACTCAGGGGTGTGCCTGTGTTATAAAGTGATTGATGGTTACTCCATTAATTCCTTTGAATTACAGCCAGTTGAAACATTTTGCGAAGTGAAAAAAGGCAAGTGCTTCAAGACAAGTTGTTCCTCTGGGTTTCAGAACAGATACCTATCGTAGTTTTTATCCAGTGTTTGTTAATGTGATTTTTTTAAACAAATGTATTCTTAAGTAAAACCAAACTGAAGAAATAGCAAGCCCAGTAAGCAGTAACAGGGGATAAATGCATTCTTCAAAAGGAAAAGATTTCCAGCGTGGACTTATAAAGATTGTTGAGCCGAAGCCCAATTTTGTTCAGAATTTTCAAAGAAATGGCAGCCCAGCTACATGTTGTCAGGGAATTTTATTTTGATGAGCAAATGTCAGAGTTTGAACCAGCACATGCAGTAAGCAGCTCTCCACTGGTGTGGTTTGCTCCACGCATCTGAGGCTGGTCTCAGGAAAGCTTTGGTACTCTGCCTGCTTCTTGTAAAACAGAAGCCAAAGAATTCAGTATCTAGATAGCATATTGAGCAGATACGGGCTTCAAAAAAAAGTGGCCTTGGGGGCCGTGTGGTGCCAGCACCTGCAGGAGCAGCGCCGAGCCCCCCGTGGTGGGAAGCGGGGCCGGGCCCTTGCAGCTCCTGGGGGCTGGCGGCTGCTGCGTGGCGGCTCCGGCGTGTGCTGGCGCGCTGCGTGCGAGGCTGGGGTGTGTGCAGAGGGCTCTGAGCGAGGGATCTGGCACTGAAAGCAAGACGGCTTAACGTCACCCTCCTTCCAGCTGAAGGAAGTTGTTTTCCTTTAGCAGCTCTGGGCTTTGTGCACTGCTGTGGAGGGGAGAAAAGAATCTTAAAGTGCCAACTCAGATTAAATCCCTATTAAAGCCGGTGGGAGACTTAAGCAGAAGAGCTGAGGAGGGCCTGATGGTTAAACCCATGAAGGAGTAAAGTTAATAAAAACCTAATTTTAAAATCTGGACTAGAACACCAAACAGGGCACCATTTTCCAGTGCCATATTTGACTGAAGCTTTTAAGAGATGGGGTAGTTGTTGAGGAATTAACTAAATGTAAGCAGGCATTTTAAAAATGTAACCGTGGACATGTCTTTATTTGCTGTTTAAGCTAAATCTTGAACATACATATGAATTCACCTGTGGAAGAGCAGTATGATTTTCTACTTGCTCTTAGTGCCAAACCAGTGGATCAAATTGGGAAAAGTACTATTGTTTTCCTTGCATAGCAGGCTACTAGATCTGGAACAAGTCCCTCTGGTGCTATGTTGTCTGGTCCTAGGAAGGCTTAAAGAAGTGCTTTCTATCCGTGTGTTCCAGAAATTGAGAATCCCACCGAGAGAGTGCATCAGATTCAGCAAATCATCATCACTCTGCCCCGGGCTGTCATCGTTGTCATGAGATACCTTTTTGCTTTCCTCAATCAGTGAGTCTCTTTCTTTTTACTCTCTTTCACTAAGTTGTTCATGTCTGCCTTTTTTCAGGGCTTCCCTTTCTTTGTTGCATGAATCATTTTGGTATTGCCATGGAGAATTGTATTTTGCTTCTTCCTCAGCCTTGCCTGACCGTGGCAGTGTGTTCAGGGGAGGTGTGCAACTCAGTGATGATTTTTGGGCGATGGGGAGTTTGGCGGGAGATTTTTCTGAGCTGACAGGGAAAGTGGGCACTGCACTTCCCTAACACTTGTTTTTGCAGCTTGTCACAGTACAGCGATGAGAACATGATGGATCCCTACAACCTGGCCATCTGCTTTGGGCCCACTCTGATGCACATTCCAGATGGGCAGGATCCGGTGTCCTGCCAAGCCCATGTCAATGAGGTCATCAAAACCATCATCATCAACCACGAGGGCATCTTCCCCAGCCACAGAGAGCTGGAAGGACCTGTCTACGAGAAGTGCATGACTGGAGGGGAGGAGTACTGGTAAGGAGTGGGGGCAGAACTTCATTGTTTGCAGAACTTAGCAAAGCCATCTCCCCTCCTTGGGGTTATCCTGCAATGTAAATTTAGAGTGAAGCTGTGACAAAATGCAGGGCTTTGCCTTGATTCCTTGTAGACAGAGAATTAACTCCAGCTCACATGAGTATAGGAGAAGGGTTCTGGGGATCCCTGAGAGGATGGTGTATCAAGAGGGCTTTGAGGAAGTTCAGACTTGATATTCGGGACATCTGAGCCCAGGCTGAGCACAGCACTGGGGGGAATTTTTCTCTCTGCAGAAGCAGCATGCCTTTTTACATCTATTTCTGTTAAACGTTATGAATTAGGTGTGCAAAAGTTGAGGATAAAATGCTAAAAATCATTGTGAATGAGTGAGTGGAAAATTTTACTTCTTATTTATGCTGATTCGTTTTTCCAAATATGAGTAAGATGCACAAGCAACAGAACATGAAGTTCTGGGCCTGAAGGTTGTGGTGCAAGTGTCTGCTGTTCTCAAAGCAAGTACAAAGATCTGCTGTGATTTAAAATGAGTATCTCAGTCCTACAAAAATGAAAAGCAGAACTCCTTGGGGCCAGATTTTCCCTCAGCTTAATTTTGCTAATTGTATTGAGAACAGAATCTCGTTCTTTCTTTTAAAGCACCGTGTATTTTATTTCAGTGACAGCCCCCACAGCGAGCCAGGCACAATTGACGAAGTTGACCATGACAATGGCACGGAGCCACACACCAGTGATGACGGTAAGCACAGACATCAGCAGCAGAGAATTGGGTCTGTGTTAGAAGAACTATGCATGCAGGAAAGCACCGTGCCCTTAATTGCATTCAACTGGACTGGTGCCTCTCAGCGTTAGTGGTGGATGATGCTTGTAGGTTTGGTTATGCATACTAACATTACTTGTAGGTTTTCGTCATAGGATGTGCATGGACCTTCCCTGCAGTCTGACTCCGTGGGAGGATACAGGGGTTGTTTTTATGCAGCTGTTCTATGAGATTCCATTAATACCATATACGACTTTTTTTTCTTCTCCTTGTTGTCTTTCCTTACATGCCGTGTGCTGGTAAGGACTGGCTGTGTGAAATGGCTCATGAGAGCCAGGGGGGAGCCAGGGGACTTACCTGTGCCTGGGGACCAACTCGGCTTGCTCTAGGCCCTGGGATGCCTTGTGGGAACAGAACTTCAGCTCAGCAGCCCCGTTTAGAGTCTGTTCAAGAGAGGGAGTCTGCTGACTTTGTCAGGCCGTGGATCATATCCTTTCAAACAGCCATCTTCTTGGCGAAACCAAAAAGAACCTGTGTTCAGATTGCGGCACCCTGCTTTTGTTCCCAGTCAGTTCTGTTTCCTTTGGTGCTTTGGCACCCATGTGCTCATTTTTGCTCATGTCAGACCTGTGGAGCTGGCTCTGGAGGGCAAAGCAGGACATGTTGCGAGCTGGGAGCATGCGGCTGGTTGCACCCAGCTGTGCATCCTCTGCGGTTGGGTGTATCCGTGTCTCACAGCACTCTGGAGAAGCTTCCTGCCCAGCTTTCTGTAAGCTGGTGTCTGCCCGCACGTCTGTGTAAACGAGCCATTTCATAGCTCTCGGTAAGCTCTGAAGCTCATGTTGATCACAAAGGTGAGCACGGAAATGGAGCGCTGGCAGTGTCGGACAAGAAGTGTGTTCGTTACAAAACGCGGTGCCGGGAGCAGAGGAAGGCGCCGGGCTGCCTTGCCCCTGGAGGAACCTGCAGCTCCGGCGCAGTGTGGGAGCAGCTGAGCTGGTGCTGCCGAGGGACAGCAAATGTGCAGCCACGTGGCAGCGTTTTCGTCGTGGGGCCTTGCTGCTTGGACGGGTGCTGCGGAGCTGGACACCTCGTTGTGTGCCTCTCCTGATGGCTGCTGTTCCCTCTTCCCCCGCCCTTGACATAACGCTGGCGCTGTCCTGAGGCTCGCCGGGGTGGCAGGAGGGCTGGCTGGCCAGCTGCCACAGGGGGTCAGACAGCTCACGGCACAAAACGCCCTCCACGCTTTTGCATGCTAGGAACAAACGGGAGCCGTGAGGATGAGAAGATGAAGGGGGGAGAGCAAGCTGCTATTTAGCCAATTTTATGCTTGGGTGGTCACGTTAATAGCTCTGACTGGAGTTTCTGGGTGATTAACTGTAGTGCAAGTGTGGAGAAGAGGAGCTTTAGTTTGTGAATTTCCATATTCCTTCTTCTCCTCACCTCGTGCACCCTCCCTGCTGTGAAACTCAATATCTTATCAGGGCTCTGAAAGCCCTTCACCGTGTGTCCTCGAGAGCGTTCTGCACTGATCCTGTGCTGGCAGTCCCGAGCACGGTGGGGTTTGCATTGGTGCAGACTCATATTTTAAGCTGAGGAAAACCTGTCTGCTGAAGCAACCTGTCTGATCTCAGACAGAGAAGGGAGTATGGTTCAGATCCAGTGTTTCCTGTGTCCTTTTCCAGTGGCTCCCCCTCTGCACATTTTGTGGCTGAGCAGAGCGGTGGGGTGCATCCTGATGCTGAGCCCATGGTTCAGCGATGAGGCAGATGTAACAGATCAGTTTTCCCTATTTTTAATGAGAGCATGGCAAATCTAAAGGAACTGGGCTAATTTGCTCTGTCTAGCAGGTGTCCCAGTCTCGTTAAGTCCCCATGAGGGTTAAAAGCAATCGGGTATCTCAAACAATGAAGTTAGACTGTTTGCGTGCCAGCTGTACTAGCTGTTAGAGCTAGCTGGGTGGGGGCAGCCTGCTTTTTTACTTCAGTCTTGGAAGGAAGTGAGCATAGATCTCTCCCTTCCCATCCAGAGGGAAATGCTTTCTGCCTCGCAGTCAGTCACTGCAGCCGTTTCTCTAGGGTTCAGTGCTCCCAGCTGGAAACAGATCTGCAGAAGAGCTGTGCCCCTCCATGGGCAGCTAAAAGCAAACCAGGCACGTGCTGGGGCGTGCCAGCAGCTCCCGCTGTGACGCCCTGGGCCAGGGGCTCGGAGCTCCCGATCTGCTCACTGACCTCCTAAAGCGAACTCCTGCCTCAGCCCGCTTGAAATTTAGGCCCTGAGCTCCCAATTTGTAAATCCTGCAAATTTGTAAAATTTTGGCATTTGGTAGAGTTTAAATCAGAAAAAAGTGTGAGGTAGAGTGCTGGGAAGGGTCTGCAGATGTGAGTGAGTTTGTGGTGCTGAGCAGCTGCCCGGCCAGAGCCGGTATCACCGTTTCTGTGGGGATCCCCAAAAGGAGATTCATTATTCATCAATAATTCAGGCCAAACTGCCTCCAGGATAGGGGAGGGAATTGAAGAGAAGGTAAATGGGGCTTTGATTGCTGTATCTGACACAGCTTGACAAGTTCCCAATCCGGAAGATAATGGGATTCTGTAACCAAAGAAATTACTTTGTTGGAAGAAAATATGAATGCAGTTGAGGATGCCATATGCACACAGAGAAATTTCAGCTGCTCCCCATCTGGTCTGCAGCTTTTTGTGGTTGCCGGTAGTTTGTGAGTTTGAGAGAAATTCTGAGAAGGCTGGAAGAACAAAAGGAATTGATCAGTCTAAAAATAAGGTGGTTTGTGCTCCACGTAAGATGTTTTTGGAAAGCTAGGGCAGCAGGATTAGAGCTGTTCAGGTGAGGTGGCTGTTTCTAGGATTTATTGTGCCCTCACGATGGTTGTACCGAACTTTTCTGCTTGTGCTTCCCTCCTTTGCAGAAGTGGAGCAGATTGAAGCCATAGCAAAGTTTGACTACATTGGACGATCTCCACGAGAGCTGTCCTTTAAGAAGGGGGCCTCACTCCTCCTGTACCATCGGGCCTCAGAAGACTGGTGGGAAGGGAGACACAACGGCGTGGATGGTCTCATACCCCACCAGTACATCGTGGTGCAAGACATGTGAGTAAAGGCGGTGTGGAGACTCAGGATGTCAAAATCTCCTACCTACGCAGGGTCCATCTTTAGCTACCCAAATAGGTGGCCAGATTTTCCTGGGTTTAATGACTTCTGTGAGAAATCTGTGTCTGTTCCTGTATGCCTCTCCATGTATTGGCTGTAGATTGTCTGTAGTTCAAGCTGGTAAAGACAAAGACTAAATACTGTACTTCGTGTGCCTAGACCCCGTCTGTCATTGACTACTCAAAGCGGCTCGATGCAGACATAACATTGGTCTTAGCCTGTGCAAGTACCTGGCATTGTTCACTGCTTGCTCTGCCTCTAGGCAGGTTTCAGGGTCCTTTGCACATGCCAGCCTGAGAGGGTTCTCTTTTTCCCCAGGGATGATGCTTTCTCCGACAGCCTGAGTCAGAAGGCAGACAGTGAGGCGAGCAGCGGGCCTCTGCTGGATGACAAAGCCTCCTCAAAGAACGACATCCAGTCGCCGACAGATCATATTGTGGACTACGGCTTCGGCGGAGTAATGGGCCGGTAGGGAAACTCTCTTTTTCCTGCAAACACAGAGTGGTCACGGTCACGTGCAGGGAGAAGTCAGTGTGTTGTGCAGGGCCAGACAGAAGGGAAAGCTCCACTGTGTTCTGTGGAATAATGTGAGCATGGAAGGGGTTTTCGTGTGGATTGCTAATGTAGATCTTAACAACTAAAAAAGGTACAATGCTGTCAATGCTGTCTCTTTCTTGGCACTGGCTAAAATGTCTGTCTCACCTCTTGCTTTAGCCTTCTGGAGCTGAAGGGCTTGAGTTCGGTTTGACCTGACTTTTCAGAGCTGAGAGATTGTCTTACAGCATGCAACCAGATGCTTCTATCTGACGGACGGTGACCTAGTCTTGTGATGAATTCTTTGCAGAGTGAGATTGAGGTCTGACGGCGCAGCTATCCCTCGCCGTCGAAGCGGGGGGGACACCCACAGCCCGCCCCGAGGGATGGGTCCTGGCATAGACACTCCTCCTCGAGCAGCTGCCTGCCCTAGCAGCCCCCACAAAATACCTCTAAACAGAGGCAGGATTGAGAGCCCCGAAAAGCGCAGAATGGCGACATTCGGCAGTGCAGGGAGCATCAATTTCCCAGACAGGAAGGCCTTGTCTGATGGCCACCCGCTGAGATCGACCTGTGGATCGACTAGACACAGTAGTCTCGGAGATCAGAAATCTCTAGAAGCAGAAGCGCTTGCTGAGGTAAGAGGGTTGTGAAGTGGCTCTCGGTGCCCAGGGATCCAGAGGTAAAATAAAAGTCACTGGGTGAACACTGCAGAGCCCCTTTCATCTCAAAGCACTTCAGAGTGATGGTGCTGTTGTAGCTGTGATGATTTAAAGACAAAAAAGAGCAGCCAACAGCCTTCCTGCTTTTTCAGCTGTATTGGTGTGTCTAATAAGAGGTACTGCCTCTTCCCACAAACCTTGTTGCTTCGAGACAATAGACAGCAGTGTTCGATCCACCACTGAGATGCGCTGGCAGCCCCTGGCTCCCCCAGGGAGGGAAGTGCATTATCTTCTTCAGGCACTTCATAAAGGGGAAAACCGGATCTGTCAGATCAGGATTTGGTAGATGCTCAGTGCATGGAGGAAAACGTTTCAGGTTCATTACTGGCTGTTGGTAGCTAGGACCTCAAAACGTTATCCTAATCACAATAGGATGCCCCCAGCTATTCATCATCAGCAGCAGCATTCGCCATCAGTTCCCCAGTGCTTGTTCCATGCATGTTACCTCAGCATAGCCTGCAGGCCTCCTCTACTCACTGCTCGCTGGGGGCCCTCAGCCAGGCTACACTAAACCTATTAACGTGTTGGAGTGTGGCCCTCCACGGAGCAGACTGCCGAATTTTCCAGTGTCTCAGTGTGGTGGGGCTGTGCAGAGCCCCCAGTTCCAGCATTTCCCAGGCTGCTGGCTTCGTGCCGCGCTCAGCCAGGAGCGGCGGCGGTGGCACAGCCGGTGATGCCCACGTGGAGAAGGGCAGCTGCTGGGGACACCGCTGCCCACCACAGGGAAGGAGCTTGTGCGGGGTTTGGCAGGTTGTTATGTGTAGAATCAGCTGTTTTCAGTGGGGTAATTAATGGTAATCGCAGAAAGAAAGAACTTTTACTGTCCTGTCTGCTTTTCCACCAGTCATGCTCCTTGTTCGCTTGCTCTGCAGCATGCTACCCAGCTTCTCTGTTCATCAAGAGCTTACACTTGGCATGAACAAAATTACAAAGTTCTGGTTGTAGCCTAGTGCATATCCCAAGTGGGGGTTCAAGCGGGGGCACCACGTCGGGGCTGGGGCAGCGTAACTGTGGGCACCGGTCCCTGGGGCTCGGCTGACGGGCAGCGGCCTCCCGCCCTGCAGCGGTGCCCGTGCTGGTGACTGCCCAGGGCCCCGTCTCCCCCCGGCGGGGCAGGGCAGGGCAGGGGGTGCCTCCGGAGGAATGGGCGAGTGCCCCGTTTTGTTCACTTCTCGGTTTTGTTTGTTGGTTTGGTTTGGTTTCGTTTTAGAGCTGCCGGAAGCATTCTCACCCAGCTGATGTAAATAAATATTTACCTTGAAGTCTGTAGGACCGCTGAACTTGGTAGTCCTAAGGCTTGGCTCTGGGAGTTTATTTCCACTCATTTTCTGCACAGTTTAATATAATTAATTGGAGCTAACTTGATAATTAATTTCCTTCTACTGAACATTACCTGAGGCTTACCAAGTATGCTGTATACGTTAGAAAAATGAAGGACTTGTCTACACAAGGACAGTGAGCAGAGTTAACTAGAGTTACTTTTTAAATGATCGATTCAGTTGACTTCAGTCACTTTGCAGATGGTCTCTCTGAGTTAAAGTTGCCTTAATTCGGTTAAGGCTGAAATAGATGAAGGCAAATTAGGGTCTCTTTATTTCTGAACGAAAAGATCTGCACTACAGTTTTAGGCAATTTACCTAATTTGCTTTAAATTGACATTTTTCACTGAACTGGGCTCCCTTTCTGGCAGATCTCTTTGGGCAAACCCAGGGATGCTGTGCCCCAGGACCACGGCCCCGGTGGTTTGGGAGGTGCCACTGGGGGGGGCTGGTTCCTGCAGGGACCGGTGGGCAGGGTATCGGGGCTGGTGGCACAGCATCAGTCCTGGCACACAGCAGTTGCTGCTGTTGCAGCCGGTGACCAAACTGCCACTGACTTCAGTCAGTGGGTGCCTTTGTGCTGCCAGACTTTGGGCTCCGTATCTTCTTCACCAGCTCCTGCTTCGCCCAGCAGCCTGAGAGACCCCATCTTTGGTCAGCCCCCCAGCCACCCCCCAGACACGCAGACACTAGGACAGGGGCATCTCTGCAGGGCGGGCCGCGATGCTGACCTCCCTTTCTCGGTGGTGTTCGCAGGACATCGAGAAGACCATGAGCACAGCGCTGAACGAGCTGCGGGAGCTGGAGCGGCAGAACACGGCCAAGCAGGCTCCCGACGTGGTGCTGGACACGCTGGAGCCCATGAAGAACCCCCCGCTGGGCGCCGCCAACTCGGAGCCCGCCAGCCCCCTCCACACCATCCTGATCCGCGACCCCGATGCCGCCATGCGGCGCAGCAGCAGCTCCACCACGGAGATGATGACCACGTTCAAGCCGGCCCTGTCGGCCCGGCTGGCCGGCGCGCAGCTGCGGCCCCCGCCCATGCGGCCGGTGCGGCCGGTGGTGCAGCACCGCTCCAGCAGCAGCAGCAGCTCGGGGGTGGGCAGCCCCGCCGTCACCCCCACCGAGAAGCTCTTCCCCAGCGGCTCGGCGGATAAATCGGGCACCATGTAGGCTGGGCGCGGGGAGCGCCGCGGGGCGGGGGGAGCGGGGACGGCGCCTCCGCCCGGCCTCGCTCGGCCAAAGGGCGCGTCAGCATCGTGCTCACGAGCAGACTCCCCGGGGGAGTACCTGACTGGTGGCACGCCGAGGTACGTGTGTGTGTGCGCACGTGTGTACGCGCACACCCCCATCCGTGTGGAAACTCTTCCCAAGCTCGCAGCCCTGCGGCAGGAGACGGCAGGTCTACGTGTTGTCACTGGAGAATACACATTATATGTAGAAGTATATATTACAGAAGTGTACAGAATTTGGTGACTTTTTTTTTAAAAGTAGATTTACCTCAGAAACTGGCTCTGAAACGTCCTCGCTAGAGATGCTGGGTTGTGTTTTTTTTGTTGTTGCTTTGTTTTTTTTCCCCCCAGGCTATTTGCGTGTGCGTGCGTGGAAATACATTGCAACTGTGTGTCGAGCAATACAAGGCCAATCCTGAGAGTTATATTCTGCAACTCTTGGCATTCAAAAAGAAAAAAAAGGAAGATACAATGGGTTTTATTCACTACTTGGCCTATGGAGAAGAGTTGAAAATACATAAATGACAGCAGTGTTCGTCAGGCCGGCTGGGAGTCTTCTCAAGCCGAGTCCTGAGACTCCGTGCGCACCGTGACGGCCCGGCCGGCAGGACCGGGCGCTCCCCAGGCTCTGCAGGCCGAGGAGCGTCGCTGCTGCCCAGTCACAGCGCAGCGCTGGGGGGGCGAGCGGGCTCCTCTGAACTGCAATTTTCTTGAAGACTTCAAAATGAACAAGGACTGGTGACAGACCTGTGGTAAAGCATAGACAGAGTAACTTATACAGTTCTGAGATGCTTCATTTCACTTTCCCCATACACTTTTTTTTTTTGGTTTTGTTTTTTAACTAACGAATATCTCAACAAATGGGACTAAACAGGCAAGGAGGCTTTGGTACAGTAACGTTCCTTTATTTAAAGTTGCACAGCAGTACACGAGGGTCTTGATTCAGATTGCGTCTTCTTGCATGAAAAGCATGAGCCATATTTGACCATATCAGATGCGTAACCGATCTGATGGGGTGATATTTTGCACTTTCTGTACTGTACTATATAATACAACAGTTTGAGTTTATGCAAAATAATTTACATTTTGTTTTTCCTCTAAACATTTAACCCAGAGAAAAAAAAATATGCAGAAAGAGCTGGGGATTGCATGGTATTTTGTCTGATAACCAAGTCTCTCTGTAATGCTGAAATCAAGACGCTCTGTGCTTCTCCTGCAGTTTTTTTCTTCTTGTACAGATTTCCACGCAGTGACCTGTGCTTTAATTTGGTCCCTTCCACGTGATCACACGCAACCCCAGCGCGAAACAGGCCATCGTGAGTCTCAGCTGCACAGAAATCTGCGCTAACAGCTCCTTCATGTCCATGCCCTCCTCTCAGTATCTGACTTCTGTCTGTCCCTCAGCAAGCCCTCCTGCCTCATCCAGCGGTCATCTTCCCCCGTACACAGCTTTTTTTCTCCCGTCAACCTCCTCTCCTCTCTCCGAGCCCGCGGGCCGATGCCGGGCTGTGCTGTCACAGCGCGCGGCGCCAGCCCCGCCGGGCAGGAGGGCTGCTGCTTTCCGTGTCCGTGTCCGGTGCACGAGCATGTGTCCCTGCCACACCTGCCTCTGCGGCTGTCTCTCGCCTGGTCCGGTCCGTTTATGTATCGCTGTACTTGCTTCAGTGCTGGAAAGTAACTGTTAAAATGTAAGCTGTACAAAATATAGGGTAAGATTAGATGAAAGCCAATGCCACTCACCAAATCTTTGCACTTAGTAGATAGATCAATGTAAAAAGTAATGTTAAAGAAATAAAAAACCAGAAACCTAACCTTTCAGTGTACAGTGTGGGGGAAAAAGTACTGTATGTAGTGGTTCTGTCATTGTTCCTCAGTATAATGCTATAAGGGGAAATGGTGTTTACGTACTTGTCTATTAACATAGTTGACATTTGTAATTACCGCAATTAGTTCATATTGATGTTTATTTTTCTTCATAGTTTTTCCCCCCCTTTCCTAAACTTAGACTAACCCCGAGGTCAACGCCTCTGTCATTATGGGCAGCAGATGTTCACACAGTCTGTTCTAGCAATGAACCAGCAAATGGGCTCTTAGGGGAGGGAAGAAACCCACTTGGCACGAGAGTTGTGTATTCGTTGCCAGTAACTTCTTTTTTTTTTCCATTTAGTTCTTGGAGAACATTCACTTTGCCAGTCGTCTGTTTTTTTTATATACTTTCAAATATGACTTGATAGCAAAACCATGTTTATTGGTTTTTTTTCCCCTTCTTTTAAAGATACGGTACAAATTCCAGTGTTTTTCTATTAAATTATTGCCTTTTGTTTTCCTTTGTTTTGTTTTGTTGTGGGTTTTTAATACAATTGTTTTCTTATCTTTAAGTGCCTTTTTGAGCACCAGAACAAATGCTTGGAATTAATGTACTTGGAGCTGTACACATCATGATTTCCTTTGTACAGTTACGTTGTGCTGTGGGTGATTGCTTTTAAAATCCTTTTAAATTTTTTTTAAAGAAAAGAAAAACCAAGACATTTTGTTGAAGAATAAACTACCCCTTTTTAATACGGTATTCCAATTGTAGTTTTAACTACTGTAAATTTAAGGGGGAAAAATGTATTTTTCTGTAACTTGGCACAAAATTTAAACACATTGTAGGAGTATCATAACTGGAACCCACTCACGTTTTATGAGTGACTTTATCCTGATCCTTGATACCTCTTTAAAGGCTCAAAGACTGTAGGCTTTAAGAGTTCCTAGAGCTGTTCACTCAAGCTGTGAAAATTTGCAGCCTAGCAGCGGTTAGGGGACGCCGGGCAAGCCCCGAGGAGGAAGAGGAAGGCAGCTCCACGGGGTTGTTTCTCTGCTGTGCAGAGCCGGTGCCACCCTCCCGGGGGTCCCTGCGGGTCACCCGGGACCGCGGCTGCCCCCGCCGAGCTGCTCCCGAGGCAGCTCCGCGCTCGGCCCAGGTGCCCGGGCCCGGCAGTGCCGCTGCAGGGCCGTCGTGCCCCGGCCCCTCTCTTCTCTGCGCTGGCTTTGGCGAGGAGTGCGAGCACGTCGGTCCCCGGGCGGTGACGGCAGCGCGCTTTCCTTCCTTGGGCTGAAGTACACCCGACAGATCACTTCTGTAAATCCTGGGCTGTGTTATTTAACTAGCAGTGTTGTGGTTTTCACGGTGCGGCACTAGGTGTCCAGAGTCTGATCTGCTTCTGAGTGGCTGGGTTGCGTAGTCTGAGGGGTTTTTTGGTTGTGCCAGGAAACCTTAGGACCCTGCTGGTTGGCTGCCCTTCCTAACGGTCGTCGTCCTCCCCGTGGGTGTTGTCTCTGTAACGTATGGTGAGATGCCGTTCAGCTAGAGTGTCTGATTGGGTCCTCTGTCCTGTATGCTGATGATGCCATGTAGATGGAGCCACTGGTCGGATGTGGACTCATCCTGTTGAATAAAACTGCTTAACTTTTCTCAAAAACACCCGTTGTGGTTTCAGTGTTCACCGCCTCGCTGCCGTCCCGGGAAGCCGCGTGTGGCTGGCGCCGTGTCCCTGTCCCTCCTTGGTGTGTCCCCGCCTGGTGCCGGTGGCTCTGCCAAGCTCTGCGTCTCCTCCCCGACCCCGTGCTCGGAGCTGGGCCTCGGGGCTGGGCAGGGGCCCCGTGGCCTCCGGGCTGCTTCCCCTGCCCGTCCTGCAGGCAGGCCCGCTGTCGGTGACAGTGACTTACCTGACGGTGGGGTGCTTGTTTAGATGAACCGCTGAGAGCACAGATGGACGCTTTCCTTTCAGCTCTGGACATATGGTGAAAATACACAGGGAAGAAGATGTAGGCCAATTAAAAAAAAAAAAACACACCACAAACTCCATGTGGGTGTAAATTCGCACATTTCCATGGATGTGGGAGGACCTGTGCTGATTTACACCAGTATAGATGTACCCTGCATTCCTGAGCTCTCATTTCTTCTTTATTTAAAGTGCATTTCTGGAAAAAAAATACAAAAACCACCAAATGGGCACACTCCCTCTGTTACTTGACCCAATCTTTGCCTTGATGTTCCCTGCAGGAATTGGGGTGCAAGAAGGGGGGGCCCTGGGGATGCCGTGAGGCCGAGCTCAGCCCTGGGTGTGCACCTCCAGCCCCCGCTCCCCCCCAGCACCGCCACGCGCCCCCTGAGACCCGGAGCTGGTGTGGGCTGGCTCGTGTGGCTGGGATGGGAAAGGAAAGAAATGGAGAAAGATCAATGAAATAAACCTGTTAATTAAAAGGCGCTGAACCGATGGCAGTTTAGGCTAAAGAACGTGTGCAGAGCATGGTGCAGCAGAACGTGTCCTGCTCAAGCTTGAGGCCTGGGACCAGACGCTGACTTCTCCCCGAGCGCTGGGGCCGTTCTGGCAGCAGGAGGAGTGCAGGGATTCATCAGGTTTTCATCACTGGCATTGAGTGTCACCTCCTCAGTCCCGGCCCAGATTTGAAGTCAGGCCGTTGTCCTGCTGATGGAAACACTGAATACAGTCTGAAAGACACGGTGAGTCTCTAAGCCTGGGGGAGGAAGGCGATATTTAGGTGGCCTGTAAATGCTCAAAAACATCCTGCGCGGCCCACGTGGGGACGGGGATGTCGCTTGTGCCTGTCCCATGGGAGCACAGGGCCAAGCCACTGTCCCCATCAGGGCGCAGCATCCTGGGTGAGGAGACCTGGGCTGCAGAGAAGCAAAGGTGGGACACACAAGGAGCACTTTCTGGTTCCCTGTCCCAAACCATGGAGTTGAGTAGGGCTGTGCTGTTGTGCTGGGCCCAGAGCCCTGTCAGGGACACGTTTGCCCCTGCCCCTGTGAGCAGGCTTTGTGCACGGGGGCATCCGCGCAGCGCTCCCCTGCTGCAGCCTCAGCATCAGCTGTGCCTCCCCCTGCTGCCACCTGATGTATTTTGGGGGGATCATGACTAGATCGCCTGTCGCTGCTCCTACGTTTTCCCCAAACACTTCACTCTGTAAGCACCTCTAAGCAGTTTAGCGCATTAGCACTCGCTTGTGTAGGAGTATGTGATTAGTATTTCTCTTGAAATGGAGAGAATTGCTTTGGCAGCGAGGCACTGAAAAGAGCAGGCTTGCTTTCCTTCTGAAAGCCGATTACGTGTGCAGTAATTATCCCCGGAGGGGCAGAGGGGGACGGCGGGACGTGCTCCCGAGCCCCTCCGGCCGCTGGGCTCGCTGGTGCCGGGTGGGCACCCGGAGCTCCGTGAGGGGCCGGTGGTCGGTGGGCCTCTGCCCGTGGGGCTGCCGCCGCCCTCAGCACGCGTACGGCTGAGGCCACGCGGGCCGCCCGTCCCGCCGCCGTGTTTCTGCCGTCGGGGCGGTCACTTCGTCAGCGCTCCGTGCCCAAACTCCTTGGTTTGGTGAGCTCGGGCACCGCCGGTGCCAGCCTGTGCCCGGCTCCCCCGAGTGCCGCTGTGCAGCCCCCCGCCGAGCCCGGAGCCCCCTGTTGAGCCCAGACCCCCCCGCCGAGCCCAGACCCCCCCGCCAGGCCCGCAGCCTCCCGCCGAGGCCGGGGCCGGGGCCGAGCAGGCCGCCGAGGCCCGGCGCTGGCGGCTCCGCGCCCAGCAGGTGGCAGCGCGGCCACGGGCTGCGGCCGGCCGGCGGCCTTGGGCTGAAGATTAAATTAGCCCTCGTAAAGATTTATTAAAGCTCGGTGGCTGAGGCCGGGGAAGGTATTTGGATGTGGGCGGTGGCCCAGCTCCCTTCCCCGGGATTCGCGCTTCCCCCGAGAGGCGCCGCGAGCCGTGGCGGCGGGCGCAGGCCGGGCGTTGCGGCAGCGCTGGCAGCGCCCTCGCCCGGAGCCAGCGCAGCCCCTCGCCCCCAGAGAACAGCCCCCGGCAAACCCCGGGGCAGGGCCGCCTGCTGTGCTGGGCTTCTGAAGCACCTGAAGCCCATCAGCACACCTGGGCAGAGATCTGCTCCTGCGCTTGAAGGGAGTCATTAAGGGAGGGCGGGGGGGGGGGTGAGGAGGGGGCTTCTGCCTTCGCAGCGTAGGTCGGTGTAAGTGCACCTGCTGTGGGCTCTTCAGTCTTGCACTGGGAGGTGAGGCCAAAACAGGGAAGCGAAAGCAGAAGAAAGGACGGCTCTGCGCAGTGCTTCGGGAGGTGGGAATGGCTGCCCAAACAGCGGGATACAACTCCAGGCCAGGCAGCACCCTGTGCATTTTTGCCCCCTCCTCTGGAGCGTGGTGCAAGCCCATAGCCTTCTGTCTTGAGCAAGAGCAGCTCCTGTCCTGTCTGGAAAAAAGCCAAGCGCAGATGCGGGCATGCGGGGAAAGGAGCTGAGCCTCCCAGAGGGGCTGTGTGGGGCTGTGTCTGCCATGGGGGGCAGGAGCCTGGCTCCTTGCACCGCAGCATCGCCGTGTCCCTGGCCAGCAATGCCTGCGTGGGCTGCGCTGTGTTCACCTGGCTCCGTCTGCCAGCTTCTGGCAGGCTTCCTGACCGTGCTGAGCAGGAGAAAGTGGACCCTGGGGCAAAGCCGTTCCTGCAGGTATGCTGTTGATGAGCTTTTTCCTTTTTCCTTGTTTTCCTTTTTCTTTTCTCCCCCTGGCAGTTCACAAAACAGAAAGGGTGCTGTAGGCACAGGGAAGGGCATTTGTGTGGGTGGGAGGTGATCACCTGGAAACCAGAGCATCGTTTTCAGATGGCATTTCAAGACTTGAAGTTGGTTGAATCACTGGGGACCATTGAGGAAGAACTCATGTTATTTTTGGGAACAAATCCTTCAATCTGTCTCTTGACTGAAGCTGGTGACACTTTTATTTGAGAGAGGCAAGGCTTTAGATAAAGGTTTCAAAGCACTTCACAGATGAATTAAAACTGTTTTTGAAAGATGGGCATTTTTATTTGCATCACGTTGTAGACCCACTCAGTGGCTCCCATTACTGCCATTTGTACAAACACAAGAGATTACTCTGGGCCCAAAGAGTCTACGGGCACCAAAGCAGCAGGAGGCAGCTTGTCCAGGGCCACATGTGGTGACTCACGCCCATGGGAATTAATGTGATCAAGACTTGCAAGCCACAAGGGATCTAGAAAAAAGGGCAGTGTGGGGCAGAAACGGAGGTGTGAAGGAAGGGTGAGCTGGAGCAGCCAGGGTCAGGAAAGCTCTCGGGGCAGGGGCTGCAGAGGAGGAAGCCTCTTCTGGTTCTGTACGCAAGTTGTGCGCAGGAGGATGAACGGGGTCTGCGTGGACGGAGCGGTGCTGTGGCTGCCGGGGTGCAAAGCAGCAAACATCAACAGTGGCCGCGCTGCCAGGGCCGCTGCTCCCTGCGGGGCTGGGGTCTCAGCGGGACAGCACCAGGCAGTGCGGGGACATCCCCGTGACATCCTGGGGACATCCCGGGGACATCCCTGTGGCACGGACACGGCCGCTGCTTGCAGGGGGGGAGCCGCAGCAGCACCGCACTTCCCTTCACTGCAGGGCTCGTGATACAACATGAGCCCGCTCTGAAGCACTGGAATGAAATCTTGGCCTCCTCCACTGATCTTTTGGATAATTAATTGCCAAGAAACGCTCTCAGGGTAATTTGCCTTTTATTTAGGTGGATCCAATCATTCAATATTTAGGTGGAGCCAATGGTCATTCACTGCATGTGCTTTAAAGACGCACCTAAGGGCAGCCTGTCAGTTGTAATGCTCATAGATAATGAATGAAAAGATGACACAGAAGTGAAATGGAGAAGAAATGGTGGTGGAAATTAGATTGATTAATGCTTTGAACCTGGACTCAGAGTGCGGCAAGTGCTTTCAGTCTTGCTGACTGAATTAAATAAGCCAAATTAGTAATATATTTAATTTTTTCCTCCTGTTTAAAGACATCAAAGTGCTTTTAGCAAATGAGGTGAAGAGTTTTCATCTATGTTTAGAGCAAAAATGGAGCAATGTGCTGTGGCACGTCCAGAGCCTGCGGTGATCTCATGGCACAGGGCCATGCATCCCATCCTGCCCTCTGTGTGGCCTTGCTGGTGATGCAGCCGTGAGCCGGGGTGGCCCCAAAATAGCTCTGTGGGTGCTGCTGATGGTGGCTACTGCACGCGGGGCGGCACACAGGATGTGTGGTGGCTGGGGGCGTTCACACTCAGTGGGTGCGCAGCCCCTGCGGGGCGGTGGGACGTGGTGAGCTGTCAGGGGCTGTGTCCTGCCCACGCCGCCCAGCTTTGCTGCCAGGTGGCTTGCTGTGTGTCGACAGGGATCCGTGTTAGTTGCACCCACATCACTTGTGGTGGGGACTCACCCGTTTCTCCCTGATGCCTTCCACGTGCAGCATGCTTTGCTTGCAGTGCTGCGGTCCCCAGCAGCAGCAGCCGGCGGAGTCCTTGGCATCGCGGGGTGGAGGCCGAGGCTGTCCTCTGCACCGCACGGCCTGGGCACATTCCCTGGGGGCACACGTTCACCCCACTGCGGAGAGGGGAAAGCATCTGACAGATGAGGTCGACTCTTGAAACTGGTAATGCGCTCTTCAGATGGCAAATTGCCCTGGGTTTGCCTGGAGACAGCTAGGCAGTGTGGGGAAAACCTGGCACCAGCTAGCACCGCTGTGGTTTGTGCTGGGTTTCAGCACATTCTTTTTTGAGTTCGAATTGCTTTATTTTTCTTCAAACGTCTCCCTCCTGCTCTGGTGCGTGACCAGAACAGTGTCTCCCCAGGCTGCCTCCTTTCCCTCTGCCCTCCAGCCTGCCTGGCCACTGGGTCGGAGCTTGCCTGCTCCGGCAGGGAACTCGTCTGCTCCTCAGCTGGGCACTGCAGGGCGCACCCCTCTGCAAGCGAAAAGTAAGAGTTTTCCCCACTTCTGTTAAAATGAGAAAAGGAAAACAACAAAAAAATATTAATATACCCCTATAGACTCACTCTCTGTGGAGACATTGGAAACCAGATTTTAGCAAGCTTTAGGGATTGCAGCATTATCCATCTTCTGTAAATACTGCAGAGCTGTGGAGTTGGAAACGTGTTTATGATTGCGGCTAGGGCTGAAAGACTCATCAGCGCTGATGGCACGCGGAATCGCTTCACTGGTTACCCAGCTGGCAGACAGCAGCTGTCCAAGCTTTCTGCTCTAAGTTTTTCCTGGGAGCAAAGCACAGGATATGGAATTTGCAGAAGTATTTAAACGCACATCGAGGTAAGGGTAGCTGTTGGAGGTAGAACAGCATTGCTGCCTGCCATAAAGACCCCTCCTCCCTCCCCAGAAATCCGAGACCCATGGTCGGAGTGCGTTGATGCTACTGAAGCTGTGGAGTTTGTGTCCTAGCATTGAAGCACCAGCAGTGGGGCAAAACTTATCCAGACCTTTAAAGCTAATAATGCATGTGGCCAGCACCCAAAGGCCAGGCACCCACCTGACTGCTAATTCTGACCCAGGCACCCACCTGACTGCTCAGTTTGCGGGGACACCAGGCCTGGGGCCTTGGGAGCAGCACGGCGAGGGTGTGCGGGAAGCGCCAGCGGGACAGCACGTGCGGAGCTAACGGAGCTAGCAGCCCTGCGTTTGTTCCATGGCTTACAGGCACTCTGCAGGGCTTGCAAACAGTGCTCAGCTTTTGGGACAGCAGCCGGCTGTCAGGAGGGAGACGTGCTGTCTCGGGGTTTCTCCAAGCGTTTTGCACCGGGGTGTGAGCTGGCTTCAGATGCGACCTGACGAGGTGCGAGCTGTCTTGAGGCCGATGCACGCTGCGATGCGATGCACCCATGACGGAGCAGAGCCCCACGTCAGCCATTTCTTCCACAGTCCCAAGGCTCTGTGACAACAAACAACCCAGGGCAAGGCGTCACTCAGGGAGCCTCCAGGGTGAGACGTAGTCTTTTTTTTAAGTAAAAGATTATTTATTTATTTATTTATTTATTTTTAAAGCCTTACATAAGTCAAAACATCTGCTAGTGCATGACTAATGCACCCCCTCCTCCCCCAGCGCGGTGACACAAGTTCACAGGAATTATATAAATGGCTGTTTCCTGTAAGAAGTTATACGTTGTTCATAGGTCTTTTGGGGACAAATCTCACATTCAACAGTCCATTAGCTTGCATTGTTTACAAATAGCTTTGAACCGAACTGATTAATGCACTCTGCTGCCCAGCCTGCGCTTCTGACAGGAGGTGAAAGGGACGAAGTCAAGCCCTGCTGCTGCCTGAGGTGGGCCGGCACGGCTGCGAGGCTGCTTTTCTTCCCACCAAAGCCAGCCTGCCTGGGGCAGCACAGGTTTCTCAGACCATGGCCTGTGGGCACGCAGCTGGCAGGGCTGGGCTGCGCTGCCCGGGCACTGTGCGGGCACGGGAGCGCTGTGCTGGGGGTGCGGGCACCCTGCTGAGCTGCGCCTCTGCTGTGACCCTGGGGGAGATGCTGAGTCTGGTGTTAACCAGGTCCAGCAGGGCCTTCGCTGCCGTAGCGGCTGCTTCTGGGCCCTGTGGTGCGTGTGGCCCTGCTGTGGCTGTGCTCTGGGCGGGGTGCCGGGGCAACGGGCCTTCGCCAGCCGCCTCAGGGGTGCGGGGCGGCGGGGACGGGCCCCAGCACCGCCAGCCGGGGGGAGATGATGTATCTGAGGGTTGCGTTGTTTTAGTTCAGGGATGTGTACTGGCGAGCGCCCAGAAAGCTCCGCTACAGTTCATTTGCCTTCTGGAAAGTGCAAGGAAGTAATTTAAAGAACTGCCAGCTAAACCGGCCGTGAGACGCGATTTCATTCAGGCTGGTGGAGGAGCAGGAGGAGGATGAGGGGGGCGCCAGGAGCAGGGTGCTGGGCTCTGTGGTGCTGGGTGCTGGTGCCCCACCTGCCCCCCACCGTGTCCTGCCCAAGCGCTGCCGCTGCCCTCTTGGGTGCCGTGGGGTGGAGGGCGGATCACTTCTGTGCTGGTTGTTAGTGCGCATCTTGCTGGGCCTTCTTCCTTGTTTCCCAGAGTGGATGCCACAATTCTGGTCGTTCTGGGCCAGACCTTTGTTTAGATTAGTGCATGTTGACATGTCAATGGCAGAAGGGTCAACTTCTGGACCTCTCAGAAGTATGGGCTTTAACTCCTGAGCGTTCTGTCCTTCAGCAGGGCACATCACCGTGGTGCGGTTCTGGCCGTCCGAACCACCCAGCGCCTTCCACGCAGGTGCAGGCCCGAAGGCTGCTGATGGCCGCGACACGTTCTCGACAGGACGTGCAGCGCTGGAGCCGAGCCACGGGCCCTCGTGGTTTTGTTGGCCAGATGGAGGGAGAAAAACAGAAACAGATGTTGCAGAGAATCCTAGTTGTTGTCGTCGGGTTTGCTCTCCCCCCATGAAGAGCAACCCAGCCGGGCCTGCGGTGTGCGAGGGAGCTGCAGCTGCTCCTCTGTCCATCGCTACCTCGCCGCGGGCTGGGGAGGAGGCCATACGGCACCGAGGGTGCCCAGCCGCCACAGCTGGCAGCGGGGTGCCAAGGAGCCCCCGAAGTGCCGGGGCGGCACTCTGCCAGCGCTTGCGCTGCGATGGGCTGGCCCCTGCCGGGTCACACGCCTGCTGGTTTGTTTAGCTGTGCACAGCGAATGAAGCCGGAGGCTTTGCAGAGTCTCCTCCTTGGATGTCTGTTTTAGGGAGCGGCTGACTTTGAGAAAGCACGAGTGGAGGCAAATTTCTGCATAAATGTCGTGGAATTACACCTACTTTTTTTTTTTCTGACAATTTGGTCTCCGAATATTATTTTCTATGAGCTGTCTCTTCCATGTCCTTGAATATTGATCCCTGGGGATACTGATCCTCAGAACAAGGCAGCACTTCTGTAGTTTAATGTAAAGCTTTTCTTATGCAATGTGGCTTCATAAAAAAGTTTGGATCTCAGAGGCTTGAGGACTGATATCGCTCCATGAAGTTAAGACAGGTCTGCTTAGAGTTTGGCTTTGCGGCACACCTGTGGTTTGGTCAAGTGTTGTTCTCTTTACAGAGAGAGACTGGAGTTGTAGCAAGAGTGCAGCATTTGAAGAGAGTTACCAAAGCTGTAGCAAAACTGGAGGTGGAAAGTTATAACTTGAGAATCCTAGGCTAATGCCCTAAAAAGCCTTTCTCCTTTGGCAGTAGATAGTTCCTTAGATCTTACATCCAACCTTCGGTTTCCTTTATAATGTATTTCTGCTCTACAGATTTATGTGTGATGTTTTGATCTCTTTTTTTGTCTCCCTTATATCTTGGGATATTTTCCAAGTTGCTTCCTAATCAGACTTTTAAATTGTTTTTACTATATTAGCTGACAAATACAGGCAAACTTGAAGGTTTGACATTTTTAGAGTTCTAAGTCTTATAATTTTTTAGTGAAAGCTGTGGAGTAATTCCCAGATTGTCTGGGTAAAAACTAAATATAATTTTATGGGAGTGACATTTTCAGGGGGATTAGGAGATTGAAGATAATCGAGAAAATGTTTTCAAATTGCAACGTTCAGTCTCTGCACAAAGCACTATCAGATTTAGAGTCTGGTTCTTGGAGCTTTGATTACCTCAAATAGCATTTTTCTTCAGGAGAAAAAAAAAAAAAGGTTTCAGCGAGGCCTTTGCGGATGCCAGCGGGCGGATGGGACCGGCAGCAGGTGAGGGCGGTGGTTCTGGGCTGGGGCAGCAGCGAGGGCCCCTTTGTGGAAGCTGGAAATCCTCAGCTGACAATGGGTAGCGGAGTTCTCAGAGCCCTCCCGCATCAAGGACGGGCCGTGGGATGTAAGCTGTCGCCAGCAGAGATCTGCATGGTGGTAAACCCACCCTGTGAAACGACTCCGTCTTCTCCCATTTCCTCAATGTTAACGTAATCTAGTCTTTTCTTCATTTTCCTTTAGTGCTTACCACCTGTCATCCCTCTTCTTTTATCCCATTAGATGTTTGCCAGAGAACTGTGCTTTACTCAAAATAGTAGTAGAAAGACTAGAGTCACTCCCATTGCTTTTCTCTTTCAGCGCAGGACAGTAGGCAATGTTGTTTACTAGGCTCCGGTAGTTTGGCTTTTAGTCTATTTTGCAGTTATTCACCTGCATTTCTCAGTTTCTGACTGCTGTCAGCTGAGCCATGGAAAGAGCAGCTTCAGTGGTGAGGCTGATTAATGATGACAAATTATGCAATCTAGAAAATGTGTCAGCCACTGAGTGCAGGATGTCTGATGGGCGGAAAATCTCATTACTGATCCAAGGAGAATGGCCAGACACCATTTCATTCAAAATAAAAATGTGCAAATCAGCCACAGTGAAAGGCCGAGCTGTCTGAAACATGAGCTGTTTATATTTTATTACAAATATGAAAGCTGAACCCATTTGATTATAAATGATGTCACATCCTGGGGACTTGTCCTGGACGATGGTCTTACTTTTCCAATGGGAAATTCCTGCTTGTGGCTGTGAGAGTTGACAGTAGGGTGCATCAAGCTGAGCATTCTCCAGGTGCGAGCAGCCCTCCTCCGCCAGGCTGCCTCGGCTGGACCCGTGGGGGCTCCAGCAGCAGCACAAGGAGCTCTGCTGCAGAAAGCGATGCAGAAATTTTCCCGTTTGTTGGTCATAATTCTTCTCCTCCAAAGCTGGAGCTAATGGACTGGTTGAAGCCACCCATCTTGTCCTCGTTTCTGTGGACTCTGGCACTGGCAGTGACCCTGGTATAATTTAGAGCCAGCATTTAGGGTACTCACTGAAGAAGTATTTGAAAAAAAATAATACATGTGGCTTTTCTGGGCTTGGTTCTTTTTAGCAACTAATAAATTCACTCAGAAACAGCTTTTATTAGCCCCAAATTAGTTGTAAGTTCATTTCAATGACCCAGACAGCATTGGTTGGGGTTGGGGAAAAGAGGAAAAAAAAAAAAAAGAGGGGGGAAAAAAAAAAGGAAAAAGAAATGACCCATGCAGGTGATGTCTGCTTGGACAGGGTTTGAGAGGCTTTGTGCAGGTGCTGGCAGCTGCGCTTGGCTCCCAGCCCTGCCGAGGGGTTTTTCTTCCTCCTCCTCCTGCGTTCCCTGTGCCTGGGACACCTCTGCTCTTTGTGCCTGAACTCCTCCTAAAAATTCTCCAAATAGTAGATTTTTCTCCCCCCCATAATTTTACATTTAATTCCCATTGAATCGGCACCTGGAAGCAGTCCTGGACTCTTAGATCTACCACGTGCAGGAAGTTTTCTGTGCAGGCTGAGTTACTGACATTTATTTATCGTCATCCCGAAAGCAGCTCGCATGTTCGCTGCAAGTACCACAAAGTGGCCTGAGCTGTTTTTTCTGCAGGTGCTCTGGTTATAAATGGCTCTTTTTCTCCGTGTTCAGTTTCACTGCTAATATATAAATCTGGGCAGAGAAAGGCTAAGTTGACTGGGAGCCAAAATTGCCTGCTCATAGTTCTTGTGTTCTAGCTATTTTACAACCCCTTTATTTGATGAGCAGCAGTTAACACAGTAAAATGAAGAGATAAATGCATTGTAGATGACATATACAGCTGCATTAGGAGCAGCAAGAGCCTTTGCCGAGGCACAGTAAGCAAAGCTGGGATTCAGGGAAATATATCTTCAGTAGCTGCTGGAGACTCATCAGCATCTTGGCGAGACGATGCTGGAAGCGCTGGGGACCGCTGCTGTTTACTAACTAGCGGGCTTGCCGGGGACAAATCACCGCTGGTGGCGGCGTGGGCTGTCAGGAGGGGCACGAGGGATTCATGTCCTCGGGGAAATCCAGGCAGAAAGTCCATAATGAGCTGTGCTCTTCGTGGGGAAAATTGTATTCCTAATTAAAGTCAGAGAGTGCTTCAGGGGGTAGGAGCCCGGTGAAAAGATAGTCACCGTCTTGCACTTCTTAGTAATCAATGGTGGGAAAATAATCAAACGTGTGATGGAGCAGCAGCAGGTTGGGGATTGATGACTTATCCACGCGGAAAGTGGCCTCACGGCCACCTCCTTCCTGCTGCTGCGGAGCAGGGGAGGGGAAAGGTGTCTGGGCCGCTTCTTCTGCAACAGCCCCCGCTTGCTGCTGTGTGTAGCTGCTGTTTCTTTATTGTTCTTTTAAACACTGAAATTGCTTTGAATGAATTTCCTGACTTCTTCTACATCTGTTTCCAGGTGTGTGAATGAAGTTGGAGAAAGTCCTTCAGTACGCAGAACCACTGCTCAGACACGATCAACACCCAACTGCGGAAGTTTTGAACTGTCCAAGAAGTGAAGATTTTGGAAGTGGAGGTCTCCCCTTCTGGTATGTTAATCCCACACAGCATTTGGGACATTTTCTTGTCTTCCTCTGGAACACTGCATTTAGGTTACTGTAAGACAGAGGTAGGTGAGCCGCTGCTCTGCTCTGCTACGAGATCTGCTGCGTTCGCAAGGCGGCGTGGGTGCTTGGTGGCTGCTCTAAGTAGGCAAAACGTAGCTGTGTGGTAGAGAGAGGTTTCCATGGATTTTACCCCAGGAATTTACATGAATTTCAGTAAACCTGACCCTTGGCACCACTCTCCTCTCCCAGTTGCTGCCTAATGCACCACTGAACGTTTTGTTTCCTTGGTCTGGTGCTGCTCTTGGTGCCAGAGCAGGGAGTTCTTGCCCATGGCCGGGTGGGTGTGCTCGCCCCCAGGCACTGGGGATGGACCAGGGAGAGCTGTGCTGCCCCAGCACTGCGAACGCTGAGAAGGGCTTAGTATTCAGGAACAGGAAGGTGTTGATGCAGTAAGAAAGACAGCAGCAGAATGAACAAAGCATAGTCTTCAGCAAAAGGAGAAAGTCCCAGTGATGAGCATTTCAGTGGCTTATCAACAGATGCATGAGACCAGAGGCAAGGAATAATTTGTATCCAAACTGTGCTCGTGCCAAGTCCTTCAGCTGAAAAAGGCTAAATCTATGCAGGAAAGCTGAAATGTCAACTGAGAAACACTTCAATTAACATATAGATGTTTTTATCTTCGTATTTTATTTATTTATTTTGCCCATTTTTCCTCTGCATGAGCATGCAAAATGTTTTTTCCTGTTTGATAGCTACTGTCTGTTACCTTAATTGCAGCTCTTGCTGGGGTTGAATACAGAGCACTGAGCGTTATGCGCACACAGGGACATGTAACAGTTCCTAGGAAATCACTGAAAGAAATTTAGTACTGGAAAGTTAAGTAAGCTCATGCTGAGAAACAAAGGGTCTTAGCTCTGCCTTTCCTGGTGTTTGGATGCTAATTGTAAGGTCTTTCTGCTAGTACTATTTCTCAAAAGCATGCAGCAATCCTTGCTTTTCTATAAGTAGCTAAATTATTTTTGTTCAGCTCTTTTTTTTTGGGGGGGGGAGAGGAAGGACTTGCACCTAGGCTGGGAACTAAGCAGCCAAAATTATGCTCTCAAAAAGCTGGTAAAGCAATGAGCTGCTGGAGATGATCAACTGAGAACGAAAAAAGGACCTATCATCGGGTCTAGCTCTGTACGCAGCTTATCAGTTCTACAGTTGTTGTACTGCAGTAACTTGGAGCTAGTGAGATTACTTGTGATTTTCATAACAATTATTGGATCAGAATCAGTGTCTAAGGGGAGGTGACTGTGTGTGCTCAGACAACGGCTCGCTAACGTCAACGGGCATCTGCTGCGGCAGAAGAGCAAAATCAGCAAGGGCTCGTTCCTAGCTCGTCTGTTATTTGAATTCACACCAGTCTCTGCGGTCAGAGCTGCGACGGTTAATGTGCTGCCGGCTCTCTCCCCGAGCTGTCTGTTCCACAGCCACTGGCATTTCACGCTGCCCTTTGGCCCGATCCAGTTAGATCAGCATTGGTTTATTACGAAATGCCTGGAGTGATTTTACTCACTGTGTCTATCTCCTAACAGTTCAAGAGAAAGTTTAAATATTATTTCTGGCTGCTCCAGATGCTAACTCTAACGGCTTTGCAATGGAAGTTTCCACGCAGCTCTTTAGAGCTGTAACATTTTTTCCACTGATTTACATTGGCCCAATCCCACTGAAGGAGACGAACAGTTACATAAAAGAAAGGATTTCGTTTATGCTTTCGAGGCATTTCTGTGTGAAATGACCAGATATTCTTGGACCTGTGGCGTGGATAAACAGCAGTGAAATGGAGCTGAATGCAGCTCAGCGTGGTGCTACCTGCCAGTATAACCTCTGCCCAGGGGGATAAGGTATCTTTTGACACATGGGCAGTGAACACTGCGACTAATGAAAGGCGCTCCCCTGATGTCTTTGGGCTTGAAATGCACTGACCAAAACTCTCTGCACTGCTCCACCCGAGCTGGTGCAATTTGCTTGCCAGGGAAATGGTGGTGGGAATTGTCATTAAACTGGAGGCTGTTAGTCAACGGCAGGAAGAAAAAAATAGCACCTCTGAATCAGACTCGACTGCCAAGTGCTTTATAAGTGCTCATAAAAAATAGCAAACAAACATTTCAAGGCTGACTAAGCATCCCCTGCTCAACGACAATTTGATACTCTACCCACTGTGAAATCAAGATCAAGCCTGGCCGAGGTGGAGCTGTGCCGGATCTCTCCCTCGGGGAGCAGCAAAGGCACCCGAGCGGGGAGCACAGCCCTGCCTCCAGCCCCGTCTGCGTCCCCCGCAGTGTGTCCGTGCTGCCAGCCACGCGGCTTTCACCCCTTCATCGTGTGCTGCTGCCCACAGGTCTACCGTAATGCTCGCTTCCACACGTGAGAAGGATGTCCCCGCATAGTTGCTCGGGAAGGAAGGGCGCTGTGTGTCCCCGCAGCAGCCGAGCAAGCTGCCCGAGCTCTCTCGCAGCAGCCCGTGGACAGCCTGCGGTGGGCGCAGGAGCGAGCCCCGCGAGAGGCGCATCGATCGCTGCAGCTCCTGACCTTTCCCGAGCCCTGCCCGGGTGTCTGCTCCCCCACCTCCCTGGTAACCCGGTTAGCTCGGTCTGGGCATGGACACACTGCTGTTCCTGCTCAACAAGGGCTGAGAAAGGGGGAATTCATCGCTGCATATGGTTTAATTTGTTTGTTCCTCTTGCGAGGAAGAGGCAAGGTGTGATTAAAAGGAGCTTCCCCAGAGTTTAGGCCTTTGTGTCCTGTGCAGAGAAGGGATTCACTTGTTCGTGGTTGATGTGAACGGCCTGCGGTATGGATCGTAATCCAAAGGTGTAACTTGCCCGTTGCTCTCCAAGCAATGATCCGGCATTACAGCAGGTCGGGGGCAGCGCGCTGAGGCTGGCTGGGGGCAGGAGGTGCTGGGGCTGGCAGGGATGCCCGAGGTGCCCGCACTGCCTGCAGCTCCAGCTCCTGGCTGGCAAGGGCCGCACGGAAACGCAGAGGAGAGGAAAGGGGCTGGAGTGCACAAGTGTCGTGCAGTGTCGGTTCGAAATGTCGCCCATCGATTTGTAAACTGCCACGAAAGATGAATTGCAGTTTAAATTGGATTTTGTAAAAGCAGCCATAAAACATCTTGCTTTGCAATGCCATCTCCTTTATAAAGTGCCTCATTGTGCAAAACGGCCCCGATGCTGCGTGCTTCAGACCAGGCTGTGTATGGCTGCTCTCCGGGGATTCTTCAGTTTGCTCGCGGTACTCTAACCTGCCCAGGTCACAGTGCTCCATGGAAATGATGGGGAGGCAGAACACCCCATGTCAGCATCACGCCTCTAACCTCCGGCGGTCCTACTCGCTTCCTGGTGCAAGGCAAAGGTTGCTGCAGCCCAAGCCAGCACCCTTCTTCTGCTGCCCTGCCTGGCTCGGGATGCAGCGCGGAACTGCTGTGAGTGCCAAAAGATGCCGGGCTGCCTGGCGTCACTGTGCAGATCGCTGGGACGCAGCCTGCAGAACGGAGGGACTTTTGGTCAGGCTGCCATACCCAACCCAACCGCGCTAAACATGTAGGACAGCACTGTTCCCTGACAGGCATTGCAAGGAAGCAAATAATTAGCATTCACAAAGTCTAACTTTCCATTCTGCCCCATTAATTGAAAGCTTAATTACACCATTTAGACAATATCGGATCAATCACAAGAATGGGCCGCAGCATTAGCTTAGCCAGCAGAACAGCCCCTTCTCTGTCTCTGCCACACCAGGGAAGCTTGTTTGGTCAATATTCCCTTCGCCAAGCTTGCAATATGGGAACAATCAAGCTATTTAATCAGTGGTTAAAGGCTGTAAACATTTCATGAAAAGGCTTGTAATTTTTGGTCTAATATATTATCTCATTACAAGCCTTCTATTCATTTCAGAAGGAATTTAATATAGCGCTTGCTTAAATGAAGGCGGTCCACATTTGAGAAATGACCGTGTTAAAAGAAAAAAAGGAGTGCCAGCAGTGAATGAAATCATTGGCAAATCAGAAGCCCTGCGGTGTCCTGCCAGGGCACATCCCTGCCTCCCATGGGCGTGTGGCCAGGGCAGGTCCATGTGGAGGTGCCTGCGCTTCATCTGCGGGTGTGCGCCCGGGAGCAGCTTTTTGGACAGTCGCCTCTCCCCGGCTGCACCCCCAGCGGTCAGCTGTAGCTGAAGGCTTTGTTCTCCAGGCAGGAGATGCCTTTCCAGGACGTCTGGCAGCCGGTATCGCTGCTGGGAAGGTCGTCCCTGGGGCAGCGTCCTGAGTTTCCCCGTGTGCTGCGGGGATGCTGCAGGCAGGGTGGCAGTTTCCAGCCTGCACCGCTGCCTCTGTGAGTGCAGCACGACCAGTGAGGGGGCAAATCACGACGGCTGGGAGCCCTTTGCCACCCCTGCAGCTGGCAGAAAGGCTGACTGCCCTGGGAGCCCCCGCCAGTGGAGCCCTAGCGTGGCAGCTCCGTGCTGCTGTGCAAATTGCTCGTCCTGTGCCATTGTGCAAAGTCCCTTCTCTCGCAGGAATGACCCGTGTGGGACTTTCTGCAGAGCTCGAGGCCCTTCTGAGCTCGTGCATTTCATGCCCTTTGCTGCTGCTGCTAATGCTGTTAACTAGAAATGGTTCCTAGCCTCTTTCATGTGGAGTTCTTCTCTGATGAGCTTCTACCTCCACAAAATTTGTTCTCCTGCTTTCTCACCAGTCTTGAACCCGGCCGGTATTGCCACCAACCAGTATTTTCTTCCCTGGGTGAAAAGCACTTACGGGAACTCATTTGCTGTGTGCTGAGGACAAAGCATCTCGAGTTCACAGTAAGATACATCAACCTTGGGTTTTGCTATTTATGTATTTACTTCTTTTTGGCTTTGCTTTCCTTAAATTAAAAAGATTGAGCAGGGTCTTTTACAACAATGTAAGCACACTTCATTCCACGCTGTTCTTCATCACATGCTGTTCTCAGCTAAAATACCAATAATTAAATGGCACACCTGCTGGACAGCGAGTCCTTACGGTGCTGGCAGGCCAGGCGGTGCCGCAGTGCCCACGCTGCCCAACATCACTTGTGTTCTTGCCATCGATCTGCCTGGGGGCTAAGCGCTGAGCGCTGCTTGGCTTCGCTGGGTGACTGACCAAGGCTGCTCCAGGTACTGAAAAAGTGTCACCTCCTTGCAATGAAGACTCCTTGAAGCAGAAATGCTAAAATTTCCTCAGTGCCTCCTGTCTCTGCAAAGGATATGATAGAAGACAATTTTACATAATCTTGTTTGACTAATGCTCTTATTTTTAATGAACCGTTTCAGACTGCGCCTTGAAGGAAGAAGGCAACAAAGGAGAAAATTTCCTACTTCTGATAGCTCATTCTGTCTCAAAAAAGAGAAATTTGGCAAAAGTACTAGACATTTGCTAGGAATTAGATATTGACAGCGAGTATAGGAATGTCCCAGATTTCCTGCCTATAAAAACAGAAAATGCTGTCTCTGTTTAAGGAATATTAAGAAGATATACACATCGTATTAACGTAGTCCTTCAAATATTTATGTCCTAGTCTTGCAGATGTTAACACGTTGTGGTCTTGAGCAGATCCTGTGGAGGTCACAGAAAGGTGTTTGTACTCCTCCAAGAACTGTGGATGGAGAGCCCAGCATCTCTGCTTTTGTGGGAGTTAAGTTCTTAAAGCATAACAGGCCAGGCCCTAAATTTTCTGTCTTAACACCGAGTACCCTATTGTGGTATTTAAAAGCATAGATAAAGATTTAGCTTTGTAAAATGATACCATATTTCCAGGATGAACTTCTTAGTAAAGTAATTTATGTGTCTCACTTAAATTCTTTTCTTCAGCTTCGTGCCCGAGAATTCTCTCTGCATTTTTTTATAGTCAATAGAAGTTCTTAACTAACGGTGTGGGTGATAGTGACAATTAGTGGAAGATTAAGGCAGCCAAATTGAGTATACTCCAGAGAGACCTTGGAGCCCAGCTTTACACGCTTCTTTCCATATGAAACTTTAAACATCGGACTGTTAAGAAGCACTGGTACTGCGCTTCAGAAGGGGGGTGTCTTAAACAGAAGTGCAGCTCTCACAACTGGAGTTACTCTGCTAATTCCTTCTGATTCTGACGTTGTAGAGTGAGTAGGTAGGTGCTCTTTTTTTTGCTTAAAAAGCTTGCACATAGCATGGATGGAGCAGGGGAAAATGAGCCCGTACTAGAAGGGCTGATTTAGAAGGAAATAGATTGCAGATTCCTGAAAAAAACATGCTTAGTGTTATGGGTTACTAATGTAGTAAATGTCACAGAGAGGTTATGTTTTACTTGAAGCATAAAAGTAGGGTAGAAATGCCTTGCTGGACACTGAAAACACATCCCTCTACCTCTGGTAGTGCTTCTGAACTATGGCGTTTGTATTTAAGTCTTCTGTGTTCAAACCTTTGTGACTTGCTACATGACGAAGGTTGTTCGTATTGATTAAATATATATACGTGGATTTGTATCTCATAATCTCAATTGCTTACAAGACTTTGCGAGTAGAGCAGGACAAATATAAATTACTGATGTGTTCAGATGGTATTGTATTGTAACGTTTCTGGGCCAGACCTTGTCTTGGCTAACTTGCATTGTCGGATGAGGTGTTCAGACTATCTGCAGTGGTAGATGATAGATTTGAAATGCTGTTATTTTGCTTGGCGTGGTGCATATTTAATTCAGACTGCTATTGAAAGGATTGCTCTGTTGAGGGCATCGTATAGTGGTCTCTCAAGAGTTAGTACTTCATGGTGGGATTTTTTTGTTCTAAAATTCTCAACATCAGTCTGGTTGAAATCAATAAATTACTGCCAACTCTGACAAAAGTGCAGAGTTGGGACAGTGTTAAATGTTTTTGAACAATCACACTCGTGGTGTTCAGGCTCTTCTCTGTAGTTGGGAATGACATGATGAGAAACTTTCCACTCCTTTAAATGTTAAGGAATCTCTGAGAGTATTTAAAAACAGTCAGCTGCAAATGTTCTATGGTTTGGGTGTTTTTTTGAAGTACAGCATGTTCTTCTTCAGATTTTCATCCAATCTACACGCTCGTGTCCCAGACTTGTCTCCATGGTTCATTTGTGTCTCTGTCATAAAGCACGTGAAGTGACACACACATATGAGAGGCAGATCTTTGTGGAGTGTTTCATTTTAAGAGTGATCTGCTAAGGGCAGCTGAACACAAGCTGTTTGTCCGTCAGAAGACACAGAAAATCAACAGTTCTGCAGGCAGCCTTGATGCGAGAACATGATTTGGGAACAAGAACTTTGAAAATACTTCAGTTGTGTGTATCCAGCTGGGATCTATGTAAAACTGCAATATTTTCTTTGTCTCAACAGTATGTATCAACCTAAGTAGCTTTTGTGGATTTGCTTTATGTCAGGCTACTCCACCTCTTCCTAAGTTTTCTATACGTTTCTGCCTGCTAACTTACAGAAAAGCAGGCTGGCACGTACTGGTATTTTAGTTCAAGCGAACATTGCAAGGAGTTGGAAGGAGGGTCTGTGTTCTCTGTTTTGGTCTTGTGAGTATAATAATTTCTTGTAACTTGGTAGTTCAGCAACATAAAGCAGTTTAATTCTGCTCACCAAAGTGCCAATAAAACAGTGGGAGGTTTCCCACGGAGGACCATTACTGTCGTCATGAAGTAGGCGTCCTCGGCTCACTTCTGCTGCCAGCATCCCCGCATGCTCAGGCCGGCTCTTAGAGATCTGAATTGCACCGAGACAGTGCAATTTGTTTTGCAATTTTATCCTATGTGACTTTGGCAATGTACTAAGTTCTTACAAACTCCTGGACAATTATTTCACCTTCAGAAAGCACATCAGTAGTGCTCAGAGGTGATCGCTGCCCTTTTTTGTTTTTCATCCCTGAAACTTATTTTTAGGCTGGGTTTTTCGATGTCCTCTTTGCGGAGACTGAAACCCCCGACCTGGCCTACGCCTCGCGCAGCAGCGATGGTGGCGACGCGCATCTCCGTGGGCACCCAGCACAGCCCCGCTGGCGGCCGCTCCCACGCAGAGCGCTGGTGTGTACCCGCACACACAGCGGGGAAGCGGGGCTGGTTGTGCCGTGAGGAGGCAGGATCACGGGGTCCCGCTTGGAGGGGACCCACGGGCATCTTTCAGCCCGGCTCCGGGCCGCCCAGGCCCGCCCCCAGTCAGGCCGTGTGTCTGAGAGCGCTGTCCGGGCGCTCCGCTGGCTGCTTGCGGAGGGCAGAAAGAACTGGGTCGGCTAACTAACGAGGAGGAGGCCGGTAGGAGGCTGCTTCTCCAGGCCGTACTGACACACGGTCTGAGGCGTTTTAAGGGGACGCCCCGTGGGGGCTGCAGGGGGGCCGTGGCACCCAGCCCGCGGCACCTCCCGCACCGCCGCCTCCGCGACGAGCGGGGCGGGCGCTGACCCCGGCCCCGCGGCTCCCTCGGCCCGGGCCCGGCCCCGCCGCCCCGGACTACAGCTCCCGGCAGCCGCCGCCGGCGGAAGCGCGGCCCCGCGGCAGCGCGGGGGATTCGGACGCGGCGCCGGGGACGGAGCCGGGCCCGGCCGGGCCGTGCCGCCATGGCGCTGTCGCTGCCCGAGGCGCCGTGGCCGGCGAGCCTGTCCCCGCTGAAGGTGCGCGAGGCGGCGGCGGGGGGAGGGCGGGCGGAAGGGGGGAGATGGCGGCCGAGATGGCGGCGGGCGGGCCTCGGGCGGGCCCTGCGCGGCGGGGGACCCGGCCCGGCCCCGTGCTCGGTAGGACCCCCCCGGCCCCCCAGTGCCGCCCGGCCCGGGGCTGGCGGTGCCCTCGGCAGCGCGCGGTGACCTCCGCGTCTCGTTGCAGGCGGTGGACGACTTGCTGCGCTGCGGGATTTGCTTCGACTACTTCAGCATCGCGATGATCATCCCGCAGTGCTCGCACAACTGTAAGTATGGTACGGCCTGACAGTGCCAGCACGACTGTAAGCATGGTACGGCCTGACAGTGCTCACACGACTGTAAGTATGGTACGGCCTGACAGTGCTCACACAACTGTAAGTACGGTACGGCCTGACAGTGTCAGCACGACTGTAAGCATGGTACGGCCCAACAGTGCTCGCACGACTGTAAGTACGGTACGGCCTGACAGTGTCAGCACGACTGTAAGCATGGTACGGCCCGACAGTGCTCGCACGACTGTAAGTATGGTACGGCCTGACAGTGTCAGCACAACTGTAAGCATGGTACGGCCTGACAGTGTCAGCACAACTGTAAGTACGGCCTGACAGTGCTCGCACGACTGTAAGTATGGTACGGCCTGACAGTGCTAGCACGACTGTAAGCATGGCCCGAGCTCCGCGAGCCCTTCGGGCAGCTGCTGGCCGTGGCGGCATGCCCTCCGCAGGGCTCGTCCCCTCCTTGTCGCCGTGCTGCTGCCTCCTGCCCCGCGGCGTGCCCTGTCCTGTGGAGGGTCACTGCATACATCTGTGCTGGCTGAGCGGTCGCAGTCTGAATTTACCGGAGTTTTAATAAAAATCATCTGTTGGCATGGCTTGGGAGTAGGAGACAAGCGAGTGGGTCATTTGTGGCACGTCAGCGGATGGGCAGAGAGGTTGTCCTTCCTTCTGTCCTCTGCTCTGTGGAGTTCACAGTGAGTGTGTCTCGCTTAACGTGCGCCTTGCCGCCCATTACGCGCAGAGCAGGGGTGGTGTGATGGGCGCGTGTCCTCCTGGCCTTCTGACTGCACTTAAGCCTGACTTGGTGCTCAGGTGGCAGCTTCGGACAAACAGGTAGGGCCAGATAGGCATACGGAAATGTTGGGTGGTTTGGCCTTCATCTCTCCCAGGAGATACAGGACTGGAGAACGATCCTGTGGGCCTTACGGGCTGGCAAAATCCTCTTGCGCCTTATCCGGATGACAAAAAACTGTTGAAAAATATCCTCATCGGATTTTCTCTCCTTTAGCATTAAGCAGACCAGTCATCATATGGCTGTTTATTATTTACGGGCATGCAGTGCAGATGTTACTGATCCCGTACGTCCTTTACAAAACTTGTAGCTCTCCTACTTGCGGTTTGGCCAGCAAGGATGTTTCCCAGTGTGGTATTGTAGAGGGGCGATTTGGGACAAAAGCTGTGAAGAGGCCACCAAATTTTCTACGTTGGTTATTGCTGCAGCCTTCTTCTGACAATACAAGCACTTCTTGTCTGCACTGATGCACTTAAACGCCACCTTTTCCTAAAGTCCTTCATATAAATATCTTTAATAAGATCGTGAGGGCAGAGCAGAACACAGAGCCGTGTGGCAGAGAGCATTAAGTGTTACGTGATAAAATTTCCCGTGCTGCTCTGCCTGCCTCAGGCTGATATCTGCTGGAACATGCTAGCAAAGTGGTGTGCTTAGTCAGCTTAGGGAAAAGTACACTGCCTTTTCTCTCATTAAAATAAATACTTATAATTGATTTGTTTGGAAACAGCAGCGCTTCCTCTTCCTTATATCAAGGAGGACAAGGTGGTCAGGCAGTGAATTTACTTTTTTTACTTGACAAAGCTATAGTTGTTGGAAATGGGAAATTTAAGGTGGGGAGCACTGGAAATGCTCTACAGCAACTGGTGTTACATCCTGCCTGTGACACGGCTTGGTTCAAAGGCCTGTAATTCAAAAGAATGGTGGAAGTGAGCCCTCACTAGTCATTTGGGGGAGCAGTGCAACGTGCTGCTGGGGACTGGCAAATGTGCCTCGTTATCCCGTAGCGGTCGCACCAGGCTAAGGTTGTCCTGTCCTGCTTTAATGAAACAAAAATGCACTTCTGCTCTTGACAGTGGGACTGAGATTACATGTTGAAAGATGCTTGCATAAAGATCGCCATCTAGCAAACCTATCCATATTTTATTCTATGGAAAATGGTGTATTTTCAGTATTGGTGTGTTGTGGAATATTCTGCATACACTGCATAAAAAATAAAATATACTAACAAGCATGTGTTGAATGGCACTTGAAAGAAGGTCTGTTTAAAAATGATGTATTTCCTTTTTCCAGATTGTTCCCTTTGTATACGCAAGTTTTTGTCCTACAAAACTCAGTGTCCAACATGCTGTGTGGTAAGTGTTTTTTTTCCTTTGTTGTTGTTGTTTCTTTTTTGACCAATCTTGGGATCTTTTCCCTTTGGACTATGGTAAATAATTAACTGTGGTCATATATTACCACCTTTCCTTTGCGTGAGCAGCTATTTGGGCAAATTGTGGTGCTCTTATACCTGAAACTCTTCTATTTCAGAGATACTTTTCTGTCAGCATAGGCAGAAATACATGTAGCATCAAAACTCGGTTTTGGCTCAGAACTGAGTATAACATCTGTCGTGAAATGTTTAGTATTGTCTCCTGATTTGTTAAAATAAGCCGGCATTTAAAATGCGAGTGCTGAAATTTAAGCTTTGCATTTTCCATGTTTGAGTGTCCTCACTTCCAGTTCCAAGGCACCCTTAGAAGTGCCCACCGACGACCTAGTGATAGAATGCACCGACAGGACGGTGTGGCCTTTTGGGGCGCAGAGGACTATGTTTCACAGCCAGGAGAGGAGGCTGTGAAATGAAAATTATGAAAATTAGGTTAAATGTGAGGGGCGCTAGTGACAGGTTTGGCCTGCTCTGCGGGTAGGTTATTATTACCAGCTGACTTGAAGGCCTTTTCTGATTAAGGAGCACAGAATACAATTTATTCTAGGCCTTAATCTAGCTTTTCATCTTAAGCCAACTGGGTTTTATTGAATTCCTAAAAATGATAGGCTGCCTGAAAACAATGACTGGTGCTTCAAGAGTACTGGCAAAATAGAAGTAATTTTCTTCTGTGTTTCTAAAGCATGTAAAAGACTAGACTAGGCTGGAAAACAGATCTATCTGTAACTTTGTCAGTTCTTAAAACAAGTGCAGACTGATGTATTTTTCTGAGAGTACATTTTACCAACGCCTTCTTAAAAATCACAGAGATTGATGTGAGCAAGACTCATAAATTTTTTTTATGACAAAAGAAGAGATAAAACCAGAGAGATAAAAATCAGAAATCTTTTTAAAAGGATGAATCAAATGCATAAAGCCATCTTGTAATTCATCTTTTTATTCCATTTTCACTACCAAGATTAGCATTTTCCTTCATCCGATTTCATTCCTTGTTGCTTAAGGTTCCTTTCACGTTCATGGGATCCTCGTTTCGTTTTTCAAAATGATTAGAACAGTACTACGATAAAGCGCTGATGGAGACTGGGCACACTGGATTTTGTTCTTTAACTTCATGCTTTATTTTTTTATATTGGTGATCATGTTCCAGACTTACAGTGCTCTGGCAGTTATTTTAGAAGTTTTTCAGGAAAAAAAGCTTATACTTCGTGCATCTTTATTCACATAGCAATTTCGGTGGTTGGTGATTGAAGCATTGATCCACAAAACAAATTATTGGTCACTTGAACACTGTGTGGGTATTGCTGTTTTCACTGTATTTGATTGGTTTTTTTTTTTTCCCTTTTCTTTCTTTCCTTTTTTTTTTTTTTTTTCTTAATAGGCAGTCTCGGAATCTGACCTGAAAAATAACCGGACGTTAGACGAACTAGTAAAGAGCTTTAATTCTGCAAGGTATTGTGTAATTTTATGAATGCTTTCTCTGGTTTGGCAGTTTGAAGGGCAGATGTGGCTGAATTTGTTTGTATTAATTCATACTTTGTGCAATATTCAGTGTCTGCATTTGTACTAGAAACTGAAATTGTGTTAGCAAAGAACAGAAAAGATTCTAACATCTATATTCTAATAATAAAGGATTTGATGAAGACGGTTTATCTTCCAAGACTTGAATGCTACAAGACTGTGTTACCTGTATGAGACACAAAAGATCTGACCATATAATGTGTTTTGCAAACATGTTATAATTAAATTGTATAGTGAAAAATCAAGCGAAGTGGTATAAAGTTATTATCTTAAGATTTGTTGTTAGATTTTTTTTTGGTAGATCATCTTTACAATTTAGATTTAAGGCAGGTGACTGTATTTGGCAACTTTATTTATTTATTTTAAGTGTCATCCGAAATGATGTAAAGATCGGTGTGCTAATCTTTGTGGCATACTAACTACTGAAATCCATTCATCCTGGTAACCAGCTATACGCTTAAATTTTACTTCTGGCTTCCTTAGTTCCTTTGCTTAAGGTCGATGCCTCCTGAAATCTGTGGGAACTTTTTGTGGTGTTCTTTATTTATTTATTTTTTAAATTAGGGTTGTAGCATTTGCCAGTAACACCCTTAAGGTACATGCCTGAAAGTACTTGGTGGAAGAGTTGCAGCCGTGTAATGATGGTTCAGATACTTGTAGTGACCTGCCACTTGCCAGTGGAGGAAGTTTCCTGCCTCTCGTCACCGAGGCAGCAGTCCACGTGGATGAGCAGAATGAGGAGAAGTGTGAGGAGTGAGCAAAAAAAATCCAGTGTGGGAGAAATGTCAGATGAGTGGTTGCATGTCTGGAAAACTCCTATGGTTTTTCAGCTGAAGGTTACGGTCCTCTCAGGTGATGTGTGGAGTCTGTGTAAGCTCATTTCACTTTTGTTTCGGGTTAGTTGCTTTGTTAATTACAGTCTCTTCTGGCTTGTAGGAAGACAAGCAGAGGCTGGGAGTTACCTTATGTGGTGAAAATGATGGTAATAAAGATTTTCTTGTAAGATCCTTCCTAAATGCGCATGGGAAATTCTGAACAGAATGACTTTGTCCCGTGATAGTGGTCAGCTTGCGAGGGAATTCCCTTGGTGAAGTCATTGGATAAGAAAAATGTACGTGTTGAGGGACAACACACGGGAATCTTCCTGGATTAGAGAAGTAGTGGAGTATTGTGCTTTCACCTACTTTTCTGTTCATTTAATTTACTTTTGATCTCCTCATCCCTTTAAAAGACATTGACAACAAAATAAGCATGACTTGGTAAATGCTTACCGCAGTAGATACGATATTTCTGGTATGATCTCTGTTTCCTTTTGGTTAGGAGCAGCTCTGTGATTTGCTAAGCGTTTTACAGCTATTCCTATGGACATGAGAGACAAATACACTATCATCTATTTCTCTGAAATGAACCTGGAGCTTGAAATCAGTGGGATTCTTGGCTTCATAAGCGATACGAAGCATAATTCATGCCATGGCTTTGTTTCTTAAGAGAGTTGCTATGTGATGAAGAACTAATCTTCTGTATGACCACTATTAGATTTAATAGATTTTATTTGAAGAATTGAAATTCTGCAGTTCCAGTATTATAGCTTGAACTCTGTCTGTGGTGTTTCCTACTGATAAATGGATTACTATTTTTTTGGTAACGTCTAATTTTGCAGAGAACGAGTAGTGCTGACTTGGATCCATTATGATAATGAATCTTAAACATTACACTTTTTTGACTGCTTTAATGGATCAGTATAAATCTTACCAGAGTAGTTTAATACCCGTTCCTTTTGTGACTTGGAGTTCAATCAATTTCTCAATATAATATCGGATCAATAAACCTAAAACTGTGACGTCGTGTTCCTTATTGGAGTGTGAGGTGACAGTGCTGGGGCTGGGTTCTTCTGGATCTCGCTAAGAAATGCCTAATGGCAAATGGCTTACTAAGGTAACTGCTTTAGTAAGACAAAAGAAGAGGAATATAGACAGTGAATAAATCTTACATCGCTTCAGATGCTGGATGCCCTGTGTTTTTTCTTCTCTCAGCCTGATACTGCATTTACTCTGCGGGTGGTCCTGAGTTAGGAGAATACTTGACCAGACAACGTTAAATGATGAGTATCGTTAAATCGCAGGGGCATTGCTGGTTTCTGCCCTAGAGATGTTGGTACAAGATGGGTCTTCTGTCTCCCACCGTCTTCTTCCCCATCTCACTCTTTGTTTCTCTTCAGCCCTCCCCAAAACAAATCCAGACCCCAGGGTCTGATTTTTGAAGCGTGTGAAGCTCTCCAAGTCCATCCTGCCTTGATTTTGAGCCTCAGGTAATTTAGCATTTATGAAAATCAGGCTTTAAATCTTTTCAGCATTTCAGAAAACGCAAATGCATTTCTTAAGTCAAGCCTGTAGGGAAAGAAAATGTTAATGTTGCTAGTACTTAGCAAAGCAAAAGCTATGCTCCAAGGTCAGCGCGTGTGTGGGAATGGTAATCATTCTAAACAGACCTGAATGCTGATCCCATTTGTACTTATGCTCAACATTTAGCTTGTGCACGAGTGTTTGCAGGATGAGAGCCCTCACGGTAATTTGTGCTCAGTTGTGCTCGGTGCGTGTTGTCTTAGGAGTCCTTCCCGTGCAAGCCGATGCAAGCCCTGATACTTCCAAGTGACAGGGAAGGTGTCTGTGGCGTTCCCGGTGGCCCGTTGGTGTTGTGTTCTGTGCGAGGGTAGAGGAGCTGTTCCGAACTGGCTTTATGGGTCAGAACTGCCCGTGTTGTGTTCAGGAACACGTGGAGATACCGAGCAATGAATGTGTTAAGGGGGTGCATCGCTCTGATCAGTATAACCCGTAGGGTGTTCTAGTGGGTGCAGGGCAACCTTTGCTTGGTTTTCTCTCTGCTTGTGCTGTGGTTTGTGGGCAGAATCTGTCTCTTTGGTCAGGATGGTGCTACTGGTGCAATCTTCCTTTAGGAACAGTGCTTTTGTGAGTTGCGATGAGACCAGTCGCTTCCCAAATACTAGGTGTAAAGATTGGGGGTTGTTTTGAAATTAATTCCATTGTCTGTTATTAAAGAGATTATTCTGATAGAAATTGTCAGTTTCTATATCGCATAATTAGAAAATTTAGAAATTAGAATTATACTTGCATGAGTAGAAAGCTAGTCATTGCTGAAAGAACAATCTGTGCTTTTTTCTTACGTGGGGAAGAAAAATATGTTTTTACTTTCAAAGTTATAACTTAGTTTTTTTATCAGGGTTACTTGCAGCTAGTGAGTCAGAGGAATAAACACATCTACTCCGAATGCTCTTAGAGTGCAGGTACTGTCATTTCTAAACACTGATGAATGTCCAGGAGGAATGCAGAAGGAATTTCAAGGGGAGGACAGCCCTAATGCTACTAAAGGACAATTTCTGTGTGAGTTTTTCCTAGGCAGATTTGCAACCCGATCTCTTCCTCTAAACTAATTTGTCTGGAAGCATTGGATGCCCATCTGCTTTCTCCGCTTTATAGCTTCTTTGGCAAGGGAGGAGTAAGCTGCCCATAAAATGGGAACTGGGATCTCGATGGAAGAGAACTCTGAAAAATTCTTTGTGGGTCTTGCAGACTTGCAGAATAAAATTTAGCAAGACTTTTATATTGCTACTCTCTGCTAGGCATGCTTTAGTATGCATGCTAAAATGAGTATCCATTTACAGTTATGCCTAAATAACAGTAATTCCCTGCTCTAACCCACACCGTCTGGTAAAGAGGGTGGATGACAGAGAGGCATTTGTGTCGTGGTTACACCAGTGAATAGAAGGACACACTAACATCTTGTTGGTTCGTATTTCAGTCTTCAAAAGGTACTCATGCTCTTAACTGGGGCTTGTCAGTTGTGACACATTTATTGATTTTTTTGCCAGTAAGGTAAAATTGTATCTGCTAAAACCTTCCCGAGCTGATTGTCTGTGTTAAATTCATAAGAGCATATAATGGATAATCTAGGTAGAAGTAATCAGTGAAAACTGCATGCAAAATGAAGAGCTTTCTAAAAACGGTGTTGTGCTGTCCTGACGTTTGCCAGCCCAGTCGGTTTCTAGGTGAGCTGTACGATATGTGGAAAGCGGACAGTGGGCTCCTCTGTTAATCTCACGCATTCTCCTGAGTCTCCTGTCTTTTTCTCTGTGATGACAAATGAATCTCCAAATGTAATTGTGCTGGCCAAAGTTACGCGAACAGCACCTGTCCAAAGAAATTTGAGCAGTTCTGCTTTGGCGTTCAGGAAGGGGAGCGGTGGCTGGCGGGGTAAGGCCGGGCAGCCAGCTGGGTGTGCAGAGCCACTAGGTGTCATCCCGCGCCGAGGGACTGCCTCACAGCCAGCCCGCCCGGACTTTTCCCTACCATTTTCAATTTAATGCTAGCATGGTCTGTGTTTTCCCACCAAAAAAGGCATAGAGAGACTTGGTGTGTTTCGGCAAATGAGTTATCGTGTTCTTTTCTTAGTGTCCTTTCCACTGATGCTGTACCAAAGTCGGATCCCTTCAGAAAATTTCTTTAGGTCCTTATCCTTCACGTCAAGGAATAATTCCATAAGGTTATTTGTACAGCAGTGGTGTAATTAAAGCAACCTTTATTATCGACTTATTGCTAGGATAGGTTTTGGTTTTTGTGTTGTTTTTCTGTTTCCTCTCTCTGTTTTGTACCAGGCCATGTTGCGTTGAGAGGGCTGTTACAGGCACTGACGTTTGGTCAGAAGGTTTCTCAGTTCGGGCTGCCTCCATGCAGGCATTAACTAGCTGCACATGAAGCAAGATGGTCTTTTACTTGGGTAGCCCATCCCGCAGCTTCAGAGCCGCTCTGCCCGAGTTGGGCAGCCTGTCCTCTCGCACAGGGCGAATCACCCAAACGCCGAGCCTTGCTAATAGTGAGGGCCCCGCGGCCTTGCCTGCGGCTGCTGCCCGCTCCTGGTGGCAGGCAGCCCTCGCGCTCCCTCCAGCTCTGCCCTCAGGCGATCGTTCAGGCTGCGTTGGAATTGCTCAGCGACTCTGATTTCTTCAGCCTGCCCCAGGTTTTCACGCAGGCAGCCTACCATTAAAGCAGCTAGTCAAACCCAACACGCGGTCTTCTGGGGCTGTAGTTTGTTACCTCCGAGTCAAAGAATACCGTGCTTTTACCTGCAGCGCGGGAGGTGCTTCATATGCCACTCGCTACTGCCGATGGCCCCAGACAGCGATGCTCTGTCTGAACTTTCTGGCACTTTTGGAAGATAAATGCCCCTGGTAAGCAGCAAGCACGACGCAGGAGTGGGACGTGGCTGCGCCAAGGCTCGCTGTTCGTGTTCTCACTCAGCTAGCTCCCGAGTTTCCCGTGAAGCTGATCCTATGACAACAGTAGCTAGACCACTCTGTATTTGGGTCAGTTGGGGAATTAACCTCCCTAAAAGCTCCCAGTCCATATCTAGGCATGAGCAGACAGAACAACATAGTTTTGCTGCCACGCTTAATTGGGCTTGTTTGTACTGCAGAAAGTCAGCGTCTTGGGATGGCTGCGAATTGCTGCTGACAAATGTGGTCATTAAAAGCAGTAATCCAGGAAACTTCAACCCCAAGTCAGGCTTCTGAGTCCAGCTTGAATATAACCACTGCGAAACTTTAAGTGTGCTGAGCTGATTATTCTGTTCATTTATCAAAAATCTATCTTAAACTGGTATAATTGTAGGGACACCCAGTGACTTAGTATCTTCTCAAAACATTCATGTATACAGAAAATTATTCATTAGGTATTTTCAGACATGATAAATCTTTACCTTAAATGACATAAAAGTATTCTAAGTAGTTACCTGAGGCTCAAACATCTTCAGCTATAAAATCTGAAAGCACAGCTGTACTTCAGACTTAGTATGGGTTTTGTGTCATCGTGAAAGTGCAGTGAGAAATAATTTTATGGTAGTGTACATTCTGTAGGTGCATCACTCACGGTCTCTTACTTTTTTTTCTTTTTTAACAGAAAATGAATAGTAAGCTGAATTAGGTCAACTCTTATTTATCCTTTTTGAGTTAAGAACTTTGCAGGCTGAGAATGTAGACCTGTGTGTCTTAGGGGCAATCCCTTCTGTTCTGCAAACATCATGGGAACAGTGTGTTCTCGCTGGGCTGCAGCGCGCGGTTTGAGCTCCTTTCTCTTCAGCTCATTGCACTGGGTAAGCGTGGGGATGTCCTGAAATAGCTGATACCCGATCAGGTATCTCATGCCACATGTATGGTAGAGCAGGAAGGTCATATATATGGGAAAGTCATATGGTTTGGGGAGTTGAGGGGGGCACAGAAATGAAGCTCAGCTCCCACAGCTGTTCTCTTTCCAGAGGCTTTGACACCTCAGATGGAGTGAATTGTCAAAATCAAAGCTGTAAAGTCACGGCATTTCATTAGCGAGCATGTACAATTGACTTTTTTTTTTATTGTAGGACTTCTGCTGGTGCAGTGGGCTGGGGCTCGGCAGGTGGTGGTCGTGAGAATGGCAGCAAGGCAGGAAGGAAGCTAGTAATGACCTGGGCAGCTGTGCTCGTGCACAGCTTCGTGCTTTGTGTGCTTGGAGGGCTTGGCAAGTGCCTTGTGTGCAGGTTGCTGAGGGAGGATTGAGCAGGAAATTAAAGGGGATTAGGTTAATGATTGCACATGTACTTTTGCTGGCTCTTTTTGGGTGGATGACATGAACTTCTTTGTGACCCTCAGGATGTGGAGGACTTGTCAAAGTGTCGGTGGGTAAGCATGGTGCATGTGGTTTGTCTACTGTTGCTGTGGGTTGGGAAAGCCTTCCTTCACCTGTGATGATTCAGGAGTGAAAGTGAACCCTGAGGTATGTGGGCAGTCTAGACAGCTGCAGTGCTATGCAGTCTGCGTGCCAAGAATGCGGGCTCTGGCTTCATTTGGCTTAGATTGATCCGTGTGAAATGCGTGGCAAAATAAACACAACTCTGCAAAAAAAACTGGGGGAAGTAGGAGTAAAACATGTCTTTGAGATCTTTTTCAATTGTTTGAGTAGGACAACAGGCTTTGTAATTCTTTGCATTAGCTCAAAGCTAGGAGCACTGATGAGACAGGCAGAAGAACAAGCCTTCTGCTCCTCCCGTGTTCCTACTGATAAAACACGAGTGTATTTATTTGAAAAGAGTCTTCTGTTTAACTGACATCTTTATGTTTGCTGGCCCTGGGGAAGGCAGGGAGTGAGGTGGAGGAAAGCCACACATACAAGAGCAGTCGGCGTGATGCTGGGGATGGAAGCAGGCTGTCTCTGCGGATGGTGGTGTTTTCCCTGTACTTTGAATGAGAAAAGAGTGGAGACTTTGTGCCCTTTGGCTGTTCAGCACTGAATGTGTAACATGGACTAGCTGAGGTTACCTGACGCCGAGTCTCAAGAGCTGACAAGCGTGCGGTTATCTTAGTGGGATTCTGTTGGGCTGGGTAGCTGTGCTGCTCGTGGAGAGCACGGAAATACTTCCTGGTAGGCCCTGTGGTTTCAGGAGCCACGGTTATCTGTGATCTTCAAGAAGGGGGGAAAACTTTGTTCTTTATTGTAGTCTGTGTGATGTGTTGACACTCATTTTGTTAATTTTGCAAAATGTAATTTATTTTCTTTGAAAATAGGGAAAATATTTTTATATTCTGCTGAGCATGGCAGTACTGAACTATGATGCTTCTGGTTTGCGTGGGCGAGATGATTCCCAAGTGCTGCATGTTAGCAACTGGACAGTGAGGAAGGAATGGAGGAAAAACTCCAGCTGTTTTCCTTCTGTTTTCTTCTCAAAGAAAAAGCTAGCAATGCTGTTAGACGTAGCTAACTGCATGCTGTCTTTTGGATACTTCTAGGCAACAGCTGGTCCAGTTGGTCCTGGATACTCCACTGATTTCATCTCCATTGGCCTGTAGCAGGCCTTCAGCTGGCAAAAGCCACGTTAGGACTCCTGCGTCTTGGCCAGTTTTAAAAGAAGAGGTGCCAGTGATTGACAGTTTCTTGAGAAAGGAAAATGTTTGCACCCTGACAGAGACAGATGGTCTGGCAGAAACAGATCGGAAGGTTTGCAAAACTGAGAAACATCATAACCTCTGTAGCAGCTCTGCAGAGGCTGGTGGCAAAGACAACGAAGTGGGATCACAAGAGAGTTCTGAATGCACCAAAAGTCGTGAAAAACCTTCTACGTCAGTGGTAAAAGTAGTCAACAAAGGTGAGATGATTAATTTTTTGTTGTTCTGCTCACTTCCCCAAGTCCGTAGCTGCAGCTGGCTGTGTGCATATAAGTACCATCAGCCTGTGGCATGCATCTCTTTTCTGCATTGCCCAGATTTGCACTTAAAGCACGGGCGTGCTCAGGTGCTTCCTGCTTAGCTGGACTGGTTCGTTCAGACTACTGCTACAAGCATATTCTTGATGAGGAAGTTTGGGCTGATGTCAAGTAATTAAATTGAGTTTGACTCTTATAGATTCCTTTGTATTGTGTAACAACTCTTTTAAAAACAAACAGAAAAGTTGCACAACAGATTTATTGAGTAAAAAGTGAAGTCATTTTCTCTTTTCCTTCAATTTGATGAGCAGACAGACAACACTGATACTTGTTGTTCTCGTATATCCTCAGTAACCATAAGCAAGGTATTTTACATTTTGTTTGCTATTTGAGGGGTACACCCCCAATCAAAACGATCATGGTTTCAGTTTTGTTAATGTTCCTATTCATACATTCTTCAGAAGAAAGTAATCTGCTTTATTCTCCTGTAATTGTAGATTAATTTATTGAAGCATGTAAACGTCCATTTATACTAATCAACTGCAGTGAAATGACAGTATCTTCTTAATTTTGACATCACAGCAGGCATCTTATTTAACTAAAAGTCTAATAAAATCATAGAATATCCTGAGTTGGAAAGGACCAACTTGGAGTTGGTTGGAGTAAAATTTTGATACTCAATAGTTCATGTTTATATATTCTTCTGTTTAACAATTTATTTGACTGAAACTTGGGAGTTCATATTTATTCATTAGCTGGGTAGAATGTAATACCGCCAGAAAAGGAGCCATATGAAAATGGTATCAGCCTAGCCAGAAGGTATGTTTTCTAGTTTTATTAATCAGACTTGCTCCCATTAGTAATTTTAAACTCATATGAAATTTTCGCTCTCATTTATTCTTGAGCAACTGAAATTTTCACTTGCTGACCATTTTATGACCTTATTAAACGCTCAGGTATGCATTACATTGAAATTACTTCAACAAGTGCAAAGTAGTTGGTCAGAGAATATAAATGAGTGATTCCAAATGAGGCAGTGCTGAAGTTCTTCTAGTAACTATTAATTGTTGTGTTAAGAATTGAAGTGTAAAATTCAAATACAATAGTTACGAGTAGTCTATTATTTTGTTATTTTGCTAAATGTCCTAGTTAATTGTTGTAAGTCAGGAATTATAAAGCAGCGTTACCAGGTAGCTCTGAATTCACACATTTCAGTGTTTTTGCTAGGTTGTGTTTTGCTTCTTTTTAAAAATCCAGGTTGATTTTCTAATACAGAGGATAATGGTTAGAGAATCTGTCTCATGCTGTTCATTTAACGTTACCCTTTTGTTTTTTTTACAGAATGTACAGAATGCAATTGCAAAAGACAAATATTTTAAGTCTGTGTTTTGACTGTCATTACAGGTGGCCTTCACAAGTACTTCTTGCAAATCTGATGCAAGAAGAATTCTGACATGGGTGGGGTCAGTTACAGGGCAGTTGTGAGTGAGTGAAAGTCACAAAATTGAGTTACAGGCACTTTAAAAAGAAAGGGGGGATGGACTATGAAGCGTATTCAGATCACAGAATTCCTGTGAGGTTAACTAACTCATGTATCGATGTGAGTTTTGAGACCCACAGATTTGAAATATGGAAACATGAAGTTAATATGAATAAATTTTGGGCTATACTGCTCTATCAAAATACAACAACCTCTTAAATATAGGAGTGAAATACTGCAAAAATGAAAGGGATTATCACAGAAATAAGCATATGCTCATATTGGCAGTGCTAGGTTAATGATTGGACTTGATGATCTTGGTGGTCTTTTCCAACCTAGATGATTCTGTGAGTCTGTATTAGTCCTTAGGGTTCCTTGTAGTATGCATGTTGTTCTAGATTTTTTACTACAGTTTTCATTTCCTTTGATTGCAGGGAGGAAGATGAGATGCATTCTGATATTACACAGAAAGGGGAATAAGTGCTCGGGAGTGAAAATGAGTGCTAAAAATGAAGGTTCTGGACAAATGTGCCAAAACTTTTTTTTTTTTTAAATACCATAACAGCAGAAACCTGGAATTCTGTGTTTGCATTTTATTCAATCAACAGTTTTTCTTATGAAAATACTTGATTTGTGTTGTAATATACATGCTAGTAAAACCATTCTCCCTTGCTTTCAGTGGAGTGTCCTGTTTGTGGGGTTGCTATTCCAGAGGAATATATAAACAAACATCTAGATAGCTGCTTGACCAGAGAAGAGAAGAAGGACCGCCTTAGAAGGTAAGAAACATCTCAGAACTTTTTGTGTGCATGTAGCTATTGTTCTGCACTGCTGAAATAAGAAACATTAGTTGATGGGTTGTAATAATATAGTGGACTGTGCTTGTTTCTTGATTACCTGTAACATATGCCAATGTAAAATCACTCTATGAAGATTATAGTGGTGATTTTGCTCTTTCAAGGAAGTATTGCGAATTAGCAACTGAGTTACTTTTTTAGTGGCAGGATAGTACTCGGTAATGTTTTAAAGAATTTAACATGGGAAGTAAACCTAGTCTGTACATGATTGTCATCAAATTTCTGCTCACTAGCATTACAGTTCTATTCAGATAAACCTTGTTCCCATTTTTCACTTGGTAAGTAAATTAATTCCTGATTCAAATGGGCCAAACAAAAATTGCTTCACTAGCTGTCAAGTTAAAAAGTAAAAATTGTGCCTCACTCTGCTCACTGTGGTTCTCTTCCAATGACTCCAGTTAAGGTTGCTTCCTTTAAGATACTAATTTTCATAAGGTTTATGCGTGCCTGTGACTTTATGCTTCCATCCTAGAATTTGTTATAGTCTCCATGTTCATGTCAGAAGTGTAGACTTCAGTCTTTCTTACTTACTAGCATAAATTCAGGCCATTATGACTTCTGACTGATCAGACTTGACAACTGTGAGGGACTTTTACTCTGTGCAGTTTTACTGCCTGGTAGTGTTACCAAGTCCTCTGAACCTTAAATTAGGAAGTAATTTTATGTAGGCTCTAAACTTGCTCAGTGATGCTTAGATTGCAATCTATAAGCTGAAGGATTTTTAAGATGAATAAATGGTAAACTAACATGGAAATCTGATGTTACATTTTAATTTTCATTTGGGATTTTTTTAAAATTTTTTTTTACTGTTTTCACTGTTCTTAAAGAATGAAAATAAAAGCCAGCTCCTCGGTGTCAGTCCCATGTTCCTAATAGAATTTTAAATTTTGCTTGTTTTGTCTAGACTTCTTGGACTTTAGGAAAGTATCATGCAAGATCCTGATACTGGGGGATTGGATCTTGTGTTTTGAGTGTGGCTTTGGCAATGTATTTATTTTATGGCAGTGTCGTTCAGGTTTCAGTAACAACACACCTCTAGTTCTTCTCTGAGGAATTACAGCTCTGTTTATTCTCAAATTAGGAGCACATGGCATACCATGTTAGCAGTTGAGCAGTATTTCATCAGAACTGAAAATTTAGTCCCCCAAACCTGGACAGGCATAGTTATAACAGGTAAACGTGTGTTCAGAGAACACTGCATTTTTTTTTTCCAAGAATGAAAAAAAGATGTTAAGATTCAAAACAGTTATGAGCTGTTTTCACTTAGCTGTCTGCTCGCAAAGCTGTCAGCTGTATTCTTGGTCATGCTGCTGGCGAACCACAGTACATACAGAACTTTTTTAGGAGGTTTCAGAATCTTTAATGAAAAGATTAAATTATTTTTTTTCTATTTCCCAAAAGAATCTGCAGCTGTGCTGCAGATTCTGAGACTAAATGATATAAAATAATGACAATTTTTGCTTAGGACTTTTTTTTTAAACTTGAGATTTATTTGCAGAATGATGAGCTAAAAGTGCTGAATAAAGTTTTAACATCTCTTGCTTTCACAATAGAAAGCTGTTAACTTCTCTGTCATTCAGAGCTGTGCAGCTAAATTTTATTTTGCTTCAGGAAGGAAAATGTCTATAATGAAATGCTGTTCTTCTGTAATTAGAAATAAGTTGGAATAAAGCATGATTTAAGTTGAAAGTGAGTGAGATAGTAGATGGATTTCAGTGCCTTTGTTGGCTAGTTTATATTTTCACTGGGAGACGTAGAGAAGACTGAGATATTTTGTGCAGAAAAACTATTCTGCTCATTTTGGATAATAAAAGTTGTGGTAAGATGTGAATTTTTTGTGGCAGTTTCCTGTAATGAAGATGTTTCCCAGAGCTGTTCTAGGAACGCTGAGTTCTTCTAACATATGGCAGTGTGAAGGAGTAAATCTTGTTTTTAGACATTGTTCATCTGAGAGCACTGTTTATGTTTAATGTCATTTTCTATATTACTGACCTATCCTTCTGTCAGATGGGAACTACAAATTTGCTTTCAATTGCATGATTGTGTCTTTATTGAAGTCATTTTCATAGAAAGATGAAAAAATCTCATAATTCAAGTTTGGGGTTGCAGTTTTAATGCTTTTAAAACTTCCCCAACTAATTTGGGTAGGACATGGCCAGTATTTGTCTGGAAAGTCTTTATGTTTCAGCAGTCTGAATTCAGCACAGTTCCTTTGCAAACCAGACTGAACATCAGCCTGATCCTAATGAAGACGAGCAATACTGAGTTTGCTGGTGTGATTTGAAGCCCTTGCTGTCAATATCAAAAATGGAGCGGCAGTACTGGTTACTTGGGAAGTGGCGTTTGCACAGTTCCCTAAAGGCAATCAGACGAGACCTCTTGCTTTTTGTATGTTTGAAATGTTCTTTTTGGTAGATGGAAAAGCGTTCTGTCTTCCTAGAGCTCTTGCTGTTGCATTAGTCGTACGTTGTGTGATGTGCTGTACGTCAGTCACGGCTGAAATCACTCCTTCAGATGTTCCTTACCCAAAGTGGGTGAAATGCCCTGTAAAAACGCAAGTCAGTATTTGTGTTCTTACTAGAAGTATCAATGAAAAAATGTTTGTTTCCTCTTCCTTTTGCAGTTCTACTCAGAAAAGGAAACCTATGCCTAAAGTTGTTTACAACTTGCTCTCTGATCGTGAGTTGAAGAAGAAACTAAAGGAACACGGACTGTCTGCCCATGGGACCCGGCAACAGCTCATTAAAAGACACCAGGAATTTGTGCACATGTATAATGCTCAATGTGATTCTCTAAATCCCAAATCTGGTAAGTTAGAAATTGTAGGAATGTTTTTATCATCACAAACTCTTTGTATGCATTTCTCTTTCTTTTAGTTCACAGGGTAGGAACAGGCTGGTTTAGGTATTTGTAATGATTATAAGATCCTGATTTTTTTGAAATCATGAATTTACTTGCCAGCTCTGGGCTTGGCATGTAGGAGTAAGCTTATGAGAAAAGCAACCTTGCAACCAACACTACTTGCTTTTTCATTTTGCTCCTCTAAACATTTTAAGAACTTGAATAAGAACTAAAGAAAGATTAAATCTGTAAGTGACTTAGGTGCCAAGCACCACCACTTGGTTTGCGCCTGAGCACATTTGAAAATAAATATTGGTGCTTTTAAAAATTGTTTTCCAGGACTTCGGGAAATCTCTGTGTTGAGAACCAGCACATACAATTAAGATTGCGTTCGATTTCAGCAAGTTTTAGGTTTATATTTCATTTCAGCAAGACTTAACAGGGATAGAGTCTTAGCAAGTTTATGCCTGCAAGAACAGCACTGGTATCAGGATGTCAACGTCAGCGATTTATGCTGATCTGGCAATGCAGCTAAATCCCCTCGGAGCCCCTTCCCGAGTGCCCCCAGAGGCAGCAGAAGAGGGGTGGCTGCAGTAGGTGCTGGAGGTAGGCAGCCCCCGGCAGGCAGGCCGGCAGGAGCCGAGCAGCTCCGATGCCAGGGAGGAACAGAACGGTCTGCTCCTGCTCGGCGCTGGGCTCGGGGCGAAGGAAGGGTGGCATGACCCGGCTGGTGTTGCTGCCGCCATGCAGCCGGCAGCCGCGGGAGGTGGGCGCTGCCTCGGCTGGAGCCTCCTGCCTCTGCTGGAGCTCAGCTCTGCCGTACGTGCGGCTCTGTCAGCCTCTTGATGTGCTGCGTGTTGCCCTTCTGGGGGTGATTCTTCACTTGATGCTCACGATGAAGCAGCAGGGAGGCCCTGTCTGTGTAGGTCATCCAAGCTAGCTAAATGAAGTTTCACGGTGCGTTACACGGTGCTTTGGCTAGGATCCTCTAAATAAGGCAAAGCTCTCACTGAGTTCTGCCTCCATACCTATTTATAAAGGGTGAATTATTAAACTAGCATTTAGGATGCAGACATGCATTTTTGATGGTAGCAGTGAACCTAAGGTCACCGTAAAATACAAATACCTGAGCTTCTGAGGAAGCATAGGTGCCAAATTCCTGGATTTTGCTTAAACCAGTTTTGAACAGGTTTTACTCCTTCGCAGCATAATAAGCTTCTTGTTCTCTGGCAACTTTACTCTCTAGTGGAAGTGTTTGTTTTAATAATCTGCGTAGCTACCTAGTAGCTGTTTGAAAATGATTAAGTGTAGAAATATGTTTGTAAAAGTAAATGTCAAAATAAACCATGCAGACAGTGTTGAGTGTGTTTATATGCTTTTGAGGTGTCTGACCTAATGGTTAGGGTAGGTTGTAATTCATGCCTAGACTGTGGGTTTTGGGTATAAGCCTGCAGACAGATTTTTGTTGCCTTGGAAGGTAGTCCTCGGAGGTAAAAATAAGATAAGTGTATTTCATTATTTTTTGTTTAAGGACACATTTTAAAATGGAAGCTTTTTATAAAAGACATTCCTGTATGCCACAGATAGTGTACAGTGTGGTAGAGAAAGATTCAAGTATGATGTGAAAAGACTACGCTTTTCTGTCAATTTGGTGTGGAGGAAACGTGAGCACGAGGGCCGAGGAGCTGCGGGAGGCAGCTGCCAGAAGCGCTGCCCGGCGCTCGGCGTTGGCAAATGTCCCCCGAGTGCTGGTGTGAAACCTGTCGGCTTGTAAGTGCTTGGGATCCGAGCCCGAGTTTCACTGTTGGAAAGCTAAGGCAGGTTTGTCTCCGTGATTGAAGTTAACAGTAGTTTCATTTAGTGCTGGGAACGCTCTGACATCTCCTGTTTTAACGATCTGTTTGTTGTGTTTTTGAACAGTTGCAGAGATTGCTAAAGAGCTGGAAAAGACTGAGAAGATTCGGGTTCAGCTTGAATTTAATAAAACTGGAGAAAGTGTAAGCTAATTGTCCTTGTTCCCAAATGGGGGGATGGATAGGATAAATCGTAGTGTGGGCACTGAGCGTGTTTGCCTGTCGCGTTATCGTGGCAGTTCCCAGATTCCCAGACTGCGTGTGGGACTTTGCATATACCATCTTCTAATCACGACTTTCTCATATCGGTCTTTTGTCATGGGCAGTTCTTAGTATACTGCTGACGTCTCTATGTCCAAACCACTTAAGTAAGACTTTTTTTTTTTTTGATTACAATAAAGATTCTGGAGAAATGTTCCCCTTGGTCATACTGGAAGGTTTTGACCCTCCATGGTAGTGCGGGGAATATTTTGCTTCCTAGAATTCTCTCGATTTATCTAACAAATTCCTCGTTTCCATATTAGCAATAGTGCCTGTTCTTTTCCCATGACATATGATACTTTTGTGACTTTTGGTGCACATTTATTGCACAGTATTAGGAAGTACTTTATGGCCCACACACGCTGGATGTTACACGGGGTAGTTTGGCTTAGGCTTGTTGTCTTTGTGAAAGCAAAGCAAAACAGCATATATACATACTTTAAATATATATTACTTTCTGCGGATGAGGTAGTAAGAGTTAGTGGGTGGGGGAATGAATGGCTGAGCCTTTGTCCACTTAAGTCTGTAGTTTTAAAGTTTGCAGCTTTATCAGCTTTTTCTCTTTGTAAATAAACATTCATGTGATTTCTGTAGAGCTTGACCTTTACAAAGGATCAGACAGAGGAAGAAATAGACAAGATCCACACCGGATATCGTAAGTAATATGCAAGTTTCACTTCATTTTCCTCATTAAGTCATCTTTTTATTCCCTCTGTGCTAAAACACACACACGGACGCACACCTGTTTATTCCCCGTGTCCATCAGTTTAATAGATGAAGGAAAAAGCTGAAAGTTCTCTTATTTGGGCTGAAATTTCCTCTTTGAAACACAGTCTCTGTTAAGAGAGAAAACTCACTGCCAGGACGGGGTAAAATTGAGGTGGAAGTCTCCCTGACCCACCTCCACTTATGCACTTTCTGCTTACCTTCTGGTCCTCCTACATGTTCGCTGGATATAAAGAACAGCAGAGTTTTCCTGTCTGCCTCCCCGGATGCACAGTGCATAGTTGTGTGGTTTCTCTGGGAACCCGTGGGCAGCTGGAAGGAGCAGAGCTCTGGAAGGACTCCCTGAGACCCAAGCAGCGCTGGCCATGTGGGCGGCAGTGTCCTGTTGCTGCCCAGGCTGCTGAGGAGTTCTTTCAGTCTCCCGCTCGGTGTAAGAGTCCGTGTGATTCTTAAAACACGGGTTTTGAAATACAGAAAAGCAGTTGTGACTGCAGGCAAAGCTGATTGTGCTTTGCTTGAGAGATTTCACCCTTGTTTGTGCTGGGCTTTGTGTTTTTGTCTCTCTGCGGAACCATGTAACCAACTAACCTCTTTATTTGTGGTTATTTCAGAAGCAAAGACTCTTGTGAGATTTAGATTGCAAGACTTGCATCCTGTTTTGGTAATTCATTGCTGAAATTGCTCACGTAAACTGATTTTTACAGGTGGTTTGTGCTTTTGTACATCAGGTTTTAAATAGCATTAATTCATTCTTAGCTCCCTAATGTTGCCGTATTATTCGCAGTTTCTTTCCTGCTGTTACCCACTCATTTTGCCTCACCTGCACTGTGCTTGTACTCTCAAACGTGGTACTTAGCCATGGAACACTCGAACGATATTCAGTGAACATTAAGCTTCTCATCTTTTGGCCATGGAGGAGCAAAGCAAGGAAAGGACAACTTGTTCTGATTATACTTAAGGGTGTATTTAAATCTGCGATATGGTCACATTTCCTGTGTTTCCTTGTGTTGCTTCAGGCATATAAATTATTCCATAATGCAGCTAGATTTAGTCTTGTTGATTTTAGTCGGGTTTCTGCAAAGGCTAAATAAGGACCTAAATCTTCAGCAAACTTTTCCCTTGCTTTTTGCTGCTCTTCCTGAGAATATTTTCTTTCTAACTGTACAAACTGTTTGTGGTTTTGAATATGAAACATTCTCCACTAATTCCAAGTAACTGGTTAATAATTACTCTCTTGCTGTGCAGAAGTCTCCAGCACTGTAATGCAAAAAAAACAAACCCCAAACAAAAACCTCAACCCAGCCAATAACAAAAAACAGACAACTCCCCCTTCCCACCGCAACAAACAAACAAACAAAACCCTACAAACTGATTAATTCCTCACTAGGTATTTTTCTCTATGAACCTTTAATAGCTCTCTAAAGACCAAACCCGAAGTTCAGTGACTTGGTCGACCCCCAGAGCAGAGCAAATGCCATGCAACTGACCGTGAGTGCTCTGCTCATTCAGGTCGTATGGAACACGGTTTGGAAATTTATCATCATTAAGTGAATGAATTAGCCTCAGGAAGCTGAACTGAAAATCTAAAATTAAAAATAATAAATTCATAGGAAGATGTGTTTTAAAAGTAGTAAAACATGGTGAACAAAGAGGTAAATTTTAATTCGTGTCAGCAAATTATTTCACGTAAAAGCAATAGGGAAAACACTGGCTTGAAAAAAAAGTTGTGCATTAAAATTAGAGGACAGTTAGAGGTTAAAAGAACCTTCATCAAATGCTTTTTTTGGTGTTGTCTTTTTGTTTTTCCTGGACTTTAAAAAGCTTTATTAGGCAATAAAGGCTGTTTTTTTCCCTTTTAATTTGCATCATGTATATCCTAAGTCCCTAATTTACAGCTGAATTAATTTAACTCTGACATGAGTTCTGTGAATAAAAAAACAAAACAACAAAAACCTACATCTTTTTTTGTGTGTATTTCCATACAAAACACACAACAGAGTGGAGCTATAAAACAGCCTTGCTGAAAAGCAAGGTAAAGCAGTTGGGATAAAACCCATTTTTTTTCTGAACTTCGTTACAATTTTCCAGGCTATTGGCAAATTGCAAATTACTCCGTGTTGTGTGTGTTTTTGTTTTTTTTTTCTTCTTCTTTTCCTGTATATGAAGTGTTTTTGAAAGACCAATTAATATTTTGGCTTGAGGAACCTGTGGTTGTTTTATATACTAGATGAAAACTGCTTGAGCAACCGCCAGAGTACGTTCCTGCAAGGTGCAATTAACTGCATTGTCCTGTGCAGCAGCTTCCTTCTGCTCGTTGGGAATTCACTAGCAGGCAATGGGATGTTTTCCCTTCAACCCAGTGTCAACTTCATTCTGCTCTTTTCATGGGCAGGCCGTTATTTAAAGAGTTTTTTTTTTAATGTGTATATATATATATATATATATATATATACACACACACACACAAATAAAATACAGATACATTTGTTCAGAAAAATTATTCTGCTGCTCTGTGTATGTCTTAATTTGCAGTGTGATTCAGACGCTTACTGATTTATGTCTTGTGTTATAAATATTTTTAATTACATCTGCGGTGGTTTTGTTACTGAAATACCCATAGTTTTACAAAATGTGCGTGGTGTGTAGTTTCAGCACAGCTGCGATTTATGTTGTATCTGAACAGTGCCTCGGATTGCCAGGACATTTCTTTTTAACTTGAAAATCTTTGTAGTTACAGCATAGAACAAAGCAACAAAAAGTAGTAATACTGGAAAAACTGAAGCACCAAAGGAATTACCAATAAATGTCCAGTGCTTCAGCTACAAGCATCCAGGACGAGAGCTTTTTATTAAAAGGAGTTGTTGACCTTATGTGGTGTCTTCAGCTACGCAGAAAGGGAGTAAGTTTGAAACAGTACATGGGAAAATCATTTAATTTTTTTCCTTGTGTGGGGCAGAACTCGATATCATTCTGCCGTAGTGTTTTTCCCCTCCTGTGGGTGCAGCAGGGGACGCTGCAGGTTAGGCGCAGCGGTTATCCAGCGCAGCGCTGAGCGGGTGACGGCCTGTCCTCGAGGAGCTGCCCTGCCCCGTCCCCGTCTCCGTCCCCATCCCATCACTGCCGGCAAGATGTGCCGGGCTGCAGGAGGCCGGGGGGCCCTCAGGGGAGCCAGACCCTGCCAGAGGGTCAAGGCGTGCTGTCCTCGAGCTGCTTTACGTTGCCCAGCGCAGGGCGGACGGCAGAACAGCAGTCTCCTTGCGGGCTGCGCGTGCACTGCGAGCCCACTGCTGGGGTGCTGGGGGGAGTGGGGTGGTTCCTCCTCGCCCCCAGAATCCTCAATTCCGATTCAATGAAGAACTGGAAAGCATTCCCTAGCGAGGCTGGGATTTTATAGTCAAAGCAGCTTTGACGTCTCCGCGGCTGGTGGCCTGGCCCTACTTTGGAGAGGCAGCAGGGAGCGTGCAGGAGGGGTTGTGCGCAGCTCGCCTTCTCGTGCCTTGGAAGCAGTGGCTCTGCCACAAGGACGTTCACGATGTCCATCAGGCCCTTGTGCCTTTGCACAGGAAACGTTTGCAATGCTTTCTCTGTAGGCTAAAAGTTAGGCTAAAGGCTTTAGCCGAATTAATCTATTTTTCTCAAAAGGACAAATCTGTTTCTGAGAGTGAATTTTTTTGAAAGTCCTTCCAAATAAATTAATATTTGCTGTCTTCCCTGTAACATATCGATGTAAAACCGTGTATGGGCTGGTAGACTTTCATGCTATGCTGGCCGTGGGTAGCTACAGACAGATACGCTGTTAGAGGAGAAATTGGTGTATTCTGTAAGAAAAATGATGTGTTGTCTTCGTGCCCGGTGAGTATGAGGTAATCACAACATCTGTCTGAGGAGACCACGTATTTTCCCAGCCTCTGAGTAATCTAGATAGGAAACAACACTGCTTTGACTAAACAGCAGAGGATGCTGAATGACTGAAAGGGCAAAGAATATGCGAAAGAGCAATTAGCTGTGATTAGAGGATCTCAATCAAAAAAACCCAACATAATAAGCATGATACAAAGTCTTCAGAAATTGCTTTAGTGCAGAAGCAGGGGAAAAATCCAAAGCTACGTTAAAGCAAGTAACAGAATAGCTGTGGGATTTCACTCATTCTCTGTAGTAGGGAGGATAAGCTCTATAATAATGTGATAAAGTATGAGGTGTGACAGCCAGGCTAGCAGTATGGGGGTAGCATCTTACATTTGTTAGATGATTTGGAAAAGTGCACTTCTGGGAACATGGGACTTCGCTTGGGCTTATTGGTCAGCGGGGTCAGTCACATACCGAACAGTCTCGAAAAGCAAAGAACTGGGATTTTGGATTCCATAAATCACAACTGGAAGGTAAATCACCATAGAATAAGAAATTTCAAAATTCCTACATGGGCTTCCCTGCATGTTAGGGTTGGGCAGCTTGTTCCTTTTCGTTCACAGGTCGAAGGAGTCCATGTAATTAGCCTCTGTAACACTGCAGCGTGCGGCTCCAACGACAGCTCTGTTTGAGCCTGTCGCTTTTGAGAAGTGCTCTGTTGGAGTCCTGGCATACCTCCAATTTCCAGGACCCTAAAAGAGAAATGTGATTAGGTTAAATTGGTAGATTTTTAGGAAGAACGGTCAAACTGGCTCACTGTTGCGGTTAACTGAGGACACCTCTGTCAAGCAGCAAGGCCAGCCTGCCAGATCTGCGGGGTGCTATGGGGAAGAAGACGGCACTAAAATGTTCCTGTGTAGTTGGCATTTGTGTATGTAGTGCACTGCAAACACCGGAAATCCTTTGCTTTGTAATCCTTCATTGCTCCCAGCAGAAACCTCGCATCGCAGCACCGAGCGGTTCCCCAGGCGGTGCAGCCTGTGGGCTCGGAGGCGGTGAGCAGCCAGTCCCCGCGGCCACGTCCCCCATCCCGGCTGCACCCAGGGACACACGGAGCGCTTGCCATTTTGGAATAGATGCTTGGCGTCTCTTGGCAAAATGCTTTGAAATGGCAAGCATCAGTTACACAGGCCTCTGAGCATCCAAAGCTGGTGGGTTTTTGCCCTGTGAGTGACGCAGAAGTGAAAAATATGCTCTTAATTGCAAATGATTCCGCTGAGCAGCATAGACCCTTATTCTGATTCAGGAGAGAGATCATGTGTGGATGCAGTCCTAGTGTCCAAAAGGAGTTGAGTTCTTCATTGATATTAGAAGTTATTACAATGGTAATTGAAATAATTTCAGGGAAAAAAGAAACAAACAAAAACAGATCTTAAGAAACGAACACAGTTCTGCTGTGTGAAAAATTAAGTTTTCATCTGTGCAAGCGTTCCTGACTACTGGGTAACCAAAAGCGTAAGCACAGATTTGGATTGTTAGTAGAATATGACACTTTTTTGCAGTAACAAAAATGTTTTTAATTCAGTATTTTGTGTTTATTTCTGTTCACAGCCTTTTCACTTCTTATGGTGTATACTTCAGAAGTTCTGTGGCAATGACCAGTCTGCTTTTTGTATAGTAATGCACTGTTGTCTTTCAGGAAACAAGCACAGAAATGAATTTCAATTTTTAGTGGATCAAGTAAGTAATCGGTGGAAGAAAAGTGGTAAGAGGAAAATGGAGAGTGCTGAAATCAAAGAAGAACCAACTGTTGAAGAATTGCCAGCAGGCACAGGTTAGTAACTTTGTTTAATGTAATCATGTAATCCCTCTCCACCACATGCCCCTTGACCCATACTGATAAGTGGGTTTCCTGAAGAAATGTTCTTTCCTCCCTTTGTTCTTCTCCCCAGTCCTTAAGGGAAAAAAGAACAAAACATAAAAATCAAACAGACCTTAAAAAGATTGACTGCCGTTGATTCTAATGTGATACTTAGGCACAACCCATAATAAATGTATAATTGGATTTTAATGTGATTGTGCATATGTGTGTTGTATTTAGATGCATAATTTAAGTAGCAGGTGTAAATGAGGACTTGGGTTCTGATGCAAATCCACCGAAGTATCTTTGAACTGAGGGTGATCACGGACATTGCCTGCCCTCCTGTTTCATGACTGTGATAAGGAGTCAGCAACTGGGAACTGTGAAGGTGTTTGTGTGGATTGGGACAAGTGTTTTTTTTGTCTTCAGGTTGAAGGAGTAAAATATTTCAGAATCTTTAAGGATGTTTAAAGAGTATGTTGCTTCTCTCTTTTTTTTTTTAAACTTACTTCATTTTGTATTTATACCCTTTAATACAGTGAGAAGTGGGAATGCACAGCTGCAGTTACTCACTTCTGCAGATGTGCTTTATGAGTTAGGAGCAGCACCAGCACATGTTTATTATTTTCACTACCAACAACACCGAAGAAATACCCCTGTGTGCTTTTATCTTGTTCCCTATAGGCTTTTTCAGTCTCATTTGTTTTATGGTAGTGCATGCTGTGGCAGTGCGCATTTATCTTTGAATGTGTGATTTAGAGCGTTCCTCGTATTTGTGGAACTAGAATGTAGTTAGAATACTGAACTTCAAAGAGAATCCATTGGCCAGAGTTGGATGTGTTGTTGTCTGTATTCTTGGGAAAATGCGGCAGTTCAGTCTGCACTGGCCCTCACAAATCCCTGCCCTTCCTGAGTTGAACTGAATTAGTCTTTGGTATGTGTCTGTTTCCTGTGCTGTCACCTCTAGCAGAGCTCTCAAGAATAAAAATAAATGAAAATACCAATAACGTAGTATGAATTTTATCCTTATCATTTCATGCAGACCTTGATACAATGCATAATCCTTTCCATATGAAGGGTAAAAGTTAAGGAACTTCAAGTTTATCTCATTTGACATAATTTACAGTGATGTCCCTCATCTGTAGCAGAGACAGAAGCAATGTGTGATTAGATAATGGGATCACAGACTGAAATACTAATTTCTAGCTATGATCTGTGGAGAGGTTGGCTACTCTGAGTTCCTTGCAGCTTCCATGCAGCCTTTTTCTTCTGCCCTGAACTGTAAACTTTGAGAAGCTAAAGTAAAGCCACACAGCTTTTCCAAAAGAGTGCTCAGGTAGAAAATAACTAGATCCGTCCTATCACCCTGTGTCGTGTTGGCTTAAGTAGACAATACCACCTCAGATGGTTCTGACAAATCTGCAAAAGATTTGTTACACTTTTTGTGCACTGAGCTTTCAATAATCTTTGAAATTGCAGTTTCTAGTTCTATGCCAAACGTCTTCACCCGATTGACTCTTTGTAAATCACTTAAAAAAACAAGCAAACAAAAAGAATATTTAGGGGTGAAAGAACAAATGGCTACAGCCCGTTTCCTCCATCATCTTTATTAACAGCAAATTCCTTTGTATTAAATTGGAAATGATAACATTGGAAGAAAGAAAACCAGCAGTGAGTTACTGGCTTGCAATTTGAAAGCATTACTACTGAGAAGAACAAATTCATATGCATTCCTTGCCCGCTGTATTTCATGTTCTCATAGAAGAACATGGTAGAATTGTACAGAATTAAAACATATGTATTTTTTTTTTTGTTTTAAACCTTTCTATCTCCCATTACTCTTTACTGTAGTATTGGTGGATGTAACTTAAACCTCTCACAAAGTCTTGCTCTATTCTGATGATATATTAATCGTCCCTTCCTGATTTACGTGATTTTGATTTGCATCTTTAAACTTAAATAGTTGATTTCCAATCTGTATTTTGTAACTATTAAACGTACAGGTTTTGCATTGCCTAAGGAGGGTACTTTAAGAATTTGGTAAACATTTCTGGTACACCTCTTTTGGGTTGCATTACTGCACAGGGCCTTTGCTATTTTTAATACGTTAATTCCAGTAATGTTACATCAGTTAGACAACTGACTTGCTGTCATCTGCTGGTTGTTTTCAACAGACAGAAATACGCTCCTGCTAATCAGTACTCAGCATAAGGGAAAGGACAAACCCTAGCTGAATTCAAAGCTTGTTTAGCTTTTCCACATTGTAATTATAGTTCTGCTTGGCCTCTTCTATCAAAAACAATTTCTGTAGAGGTAAAAAGGTTGAAGTGGTTTGAGCAGCAATGTAAGTTAGTTCACAGAAGTCTTCTGCCCACTCTCAGGGACTGCCTTGATAAGGATTATCAATGAGTTGAGTCTCGGTATGGTTTTAATGCTCCTTGCAACTGTCTGCTTAAATAACTCATTTGCAAATATCTGTGGGTAGGACATAAAAGCAGTTTATCTTTTTGTATTGTGCTTTCTAGTCCGTATTTATTCTCTCTGTGGAGAAGTAGAAGGCATCTTTTGAGAGAACTCTTGTTCATCTTTTAATAGATAAAAACATTTGATACAAAAAAATAGAATGGTTTTACAGTTTGTTAGTTGTGTTGTCTAGAAATGCTTTTTCCTGTAGAGATAAATGGAAATGACAATTATATAGATTAACATTTAATCTTTCTTAGATGCGTAAGGAAAATAAATCATGTTTCTTTTGTTGAAAACAAGCTTATTAACTTGGTCCATAAAACTTTCAAGCTATCAAGCTTATGCAATGGGTGAAGTGAATTGGTAGCAAGAACCAGAGAGCATAGCTGTCTCATTAAGTGTTTGCTAATTTCTGAAGCAGTTTCATCTTATGAAATGTGACAAATATCCTTACCCTTTAATTCTCTCTTTGTTTGCATGTGAAACTCATAACAATGGAATGTTTCTGTTTCAGTCTCTGGTTCTTAGAGGTTGCTTTTTGTTGTTGCTTTTTTGTTGCTGTTGGTGATTTTTCTTTTTTTTACTGCAGCAGGAAAAGAAATTAAGACCTTTGAAACAGAGTTTGGGGAAGGAAATAAGTGGGAATGAGGCATTGGTTTTCTAATATTTTTAAAACATTTGTTTTTCTTAAAATCTATCTCCAGACTGCAAAAAAATTAAACAATAATATTTTGCTTTGTTGTACTTGCCAATCTCTACTTTTTTTTCTTGGTAGGAGAAGATCTTAAAGAGCATAACTCTACTGCCATCCTTGGAGAAGCCCAGATGCTCAAAGCAGAAACTCCTGATGGCAAAAGAGGTGACCCGCATTCTTCAGAGGAAGGCCAGAGATCAGTCTCTCCTGCATTCTCACAGTCATCTGGATCAACAAGCAGGTTAGTGAAGAAGAATTTATTCCTGCTGGTTTGTACTTGATTAGGTCAAATATGGAAAAACTTTGTTAGTGATGTTGGGCCCTATATATTTATATTCTTCATCAGAGGGGTTCCTCAGCTGTGGTTACTGGTTTACTCTTCTCTGTCTGCTCAGTTGCTTGAGGGCTGCAGCTGAGATAGGAAACTATTAAGTGAATTCGGAATGTAACGGCTTGGTAGAGGGGTGATAGTGCAAATGTTCCTTTTGGAACAGAAACAGGGAGCGAAATGCCTGTTGGATCAGGAGAATGTTTGGTGTTTCTTTTTTACTGCATCATCTTCCCTTCTGTTTGAGAATTTATTTAGAGAGGACCAAAATTTGATGTAACGTAAGTCTTTTAATAGCTCTTTGAGCTGAATAGTGCTGCGAGAAATAGAACTTAAATGACCCGCTACTTGCAGTCACTGGTAGAACGTCACTGAAGGCCTAACATCCATTCACTTTCTTCATGTATTTAATTTTGCTTACTGAAGTTTGCTTTATTCATACAGGAAATGCAGGATCAAGAAATGCTTTATAAGCAATGTGAGGTTTCATGTTTTTGGTAGCTCAGTGATGATTTTATAGAAAAGACACCCAGCTCTTACTGCTGATAAGGTGTATCTAGTTTTTGAAGATAGACTTCATATCTGTTGAAGATATTTACTTCATAATTTGCTATCTAATACTTTACCAATTGTCAAAGAAGATGATGATCAATGCTTAAACATCCATTTGCAATACCTGATGCTATGATCCCCGTTTCTGGAGGAAAAGGGAAGAAATCACAGAAAAGAAATATAGGATAACTGTTTGTTTGGTATGTGTCTAAAAGCAAGCAAGCTGTTGCCATTCTCTAAGAAAGTAATCTCGCTGTCTTACTGATAACAGAAAGGAGAGAAGGAGGCACCCTTTGCAGGTCTGCATTATTAGGAAGAGAAAGGTTGCTTATGTTTGGAAGTGGAAGATAATGAGAGGAAGTAGCTGAAGGTCAGGTAGCAGATGAACAGTTTAACAGCTGAGCTAGGAGTAACATTTTCTCAATTTCCCATATATTACATCCATAGTATGCGCCTCTTCCTCTTTGTTCTGCAAATATTAAGAAGAATACAGTGCGTTGCTTCATCGGCGTTTATTAAAATAACAGTTTAGTTGTTGAAAGATTTAAAAGAAGCATTTTTTAAAAATTCATTTTGATTCACAAAGTGTTTTTAAAAGTCAGCAAGGGGACTAACGTTGCCTTTCATCAAGGTAAATGTTAAAGAAACTGTGAATGAAAGCCTAGGAAGATACTGGGGAAACAATCAACTCGGTGGTTACACTAGCTGTGCGTGAAGCAGCATGCTGAGCTGCGGGCACCCTTCACTTAGAAGGGAAGAAGCTGGCCGTGATGCTGTGTTCCAGTGGCTGCTTTTACACGCTGAAACCTCAGCTTTCCAATTCACAGCTTGGCCTGTGGCTGTTCTGCTGCTGACAGATGCCTCTGGGGAGGCGTGAGGTGGCCGGAGCCTCACATTTGGTCTGTGTGGCGGTGGCGGCTGGGAACCCAGGCAGAAGCTCTCTTGCAGGGCTTACACAAGGCCAGCTCCTGCGGGTTTGTACTGGATGTCACGTTTGACAAGTGCACAGATGATAGATGGAACTGCCTCATCTTCACTGTGCCTGCTGGTATGGCTGCCCTAGAGCTCTGATTGTTGTTTCAGTTCCATAAAATAGGTGCCCTTAGCTTGTTTTTCATCCAAAATCTGAGTGAGATGTTCCTGTCCTTCACTGCTTTACTCAATTTATTTTTTTGAATGCAAGCCAACCTTTTGGCATTAAGGACCTTGGAAAATCTGGAATTTTAATCTGACAGAGGGAGAAAGTTTTTCTTTTATTAGCTCATCCAAGGAATCATTAAATCTGTTTCACTGCCAGTTTGGTGTATAAAGGACATTCTGAATGACCTTCCCTGTGGCCTTTGACATTACAGTTAAATTTTCATTCTTCACCTTTCTCTGTTGGCAGACTTATCCTAAAGTCTGGATGAAAGAGTGCCTAAGAGACGGTAGGAAAGTTTGCTAAAGGATATTAGCATGTAGCAGCTACTAATGGTTTGAATGTACTTTCATGAAACAAGTTGGCAGATTTTGTTGGAAAGTGCATTTGTTTGCGTTGTGTCTGGCTCGAGGCAAGGTTGTTTATTCCTTCGTTTTACGTATTCACTCTTTCTGAGTGAAGTATTTCCATAGATTTCTTGAACCAAACACAGAATCTCACAGTTGTAAAGACCAGTGGGTATGCATCACAGATACGTGGACCTTCTTTAAAAAACTAAACCAAACAAAAACCAAACCAAACAAAAAAAAACAAAACCAAAAACATGCTTAATAGCTCCCTGTGGTTTTCTCTTAAATTCAGCTCCTGTGGAACAGGAACAGAATTACCAGAGTCTGCACAGAATTGTTTTTTCACAATCTCGGTGGGATTTTTTCTTTGCTTTCCTACTTTGTACATATCCCCTAGTTTGTATGAGTGGTGTATTTTTATTTATTTTTATTTAAATTTAGGGCAGTTTGCTTAACCTTAAAAGCTAGCTACTGCACCGCTCAAGAAGTTCACCGAAGAAGTTCAGAAGTTTTCAGAAGTTTTTTTTCTATAATATTCTGTATTTTTTGTAACTCTCTGGCTACCATGGGGTTAATGCTTTAAGTTTAATGAAAATAAATGTAGCACAAAAAAAAAAAAGAAAAAAAAAAGAATGGTTTAGATTTGGGGGGGTGTCCAGTACCATTGCGCTATTGTAACAAGAAATGGTTTTCTGAGGCTTACATTTTATTTCTGATAATAAGAGGATATCCTTTGACAAGGGTGAACTTTTTTCACATTGAAATGTCAAAACTTGAAATATATTTGGAAGTCCAAATCTGTGTGCTGTACTTTTATGGAGAGAGCACTTCTAAATGGAGGGCTGATACTATGATGGATTAAAAGAAAATTAGGATTTTGGGCGGTGTACAGAATATAACAGAACAGCCTCAAAGTGAGAGAGTTGACACGCTTGTTCTATAAGACATGCTGCAAGTAAATTAATGATTTTTATATTTATATATATTTATATATATTATATAAATATTTTATATCTGTTGTTCATAAGAACTTCTGCCTCTTTTCAATCTGATATGAATATTTGAATTTCTGCATTGTGCAGCTAAGGGAGCAGTTGGTCAATATTACAAATTAATACGTTTCATAGTAATCACTACTGTGCAGGTATTATCCAGAAGTCGTTACTTTAATTGAAAAAATGAAAACTTTACACCTGCTGGAGAAAAGGTACAGGCATTGATCCAGACATGTTTGGTTTTTGCATAAATTGATGGTCACAGCAAAAGAGCAAAATGTTCATAACAAATAAGCAGCAAAACAAAGCCTTGACCTCTAAAACATATTTTTTAAAAGCTATGAAGTTGTATATAAAGCTTTCATGGAACTTTAGTGCTCCATATAAATAGTCCCACTGCGTTCTTTTACTTTCTGGGACTGAAGCCAAGTTTTATGCAACTGTTTAAACAAAAGGAGAATTAAAAAGAGGCTAGGTAGGACAATGATAAGCCAGTTAATGAACTGTATAGAGGAAATGTTCTATTCAAAGGATTTTATAAAATTGGGATAATATTCAGTCATTAAAAAAAATTACTTCTCTTTAAAACTTTGGCGTTAGAAGAAAACGTCAGTTCTTGATGATTAGAGTGGAGGACTTGCAACAGTTGACAATCTATGTTGTTGGCCTCGTCCGAACGGTATTGCGTCGTACGATGAAACACAGTGATTTAATTGTGAAGCCCTGGCTGAACGGTGCTATATCTGTAGCTTGTATAAATCTCTCTGCCTTTGGAATATACAGAGCCACTGCAGCTTCTGCCAGGCGAGGTTCTTGCCCAAGCAAGGGGCCTCATTTGCAGTAAGTGGGGCTCTCTGGCACTAAGCTGAGACGCTATTGATCAGGATCTAAGACCTGCATTTAACTCCTGGCTTTATGTGCTTTGCCGAATTTGAGCTTCAGTTCATCAGCTGGAGTTAGACGTACAGGGAGGGAGCTGTGCTTCAGTTGCCGTTAGTCGGGAGGTCCCTGGATGGCAGCATCCTCTGAAAACCTCTCAGCAGGCGTCGGCTTGTCAGGGCGCTGACAGGACAGGACAGCTGAAAAAGCTTTGTAAGTTCCTGCCCTGGCAGCTGACCCAGTCTGGGTTTGAAGAAGGCATTGTCCTGGTCCCTGGGCTGGCCATCACTGGCACGTGAAGGCAGTACATGAAAACTGTTTTCATCGGGGGAAAAGCTGTCTTTCTCAATTCTTAGTACAATTTTGACTTTAATAAATCTTGTGCTGCTTTGGCTCAGAGAAGATGAATAGAACGATGTTAGATGGGAGCAGTTTATCTTTGATTTTTTTTGGCCTCAAATACGAGGCCGTTGTGGAAGGATGATGATACTTCTCTGCTATGTTGTTAATTCATACCTTTCTTCCAAAAACTGTGAGCCATAACATATGGGCAAAGAACTGCGAGGCCTGGCAGACAGTCCCGGAGAAGTCATTTCAAACAGTAAGAGCCGATGGCCTCGGATTTGTGCGGGGGAAAGTCACTGCATACGGCGTGTGCCCAGGGACATCAGGCCGTAGTCACAAGTCTGTGGCCAGACTCGTAAGGAAAGCAGCCAAGAGTGATCCGGCAGATCTTTTCCCTTTCTGACGACAAAGCCTCAAAGACATGCTCTCGAGCTGTGGAGGAGGCTGTTGACAGCCAAGAAAGCCTGGAAGAAGTCAAGGAAAACACTGGTACAGCAGAACCCACGGAAGGTTTTGTATGGATGAGGACCCTCTGTGGGGAAGGAGTCCCGGGAATGTCCAAGGCTGGCAAACCTGCTGTCTTCCAAAGACAGGAGGATGAAGCAGAGCTCAGTGGTGCCTGGGGTGTGTGGTTACAAGAGGAGGTACAGGCAAGCCAGGGAAGGCTGTGGTAAGCAGCTGCTCCGGGATGTTACACAAGACTTACGGCCCCTCCAGCAGCAAGCTAATGCTGTTTATCACAGGCAGACTAGGCTCTTGGAAGGGGAGGTGGAAGCAGGATAGGAAGGTTGAGAAAAACTATTTTCCTCGCTGCTTGTGGCTGAATATTCACCTTCAAATGACATTGGTAAATGAAAGATCCTGTAGTTCATGCTAGCACCAACAAAAAAAAAAAGAAAAAAAAGCACGGTGCACGTGCCAGAGCTAAGTACATAATGCACGGCAAGATGGACTGATTAAAGGACACTGGCTGTTCACCATGCAGCCAAGAAGGAACTTAATCTGCCATAAAATAAACAATTCAAAGAGACATTTGCTCCTTTCATTTTTAGAACGAGACATGTTATTCACACTTACGTCAGCTTTCTTCTCTCTATTTTAAGGTGGTGTGCTTATATTAAATTTTTTAAAAAGGGGGGGGAAGAGGAAGAGTAAAATCCAAATGATGGTCTAGAAAGGAATAGTTTACTCTTTGTTGTCTATAAGTGCCCAGAAGAAACTAATCTGGGGTTGGGGAAATGCTTGTCAATGGAGTCATGATCTGCACTTTTTTTTCAACCTGTAGACATGAATGAGTCTGAGAAATGAAACCTCTTCACAACCTGTCACCATGTTTGTCAGCCTTTTACATCTTGAGCAGTTACATTTCTGAGTGCTAATGGTTTTGCTATGTAAATTTAATATTGATGGTCAATATTCTTTTGGGGTAAATATTAAGTATTTCAATAAATAGTTCAAAAATGTCTTTTGATTTTTTTCAACAAATGTCTTTTGATTTTTTTCAACTGTACTGCATGTTTAAGACTTTTTTAATTAACAAACAAGTTCCCGTCTGCATGTGGGGAAAAAGGTATATAATAACTTCAACTTAAAATCAAGAGATCGCTTCGTCTTTTTTAAAGAAATTACTGTTTAGTAGAGACTAGATACAGAGAATTATTTTAGTGAGTGACTGTCTTGATCGATGGAATTGTTTGAAGAAATCCTGAAACAAAGGACATTTTAGCCACAGCTGGGAGGTTCCATAACCCTGCAGCATGTTTTTGTACAGTTATGTGCATGCATCCTCAATCTCTCAGTACAAGTACAGTGTAAGAGTTGGTTCACTGCGAGGCTCTGATCGCTCTTGCATCGATAGCCTGTTTTTATATACACATACATTCTAAGGTGGCAAGTAATTCCAGTGCATTTTATGCTCAGTTTTTAAAGTTTGGTAGGCATGAACTGTGAAATACACATGCAAATTATGCACTTGCATTATTATTCTGAGTGTTAGCCAAATCTTTTCACTTTTATTGTTTTGCTTGTGACAAACAGTGATAAATGATAATAAGAGTATATTTTTCAAGGCAAGAAAGTACATGATGTTCAGGCATCAAACCTGTTCTTTTTCTATTTTAGGGGACTAAACACACAAAAATATCCCTCTACCTCTATTTTTAATGTAACCGGAGCATGAAGAGAGGATTCAGAAGTATAACTCATTCCTTGGACAGCCAGCTTGTGTACTGAAAATGAGTTTTTGACAGAATTAAAATTTTCAGAGTAAAAGAAACCCACTAGATTTCAAAACTTTCCCATCCACCATTGTTTTTACAATGTGCTTTACCATGATTTTCCTTTGAGTGTCTCATATTAGATTTAGTGATGAAATAAGGAATCCTGCTGCGTCCCAGGGTTTCCTGGCCTTCTCCCCAAGCACTTGTACCTGGGGTTGGGATTTGGGCTGCATTTGCTCCTCTTCAGGTATTGTAAGTGGTGGGATTGTTTCATCCCTGCATTAATTATGACTGTTCCCTATATATGCAGTTACTGCTTTTAATTTTAGGTGGCTTTATTTCCAAATTAAAACTGCTCTGTTGAGTAACGCTCGTAATTAGATAGATTTATTCAGCAGTTCATAAAAGTTCCTAGGGAACCACAGATGAGTTTCTAAAATCGCGCACACAACTTTAAAATCCATTTTGTTTCAAAATAATGTTCTCCATATGGCACCAGAGCTTTGTGTATATTTTCAGATTTTTTTTTTCTTTTTTTATCTTTATGACTAAATGCGTGTGTATTAAGGGTTTCTGCTAGTCTCCACTGGTGGTGTTTTTCTCCCTTGCAGTCCCATCAGCGGCTCAGCAGTTATTGCCGCAGTAACTGCTTATAGCTCATCTGGCGGATCTGGCTTCGGAGGTGGAATGGGCAGCAGGAGGAGACAAATGGGTAACGGAGGAAAAAAACCCTGCCAACATATAGAAGTTGCATGCCATTTATCCGTTTCCTGAAAGAAAGCAGCAGGAGCACAGGGATGGTGCGGGGGGCTGAGCAGCCGCCCCGCCATGGGCTCTTCCTGCAGGCTGTCGAAATCAGGCCGGGGTCACTCGTAGCACACCCGGAGCTTTGTCAGCACGGTCACGTCACTGCAGTTCTCGTTCTTTGTAGTGCTTCAATTCCTATCTTCTCTCTCATGATGCACCGCTATGAATATCAAGTGTTCTGGTTAACCTCCAACCCCTCTTCTCAAAAGTACTGCGTGATGAGCGAAGGCGTTAGGTAGGCTTCTCCCCTACACTAGGAATACAGGAGTTGAGTACAAAGCAGTTATTGCTTTTTAATTCATAGTTCTCCAAAAGAGATAGTGTGAAGGCAGGCATCTGTAGCTCGTAAAGAGTGCCGTTTCCCGTGTATTTGCACAACACGGCCTTCACCCCACAGGAGTGGTGTCGTGAAGGTGCGGCGGGCCTGCAGGCCGCGGTGCTGGTGGCGGAGGAAGGCCGAAGCGGCCCCGGGGTGCGGGCGGGCACCGAGCGCCTTCGGGTGCCCTCGTCCTGGGGCTGGAAGCATGGCTCCCGCTGCGGGGAGATCGCTGCCGGTGCCTTCCGTCTAGTCGGGGGCTTGCTGTTTGTTGAAAATTTTGGGGGGCAGAAGCATCATTTGTAAACTCCAACAGTTGTTCTTACTGTCAGGGCTCTGCTTGCTGTGCTGGAATTTGTCCTGCGAGAATGAGGATTTGGGGGCTGTTTTTCTTGCTCTGTTTTAAACAAACACAAACACTGTTATCTGTGTATAAAGTTATGACACTGGGGCTGTATCTTCACAATATTTGTCTGCTGGCTTCTAGCAAATGGGATTTTTTAATTTTTTTTTTAAACTTTTAAAGCAAACCCAAGAAGACTGGTATCCAATTGCTGGCCTATGGTTTACACTAAAATCTCCCAACTGTTTGTGTAACATAGTTTGTCCTGTAATTTCTGATACAAAGTCTAGACTGTTTGAGTTGCCATGCACCTTCTTGAAAGATTTCCAGAAAACATTTTCTCACTTGTTGGTTGATATCCCCAATCCTGTGATTTGACAAATATTTGGTAACTTCACAGCAGTTTATATCGTGTAACCTGAGCACACAGTAAAAGGTATTTATAAATAAATGACCAGAATATTTTGTTCACTTAATTCAGATTTTATTGAAATACGACAACACTTTCTAGTTTGTGTTTGTTTTTTTTAATATTAAGCGTGTGATGTCTGACTTCACTGAACTCATACTTGTAGATAAATATGTACAGATGTGTGCATCTGTGTGCGTTTGTGTGCATACACACACACACGAAGGTAAGACATGATATCATGCACCATCATTGTTTGGTGCATGGATAGAAGCAACCATGTCATGGTAGTCCTCTGAGGAAATTTGTTAGACCAATTCCTTTAGGAATTGATGTAAAGCCATTCTCTAATTGCAGCAGGAAGTAAGCCAGCTACTCTTTATGATTCTAGACTGTTGTTTAGACTCTTCCAGTGAGTGTTGTATAACTCTTCACTACTGGAAAAGCTCTAAAAATGCATTTAAATTTTATATAGGCCTAAGTGTTTATAGCAACAAACTAACTGTAAAGACTTAACGCATTTGTATGCTTGGTCTTACCCAAGCAGTCTGAGATGACACTTTTGTCTCTCATTACTGCGACAGTTTGAAGGCTTGCCGAGCACTGACAGCAGTTGCTTGGTTTTCTTGTTAACCAGTTTGGTAGAGTTAAGCTTCTTGCCATAACGTTTGTAATTTAGGGTTCTTTCAGTTAGTTAGTTAGTTTGTTTAGAGTTACCATCTTTAAATCTTTTATATTGAAGCTTCTCACCTCTAGTACCGGTACTGAGTTGATGACCTGATGTGTTCTGTATTCTGTGTATATAAATATTGAATTAGCAAAGAAATAGCTTGCTTTTTGTTAGCATGTAAAATTGTGTATGAAGATGAAAAAATATTTAATCTTTTCAAATAATTAAAAAAAAAAAAACATGCTGACAGTCTTGACAGTTTGGCTTCTTGTCACTAACAATTTAAATGTTAATTTTTTTTTTCTTTAGCGTTGATTTTTTTTTAATGGTCAAAATGTAAGCTTTCCCCTAAGTTTCAAGGCTGAAATAGAGGTTGAAAGTGCCTTTACAGTTTTAAATGTTGTACTTTACCCATTGAGGTCTATTGCAGATCTGATGAGTGTAAATATAAAGACATTGTAGTTACCAGCAAGCAAACATGTACAGAGAGACTTGTCTTGTATGTTGAATAATGAGACCCAGTAATAACTCTGAACATTACGTGAGGCAAGGACTGAACTTTTTGTGCTGTGCTGTTGGTGGAAATTATTTCCCATTGCCAGTGCTGCGTGGAGGGCCTGTCTCACCTACAACTTAGGCTGCCGTTGCTCCTACAGAATTAATAGTTTTGTCTGGAGACCTTTGGTGTAGGTGCTGCTAAAATAATTTACTTGTTTTATGTTTCCTTTCAGCTCCAGTTCAGATATTTTGAGAGATCTGGAAGAGGCTGAGATTCGTTCCGTGTCATCTGACAGGTAAGTAGAAATACATGGGTGGAAAAGTCCATGAGGCTGATTTCCAGCCTCTTCCAGTTTATGGAATCCTATATGTTTTCAATAGAAGAGGCAAATGCCACTGAAAAGTCAGGTTCATGGAGAATCTCCACAGTTATGTAGTTTGTACAGAGGATTTGAATCGCTGGAAAGTAATGTATGGATGTTCCAAGAAATCCCAGGTCACTAGCTGAAAATCATTGTTCTAAGGTGTATTTGAGTATGAGTATGTACTTTTTTTTTTTAAGAACTGATTTTTATGGAAAACTGAAAAAAAACTATCTTATATATAAAGTTATATTGTTGTCATTCTTACCTACATCTCTATGTGAGTTGAACATCCTAGAATTGTAAGATGTATTTTGATTTACTTCCGTTTGAAGAGAGAAGAGCACGTTCTTGTTTTAAAATCTTAATATTTTATTTTTTAAAAACAAAAATCACCTTCTGTTAGTGGTAATATGTAAAATTTGGGTCTAGCTGTGCAAGTTGTTGTACAAAGAAATACTGAGAAACTACCAAAGATTCCTGAAGTGACCCAGTGAAATATATGAAAGTGAAGGGGAAGTATATGGGTAGATAGGTGGTGGGGTGAGTGAAGGGATAATGAATTTTGTAGTAGTGTAGTGTTAGATCAGCTGCCAAGTTTGGTAGTTTTTGTACAAAGGAACAGGGATGAAGACTGATGGAGGCTGCAAAAGTAGTACTGACTACCCTTGCAGTTGAAGTTGGCTTGATCTGGAATCTCTCTTTGAATATCACATCCACTTTGGTACTTGATCTTAGGAGAGCAATGAGAACTGTTTCACATTTAATTCTTAGCCTGCTTTTTAAAGAGTATTTATAACACAAATTTCTCTATCCACTATGTACATATGTGGTCAGTAGATTGTGATGTCTCTTAAAATTCATGGTTAATGACATAAGTAATATTTGAAACTCAAAACGTGTATTTAGACGTCTGATGTATATTAAGGAGCATTAATGGAAGCACTGACAAAGCCTTGATTACAGTGGTGCCAGAGGTGAATGCTGAAGTGCATCAGTGGGAAAGCAGAAAGTAATCATTAAGGGAAAGTGAGCGGTATTTACTGGAAGGACACTTACAAGCTTACTGTATTTTCTAGTACCTGAAAGTAACTCGTTGAAGACGGGCAGTGGAGTATAAAATACTTGGCTGTGTGTATTGTAGGTGCTAGTCATAGTTCCCCTGGTGATGGTCATCTTGATGGTGTTGCTATTTATCAAGAAGACAATTGGCAAAACTATTTTCTGCAATACTACATGATGTGCCATTGCTTAAGAGTTTGGCATTTGTTGCTTCTTGCGTGGTTTGGAAGAATGTTTCGTAGTGGAAGGCAAAACAGGAATATCAAATATGGAAACAGTTCTTTAATGCGGTGTTTCTACTCAGCAGTATGGATGTTAACATTAGTTACAATATGCATCCACAGCAAAAATCATTTGTCACTTTGATAATTTTCACCACCCCAAAAACTTCTCAATCGTTTGTTGTTTTTATTTAATTGAGTGATAATGAAGTTTGGCCAAGCTGGTAAGTGCAGATGAATGTTAAGTAAAGCAGATCTACACATTTCATTAAAGCTGTTGTTTTTTTCTCTTCACTGCAGAATGGGATCTTGCAGGTAGCAGACTGGTACAGTAGGCGCACGGTCAAATGAGAGCTTTGCTCTGGCAAGCTTAATATGTGAAGGCATAGGCCAGCATACCAGAGAACATGCAGATGGTATATTTCATAAGCAGCACAGATTTTTATTTTTTTTGAAGTTGAGTTGTGCCAGAAAAATAATCTCTCTTTATTTTTGTAAGAGTAAATAATTGGATATTTGCAAAACAAACGATACGGAAATTTCAGCTTCTGGCATTGTATTTTAATGTACTCTTGAACATAAGATAATTAACATTCTGCTTTGGAAAAATGTAGGCACCAAAGCTAGAAATGAGCTGAAATTAAAACAGTAAACCTAGCCTTTCGCTAAATGAGATTTCTGCTTCGTTCTCTGTCCTAAATAAATTGTTCTTGCAAGGGTAGCTGTACTTTGCAAATTTACAAAAAAAAAAAAAACAAAAAAAAACCCACCAAACCAACCAAACAAAAAAACACACAAAAACCACACAACAAAAAAAAACCAATCCTCCCACCTCCTTCCCCAAACAAACAAATGAACCAAAAAAAAATCAAGAGGGTGATCTTTGTAAAGTGGCAGAATTGGTAGTCTGAGTGTTGTTTATCTTGGCTCTGTGTTACGTTATAGTGTAGCCTTCCAAACACTTGGACTAATGGCTTTGAGTTGCATTACTGTCTTGCACCTGGAGAATATTGAACATTTGCCAAAGGATGAATATTATCAGAACTAAGATTTTTTTTTCATGCAGAATAAAAGCCAGTGGCTAACGGCCAACTTGAATGCCTTTTCATTAACCGTTTGAAATTTCTTGCTGAGTTTGAAAGGTGTAGTGCGTTTGGTCTAGGTCTGTATTTGGCTTAGGATCACGTGCAAATTTCGTACTGAGGAGATTACGTTTAAATAGTCCCGTATTCTCAGACTTTTGCATCCTTTAATATCTGTAAATCCCAAATGACATTTGATACTAGGGGATGACAACTGAAAATCAGAAAATGTGGCTGTGTGCAGCCCTGGAGAATCTCACTTTAGAGGTAAGCACCGGTCTGGCTGTGAAGCTTGCTGAGGCTTCTGTCATGGCAAGACCAAGGAGAGGAGCCTCTGTTTGGGTATGGATGGGATCAGGACGAATACGTTCCTCTATACTTTATCACTATTTAAAACACAAATCCTTATTATTGCTCTTAGTTTAGCGTACAAAAGGACAAGCTAATATTGCTCCACAGTGTGATCTTAAGAGCAGGATTGCTTTGTTAACTGAAACAGAGGGAATTGTTTTCCACATGTAGATGATTTGTTTTTATCAAATGCGATTTTTCACTGCTCTTAAAACAGTACCTGCTAGTTCCTGTTTTTCACACGTGGGATTTGGGGTTTCTTGTGTCTCTGGAAGGGTTAAATTCAAGTTGAGGCTCCAGGGGAAGGAATGTGAAGGGCTGCTCTTTGCTGAGCAGTTACAGCTCGGCTCGGTGGTTTTACTTCAGCTGGTGAGCGCGTTCCTGGGAGCAGGGAGTCGGAGCCGCCGCTGAGCCCGTGTCCCCCGGCTGCCCGAGGGCTGTGCTGGTGCCAGTCACAGCGTGGGGAATTTGGGGGAAAAACCTCCCTTCAGCAGTCCTGTCTGGAACCGCTGGTGGTCTCTGTGGTGTCGTGCCGATGGAGCTTGCTCGTCTTCCCTTTTCTCCCACTTGACTGAGCCAGAAGTTTATCAGGTCGGGGCAAGACGAGCAGTGCTGGGTCGTTCCCCTGGCCGTGTTTTGGCGCTTCCCTTCGCAGTGTTTGCCTGTGGTCCTGGACACGTAACGGGTTTCTTAGGATTTTGGAGTGAAGGTCTCTAAAAGAGAATTGGACACTGGAGGAAAACAAGCTTCAAACTCGTGCTAATGCTTTATTCTCCCTCAGCAGAAGAGAAAATGGCATAAGTCATGGCACGTTTGGATCTCAGTTATGTCTGTAGCTTCAGTTTCTGAAAGAAACCTCTTCTGCAAAAGTTGGTCACGCCGTAACAGCTTCTCTAGCTGTAGTGCGTCTCCTCAGGTGGGGAGATGTGTGTTCAGACGGGAAGTTCTGAACCTCTGCGTGTTGTGCATTTTTCAGTGGATACAGTGATTTCCTGAGCATCTTAATTTACATGATAGATCTAATAAAGAAGCAATAAACATTCAATATTCTGCATTTAAAATAAATTGTGTATTTTATGAAGCGCTTAATGAAAATTGAGGCATTATATAAATTCCCTAGAGACTTCTTTGATTTCTACTAATTGTCCTATTTTGACACAAAGAGATTAGAAGGTAATACTCAAAAAATAAACCCAAGTATTATTGTATGATGTACTTGCTATTTATTTGTGAAAGTGCACAGATGGAGCAGATTAGGGATATTTTAGTGGCAATTCGGAGCATATTTTTAGCAAAACTTCATCCCATTCCTGAAACTTACTTATGCACAATTTCAGTGTTCTCAGTGCTTTCAAAACTTTTTTTTCCCCCTTTCTTTTTCTCATTCTCTGTTAAGAAACAAATCCACTTGCTATGGAATAATGCTATAGGGACTACATAAATTCATATCACTCTATCTGATGAAATTGAGGCAGTGTTTCAGGTTCCAGTAACCTCTAGGTGACCACTTAATGAAAGTCTTACGGTTCTGTGATGTGCATGTTAAATAAGTAGTGCATGACTGCCGGCTGAACTGCAGGTTTTGGTGGGCTCTGTGGGCAGTATCAAACCTGAATGCCTAAAAATTGAAAGGTTTTGTAGTGACTTTGCCATTCACAGCTCACCTACAGCTTTTCTCGAGAGCTTTTAATGAAATTCCAGAGATGAAGCCTAGTGGATATATTTCCTATATGACTGTGTTGCGTGGAGAAATAAAAGTAAACAAATACATAAAAGGACCACCAGTCATTACTTGTTCTTTGTGCTTCGTTACAATGAAAGATCCCTGTCTACCTCAAAAATGTGCCATGGTGTTCTGAGAAACAAGTTTACTTCATCCCTAAGGTACGGATGGCAGCTTTTTTTTTTCTTTTTTTCCTCTTCCCTCTCAAGTGTGGGATGCTAGAAATGTCAGAGTTGGGGATAAATGACTGTGTAGTGTGTTGTCAGGGTAGTTTTGTCCCTGACCAAGCCAACAACATTATTACAAAATGAACCAAAAAACACGGGAAGGGATCTAACTTTCCAAAGGATTAAAATCTGCACATTTCTGCACAAGGCCAAGCACATTTGTTTTGTCTTCTTAATATTGGTGGCACTGTGCCACGGGACAAGCAGATCAAAGCCTCAGAGTACAAAAATGTTCTTATCCTAATTAAAATGAATGTAAACCAAAGCTGAATCTATTTTAAAACCCCTTAAGAAACCAGTCTTTAGTCCTTGTTGTACAAGGAGATGTGCTTGGTACCTGCCTCCCGTTCCCCAAGTTGAATAGATGTACCCGAATCAGTGCCTATTTCTCCCATGAACCGCAGTTTTTACTAGTCTGTGCTGCTGGTGACAATGTTTTTGCAGAAATATTGGTAGACAAGTGGCTTTAAATTCAAGCTTAGAAACAGTGGAAGGTTTTAATCCTTCAGATATAAATTAAGTTCCTGATCCTAAGCAAGCGTCTTTGTTCAGGTAAGTGTTAATAGCTGAGGCATAGAAAACTGAATCACACGTGACCTACTCCTGGAAACAGTTAGGTGTATGAATACTCTGTTGGCTTCGGTGTTTTGCTGGCATCCAGGATTATACAAATGCCGAAGACTTTGCAGGTTCATGGCTTGATAAGCATTTCATTTCCATGTAAGTTAATTCCTCATCTAGATAGATGCTGTTTTTTTTTTTTCTGATGTTTGCATTGTATCTCAAATTCAAAGAAAAGTATGAAATAGGAGATTTTCTTATAAAACAAGATCTGGTTGTAAGTGATGTGTGTAAGGTCATCTGTAAAGTGGTTGAAACACTTCTAAACACAGGCACAAGCACTACTGTAAAAAAAAAAGTGTGTAAATGAAAATAAAAATCAGTTGTCTTCACTTTCAACTCAAATGCAATTATTTTGTCACCAGGATATTTGGTGACGATGAGTGGAGAGTTTATCAGAAGCCATGGGGACGTTTGGAAGTGCTCTGAGATAATGTTCTCCAGATTTAAGTTGGTAAATCAAGTTTAGGTTTTCATTTAGTGGAAGAGGGAGAAAGCTGATTTAAGGCAGAGAGTGGTGCTGTGCCAAAGCAAACGTAAAGCAGTACGGATGAGTGCAACTTCGGGTTTTCATTCCGCAGCTCCAGAACACCCTGCGGGCTCTCTGCAGCTCCAGGTGCTTGTCTGCTGCTGCCTCCGCCGCGCTGCCGGGGGTGCGCGGTGCCGAGTTCTTCACGCACGTCGGGGAAGAGATCAGGGCGTTAGTGACCATCGTGATACAGCTGTTGAGCTCTGAAGACCATTATTTAGTATGGTTTGTGTGTGTGTGTGTGTGTCTGGCACAGCTGGGACCGTGTGAGGGCTGCGTTGTGTAGTGTTGTGGAAGGCAGCAGGAAACGGCATGGCTTGTTGTAGGGCTGGGGTCTCAAGTGCACACACGATCAGTGAAGAAAATGGAAAACCATCCCGAGAGGCTTGGAGGGTAATAGTGAAGAGCAAATTAGATGAGCAATCGTATTAGAAAATAAAATTGCTTGGCTGTCTGTGCTGCCATGTTGCTTGTCAGGAATGCTCCATAATAGAGCAGGGAGGGAAATAGCTAATCAGCTCGTTTGTGATCTGGAATACTGCGTTTATTTCTGGCCAGGCAGCGAGAAATCTTGGGAAACTGCTAGGATCTGCAGAAGGAGCAGCAAACATAGGAGCTTGTGGAGTTTAGAAGCAAGTATAAAAATCTTTAATCTGGAAAAAAAAATTGCTAGATAACTAAAAAGAACTGAAGTTGTTTAAAAAAAAATCGTAGCATTTACATTTAGTCTTGCTCCTAAATGTTCTTTTGCTGTATTAATCATATATTTATATTTTAAATAAGTTATTGAATGTCAGGAATTACTTAGCAGTTTTCTGTCAAACTATACAGAGGGTGTTTCAAACTAGACCTCAACAATTCACTAGTAAATCAGCAATACTGTTCTTTCCAAACTTCTCCAATGTGCCAATGGTGTCTGATAAGATGATCTCAAATTAATAAAAAAAAAAAAGGTAAGAATCTTTCATTTTTCCCTGCCTTGTATATGTGCATCATCTCTGCTCATATATAGCCAAAAAATGTCTCTGGGCGGCTGCAGCAACTACTGTCAGTGAAAGAAACGTTGCTTAGTATGCTTGTAGCTTTGTTTAATGCAGTTAGGTTTTGGAAGAAGGTTCCTTGGGCGGTTCGGTCGGGCTGGTCTCCCCGTCGGCAGGTGCTCTGCAGACGCAGGAGCTAGCTGTGCCGCCAGCTGCGAGGCTGGGAGCAGTGCCCGCCGGCCGCGGGGCTCGCTCTCGCCTGGGGGAAGCTCTGTGCCCGGGCTGAGGCTGCTGGGTGCCAAGCGTGTGGCTGCAGTGCTCCAGCTGGCTCGGAGCGGTGCGGCCGTCCTAGCAAAGTGCCCCAGGATGGGAAAAGCAGATGTGGTTCCTAGGTGGTGGATTGACAACTTGCCTGACTCGGCACGACTCTGCATCCTTCGTCCCTTAATGGCCAAAGCCGTGCGCTCTGCAGGGTGGCTGGCGTGTCACTTCCACGTGTTTACTTTCCCTGCAGAAGGTGCTTCTGCGGTGTCATTCATCAGGGGCTCAGCGATGACCCAAACCACAAAGGTAAATTCTCCTTTGCTCTGCCCTGCGTCTGCAGGGTTGGCGGGAGAGGCCAGTTCTCCCTGACTTGGCACTGACGACACGGCCCGCGTACCGCACACCGGTTGGGTGTGAGCGATACAAAGAGCACCAGCTCCCTTGGCTTTGGTTGCAAATAGCTGCTTTAGAGCTTGGTTTAAAGGAAAAAAACGACGTTTGGATGATGGTGCTCTTAAAACATCTGTGCATCAATTTATGAATACTTCCATCAGCCTGTGTGTTTTACTTTGGCATGGGGCTGCCGCTGGCAGCGCACCGCTGTGATGAGATGTTTCAGAGAACTCGGTCCTTGCATTTGCATTGAATTTAATTAATGGAAAACTGTGAACTGTGGCAGAGAAAAAGGTGGCACATAACGAGTTCTAGCTGATACCTGATTTCACTAACTTTTAAAACCTTAGCTGCTTCTGGGTTAAAATGAGTGATCCTTTCCTCTAAATGGGTGCAGGGGATCAAAACTGGGGAACGGAGGGGAAAGCTGAGAGGGGAAGGCTGTCGGCTTCTGTCTTGATGCGTTACAGAAATCACACGTGTCAGATTTGCAGTCTGGAGGACTGGCTGGGGCCGCGCAGGGCGATACGCGTGTGCAGTCTGTGTAAGCTTGCTGAGCGCTGCGGAGCTGTGGGTCTTGTTGCACTCCTGGCTGCAGAGGTACAGGCTGCGCCTCGGTGCCGGGGTGCCGGCTGAGCCTCCTGGACGTGGTTAATGACCTCAGAGAGGCAAGAGCTTGTTTCCATCTTGATGCTGAACTGAGCTGTGAAATGCAAGTTGTTGCTGCTAAGCTGTGCTAGCATATATCTTGCTGCAGTCAACAGGGACGCAGACATTGGCATTTGACAGCTTTCCATTGTTATTTTCAGTTGTGAATTTCCAGTTTAAGCCAAATGAATAGTCCCCATAGGATGTACTCATCCTAGCAAATGGTTTAAAAAATAAATAAGATTGTGTTTGTAAGGAATGTTTAATTAGTAATAGCTATTGATGGATGAGAAATATCTTTCATGTCAACACTACGTGGAGTTTCAAGCTCTGAGGCCGGCTGATGGAAATGAGCTGCTTAATTTAAATATGGCTAGTTTGTATTATTTAAATTAGCTCTGTGACTAAAAAGAAAACACTTCTTTGAGTTTCCAGTGGAGAATTCTTTGTCCATAATGAGAAGAACCTCTGGCGAGGGGAGCCTGTTCAAAGATGGGAGTCCCACACGCTTTCCTTGTTGGGGAGCCATCACCATCCCACTCGTCCTTTCGCCCGGTGGCTGTGCCGCTGCAGATGACTGTGTTTCAAGTAGATCTTTTTGATACGACGTACTCATGGCTTCACGGGCGCCTCTTCTCTTTTATGGATAAAGAACGTGCAAGGTCGCTGCTGCTCCGTCCTGCTCCAGCGCGGTCTGGTGACGGAGGAGAGGCGAGGAGCGCCCTGTGCGCCCTGTGCTGCCGGCGGCGGGGCGTGTGTCGCTGCCCCCCAGCGCCCGTGGGCACGGGGCAAACCAGTGCCAGGAGCGTGTTTGGGGGACAGGAGAGTGCGTGGGTGCTGTCATCCTCGAACAGAGTGGTATTTGTGTTCATCACACCCAGTAACACACCCGGGTTGTGTGTGTGCCTACGTGCTGATTGCAGTGCTTTAATACAGCCTTCAGTACCTGCCACGCTTAGAGCATCTCAACACCAAAACCTTTTTTTTTCTTTTTTCTTTCAGCAGCCGTCTTCTGGATTTGAGAGTTAACAAAAGGAAGTCGTGTCAGTCCAGGCTGCCAGGAAAAGATCAGCTGCTTCCCAAGAGTAAGCGGAAGAAGAGCTAGTGTTGCAGGCCTGTGGAGCTCAACAGTGCAGAAGGATTAAGACTGAGAAATAAATCTTAGTTTTTTCCCGTTTCCAGTGTATCTAGGTACTTAATATTAAGTGCTGAGTTTTTGCATAACTGTCATTCAAGCTGCCTTAAAATAACCAGATGAGTGCGCTGACATTTTTTGTTAGCAGCACTGTATGCAATTTAACTTCAGCCCTGGGATAGCGTACAGGGCTCCTGCTCAAGACGCTCGGTGAGCTCTCCTGCGCATTGTGCCGCAGCCAGAGGAGAGGATCTGTGCTTGGCCCTGTTCCTGCTCGCGTTGAGCAACGGCTTGCTCTGCCCTGCTGCAAGTAACTGTGGGACAGCGCTTCGCTCGGGGTCGGCACGTGCTTGTGCTTCTGTTTTCCAGCTTGGCTGGCAGGGACACAGGGGGGACAGTCCCCAGCTCTGCCCCAGAGCGGGATACTTTGAGGCTCTGGCTGCACATGACTGTATGAAAATCCTTGCTCTCTTAAAATAAGAGGGCACGTCAGAGGAGTAACAGATTTTTTTGATTCGGTATAATTTGATTTTTGTAAGTGGAATAAACTGTTAAACCATTTCTGTTCTACAGGAATATGCTGGTTTTGAATATGCCCTTGTAAATATGTTCATTACTGAATGCCATGATTTCAGTTCAGTGCCCTTATATTTGATACCTGTCAATTTCTTTCAAGTATTCTATCTTTAGAATAAATATCAACCTTAAAAGGTCTTTTTTTCTTAGAAGATGATAGAGCTTTGTAATGAAATAAAGCAATATGAATTAAAGTCAACCTGAACAGCGGAGTAGATTCTTGATTACTTTGCATGGTTTGTATTTTGCTTACAAGCTATAGTTTTAAAAATGGTGTTACTGAACTCTAAAGCTTTGGTTGTAGCCTTTCACCATGAACTTTGTAGAGAAAGCACAAAATCTATGTAAGATTGAGGATTGTGTGTCTTTTGACTTTAGACTATGGCTGTAATTGGGACTACGCATTTTGCTTTCAAAAATATTCTTCCACGAGCTGCGGAAGCAGGCAGTATTGTTGTTTATACCTTTTGTTTTTTTTCTTTGGTGCTGTAATTCACTGTCATACACAAAATAGCCTCAAAAAACTCAGTAATACTAGAACATAAAACATGAGATTGGCTATAAGGAGGGATGTGAATATACCTCTAATATGATTTGAAGCTATGCTTTTTGGCCTTATGTTTGCTCAGTTTACACCAGTTGTGCCTGTGTGTAGCTCTGAATCTGATGCGATATAAGTGCGTTGTAGTTTGGGACGAGTCAAAAATGCCTTTTGTGTGTTAACGCAGGTGCAGTAGCAGGTGTTTGAAATGCAGAATCTCCGTCTTGGTTTTAAAGCCCAATCACGAATTCAGGCAGCGTGGGCTGTAAGGCTGAGAGCCCTTAATGCAGCTTATTCATTATGGGATGACCATCTTGCTGAGGTCAGCTTGAAAATTGTAGTCTTGCTGCTGTGTACTGCCTGAGGTCTTTATCTCTGCTGAATCAGCAGGGAAAATGAAGGTCCTGCAATCCTTAGCTAAGGGGAGCTCTCCTTTTCAATATTTGTATCAATAGCAGATACTTCTTGTTTTGCTTTGACGCCACTTGCAGAGTTAAATTTGAAGTTTAATGGCAATAAATACCGATGTGAGATGAAAACATATTTCCATATCCAGTAAGGATAAATACTCTAATTCATGAAGTGCTAGAAAGTACTTACAAAAATCAATACAGAAAGTGGATAAGCCATGTAAGTACACGCACTTGTCTTTTCATCGCTGATAGGGAGCAGTGTGAGGCCTTGGGAACTTTCCCCTGGGGTGGCTGGGGGCTGGCAAGAGATGGCCAAACTGGTTGTAACTGGGACAGAAAAAGACGAGAAGCTGGTTGGATAGGCCAGGAGCGAGCTGTGTCAACCCAATCAAAAGAAATTTGAAAGGAAAAGAAAAGGGAACTGCCATACCGGGTTGAGTTAAAACCTGTGGAGCAATGCACAAGCTGCTCCATACAGGTGAGTTAAAACCTATTCAGCGATGCACAAGCTGCTCCGTACAGGTGAGACACGTTGCTGCCGGGGTGCAGTGGCCCCCGCAAGGTGCGAGGCCTGTGCCTGGTCCCCAGCCCTTCACTTCTGCCATTGGGGCCAAGCAGGCGGCGTTCGGGTCTCTGGGGTCAGTTCCTTCAGCTCATTCAGCCAAATTTCCTCTGAGCAGGGAGCCGGAGTTTGATCCTCCTTCGGTGCGTTTCTGAGGGTTCTCTTCCTGCAAGCCCCGGCTGGGTATGAGGAGACCTTAACCTTCACAGCAAGTTTTTAATCTCCCACAAATGTTTTGGATTGAAACCCTTGTGTTGTCATTCGCAGTGAACCACAAAGTGACCTGGTATCCTCACTCTGCAGTGGGATTTCCCCAAAGTGCTGGTTTTAGTTACAACAAAAACCCAAATGTTTATTTCCTATGCGCATCTCTTTCACTCTCCACAAATATAAGCCTCAGATGTTTATTTTTTATATCGATTGTGGCATTTAATGCTGACACTGCTCGCATCATCCGTGTGGCCGTTCAGCTGGTGCCTGCAGCGTGCTGCGTGATGCTGGATGCCACATCGGAAAACTGCCTCTGCGATTGCACACCAGGCAACTGTCAGCCACCTGCTGATCATCGGGTGAGACAAATCCCTGCTGCTTTGATCCATCCTGGCCGGTCCATGAAGCACCTTCAGGTAACGAAGATATGGGTTGCAGTGCAGGGGAACGCCAGTTTCCTAACACTGAAAGTGGGATGAGATGTGCTGCCAGCGCTTCCCCTGGGAGGAGAGCTGCTGTGATTTGGGCAGGTTTCGGATCAGCCCAGAGGACAACTGAAGCAGGTGCGGGTCCGTTTCTACAACCCTTTGCCTGAACTATTCCTGAAAATAACTCCCTGAAGGTTTTGGAGCTTAAGGGCAAGCCCCGGTACGGGCAGTAGAGGCATAAGCACCCTGAAATACCCACTCAGCTGAGTGAGCCTCTTGTTTGGAAAGCACTTGCAAGTGGGTGCTTAAATGCACAGAGGGAAATATTTAGCCATTGCTGGGTGAATCCGAGAGGGCAAACGCTGTGTCAGTACAGCGCCGTGCCACAGTTCGCTGTGTGCGTTCAAGATTTTCTGCTGATCTTGTCATTTCTCTAAGGAAAGTGCAAACGTACACAAGAATGGCAGAGGTGAGCTGAAAACGGTGCCATCCTTTAAGGGAGAAGGTTCAAGTGAGAGGGTTCTGATCGACTTATCGCTGGGGGATTTCTTCCCCCCTCGCGTTGCTGTTCTGTCCGGTCCCTCAGAGGCAGAGCTGGGTTAGCATCCTGGGCCAGCCCTGCAAACTGGAGCCTTCCAGCTCCCGGGCACTTGGTCACGTTCATTAAATCATCGCAATGATGCGTTTAGGTGAATATTCAGATAACTTCTCATCTCTGCTGCCAATTGGTTGGAAGTGTTTACTCTTCATTTCCCTTTACTCCCCCGCCATCGGACATACTTTATGTAAAGCGTAATTTTGGAAGATTGCATTGTTTGCTAAGCCCAGCCTGGTTTGGGGCATAGCAGGACAAGTTGCTGGTGAGTACATCGTGTTCCAAGCAGGAGCTCTCGGGAGCTCCCTCGCCTGTCCATCGCAAACGCCTCTGACTCATGTGAACCCCGCGAGGTCTCAGCCGACAGCTCGTAATGCTCGGAGCTGGCATTTCTTCTTAGCAACGTGGCTGGGCTCTTCCAACAGAAAACTCCACCTTGGATGGGTGCCGCACCTCGGTGGCAAGGGCTGGGGTGGGAGAGGTCCCCCCAGCAAGGTCCCCACAGCGAGGTCCCCGCGGGTGGGGTCTTGGCCACAGCTCCGCACCGCGCCGGGGCGTCGGGGCTGCTCTCTGCACGTGCTTCAAAGGATCCCACCTGAAATCTCTTTTTTAGGGTGTCTCCAGGTGCAGGATGTGGGCTTGAGTCGTCGTGGAAAATCTCTGTGTCCTTCGCTGTATCACAGTTTGATCACTGATCGTTTAAAAGTTGGAGCTCCCAACGATTAGTAGTTTATCAGTGGCAAAGCTGCTAACAAGAAAGCTTCTTTGCACAAAATTGTGTGAAGGCAGATACATGGAGGAAGCTAAGCTGCAAGGCAAAGCATCATCAGGAAGGTTTTAAGAAGGGAAATCAAATTGATAGTTCAGGCAAGTTTGCTGTTGCATAACTATGAAGGCCTCTGCCTGCAGCACAGAGCGCTTGGTTTGCTGTAAGCAAAATAAAGCTATCATTTCTACCCGAGTAATACTATGTGTGTGCACATATGAGCATGCATACCCAAAAAGGCCCCGAGGAGCCTTCTCTTTCAAGTTGGAGTGTGAGATTAAATGAGCTCCTAACTGACAATTGTTTTCCTAATTTTACCTTATGATTTCTATTTGCTGCCAACTGTGTTTGCGTGCATGCTGGCTTTGGATGAACATCTGTGCAAAGCTCTTGTTTGCTCCATAATTGTAAATCATTTGTGCAGCTCTTCACTAAACCAGATGCAGAATTTCAGGCTTTTGCCTGGGTTTTTGGGTTGAACTGGAATTTTGTGTTCGCACACACTCAGAATATGGCTGTGACAAGCTGAGCTCCTGACAGCGTCTGGTGTCTTACTCAGGAGGCCTTCGTTCCTGCAGGCAGCAAAGAGAATTTTTACTTTGAGATGCAAGTTAATAAAGTATCATGGGAGTCAATACTTACCCTCTTTTAATGATATAAGGTCAAATATATATCCTCAGTAAACAAAATGCACTTGTTTAAACTAGCAATTTAAGAAGGAATTTAGAAATTCAAAACGAAGCAAGAAAATGGCAATTTAAAATATCTTCTGTGATTGTAATCTGGAGTGGCTGGAAACCTTTTTGCGTAGTCCTCGCTGCAGGAAAGTGCTCCTGCAGCAGGAAATCCTGTGTGCCCGTGTGCGTGCAGGGGCTGGGGCAGAAGGTGGAGACCATCACGAGCTTGGCTGCCAGCAGCCACCCGAGCACCGGGCTGCGTCCAGCGGCTGCTGCAGCGTTTGCCACCGGGGGAAGAGGCTGCGTGAGCCAGAAGGAAATGCATGAGGCAGTGCGTGTTTTCCTTGGGATATATTTAAGCCTGAAGATGGAAACAGGCTTCACAAGCCTACTGGGAGAAGCTGCGATGCCTTAACATTTAGTGTTGGAAGGGTCCAGCATGAAAGTCATGGAGAAGAGACTTCATAGCTTCGGAAGTCCCTACCGAGCGCGTGCTCAGCTATTGTTTTTCCTTGGGAGTGCTGGTGTTGTGCTGGAGGGAGAGGAGCCTCCCCGACAGGCTTCTGAAGGGGAGCCGCTGTCAGCAAATGAGCCATTTGCAAACGTGTTTTAAATCATCGTTTTGATATTTTCTGCAGGCAGCTGGAGACCACTTCTACAATGCAAATAGTCAGTGTGCATCTTAAAGCAAACCGGTAGCGTTGCCATTTTCACCAAATCTTGAGTGCTGCTTCCTTTTTGCATCCACTCTGCCCCGTCGTTTGTTTGAAGGATGGAGGTTTAATAGCCCCTACCCCAAGCCTTAATTACTGTGCTGCGTTAAAAGCCAAAAGGGAGGGAAGGACTCACAGGACTGGGACACGTAATTGTTTTGTTCTCTCTAGCAGTTGTTGATCCTCTGTGTGCAGATCTTCTCTGGATGTGTTCTGCCAATTTCTCCGCAGCAAGTCCCCTCTGAAGCATCAGCCTTATGCAACGCCGTCTCGGCATCCCACGGGAGCCGTGCTGCACGCACGGCGCGGCGCCTCTCCCCGTTCGGCTGCAGGCTGGGGGCCGCGGGCTGCTCCGGCCCTTCCCGCGCCCTCGTGCCGCTCCGTGCGCTGGGCAGCCCCGCGTGGCCCCGCGTCCGCTCGGCAGGGTCCAACCTTTATCAGCCCTGATAACTCCTGCAGCGTGCCCCCACGGGATCTCAGTGTGAAGATACTTACCTTCTTGAGCAGCCGGGTGTTGGGAAGGTGTCAGCTTTTGATGGAAAGCAAATACGTCCTGCCAGCATCCCCGAGGCCTTCTCCTACCGGCAGGTGCTGGGCAAGGCACGGAACTTCTCCGTGCCACCGCTCACGCAGCCGGGAAGCCGGTTTAACCCCGCCTGCGCGTTGGAGCTGAGGTGTTAAGCTTCGCACGATGGCGGCTTGGAGGGTCTGTGTGAGCAGAGGATTTCAGCACATTTGGCGAACGCCCCTGCAGCCAGGGAACCGTGCGCCGCGGGAGCGCTCTCGGAAGCGGAGCCCCGGTGGGGTGGGAGCCAGGCGCAGCGGGGACGCGGGGCCTGCGGGGCTGCGGGGAGCACTGTGTCAGGGAGGGAGAGACGGAGCCCTGGTGTGCCCGCGGGCGGCACCTCGCTTCCCGGCGGCAGGGCACACGGGGCCACAGGGAGGTGCGGGGGGCCCCTGCCTGCCCCCGGCCACCGCAGCGCTTCGTGTGACGGGGCCGCGCTCCGCAGGGCCGTGCCGCACGCTGCGGAGTTCAGATCCCGTTTCTCCCGCTGTGCCGAGACACGCCCATGCCAGACAGATTTGGCGTGACCCAAGTGTAATGACAGGATGTGCTATTCCTGCTCCTTTTGGAGTTCTTCAGGAAAAAAAGCCAACTTTCCCACAGATTTGTGCGGAAAGCATTCGAACGGCTTCCAATATGTCTGGTGGGTCAAACTATGCTGAAACAATCTGCCGGTGTAATTCAGTGTATCTACAACTGGGAGTAATTTACCCTGGTGGTTTTATTTCTTTAGCTCATTTTTTGTTGTTGAAAGCATCATTATGCAAAGGCATCAGTTTTGCTCTTGACTTGTTTCTGAAACGGCAGCAGATGCTGTGATTGAGCTAACCGGCAAAGAATTCTCTCGCCTTATTCAGCTGAGAGCAGGCACCGCTATGATTCATGTGCTACGGGAGCTGTTATTCCTTTCTCCAAGTTAAATAGATATTTGTTATTTTGCTGATCTTTGGACCAACGGAGGTGCTCAGAAAGATGGTAATTCATTAGTTTAAAAAGGAGTTTTCATCTTAATAGCGGAATCTAGGGAAAGGGGGCTCTAGAAAGTCCCACTGTTTTATTTTTGCTAGATTATTGCAATATTTAGGAACTGATCTTTTAGCCTTGATATTTTAATGCTGTCTTTTTTGACCTCCCAGCAGCAGGAGCCCGGTAAGGGGGCGATGCTGGCTGCGCGGGGCTGCCGTAGCCTCGTTGCTCATCCCTCGGCTCCCCTGCCAGAGCCCGCGGCCCTGGCAGCCGGCTGGGCACGCACAAGCGGCTGGTGTCGTGCAGAAGCGCAGCCCCCATGACTGATGGAAGTACTGGTATTTAGACACCGGCATTACTTTCCTGGCTCGCTTACAGGAACAAATCAGTTCGTTTCTGTGCTGCCTACTCCAGCAGTTAGCGCCCCAGGAGCAGACGGATCTGAGCGCAGAGCAGGGCAGAGCACCGCCTGTGCCTGTATAAACGTGCCCAACGAGAGCACTGCCCGCGGCTGACGGCCCCTGCGGTGCTCCACGCCAGAGGCACAGGAAAGGTCCCGCGGCTGGCAGGCCACAAGGACCGCAGGACGTCCGTCTGTCCAGCTGGGGAGACTTTGCGCGTCCTGACGCAGTCCTGACAGCGCCGTGCCGCGCGCCCTGTGGCCACGAACAGGGAATTCCTCATCTGCTGCCGCAAACTGCGCTGGTGCTGCAGAGCAAGGTGGTGTGGGCCGACCCGAAGTGCCAGCTTGGGTTAGACAACTTCCCACCACGTACTTTTACCTCAGGCTCATCTTCAGCGATGGCAAAGCTGAAACGTTTTCCGGGTGCATCGTTTTATCCCGGCTGAGCAGCTGGCTCTGCGGAGAGAGGCGGCTGTGGCCTGAGAGCACGTAAAGCCAGGAGCCGCTCCCGTGGTCAGAGGGAAACTGGGGAAGGGGAGAAGTTTTGGGTAGGAAACAGGCAGCTGAGCTGTCCGCGACCGGCAGGATGATGTCCCACGCTTGTCTGACAAATGCTGAGCTCTTAGGTGACTCTGTGTGTTAGGCTCTCATTACCAAAAATAAAGAAAAGAGAAATTATCAGAATTTACTAAAACCATTCGGTTAGAGAACGCACACCTGCGACTAGGCACTGAGCAGTATTTTAAGGCTGTTAAGTCAGACCTCAGCAGTACAAATGATTGAACACTCCAATTTTCCTTCTCATTTTAAAGCAAGATTTCCAATTAATGCTTTCAGCCTTTATCACAAGGCCATAAGCAGTTGGCCATCAGTGATTTGTTGGTTAGGACAGGTTTAAATCATCAGAATAGTCTTTTGCTGATGCATAGGCGTTGCTTTCCTTAAACCTTGCTTTAAAATCTGGTCTCTCCATGCCGTGCACCCGAGCACCACGCTGCTGAAGCTGGGGGTGGCGGCATGCAACCCCCCGCCAGTCCCGCTGCCGCTGGTTGCCAGTTGTTAAACACCTTGCTAAGACGTACGAGTGTGCGCGCGTGCTTCTATGGAGAACGTGAGCGATGGGAGGGATAAATGCGGCCGAAGGGAGGTCAGTACAAGTCAGGTTTATCTGGTGTAAAGGCGCGCTTTACGCCTCTTCTTTGAGTTTGCAGCCCAAAGGCACTGGAACAAGGGCATCGTGCGGCCTCTGCGGGCTTCTTCTCCCCAGGTAAGATCCACACGGGTGCAAGAAGAGGCAGGTGGCCGTGGCCGTGTGCTTGCAGGGAGTTGTGTCGCTGCCTGCCCCTTGTATCTGCGGGCCGGGCGGTGGCACAAAGCTGGGTGCCTGCCCAGAGGGCCACAGCAGCGCCCAGCGCGTGAGAGATCCCACGGTGTCTCCATGGGCTGGTAGGTGCTTTGCAAGACATTTTACAGCCCAAACATGTTAGGAATAGAATATTTTGTTTTGTTTTGTTTCTGGGGGTTTCAATTGCTGACGTAAGCTGTGTAGGAAGCCCTTCTTTTTAATGTGACGGAGAGCACTGCAGTAATAAAATAACTTCCTTAAAAATAACATTTCCCCCGCACGGCAGCAGAACTGTGCGGCCACCCCCTCTGCAGCTGCTGGCATCCCTAGCTGAGTGCTAAATCTTTACAAAAGCCTTTTAAAATCTTTTTCAAATAATTGCCTTATTAAATACTCGTACCTCCTGATTACAGCTGAGCAAATAACTCACAGTGACTATTTTCTGGAGGGAGGTTTAACCATACTTTTTCTCACAGAACTTCCACTACCACCTCATAAGTAACTAGCAATTATTTATCGTTCATGTTGGTTCACTGGATTTTTAAATGCTGTATTAGCTTTTGCTCTGACAATCAGTCCTTAGATGGGTCCTTGAAACCAATTCATTGTGATATCGAAATCTGAGCTCTGAGAGAGGCACTTCTGCCTGGAAGTACTATCCACAGCGACGTCGCTGTTTGTCTTCTGCAAGTGCTTGTTTGCTCTCCATTAGTGGTATCCGCTCTTATCCCGCCTCTGCTCTCCAGAAACAAGAGTGCAAGACCCTGACTTTATCTCAGCTGACGGCGTTTCAATGGAGCCCGAAATGTAGATGGGGTGCTGAAGGGAACCACCTGCAGGATTTCCCATCTCTGCTGCTGCGGGTGCGCGTCGGTAAGGGACGGGCAGGTAGAGCCAGAGGTGCCTCCACTGCGGCTGTGAAATAGCATCTGCTCTGCAGGAGGCAAAGCACATGAAAAAACACATCCTAGCACTTCCGAGGGTCTGTATTTTAGAGGGCCGGTGGGGCCCTGGGACTAACGGTGATAATTGCTGCTTTTAAACACCCGACGACCTCCGACCTCCGAGTCTCTGAATAGCCGCAGTGCGGTTTCGCTGTCACGGGCAGGGCCACTTACAGCACAAATTACTGAAAATTACAGAAGAAAAAAAAAACAAAAACAAAAACCACGTCCAGTTCTCAGTAGCTGGACATCGGTCAGAGTGGACACCCCAGCGGGCTGTTTCCACCACAAACGACTGAAGCCCCTCGCAGCTGCTGGGGCTCTCGGCGGTACTCGGCCGCGCACCGTGCCGGGGCCGTGGGGTGGGCGAGCGCCTGGCGGGGGCTCGGTGCTGCCCGGGGCCAGACCCCGGCCACGGCCCCTGCGGGAGCCAGGCGCTGCCACCCGCACCCCTGCTGCTGGCTCGGGGTGGTGACGGGCAACACGGAGCCGGGGCAACGTCCCCAGTGCGTGTTCTGGCTCTGTCCCGGGCCCTCTGGTAGTATCATGCAAATTGCTTCACCGACCCAGAAAAATTGGGTGGGTTTGTGATCCATTCTGTTAAAACACCGAGATCCCCTCGTGTAAGCTGCGGGCTGGTGGCAGTAGGAATCCAAAATCCCGCCTGGGGTTGTGCGTGGGTTTATTTTATCCTCAGTACAGCAAACATCAGTGCTATAAGGTTGCATAGACTTTTTTCCCCATCCAGCTGGGTATAATCTTGTTTTCACAGCTCAGTCTGTTCCCTGCAAGTGAACAGATCGAAGTGTGGGGATTCTGGATTTCATTTGCCGTGTGCTTGGGCACATGGACACTTTCCCAGCTGCTCTTCATTGCAGAGGGATGAATCGCAGGCCGGCAGGTTCCTCTGCACAGGCACTTTCTATTTATTTTTTTTCCAGCAGGTTCCTCCAATTCCCAGCCCAGTGTCCTGCGGAGCAGAGACCACAGCTACGTGAATGGGACTGAAACAGGGTGGGAACAGCGTAATTCCCTTGGGGACACCGCGGGCCAGGGCTGCCCAGCTTCTGGAGGCTTTTTGGGGCTGCAGCTGGGTCCAGAGAAGCTGCCCATTAACGCACAGTCCCACTCCTGGGACAGGTCGCAGCCCTGCTGCTCGCCCAGGGACACGGATGGTCCAGGTGTGACGGCGGAAGGTGAGCCCAGCCCTGCTCCTGGCAGCTTGCTGGACCTACAGGTGGGCTGAAAAGTGGGTCCATCACTTTCGTCACCACCGTTGGAAGGCTCCAGTGCGATATGTTGTCACCTACACAGCGCACGGCGGCTTGTCTTCTGGCTGCCCTCTGTTAAACAGCAGCAGAACAGCTGTTAGCAACCAAAGCAGGGAAGGGAGCAGCAGGGCGGCTGTGTGAGCACCTGCACCACGTCACGATTCACGAGCTGGGGGCTCGTTTTCGCAATCAACTTCCACAGAGGGAGCAGCAAGCCACCAAAATCCCACGGACACCTAATTTTGAGAGCACAGCTGGGACAGCTTGCATAGATAAACTGTTATTGAGGAGCCCTGTGGGGAGATCCCCATCTTCCAGGAGGAAAGCACGCATGTCAGCATGAAGAGGGGATGGCGGAGTGAGAAACCAAACGCAGACATCAGGCCGAGCCCTGTAAACACCTGAGGCCACAATGAAGAGGTGTAAATAAAAGCAGCAAGACCCAAAGCCCGACGATGGCAGCAGCAGTGTCACTGCTGTGCTGCACTGGCAGGCTGCTGGGATTCGTACACCTGCTGCTCACAAAACTGCTGCTCTCACCAGCGTCTGAGCGACAGAATCACCACACCCAGCATGGTGTTTAGAGTATTTTGGGGTGACTTTTATTCTGTTTAGTGCTGCTGGAAAACTGATTGACTGTTTTTTGGTTTTTTTTTTTTTTTGGTGCCATTCATACCAACAGCTGAAAGAGGGGTATTTATTTCAGTGAAGCTCTTAATGACTGGAAAGGAAATGAGTCGTAAGTAATTATAAATAGCTGCAGAGCTAAATGCATGTACAGATTCACTCACTGCTGAGACATAGTAGTTTTTCTCATGAAAATGCCGTCTTGCTCCTCAGACAGATTCCTAAAGCCACCTTGCTGGCCGGGCAATGCGGTGCCCAGGCACGGTGTCAGCTCGGGGTGCGATGGCCCCAGAGGCTCAGGCGGCCTTGCAGGGCCCTCGGGGGACCCACGAGCGCAGCCACGGCGCTGCCTTTATGCAAGACACTTGGGCCTGGCCGTGTTTTGGCTTCAGGGGAAACCCAAGGGTAAAGCTGATGCTGGCTGGAGCAGCGCTGGGGCCTGGGTGTTTGTGGGGATGGCTGCCACAAAGGAAATAATTTATTAGTAAAAGCGCTCGTAAACCAGCCCCATTTACAAAGCAACAGGCTTTGTTTTCAGTGGAGGAGCAGCAGCGTGGCAGTGACTCATTGATGCTTGGTGGTAGAAGCGAGCCTTTGAGAGCTCATAAAATCATCACCGAGGGGTTTAGTGGCGTTGCGGTGCTGCGTGCCGCAGTGCTGCATGCCGTGGTGCTGGGTGCCGCGGTGCTGGGTGCCACGCTGCAGCTTCGCGGCGGGTCCTGGAGCCACCAGCCCCGTGGCCTGGCTGCCGATTGCTGCCCGGGCAGCCCGCGGGCGCGCTGCCCCTGGGGCCTGGTACAGACCCCACTGCCCAGCGGGTAACACTGCGGGAATTAGGAGAAACGAGGAGCCTTTTTTTGCTTGCACTGCCTCAGTTTTTCTGTAGGAAACTGGAGCTCTCAAGGAGTGACTCTGACCTTGCAAATTGAACTAAATCAAACCCATCTTCATTTGGCGTAGTGTTTTGGGTTGCTGCAGCAGAGCAGCAAGAGCTGCACCCCGAGACCCCCCGGAGGCTCGGCCGAGCCCGTCCCGTCCTCGCTGCTCTCTGGGGAAGAGAGCAGGAAACGCGCGTCTCGGGCTGGAGCAGCAAGCCATGAACGGTCTTTCTGGGAAGTCATGGTTCCTGTTACCAAACCCCAGCCCTCTGTAGCCTGGGATAATCTAAGGCATGTGTGCAGGCTAATGCGAGAAGCCTGTCCCTCCCCCTGCAGTCTCATCCCACTCTTCCATAACCTGTAGTTTCTGTTTTGTGATGGTAAACAGAGGATCTGCCTGAGAACTGAGAGAGATTTTTTTTTTCAACATATTTTTTAGAAAATCTAATTTATAGAAACTTAAACAAGGCTGTCTGAATAGCTTTCACAGACTTACACAAAGCTTTAGCATGAACGATGAAATTATAAAAATACTTCTGAACATATTCATAGAGCCAGCATAGCTTTGGGGTGATCTTTGGGTCTATGAAATAAAAACAGATAATAAGAAATAGTCTCCTTTTTGAAAAGGATAATATCAAATTATGTTTAGCTTAATATTTAAATTAACTAACATTCATATACATCAAGATTCCTTGCTTTTAATTCATAGGATCGTAAAATAAATACTTGAGCAAAGGAATTCTGGTTGAGAAACTTGGAATGTGGGAACTGTCTTTTCTTGAATTTGTGCAATCTGAGCACTCAGCATATGAAGGTACAAAGTACGTCTGATTATTAAGATTACGTTGCATGCCATGATGTAAAGCATTGCTGCCTTACCTACAATAAACTCACCTCAGCAGCTGTGTGGTTGGAAGAGAGATGTTTTGCCAATGCTGCTGTTTCTCCCTCGTTGCTAAATGTGTGCCAGTGCTGGGGAACACTTTGTTGTTTCAGGGGTTACTAAAACCCATTTTATTAACTCAAGAATATGACTTGGTGAGTAAATAAACACACCCACAAACTAGGCTGAAAGTACCCAGAAACCTGGTTTCCAAGAGAGAGACCAAAGTTATTTTGAAGGCTCGACAACTTGCGAATTTGTCTGAATGTCCAAAATTGTGTCATCTTCAAAATTTGGATTTTTACATATATGTATATTTTAGCAGCCACATCTTGCATTTGATTCAGTGTTTTCCCTTTCACCATACAGCTTCTTTCCCCCAGCTTTGCCAAAACAGCTTGCTGGCTGGTTTTTTTAAGGGCCAAGCTGGTATCCTACTTGTAGGGTAAGGCCCAGAGAGGAACAAACTCGCCGAGCAGCCATCCGTTGTGGTAGGGCGGTTAGAAGGGTGGTTCTCGGCTCCTCCTGAGAAATCTGGAGCGTGTTCCCAAAACATCCAGGACTGGAATGGTGGCTGTTGTGACGAGCATGGGAAGCGTGGATGCCAGCAGTGATTGGTACTGTCGTTATCGGGAGATGGTCTGAAATGCCCCCACTGAGCTCTGGCCACGTCCCACCCCGCGTGAGCTCAAGGCACTGATGGCACCTCGGGTGCCATGTCCCAGCCCTGGTGCTGGTGGCGGGCAGCACCGCTGCATGGACACACCACGGTGTGCACGCAGCCCAGTCTGGCAGCAAGCAGCTACCCCGGCTGGAATTTGGCACACGTGGCCGGGTTCACGGCTGCAAGAAGGGCCGTGGGAACCGCAGAGATAGCCGCAGCAGGTCAGGACCTTCCTCTGCTCCTCTCCAAAAGAACAAGGAACTGAGAAAATTAAAGGCAGCCACAGGGAGCGCGATGTAAGCAGCTGTTCAATTTATTGCAAGGACAAGTGTCTTACGTGACACATGGGAGCAAATGTAGGAGTGAAACGAATGAAGGGAAGCAAAATGAAACAGATGAAAACCCAACTAAATGGAGAAGTGTGCAATGAAAAGAAACTGAAAAGGGTGAAAGAGGAGCGAGATGGCTGCGAGGAGCAGGAGAGGACCAAGAAGAGCAGAGACCCCGTAAGCAGGCTTGAACCAGGCTGTAAGTACCGAATGAGGTGAGCAAGGCTATGGCAGGCTCCAGGGGCTGACTGCCTAAATTATTATCGTGGTTTCAGTAATTTTTGCCTGTATCTGTTTTATGTGGTGTCAGTGCAGTGCTGGAGGTATGGGGTTAGGAAGCATTCGGGATATTTTGTAGTATGGATGCACACCTGTACAGATACATTTCATATGGGTTACATCCCAAATGGGGCACACTTCTTAATTCTTTGTTTTCTGGAAGCATCTAAGAGAATGGCTTCTAGTTAGAAACAGTCAGTCATGTGAAGCCAGCATGGAAATAAAGCTCCAGAAAACATAATTTATAGCAATTAGAAAGGATGGAGTCAGGTGGTTTCTCTTCACATGGCAAGACATTATTTTTTTCCTTCTGTTCACTCCCAGAGGAGGGGAAATGCACAGGCTCACCTTCCTTTCAAATGTACTCTGCTATGGTTGGGCCTAATGGAAACTCCAGAAAATTTGGTTTTCAGCCATACTCCTCATCCTGAGCTACCCTGCGGATAGAATAACAAGCAGCATTTAATGTGAGCACGTAGAGCAGAGATTCACCAGGCCTGTGGTTTGCTATTCTGGGCATATCTTGGTATTTTGGCTCTAAAGGGACAAAACGGAGGACTACCATGGGAATTGGTCATAAAACTGGCGGAGTATTTGCGATCTCAGACCCCAGATATTGCACCTTGAGGACCCCAGTCACGGGGCTTGGGCAGCGCGGGCTCTGCAGGAGCTGCTCAGAGGGCGACGGCTTCTCCTTGCTCTCTGCCCACGGCCAGGCCACGGCGCCGCTGCCAAAGCCCCGGCCAGCGGCACTGCCCCGTGCCGTGTGGTGGGCACAGGCACAGCTTCACCCCGCGCTGGCACCAGGGTTGGAGCAGACTGCAGAAAACCGGGTCCCCGCTTGCAGCCCCCGGCAGGCACCCAGCTGCAGCAGCAGAGGAAGGCTCGCCTCAGTTCCCTGCCCGGCGCCTGCGGCCTGGGCCCGGCAGCTGTGAGCAGGCCCCGCGGCCCGGCAGGGCCTGGCACCTCGGCGCCCCGCTGTCCTCTCGGGGCTGCCTCCGCTCTCCTCGTGCTTCTCACCAGGTTCTGCAGCTCTTACCCCGGGTATTTACATGCTGCCCTTCTGCCTGGGGTGCAGCTAGGGACGCTTCCTTCCAGTGCTAAAATAAATAACTCTGAGCTTGTAAATAGGAGAGTCCTCTGTGGGTTGTTTTTCCATTGCTGGATAACGCAGTCCCTGACGGAGGGAATTGCCTGGGCGAGGGGCGAATCTTCCCATGCAGACACACCAGAGGCTCGTTAAGTGTGCGGTGACTTCCAGCTCTTTTGTCACGCCCCCCAGGGAAATGCTGAATGGCAATGATGTGGTGACCTTTAAATCTCCCCGCAAGCCTAGCATTAAGACAAAGATGTGAACGCAGGCTTCAGCACTCAGGGTCAAGAAGAAAGCCTGTTCAGCCTTGCAATTAGTGGTGTGTGTCTGTCTGTTGACCACCAGCCTTCTGTCCCATAAACAGAAAGTGTCAGTTATTCTGGGAGGTGTCGAGACACTTACGGTCTCTCACCATTAGTTATGTTCTTTCCTTGCAGTTTCATGTGTGGTTGCCTGGTAGTTGATGTCTTTCGAATGATTTTTCGGTCTTTGTGGCAGCTGAAGTAACCTGGAGGATGCCAGGAGGATGAACTCAGGAAGCACGGCCACTGGCAATGCCACTTCCCTGTGTGAAGCTGAAGGGATAAAGCCCAGATACATCTCAAAGGAGCAGGGGATTCTGCATCTCCAACAGTGTTGGATCCTGGCTTATAAATGCCGATGATTTATCTGAAGCGCAGCTTCTGAACGGTGCTACTCTAAATAGACACAGAAGTCCCACTGCAGCATGTTTGATAGGAGCACAGAGCTACCCAAAGCAAAACCATTCTGCATTCCAGGAACGTTTCCCAGAAGAACAAATTATTTCTCTGCGGTGTAGGTATGTTGGGTAGGTGACTCATATATTGCCTCTGCTTTGAACAAAACTGTGGGTTTATATCCAACTAATAAATTCCACTATCTCCAGTCTGTAAACTGCTGCATCAAAACACCCATGCACCAGAACTGTAACGTTTCCATCGGTTCAGTTTTTGCAGACTGGGATGGGAGCCATTTAATCTTTTTCTCTGCAGGCCTGTACATCCAGCCCCTGCAGCCTCTAGAGGGGTGTGATCCCCACGGCGTCATCTTTTTGTTCATAAAATTAGTGTTTTGTGACTACTTGAATCATCATTTTCACCCTCACTGTGGCAATAACCATCCTGCTTGCTGCAGGATCACAGGCTGCGCTTTTGTCCCTCTCTAACTTTCTCGTTCTCCTTGTGCTCAGGATGCTGTTTTGCCTCCAGCGGTGGCCGTGGCTGGCTGCTCTGTCCCCCTGGGGCCCGGGGCAGCAGCTGCCGTGGTGCCCTGCAGCGCATGCGCCTGGCTCAGGTGTTTTGGCAGGCACAGGACCCGGAGGTGCTGGAGCAGCTCTGGTGGGGCTTTGGGCTCTGCAGTCCCTGCTCGTGGTGCCAGGCACTGCCGCCAGGATGGGCGCAGCGGTGTCCCAGGAGGAGGCACAAGAAGAGAACGCGGCCGACAGTCGATGGAGAGAGAAAATGGGGCAGTCGAAAAGGCAAGTGGTGAGCTCCAGGCACCGTCCCCGCACACCTCGATGTTACTTTGGTTTCCTTGGGGTGGGGAAACCTCAAGCACACGGTGAGAAACCTGTGCTCGTTGGGAAAAGGCTGTCCCCGTAACCCGCCCCAGTGCTACTAGGTCATACGCATGTGTGAAAACCGCAGTCATTATCAAAATGTTTAATTTCCCATGAAACTTTTCATGGCACGTTTAATGGGCTGTACGGAGCCCGTGGGACCCCTGAAAGCTTGATGGATGCTGGTGACTCAGGTCCCCAGAAGCGTCTTGTCCAAGCTTGAACCAAGTGTCATATAAACCTTGCAAAAGGGTTTTATAAAGGGCAAAATTCACTTCTACTGCTGAAAGACATAGTTAGGAGCACAAAGAGGAATTTTTCAATTACGTGAGTCAGATTCTCCCTCTTGAATGTCTGCTCAATTAAAGAACTCGGTGACAAATAACATGTACATGCTGTGGAAATGGCAGCTTTTATAGCATCCTGAGCCATTCAGCAAGAGAAATGATCTCCCTTGCCGTTTTCAAACCATGTTGCTGTTGTTTTATGGCCTTTTTGTAGAAGCAAGTTTGGGCTTAGACTCCCATTTCCAAATTTTCATTTTGCTTCTTTGTGTTAGGTCTGGACACTGTTCTGAACAGGAATCTAATTGGTACTCTCAGGGTTAAGCGTACGAAGAATGACATGCCATGAAATCTTGTACTCCCCTTGTTATTTCCCATCTAAAAAGACTTGCTCCCATTATTTTCCCACTTTTTTGCTGTTCGAGGCCCTGTTGGTCCAGAGCCACAGAGCCCCCGCTGCTGTCCTGCCTGAGCAGAGCCTTCCCAGGCAGGGGCTGTGGGCGCTGTGGGATGTCGCAAGCCTGCCGTGCTGTCCGTGGCAGCTCGCTCAGGGAACGCCGGGGTCCCAGAGAGACCGGAGGCAGCGGGTGAAGGAAGATGGAAGCACAAGTCCTTGTGAGGTTGGCAGAAGTGTGGAGAAAGATCGCGATTTCAGGTGCATGCAGGTAATGTTTTATTGTCATGTGGCAAAAGATAGTAAAGGAATAGTGAAGGTAGTGCCAGCTGAACACAGAAAATAAGGAGCCATTTTAATTCTGCAAAGCCTTCAGATGCTTCCTTTGGAGGTAAAAGACGACTGCTGCACTGGCAGAGGGGCTGCGGGGGCACTGCCTTCCCGGGGACGGTGAGCGCACCGAGCCGTCACAGGGCAGGGGGCACCGTGTATGTGAAAATAAAACCAAAGCATTTTGACGTTTGTGGGGTTTTTGTTTGTTTGTTGCTTTGTTTTTAAGTAGAGTAAACTCAAGTAATTCCATTAAGGAAGAATTGAGTTACTCTGACTTCTGCCAGCAGAGATCTGGCCGATTGTGTTCCCTGGTGAAATGAGGGAAAATGAAACTAATCTGACCATTAGGAATAATTACTGAAAAAGAAAAATGACCAGGGTGATAATTACTGCAAAATGGATGGGGTTTGTGCACATGCATCCTGTACCTTTTGAACTTCAGAGGCACTGTGCTCCAGACCCAGCAAAACCTGAGACTATTTCCAAGTGTCGTGCTGGAATAAAGCAGCCCTTTTCCCCTTTTTTTTTCCGGGGCTGGACGGGGCTGTGCTCTCCCCATCCTGCCTCCACGGTACCATGTCAGCACAGGCAGCGGCTCTGCGCATGTTGTCCCCACTTTGTGCTTTTGTTCTTTGTTGCTAACCCCATGGGCTGGTTACCCTAATGTGCTTGGGCAGGTATTATATCTAATATATCACTTCATGCACGGAAGAACCTGGCACTCAGTTCAGGCCCTGCAGGAAGAGGGGCCAGGTTCTCACCGTGCTTGGTGACATGTCCCCTGCATGGCCTTTGGGATGCTGCTTCTGGCCACGGGAAGGGGTCCCTGCATGCTTCCTCAGCATGCTGGACATTTGTTGAAATAACAGTCAGATTCTGGACTGAAAGTGCTGCGTTCATTTGGGACGGTCATTATCGATAACTGGCGTTGGTTCATCGGCATGGCGTTCTGCACGTCTGCCAACCACATTCCCAGCAAACCAGTGTGTGATTAAAATGTTCTTTGTCTTTTTGAAGGTCACAGTTCCTGTCCTGTCCCAAACATGCCCTGCCCTTCTTGGTACATGGATTTATAAGTAGCTGAACAATGAACTCTGGAACAGCCTTGGGAAGTCTCCTCTTGACCTGGTTCCTCCTGTTGCAGCTGGGAGGAGCGACACCAGGAATGCGCAGTGTGAGAATGTCTCAGCAGGGCAGTGACGTTGGTCGGTGCTGGGGTTTGGGGCCTTCTGGCTCGTGGTGAGAAGCCCAAGGCTCCCAGTTGAGTTCATGCGGTTGAGCGAGATCCCGTGGGCATTCCTCGCACGTGCCTCACTCAGTGCCCGTGTCAGGCACTAAGCTGAGAGGATGACGCGCCTTGGATGCGTGCATTTCAGGACAAGGCCACGTGCCTGGACTGCAGCTCATTTGGGGTTCAGTGGCCTGTCGGGGAGCCTGAGCGTTCAGAAGACATCCCTCTGGCCAGAACCCTCTGGGACATTCACGCACCTCTGCAGAGCACCACTGCTGCCTCCTGTGCACAGCACCGCGCCAGCCCCGCAGTGGAGCAAGGTGCTCCGCGTTGGTCCGTCAGCAACCCGCAGGAGAGTCAGCAACCTCCGCACCAAGTTCTGTACTGCCGAGGCTCCTCATGAAACCTGGGCCTGCAGGCTTCAGATGCTGGCACAACATCTGTGAACCTGCAATGTGCTCAGACGGTATCGATGCCTAGCCATGCATCAGTCGGTAAACTCTTAAACCTTTTGCGTTGGAGAACGAAAACTTCGCACAGGGTTTTCTCCAGGCGGTGGCAGACAAGCCAGGTCGCTGCTGCGTGGTGGACCTTGGAAGACATTGGTATGCAGGGATGAGGCAAGTCATCAATCCCACAACATCTTTGATCAGTGAACTGGTGTGGCTGCAGATAATTACAATTTCATTGAAAACAAGCTAAAGAGCCCTGCTACCACAATAATTGGAGTGTTAAGATAATGAAGCAATTACTCGGTGTAATAGAATAGAGACAGAACAGCTATGGCACGTTAAATACAGATATAAATCAAACTCTTTTTCTGACAGTATATTGAGATTCACTTGTTACATCACTTATTGTTGAAGTCACCATTTATAGTGTAAAATAGTTATCTTTGCTGAAGGGAGAGTGTTTGTATGATGAATATGTATGATGTGTTTTCTATATAACATGCCTGCTGTAAGTGTGTTCACTAACATTCTTAGAGATCTCTGAGTTTCAGAAACAGCTTTGGGATCTCTCCAGGCTGCATGTGGGTCCCAGGCTCTGCAGTAGTTACTCAGCCCAGCTGCTGGGTGGCTTTTGGAATGGAGGTGTGCCTGTTTCAGACGTTTCCCTGTGCGCAGCCCTGGCTGGTGATGGAGAGACACTGCGTGGGACCGTGGGCAGCCGCCGAGGGGTCGGTGCCTGCTGGAGGCGTGCGGCACGTGGCACGGGGACAGGCACGTTGCAGAGACCCGCTGAGCTGTGTGACAAGTGAGCAGGACATGTGGAGATAAGTGGAAAATTGGCGTGCGTCCTGAAGCAGGCTTTTTTCCTCCCCTTTAGGAGTTGTGAGTCAGCACCAAAGGCAGGTGGTTTTGTTTGCACACGCGAAAAACCTGACTGCGGTGTTTGCAAATGTGGAGCAGCACTGGGGGCACAGGTGGAGGCTGCAAAGAGCAGATATCCCTGAAAACACAGAGGCTTGGGGAAAATGTGGTTCTGCTGTGTGGTGTCTCTTGTTCCAGCCTGGGAGGAGCAGGGTGCCGCTGTGGGGGCCCATGGCCCGTGTGGCTGACGTGGCTGCGGTGCCATCCCCAGCCATGGGCACAGCCCTCGTGGCTGGTGTCTGCTGGCCCCTGGGGCCAGGAACCGCTCCTGGCTGCCTGCTGCTCTTCTCTCACCAGCCCTAATTTCACAGAAATTGGATAACGTAAGGGAAAAACCAACAAGCCCGAAGGAAACGCTGTGTGCTCAGCATGCTGCTCCCCTGGGCAGCTGCAGACCCCCAGCGCCACGTCTGGGACATCTGGGGGACAAGGAGGGACTTGCAAACCACGGGGTGTGGGACAGGAGTCACAGCAAAGAGGAGCAAAGGCAACAGCTAGAAGCTGCCATGCTCAGCAAAACCGGCACGCGGGCTGGAGCCTGAGCAGCGCTGCCTGAGCATCGCCTTTGCCTTGCACAGAGCGGAGCCGTGCCTCAGCCACTTAGCCCGAAGGGGGTGGTAAAGGCAGAATAAACACAATCATGCTTCTGAAGTGAGTAATCATCAGATAGGTTAATTCTTTCTCTTCTCTCTGGCATCTTTCCATGGTGTTGGTTTTTCACAGCATCGCTCATGTTTTATGGCCACCCCAACACCTCCCTGGTGCTGGCGGCTGCAGCGTCCCCGTGCTGCTGCAGACCCTCCCCAAGCCCCCAGCTGCAGCTTCCCCAGCAGGCAGGGGCTCCCTGCAGCTGCTGAGGGCAAAAGCCGAAGCCAAGGAATCACAGACACAACGAAATGTGCCCCTTTTTCCAGGCCGTAACTGGGAGCCGTGCGAAAAGGCAGCGCTTCCCGGGAACGAGGGGACGGTAAAGCAGAAGTCATGTCTGATGGGGCACGGGGGCCTGCCTGTTCCCACTAAATGGCACTCTGAAATGCAATTCCCACGTGGTTATTAAACGGAGCATGAGAGGGTGAAGGCTAATTAGTTTGGTTCTGTGCTGCAGGTGATGGGGAGTTCCTATCAGACAGTTTTTCTGCAGGCAGGGTGTTTTTGGAGACACGAGGAATCTCCCCAGCGAGCACAGCCGTAGCTGTTCCGTCAGGCGCCTCCGAGTGCCAGGGCCTGGGGAAAATGCAGATGCCGCAGCCGATCCACTTCAGTGCTTAACGGAGGTTATTCCAATATTGCTTTTGGCCTCCAGCGGTGTCAGAGATTTGGAGGCAATAATAAGGAATTCACTTCTGTTTCACCACGGCTGGCTCTTTTTTCCAGAGCGGACCATATGCTCGCAACGCAGCGGATGTGCCGAAATTGCGGTGCTTTCCAAAAGGTCTGCGTTTGAGACAGAACCGCACTGACAGTCAGATTTTTCCTGTCTTTGTTTTGATGTTCTATGTCAGAAATAATATAATAGCAGCTGTGCTCTGTAGCTGCTTTGGAGTCTGAACAAGATGACAAATGGTTTAATTTTCTGAAAATTGGTATAGGATCAGGTGATTTGAAAATTTTCCATCTCAACTTTTATCACTGGAAAAACTCCCTTTTCCAGTTAATGAAAACTTTTACAGGAAGTATTTGCTTTCATCAGCTAATGCTGACTTTTTTTTTATTGACTTTTCATCTCTAATGTCTGGTTGATTTTTTTACTTTTTGGTGGTTCTCATTTTTTAAGACAAAAAGGTAATATTCTCTCTGGCAAAAGCGTATTCACTCGCCAACGTTGTAATGGACCTTTCAAGGAAGCAAATCACCCCTCCAGTTTGTCGCACTGCAATTCAGGTCAGCGCAAGGCACCTTCCTGCTTTGGGCTGGTAGAGCTGCGGCTCTGAGCACAGCCCCGGCTCCTGCTGCGGGCTCCTCGGTAAAGATTTACCACAGCACTGACATTGGCAGACCGGCGTTTGAAATGTAGCTGCCGTGGTGAAGGATAAACGTTTGTAAGGGGCAGCTCCTGCTCCTGCTCCCTGCTCCTGCTCTCTTCTCCTGCTCCCTGCCCCGCAGCACAGCCTCTCGGGCAGACCGAGGAGGGAAGGTGCAGCGTGACCCCCCGGGGTTACATGCGGCTCTGTAGGGTGTTTCAGCTCCTTTCCCTCAGTTTCTCTAGCACATCACTCTCTCTGGCTGCATTTTCATAATTACAACCTGAGGCAGCAAATATGTTTCTCAAACATTTGGTTGAACTCATTACATTTTGGAAAATGCTGCTGCTGCTGCTTCCTTTAGATTACTTTTGTTTTCATTTTTCTGTTTAAAAACCTCTCTGACAGGGTTGGTGAGAGTGTTCCTGGAGTCTTGTCTGGAGGGGCTGCAGTCTCTGGCCATGGACAGATTTTTCCCCAGGTGCTAAATCAGCGAGGTGAAGCTCTGGGTTGGCCCTGCTGCCCCCGCTTCAGGCAGCTTGGGGTGCGCTGCCGGCTGCTGCGGTGCCTCTGAGCCCCCGGGCCGAGGGCTGGAGGGGCAGCACATGAGCTGCCGCCCTCCAGAAGACAGCAATTAGTAGTAAGTAATACTGTGCTTTCTTCACCAGTGGGTCATGCACCAAGTCCTGCAATCACTCATAATCACTTATCCAAGGGGAAAAGCTCCCTCGCTGCAGCGAGGAGCGGGTCTGCAGCCCGCGGCGCGCTCTGCCCTGCGGGTGGGTGCAGGTGCTTGCCTTGCTCCTGCTCTCCCCTTCCGGGCTGTGTCCTCTTGCAGGGTGGGCAGCACATTAGTCATGTAGCAGAGGCTTTGCGCTCAGAGCAATATCTTGTGTAGGAAGCGGGTTGAGCTAAAAGGGAAATTTTAGATGCTGACAGCAAAGGCGACGTTCCCGCACAGCTCTTGGAATTCAGCGCGTCTCTGGCAGATGAAACTCGCCTCCGCTGGCTGCTGCCTGCTTCACTGGGGGCCCCCCGGTGCTGCACCTGCAGCTCTTTCATGGTCAGGATGCAACATTAATCCTAATTATACAATCTGCCCTGAAATTCAGAAAGGTTTCTAATCACATTTAGCTTAACCTTTTAAAACTGGCACCTGATTTCTGGCTTTGGCCTCACTTGGTCTGGAGTATTTGATTCACAGTTAGAAAATGGAGTAATGGGGCAGGTGAAGCTGCATGCGCAGGAAGGCTTTGGAGCAAAAACTTACCGTCACTAAGCAGAGAGGGGAACTGGAGAAAAAGGCAGTAGCTGAGCAGTTTGGAGGCTCTGCATTTGGGATTTAACCACCCGTGGTCTTTTTGTGCCTGGTTCATCTTATTGTTATAGGCTACTTGCCTTTGGCTGTACGTATTGGACAGTTAATTTCATGCATATGAAGTACCTTGATGAAATCTCAATTAAACATCTTTGTACGTCCTTTTCCACTAAAAATGACAGCCAAAAAAACTCTTTTTTTGACTCTTCACCAGCTTTGGGGCAGACGGGCCATGGACACATCTCTTCTGGGCAGCGGAGGCAGAGGTGCTTTGAGGATGTTGGCAGCAATGAGTGCATGGGTCCTGGCCCCCCTAAAACTGACTGTGATCCTAATGGGTCCTCGTGGACAGGTACAGACATCGGCACGCCAGGACCAGCATGCAGGGAGGGAATTCAGCTGTGCTGTGTTAGGGGCTGTTGGGGCCCAAAGGTGCACAGGACCCTTACAAGATGGGGCTCTGCTGTCCAGGGCAGGCTGATGCGCCAGCCCCCTCTCATTCCATCACACGGGTGGGTCTGAAAATATCCTGGTCACATTGTGGGCTCAACGAGCGAGTTGTATCTGCATGTGGTTAGAAGGAACCTTGTTTTTAGGTTGACATCTGAGTCACGTCTCTTTTTATAGCCCGACGGTTGTGTTACTGTGATTGCAACTTCCAACCCAAACCCAGCGCCTGCTTGGGTTAACAATCCTCGTCATGCGGAGCACAAGGGAACATATTTTGCTCGTTTCCCAGAAAAGCGAGCGTCTCCTGGGGACGCTCTGCGCACTGGTTTGCTGTCCCCACCGGAGGCCCCGCGCAGCCCTCGTGGCCGGCGGCCCCGCGCCTGCTGGCAGCCCGGTGCTGCCCGTGGGGCTCGGCCGGGCAGGGACTGGCACCGTGCCGCTGGCTGTGACGCTGCAGGTGAGCGCAGGTGAGCGAGGCAAGGCAGCAAGGACGGCGTGCAGCACTGCGGTGTCTTCTGGCGTGCTAGCCCGAGCCCTTCTGAAGTTTGGGAGGATCCGACTGGGGCTTCCACTGGGTCTTGGTGGCCCCGCCATCCCCAGGGGCAGCTCTGTGATGATACCCGTGATCGCGGTCTGCCGGTGAAGTCATGCAGACAGCGGTAGTAACGTACCTGTGCCATGAAAAGAACTCAAAGGTTTCCATCAGACGCACCGGGGGCTCTCATGTGGCTCTCCCCCGGGTTTTCCTGTTGCCGTTCAAGCTCCCGGTTCCCTGTGGTTCGTGGTTTATTGGCCGTGCCTTGCCGCTCGTGCTCTGGAAAGCCTTTGGCAGGAAACCGCAATGTGTTGTGCTGCAGTTTGCACTTAAGTGACAATTAATTAGCCTTGATTATGGGTGACAAATCACAGCTTGGTTTTCTGATTGCTCATTAATTCCTACTTTTGTTTGCTTAGTGTTCGCTCATTCATGCCTACTGAGAAACCTTTGGCTGCTAGTTCTTTTTGGGAGGAATGGGCCAGATTCAGCTGAGGACAACCCTACCACTGCTGCTGGTGAAACGGGCCTGATGTAAAGGCCCGATATGTCTAGATGCATAAGGAATAGTCAGTATAAAAAAAGATTTTACTTCATTTCCTTTTAGTTTGCATAGCTGAAAGTTGCTGTACATATACAAGGACCTTTGCTTAGGGTTTTTTGGAAAAAGTCTGCCTTCTTGTGCTCCATCGTGTTGACTTTTAAAGTTATGGCCATAGCGGTAATACCCAATTTGAGGAATTACAAAAAGAAAAACCCATGTGCAAAACAGAATGAGGACATCGCGATTACATAGCTTCACCTGTTACAGGGACCACTGCAGTCGGACCCCCCCTAGGGATGCTGCGCTGGGGGTGCCGGCCCTCGGGCTGGTGCCAGGGGCTGTCCGTCAGCGTCCGCAGCTCCTTGGAGGTCTCGTTGTGTAAACGTCAGGACGAGCACGAGCACTGACTGAGCGCTCCCCTGCACTGTTTTGTGCGTGGCGGCGGGAGGCGATGGGCTTTCTCTGGAAACCCACTGCACGGAGCCTGGCCGAGCTTACCGGAGGCAGGACAGCGGGGACAGACAGGTAGGCAGCATCTGCCTTGGAAAGCGCTTTTGTCTTTCACGCAATAATAAGCTTTATTAACAAACTGAATTGCACAGCAAAGCCCTCCTTGACAGAAGAACAGATATTCTGGAATTCGAATGCCTTGTCCAGCTGAAAAGGGATTTAAAGTAAATCATCACCATTGGCCTTCGGGCAAGCTCAAAGCCAGCCGTTTTCTGCTCAAAAGAAAGTCAATAATCCTGTGGTTTTCCCACTGGTACACGCCTCTGCCCCGCAGCTCGCCGAGCAGAGGAGCTGTTAGCAGCACGCGGCAGGAGAGGACCAGAATTCACAGAGATCCCAACAAACTGGTGAATTGGCTCCAAATCAGCCACCTGGAATTAAATAAAGAGGAGGGCAATTTACTAACTTCAGGGAGGAGAATGTAAACACATTACTGCAAATGGGGGATAATTGGTGATGCAGAAAAGCTCGTATAAATGTAGCTGGGCTTCATTTTCAGAGCGGAGCCTGCTGCCCTGTGTAATTATCTGACCCCAGTGCTGCCTTCCTAGAGCCGGGGCTGCGTGGCAGATACGGGGTGGGAAGGCAACAGTGAGTGAGTGATGGGTGTGTATAAACACGCACAGGTACACCTGTATGGACATTTCTAGATGCTTATGTGCACGCCCACGTCTGCATATGTATTCTGAATTTTCTTGAGAAGGACTGCAGTTTCTTTCATATCAATCAGCAGAGATTTTGTTGAAGTAGCGATGAGCAGCAAAGTTTATTCAGTTTCCTTTATATGTGTGTGTGTGTGTGTGTGCAGGTATATTAATTACGTAATTTACTTACAAATATATATTAAGTATGCATATATATATATATATTTCACTTTTGTTCTGACTCCTCTAGCTTTGCCACAAGGCACGACGTTATGTGCAAATACATGAGCACCTCATTTTTATGGACAAAAGCATTTTCCTGTAGCTGCTCGTGTGCAGGAACTCAAGCCTGCAGTACGGGGCCAATGCTTGCACATCGGGTACTTGGTGTTACAGCAGTGATTCATACCTATGTGTAGGGAAATATTTAGTGTGTATCCAAAGTGCAGGGAGGTGATCCTCAGGAATATGTTTTGTGCCTTTGTTTTGTAGGTCCCATAAAACTTGTTGCTGCTACATTTTCATTTTTATTTTTATTTTTATTTTTTTGATTGCTGTTCATCAGCACCTGACATGCGTTGTCCTTTTCCTCTGCTTTATATTGTTTCTGAATTTTGGGCCATGTTTTCCAGATTTCATTTTTTGTTCGGTAATTCGGGATAAGAGAGAATTCGATTTGGTACAGAAATTATTGTTAGAAGCACGTTTATTCTGCACACATGAAAACTAAATTTTGTGATGTTATGTGTACATCCTCACTGTGACAACAGCTCAGATGGCAAATAGCAAACTGGAAAAATAAAAGAAAACCAGTTGCTCCAGCCAGTTCAGGGCAACTGAAATAAGTAGCGTGAAGTTACACAGAAACACAGTAAAAGAAATGGCCTTTCTGGATCGTAGGTCAGTCTGCCTCGTAGGGTCACAGAGATCCAGAACCTCCTCCAGTTCGAACAGCTTTAAGCTTGCTGATTTGGATGGAGCATTGATGTTTATCTCGGTGGGGGTTTGGGCCCTAGGGCAGGAGCTGGCACCCTGCTGCATTTCTGGCATCAAGTGAAGAACAAGGAGTGCATCTTCAGGGGCTCTGCTGGCAATTCTTACTTGCAGTGCTGTGTTATTAACAGTAATGGTTATTGGTTTAATTGGCAGCAGTATTGGTGTAATGCCAGCAACACTCAGGCTCTCTTTCAAGACGTCTACCAAAGCTGAGTGAGCATTACTTGGGCTTCTGCTCTGCCGTAAGCAGGAGGCCACAGGGGCGAAGGCTGACAGCCTTCAAAAAGTGGAGGCTTTCTCTGAAGGAAATGGTTTGGCTCCCATGAACCTTACAATGACATGATGGAAAAGGATCTTAACGCTGAGTTCTCTGAGTGAGTGGTTAAGACTCAGTGTTCCTAGATAAACAAAAGGAAGGGAAAAGAAGAAATGGTCTTGATACACTGCATGAACTCATGCAAATTCTCCTTTTCTACTGAGAATGCTTTCTAAAGCTTGAGACTGCAACTTTTGTCTGTGTGCAAGCCAGTTTTTCTGGCTTTTTTTTTTTTCCCTCCAAGCAATGCTTTGATGATATAGTTTCCAAAACAAAATAACAACTATCAGAACAGCTCTTATGCAGAGCCCTAACAACAGCCAGTTTGTGCGTTAGTGGAGCAGGAATGCTTGAAATGAGTGGGCTTCAACTGTATTTTTCCATGAGTTTATTTACTATTATCAATCTGGGACTATTCTTTTTTTTTTCTTCAACTAATGAAAAGAAATACCATGTCCTAGAGCATGCTTTAGGCAGTCAGATGATGTCACTGGTGGTATGACACAGTATGTCAAGCTGTCAGCATTTCACTTGCATCTTCAAATGTGTAGCGCTGTGCAATGTTGCTGTTAATTACTAAACTCATAACGGATTCTGAAAAAGTGTTCTAGACCAAATAATTTTGTGCATCACTTGTATTTCCATGTTTCATCTCCAAAGACTTGTTAGCCTAGGAGTTCTTGTACATTTTACAATATTTATTCTCAGTATGTATTCCTCTAAAAATCGGTGTACCAAGTGGATAGCTGCATAGGAATTTTAAATCATACTTGAAGATTTATTCATGTACACATCTATGAAAGACAGGAAAATGCTCTTCTTTTCTCTGTCCTTAGAATATTTCCCAACCTTATCTAAAGACAGTGACATTCAGCAGCTTTTTTTTTTTATTATTTATTATTGAAACCATGATCTGCCTCTTCCAGAGAGGTGTGTGCGTGGGACTGCACATCTCTGTATTTTTAGGGAATTTACCAAAGTTGGGCTTCTTGCAGACTGAGAGCAGGGGGCAAGGGCAAGGACTGGGAAGAAATTGTAGGATAAAGATAATTTCCCATGCAAAAGCAGCCAGATAACATATCCCGACTTTCTAGCTTGCACTGCCTGCTATGGGCTGCATCCATACATGAGTTCATGAGTAACTCCATCTGCAAACCAGTGGCCTGGACTTGAAGTTTTGCCAGACCTCTTGTGTCATGGGGACTGTAAAGTTGGGATTCAAGATAGCTATTGGAAAAACATCTATTTCAGATGCAGCAGTAAACCAAATTGAAATTAAATTTAGCTTTGTGTAGCTTTTGCGCTTTTGCTTATTCCAAAGCATGTATTTTTAAAATAAAAATGTTTCCAGCTCTGGGGCATCATAGAAATTTCTAATCTGGAAGGAGCTGGGGGTGACTCAGAAAACCCTTTGATTCTCTCAAGATTCTTTGCCTCAGAATCGTGTTTGTTTGTTTTTTACTTGCTGGGAGGCTGAAGTTGCCGGGAGCTTTGCCTGGATAGGGGCTGGGGAGCCGCGAGGGGCAGTGAGCACCTCCTGCTCCGTACCCGTCAGGGTGCATGCTCCGTACTGGTGCTGCTGTCCTGGGCTGCGCCGACAGATCCTGTCGGCAAATTACCTACATGTGCTGGTTTATACCTCGTACAGACATCTTTATTGACTCAAATTAGCGTTTATAGGCACAATAAAATCAACAGTTATGGCAGCTGGCAGTTGCAGACTGAGTTTATTTGGACTGGAATGAATGGTTTTGAGAACTGGTTGCAAATTTTCCTTTAATGGGAACTGAAAAAAAAAAAAAGAGAGAAGATAAGCAGGGAAAATTCAAAAGAAAAAGGAAAAAAAAAGCCTGTGATTCTCTGCCTGTCGCACCTTTTGCTCCCCGTGCCCCAGGTGTGGCTGCTGCTGAGGGGCACCCTGGCAGCCGTTGCTGCTGAGCCCCCAGAGGTGGAAAGCACAGCCCCAGCTGGGCTGGAAGGGACAGGCACAGGGACAGGGACAGGAACAGGCATTCCAGGGTCAGGACAAGCACCCAACACCTCCACAGGACTTGCAGGGAGGGCTCAAAATTGGGCAGTTTCCCTGCGGGGTGCAGCTGGCTGGGCTTCTCCATGAGCATGAGCTGGTGTCAGGGTAGCTGCTGAAAAGCCCATTTGTTGGCCTAGTGAGGGAGCGATTTCCCCTGAAAGCCTTGCCTTCTCCCTCGCACCCACAGTGAGCGCTGGGACCCTGTTAAAAGCTAATGGCCAGGAAAAGAGCCGTGCATGGTGAACATGACAGACTCTGCCCAGCCGCAGCGTGCCCAGGCTCCGGCGTCTCGGGCAGCATCTCGGCGCACGGCTGTGCTCCGGTGAGCCCCGGCCGTGCCGCGGGAAGCACAGCCTGTGCCAGCAGCCTGCCCAGCCGGGCCAGACCCAACCGAATTCTGGCAGGCAGCGTTTGCACCTTCCCAGGGCCACCGGGTGCCACGGTGCCCCACGGTGCCCCACGGTGCCCCGATGCCGTGCCAGCAGCAGCCCCGCAGCGACCCGGAGCTGGCAGCCTGCAGCGGGGCAGGGACCTGCTTTATGGCTACTGAATTCAGCCGAAGAGGTTTCATTTCCTTTCTGCCCTTTGGTAAATCTTTTCAGTTTAGTAAAACAAACATGTAAGCTGCCAAACTGTAACAGCCAGAAAACAGGGTAATAGATGAGAAAATACATGGGCGAGTCAGACGTTGTATAACTGGCGAGGCAGATGCCAAAACCCAGTGAATGATTTCTGTCTCTGAGCTGCCCAGGAGAGGAGAAAAACTTTTTTTCATGGATGAAGATGCTGTCAGTCCTGGTTTCCTCGGCCAGGGAGCGGGAGCACTTTGGCTCCTCGGCAGCTGGCAGACCGCTTGAAGACAAAGCTCTGAGCGAAGCTTGTCCAGCCACAGCGCTGAGCGAAGCGGCTGCTGGGGAGCTGAGGGTGCATCGGGGGCAGGAGGGGGCAGCCATGGCCGGGTGTGCTGCGCGCCCTGAGGCAGGCAGCAGCACCTGCACTGCTTGCACAATTCATCCCCTCTTTGTGATGGGGAGGGGCAGAATTGCAGCCTCCTTGCACGGGGGAGCAGGATGCTCCCTTCTGCTGCTCCTGACGCAGGTCTGGCCCTGAGCTCCTTGCCCCTGGCTCAGCACCACCCGCGAGGCAGGGCAGGACCCTGTGCCTCCGAGTGGGGCGTGGGCAGAGAGCCTAGGCTGCAGCCAAAAGCTTCATGTGAGACTAATGAAAACCTTCCATGCCTTCACGTTTTAAATCCAAAGCTCCATCCTCGAGGAGTGTGATCCTTCACCTAAGCAGCTCAACAAGCCGCTCCTGCACTTCTAAATCAGACCAGACACAGCGTTAGAAAAACGCAGCACTGGGAACAGTTTGGCATTGGCAAGGGGACAAACAGAACGAATCCTAGGAGAGCTCTTTTGCAGTTTAGCATTTAGGATTCACTGTTGAAATAAAAGGTATTCTACAACTACACACCACTCTTTGAGGCTGCGAACACTCCTGAGCAATGCAACCGGCATCAGGCTCTGGTCTGCATTCAGAGCGGTTCGGTTCAGAGCCCTAACTCCATGTAGCAATCAGGGGCTGTGTGCCTGCGAATGATGCCTCAGCCGGCTGCGAAGAGGAGCCGGGGCGAATCTGTCCCGGGGCACTCACCTGAGGTGCGTGTTGCCAGCACGCCAGCGCCAGCCGGGTCCCAAGGCTGAGACTCCCAGCAGGCTGCAGCTGGCACAGAGGCACCACCTCCGAGTGCCCTGCAAGATGAAGTGAAGTCAGTGGCAAACCTCTCCTTGACTCCTTGACTGGAGCCAGGATTTCACCCAAGGTCACTTCCTCCTACAGAGCTCTCCCGAAAAGGGCAGAACAATGAAAAAAAAAGCATTGCACATGGTGAGCTGTTATCCTCAGCGATTCCCACAGCCGTTTTATTGCCTGAAGGAGGAAGAACGTGAACCCTGGAGGGAAGAACTTGCCAAAGTATTTAACATTTTTACATCTTGCATAGAGCTAAAGGTTCCCAAAAATCTTTAAAAATAACTTCAGGGATGTTTATTCAAGGCCTAAGGCTAGGCTAAGTAGAGTTTGAGACGTGGTTATCAGGGAAAAGCAGCGCAGTGGAACGAGCACCAGCGCGCTCCTTTTGCTTGGGGCCGGGTGGCTGAAGCAGCCGTGCCAGGCAGCGTGGTGCTGCAGCCACCTTTTCGGTGGGAAGGCCTGGGAACGGCTCCGGGGCTGCTGCAGGGGTCGGGAAGGTGCTGCTGAGGCGTTGGGGTGCTCCATCCTTGCCTGCAGCCCTCGTGGGGAAGTGAGTCCAGGGAAAGCCTCCTCTCCTCTCTGAGACGTGCAGGCTGAGAGAGCGGCGCGGATGGCAATGATACCAAATACACCCGCGGTTTTTTTCTGTTATAGAAATGGTTCAGTATTACTCTAAAACAATCCCTCCGAAAGAAAAAAGCCTTTGCCGGTTGGCGCTGCTCTGGCTGCCGAGGCGCGCGAGTGCGAGCCTCCAGCGGGGGCCCGGAGCGCCGGAGAGGCGGCGAGAGGAGCGCAGAGAGCCCCTGCGGCGGGGGGGCTCCCAAGGGCATTTCTGCCGAGCCTCCGGCCTCCTCGCCGGCGCCCGGCACCGGGGCGAGAAGAGCCGCGGGGGGCTCGGGGACAGCCCCGCCGCCCGCGCCCGGCTCCGTTCCCGGCACCGGCGGCCGGGGGCGCCCCGCAGCCCGCAGGGGGGGCACGGCCGGGCCCGGCGCTGCCGCTCCCCCTCGCGGCCGCCGCTCCCGGCGCAGGCGGCGGGGTCCGGATCCGGCTCCGCTCCGTGCCCGCCGCTGCGGCGGTGGGGTGGGGTAGGGATGGGGACGGGGACGGGATGGGATGGGATGGGGATGGGATGGGGATGGGGACGGGGATGGGGATGGGGATGGGGATGAGGATGCTGAGGGGGCCGGGCCCCCTCCCCATCCCATCCCATCCCATCCCATCCCATCCCATCCCATCCCATCCCATCCCATCCCATCCCATCCCATCCCATCCCATCCCACCCCATCCCATCCCATCCCATCCCATCCCACCCCATCCCATCCCATCCCATCCCACCCCATCCCACCCCATCCCACCCCATCCCCATCCCACCCCACCCCTCTCCACCCCTCTCCATCCCTCCCCATCCCTCCCCATCCCTCCCTCCCACCCCTCCCACCCCCGCCCCGCCCGCCGCGGCCGGGGTCCCCCTCTCCCTGCCGGGGGAGCACAGCCCTCGGCGGGGCCGGCAGCGGGACGGGGGCGCGGCTGCTCCCCGCTCCCCGTCCCCGTCCCCGCCCCCCCCGGAACGCCCCGCGCTGCCGGGGGCAGGGGGCTGCGGGCACGGCGAGAGCCGGGCGGGGCGGGGGGTGCCCGGAGCCCCTCCTGCCCCCGCGGCCGGGGGGGGCCGGGCGGGAGCGCGGCGCGGGGGCGAGCGCCGGGGAGCGGAGCCGTGCCGGGGCCGCGCCTGCCTCCGGCCGGGAGCGGCTCGCAGGGCTCCGCACGCCGGGCTCGGCGCGGGACGGGGCCGGCCATGGAGAAGTTGTACCTGGCCGGCAGCAGCCTGTGGGCGGCCAACGGCTCGCTGGGGAACGGCAGCCTCCCGGCGGAGAACCAGACGGCGGGCAGGAACGGCACCGCGGACCCGCTGAAGAGGAACGAGGACATGGCCAAGGTGGAGGTGACGGTCCTCTGCCTCATCCTCTTCCTCGCCCTGACCGGCAACCTGTGCGTGCTGCTGGCCATCCACACCACCCGGCAGAAGCACTCCCGCATGTACTTCTTCATGAAGCACTTGAGCATCGCTGACCTGGTCGTGGCCGTCTTCCAGGTCCTGCCCCAGCTCATCTGGGACATCACCTTCAGGTTTTACGGGCCGGATTTCCTTTGCCGGCTGATCAAGTACTTGCAGGTAGTGGGGATGTTCGCCTCCACCTACATGCTCTTGCTGATGTCCCTGGACCGGTGCTTGGCCATCTGTCAGCCGCTGAGGTCCCTGCACAGGAGGGCGGACCGGGTCTCTGTCCTCCTCACCTGGCTGCTGTGCCTGCTGGTCAGCATCCCTCAGATCCACATATTTTCTCTGAGGGATGTGGGGAATGGAGTTTATGACTGTTGGGCAGACTTCATCCAGCCTTGGGGACCCAAAGCCTATGTCACCTGGATAACCCTCATGGTCTACATCATCCCTGTGTTGATGCTGAGCATCTGCTATGGCTTAATCAGCTTCAAAATCTGGCAGAACGTGAAGCTGAAGACGGCTCACGGGCCCAACGTGGGTCTGAGCTCCAACGCCCGCAGCGGGACGGCGTTTGCCAGGGTCAGCAGCACGAGGCTCATCTCCAAAGCCAAGATCCGGACGGTCAAAATGACCTTCATCATAGTGCTAGCTTTCATAGTCTGCTGGACGCCCTTTTTCTTCGTGCAGATGTGGTCTGTGTGGGACACGAACGCCCCGCAGGAAGGTACGTCCTGCTCCCCCGTGACTGTGCGAGGGCCGCTTAGCCCAGCAACCGCGGGGACACCCGCCAGGGGCTGCGGGGCAGCCAGAAACTCAGCTGGGTCGGGTCTCGGGGGGCTGGGAGGGGGACAAAGAGAAGTTCTGAACACGGAGGAGAAATGGGAGGGGCAGCGGTGACCGTACCTGGGCGAAGGCTAGCTCAGCCCGCACAAATCCAGGGCAGCTGTGGCTCCGGGGTCGGGCTGTGTGGCTGGCGGTGGCCGGGGAGGTGTTGCTGCTCCCCGAGGTGGCTGTGCGAGCTCAGCCCCCCGGCTCTGAGTTACCCACACCGGCTGCTCGCGCCTGCTCCATGCAGCAGGTCCCACAGCACAAACTGCTCGTCTCATTGCCCAACTTCTTTTCTTTTGCAGTATCGTTTTGTCCTCGCTGACTTCTTTGCTTGCAACTCTTTTGCCCTTCTTTCACCCTCTTCTCCTGCTTCCATCCACCCAGGGACTGTGCCGCTGTTATTTTATCTCTGGCTGGAGCACGGTTCCTCCAGAAACCCCCTGATTTATGAGCGAAGGCTTTTCCTAAAGGATGTGGTGTCACTGATTTGCAATTTTTTATACTTGGTGCTGGCTGCTCCTGTCGTCACTAAGGTTGCAAGCAGAATAAAATATATTACCCTCCTTGGGTTTGCGTGCTGTAGCTGGGCGAGTCTGTGCTGCCTCTGCGCGGAGGTGTCCCTGCACCTGAGGGGTGAGCTTACAAGAAAAACTCCGCACAGCTTTGTGAGCTAGGAAAAAGGACAAAAAAGCGCAGTCGGGGACAACTCTTCCTTGGACAAAGTGCCCCTAACTCATCGAAGCACGGAGCCTGGCGATGCCGAAGGCTGAGGTGGAGCCGCGGCTCCCCGCTGTCTGCCTACAGTCCTGCCACAGCAGGGGCTCCGCAGCCGGCACGCGGCTGGGTCGCACCACGTCCTCGTGTCTTGTCGTTAACCGGTGTCAGTTATACACTCGTTAACCGGTGTCAGTTACACATTCATTACACGGCATCAGTTACACATTGCCAGTGTGAAGCCTGGTGTCTCCGGCAGCCTGTGCACATCTGTCCTCCCAGCAGCCAGAGGAGCCCTCCTGCCTGGCTCCAGCTCTGCCTTTCTCGCCTCTCTCTGTCCCTTCCATTCCAGGTGGAGACACGAACACGGCTTTTTAAACCCTCCTAGGGGGGTTAGCTGCCTCCAGGCAGCTATCTCTTGGTTTTCCACCTGATTTAGGCTAGTCAAAACTTCCAGTTTTCAGAAGCTGTATGAAGCTGTGTCTCTCCCTCTGGCTGTATTTCCAGCCTGCAGTCTCATCAGAAAGCGAAAGCTCTGCCGCTGCCGGTTCCCCCGGTGGGGCTGCGCGGGGCAGTCGGGTTCGTAGCCAGCGCCGCTCACGGGTCGCGGCAATGCCTGCTTGGTTGTCAGACTTGCCCCTGCCTGCACTGTCGAATGGGCAGTGCCACCCTTTCTGTTGCTTTGCTTTGCTGGGCGACGAGGGCTGCAGCCCGCGGCACCCCAGGGTGCCCTCCCCCAGGCCCTCCGTCCTCCTGCGGGCTGCCCCGGGGCACGAGAGGGGCTGCAGAGCCCACGCTCTCTGCAGAAGCAGCAGGTTTTGCCTCTGCATTTCTGAGGGTTGCCCTGAGTCCCAGATTTTTGGTTTTTCTGTTTTCACCAAAGCTTAGGCTGCCCTGGCTGGGCAGAATGACGGGACGCTGGCGCAGAGGTGTGCCAGCAGCAGGAGGAGAATTCAGCTGCTTCTCATGCTGCGGGAGCTACAGGCGGCGTGGGCGCTGCGCTGGACACGGCGAGGGGCAGCGAGCTCACCGCGCTGCCAGGCAGCAGCAGGGCTCTGCCACCTCTGCCTTGCTAAGAAAATTTTTAGATTTCTCCACATAGGATGTCGTAAAGAGTATGCCTGGCAAGGGAGGCTGTTTATACCTGCTGCTGCGGTGTGAGCAGTGCGAGGGGCCGGGGCCTGCTCCGAGGGGCTGGGGGTGCCAGCATGGCGCCCCAAAATCAGACATCCCCATCTTGGCAGGGGAGAGCGGCTCTTGAGGCACTCCTGGGGCAGCTCCCGTGATGCTCGCCACGCACAGTGGGCCCCGTGAAGCTCAATTTATGTGCCTCGGAGACAGGAGAGCTGAGTCAGCAACAGATGGATGATTGCTTTTTTTTTTTTTTTTTTATTTTTAAGTGACTTGCTGTGATGTGTCTCAGGTCTCGCACCTGGGATTTTGAAGCAATTCCCCATGGCTTCCTTTTAGCATATACTTGAAATTAAAAGCAATTGGACCAGCCATCACTTGAGCAGGAATTATGCGTGAGTGGGTTAAAGGTGCATTTGGAAACCAGCACTCGCTATTTGTGCTTCTCTTCTAGTTTCAGAGGTGCGAGCGGATTTTTGCGGAGGCAGAAAGGCAGCGAGCACAGCCAGACCCCCGTAACACCTGCACTGCACACGAGGAGAGCAGAGGACGGGCTGGGGCGCGGGGCCGGCGCAGGGCACACCGCCCCCATGGCGCTCAGCACCTGGGGCCAGCGTGGCCGCCAGGCTCCGGGGCCAGCAGCCCTGCTCGGACAAGTCGGTGCCGGTCTGAGCTCTCGGCCATGGGTGGGAAACTTGGGTGCTTCGTGCCGTGCCGGTGGGGACAGCCGCGGGGATGCTGTGCCTGGCACCGTGCCGCACCACCGCCGCTGTCCCGACAGCCGTGTTTGCAGCCAGGAGCCGTTGCCAGGCTCACAGATTTCATTACTGAAATGGAAATGGCCATCATTTCCCATGGCAGAGCTTCGTACGTGGAAATTAGTTTGGGGAGGGAGGCGAGAAAAATGTCTCTGCTTTCAGGGGCTGGGACAGTGCTGTGCAGAGGCGTGGATGTGGCCGGGCTGGCGGGCACCGTCCCTGCAGCTGCGTTTTGGCGGTGGGGACACCTGGGAGTGGTGCCCCTGGCAGCCCCATCAGGGGCACCCTGGGGATGTTGGGGAGGGTGGCAGAGACCCCACGGCCTTTTCGAGCCACCGGCTCTTTATTCTGGGCCCTGTTCTCTGCCGTGCCCCCCAGGTGGGCACTGCAAGCGCTGACTGCAGCTGGAGGAGCAGCTCTGCCTCTTTGCGAGGTGTCGCTGGGTTAACATCCCAGAACCAGCAGCACGGGAGCCGAGCAGGGCAGACACAGCTCCTCTGGGAAAACCCTGAACAGGAATTCATTAAAACTGGACTTGCTGCCTGCTGTTTTTGTATCTCACCTCGTCTTTACCAGTGCAGTTGCTGTGGTGTTTCTGCAGCAGGGCCGTGTGTCCCGGAGCGGGGCAGGCACTGCTATGCTGTGCCCGGTGCCCTCCCGGGGGCTCACCCTGCCCCACAGCACCCTGATGCCGCTTTCTGCCTTGCAGCCTCTCCCTTCATCATCGCCATGCTCCTGGCCAGCCTCAACAGCTGCTGCAACCCGTGGATCTACATGCTGTACACGGGGCACCTCTTCCACGACCTGATGCGGCGCTTCCTCTGCTGCTCCACGCGCTACCTGAAGTCGCGGCCAGCGTGCGACCTGAGCGTCAGCAAGAAGAGCAACTCCTCCTCCTTCGTCCTCAGCTGCAAGAGCACGAGCCAGAGGAGCTTCGCGCAGCCCGCCGCGACGTGAGGCACCGTCGGCCCGGCCCTGCTTCTCCGCCGTGCTGAGCGCCTTCAGCACGCCCCTGTAAAAAAGCTGTGACTGGGACCAGAGAGGGGGTTTCCGTGTAAATAGGTGTATATAGGTCTGCGCGAGGGTGAGCATGGACAGCGTTTGTTATTTAACTGGGGCAGGAGCGAGCGGAAGACTTCTGTGCTCGGAATTTCGGTGGTGCGTGGCGCTGAGCAGCACGAACCCGGTTCCGAGCCCATTCACCGCTGAAGCGGGTGGCTTTCCAAACACACGAGGGGCAGGTTTTGTCCCGAGCGATCGCCAGAGCTGGGCTCACCCCGACTGAAGGGAGCCCCCTCCCCGCTCCCCTGCGCTGGGCAGGCGGCACGGCCGGGACAGAGCGGGGAGCGCGGGGCTGCGGGGTGCCGTGGGCTGGGATGGGGTGGGGTGGGGTGGGGTGGGATGGGATGGGGTGCCATGGGGTGCCATGGGGTGCCATGGGGTGCCATGGCGTGCGATGTGGACCCTCGGGCCAGGGCCGGGTGTCCCTGTGCCCACAGCTGTGCCCAGGAGCGCCGCCAGTGGGGCTGTGCACGCCGGGCAGTGGGAGCGAGGGAAGCAGACACGACTGTAGGATCAGGGGATGTGTGCAATAATACATTTGCTGAACGCGCTCAAAGCTTCTAAAAGGCTGGCATTTGGGATTGCATCTGGGCTCCATGGGATTGAAAAACTCCCGCTGAGTCCCCCGAGGCCGAGCTTTTGCTTTGGGTTTACTGTAGATAGCAGTTAGTCTTTTACACCAATGCAATCTTGCTTTGTAGTGCACGAGGTCATGCTTATGGCATGGATTTTTATTGCAAAGAAATACCTGTAAATAAAATTTTCGGACTGTGTCGTGATGGAAAGAGGGAGGGGAAGTGCAGAAGCATTGCAATACTAAAAACTTTACTAAACTAAAAACTTTACTATTTTTAAAAATACTAAAAACTTGGGATGCTACGCTTTAAACACAAGACCTGAGTACGCTCAGCGTAAGGATGCTTTTGTTTATAGAGCACTGCACCAAGCACTTAAGATGTGTACACCACTTTATACATTGCATGAAGTTAGCCGTGGTCCAGCCCCTGCAGGGTGGAACAGTTTGGGGTGGCTGGGAGCCCTCCTGTGGCGGTGGGCCTGGGGGTCCGGCAATGAGGACGGATGCTCCCACCCTCGCTCGGGTTGCTTCTCCTGTGGGCACCCGCAGGGATGGCGTGCAGAAGTGAGGCCTGTGTGCACTCCGAGGTAACCTGATTTGGCCTCACGTGTTGGGAATGAGTGTGAAAAATGCATTTATCTATGTATTAGTTTTATTTTTTCACTGTCATCAACAGGTACATTTTCACCTTTCATATTCTGGCATTCCTTTGATTTTTTTCTCGTAGCATCAAGTGACTACAATGCAGCACATTCAGTCCCAGCATACTTCACAGACTGGTTTAAATCGTTATGAAAACATACAGAGCTTTTCCTCCTATGGTCATCCTCTTTCCCCTTGAGAGTCACTACCTCCCGCACGGAACAAGAAGGGGACCCTGATGTGCTCGGGCTCTTTTGAACGCACAGGGGCTTGTTCAGACTCGCTCTTCTCTCGTTCTGTGCCCCCACACCCTGGGGTGTCCCCGGAGGGTGCCTCGGCTCTGCCTGCCCACAGCAGGGCACGGTTCACCCCGGGGCCGCCCTCGCTCCGCCAGGGTAAGCGCGACGTGACGGCGATAGTGAGCTGTGCCGGGGCGAGGAGGGGGCTCGGGGGAAGCAGGGCGCTGCCGTCAGGTCGGGGCGAGGAGCTAGGGGCTTGTCACAGAAAGGGGCACCGGCCGCGGGGCCGACACACGCTTCAAGAGGGTCAGAGGGAAACAGAGGTGCTGACGGCAGAGGTGTGCGCTCCCTGTGCAGGGAGCCTGGAGACCACTGCGGTGGGGAGACTGGAGTTTTGGAGGGGGGTTGGTTCAGGATGTGAACTACTAGGACAGCAACAACAAAATTAAAAAGACTGTAATTCCAACATTGTTTTTAATTACTTTTATTCCTTCAAAAAGCTTTAAAAAATGCTTGTGGTAAAGTGTTATTGGAAATATTTTTTTTCCCTACAAACATCTAGATATCTTTTTTCTTGCGTGTAACTCTCTCCGTCTCAAGGCCTGGTGTTGCTGGAGCATCAGTGCTACGTTGCTGTGGGATAACGAAGGTCCACAGTCCCAAGTCACTGGAGGAGCACCAATAGAAAATCTGGCTCTTCCTTGTCCTTGGCATAGCACTAGCAGAGACTTTGGCTTCAAGTATTTGTTGGCAGCCAAGGAAAAAAAGCACATGAATACAATTGAGAATAATAACTGAACAATGAGACCTCCTGGGCCCTGATTCAGCAAAGCACTTAAAGACAGAGCCAACAAAGCGCCTCACGGTTAAAACACAGCTCTGCGGAAGACGGGCCAAACAAACTGACTGACAGCCCAGGGGAGGAAACGGCTCCGAGCTGCACCCTTCCCCTCTCCCCCTTTTCAGGAGCGCCGCGTTGCCCCCAGGAGGCTGGGCCCCGGCCGGACACGGGGGCAGTGCTGGGGGTGCCCAGGGGCCCCGTGCCCCCCACATGCCCACCAGGAGCGCTGGCAGCCCTGCGGCACGGTGTGTGGCAAACGCCCTTCCATGGGCTGCGGTGACCCTTGCCTTCCACGAGCATCCAGCCCCGGTGCTGGGCATGGCGGGGTCCCCTCCTTGGGGGGGCTGTGGGATCCGTCTGCTCCCTCTGCTCCCCGTGGTGAGCCCGCTGCCCCCTCCGTAGGCGCTGCCTGTCTGCGGGGAGCACCCACACAGCTGCCCCGTGTTTGGTGCTCCCAGGGGCGTCCTGCCCACAGGCACAGCGCTGCTCTGTAATTCAGCAGTGAGCATCAAACTGCCACGAGTGGCTGTGCAGTTGTCGGCAGCCCAAGCCCTTCACGTCCTCTCAGAAGGCAGACACAGCATTTCATACACTAATCGATCTGCTTCTTGAAGCTCTGCTGAAATGGGAACACACAGGGAAAAAGAGTTTTGTTTTGTTTTGTTTTGTTTTGTTTTTCACTATTCTATCCATAAGGCTTTTGTGCAGCCTGATTTAATACAGAAGCTTTCACAACAACAATTATTTGCAGCAAATAATTCATATGCGACTATTTTTTTTCGGGTTATGCTAGAGGGAGGAGACGGAGCAGGCAGGGCTGTGTGGGGCAGCTGGCAGCATGCTGGCGGCTCTGTTGCTCCCTCCCTGCTCTGCAGCTGCAGGTGGTGGCCCAAGGCCATGGTCCAGGAGATGTGGCAGTCCAGGAGATGCTGAGGTCTGGGGGATGCTGAGGTCCAGAAAATGCTGAGGTCTGGGGGATGTTGTGGTCTGGGGGATGCTGCGGTCCTTCCTGCAGGAGCAGGGCATGATGCCAGGTTCTGCCAGCACTGCTGCCTTTAGGATGGATCGAGGGGCAGCTCGGTGTGCCTCCTTCTTGGGAGAGAGTCCCGAGAGCCAGCTGTGCCACAGGCTCCTGCGTGCTGCGCAGGTCCCCCAGGTGAGGTGGCAGCGTGACCGAGGTGGGCACGCCGCGAGTTGCTTGGGAAACCGGTGCAGCACGATGGTTGGGGCAGCTGTCGAGATCTAGGTTTCCTTCCGCAGAGCAACTCTGATGTTGCTGCAGATCTTGGAGAGCGCCTCGAAGAGTGGGTCGCAGAAGGTGTGGATGCAGAGGGAGTAGATGCGGCTGACGCACTGGATCTCGATCAGGTAGCTCTTGATGCAGGGCACCACTGCCCAGATGTGGCAGAAGGAGATGAGGGCAAAGAGGAAGCCCCAGACCACGGCCAGGGGGATTCCCAGGATGGCAGAAAGCAGCCGGTAGCACCAGTACTTGCTGACGGTGAAGGTGGTGTAGCTGGTTTTCCAGACACCGTCAAAGCTGTACGTTCCCACTGGCTCAGCTATCACGTCTTCAAAATCCACCTGGGAGCAGAGAAGAGGCAGGGAGTGAGCGCGGACTGCAGCAGGAGGCCAGGGAGCTGCTGCCATGTGGGGGGAGAGCTCAGAGGGGGAGCGGGGTCCCAGCCCCCGGAGCAGAGGCAGACCCCGGTGTGCCAGGAAGCCGTGCCCAAGTCCAAAGGAGATGCGGCAGGGCCGGCGGCACTCACGCTGCGCACCATGCTCACAGGTGCTGGGGCCGGCCACGAGTGCTCCGAACCGGTGATGTGTGTGGATGTGTTTACTCTGGAGGAAGCCAGAGCCCGTTCCTACCCTTTTTTAGCATTCAGGCATGGGCTGCCTGCTCGGCAGGAAGGTGGTTTGTGCTAATAAAACCCCAACAGTCCTCTTGATTTATGGTTTACTTATTTATATATTCAGAGGCAAGGTACTCAATTCAACTTGTTTGCATTCTGCCTGAAGAGGGGGAGACATCAGCTTGGCCGTGCCCTTACAGGGATATGGTGTTATATGCATGCGTTGGGAGTGTCTCTGCATTACAAATATTCTTAAAAGCCTCTGAACTATGCACAGAGATCTCGTTGCGGTGTAACTCATTTTTAGGGAATGCATGAGCCAAGCTATTTGTCTTGAAAAAAGCATGACCCTTCATTGGTAAGGCTAATGTGTCTGTTTATACCTGTCTGTCAAACTGCGATATCCCTTCTGGTTTTGGAAGCGCTTTGATTGTAAAATCATTCTGTATCATCTTTAATTTCCTGGGATTGGCAAGAGATGCTGGGCAAATATTGACATGAATTAGGAATTAACAGCCAGGCTGGTGGGTGCTGGTGAGCAGCATCCCAGCCCCACTGCCCAGCTGGGCTGGCAATGAATGACAGATCTCAGCTGCCCGACTGCCTGATTAGCTAATCAGGGGATCAATTGATGAAGGGAGCAGCAGGCTATAAAGGAGGAGTCTCTTCTCCTCTGCTTCTTTTCTTCCAGTGTATCAGGAGAGGCTCTGAGGAGAGATGGGGCAGAGAGGCTGAACTGTGAGCTGAGCATGGGCTCTGCCCCAGTGCCTTCGGAGGGTAGCACCTACGGGTGCTGCCTGTGTGCTCCATGGCTGTGTCCAGGGAGAGGCTTTAAGAGCTCTGCCAAGCCTCCTTGGCTGGTGCCCCTGCTGTAGCCGTGCTGGGGTCTCCAGCTCCTGCTGGTGCACCTCAGTGTGCAGGTACGGCTCTATGGCAGGGCCAACCTTGCTGCCTGCAAGTTAGGCATTGGGATAGGCTGCCCAGGGAAGTGGTTGAGTCACCATCCCTGGAGGTCTTTAAAAGATGTTTAGATGTAGAGCTTAATGATATGGTTTAGTGGAGGGCTTGTTAGTGTTAGGTCAGAGGTTGGACTAGGGGATCTTGGAGGTCTCTTCCTACCTAGATGATTCTGTGATTCTGAGTCTGCTTTTCTGCCCTGGCCTGCCTCTGTACCTGCAAAGCTTTAAGGGCATTTAAAGGCCCTTAATCCTTTAAGGGCAGGGCATTTTCCAGTTTGCTGCTGCTCGCTGCAGGGGCTTTGCCTTTGCCCTTCTGAGCTACTGCAGAGGGAGGCAGGCGAGTGGCAGTGCCCGGGGGTAAGGGCCTGGCGGTTCTGCCTCTCCCTGCCCAGCCTTATCTTTGGTGCTATTTTTAAGGTTGGAAGAATGCGAGGTAGCTGGAGTGAACACTTTGAAAGCTTCCAAAGCTGAAAAAGTATTGTGTACACGTAAGCTGGTGAGCTTCAAAATCCTCTTGGGGATTTTGGAGCTGTGGCAGGAAAAGGCAGGGGAAGGGGTGGGATGGGGGAATGGCGTGAGGGGGTTAGGGAGGGCCTGCTGTGCCCTGACACGTCCTGCCCGGGACAGCTGGTGGCATTGCGAGCAGTGAGCAGGTAGGTCTTGGTGGGACATTGCTCGGCACTTGGTAACAAGCCACGCTGGAGCCCATCCCTGTGGCACGGGCAGCATGGCTGATGGCAGGGGCAGCTGACCCCGGCCTGGTGCCCTCACTCCTGGCTCGCTGTGACAAGGCCCTGCCCTGGGCCCCCCTTCTCCAGGCTCTGTTCCCGGGGTGCCCTTTCCCAAAGCCGCGGTCCCATGGCCCAGCTCTGCTGCCGGGCCTGCCCCCGGCCCCGTGTGAGCAGAGGCAGTGCCAGGGGAGGCACAGATGTGGGGACATGCTGTGCAGGGCCTCGGGGACCGAGCCTCCGGCAGCTGTCGCGGGCATGTCTCGCCCTGCCGGAAGGTGCCCATCTATGGCTGATACTGCCCCAGCTCATCCGGGGGACTTTGATTTGGCTGTGCCCACAGTTTTAGCTGTAATAGAAAGCATTTTAATGCACAAATGCAGGCTTGCATTTCAGCAGCGCAATCAAGGTCACAACTTGCTCAAAGCCTTTGTGAGCGGGCTCGGTGTCTTGTCACTCCCCATGTCATTCACTTTGATCTCTCAAATAGTTTTAATAAAACCCTTCCCTCTCCGCCCGTCCTCCTTTGGGCCAAATTTATCTTTGGCATAATTCTAACAAATCTTATTACACGACTGACAGAGCAGTCAAGTTTCGGTGGTCAGCATTAATGCAAATGCTTCCCTTTTCAGAGATGTGCTACTCCTTTTGATCAAAAACAGACGAGGAGGCTTGCTGCACCCTCGTGCTGCCACCCGGGAGAAACAGTCTTCCAAAGAGGACAATACATGTCTAAGTGCTCTGGTACTCAGGCTGTCAACTCTTGATCATAAGTAGCTTTTTTCCAAGGTTCCCTTTAAATCAGTGGTATAGGCTGAGCCTGTTTTATTTTTGGCCTTCCACTTGCTGTTACGAATTAGGGTGCCTCCATAATTTTCAAGCCGCAGCCCATGGAGTTGCACAGCACATACAAAGAATCAGGGGTATTGCATTAATTGGAGCTGTGCACCGCACGGGGGTGTCCAGCCAGCATCTGAATGTCCCTGGCAGCGCAGGGTGGGGGTCCTGCAGCAGGTGACCTCGCTGCCACCCGAGGTGCTGCCTCCTCTTGAGGCACGTGCACCAGTGACTTAAAGCCATGGCTGAAGTCAGGCCAGATGCGGAATGAAGATACCCATATACTTATTGCAATAAGAAAGATGCTTCTCAAAAATAGCGCTTAAAGCCATACCTTCACAACGTCTTCATTTATCCGCTTCGGGTCTCTGTTCACCAGGTCGATCTCCTTGGTGTGTTGGTCCTTGATGATGATCCTCTCCTCCAGCTCGCTCTGCTCCTCTGCCATAGCTCCGCCGCTGCCAGACTGGCACCCGTCGGGTAAAAAGAAGCGAAATTGGGGCTCTGCAGGGGGAGGGCCTGGGGGAGGGCAGGGTGCGGAGGCGCTGCAGCAGCTGCCCTGCAGCCCCCGCGCGCCCCTGGCTGCGCTCCAGGCTAAAATTAATGCCGCACCGCCCTGAGCAGCCCTTAAAGGGGCTTTGCTGGGGAGAGCCCCTGGCAGTGTCACTGGGGGGGGGTGTCACACGTGCTGGGGGCTGGTGCCCCCCAGCTGCTCCTGTGGTGGCCCTCGATGCTGCAAGTGTGGCCCTGGGGGTGGGTGCCCCAGCCCAGACATGTGGGTGGGATTTTCTCCTTGCACGGGAGAAATAATGCACACGTGGGAGCAAAAGGCCTCAGGTATGTGAAGGTTCATCAGAGCTTGGTCTGGATGTCAGCTGCTTCTGTGTTGAAAAACAGCTGTTAATGTTTGTGGGATGCAAGTCTCTGAGTTGTTTTCTTGAGCCCAGTTTCTTTACCTTCTGTTTCACGTGTCAAATGGCAGTATCGTGTGTGTGGTAGCTCCCACTGGGAATTGCTTAGGGTGTTGTCTTTGAGTCAAAGTGCTTCCTCGAGCAAAGGCTGGCAGCATGACCCCCTGCGGGCAGTGACACTCGCATTGCTTTGCTGGAGGGGAGCACTCGGGGCTGGCACCTACCGAGTGCTCTCTGCTGGGGGAGGACCAGATGCGAGCACCCAAAGGTGCGTTGCCAATTGCCTGGGGCTTCACCCGCAGGGCGGCACCCAAAGCTGGCCGTGCTGTCCATGTGTGTGGGTGCTTCTCCCTTTCTTCACACGGGCAGTGGGTGGGCAGCGTGTGTCCAGCTCCCACAGTCCGTGGGGCGCAGGCAGATGTGTGCTGCCTCCCAGCTCTCCCCTTAGTGCGGAGAACGGCTCAGCGGGGTGCTGGGCGCAGGCAGCCTGGTGTAACCTTGTGTAGGGGCAGCTCCAGCGTCCTGAGCACAGCAGGCTCTTGGGCACTGGCTTTTAGGCCAGAACTGCTCTGTCACAGCTGAATTCCTCCCTGAAGAGATTTTGTGGCACCTCTGCTGCTGTGGCTGAGCTTTTACCGAAGCAGAACTTCAGGACGGATGGTGAGAGGTATTTTCACAAAACAAGCTGCTTTCCCCTTTCTCTGGGCTGAAGGAACACGCTGCCGGTGTGCGGGGGCTCCAGGAGCGGAGGCGATGAGCTGAGTAGCAGCCATCTCCCGGCAGAGCAATGCTGGCTTGGCCGGGACCCAGCGCCGAATTTAGGAGGCGCAGCTGCTGCGGGTGGAGGGGCTTTGCCCTGCGCACCCGGGGGTTCTGCACCGCCGAGGGTGGGCTGGGGCCGGCGGTGGGGCGCAGCTCCTGCCCCGAGCCCCGCGTCCTGCCCTGTCCCCCGGGTGCCCGGCGGCGTGAGTCACGCGCTGGTTTTGGCTGGGGCCGGGCCGCTCCTCGGCTGCCTGCACGCAGGCACGCGGCTCTGGTGGCTCGGGCGTGGGAGGAGGAACATGTGAGCCCGGCTTTAGTGTGCAGCTAGGAAGCTGTCTCAGGTAGCAATGGGAGAATACTCTGTCTCACCACGGGGGTTATAAATAAATCTCTGAGTACTTGAAGATCGGGAGTGGGTCACCACGTAAAAGCTTCTGGTGCCCAAAGTCTGCAATGGGCTAACAGTAACGTTGGTTTGTTGCTAATTAGTGGCAGCCAGAAGTTCAATGGCTGAGTATAGGCAGTAAAGCAATGTAAGTTTTAGCAATATTTGATCCCTAGGGGATGGATGTAGATGAGATGTGTTGAAAGAACTTGAAGGTTTTCCTGCACTGGCCTGCCCAGGCTCCAGGCAAGCTGAGGGCACAGCGGTACGTCTGGCTGGCTCTGGGAGGGAGGGAAGGGCTTCGGGCTCGTGCCAAAGTCTGTGCTGCTGCATCTGGGTGCACGTGGATGCTCTGGGCACAGCTGCCCCCAGCACAGAGGCCTGGGAGCAGTCTGCTGTCAGCACGCAGCTCCTGTCCCAAAGAGCTGCACCGCGGTCGTGGAGCCTCTTGTGCCCAGCTGAACCTTTGTTTCTCTCCAGGTTCCTTTCCTGTTGGGAGCAGCTCTGCCCCGGGCTTTGAGCCGTAGCTCTGGCAGAGGAGGAGGTGTCACTCAGCTCATCCTGTGGTCACTGTTTCAGTCTGGAGCTTAGCAGAGAACCAGGGCTCAGGCACGTGGCTTGGTCCTCTGTGCCCAAACCTTCCCAACCTGCCAGGCTTTAGGACGTGAGACTCCACTGTTGGAGCTTAGTTGAATAATACGGCTTTCCTATGGGGTTGCTTCTTGTTCCCTGCTTGACAGACCTTCTCCAGCATGGGTGCTGTGAAATGCTGGGTTTACCTCCGAGTCTTTGGGGTATGGTTCCTTTAGCTTTTCCGTACATCTCTGGTGCTATAGCTGGGTGTCTGCAGGCACCTGATGGAGCTGCAGCCCAGCCTCACTGAAATTCAAACCTTTCCTTTTGGGAACGTTTGTTGGAAAGCCTTGTGACAGGTTTCTCTCTGCAGAAACAGTGACCATTGCCCCCCAGATTAGCCTTACACTTGGTCTGTAGGAGAGTATTTCTTTTTCTAAACAGATTATCAAAACCTAAGCTGGCTTGGGGGCTGGTAGGACTGGTGCTGTGAATTTAGAAGCCTTCTAGAGGTCAGAAAAATAATCTGCTGCTTAAAGCTAGCAAGTAAAATATATTTCTCTAGAGCAGAGAAGAATAAAGCAGAAATAAAGCTGGCTCATATGAAATCAAAGCTCATATGAAAATAAATAGACTAGAATTTCAGTGAGCAGTAAAAGAGAAGAAATTGGGAGCTTTTGCTGACAAGTCCTTGGAGAGCATGCGGTATGTTGTAGGAGAGAGGTATAATACACCAAATACAAAGTGGTGCTGGTAAATTAGCCCTTCGGTTAAAGCAGGAGGGAAGATTGAGTGAACAAGTCTTGACCTTAGGGCTTTTCATCCTTCAGCTCAGCTTGGTGTGTATAACAGGGAAGCAAATGGATAAATCTGTTCTGAGCAAGTGGGAAGCATTGCCAGATGGGATTGAGCGTAAGGGCTTGCTCCTGTTTTCAGTGCTTGGAGCAGAGTTCTCCTTTCATCTTTTTTTTAATGAGCAAAACGAAAGCTACCTTTCGTGTCTTCTTCCCATGTGCATCCTTCAGCTCCTCTCTGCTGCAGGTGAAAGCTCAGTTTTAGTGATTCATTCCCTAGTGCTACTTCTCCCTGAAAATGTGAGCCTGAGAGTGGTAGTGATGCGTGAGCCTGTCTGGTTTCTCTTGTACATTGCCACCGTGCTGCTTTAAGTCAGAAGCAAGAGGCTGGGTCTCCTCCAGTGGCAGACGAATGTGTGCGCTGTCTTGGTTGCACTGGGGATGCCTTTCTCTTGCTTGGGTGCAAAAAACCTGCACACCTGGCCCACGGATCTGCCAACACCTGCTCCTCTCTTTGTCTTCCTTCCTTGGCTTGAAAGAGCACTGGAATGAAGTGCAGGCGATGACTTTGCCGTGTGAGGATTGCTGCACCTTGTTTCATGTACAGAAATATTTACTACTGAAGCCAACAAATTGGATCAAAATGCACAGGAGGAACAAAAGATTCAGGTAAGAAACAATTTAATGCATATTTTGTGGTTAGCTTGGGAACACTTTAGGGAGCTGTGTGTCCTACCAAGTGAGAAAATGATAGGGACAGGCCTCAGCCCGCCTTGCTTTTCCCTTCTGTTGCTGGGTGTCCCCCCTCAGGGGGGCTGTAAGGCAGAGCGCCCCTTCATCGTAAGCGGCACCTTGCCCGCATCTCCTCTCCTGTTAGCACGGAGCAGGAATCCAGCCTCGCTGGAGCTGCTGGTGTCAGAGCCCTCTGGCGAAAGACCTGGCGGCCCTGGGACTGCTCTAGAGCCCAGCTTCTGGCCGGGGGTCTCGTGGGTTGGGCTGCTGCCTGCTCCCCGGCACGCTGGTGCTGGGGACTTCACGAGATGCTTTGGGTAGGGACTTAATGGTATTATTCCTTCAGAGACAGCTGAAGTAAGTGTCTTGTAAACAAAAGTTTGAGCAGGAGCTCTGTCACGTCTAATATCAATTAAAATTAAATTTCACTGAGGTGGAAGTACAGAAAAACATTCATTTATCATTCAAGTCGTCTTAGTTTGTTTCAATTCAAAGCAGATTGCCCTTTAGAAGAGAGAGAAAGCCTATGAATATCAAATTCGTGCCCTCGTGGGTATACAAACACCTAGTCTTTCTGCAGTCTCGTCTGTGCTGCAAAAGCTCGCACAGGAGACCGAACTTCTCGGCGGCACAGCGGGCAGGGGGTGTGCTGTCCTGGTGGAGGTGCTGTCTTACCTGTAGTGGGGCCCCAGGGCACAGAGTGGGGAGGGAAGGCTGTGGCACACACACGTAACGCCGTTCCTTCTCTGTGAAGTGAGAAGGAGCTGCCTGACCCCGGTGTGTCCCGTCCGAAGCTCGGCCTTGGCAGGGGGAGCTCTGCCTCGGGAACCAGGGTCCCGGGTGGGCCAATGCCCTGACTGCCAAAACCCTTTCACTTCTGAGCACTTGGCTTCAAAGGAAGCCATCACCTATCCTATTCCTGTGCAATGGGGGGCTGGAGGAGGGAAAGCACTGTAGAAATATGATCTGCTATCAGCAATTCTTCCTTCCCTCCTGAACTTGAGGTCCTGTGGTGTCCCCCCTCCTCCACTGCGGGCACGGGGGCTGTCTGGGAGCAGCCCCATCAGCCTGTGTTTACAGCTTGTCCTAGTCTCAGCTCTTTTTTCTCTCACACCAGCACTCTAAATTCCTTTGGATTTTCATTTTAAAATAGCTTCGCTTGGCTTTGCCTTATCAAGCAAGAGTCCTTTCTTGATTTATCACTTGTGACATACCCAATTGGGTAGTCTTATGATCAGATTTAACCAGTTTGTGTGCTGCCGGTTAGAACTAGGGCCCAAAATTGCCTTTGGCTATTACTTATCCTGGTGTATAAGGCTTTATTGTTTCTTTTTTTTTCTTTAATCAAAAAACATTTAGCTGTAGAAAAATGCTTGCCCTCCCAGCAAAGAGATGCATTGCTGCAATCTGTAAGATCAGGGGTCAGGTAATGAGGGAGGACAGTGCTGGTGTGCAGAAGATTGCAGTCACTGATGAGGTGGCTGTTTTGCATCAAGCTGTGATGAAAGCAATAGGAAACTGGGCAGTTAAAGCTGGCTGGCTGGCGAGAACATGACCCGAAACAGGGGCTTTGCAACACAGCTTTAAGGTGAGAATAAAGCGAGTGTGCCTGGGCTGAGCCACCAGACTGGGGCTCACTCGGGCTCAGCCCAAGCTCCAAAGCCTGTTCGTGGGAGCACACACCCCCGTGGCAATGCACGGGCACCTGCAGTGTTTGTGAGCCTGCTGGGACGCAGCGTGGGCTGGGGAGCCAGCTGGGCAAGCCTGGCAGCACCGGCGGCGTGTGGTGCCCCACTGCTTTTTCACTGAATGTTTAGGACTGGCTAACTTTGCTGTCTGGATCCCCTGTATCGTTTAGCTTTGTGTGCAGCACCTATTGCCAAAATGATGTGAAGCTCAACCAAAGCTGCAGCTGTTAGAATAAGTAAACGCTTCCCTGACAGACCGGGGCAGCCGTTCCTCCAGGAGCTCGCTGGCAGCTGGTGCGAAGCAGCGCTCAGGGGCCGCTTCCCCCAGCAAGGCCGAGTCAAATTCAGGTTCCCAGCTCCGCCAGCTCAAGTGGGAAGAGCCCTGCATGTGCAGCGGGGAGCTGGGGCCGGTACCACTCAGCTCGTCAGGCTCGATGTGATGGCGGCGGCCGGCTCCTGTCCTGTGTGGCCCCAAACTCCTTTCTCATTCTTCAGCCCTGTATTCTTTTTGGTGCAGAGAGCCCTGTTGCTCTGGAAGGACAGACCCTAAATGCAACTTTGGCTCTGCTTCTTCATGGGTACGAGCCCCTAAATAACTGGAGGACCACAGTGAGCGCCTTGGGTGTGAGGGGAGGCTGGGAGAACGGACCTGGAGCACTTCTTGTGGCTTCCCCTCAGCGTAGCGAACCTGCTGCTCTCAAAGGAAGGTCTTACAGATGATTCTAGGTCTCCAGTTTCCTCCAAGGCTGACATTTTTGACAGCAAAGAACAGATTTTAGAGGGAGGAGACCAAGCATTTTGCCCTCCTTGTCCAAGCGAGATCAGGGGCAATTCCCAGCGGTACGATGAGGTGAGCAGGCTGTGGGGTGGTGTTGCGGGGTGCCTGACCTGGTCATCCAGGCGTGCTGCTGTAGCCGTGCCGGTGCCTGTAGTGTCTGGAGAGCCCTTTGCTTCTCCAGTAGGAACGGCTGACCTCTCCCCTTCCCAGTCCAGGAGGTTTTATGGCGCTCTCTCGTGTGCACATGGGTGCCATGGAGGAGCAGCGTGGTCCAAAGACCAGGGCTCAGAAGCTCAGTCCTTCTTTGACAGAACCTAGGCTAAGTTGGGCTTTGTATGAATAAAACACTACATGAATTGTAGTGCACAAGGCAGCCAAAACTGAAATGCAAACCTGAAAAGCAGGGTACGTTACCTCTCATAAATAAGAGACGACACTGCTCTTTGGATGATGTCAGTGCAAAGATGTGCAGGGCGATGCTTGCAGCGTTGATCGATATTGCTTGGCTGTGGCGTGTCCGAGAGGCTCTTAATGCCTACAAATAAAACCATCCTCTCAAGCCCTGGAAGGGGGGTTAGTCTCTTAATAACAGTGCAGAATATAGAAGCCTATTTCTAGCGTTGGGAGCTTTGCACGTGAAAGGCTTCAGCTGCTCTTCCCTGTTTGTTCTTGCCCTGACAGAACGCTTCAGCATTGTCGCTGCTTCCCTCTGCCTGGCAGTGCCTGTCTAAGTACTGGGATGGATGCGGGCTCCCGTCTAACCTATCCTCCCCACAAAATAGCAATTTTAGAGCCAAGGTCGATGTACAAGTGGGGTTCCTGTGGCACCAGTAGGCTGGATGGCAGGACTTGGGTGGGCACTGCAGGTAGGATGAGCACTACTCACAACAGAAGTGAGGACCCCCCCAGGCAGCAGAGGGCCAGGGGCCGGTCTGGCCCTGAGCCCCCCCTGGCTGTTCCGTGCTGGTTGCTGATGGCCGCGTGCTCCTGCCTGTGAGGCTCAAGTTGTTGCCACTTGCACTGTAAAACCTAGCGTCTTCTGCTATGCGGTGAAGGTAAGGACTCTGCAGCAGGAGAGATCCAGGCGTATACCTCATCCCAGTGCGAGGCAGACATATCCCAGAGTCCCAGTACAGTTCATGATTTTCGGTTTGATTTACTGCTTGGGAAGATGGGTTTTGGAGTGGAAATGAAAACTCGGTGGTTATTGCTAGAGCCTGATGTCAGTTATGTTCTAATTTCTGCCCTTGATAAATGATAGCACTGTAAGTATTTTCTTCCCAGCTTGTCGTTTCATCCATCAGCCTACATGTTATGTGTGCCCTTGCAACCTGCCCGTGGTCTTGCAATCGAAACAACAACGCTGGCGTGCTCTGGGCCATGTGAGTGGAGGTGAGTGCGTGGTGGGAGCTCCGGAGCAGGAGGAGGAGGGCAGAGGCGGCTTTGGTGGAGGCGGGTGCTGCTCTGGCAGTGCTGAGCTCCCCATTCCCGGGGAGCAGCTGAATCCTGCTTGTGGCTGGCCTGGCCGTGTCGGCGGCTCCTCGTCTCCACACACCTCGGCCACAGGCTGGCGTGGGAGCTGTGCAGCACGGGCACTCAGAGAGGCTTCTGTGCCAAAAATAATGATAGCAGGGGAATTCAAATAGCCCTTTGCAGCAGTGCTGTGCCAGCCTGCCTGGAGAGTGAGAGGAGCTGCGTGGGGACAGGCGGGAGCTCGTGGTCCTGCAGGTGATGCTGGGGTTGTGGGGCCAGTGGGAAAAACCTATAGGGGTGAGCACCTCGTGGTGGGGGCTTTCTGGTGGGGAGAGCGGGGATGCTGCTGGTGCTGCCTCCTCCAGCTCTGCTTTAATTTCGCAGAATTGCCTGGAGACCTGCTCTGCATCTCAGTCTGCTGAGTGAGTAGAGGGTACATTGCGGGGCCAGGCTGGGTACCAGGTAACTCCCTCCTCTGCAGCCCCCGTCAATACAAAGCACGTTTCCTCTGGGAGATACCAAATAACACAGAGGAAGCATTACCTCCGTATTTTCAGCAAAATCTCAGTTATTGAAAACAAAATAAACCACGTCTTGAACAAATATTATGACATTTCATTATTCACACTAAGCGTGATAAGTGAGTTGTTTTAGGGACTGTGGTACATGATTTATTTAGCTTGGATGTGGGTATAAATTCAATCTTTGAAGGAAGCATTGTAACTCTGTAGGAATGCAGATGCTCTCATGTCCACTGGAGCATAGCCAGTACCTAGTACCTAATTTGTATTGTTTTAGTGTAAACAGGGCACACGAGGCCCTTCAGAACTTACAGAAGCCAGGTGATTTTGCCAGTGCCTGTTAAAGAAGAACTGCAAAATGAAAGCTGTGTATCAGATCTTCAAGTGGAGAATCGTAGGATGGTTTGGGTTGGAAGGGACCTTCAAGCCCATCTGGTTCCAACCCCTGCCATGGGCAGGGACACTTCCCACCAGACCGGGTTGCCCAAAGCCTGGCCTTGAACACCTCCAGGGATGGGGCACCCACAACTTCTCTGTGCCAGGGCTTCACCTTATAGTGAAGAATTTCTTCCAAATATCTAATCTAAACCTACCCTATTTCAGGTTCTTAGGAGGAATAGAATACTTTTTGTTTCCTTGTCTTTATCTTACAGCTTTGTTGGATCAGGGCTGTCCTTTTGGTTTGCAGCTCATCTTCTCCCTGCTGCTCTTCAACCTCCGCTCTTGAAGGCTGACCTTCTGGAGATGTCCCAGTGGAAACTAGTGCTGAGCACTTCTGCAGAAGTTTCTGGTATCGGCTGCTGCATGTAGCATGTTCTCAGTCCTCTGAATGCTTCCTCATTCAGGGGCCGGAGGTGGGCCTGGGGCTGGAGCCTCGTGCCCTTGTGTCCCCTCCATAGCCCCCTGCTGCGGTGAGGGGCTCAGCCGGGCTGGGGCACGCGGTGCCCGGTGGGTCCAGGTCTGGTGCAGGAGTCCGCATGGTCTAAACTGCAGGTGCTGGACATGGTTGGGGACCTGACTGGCTTGTAGCTACTGGAGCAGTTGCTTCTTCTATGACTTATTTTTCTGTCTAAGTTTTAATTTTTGCTTCAGAGCCCACGACTCTCTTCTAGGCCTCCGTGATGGATAGCTGCTCTACAAACCAAGCTGTGCTCTATTAAAAGGAACATTTTAGCTGCAAGACAAGATGGTGAAGGCTGCAAGAGCTGTCAGCTTTTTTCTTGTCTTCAAGTATCCAAAAGCCAAATCCCATGACGTGCTGCACCCTGTATCTGCCATGACTAAGGCTACTGGCTGTCAGCAGCTCCAGCAGGGGCTGGCGGTGCCACCAACCCCTGAGTGTGCTTTATGCTGGAGCTTTCCAAGAGTTAACACAGGACTATTTGCATTTTTATGGGTGTTGGCTGTCTAGGGCTATTTATGACAGCAGAAGTAACTGAATTAATATTCACAGACTTTCCCCTGACTATACGATATAAATTGTGAATGGTTGTGACAGTGTGCCCTTGTTCAAACCACAGCATGGCAGTTGCTTAGACTTAGCTGGACAATACTTGTGCACAAATTTAACCTTTCTTGAAAGAGTCCTGGGACAAATGGGAGCTTTGCCATTGCCTTCAGCAATGCGGGAGCAAATTTGGTGGTCACAGGATGATGTAGGAAAAGCTGGGCTGGGTTCTGGTGTTGGTGCAGGGCAGAACCTCCTGCAGCCACGTAAGCCCTCAGTGCCCACGCTGGTAGCTGAGGTGAGCCATCAGCTCCGAGCTACAGGGCAGCTAGGCTATGGGGTTGTGTCAATGGACAGGAGACTTCAGGGCTGTCAGATCCAGTCCTGGACCTGAGCAGCCTTCCAGCTGTCACAGAGGCTTTGCTGAATCCATTTAGGCCTGAAGGACTTTAATATGGACTTTCGTGCCGTTTCCCGTAGAAAAGTGTGTTCAAGCATATGCTAACCCTCCAGCCAGCCCACCAGGGTCCTGGAGCGGCTGGGGCACTTGGATGAGGAGATGTCTGCCCCGACCTCGTGCTGCACCTCAGGGAGTTGTGGTGCCCTGGTGGCCTCATCTGAGCCCAAGCAGACAAGCCTTCAGCAGGCCCAAGCCTTCAGCAGGTGCTGAAGGAAAAGTGCTGAGTGAGCCACACTGAAGCTGAGTGAAAAGATGGGCAAAAAGAGAGAGTGGAAGAATCTACAACAGTCTGGATGGAAGAAAAAGTAGAAGAGGGTCTAACAAGCTCCCAGCTGTGTGAGAATCAAAAGGGATTGTCTGTGCGTGTCAATCCCTCATTGGAACCAGTATCCATATGTGGAAGAAAGTGATGCTGCTTTTCTTCTTCCACACACTATTTCTGGTGCTCTCTAAAGTCATGTCCAAGACTCGCTGGTATTTCATGAAGAAAACTCAGTCTTCAGGGAAAGCAGTGCCAGAATACCAGAAAAATAGATACTCTAATAGCCATGTGATTGAATAAATGTTATTCTTTCCCTTGTTTTTATAATAAGAAAAATAATTTTGTGAGAAAGCTTTATCACCGCAAAGATTGACATCTTCCATCATTTAAGCCTTTCTACTTAGATACGGAGAGGAAAGGGAAAAGTTGCACATCCCTGAAGAAAACAAGCGAGCAAAGTGCGCCAGAGCCTCCAGAGTGCCGTGCAGCGGCCCCAGGGAGCCTGCAAAGGCCGCTTGGGCATCGGACAGATGGGCAAGGTAACGCCACAGGTAACACATCGGTATTGTGCCCAGGTTACCTGTGCCAGAGGGAGACGCTGCTCTGCTTCCTTGCAGAGAGGAAGGGCCTGGCTCCAGCTGTCTCCTTGTAGGGGAAGGAGCGAGTCTGACAGCTGCTGTGCATGGTCTCCTCTCATCTGTTTGTGTGTCTTCTACTGGGAAGGGAGAGCCTGGACGCAATGTGCAGGGCAGGGGGGGTGCCAAAATGCACCTCCCTGGGTGGGCTGTGGTACCCGGTGCAGTGCCATGGGTCCCAAGGGGCAGGCAGGTCCCTGTTCTGGCCAAGGCCAGTGCCGTGAGCCTGGATCTCAGCGAGTATTGAGATTTAGCCACCGGTCCTTGCAGCAGGGGTGGAGAGCTGAGAAGTCCAGGGGTGCACACAGTCCCATCTGGGGATGAGCTGCCCTTCCTGACCTACCAGCAGGAGTCTATGGCGAGCTAAACCATGTCCCTTGGTGATGAAAAACAGCCTGAAACCCTGCTGTTACTGTTGGTTTGGAGCCCTTTCTTGGAAAAAGCCAAAATTATGCATCCTCAGGACACAGTGGTTATAAGCAGAAGGGTAACATTTTCCAACGGTTCTTTCCCAGGCAAATATAAATACACATGTGAATATTTTGTGTGCTCATGCCTGTTTTGTCATGTTGTTGGCTGCAACTGCCCCTCCTCCACCTAGGCAGAGCAATCAAAAATGCCATTTTGACATTTTCAGCTGGATTTTTTCCAATGCTATTCTGTGGGTACTTTGAGGACCAATGCACAAGAAAGCTTTGTCTGCTCGTCTATCTGTTGGGAGCAGGGCAGAATGTAATGAGCTTCAACACCCTGGGGAGGCGCTGGGTGTCGGGAGGACCGTGTCCCACAGCAAGGACTGAGGTGGTGGCTGTCCTCCCCACCCTGGGGAGCCTCTTCTGCTTCGGGGTGGTGGGGATTGGGCCGCCCCTCAGGCCACGGCCACCCGGTGACTTCATGATGTTTTGGGAAGCACGGCCGTGCCCTTGGTGGGCCTTCGCCTCCTGGTTTGGTGGCACCACCATGCTGCAGTGAAACACAGGGGGGACATCTGGGGGAGCAGGGACACCTTACGCACAGATTGTGCTTCTGATTTCTTGCTAGACTCACAACTGTTTGTGGACCGATGCCCAACCAGAGCTGCATCTCGTTCCATACAGCTGAACCTGATCTCGTGGTGCTGAGTGAGGTGAAACACAGGTACGTAACGTGCATGGGCTTCCTCACTGTGCGCTGAGACTGGTTTTCTCCGACAACAGGGACAACCCCTGTTTGGGGCAAGGGAGTGATGTCTGCTCCACCGGTGCTGCTGCCGGGCTGCAGGTACAAAGGCAAGAGGATGACTTGTGTTTCAAAAGCTTGCTGTGGCTGGTGGCCAGCTGGAGGAGAGCTTGAGGAGTGGGCCACGTGTGGCTGCGGAGGGGGCTTGGCGTCTGAACGCTCTCAGCTTCCACCCCTACCTCCCATTTCTTGGGAACAAGGATATTTGTTACTCTATTAGGGATGGTCTCAATGCCCCCTGCAGCTCCAGGTTTCTGGTTTTGAAATTTGACAGTTTGGCTTCAACCTGCAGCTCAGAAAGTAGCAGGGGCTGAGGCCAAGCTCCCGGATTGCTCCATGTTGGTAACTCGAGGCTCGCTCCCGGCTGCCTGCAGGGCATCAGCAGCGCTGGGGGCAGAGGGGCCCAGGTACGCAGGAGGGATGGGATGGAGGCAGCCGCAGGGGTGGGTGAGAGCTGCGTGGAAATCCCCAGCCACAGCCTGCTGCATCGCCCTCTCCAAAGTGCCTGTGGTCCTTTAGGAAGGACGCTGGTTTGGGGTGTGTGGAAGACCGCAGAAGTGGGTTTCCTGACAAGGTCTTGAAGGTGGCGGTGGGATGGAGTTCCTCAGTGATGAGCAGTGCTTGGCAGTGAGATTGTGCTCATTAGCATTTAAGTAGCGTAATTTCAGGTCTGGATACAGAGCAACCTGAGTAGCCTGAGGTGAAGTTTAGAAAGAATTTGAACTGTCAGAAGCAGGAAAGGACTTTTGAAAACATAACACTGTTTTCCCCGTTACTTGTGTAACTAAATCAGCTAGCCCATGTGTCATCTACAGTCCAATCTCCTTTTATAGTAAAAAGAAATATTGGAGGGACTCAGAGCCAAATGCTGTGTGGTTTTTTTTGTCAATCTACATTGTTGGCATGACTTCCAGAGCTGCTGAGCTATCAAATCTGGAAGTCAGGAGAAGTGAGGATGGGTTGCACCTTGCAGGGCCGGTCTGCATCCCTGCTGCATGCCAGCGAGACCTTGGGCAGCCCCGGCACTGCCGGTACCCGGCAACAGAACGCTCTTATTAATGGGAGTCAATTTCTTCAGCATTTGTGTGAAGGAAGATGGGGAGACAGGTCCTAAAATTGTCCTTCCATAGCAATACTTGTGCAAGAAATATGTGACCTTACGAGCCAAAATTGGCCTGGCCTTGTACCAGGACCCAGCTGTCTCTAAAATGGTTGGATCAGTGCAAATGAAAGCTTTGGGTTTAAGGTATTCACAGTGGGTCAAATGCAGTACCACTTAGGCGGTGGCCACACTCCAATAAAGATGACTGCAAATTTTCTTTTGCTTCCTTCACAGCTCTGTACCCTGCAGGTCTGAATACTGAAATGACACCGTGCACCAGGTCTTGCCTTCATCTTTCAAAATTGATTATAGGCAGGTTTGTAGCTGCTGCTCTGCAAACAGTGTGTGGAGAGCCGTGTTTGACTTGCTGACACAGCCACTGGTAATTGTGGCAAGTAGTGTTCAAGTCTTATTAAAAAAAAAGAATCAATCTTGATGATTAAGCTAAAGCAATAAATGGAAGAGGGCAAAGTAAGCCCAGAGTCCTGGTAGTGAAATGCACTGCAGTCAGCAGGGCACTGTTGATTTCAGGGATCCTTCAGCCCAGCTTTGAAATGCGATCGCGCCTGTTCTGTTGCTGCTGCAGTGTTCAGTGCTTTTGGGATGTTTCACCTTCCCTTGTGACCCTTAAACAGATATGGCTATTCTGTCTTTAAAAATGTCATTAATGAAATATTAGGGGACCTTTGGGAAGGTTCCCCTACATTTGTATTTAGTTGGAATTGAAATTTTGGTGCTGGGACTTCAAAACTTTTGTTCATGTATTTAATTAAAATCTTCAGTACTAGTGGAGAAGTTTGATAGGCTGAGAATCTTTAAAGATGGGTCTAAGCATTGCTGGTAGTATTCCGATAAAATAGTTTTTATTTTAAAAAAGTTTTTACATAGATCCTTTAAAGAAAGTGAAGGAGAAACTTTCATGAGGGTGACTGGTGAATAGAGGTACTTCTAGGTGTTTTGATTAAAAAAAAAAGTTGGATAATGGATTTGCGAGCCTTAAATGTTTTGTCAAATTGGATTGATTTAACTAGAATTTTGTTTTGGTTCAATAAAGTACGGGACGGAGGATCTGGGCATGGGAAATTTTGATTCTATCAAAATATTTCAGCCTTTGATTTGGAAATGACTTTCCCTACAGGATTTTCCATCTTACCTAACGAGACACGGGAAGCGAACAGCCTAAATATTTGACTGACGCTTGTTCTGTATCCAGCGGGCTTGTTTTGGTTCAGACAAGCCAAGCTTGCATCTTCCCTCATGTGTTTAGAAACGGGCGTGGGGACTGAAGGCCCCGAGGTGCTGCGAGGGTCCGTGGGGCTTCGCGGGCTGCCCGTTGCCGCAGCGGGTCCCGAGTCGCTCAGCACCTCCGCGTCCTCACCCAGCTCCGGCACAGCCTGGCTGCGGCCACGGGCAGCGCTGGGGCTGTTCGGACACGGAGCATTTCGGCGCTCTGGGTGCCCCCAGGTGCTCCGCGCACGCCGCAGGCTGCGGAACCCAAGCGCCGGGGGGTCCCGGGGCGGCCCCCGGGTGGCGGCGGGCGGCGCGGTGCGGGCACGGAGCGCGGCCCCGCAGCACCACCTAGCGCGGCCCCGCCGCACCGCTGCTCCCCGCAAACCCTCCCGGCTGCGGGCCGTGGGTGGGCTTCGGCCAAACGCACGGCTCCCAGGGCCCGGCGCCCTGCGGGGGGCCAGCTGCGGGTTGCCCACCCGTGCGCCCAGGGCGCTCTTGGCAGCGCGCTTCCCCCACGGCTCTGTCACCGCTGCAAAAGCAATGGAAAAGGTTCTGGTACTGGGAGCGTTAGGTGCAGCAAATGCCACTCGGGGAGCAATTTTGGGAGGGTGAGGTGAGCACACAGGGCACCAAGCACCCTCCTGCAGGTGGGCACCCTGCTGGCCCTGGTGGTGCCCAGCAGCAACGCTGCCAGCGGGGCAGGTGGAGATGTGCCCCGCCGTCCTCTATCATCCCCGTGCCATCCCTGCCACCCGCTGTGACTTTTCAGGCGGATGAGGGGTGGGAGAGGAGCAGCAGTCCCGGCACTGGCCCCTGTGCAAGAGGAGCAGCAGGACTTCTCCCAGCGTTGCTTGTTTGCTCTTCGGAAAGCGGCGGGGAGGTTAGCCCCGAGCACGCAGAGGGTGGCGGTGGAAGCCAACGTGACTTCCAGTGCACCGAGTTGTAGCTGCTCGGGGGCAAACCTATAACCAGATCTTTTCTGAGGTGGGGGCTCTGCTCGTAGGGAAAATCACTGATTTAGCCTATAAAAGAAACCTCCACATGGACAGCCTTAAACGAAGCAGGAAAATTGCTGATGAATCTTGACTGGTGCTTTGGTCCTGCTGCCCCCTGCAGCATCCTGGTGTTGCTGTGGCACACACCAGAGCAAGCCTTCATTTCAAAACCACCGAATTGTTATCTTCAGGTCTGTATTTTTGGATAAGTATCTGCTCTGTGTACCTATTCTGACAGTTATTTTTACTTGTTAGAACAACCATTTTTTGGTGCACTGTTATATTTATTACTTCTTCCCTTCGTGACTTAATGATAAGAAAAGATAACTCTGGTTCTGGCAAGAAGCATTGTTTTTCTGCTTTAAATAATGATAGTGTTTTAATAGCTGCAGATAAAGGATTAGCACTTGGACTTGGCAAAGACCTGCTTTTACTGCTTGAAATAGTCTGGAGTGTGCGTTTGGAGTGGGCAAGCTGCCACTGGAAAGGATTTGTACCCACCCAAAGGAACAAAGCCCAGCTATTTTTACTCCTGGGATAAAATGGGACAGGGCAGAAAAGCTTATCTCGGACAGGTTTTGGGTGAGCGCGGCTCATCGGGGCACTGCGCCTGGCCGGCCGCTCCTGCTGCGCGGGGCAGGCCCTGGGGCAGGTCTCCTGGCAGACCCAGGGGCAGCAGCCACCCTCCCCGGGCTCCTGCCAGGCGTGAGGGGCGCAGAGGTGGCCGCTGGTGAGCGGTGGCACCGGGGGGCAAGCAGTGCTGGGAGCCTGGCAGGGAGGGAGTGTGTCCCCTCTGCTCTGGGGGCAGAGAGCATCCGTGACACCTCACCGGGTTGCTCAGGCAGCAGAGGGAGGTGTGAGGGAGGAGACAACAGTTGTACGACGGGGTAAGAATTGAGGATTATGGGGCTGCTTCAAAGCCTATGGATCTCTGGGCAGCTTTCTGTCAGCTGGAGCTACATCAGGCCCCATCTGACGGGAGGAAAACAAGATCCGGTTTGTACTAAATTGGATCAAAAGTACTACCATCTGAAATTGAAAACCTGCTCATGCAGTAAGAGTGTTTCACATGACAGCACAAGGAAGTGAAGAACATTAGGAGACATAGAAGGAAAAAAAAAAAAAGGCCAGAAATGTCGCTAGGGTGTCCGGAGGGGTTTTGGACAGGGGCTGCTGTCTGTGTCTGTGTCCCTTTGTACCAGCTGCTGCTGCTGACTTTTATTTACTTCAGTAAATTTACTGCAGTAAATAAAATTCGCAGCAGCAGCAGTAACAAGTGCGTCCATCGCTTTGCACGTGGCCTTCAGTTCTGAGCTGCTGCTTGCTTTCCAGGTGCATGTGGCTGACGCACAGAGGTGTACTGGTGAAGCACTGCGTATGTCTCCAGGATCTGCTCTCAGGTTAGCAAGTCCCTAATAGTTACACCAGAAAATGCTAACACCAAGAGCTGTGGGCACGTGGAGCTTCACGCGGCGCCGTGTGGGTGCGCAGGCAGCCCCCCTCCTCAGCCGAGCAGTGCCCCGAGCCCACAGTCGGTGTTGTACCTTCTCCGGAGGAGGAGGCACACACGCCTCGCACCACTGGGCTTCAGGGGCTGCAGCACACGTGTTCTTCACAGTTCCTAACATCTTCCTCTCCAGTGGGTCTTCACTTCAGGAAGCCAGCGTGGTGCGCGTGGGCTGCTTGGCACTTTCCTTCCCGGCAAGTTTCTGCTTTGTCCAGCTTTGACATTAATTCATTATTTCCCAACATCTGCGTTGTTTGTTAGAGGGGAGTGGCTCGGGGGGGCTGGGTTTCATTGCTGCCAGCACAGAATTCACAGAAAACAGTGTATTGCAGGGGAGATTGCCAGGACGGGACCATCTTTGCTCCTCACCTTTGAAAATGGAACAAGAAGTGAAAGCAGACAGTAAGTAAAGCTAAAAGTAATAGATTGCATGCCATGCTGATGAGTTTCTCTATTAATTTTATTCAGTTGTACTTCTTAACATATTTCTAAAATGTGTTTTCAAGCAATATGTTAAAAATTAACTGTTTCCAGAAGGGAACTCCTCTTCCACCAAATGTCCATGTGTGCACTCTTCCAGCCGGTGCTTGTGGAGAGGGTCAGTGCGTCTCTTGTGCCGTGTCTGCGAGCTGCAGGTATTGCTGCTCACTTAGGTCCAATGAAAAGCCTAAACTGAGGCTTGTTATCTTTTAATAGAATGCTGCTTAATCAAAATATCTCTCATGATGGCACTTTGATCTTATGCCCTTGACTATATCTTCTTCATTAGAAGTTAATATGGTTCCTGAAGAAATTCTAATTACACGGTGCCCCAGTGAAATATCGCTGTCACTGTTGCTGCTGAAAAGTAATTGAGTTCTGAGGTTCCTTAATTTATGAATGAGAAAAGCTTTGATTAGCTTTAGAAATAATAATGCTGCAGGAAGTTTCTGTTTAATCAGACGGAAAAAAAAAAATTATTCACTGTGGTCCTGGGGGTGCCGCATGCAAGGCTGACTTCCCGCTCCAACAGCCAACTAGTCAGAAGCGAGTGAAGTGATTTATGGCGACAAAAATTGCAGCGTAACTGACAGGTTTTGCCGAAGACAGGACTTTCACAAACTTTTTGGCTGTGGGTTCTATCCTAAATCCACCGAAAATGGGAGTCTTTCTGCTGATGTCAATGGGCTCTTGGTTAGTCGCTGCTGGCCAGCTGCAGCGTTTGCAGTCCCTGTGGCTGCCTGGAGGGTGGGAAAAGCAGCGTGGCCTTGTGCTGTGCCTGAGCCTGCAGGCGTTCTGCCGGCTGCTTGGTGCCAGAGCTGGATCGCCGTGATGCAGAGCAAAACCTGGAGTATCTGATGAGGAGCAGCCTAAGCGCTGAACTTCCTGGCTTTGGTCAAAGTCCATCTCAGACTTATTGTTGTTTCAAAATGGAGCGATGTGTTCATGTTTATACACTATTGTGATTTCCAACATCATCGCCGTAGCAACAACCACGCTGTTGACTTATTTGCTCCAGATTTGGGATATTTTTAACCAGGTCATTTAAACCATTTCCATTGGACTGGAATTTGGTGCTTATCTCCATCTTTTGTTGTAAACAGGTTTTAATTTAACCTTTTTGCATTAAAAATAAGCGTTCAGGTTCTCTTCATAGTGTGCATAGAAATCCAGTACATTTTGGAACTATCAGAGAGGATTTGCTCCGATAGTTCAAATAAGAACCCGGGAGTTCACACTTCTGGGGTGTTTCTCTGCAACACACCGTGGAGAAGCACACTTCTTCCTCTGGCCTCCTGCCCCAGGCACGCCGAGCACGGCGCTCACCCGCAGCAGGGCTGTGCCTGTCTGAATGAGCCCAGGAATAAAAGGTGTGTAAAAGCTGCATTTTCTGAATGAGAAATTCACAACATTTTCAGTAATATTTGTTTCCTTTTCCTTGTGAGTACAGCTGCGTGCAGACGTACCAAACCACCCCAGAGCAGAGGGTCAGGCGAGGTGCCTCTGCCGGGAGCGCTCCCACCCTGGGGCACGGAAGACAAAGTCGGAGCTTTGGCTTGCTGCGAGGCACGGGCTGTGAGCTGGGAGGCCAGTGAATCCACAGCGCTGGGAGACACTTTACCCCTGCCTTAGGAAGATGTTTCTGTGTTTGATCTAGACATGGCTAAGACAGTCGCACTGAAGGCACCTTACTGATTTATTTTTTTCAAGGAACCTCTCTGTAGTGCTTATCTCTGAAACCTGTGCTCCTGCAGCTGAGGGACAGCCTTGTCTTTTGCACGAGCAGTGTGGCGTTTCAAGTGAAGCATGTAGTTTATTTTAATAGGAAGAAATAATGGAGAGATTAATTTAGCCTCCTGGAAGAAAGGGGAATGCTCTCAGAGGAAAAGCCCAGTAAATCAAGTTGATGGATGGCTCCCCTCAGCCTCGCTTTGTGCAGCTCCCATCGCCGGCTGTTACCGCGCTGGCATTTCCTGGCCCTTCCACAGGCTCCTTGCTCACACAGACTGACGTTTCATAATCAGCCGCCGTGATAGGAAAGGCCACTGGAAAAAAGGCTAAATAAAAAGAATTGTTTCTGCATTAGGAGCCGGGAGCACCAATTGTTAGCAGTGGTTATTTTTAGGGTGGTACTCAGGGAAACAAACCCCACAAACAGAACTGAAGCGAGCTGGAAACTTTTAGAGAAGGCAGTTGCCGGGGGAGCAGAAACTCCGAGGCGCTCAGGGGCAAGGCTGGTGCTGCGGGTGCCGGTGCTCAGCCCCGCCCGCGGGTGCGCGCAGCTCCTGGCCCCCGAAGAGCCGCGGGGGGGCAGCGTTGCTCCACCGCGGTGCAGGGACCGCGCTCCCGGGCCGCCGGGCGGGGGCACGACGGCAAATCCGTCCCGCAGTGCGTCCCGCATCTCCTCTGCGGCCCTGGGGGCGGGCACGGCGGGCCCCGCACCGCACCCCCGGCCCCGGCCCCGTGCTCGCTGGGCAGCCCCTGGAGGCCCCCCGGTGTGCGCTGCTGCAGCCTCGGGGGGGGGGGGGCTCGGCTCCGGCCCCTGCTGAGCGGGGACACGGCCCCAGCACCGCCTGCTGGGGGCACCCGGAGCGTCCCGGTGCGTGGCTGGGGCGCCGCTGGGATGAGCCGGGGCAGCACTGGGACAGGCTGGGCCGGCCGCAGCTCCTGGCGGTGGTGCAGGGGGCTCGGTGTGCAGTGCGCTGCTGTCCTGGGAGCGGCTTTGGCTGCCACGGGTAAATCTTAGCGCGTTACTGAGCAGTTACCTTCAGTTTCAGTTGGGCTTGAATTCCTCCTTACCTCTTTCCCGTAGGAGCCAAGCCAGTGGCACCACCTCTGGGCCTGGCGGGCGAGCTCGGGCAGCAGAGGATCAGCCCCCCCTTCCCGCAGCCCAGGTAAGCGCTGGGGAGGTCGCATTTGGAGCGATTCCCTTGGCTGAGCCCTTTGCCCAAGCCCCCCGGGCTGGTGGTGCCCAAGCCCCCCGGGCAGGTGGTGCCCAAGCCCCCGGAGCCGTCAGCACCCCACGGTCCTGCCCTTGCCGCGGGTGGGAGGCGGTGGGCAGGGGTCACGGCTCCGGTGGGAGGCTGGGAGCTGCCGAGAGTCCACGGTGCTGCCTTGGGCCTGGGAGAGCCTGGTGGCACGGGTGAGAGCTGAGAGCGGCTGCGGCCCCGCGGCTGGGCTGGTGGCATTTCCCCTGCCCCACGGGGCAGAGCACAACCGCTCCCAAGAGGCAGGGCAAAACTCACAGAGTTTTCCTTGGAACACCGGTGGCTAGCCTTTCTCTCAGGGCTTGGTTATTCTGCTTGTACGTACTGTTCATTGTCTTTTTTTCCTCGTCTGATTTTCATCTTGAATTTCAAACACAACCAAAACAAAACCCAACCTTTTTCTTCTGCACACAGAAAAAGAGCAAAAAGAGCATGAAAAGCAACATTTGATCCAAAGTAACGTGGGGTGGAGGGAGTCTGCTCCTGCTGCTTTCCTTCTCCACAGAGGTTGAGACTGGATAGCTGGTGGCATTACATTGCTCAGCCAGAACGAGAGGGGAAAAAATGACTGCTAGACAGAGTGACCTGCCCAAACTTCTCACGGTTTTGAAAGGACGGAAAAGTGAATAAATAAACATAGGAGCTTTGAATTCATAAGCGTCCAGTAAACTTAGAGAAACAGAACCTGATCCAGAATAAAAGGAATCCAGAGTCTCGAGAGGACCTGTTAGGTGCAGCTGCGTCTTAGGTTTCCTCCAGAAACGCTGAGCTCGGGACGCGGGTGGGTCCCCGTGGGGCAGTGCCGTGACACGCTGCTACCACCGTGGTTGCGGGCAGGGCAGCTGTCAGTTCGCGGCTTGCAGAGCCACGGTGGCATTTCAACCCAGCTCTCAGTGCAGCCTGCTGAAGGGCAGGGTTTGCACACACAGTATTTGCTTTAGACCACGCTTTCCTAATGGCCTTAGTGATATGACACGGAAGTATTTTTAGGAGCAGAAATCTCTTTTTCTTTTGTAAGAAGAAAGATTCCAGCAGTGGCTGTGTAAAGGATGTGGGTGCTCCCAGACGAGCTCTCCTTAGGTCACTTTTGCAGTAAGTTAAACGCGCTGTTTCCAGGCCTTTAAAGCAAGTGCAGAGCAGAAACCCGTTGGTGTCGGTTCCTCGCAGCGTCCCCCCGCTGACGGAGGCGGCGGCCAGGAGAGCCCTGCTGCGCTTCGTGGCCGCCAGGCGCTGCTACGGGAGCAGAGCGGCGGCGGAGCTGGTCATCCGGGAGCTGCGCCCGCGCGTCACCTACCGGGTGAGGACACCCAGGGGGCCTCTTGGGCCACCTCTTCTGGGCATGGGGCAGTTTCCAACCACGTGGTGACTTTGGGCCACAAAGAATTGTCTGGTCATTTAATAAGAGTGCTTTCACCCTACTTTGAACGCAGTCATATACGTGCTTTCCAAGGAAAACCTACCCAGGAGCTGCCTGCAGGCTTTCCAGCTGAAAGGTCCATCTCCCTCCACAGCAAAGCATCGCCCTGGCAAAGCCCTGCAGACCTTTCACAGCTCAGCTTTGCAAAAGACGGCCGTTCCCTTAGCTAGATGGGAGGGCCGTGCTCCGCAGCTTGTTTCTTTGGATGCACACAAGCACAGAGTGAACTGCAGTGCCCTGCGTGCCCCCAGCTGTGAACGTGTCTTTGCAATATTTAATTCCACAGAAAACATGTGGACTTTGAGTCTCTATTGTCACTCCTCTCACTGGAAACATTTCTGGCAGATTTTGTGCTTGCTGCCCGTAACAGCTGGCCTTGGCTCGGCCTTGGCTCAGCCTTGGCTTGGGCGAGTCGCTGCCCCCAGGGCAGTGCCCAGCAAGCAGCACTTGGGTCCCTGTGCCACGGCTCCGTGCCTGGGCGGCTCTCTGGGGGAGTTGTGTGTTGTGTCCCCTCCCTGCTGGCGCTTTTGGGGTGTTAGAAGTGGGTAATGGATGAGCAGTGCGAAACGGGGCATTGGGAGTGCCCTTTGACAGGCACTTTGGGGCAGATGTTCTCCCACACTCGCTAGTCGTGGTTACAATCCCTACTTGGTACAAGGTGTCTCCGTGGCCTGTGTGTGATTTTTTTCTCTTCTAGTATCGACTGGAGACGTTCAGCGAATCGCGGTTAAGCGAGTGGGCATTTGAGCCCTTCACCAGTAAGTGACTGCCCTCCGTCTATCTGGAATAGCCCAAATGGGCAATGGTGTCCCCGGCCTGGGGCTGTGCCGTGGTGAAGGGAGGGCGCTCAGCACCTCGGGGTGCCCATGGCACGGACCCACAGAGGGATGGTCCTGGGATGGGGGTGGGGATGGGGATAGGAATGGGGCTGGAGATGGGAGTGGGGACAGGGATAAGGGGCGATGTTGGCCGGTCCCCAGCAGTGCCGGGAGCTGGCCAGCATCTGAACACTGCCTCCAGCCAGGCAGGTAAGATGCCGTCCCCTCTACAGAGCCCGGAGCATCCAGACCCCCTGGGGACGTCCCCCCAGACCTCTGGGACGTGGAGGTCGGGGTCCCCCCGCTCTTCCAGGGCCAGACACGGCGCTGCCGGGTGCCCCGCTCAGCGCTGGTCAGGGTGAGTCCTGCTCCTCGGGGCGCGGGGGGCACATCCCTGCCGCGGCACCCTCAGCTCCGCCTGGCGGTGGTGGGTGCCAGGCTTCGGTCCTCCGCTTCCCGTTTTTTTCCGCTTTAAATGCCTGGGAAAATAGTCAGAGATTCCTTCTTCCTGGTGTTTTCTTCTTCTAGAAGTTTGAGGACAAATTTTGCTTCGGCCTTTTCAAGAAACAACACTAGATGATTTTTCCACTTTTGTTAATTTTTTTCCCACATTAGCAGAACATTTTTTTCCATGACAGGTCCCATTTAGCTCTTGACAAGCTCTATAGTTGGTCAATTTATTTTACTTTTTAGTGAAACTATGAATAAAGAAAAAAATGACTTTCTTTTGCCAGCATTACGTGGACATTTGCCTTTGTTAAATAATTATTATTTATGACTCCTTTAGTGCTCTTACAGCACAACTTTATGGTATTGGGTTATGTCCCATTAAGACCAGAATGTTGTCACTGAATTTTGATGCAGGAGGAGCGCGTGTGCATAATACGAGATGTCTGAAACCTCGGCAGCTTTGTGCATGAGTAACTCTCTGATTTCAGGAGTGTCACAGATGCCACGGTCGTGGCCGATCGCAGTGCGGCATGTGCCACGGTGCGGGCCGGGTAAGGCGCTGTGACAGCTCCCACCAGGAGCTCTGCCTTTCTGTTCTGCTTCGCTTGGGTTTTGTTTGTGACTCGGCAACATGTGCTACCATTTTGCTGCGCTTATTCTGAGGCGGGGAGCCTGAGGGGCAGTGCTGCCTCGCTCCTGTTTGCTGCCCCCGGGGCTGGGGCTCCGTGCACCGTCCCGCCGGTGTCGCCAGGTCCCTGCGGAGATGCCGAGCGGGACCATCCGAACCCTGCCCAGCCACCGGAGAGGTCTCAGCCCGCTCTCCGTCCACAGCCTGCGTGTTGCAGTGGTGAGAGGGAAAGGAGGTTTTGCTTCTGCACTGTTGACATGAGCTCAGATCTCAGGCATGAAGTACGGCGAGTTGTTTGCTGCCTTCGGACATGCTCAGCTCTGTGTTCGGGGCTTCCAAACGGAAGGGAAGGCTGGACCCAGGGTGCAAGGGCAGCTGCAGACCTGGCCTCCTCTCTGTGCTTGTTCTGCTACACAGATATTTCCAAAGACAGCCCAAAGATGTATTATTGCACTAAAATTGCTGCTTAATTAATCAGATTAAATGCTAGTAAATAAAAGCGTACTGCTAACAACCTGACTAAATAACAGTGGAAAATTCCATCTGTAAGAAAAAAGGCATTTCAGCCTAGATCGTGTGTCCAATTTACATCGCTGGGTAATTTGACCGAAACAGCTAATTAATCCAGAGGCACACTATATGAGCTATTTCATACACTCTTTTCACTGCAAGGTACATACTTGGCTTAATGCATTTCTCCGCAAGCCCGAATTAGCGATTATTCCAATAACGCGCATAAAAGCTTTTTGTTGCTACGCCCGCCACGATTTCGTTCTGGCAGCCACCTCCTGTTGTAATGCCTCGGTGTGTTCGCAGGCGAGGTGCGTGACGTGCAGGGGGTCCCGGCGGAGGCTAAAGCAGCAGAAGAGGTGCCAGCTCTGCTCCGGCACGGGCCGCAGCAGGTAGGGGCTGCTGCGGGAGGCACCTCGTGGTACCACCCAGGCATGCGGAGATGTCTGCGCGCTTTGTTTGTTTTGCTGCCACGAGGATCACCTGAAAGGAAAGTCAATGCAGCAATAGCTCTATTCTCCAGGAAAAAAATGGTTAGAAAGAGCCCTTTTTCCCCTCTGACTTCCAAATGACTTTTTGTCTGAACACCTACTGTTCACTCTGTGTGTCCCACTCAGCATTCGGAAGCCTGGTTTGTATCCCAAACTCATGAGGTAACATCTTAAGCTTTTTGAAAATATTAATTTGTTGTCTCTCCGTTCTCCCAATTTTGTTACCGTTCTGTTACAAGGCTGTTGCATTTCCCAGCCTCTCTGGGATGCTGGAAAAAGCTCCGGCTTTTCCAGAGGGAGCAGGGTTTCTCAGAAGAAAGGCTCTGAGGACACTGGGGTGCAGCCCCCTGCTGCCCGCAGGCCCGGCAGGCTCAGGACAGCTGGCGGCGAGTGGTGCAGGTGCAGGGCAGGAGCCGGCACTCGGGAGAGCTCTCCGAAGGCTGTGGGTGCCAGCAGAAGACTTCTCACTGATTTTTGCAGGCTGTGCTTTAGGTCCCATTTCGGCAGCGCATCATTCCGGGTTTGGCAGGTTTTACAGCCAGAGAATTACCACCCTATTGTTTTTCCAAACATGAAATTTAACAGGCTTAAAAATGATCCTTAAGTGGCAAAAAAGAAGGTACTGTTCTGGAGCTGCTTTGTTTACGTGGCTCCATTAAGTTTAAAATAACAGAGATGGTATCGTGCATAATCGTGGCAGTCATTTTAAAGCATGAATCCACTGGGGCTAATGATGGCTGGAAGAGCCTTAATGAATCAGTCGCTAACTGCTGCTAATCCGCGTTGCACTGATGCCATCAAAATGCTCCGTGCAGCAGCGCAGCAGCGTATGCCTCCCGCGTCTGGCAGAGGCACAGGCAGCAGCGCCTTTGCAGTGACACTCCCTTCTTACCATCGTGTGGGGAAATCGTGCTTATCCTTAATTAGAGGTACGAATACATCCTGTGACGAGCTCCCCATTTACAGATAGCTGTGCGGCTGGTCTTCCCCCGCCCATGCGCTGCGTGCCTGGGCTGCAGCATAGGGAACTGCGGGGAGCCGCAGGCAGTGGTCTGGCGGTGCTCCGGGCACGTCCTGCACCAGCAGCCCCAGCCCTGCAGCCCCTGTCGTTGCCTCCAAAGGTGCAGTACCTGCTCCGGCCGGGGCAGCAAGACGTGCACAACATGCCAGGGAGAGAAAAAGCTCCGGCACTTCAGGCAGCTGGTGATAACCTGGTAAGCAGCACAGGTTCATGGCTGTTAATTTTATTTCTTATTTTCCCGCGAAGCTTTGAAGCTCAGCTTGCTTTGTAGGGGGAAGCTAAGACAAGATTTATTGGTGCTGGTCAGGCAGGAACGGGGGCTGAGAGGGCCAGGTTTAGCTTTTAATGGTGCTGGTCATTTCTCTCCATGGGTACCAAACTTGCACAATCCAGACCCGAAGCTCGGGCAGCCGAGGATGCCAGAGGTAATAGGGGGCAGTGGCTGAGCTCCTTTTTCTGGGGTTTTAGTGGTGGCACGGGGCTGATGGCTGTGTTGCAGCTCTGGTACTTCCCATTTGGTGCCAGAGATAGCAGATGGGGCTAAACAAATCTTAGCTTGAGAGGTTTGGTTGAAAGCCATACCTGCTGCTTTGGGTGCATCCTAAGCACTTTCCCATCTTTTTACAAAATGCCTCCAGTTACCCTGTGTGAAGACCTGTCTTTTCAGAGCACAGTATCCACCCGGCCATAGAGTGACTTGCACTTGGAAGCTGCCCCAGCCGTGCTCAGCGTGCTGGTGGGGCTCCTGCAGGGTGCAGGGCCCAGGGCAGGCTCCGCCAGGTGGGACGTCCAGCATCAGCCACCAGCCTTGGCCGTGTCCCACAGCCATAGACCAGAAAGGTTCGCTCTGATACGAGCCAGGGCTTTGGATGGGGAATACGTGACCTCTCCCAAAGTAAGGAGTTGATATGTTTGGAAGGCTAGGCAGGCTGATCACCATGAAGGGCTGATTTCAGGATTATTTATCCAAGCGTCACCCATGGTTGTTGCATATACAGGGTTATTAAGGAGCTAACGCAGGAGTGCACAAAGGCTGGGCAGAGATGGTTGTTGCCCTCAGAAATCAGGGAGCGCTCGAGCATTTCTCAGGCCCTCAGGAGTCGGGAGATGGGTCAGTGCCCTGCACACAACCTCTGATCACTCGTTGGCTTTCCCTCGCTCTTGCAGGAGGAACAATGTTTTTGAATTTGTTTCTGAGCATCACCCGAACTTCCCAGGGGAGCTGCTCAGCAAAGTCAGTGGCGAGAATATATTCAAAGATGAAAACCTGGTGGTGAGTGTGACTGCGGGGGGAGGCGATCCCTCCCCGTGTGCTGCGGGGACTGGGGGGCCCACAGGTAGTGCGGGGCATCCTTAGCTCCCTCCTGGGACCTGGCCTTGCTGGGTTTTCTGCCTGACAAAAGAGGACCCAGCCAGGCTGCAGCAGCCGGGCTCAACCCCCCCAGGGTACTTCGGGTGGGCACGGCCAGGCCGGCAGGAGCCCCTGCCCCGAGTCGTCCCCGGCCGCTCTCCAGCAGTAACAGGAGCCATCCAGCAGCATGTGCGTTCCTGGGGCTTTGAATAGTGCCCACTGCATGTTCTCCACTGCCCATGCAGCCTCCGTATACCTGCAAAAGCCTGGGCGAGTTATTTATTAGTTGGCTGGCAGGAACTGGTAGAAATTTCAGCCGTGTACCAGGAGCTGGAGCCAGGCGCCATCCAAGCACAGACTGCCTCTCTCCCGGGGAGCTGGTACTCAGTGTCAGGCATCTGTAGTGAACGCTTTGCATCTGGTGCTGCTGAGTCCCTTGGGCTTTAAATGATGCTTTAGCATCTGAGTCGTTCTTCAGTGAGTGTTTTAGATCTGAAGTCCTGTGAGTGCTAGTCTGTGGGGCTCTTACGCAGACGGCTATCACTCACGCCGTGCGAGAAGTAGCTGCATTCTTGACTAATTCTGCTTTTGCCCGTAAGCCAAATATTTCTTCTGTCCGCATAGTGGGGTAAACAGAGAGGCTTTAAAAAAAAAACCTCTCAGTCTTAACAGTGCTGTGCTCCTGGAAGAAGGTGACGGTGAGTCCCGTTGGGGCACCTTTCCAGTCCCCCAGTGCCTGCTTCCAGCCGGGTCTGTCAGCCCAGGAGCAGCAGCTTCCTGGCACGCCGTCGGGTTTATTTCTTGCAGGTGTACCCCATCGTCGACTTCCCTGAGCCCGCCATCTCCCGGGCCTCGCGGCGCGCCATCGCCGAGCACAGCGCGGCGTTTGCCAGCTCCTCCCGCATCCTGCGGCAGGTAAGGGGGGGCCGGGGCGGCACCGCGGGGAGCTCACGGGTCGTGCCAGGGGGTGCCGGCCCCTGAGGAGCAGTAACGGCGTGGTGCTGGGGTGCCATCCCCTCGGCGTCCCCCCCATCCCACAGGACACACCGTGAGGACGGTGCCCACCAGCCGGCCCTGGAAATTCAGCTAATTATTGTTCTGCTAATTATGGTCGGCCAGTGAGCGTGGCCAGACACAGTAGGATGTTGGGAGCTGTAACCGATTTCATTATTTATTTAGAGGTGACCTTTGGTGAATGAAAAAGAAATCATAATTACCAAGTGAAATACCCAGGAAATAATTTTACAAGAATATATTCAAAGATGTAGGCAGTTGTGGCTAGTATTTTCCTTTTTACCTTTTCAGAGCCCTGGCAAATGTTAGTTATTATCACTATTTATATTTAGAAGCTATTTTTGAATAAATGTTAGGATTCCACTCCATCTGATTCTTGCTAGAATGTGGCAATCGCTGTTGCTCCTATTATAAATGCAAATGCACAAGTTTAGCTAGAACACACTGTCTTTTCGCCCACAGGAAAAACAAGATTTCTTATTAAAATTGCAAGTAAATTGAAAGATCAAAATAAACTTAGGGGGAGATGGCATGATTTTCTATGTGGTCTGTCAAAGCCATCTCTCTGGCAAATTTCTGTCTTCCAACTAAATTCCAGCCTATAATTTCCAGTTCTCAGCATCAAAAGCAGTTTGTTCGTAGACTGCTGCACACCCAAAGCCTCCTCTAGCTGTACAGGAAAGCAGGTGCTGAAAACATCCCTCGGTGCCAAGTCCCCGGCACCACGTGGCATCTGTGTAGATCCGGGCTGCGTTCAGCCAGCGCTTCCCCACCGGTTAATTTTTCATCCCTTCCACTTGCTGTTGGCTGAAGTTCTGCTTAATAATCTGCATCTTTTGGAAAAAGGTGGGGGAAGGAAATATCTCCTCCTGCCTGGCTGGCGCTGTTCTGCTTTCCCCTGATGCTGGCCGTGAAGCGGTGCGGGGGTACGGTGGGGTCGGGCACGGCGCAGGGAAAATGTCCCCACGGGCAGGGACCACGCCAGGCTGCGAGGTGAAGGCAGGCTTCGTGCCTTCTGTCATCATTTGGTTTCATGGGGCTCCTTTATTTGCATTTTCTTTTAAACTCACCCAGAATCTGGTGGCATCGTTGCCCTCACCGGGATGTTTTCGCTGCCAGACCATCCCATGACTGCCGGCCCTGCCTCCAGCAGACAGGGGGGACTTTCCACCACAAAGCCCAGTGCGTGCTGGTGGCACGCAGGCTGCTGCCTGCCCAGGGCAAGGACGGGGGAATCGCCTCCACACGCAGCCCTCAAGGACACGAGGCAGGAGGATGCAGTAGCACACCAGGCGTGGAAATAAGGGCTTACGGGATTTAAGGAATTAGCTTAAAGAGCTATAAATGCAATAAAAGTGGTGCGATATGGGCCAAAACAAGCTGGTGCTACAGCTAGGGGAGCTTCTGGGACGGCTGCAGTGTTGGGCTCTTCTGTCTCCATGGCTTTTTGGTTCCCCTTTGCTAAGCAGCTGTGGTCACAGCCCTGAAAGGCTTGTGGCTAAAAGCTGGGGAGTTTGGGGCATATCAGCCCAAAGTGTGACACCACGCCAGCTCCAGACACTACATAGCTAACTGGGGCTTCTCCGTTTCTTTTCCTAGCGTCAAACCGTCGAGCGAATCCCCATCACAGAAGTGCACTACCAGTACTCGGGGAAGCCTTACCTCTATTACATCTACGGGCTCGAAAACAAGGTGTACGTGCTGGACTACCCCGAGAGGTGCTGCTGTGGCTGCACCATCGTGTGAGGGCCCTGGGGCTCGGCAGGGCCCTGCGGGCGCTTTCCTGGCGTGCAGCACAGGGCTGCGAGCTGCAGTGAGGCCCTGCTGCCCCCAAACTGCCGGCATCTCACAGCCCCGCCGGCCCCAGACCTCCCGCTGGGCGCAGGATCAGGCCTTTGGGTAGAGATTTCCCCGCTGGGTGCTTCCCTTCCTTGCTGTAATGCTGCATCATTAAAGCGATGCCTATTGACAGAGACGTTTTCAGTCCAGCCACGCCGTTTCTGTCGCCTTTCTTTCCCCGTTTTATTTATCAGATTTCCCGAGTTACTACATAATCCATAATGATGTATTTCAAAATCTATCCAATTATCAAATCTAACTTCAAAGGATTTCACTTTAAAATACCCACTAACATCACCTGGCGGGCAGTTCTGCTGATGTAGAAGTTGCTGTATGAGGATGAAGGGCTCTTGCAGCATGGGCTGTATGCAGGGCCTGTGGCGGCTGCCGGGGGCAGCACCCATGGGGGGCTCATCTGGTAATGCCATTGCCTCAAGTGCTTCTTTTTCTTTTTTAGTGCCCATCTTGCAATGTTTCTCTTACAGAAGCCTGCAGGAGAACTGCAGATCGCTCTGGGTTTAAGGCTAAATCCAGCACTTGTTTGCAGTGTAAAGCTGGAGAAGATAAAGCAAACAGACCCTTAAAAAGTTCAGGAATGTGCAAGGAAACAGAAAGACACCAACACTTACAGTTAAAAAGAAACTAAGCTACCCTCCTCTCCTCCTCCATGATTTTTTCATAGTTCTCGTGCTGTTTGGGGGCCTAGTGGAGGTTTTTTGTGTGGGTGGCATTGGCAGACCCCAACAGATTGCTGCATCAGATGGGGGTGTGCTGCCTGCACCCTGGCACTTTTGTTGTCTGTCACTGAGCTGACAGTTGAATTAGTACCTTATCACAGCAAATCAGCATGGGAAAAACACATTGAAGTTCTGGGAATCTTGTAAAAGATAAAGACCCACACTGTCAGCTTGAATGGGGACTGTGAGGGAGGAGAGGAATGCAAGGAAGACTGGGGACAGGCATTTAACAGCTGACAGATTTTAAAACAAGTGAGTTGAAAATTACTTTGTAAAAGAAGTGTTTTCTAATGCTGTTTCTAAAAGAAAAGAAAAGAAAAAAGTTGTTTCTGGTAATGTACAAACAGAGGGAATGAGTGGGTGAGGGGGAGAAGAGCTCTCCTGGTTTTGCCATGGGGGGAGAGACGTGGGCAGCAGCTGCAGCCACGCAAACAGTCGCCTGCTGTGGCCCCTGTGCAGGCGATGCTGCCCCGTGCCAGCCCCGTGCCAGCCCCGTGCCAGTGGTGCGATGCTGCCCCGCACTGTCCCCAGCCCTGGGGCTGCCCCGGGCGGCTCCGTGCCCCAGGCTGTGTGCGCAGGGGGGGTGCCAGCCCAGAGCTGGTGTCAGCCCCCCCTTGCAGACCCACTTTTACCAAGGGATTTTGCAAGCAGCAGCGCAATGCAGGCGTGCTCGGAGGAGCTGCGGGGACAGCAGTGCGTTTTAAAGCACACCTTTGGCTGTCTCCTTCTGCCTCACTGCAGTCACTCAGTTTTGCTTTGCTCCCCTGGGGTGGGAAGTGTTGGTAGGCTGCGTCGGGTAGGTTTTGAAAGGGAGCTTGAGCATACTGGCAGTACAACCGAGCACATGGCACTTTGTGTATTGCTCCCATTAACTGCAAATGGGACCTTGTGCTCGCGTAAAACAAGATACACGAAAGCACGGCAGATGCACCACATCTGCACGCCTCCCTCCAAGGGACTGCGCAGCGTTGGTATGGCTCTGCAGGGGCCTCCTCTGCTGCCGCTGATAGCTCTGCAGCAAAAGCAAACACAGGCACTAACAGCCTTGTTATTAAACCACACATTTAATAGGGTTTTGGTTCTTTTGTGTGTGTGTCTAACTCTGTACTGGCTCCTTACCCACGACAAGCCCAGGACAAGGGTGCCCGCAGCATCGCACATTGCCAAGGGCAGGAGGAGAGGCACGGTGTGCTGCCGGTGCCCAAGCTCCAAGGAAGGCAGCCCAACAGGGCAGAGACATTCGTGAGCACAGGACAAGGTGTGTCGTGTCCTGTTTGCTGCTTCTGCAAGCTAGCTGTCCTTCTAGATGCTGCGGAAAGATGCGTGCATGGGTGCTGTACTGTGATGCCCTCCAGTATGGACCTACCGCTTCCAGGGGCTTCCCGCTGTGTCTTTGGGCTCCCTGCAGCAATGTTGGGTAGGAATTAGTGCTGGAAGAGGCTTCAAGAGGACTAAATATACCACAAAAACGTGCCCCAGAAAAGGAAGAACAAGACCCAGACTGTTGTTAACAAAAGTTTGTTCAATCATTTCTTTAAAAATCAGCATGGATGTCAGGCCCTTTTTCAGCACACCCTTCATGTCAGAGCTTCAAGACTCAGCAGCACAAAGGGGCTGAGAGCTGGCTTCCCTACACAGCAGGGCAGGGTCCGCAGGCAAAGTTATTCCTGCCCATACATGTAGATTAATTTACACACATCTCTCTCTCTCCATATCATACATGTGCACTTTCTATTTCCATATATTTATGTGCTGGCTGCAACCTGGGTGTGCTGGCCCTGGGGCCAGCCATGCCGCAGGGCAGGGATGTGGGCTCGGGCGCTGGAGCATGACAAGGGAGCCACCAGGGCTGGGGTTTGTTTTGTTTTGCTTGAAGGGTTAAACTTGGGAGAGAGGTGAACTGGGCTGCCTCCTGCACCTCTGAGAGTCCATGCAGATTGCAGCTGGGCAACAAAACCTGCCGTGAGACCTAAACTGCTGCGACATCAGCATATAAGTGGATATTGCTTGGTGCACGCACAGAAGGTGAATTGTTAAGAAAAAGAGCAGCGAGCACATAAAGAACCAGGAACAGCTCCCACATGTCAGGCAGCAGGGGGCTGCCCGGGCTGGAGGGGCCCTGAGCGTGCACGCAGGTGGGACGGGACGGGGCAGCTCGCTCCAGCCTCGAGCTCCTGGGCTGGTGGTGGCTGGGCCCGCAGCGAAATGCAACCTGCAGCCACCCCACAGCCAGTCCTGTCCCTGCGGGCAGAGAGACCTGGGACCCTGCACTTTAGGGAGACCACACATCACCATTAAGGCAAAGTGGAAAAAAAAGGAGGGTGTTTTTCTTCTGACTCACAAAAAGAGATGGACCAGACAGTTTAGATAAACTTTAGAAGCAATCCAAATAGCCTAAATAATCATCAGGCCGGATTCCTTCTGGACTGAGCAGTTGCTAATGGTTGTTCAGAAACAAATACAAAACCCACTTGGTCCTCATGCAGTCATTCTTGAAGCACGAGATAAACTTCATCCTCTTTGCTGCTGCCAGGGTGGAAAAGGGCAAACCGTGGTCCCTTGAGGAGCCATGCTCTGATCCCACCACGATGGCCGGCGGGCAGAGGGACGGCTGCCCCGACATCCCCCGGCAGTGATTCCCCTGCTCCTGGCATGCAGGGCACTGCCAGGAGGAGAGGCAGAGATGCTCCGAGCAGTCCTCGCCGGGCCTTCAAGCACCCTGGTGTCTGCGAGATGCTCCGACCTGCCTGCATCCCCATGCCCAGGGAAAATGCTGCGGCCACTGATGTCTTACCTGGCCAAGAGAGGGGCTTGGAGTAGCAGCACTGGGCAGCCCCAGGCAGCCAGAGGCTGCTGGAGGCAGCGAGACCGTCAGCCCTTCCTGCGCCCTGAGAGTGTCCCCGGAGGGAGCATCCCCGGAGGGAGCATCCCACAGGGAGCAACCGCAGGGAGCATCCGCAGGGAGCATCCGCAGGGAGCATCCGCAGGGAGCATCCGCAGGCGAGGCCCACGTGGGAGTGCTGGCGGAGGACGGTCCCCGCTGTCCGGGGCTGTCCTGGTCCCTGCGGACAGCCTCGGGGCGTGAGCCTCCCCTGCACCCATCATGAAAGCTTGGCCATTCCTGGCGTTTTTTTTTAATAGAACTTCATCTATATTTAGATCAAAAATAAATAAATTCTTGGCTTGAGGACAGTTTTAATGCCTGATGAATTACCAGAACTTCTTTCACAGGAAACTATAAAATTCCTCGGGGCGAGAGCTTGCCTCTACCCGAGCTAAGGAAAACAGAGCTCCGTGCTGCCGCTCCGCCTGCCAGCCTGTGCTCAGATGTCTTCACTAGCAGAGAGGCCTGGCTGTTTCTGTTGTTAATAACCACGCTACCATGCTTGTTGTTAATGCCGCATGAGAACGAGGAAAGAAACTTGCACATAAGACTGAAAAACAACCCCAGCGGCCCCACGCAGGCCGGACCCCTGGCTCTGGCGGGGCAGCCTGTGTGAGAGGGGCAGCCCTGGGGAGCCTCGTCCCAGCCAGGGCTGCCAGGGCCTGCCACGAGCGAACCCCGAGGGCAGGGGAAGCGCTGGCTGCCCGCCGAGCTCGCCTCTGGCCCGCTGGCACCGCCAGGACGGGGCCGGCAGCAGTGCCGGGGGCAGGCAGCACCCACCCGTACGGCTCTGCCCCTTGGCATGAACCGGGCTTGGTTGAGTGTTGGCTGATTTCTACTCTCCAGCCAGAAAAAGTAACAGGAAAAACACCGTTTTACAGGGCCAGGGAAAGGCTGTTTATTCTAAAGATGCTCCCAGCGCCACGAGGGGTGGTACCGGTCCATATCCAGTCCCCTGTTACCTCCTTATGGGCTTGCTGCCCATGAACTTGTGCCATCTGCTCCTGCGCCTGCCAGCCCCGCGTGCCCCCCAGCCTCCCCTGGTAAGAAGGGCGCCGGCCCAGCAGAGCTGCACCTTTCCCTAAAGGCACGCTGTTTCACCTGCTGCAGCACGTCTCCGCCGTGGGCCCATCTGCAGTGCAAGGTGCAAACTCTGCCCGGTGAGGCCAGCCAAGGTTTCTTAGTGCTGCCCCCACCCCTGAGTCTTTGAAGTTTTATAAAAAAGCTCAACCTTTCGACCAAACAGCCGGTAAATTGTCCTAAATGCCATTTCATCCAACAAATACAAAGACTTGGCCACAGCAGCTGCCCTTTAGACTCGTGCTCCCGTGATCTTGGTGACAGAGCAGTGCAAAGCTGCCAAAGGCAGCAGGGCCGGGGTCCTCCACCGAAGGCTGCCGGCTCCCTCCCGCTCCCTGGCGCCTGCCCAGGCCCCCCCGGTCCCCCAGGACCACCACTGCTGCCCGCTCCGGGCCGGCCTCTGTCCCCTGCCTGCGGGTGAGGGGCTGCGTGCTGCTCCCCCCCCCCGGGCACCCGTCAGCTTCCTCCCTGAGTTTTTGCTTCCAGCACCTTGAAATCACCGTTTCTTCTATCTGCTAGAGCAGCTCACTGCTTTAAGTTGAAAAGCCAAAAGCATACTGCAGAAACTCTTCGAAAAAACAGTATTTTCCCAGAAAAATATTATCGCCACTGCATTGATCTGTCCATCTATCTTAGCACAGAAATTCTTCACATACTGACCTCCTGACACAGCTCGTTTTTGTGGAGAAAACTGCCCCGAATTAGGCTGTTTTTTCTCTCTTCTTTCCGGATCCTGGAGGCTTTTTTTTTTTTTTTTTTCTTTTTCCAGCAGCCTGAGGCTGTGTGGGGCTCTCAACATGGTAATATCATATCTGTGTTTTGCTCTCACTAATCATCAGTCCAGCTCCCATTTTAGGACATATTTTCACTAAAATGCTGCCTTATTTGGCTTTTTCCTTTTGCCGATTCCGGTTACATCACCCGCCAAGCAGTCGATTCAAATAAATATTGCCCCAGCTCATCACTGCCCAGCACCGCAGACGGGCTGCGTGGGGGGGGCGCGGGGCCAGCCCGCGGGCAGTGTCCCCATGGCAGGGACAGGGACGGTGACAGCCGAGCGGTGTCCCCTTGGTGTCCCCCCAGCCCTCCAGGCCTTCCTGCAGAAACGTTCCTGGTGCCCAGGCCGAGGAAGCGGGCGGCAGGGCAGGGGGACAGGAGGACAGGAGGACAGGAGGACAGGAGGACAGGAGGACAGGAGGACAGGAGGACAGGAGGACAGGAGGGCTGCTTCCTGCTGTGCAGCCAGGCCTCTTCTGCCCTTGCAGTAACAATGAGCCAGTTTCACAGCTTGCACAAGGTTTTTGTTCTGAATCCTTCTCCCCTCAAACCATTATTTCCCAACGAACCCCATTGTGCCGTCAGACACAGGGGCCTTTTCCAGCCGTGTCGGAAGATGACGCCGAGGTTTCCCCACTGCTGTCCCTTGCCCTGCTCCGGCTGGGGACAGGCGGCTCTGGTCCCTGCTCCCAGCCGTGCCGGGAGCTCACGGCCCGACTCTATAAATCTCCTTTTGGCTGAAACCCCACTACAAAAAATCTGTGCCAAGAGCTAATTGGAAATAAAAAGAAGAATAATTCTGAAAAATCAGCTGAAGAGGGATATTTCTGGGTTAGGGGTATTTCCCGATTACATAAACCCAAACAAAATGAAACTCGCATATTAATGACTTCTAAGAGATAAACCCATGTATTTTGCAACACTGGAGAATGAATCTGACTCATTTTGTTACAAGAAGCGGCTTTGCCAGCTCATGCTGCTGGTATATCCAGCAACCAAGAGGCCGAGGACCGGGAGGCGCGCTGCCACCAGCCCTGCGTGGCCACCAGCCCAAGGTGGCACTTGGTGCCCATCGCTCGTGGAGGGTCCATCACGCCCGCCCCAGGAAACCCTATTTTGTACTGGTGATGGCTCAGGGAGGCAGCCCAGGTGGAAAGAGAAAAACCTGGGCCCTGGGCCAGCTTTGGGGCAGGAGGCAGGGGCTGCCGCCAGCAAGGGGATGCATGCAGAGCCAAGAGGAACCCGCGGCCCCTGGGAGAAGGCAGCGCCCAGGGGTCCCAGCCAGGGGAGCAGCAGGGAAGGTGGAGCACATTTTTCCAGTGGAAGCTGCTCTGTTTATAATGAGAAACTAGAGACTGGAAAAACATCGCGGAATCCATATTTGAGGCAATATTCATGGAACGGCAGCAAAAACTTGTGGCAATCCCTTTGGCAGCTCCGTGGGGGTTAGAGTTCCCTTGACTTCTCGCGTCTATTTTTACCACGGAGCGGCTCAGATGGTGAAGACATCAGCCAGCCGTGCTCGCCCTGGTGCATGGGAACAAGGAAATACCTCTCCCCCGCACCCAGAAGGGAAGGAAGAAGGCCCTTAGAAGTGAATACAAGGATCCACCCGGCGATCAGCCCTGCAGGCACACGCCTTCACGCTTGCTCCCTGCCACCTGAGGCCATGTCCGGAGTCACTGCGAGAGGCAGCACAAGACCCAGGTCAGGGCAGTGCCTGCACAAAGGAGCTGGCTCTAGAATAAAGAGGCTACGGGAGGGCAATGCAGCTCACCCAGGGTGTTGGTTTGGAGGATGTGCTGAAGACACTCAGCATCCACTTGTGCCTAAGTGGCCGCACGCCGCCAGCAGCAGCGCTCCCGTTGCACCCCGGCAGCTGGCCGCTGCACCGTGTTCCTCTAGGAGCGGTTGGATCAGGGCGCCGGACACGGCTCTCTATTTATGAAACAAATACCTAGAGCCCTTCTGCTTTGCTTTGCAGTTCAAGCCCTTGTAGCAAAATATTAGTTTTAGGCTTGCAGCTGACGCAGGGCTCTGGCTGTCGGAGCCTGCCTTATCGGCGGCTCGGTGCCTGCGGGCAGACACGGGCAGCATCCCCAGGGCCGCAGTAAACCACAAAGCTTTCCTCGTCGCACCTGCTAAGCGAGACGGGAGCAGCAGTAAGACCAAATATTTTGCAAGGAAAATACTAATTAGACACATTCTGTAACCAACTGAAGTGCAGCATTTTCAGGCCTCCTTTCTTTTCTATTTTTTTTTTCCCTTCTCTTCTCTTTCCTCCTGGCCATGCTGCTCTGCTTCCCAGGACAGATGACATGTTTATTGGCTGAGCTCCCAGCTACATGAGCTGTAGCTGGGAGCTCGCACAGCCTTATCAGTGTCAAAGCACAGAATAGAAGAGAAGCAATTTTATCGTTTGCTCTCTGCTATTTTTCTTCCTTCAGGGCTGCCCTTGCAATAGAAAAGCAACTAGTAATAGGGCAACATCTAGAAAGAGGTTTTGTGACTGTCGCGGCGCTCCTTGCTCTCCTAGGCAAGCCGATGGCCCTAGCTCCCTGTGCAGCTCCTGGGTTCAGAATTACCACAAGGTCATTGCAGGGCTTGCTATCCTATAGGAGTGGGTTTTTAAGAACCAGAGGTTACATTAATTGGTTCAGGCACTAGGAACATATGAAATGAATTGAATTTCATTTGGGGATTAATAAGGAAAATCTAGGGAGGCTCCAGGACAAATTTGAGAAAATATGATAGCTGGAGTTAACCGAAGTGTTTCAACCGCATTCTTTTTTTCTTAACTATTTGAAATTTGTTTTCTCAGAATCAGAGCTGTGATCTGGGCTCACACACATTGATTATATTTGATACTTCAAAACTAAATGGAATTTTGCTTTCAAATGCAGTTAAATGCTGTCCAAAGATATGCAGATCATTTTCAGCTTTTTTTTTTTTTTATTTTTATTTTTACAGGAGTTTTCTATTCCTTCCCTGCTTGTCCATTTTTCTGCTGGCTTTTCCCCAAAGCCGTTCTGGGAAACAAACAGAAGGAAGTGCAGAAAAGCAAAGCAAGACCCACTTTTGTGGCCGCTGCTCTCAGCGGTGGCTGGGGAGTCCCACACAGCTCTGCACGCCCCGCACAGCCCTCCTGCACCCTGCACACCCCGGCTGAGGCGCTTCTGTCTGGGCAGAGAAATTCCTGGTTCCAAATTCATCGCCCAGTAACGGGGTCCAGATGCCCGGGGCAGGCAGGAGCAGCTGTGATTCACCTGCAGCGCGGTGGTGCTGGGATGCTTGGTGCGAGCGCCTGCACGGCCTCTCTGCAACCTGGCCCCTGCAAGCCTTCGAGTAGCAGAGGACCCCCAGGCGGTGCTGGCCCTGATGTGGCTCGGGGCTGTGCTGGCCTCTCCCGGTGCCTTCGTTTTTCCCCTGCCCCAGCTCTCCCATCGCAGCTCCTACAAAGAGCGGAGCAATTGCAGTCACATTTCACCTCTACTTTCAGGTGTGGCTTGTACACCTGCTCACAATAGCAGGGAAAGGTTTATGAGCTGTATGAAATAAAAATATGTATTTTATTATAAGCCACTTGAAGGAAAATCTCCTTTCTGCATTAAAACAAACAGTACAAAGAAAATATTGGGGTTGTTTTCATCCTCAGAAGCACACGGTGCAAAAGCACTCCTATAAAATCACGGCAAAACGAGGAGCTGGCCTCTGCAGCGGGACTCGGTGGGTTTCCAAGTCTGTTCTTTGTAGTAAATCATAAAAAGAAATCCCTTCATCACTAGTACAGACATTTGCTCAGCAGACATTAAAAAATGCAGTTGAAATTGAAAATGCCGAAATCCATCTGAAAGTTAGCCTGAGCCCTGGGACTGCTGTTAGCAGCTGCTCGGTCACGGGTCGGTTTGTCCTGAAAAGTGCAAGAGCAGCAACTGCACCCAGCCGTGCTCGAGCCCAGCTTGGAGATAAATTGCATGAAATAATTGGATATAATGAAACCTAGAGTAAGCTGGAGCCAGCTGATGGTACCCGTAAACTCACCAGCAGTCTTCAGCGCTGCGCAGCCGTGCTGCATGTGCTACAAACACCTGCACAAAGCTGGTGTAGGACACAAGGTGCTGGGAGCAAACACGGGGTGTGGAGAGCAGCGCTGGATGCAGGTGCAACCACGGCCTCTGGAGAAGGGCAAGGCCTCTGGTGAGATCTTCCAGAGTTGACATTTTGCATGAGGGACAGGGCAAAAGGCAGACGCGGCCCTGGTGGCTTCCCGTGACACCCGCTGCGACAACCACGGTGGCAAAGCCACCTCCCAGGGGACGGGGCCGTGGAGCCGGCCGGGGCAGCCCTGGCACAGCTGGAGCTCTCTGCCTCTCAGGAAGAAGCTGCAGTTCTCAGTAAAAGCCATTCGCATCTGTCTCGAGTGGATTTGTGCTGAAAGCAGCCAGAATGACAAGACACTGAAAACCCGACGCTCCGCTGGAGGACCGATGGTGCCGCACGCACGCTGCAGCCCCGCTTCCCGCTGGCTGGGAGCGGGCTCGGAGCAAGCTGGGGTCCTGCAGGGTGCACGAAGAGGATCTAATATGGAGAGGCTTGCTGCCTGAGGCCATTTTCAGCCCCTTGAAATGTATTTTATCAGAGGCCCAGAGCAATGCAATTGCTTCCTGTTACAACAAAATGCATCTGGTTTGAGTTTTCCGATTTATCCCCTTGATCCCTGCCATGAGGGGCTGATGCTTTGCCAGCCTATTGTTTCCCAGTTGGAAACAGATGGTATGGGCTAAAAGTCTGATGGAGTTCAAAACCAGTCCAAAGCACTAAATGCCAACCTGCTGGCGGGGGCATTTTTGGGATCAGCCGCTGCCACCGGAGCGCCCTGGCCCCAGGCCGGTGGCTGCACCGTGCACCTGGGCACAAGGTGCCGGACAGACGGACACGGGGACGGCAGGACTGGTCCCTGCGCCGCCTCTGGGCCCACGGTGTGCAGGGCTCGCTCCTCACTCCTCTGCCAGGGGATAAGCAGATGAATGCTTGCTTCCGTGGCAGCCTTCCCGTACCTTTTTGATGACTAAGACACCATAAAGAGCAGCTACTTCAGGGAGGACACATTTCTCCCGACACCGCATTTTCATCAGAATCATCTGAAACTTAGCTGTTGAGTATTGCAGGAGCTTCTGGCACTTCGAAATTTATCCTGAAAAAGGAATGAAAACATTTTTACCCCAGGCAACAACATTTGTAGGAAAGTCCTTGAATAATCCTGGCTTTCTTTTAGTGAAAAGTCCGGGGGCAAATTTTCTGGTGCTGTAAGTAAACACCCTTCCTCGAATCCGCCGTGCTGTGCCATGGGAGGTGTTGCCTGCAGCCCCATCTCTGGCAGCCTGGGCTCTGCAGCAGCCCGGCTCCCTCAGGCAGGCCCTCAGTCTCCAAAACTTGATGCCAGTCCCAGCCGGGTGTCCAGGTTTTTCCCTGCTGCTGCGAATGCCTACACCCATGAAGAATCTAAACAACGATTTCAATCGAAGGATGCTTTCATGCTCGTTCAAAGACGTAAGTCACCTGAGGGACTACTGACTGAGGTGTGATGACCAGAAATCTGATGCAAAACCTCAACACTGTGCCTTGCCGAAGTGCTTAAAGCCAGACAAAAAGAAACCAAACAGAATCACATACAGTGAAAGAAAGGTTTGCTCTCGAGGGTTTAAGAGCAGGTACAGCCTCAGATAGATGAGATATATTCAAACTACCCATAGAGTATGAAAGATAAAAGGGTCGGGTTGATAGAAGTAAAACATGACAAACAATTTGGGCCATTGGGGTATTCAAGCTGCACCCTCCTGATGAGAAAAAGTAAACACCAGGATTCAATTTGCCTAAACTTTTGTCCTTTTTTTGGGGAAAAAAAAAACACGTCTTAAAGCATAGGATATTTGTAACTTTTTCAGCTTGTTTGTACTGAAAAATGGAAGGGCTCTTCTGCTGGCTGCCGCCCGGAGCCTGCACATGCTGGCGTGCCCAGGAGCAGCTCCTGCCTCTGGCCTCGGGGCCACCGCGCTCCCAGCTGCGCGTTAGAGCCCTGCTCTGCAGGCAGCACGAACATACCTGGCATTTTACTTCTGTGCATAGCTGCTCCTGGAGCCCCAGGCTAAAATCTGCAGTGGTTGCAGACAACTCTACATGGGAGACCTCAGGATGACAGCGGGCTTGTGACCGCACCATCACCACCAGGCCCTTTCCTGCTGCCGCACCGCTCGTGGCCGGATCCTGCACTCACAGAGGTGTTTTACAAACGTAACAGCTGGACGCAGAAGATGACATTCTTCGTGCTGATATGTCAAGGCAACACCTCCACATCCTTTGGGCAAGGTTAATATTTGGACAGTGTTAATACATAAGCAGCACTTCTTAGCTGAGACTCCTGCCCCGTGCTCCGGTCCTTGCCAACCTGCGCGGCTCTGCCTGGATTCCTGCTCGCCCCGTACGCGGCACCGGGCCGGGGCCTGACACGGGCACGCGGCTCTCAAACAAAACACACAGTAATGTCTGTGGGAGTCACGCCTGAGTAGTAACCGCAGGAACAAGGCACCATTGTGGGCTGTGGAGAAAAACAATTAATCCGATCAGCCAAAATATTCAGAGAGCACCTCTGCAAGCACCCTTTTCCTCTCTCAGAAATAAAGAATGCTTCTAAGGCTGCTCGGAGCTGTGCTCTGAATATTCATGGCGTGCTACTGGTCCTGAGGCACCGCTTGTTTGCATTAAGGATAAGGAAGGCCACAAACTATTAACCTCTGCAATTCAGCCTTCACTTCTCACATTAGAACGCTATGGAAAAAATCCAGTGGCAGTCATGGCATATCAGTCCCAACAAGTGCCTGGTGAAAAGGGGCTGAACTCGGGTTCTGCTGAGCCCTTTTGGTTCGGGCAGAGCCCCGGGACAGTTCTGTTCCCCCTGGGCTCTGCCCCCCCATGCCCCCCGGCTCTCCCGCTGCCTTTGCCGGGCAGTGCTCCCTCCTGTCACCACGTGCAGCCGCTTCTCTGGGGCTGGCGACCAGCGCGGGCTGTTGTGTGTGGGTCATTACGTGAGGGATGTGGCATTACGGAGGGTGGTGCTGCAGAGATCGTGCTGCTGGAAGCAGGACGTTCCTCCCCAGAGTGAAAAACAAACCTGCAATTCGACCGTTGCTTCAAAGACGGAAAACTTCATCCCCCAAACAACGCAGATCTGCTGGAATTGCATGTACTGTGTCAGGTGGAAATACAGGGAGTTATTCGGAAAAAGCACATTTTCTAGGACAAAACGGAGGGAGCCGAGGAGCACCCCCACCGCCCGACCCCAGGCTCCCCGGCAGCCTTTGGGTGCAGCCGGGCAGGGCTGTGGGCTGCAGGGCTCTGCCCGGCCCGTGCCTGCCTGCTCGGGGGCACCGTGCCCGGCCTCGCCGCGCTCCCAACGCCCTCCCTGGGTTTTTGCTCCTGGCGCTCGCCGGGAGATGCGGTTTGGCAGCACGGGGCGTGGAGACACCCTGGAAAAAGCAGCGCAGGGACAGCGCGGCGCTGTGCCGGCCGTGCCCGCTCGCACAACAGCCCTCTGTGCTCCGCGGTGCGGCACGGAGGGAGCGCAGGCAAATTAGAGGCTGGGGAACAAAACGTTTCATTTTGGTCTGCGGCCGTGCATGTGCGAGGGCAGCAGGAAGTGCGTGTAGGGCTTTGGTTTGCCTCCCCCCTCAAAGGGAAGATACAGCTCCAGGATCACACCCCTTTAGGGCCATGCAGACACCTTATGTGATCTGCACACAACCTGTCTCTGTTAATTTTTATGACCTATTAGCAGATTAGTTAATTAACGGCTACTTGAATTTAGAGCTTCCTGGAGGAGGCAATTGCTCAGTCCCTGCACCATCACCAGAAAAGAAAAATCGCTACAGGTTTTCCTTGGGTGTGAAAAATGACCTTTCCCGTCTGAGTGAAGTCAGCGCTGCGACACCAAAGGCTGGAGCCCCGCCGCAGAACAGCTTTCCCGTCCCGGTTCTCTGAAAGGGCTGCTTTTCCAGCCTTGTCAATCCGAGGAAATTTATTTAGGCAGTCTCAAGGGAAGGCCTTGGCAAAGCATTAATAGGTTTCTGTTACAAAGGAGACCTTTATTCACTGCTCTTTAAGTTGGCCTAGGTTTTGTTAGGCTATTTAAGTTCATGCACAAAGAAAACGTCTGTCTCTGACAGTCTCAGTGCTTCAGCTCTCGGTGCAGGGCTCCAGAGGAATCTGCTGAGCCACCCGTGAGCCGCCCGGTTCGTCAGCACCGCAGCCAGGCGCCGTGCCCTCACACCCTGCACCCACGTAACGCCACGGCAGTGGCCGCATGCACCGGAGCGCAGGGAGCAGCCTGCTCCGAGCCCCACGTCCTCAGGGCAGCCAAGGGTCTGATCCTGCAGCGGGCTCCTGGCCTAGCCGAGAGGCACAGATGTGAAGCACCAAGGTGATTTCCTGGGGCAAATTCCTAGCAAAGGCAGCAGGAAAGCAATGGGAGAATTAGAGCTGGCACCAGGGAAATATTTCAGCGCTTTGCCCAACTTTAAAAAAATCTGATTGAAAATAATGTGTCCGACCGACACAGCATTGTGCCCGCAGCCAGGTGGGTACAGGCAGCATGGCGCTGTCCTCCCTGCTGGAAACAAAACACAGCCTTGGGCCAGAAAGCAGGGGGGGACTTGCCACAGCACTCCCCAGGGCTCGGTCGGGGACCTGTCTGCAGGACAGCTCCCAACTGGAAGCCACCTGAACCAGTACGAGTGGTTACCCGAATGCTAAACGTCGTCATTTGCTTAGGAGGTGCTCTGCTTCCCAGGTGGGCAGAAACCGTTTCTCTGCAGCTTCATTTTGTTAGCAGTGCAGCGCAGCACAGCACGTGGCTGTCTCAAGTCCCAAATCCAGCACTGCTGCAGGGCGTGAGGCAGGGGGGAGCAGCGCCGGGAGGTAAGCACGGGGCCACAGCATCTGCAGGCGCCTGTGCAGCAGCCCTCGAAGTGAGGAACAACCCGTAACAACCTGACTGTGGAGAGATTTACTTTTCTGGTGATTTGGCTGAAGAAGTTGAGTTAAAAAGTAAATAAATGCTCAAATTAGATTTATATAGGCATAATTAACCTCACTTTTTATCGAATAACACATACCCATATGAGCTTTATTTAGCTTGACGAAAGCAGCAGCTGCTGCAAGGCTCTGGAAGAGCTTTTCCACTCAAACACACGAACACTTCATGAATACTTGTTTTTGCACCTCTAAATTTCTCCTCTCTGGGGCTTTTAAGCAAGTTTTATTGTAGTGTTTATATAGCCACCTCAGCCTGCCTTTGGTTTATGTTTTTCTCACCTGAAGCCACTGAATTTTGAGTGTTTTTAGATATAGGCATCTGAAATTACATTCTTCTAAGAATTGATTGCAATAGTAAAACTCAAAGGTTCTGTTTCAGGCAATTGTCTTGCAACCAAGTATCTGACTTTTATTGAGTTATAACAGAGATCAACAAGTTTTCTATGGCTGTCTGCTACCACCAAGGTAAATAACAAGACCCCCACCAATTCCAACAAATCGGGACCTAGTCAACTCGCTGGAAAAATACCCAAGTAACCACAATTCTTCCTGGAATACATTGCAGAGGAGAACGCTATATAGCTTTTCTGGCCTAGAACGAGATGAAATGCAGCCCTAGCACCATCAATCAAAATGTCACCTCTCAAGCCAGGGCAAACCAGCCTCTTTCAGGATAAGAACCAAAACCCTGCAGAGCAGAGCTCCTGTTATGTGCTGAACCATGCCTGGCAGAGAAGGATCACCAGCCGTGATTTCTGCACGACCCCAGGAGCACAGCGGGTGCAGAGCTGGCCCCCAGCCCACGCTTCGTCCCTGCCCGGCAGCCCCCAGCGCTCACCCTTTCACCACCCATTTGCTCCTGATGACAGAGGTTTCCCTTCATGGGTTCAGGGCCCGTAAATAAATCACAGGGCCCAGGTGTTTTCCACAGAGCTCAGAGGGAAATTGTTAAATAGCTCCAGAGCTCCCTGCCCCGTGTGTCTGGTTGGGGGGGCCTGTGCAGAGCCGTGGTGAGAGCGAGGCTTGCTGCAGGACTCCAGCCACGAGAAGGGCACGCTCACCAGCCGTCTTGTCAGATAAGATGGAAAAGCCCGTCCTTAGCTCAGCTTCTCTGCCCTTGCCGAAGGCAGCTTGTTTGGCTAAAAGCAGAACAGGAAAAATAGAAAAGTGATGTATTATTCGCTTACACTCCCCAAATGACCACAGAAACCTACGCTTTTGATTGATACGGACACAGCCAGGGTTAAATGCTGTGCTCCCGCCCAGAGGCTTGGTTTTGGGCACGCTGATGCCAGAGACACCAGGGGCAGCTGGGCAGCGGGCGTCCTGCCAGCGAAACCCCGCCGAGTCATGCACAGGCAGCCCCGTCTCCTTCCCAAATATTAAAAAAAAATAAAAAAATGGGGTACCACAAATAAGACAGCCCTGCAAATATTTGTAGGTTCAGAGCAGTTAAGCTGTGAAAAACTCAGCGTGCAGAAGCTGCTGATGTGTGGTTTGTGGCTTCTCGCCCAGCCCGCGGGGATTTTCTCACCCTGCTGGCACTGGGAGGAGAGCTGGGAGCTGGGGCAGGGGCAGGGGAGGGCAGGGCATGGAGCCCCGCGGCCTCGCACTGCCTCTGCACAGCAGTGATGAGAGTACTGTTGGAGTGGTTCCTCCCTGGGACCATCTCGAGGAGATGCTGCAGGTAACTGTGCTCACTGCATGATTCGCCCCAAGTAACAGCACCAGGCAGCGAGTGAGCTTCATGCCCACAGAAACATTCAAACACCAGCAGGACCATACCGGGTACATGACATTGTCAGGAAGACTCGCAGCAATCCCTTCTCTTCTGGCAGTCAGCTCCTGGCCGTCACACGTGTGCAGGCATTTCTGCCCCAAAGTGCAATTTTACATTAATTGCGTTTCTCCCCAGCCTCCCGACCCAGGCTCTCTGCTGTTTCAGGCTCTGCCTTCATTCTGTTGTGTCCCATTTCACCACCGCCTCGCGGCGTGCTCCGGCCCGGACGTGGCGGAGCAGCAGCACCCGGCCTTCCTCCCGCCCTCCCTCTTCCTCGCCCCGCTGCAGGCCGGCAGCGGGCACCACGCTCCCCGTGCCCCCGGGGTAACGTCACCACCCCACGGGCAGGAAGGGACCCGAAGCAGGACATCAGAGGCTTTCATACTGAGAAACAATTTATTTAATAAAGTTTTAGAAACGTTTTCACGGTTAGGAACATAGGGACAGAAGCAGTAGGCACAGACGCAGAGGCTGGGAATGCCTTTCTGACCAAAGCCACTCTGAAAGTCACCCCCAAGCAGCATCCTGGGCACGGAGAAAGGAACAGGTACCTTACGTTGTTCGTGCTCCCAGGTGCCCGCCCGCAGCCAGACGAGATGCTTTTCCTGAGCTCAGCGTGGCACAACCGCGGCTCGGCCTCCTGCTGTCCCACAGGCCCTGGAGACGCCCGTTCCCGCTGACGTGGTCCGAGCATCCTGGGGGTGCCCGAGGTCGCCTGCCCACCCCTGCTGCCTGCTTCTTCCTTGCTTCTTATTTCACCTGTCTGTCCGATGAGAAGAGACTCACCCGTTTGTTCAGAACCGCGGTGCTGCTGGCAGTGCAGCGCGCTGAGACCTCTGAAGGGCACCTGGCACCTGGTGCTAGCACCCAGCACTGCTGCTGAGGCGCAGGCACATCAGGCCTCAGCAAGACGCAGCCAAGCTCCGTAAGCACAGGGGCTCGCTTACAGCACCCTCCGTCAGAGACTTGCTGCAGGCCGGGCAGGAAATAACGTTAAATAACATTAACTGCCCGGCGGTTTGGTGCACTACGCGGTGACATTTTCAGCTGGCGTCTCAAGGCATCCTGTGCCTGCTGACTGCCACACAGGCAGCCAACACCGCACAGCGTTCTTGATAGAGGAGCTTTTATTTGAAACAAAGGACTGGGAACAGCTGTGGTACAAGATACATTTCAACAGTCACACAGCACAGGCTGCCCACAGGCGATTCCCGTCACACAAAGTAACCCTGTGAGACACCTCCACTTCTATTAATTTTGGAAAGATCCTCTGTATGTTGCTCGCCGGTGACTCCCGGTTAGACAGAGCAGCAAACCCACACAAATGTAACTTTCTTGGTAGCTGGAGCTCGTGACACACAGAAGGCGCTGCAGCAGCCTCCTTCGTTCCAGGCGATAAACCCCAGCGGAACAAGGCAGCGTCTTCGCTTGGGGTGAACGTCTTCTCATGCTTACACCGAATTTCAATTTTAATATCGAAACTAAAGACTCACATATGGCTTGAGCTGTTAGATGCATTAATTTCACGCTTTTGCTCCTGACACTTGAGAGGCACAGGATTTTGTTAAGCTGTTTAAGTGCAGTACATTTTTCAGCAGACAGTATTTTACAAGCTATAGGAACACCTAAAAGGCTCGGGTGGACGCCAGCAGTCCAAAAAGCCTGAAGCAATATCTGTATGCTGAAAGAGGGACTTCAGAGAAGAATTACAATTCATATATTACAAAATCAAAACCCAAACCAGAACACGCTACAGGGGTATCTTTCTTCCACGTAGCCAAATAAAGCCGTAAGTGACGAGGACTGCATTAACGCAGACAGGCTGCATACAAAGTTGGTGCTACTGGGTGCGGGCAGTGACCAGAGCCCAGCAGGACAAACCCACACCAAAGGCACGAGCACTGAGGGCTCTGGGGCAGGTGCTGCCCCACGGACACGGCACCCGCATCCTCCTGTCCCGTGGGAGCGGGGAGCAGTGCCACCCCTTGCTGCACAGGGGCACAGCCGGAGAGTCCCGTCCACGCGGTTTGAGCGGCTGATCTCAAAACCCTTCTTCTCCTTCCACATCCAGGAGGGGCCAGACGCGCGTCCCCCAACCCAGGGACACGGCCTAACCACCCCCTGCAGCTTCTTCTGGGCCACCCTGCCCGGTGCACACCCCGACACCGACCCCAGCTTCAATACAAGGGTGAAGTGGCTCTGGAGGGGGACTCTGAGCTCCCCGATCAGACACTGGCACTGAAGAAACACCCCGCCGGGGCTCGCCCTCCTCCCCGTTCATTTCAGCACAAACACTCGGCAGGGACAGTGTGGCCAACCACGACAAAATAAAGCAAAACGCCTGGCAAGAGGTGGCAGCAGCCTGTTGGCAGCAGTTACTCAGTTAACTGTCTTTCACTTTTAAAAACTCAGAGTTTTATTGATTTTTCTTGCACTCCCTGTTTTTTGAATGCGGGTAATGCCATGCACCTACCTCACAGGCAAATCACTCTAGAGGTAACCAGCTGCGTGCACAAATGGACAATGACTTCCCATCAAGGAATGTTGTTTGGATGTTAAGGTCTTTGCTGAAACAACGTTTCCTAAGTGATTCACGCTATTTCTCCCACTGCTTACACCGACTGTATGCATTTTGGCTGCCTTAACATTGTAGGGTTTAGAACTATGCTGTGCCTTTAAAAATAATTTACAAAGATTGAACATTTCCATTGTAACAAAAGAAAGAAGAGGCAATAAAGCTAAGCACTGGGTTTTATTTTTCAGTCCCATTTTGCTTGTAACCAAAGTGCCTGTATCTAAGGCTGTTCCAAGGGAGCTTTATTATTCCTAGCACAACTTCAAAACTTTACATCTACACGTCCCCCGTTGGCTGGTGGCACCCTCCTGAGCTGACAGAAGCGATCCCCCAGACTCTCGGTGTACCCACCAAAGGGCCTGGGATGCGTCGGGCGGACAAAGTGCTGCAGGGACCCCCGGGGCACGCACACGGCGGAACCCTGCGGCACACATCCCTCGCCCCACAGCTACGGCTGTCGCTGCCGCCTCGGGATTTTCACGCTCTGCTCCAGCTCTGGAGGTAGGGTTTTATGCACTCTTCTTAAACACCCTAGTGTTTTCAGGAAAATCAACCACACAAAAGCACAGGGGTGGAAAAAGCGTTAGACACCACCCCCAGCAAACATACAGATGCATCTTACACCACATCTGCCTCACCTGCAGTGAGACAGTGACCGACCGACACTGCCTGCTCCTCACACCAGGGGAGCTGGGCGTCCCCCTGCACATGGCAGAGGGGCAGAGTCTGGTCCGCGACTAACATGCAGCAGCAGGTATGGCTTCCACCAAAGCTCATTTGTAAGTTACTCAAACATAAGCAAGCAAAGATCCACAGCATTGAGTTGGTTTTAAGGAGAGAAACCAGCAATTTCTGCAGTGGAATGAAAACCTAGCAATGGTGAGCTCCTTATACGCTTATCTCTGCAAAAAATATTCCAGTTCTTTCTGGCAAATAATGTAGACATTTAGTATAAGAAAAGAGACCGAGCACACAGACATCTGCCAGCCTGGACTATCTGACATTTTCTGTGACTAACAGAAGCTTTGCACGATGGAGGGAACAAACATCATCAGCAGAGATGCAGTGCAGATCTTGGGACAATGTCATCCCACGGGACCTGACGCACGATGCTGGCCTCACTCGGGGCTGGAGAACTGCACCACGAGGACCAGAGTCTGGGGCAGTTGTGCCACCGTGCAGGACACAGATGCTGCAGGCTTCCAAAGGAGACTGCATGTCCCTATTTCTTGGAGAGGGTCATTGACTTACTAAAGGGAAAAAAACTGACATCGCAGCATTTCAGGCACAAAAAAAAACCTAGGATAGCTTAAGCTGGAAAGCTGTTTTCCATAAAACTCCTGCTCAGAAAGCAGCTGAAAAAGTTCCATACTTTAAATGCTTAACTACCTCCAGTGAACGGTGGGAGCACAATGCCTCTCTGTGCAAACACTCGCTTGAAATAACAGACAGTAGGAGGCAAGTGAGATAAAACTGGGAACAGGGTTTGGGCGAGAACTGCCAGGAATGTTTGCATTCCAGCTCCATGGCTAAAACCCAGACCAGTTGAATTAGTCGGCTGCCCAGCACCTCCTGCCCTTGGGGCGGTCTGCACAGTTCCCTTCTCAGTAAGGTTAAACCGATCACTCCGTGCACCACCTCGTTACCTATTTTTACATTATTGTACATGTTGGAGAAAGCTACGGCTATGCATTGCTGCAATTCAACAACATTTGATTTCAGAAAGTAATCACTCGGGTTAATCAAATTGCTCAAAACCATTGATTTAGTACAGTTGTCAGCATTCTGTTAGTGTAAAACTTCCAGTATGGACTTCAAAAATAAAAGCAACCCTTGTTTTTAACCATGACCATAGGTTTAGTGTGCCAAAAATTATTTTTGAGATGTGTTATTTCTAAAACAACATTGCAAGATCTTAGTCATGAGAAGCTTTTAGACACTTTGTAAAACAACACAGAACCCTCCTTTTCAATCCCCTCCTAGTGAGATACACCGGTACCTCCCACCCCACAGGCGTACAGATTTCCTTTGTTTCCTCCCTTGGGAAATTTCCTCCTTCAGAACTGTGTTGGATGCAAGGGGGTACTTAGCTGCAAAGTGAATAGCCAGGCTCTATTTTTTTTTGTTTTACTGTCCATTTTTCACGTTCTTGTCAAATCACCCCGACTCCGTCTCAGCCCCGAGCGCCTGCCGCAGCCGCCCCCTGCTCAGAGGCGCTTGCTCCTGCTGCAGGTCGCGCACCGCAGGCTGCCCTTGTCCAGGCTGAAGGCTTTGCCGGTCAGCAGCGTCTCGCACTCCAGGCAGGTGAAGTGCTTCTTGTGCCAGGCCATCCCTTCTGCCTGCTGGTAGTCCTCCGAGAAGATGATCTGCGGGACAAACAGACTGCTGCTCGTTTCTGCGACCCCGGCCCTGTAGGGGCACGGAAGGAGCGCTCCAGCTCTTTCCCTCCATCAGGAGCGGGGCCGCTGCGCCACCGAGACATGCACACGGCCACCACCGTGGCCACCACCACCCTCCTCCCTCCTGCGGCTGACAATGCCTGCGGCCCCAGCACCGCCGCGTGCAGAGGTGCCACCCGACGAGCCCCAAGCAGGCCATGGCGAGGCCCCGCGCCCCTACCTCGTCGCAGCCGGCGCAGCGCGGCCGCAGGCTCTCGCAGTAGTGGCGCCCGCACCAGGCGGCCCCGCTCTTCCAGAAGTAGATGAGGTCGACGAGCGGCTCGGCGCACTGGCAGCAGACGAAGCAGGCCGGGTGCCACTGCCGGCTGTAGCCGGCCCGGTCCGCGTACACCACGGGGCAGTCCGCCGGCACCGCCTGCTTGCAGGCCTCGCAGTGCTGCAAGAGAGAGCACGTGTGACGCTCCCACCGCGTGGCACGGGGTGTGAGGAAACGCGCGGCGCTCGCTGCCCACGCCGGCTGGTTTTTTTTTGGGTTCTGCTTTATGGCATTATTTCAATGCATCGTTCTTAATTAGGCAGCTGGTAAGCAGCTCAGCAAAACAGAACAACACATGTAATCTCAGAGCGTGTCCTCAACGCTTCCTGCTTCCAAGCGGTCTGAAGGGACCCTCTGTGTTCCTGCTCGGTGTCCCATAGCGCCAAGGAGGACAGGGGAAATAAAGCGTGTAATTCCAGGCCTGCGCGGCTTAGGTTGTTTTTGTTTTAGCTCTTGTTCTGTGGAGATAAATTTAAGAACGCCAAAGCCAAATTTCACAGCTATATCAGCCTGGAAGGCTCGGCAAGCAGAAAACAGTCTGCAGTGAGGCCACAGAAACAGTGCAGCGAGGTGGAAGAGAAGAAAACAGTAAGCTGAAGAGAAAGCAAGGGCTGCAGCTCAAAGGAAGTGCTGGGAACAAATGTCTTAATCCTGCAGCAGGACTCAGCGAACACTGACGCTATCACAGGGCGCTCACGGCCAACAGGAGCAACATCTCCAAATCCATTGCCCCACATCCTCTGGAAACGTTTGGACCAGTGCTCAGTGTGGATGGAGCACCAAATCGTAATTAAAAGTCATTATAAATATGCATCTGGCAGCCCTCATCTGGAGCAGTGCTCACTCTCTTCCAGCCAGGTCCTCAGGCGGATAAGGCTGGCACTACCCCCGTCAGCTGCATACGTGGCCTTGGGTATTCCCCTAAATAAAAACCAACCTGCACTAAAATCAAAACACTCTCTGAGAAAAAGTTAAGACATCCAGCAGTGCAGAAAAATGTGGCACGTCAAAGACGGATATTTTGCGCAGAGATTAGGAACTTTGGTCTTTTGTCACTGTCTTTTAACATACATGCCTGCATATGAGACAGATGTCACTCTGCAGATTTCTGCACAGTGCTCTCAATTTACAACAGTCCAAAGAGAATTGGACCTGGCTGATCTGAAGATTAATTATCCTCTGTGCATATTGTAGGTGAGACTGACGGGGCTTACTCTGTCTGTGCCTGCAGGGTGACCCTGTGGTTAGTTAAAGGGAGCTCTAAAACTCTCCTCTCCCAGCCCAGGGCCAGCCACTTGAGTCCTCGTTTAAGTCTGGGTAATCCAGGTCAGGCCAACGGTGGCCGAGCCTGCGCTTCCTCAGCCCTCGAGAGGGATGCTCCAGGGCTGGAGCCCCTTCCAGCACAGCCTTGGCTGCCAGGCCAGGCTTCTGCCAGCCACTTGCAGCAGTCTGCCTGAAGCTTTTATACAAACACGATGCAGCGTTAAGCAACATGCCCTGGGGCTGGAGAAGGTGGAGCTGCTGTGTGGGTGCTGCAATGAGGCGGTGGATGAGGAGCAACGCCCTGACCGCACCACCAGGGCAAGTATTTCCAGCATGCCACACATCTTGCTGTTGTCTTCTCCTCTGTCCAGCCCAGGCTTTTGGGAACAGCCCCATGCAGCCCTTGGAGTGGTGCCACAGACGTGAGGGGCATCTCCTGTTTTACCAGCAAGTCTGGCATTTTGGGGAAGGCTGCGTGAGAGAAGCCGCTCAATGTTTTATGGCTTGGCTTTCCTGCGAGCCCGGAGGGGGCTATGTCTGCCTACAGCGCTCCTTCCACCCTGACGGGCTCCGGCAGCATTTCTAAGCACTCCCAAGAACTACGCAAGCGAACGGATAAACTTCCAGCGTGCTGCAGAAGCCATGCTATTTCTGGTCTTGTAGGAGACAGAAGAACAAAACAACTCAGTGGCGTGGCAGCGCTCAGAGCGTTGTGGCCGGCGGGGCGTGACTCGCCGTGCACCACGGCGCGCCGACAAGGGCGGTGTGGTCAGGACGAATTCCGTGCTGACCCCAGGGGACCGGTGTCCCCACATCCCCGACACCTCCCAAGGGCACCAGACCTGAGCAGCATCTCGTTGCCCCAGAGCACCCGGCCCCACAGCTGCCCCTACACTTCCACCCTTCCAGCAGCCTCCACTCACCCTCCCCAGCCCCGCTTATCTTGCGAGATCTAGCAGCAAGAACAAACATGAGCAGCTTTCCAAGTCTGAGCTCAAATTTCTTGCCAATAAGAACTGTTAAAAAGAACCCAACAACTTATTTTGCTGTTCCTTTCTGTGGCAATTTTTCACTAGGCTTTTCCTAAGCATCATATAACATATTCTCCTGTCATGTACCACACTAATTAAAAAGTGGCTCTTCAGTTTTGAGATGGGATTACAGCTTAGCACTCACTTTACATCTCCATCATGTAGAAGATGATTGAAGACTTTATTAGTGCAGTTACCAGAGGTGCTGGCCAAGAAAGTGTCCCTCTCTCCCCTAAGCTTTTTCAGGCTGCTCTCTCCCCTGGCTGCTGTTTTGCAACTGCAGCTCCCACAGATGGGGCTCCCTGGATGCCATGAGGCTTCTGCCCAGTACGTGTGAGACTGCTGGCCTCAAACATACTGGGACAATGGCTAACTTTGGTCAACTGCTTAAGGTTTTGATTTATTTGATTCCAATACAACGCTGAAAGATTTTCCAGTTCTGGGAGGGTTAAAGATGATTTTGTGCTCGGTGGAAAACATTTAGCTAACAGGACAGACATATTGCAGTGATGGGGCCCCTCTCTGCAGGTGAGAAGAGTTCAGAAAGCTGTTTGAGCTCAGATGCCTTGCCCGTGGTGATTTACGTTGGCCCGGTGTGCTTTCCTTTACACACCATTTCAACACAGCTGGCCCGAGCGTGCAACAGGAGGCTTAACTGCCCTCACACAGGGACCACACAAACACCCGAGGAAATCACTCCTGCATGTGTCTTGGTGCAGCACTTGATGCCGTCTTGGCTCATTCTCTTCTAAAGCCAGGATATTTTACACCCAGCCTTCGTAAATCTATAGCTCAGACTGACGCCTTGAACTGAAGTAGGTAAAATCAGGCTGCTGGTGCTGGCTAAAAGGGTTGGTATCAAACAGACCAGAATCTGTGTCCTACTTTTAATGGACTCAATGAAGAATCATGACAAAGCGCTTCAGAATCAGGATCTCCAAAATGCACAGTTGAGCACCACATTGCCCCGGGCCCATCCCTGAACCCAAGGCAGTCATGTCTTCTCAAAAAGCCTGCTTCATTGCTGCAGTCCTGCAGGTCCCTGAGGGTCAGCACAAACATCTCTCAGTTGAGGACACCATGCCCTGAAAGGGCTCCGGGCAGCCTGCTGGCACTCGTGGGCATCACCTCTGGTGTCCTGCAGAGCAACAGTGGAAGGAGGCCTGGGGAAGCTTCCTCAGGAGCCCTGGGGACAGGGTTTGTGTTTAACACCCGGCCTTTGGGAAATGCATAGAAGCTGGTCACACAAGCTTAGAGGCACCTAAACCTCCACATCTGGGGCGCGTGGATCTACGTTTCAGCTCTGAACACAGACGTGAACACCTCCAGTGTCGTTGCCTTTGGGCACCTCATTTCTCAGTCCCCTTAACATCTATTCTGAGTCTTTATGGAGCTCTTTTTTGCTCACATCTTGACTTTCAGCCTCACGCATATTGCAAAGTGCTACATAATAAGAGCATTTGCATCTTGGACTGTCTCTTCAAGGACTGACAAATCTGTTATGCAGTCTGCACTAAAGCATGCAGAATCAGGTTGTTAGAGGGGCACAAGGAACTGGAAATCTCAGGAACAGGATGAAGGAAACGTGCATGGATAGGATAGCAGGGAAGAAAGAGGAATTATGATGTTTTAGCAAGAACAGCAAGGACTCAAAAATTACTATCACATAGCTACGAAACAACCCATTTCACACACGGTACAGTATTGCACAATACAAGGGTGCCCCACAGAAGCAGGCCTGGAACACACAGAGGAAATGGGGAACATCCCAACACCAGCCAGGCCAGCCCAGCCCACACCAAGATGGGCTCCCTCCTCTTCCTCCTCCTCTTCCAACTTGGTACTATTTAACACTGACATAAGCTACTATGGAAAAGTTTGCTGCCTTATTTTTCTATGGCAGAACTTTCCTCTCCATGCAGTTTCGTGAAAACCAGCAGATCTTCTGGAAGTTCAGCACATTTCACCTTTTTGGGACATCGTCCATCCACTTTACTTCAGCTGCTCTAACTCCTGCACTGGAGATCACACTAAATGATGGGTGTTTTGGTAGAGTGGGAAATAGGAGGTCTGTCTTTGGCATGGTGAGAAACCATAGTCCTCTGCTGTGTGCTGGGAGCTGAGCTGCACAGCATGTTAGTCAGAGAGCATCTCCTACAACTGATTTTGCAGCAATTCCATTTTCCAGCTTGTGCCTCTAGAAAAATAATGTTTTAAAGTCTAAGAAGAATAACATCACAGTTATGTATTTATTTGGAAGGACAATCTTGTAGGCTAAATAAACCCTCATTGCTAAGATGACTTTTATTAATGAATTTAATAGAAACCTTCCTTTTTTGGCTTCTTTTAGCTTAAAATTCTTTGTCCAAATCAATGTTTTATTATACTGAAAAACTTCTGCTGCATCACTGGACTCTGAAAGTCAGATATGTGTTAATAGAAAAGGACATAGCAGAGGGGAGACATTACCCAATAAGGAATGAAAATGAAAACTGCTCTTAACATGTTACAATCTCAGTTTAGTAGTTGCTAGAAAAATCTTGTCTTAAAAACATTCAGATACCATTTTTTTCAGCTTTAAATCCTCTGCTGCAAGTTACCCTCACATGGGCCAGTATGAAATATTTTCACTCAACATATCTTATGATAAGCATTTGTTCAGCAGTCACCATGGCCACTCAACTGCACTTAGAGAACATAAATCTAAAAGGGTGCTAGGGAATCTCAATTGCTTCCTTGTGGAAATGTGTTTTTATGTCCGGAGACGTGCATGCTCTGTTCAAAGTTCTCCAGAGTAATCATGGCCCCTGCAGTACTGTCTCCATGTTCATAGCTCTGCATTAATTAGGCTGAGCCACCACCTATAGTCACTTGTATTCTCTCTATTTGTACTGCTCTGGAGGCTTAGCTGAAAATACTTGAACTTGCAGTTACGCACAGTTTCTGATCTTATTTTTACACAGTCACCTGGGAACATATCAAGCTCAATCTTTCAGAGCTGCCAAGAATCCAACGTTGAAATCATTGGTTCCTACAGCAAGCAGGAAACAAAAGGCACTTACATGCCCTGGTGGTTCAACAGGCATCTGCTGTGGAGGGATGAGGATGGGGAGGAAAGATAACCCTTCCTCATGGCTCTTGGATGGGTACTTGTGCCCGGCTGGGATGGAGGAGCACATGGGGGCCCCACCGGTGCCTCTCCCACCACTGCACTGCAGCACGCTGTGATGCCACCAAGCATCCCGGCACTGCTCGGCCGGTTTGGAAAGGCATTACAGCAGGCTTGGACGAGCAGGAGCAGTATTGTAAACAAGGGAAGGAAATTCCTGCTGGCACGTTTGTCTGTTGCTTTCTTTCAGCTGACACCGTACCTGCCCCCAAAGCACCCCAGAGGCAGGGCACTGCCACCAGCCCGTCCCACCACAGAGCACAGCACTTACGTAGAGCCCTGCCGCGGGCGTGCTCTCCAGGGCCCCATTGGTGGTCTCGGGGGTCTTGCCTGCGGCCGAGCCCGTGTCCTGCGCCTTCCCCTCCTCCTTCCCGCTGCCGCCCTGGCCTGGCAGCGCCACCTCCCCGACGCCCAGCGCCTCGGCCTTGTACTTCTTCACGAAGTCTTCCATCAGCTTCACCTCGCCCTCGGCCAGGCCGCGGCACTGGGATGGGTCGTGGTCGTACACCGGGAGCTGCCTCATCAGCTGCCGCCGGCGGTGGTAGGCCCCGTCGGTGCCCGCCACCGGCTGCATGTCCTTGGGGAGCAGCTCCATGTACTGCATGGCCTGGAGGGGGCAAGAGGCGACAGTCAGCATCACCGACCCCCTGCCTGCCTCCCCCACTCAACTTCCAACCCGCCGTTTAGCGATAAAAGGCCAAATTTACTCAGATGCAGGCAGCAGCCAGGCTATCGCTGATCAGTGACAGTTTTCATCCTCAGAAAACAGAGAAAGAAGTGGGTTTGCTCTGCTGCACACCTCGCTGTGTTTACCCGAACCAGATCATTGCAGCATCAGACACCGCAGGCTATGCTTGCATGAAGCTCCTCATGTCGTGCACTTCGGGCAGTGCCAAAAGACAACGACCTACTGACAGCTCCCCCAGCTCCTGCTGGCTTCGCTGGCTGGCGTCCAGATCCCACCGCACCCTCCCTCGCCAGCAGCAGGACAGACAACAAGGCTGCTGAAAAGCCCAGAAACCCATCAAAGTTCATCGTAAACTGGAGATCAGCCAGTGTCACCCTGCCCATAGGGACTGGGAGCCTGAGAAACACGTTCCTTACAGCGAGGAACCGAGAACAGCACCCCACAGTTCCCCACTGAATTCATGCAGCACAATTTATAGTGAAAAGTCCCTTTACAATTCACATAAAATCCTAATAAAAAAAGTAATCAGATGTCTGTTGAGTCTGCATCTCCAAGACCCACGCTACTGGACTATTGATTTTGCAATAAAGGGACGGTGTTTTGCCACTGATGCCCTGCAACGTGGGAAGCAAATGCCAAGAAACCGTCTCTGAAGTTTAGTCTCCTACTCAGCTGGCCCCCAGCCACTGCCATAAGAGCAGAGTAAACGGATCCTGGAGCGGTCTGTCCCAGGCTGGAGCAACATCTGCAGGAAGGGGGGGCTGCGCACTTAACTTCTTTCTGGCCTGGTGCTTAAAGGGAAGGGAGTTTCCCACTCAAGACATTTTTCCTATTGTAGTGTGAAGAGCAAACGGGCAGCCAGTTGGCTCGTTGCCATTGAGTTTTAAAGACCAGCATCCAGCTGCATTAGATTTGTTTCTTACTTGGTCAGCATTTGAAAATTGAATTTTAAAGGAATGGAGAAGTGATTAACTATTCACTGTACATAGTCTAGCTCAATATGGCCTTTTAAATACAGAAAGGTGACACTGAACAGCTCATCATGCTTCTGTAAATTTGAAAGTCAGTTTCCACTCCAGCTACTTGCAGCCAAACAGCAATATTCAGGGCAATATTCCCCCTTGAAGTTTTGTGACAGCAAAAAACAAATGATTTAATGGAGTCAGGCCTTCCTCCCCATGTCTTGGAGCATATGTTAATGTTGCTGCACATTGCATTAGACTTCAAAATTCAGTCTATTGTGCCTCTGTGCACTGGTAGGATTGGTATCTAGCAGTTTGCAGAGGCACAGCGGTAGCCTCATGGGAGAAGGTGCTGCTTGGGAAAAATGGGTTACAAAGCCAGAGGATGCAGTAAAAAACTTTTGCTACAAAGATGGTTTTCACGGAAGCCAAAAGGCCTAATAGAAACTACAGAAGCAAAAGACAAAAATTTACTTAAAGCTCATCCCAGGCCTCACACAGCGTGCCTCAGAAAATAAAGATACTGCCATCAATACTTGACAGCTGGAAAGAAAAGCAAACTAAATATCTCGCTGCTGTATGGTGATGAACTTTAAGACAGAGTACACAAGGCAGCCTGCTGGCTTGGTTCAGCTGCAGCAAGAGCACTAGCAGATAGTTTGGTGTAATCTCAGTGGAAGAAAGAATGCAGTACAAATGGGCCAGGACCAACGCACACTTACACCAGAGCTACAAGAGCAGCAAAGTGCCAGCACGTGCATCTGAAGCATCTTGCTCCTCTCTGGTGCCAGGCTTTGAGCAATGCCTCAAGCCTTTCTTAAAAGGACAGCCGGACTGGTCAGTGGCACTTCTCAGCATTTGTGCAGACATTCAGCGTGACTTCACTCCCCCGGTCAAGGGAATGCTTAAGGTTATAACTGCAGATGTCTTAAAATGTATCCAGAGAATAGACCAGGAAAAATAATTCAACCTGACACCAAAAACTGAAATAAAGGATAATAAAAAGCTGCTTCTTTTGCTACTATCATGTATTACTGCTGTCAAATGCTTTATTATGCTGCCTTAGCACAGGTGATTTTGAGGAAAACCATTTTAAGTTTTCAGCACTGTTAACTACTTTTTTTTTTTTTAAGAGATACTTTATGAACTGCTCTTTCTACTTTCCCCAAAGACCCTGAATATCTACATCATAACTTATCCAGGCATGGCTTAATGAAAACATACTCTGAGCTTCCCCTGTTATTGGACCATTCACTTCACAACAACAACATGAAAAAAAAAAAACAAAAAAAAAACAGTTTCCACTTTGCCTTCAGAAGGAAATCGCTGGAGCAAGTCAGTTATGCACTAAAAGCTTTTTGGCCAAAGTCCCTTTTGAACTAATCAAGAATTGTTGACATCCAATATTCTTCCTGAGTTTGTCAAGTTGATCATTAAGCCAAAATTTATCAAGGTTGTCTTCAAAGTTCCTGAGCACTGTTTACTTGAACTCAGATAACTTCCAATCTGTTTAGGCACTACTTCAACTCAGAGAGGCAAGAAGCTCCAAAGCTCCATGAAACGCCTGCGTTTGAGCCTCTCCCCTTGCTGGCTCTGCAGGGATTGAATGCGATGCTCTGGGTCATGGAGCTGTCGAGGACCCGGCCCTGCTGTGCCCTGCTGCTCAGTGCTGCACGCTACAATCACAGATGTATGCCTGCAAGAGGCATGTCTGCGCTCAGGGTCACCAAAGGAAGCAGCATGGCAACAGCAGGCTTTGGGCTTCCTTCGCTGTACGGAGCTGACCCTGTCCCGAGGTGCCAGCTGCCAGCAGCACCTCTCTGCAGCCAGCTTTTAGCAGTGAAAATTGAATTTCTGATAAATCCCGGGCTGGGCAGCTGCTTAATAAATCATGCTAGGTTGGAGAAGTGCCATCATTGTTCTCCCCATCCCTCAACAAGTTCCCTAATTCCCCCTGGGACCTGTGGAAGGCAAACACTGGTTAAACAAACATTCCTGCTTTGCTAGCTCCTACCAAAAGGAAAAAAAAAAAGTCAAAGAAAGGAAACTACAAGCAGAAGCACTATGATTGAACAGCCAGACAGTCAAGTAAGTGGGAGTCTTGGTCCTTTACTAAAGCCCAGGGGTCTGCTCCCATCAGCACAAGCTGGTTACAGAGCTGCGTGCCCATCTGCGTTTCCAGTACGGACCTCGTGGCACCTCCCGTACAGCCTTCCCAACAGGGCGAGGACTACTGAGTTTAAGAGTAAATAACAGGTCTGTCACTTGGGTCTGCAGCTGCAATTTCCACATTTGTTTCCCAATTCATCTTCTAAAAAATCTGGTTGCAATTTTAAGCAGCTTTAAACTATTTGTTTAATTTGAAGAGCAAAAGCTGTCCACTAATGACGGTGTAATGTGTAATGTTCTCAGTACCACAGCACAGTTAAAGTTCAGTTAAGTGCTTTCCCTCCAGAAGTCCTCTCCTGGCTAACTGATTTCCACACGCCTGAAACCACTTCCATGCGTTCCCACAGCAGCATTACTACTGACCCAGGCAAACCAGGCACAGGAAGGTGGGACGGGGCTGGGGGCTTTCGGTCCGCCCCCACAGCATGGGACGATGCCTGCTCTCTCCCCTTTCTACACTGAGTTCTTTGTGTGCTCAGAGCAGAAGTATTTTCATCTGGACCAGCTCTGGGTGACTTGGGGGGGTCATGCTGCCCACGGTGCGGCTGCCCACCAGCTTCCAGGTTGTGCACAGCAGCAGAGTGAGCCTGTTGCCACAAACGTCCTTTTCCCCTCCTGTTCCTTGCGCAAGGAAGCTCCAAAAAACAGCCCAGGGGCTGTAGCTTCCAGCTGCAAGTCCTGCAGAGCACGAGAAACCCTGCTTCCAGAAGGATCTTTAGACAAGCACCATTGCGTGCTGATGCACGCTGACAGTTCACACTGGGCTCACTTTTAGGTCCTGAATATAGTCTGGCAAACAGCACCAGGTCTGGGTCTAGCTCCAGCATTCATCCCTCGCCGTGCTGGTTCAGTGGGGGAGCTGCTGGTTCCCTCCCCTCTGCACCCTGCCTCGCCGGGCAGTGCCATGCTGCCTGCCCAGGCCGGCCGGCAGGAGCAGGAAGGTGCCTCCGCCCGCTTCCCCTTGGAGGGCGGCCATCGGCAGGGCCTGCAGCAGCGCCTGTGTGCCAGGAGGCAGCCGACGGCTCGCCTGCCCGCCCCGCTGCGGACGGATTTGGGGACAGGGACAGGGATGGAGGACAGGGACCGGCTGCTGCAGCACCCACCCCAGGGCTACCCCAGACCCATCACCCCCCTGCCTGGCACATCTGAGCCTAAATGAAGGAAAGCAGCAATACAAAAAGTTCAGCCAGGAAGCGAATGCTGCAGACACACCGGCTGCTACGCCCCGGCTCCATGACGGCGTTTCCGCGGCTGTGGGCCCAGTGCCCGAGCGGCCGCGGCGCTGTGCTTGGGGCAGGGGCCAGGCCCGTCTGCTGCGTGGAGGCACAGGGAGAGCCGCCTACGCTCCTGCCTAACGAAGCGGAGGTGCCGGGCCTATCACAAGTCCAACATTACCGATAACCTCGGCGTGCAGAGAACCACTGCTATATGGAGGACAGCTATTTCTGCCTTATCATTAAAGCCCGTTTTCATAACAGAGTAATTTACAGAGCTGGACGTAGACGGAACAGGTCTCTAGGCTCAACGTGTGGCCAGCGCAGCTCCACCATCCTCGTGCGTGTCCCACAGCTTTCACAGCCGTCTCTCTTTGGCAGCCTCCTTGGGGCATGTTTAGGGACGATCAAACCCCAGCCCAGACTTGGCTGTGCAGGGCTCACAACACCCCAAAAGGGCCTGCAGGACTTGCTTCCACACCCCTCTGGGCTCTCTGAGCCTGGCAATGCCCCTGTGGGCTGCACACAGGATGGCCCAGATGGGATCTCTCCTCAGCAGTGTTTCGTTGGACGTGAATGTTACCAAAGGAGCGAGCCTTCTTGTTGTAAAACATGCACCGACTTCTATTAGAAATGTAAGCAAGCCTACACAAACCCAAAGTCAACCCATTCCTCTCTTCTACCTGCTTTGGATATTTACGTGGCTTTCCAAAATACTAAATATTACGTTCAGTTTTGCTCTGTGAGGCAAACCACCTGCTTTGCTATTTTTCATGGTACCTTTATTCCAAAGCTGAGCTGTATTCCCTTACCAGCTTCTGGGTGAGCCCCGGCGGAGCCCACTCATACGTGATGGTGTCAAAGGTGGGGTCTTTCCGCGACACGATGGGGTTGGTGATGATCATGCGGTTCCTTTTGTAAATGCGAACACCGTCCCCTCCTTTCACCCGGGCAGTGAGCGTGGCGTACTTTGAATCCGTCAGCAGGCGGCCAATTTTCCGGTCATCCTCCAAGTCGGAGCTCAGGCTGTGATCCTCCTGGCTGCATTTGCATGACTTGCATATTTTCCTGCGAGCGACAAGCGAGATCGTCCTTTTGATACACTGTGGTGGCAGGAGGCACGCGCTTTTTCAAAGGCTCTGCCACCGAGACCCAGCCACGCTAAAAGGGTAAATGCAAACTGGGCTGGTGACATAGGCCGAAAGGCTTCCCTGGCGCGAGCCGCGGGGCTGGAGCAGAGCGCTGCCAGCCTTGGCGCTGTCCCCCGAAGGCACCACCAGAGCTCCCAGCCTCCCACTGCAGAGCACAAACCTCGCCTGCTACGAGGCTTTACACGCCTTTAAAAAGGTGACCACTGGAAGGGGAACTGATAGCCACGCGTCCACCATTTTAAGATGGACTTGATGACCTTTGGGGATCTCCCTCCCAGCTCAGGGTATTCTACAGTCCTAATTACAATGGCTATAGAACAGAGATGGGTCTGTATGGGTCTGTAAGACCATTCTCTGCTGGACAACTTTCCCATCAAGTTTTAAAAGGACAGAGTAACTCTGATGCAACCTGAAGTATTTCAGCAGGGTCTTGCAACAAGTATGATTCAAACCATCCTCTAATTGCATCAATTAAAGAAGTAGTCACGAACCAAATTAAAATAAAAGAGCAGTTTCAGTGAAGGAATGGGGACAGAGAGCAGGGAGCACAAGCGTGGTTTCCACCCAGCGCTTGTCCAAGCAAGACAGTGTGTCCTCCCTGCACCATCCCAGCACTGCCCAAGGACTTTGCAGCTTTTCTTTGCCCTCAAAGCCACCGATACAACATCAACAGGACCCCAAAGGACAGCCTCAGAGGTAGGGCCCATCCCTGCAGAGACGTTACCTCCAAGAATGTGGCTCGAAGCCTGTGCACGTCCCTCTGCAGCGTAAGCATGGCACACCTCTTCCCGACTGCTGCTGGCTCACAGACATCTGGAAAAGAGCAGAACACCAGTTGGAAAGGTTTGCTTCTCAAAGAGCATCCAGGGCTTGAGCGCTAGCCCTGCACTCGGTCCTTCAGATGCCGAATTCTTTGGCCACGCCTTACACGCCGTGATGCCCCAAATCTCCCAGATGCTGTCTGATCCCTGTCCATGCAGGCTGGCTATGGGATTCCACAGGGATGGTCGGGTTGAAGTTTTTTACCACAAATTGAGAGAAGGCCACATGCCAGAGCCATAACTGGCCTGGAACACTGTGAGGAAGGTGGGTTTGAGCTGGCACATCTAGCATGCACACGGTGCTGGGCAGCCACCCTTGTGGTCTTACTAAAATATTATTTGCAGTCAACTCATATACAGCACATATGCATCTGTGCAAGCCAGAGAGATTTCATGGCACGCCACTAAAGCCAGAAGCAGATAGCCTGGTGCAAGCTACCAGAGGACCTGACGGCCCAGAACGCCCACCCCGGCGCCACAGCAGCAGAGCCCCGGCCGAGGAGCGCCGCGGTGCAGCGAGGTTGCGGCGAGGCACGGAGGCACGCTGCCGTGACCTGAGGCTGCCAGCTGCAGCGCAGCCTGCACCTCCTCCGTCTGTCCCACGGGCACTCAGATATACCTGGGGAGTGACACATTCCCTCATCTCGGGTGCTGGGCTTTATGGGTGCTTTCCATGGTGAAGAGGAAATGCAGCAGGGAAGGGCTGCGGGAGGAAAGGCAGCGGGAGGGGAAGACGCGCCGCGGTTGTGCTGCGCTCGCAGCAGCTACGTACGTGGGTGCTCACTGCCGCACAGACAGCCCTGACAGCCTCCCAGCAGCAGGCAGGCAAGTGCAAGGAGTCACAGCAGGAGCCAATAACGCTGAGAATAAACTTGTTTGAGTGTCTGTGCCGCAGACTTATTGAACATGGCTTTGTGAATGTGAGGAATGCAGGAGGGTACGGCGGGAGCCAAGAAGCGAGGGCTGCAGGAAGCATCGGGGAGGAGGGCCACGGCGGGCGCTGGGCTTGTCAGCCTGGCTGTTTTTACAGGAACTCGTAGACTCCTGTCTGAAAGACACCTTTGTTCCCTGTAAAAATGGGCTTAAGGAAAACAACTCCACTAGTGGTGGCAGCTCCACGGGGTTACCGTCTGCAAGCAAAGCTGCAGCCAGCTCTCTGCTCTGCCACCCACGCCAGCACACCCAGTACTCCCAGTCCTCGGGAGGCATTGTAAAATACCAGTCTCCCGCAATTTTCTGACCACTTTGAAGCTCGTTTTTCTTCAAGGCTTAATGCATACAAATCTTGCACTACCATGTCCTTTTTGTTTGCTCCCATGCACGCAGTCTGTGTACACTTATTCGTCTAGAAGTAGCAGCTTGTTCCAGGCATCGACCAGGCATCGGTGTGTGCCCAGGCGGAGTCCTTCCCAACACAGCTAGGGCTGCAGAGGCTCCCAGTGCTCGAGCAGGGTGGTGCTGCCTGCGCAATCTTAATTCACCCACGTGTGTTTCCGAGCTGCGCTCGTCCCGCCACACGACCATGCGCTACTTCAAGCAGTGCTTGCTTTGCTCCTCCTGCCCCAGCTCCCATTTTTTTTTTATCTTCCCACTAGACTGCTCATCCTTGAGAAACCCATCCCCATCGGTACAAAATGGTCCGTTCCTGCTCCCTTTGTCCAAGGGCCTGCTGTTTCAGTTGTGCCTCTGACTTCACCTTTAGTTTTCGCTTCAGATTTCACCTTTAGTCTTTCCAGACATTCGGAAGACCATTGAAAGGACAGACCTCTCATCCTGGGAATTCATAAAAATACATTTCTAAATGGTCTTAACATGCACTTGAGTGCATGCACACACATTCCCCCTGCCTCTAGCATGCAGAAAATAGGATGCTTTTGATTCTTCAGCTCTGACCCAGCTCTCCAGAACAGACACACATTTACATTTTTGACACACAGACCACTTTAAATCTTGTCAGTTCTGGAACTGTGCGCTACATATCTACCTTTTTTTTTTTTAAACCGACTCTAATCTTAATGAACCAGACAGAAGCTGAGTACAGACAAGGGACTATGATACAGACAAGGGACTATGAATGTTTGTTTATTCAAAAAGCAAACATCTGGATTAAATAAACTAATTTGGAAAAGCGTCATTACATAGCCCATGCAGAGGGGAAGCAAAGCGAAAAGCACCATCAGCAGCAAGAGCACATGGAGCCACCCAACAAGACAACCCGAAGCCTTGGAGTCCCCAGGTATCAGGGTGGGAGCTCGGCCATCCAGGGGGTGGCCACCCGCCTGCAGCCTTCATGCCGGGATGTAAACCCGGTATTTCTTTACTGCCTGAGGGTTCATGGACCCCTGTCCTGGTAATTTATTCTACTTGTCCAGATGAGACCTCTGCTTCACGTGCCAGCTCCACATGTAGCTGGGGCTAACTAAGTGCCCCATGCAGTCCCTGGGGAAGCTGAGACCTGCGCCCCAGCCCTGCTGCCCAGCTTGTGGATGGCCTCTGCAGCAGGCTGCTGGGTTTCGTGTTCGGACACTTGCCCCTGCTACAAAAGCTTCCAGCTCCAAACGCTGCCCGTGCATCCTGAAGGCTCGTGGACAGCCCAGCCGGGAAGCAAGGTGCCCCACGCCGCTGTGTATGGACCGCCTCCAGCTCGGCCACGGAAGGACAAGTCCGGAGGACCTCATACAAAAAGGGGCTAAAAACTTCTGTTCAGCTAACGGCTTCTTCTGCCGACATGAACGCCCGTGAGGCCCTTAGGGCACATGGCGGTGCGGGTGTGCAAACACGGCCAGCAGCCCGGCGATGCCGGGCAGCAGCAGGCAGGCGGTGTCGCAGCAGCCAGCACCACCCCACGCCATCCGGCCAGCAGTCCCGGGGCTCTTCCCACTGGGAGCCTGTGATTTTCTGAGTTTTCACATCAGAACACTTCTGATGCGGCCCTGTAGCAGACGCTGCCTTGGTGAAGCTTATCAGACGGGCTGAAATGCAGGTTTCACCTCCCCACCTGCCACTTTGGCACAGTTCCTCTGCAAACACCACCCTGGGGAAGCGCTTTTGAACTTTCACTACGGTCTCACCAGTTACACATTTACTCAGCTGAAATGCATACAGCAAAATGGATCAGATTTGATACACTGAAATCTCAGCTCTCATCTGAAACTGCCACTGTTTCACCTGCAGAACAAACCTGGGGCATTAATGGGCAATCCCCACCTCTGAGCTACGTACTGAAGGTTGGGGATCTGTTTCCTTAAGATGGAGCTGAAGTCCCAGCCCTTATTTTCCACCACATACAAATTCAGACCTGCAGAGAAGACCCAGCCACCATCCCTCCCATTTGTGCAATTGCTCTTGCCAAGCCCCGATGCCTTCACCATCAGGAGCTCCAGATCTCTTTGGAAACTTCTGTTTGCAGGTGTCCATAGCACGACTCACTGCTCCTCACTGCGCATGGCAGCCGCAAGTCTAGAGCTATAGGAAATGGATGAAGAAAATATGAAAATCCAGAAGCTTTTCAAGGCAACGTGCAGCTCCTGGGGTGGCTCGGGTTCCTCTGCCCTTGGAGGTACAGGTCTGCAGCAGTAGGGGAAGGGGCTGGGACAGCAGCTCATCCCCACCACTGCCTGCAGGGCAGCGTGGGTGGCCCTGTGAATTCGGGGGACATCCCCATGGCAGGGACAGACCCTGCCAAATGCACCTGAGCCCCCTCCACACGGGTCGGGGCACTCAGCCACCACCTCTCGCATTTCCTCCTGCGAGCTCTGACCCCTCCAGGCAGCATCTGCCCTCGCGAGGACGTGGAGCACGGCGATGCCACTGTACTTGAGGGCTTGGGGGACAGCACGCTTCTCTCCCCCCAGGCAGCGCAGGGAGCTCTGAGCTCCTTATTCCCATCGCAGTGCAGGGGCCAACCACAACAGGAGCCGTGCCGGCTGCCCGGGCTGCCTGGTCAGCAGGGCTCCCTGCCCAGATATGGAGCTTCTCCTCGCAGCTCAGCTCTAGCTCCTCAAATACGCATAAAAGGAGATTTCTTGTTAAAAAAAAAAGGAAAAAAGAGACATATAACATGGCAAAGCCCACCAAGCCCAGTAAGAATGTGAAACAGACTGTCCTGGACTCCGCCTATGCCCAAGCCCATCTGGATACAGCAATGTTAAAAGAGATGCGAGAGTGTAAGACGTGAGGAGTGAAGACATTTGTAACGCCTTTAAAAAAAATGTCTGTGTCAACAAACTGCTTGGAAGAAAAGCAAATTCTGCTCACCATGACTAGATATACAACGCACTTTAAGATTTCTATTTTGGCTTTTAGTCTGATAGCATTCTTGCTACTAAGAGAGAGAAAGCAAGTCAGGGCAGAGGAAATTCTTAGGCAGTGAAATGATAGGAAACTGAGGCCATTCTACCCACAAAAACATCTCTGAACAATCTCAGGAATATGCCAGCTTCTTGGTCAGTGTAATGCTGTGGTTCACTACACTGGCCAAAGGCAGGGCCATCCTAGACACTGGTAAGTTTGCTCAATTTTTGGAAAAGAGAGAACCTATAATGCCAAGTGCCACGGGAAAAACAAAACAAAACAAAACGCCATTCCTGCTTGGTTTAGACTTGAGGACAAAGGAGCACTGAGCTTCCAGGGCAGGCCCACCTGGCAGGACGGACCCCTGGTTAGAAGTTACGAGCCGGTCAAGGTCCAGCCCCCCCAGCTTGCTCTGCTCACAGCTCAGCTGCGATTCCAGAAGTTTTGGGTGTATCATCGCCCTCTGACCGGTGCAGCACACCTTGGCCATCGGCCCTTTGGTCTGCTGAAGTTGGCTAGACAACTGAGCTTGTTGCAAGGGGACCACCCTCAATGACACGTGGAGAAAACACTGTTTTCACATCCCCTTGGCTTGAAAACCCCTTTAAATAAGCTTCTTTCCACTCTCCTCACAACAGTGGCTTTAAGTGCCACAGATTTAGTACGGCCAAGAAGAGGAGACTTCAGACTAAGCTCGGCTAAGTGTTTTCCAGCGAATGGTCCTTGAGTAAAAACCCTGCCATGCCCGGGCTATCGCCACAGGGAAGCCGGCCAAGCTTCGAGACCACAAAGGGGCCGGGCTCGGACCGCCGGTGCCGAGCGGACACAGCAGCTACGGCAAGCATGGGCCCTCAGAAATGAGCCCTCCCTGCTACAGCTGCATCTCCGGGAACACGAGTACCTTCCACCCTTATGTGTAATTGGCTCAATACGGACACAAAGCCCCGTGAGCTGTCTTGGTTTTGTGGTCTGCACACGTCCAGTCTGACGCTGTAGCGATAAACAGCTCAGCACCAAAAACATCAGCAGTCGGGGTGGCTGCCGAGGTCCTCCTGCAGACAGTGATGAACAGGCTGATACAATCTGCAGGGCGGAAAAAATGCCTGGGGATGTACTTAACACCTCCGCTTTGTTTAGCCTCAGAAGCACAGGGCAGCTCTAGCACACTGCTCCCAGGAAACTCATTCCTTGAGAGCCAACTGCTTTACGGAGTAATGGGTGGAAGAAATTTAATATTAATACAAACTTTAAACAGAGCTTACAAGAAGGGCAGTACGGGAAAGCTAACACCCTGACATCCTCAGCTAATGGCTGCTTTTGCAGAGGTTGATTTATCTCATGTCACCGCAGGATCAGGAAGCTCCACTTAACGTCTGTAATACACAGATTAACCAAGCGCCAGGAGGAGCCCACAGCAGTATTTTGCTTTCCTTTAAGGACTGTGAGATTGAGCCACGAAGGAACTGAGCACAGTAAGAGCAGACCGATCTCTAACCCAGCCGAGCAGGTGCAGATCAGGCTGCACTGCCCGCAGCCCACTCCCCTCCCCGGCCAGGGGCACCCACCCACCCTTGCTGAAGAATTTGCTACCAACACCACGTAAGAGAAACGCAGTCATGAGTCTGGTGCCGGCTTTTCAGTGACACTTAGCTTTCTTCCTCTTCTTTTGCTATTAGACTGCCCAGACTAGGCTGCTCCTTACACCATCTCTCTTTGGCCATGCACAAGCACAGGGTCAAGACAGCCTTGACAAATTCATTTTTCCTCTAGCAGAAGCATGCTGCCGCACGAGACTGCGGCAGACGGGGTCTTGGTTAAGTGACTCAACAAGCAAGGCGGAAACAGGAGAGCAGAGCCAGCTCCAGCTGCAAAGTCAGTCACTGCAACAAAAGGACAACTGCTGAAGTGAGGAGATCCTTATCTGCTCAGGGATGCTTGCTCCTCTGGAAGACCTTTAATCCTCTTTCCTCCTGCGTATCCACGGGGGCCTTGGTCTAACCACAAAGGCGGACTGCAGCAGTTCTGCAGGTGGGAAACGCCCTGGAAGGCGAAGGCTCCCCCGGGCAGCAGGGTCTCGCTGCAAGTGCCGGCCCCGTGCCCCAGACACGCGGGGCAGCTCCAGCCAAATGGCAAATTTGGCTAATATGGATATTAATCAAAAGCCCTGAAAGCTTCCAAGAACATACGCCTTCCTGAGCGGGTGTTGCGTGCAGCAGTCGGACAGGAGGCAGCTCGCTGCGCTCCATGCCAGCGGAGGACACGAGGACGGGCTGTCGGGTGACATCCATGGCACCGTGACTGCTCCCTGGCACCGTGACTGCTCCCTGGCACCACTGCACGAGCCACCCCGCGCCCTCCAGCCTCTGGCAGGGCTTCTGGGACCGGCTGCTGCAGCTCCAGAAGGGCCTGGCTGAGCGGGGCCCTCCTGCGTCTGCAGCAAGCCTTCTGGATCCCGCAAGTACTCGTTACACAACACCTTATTTGGAGGCTAAAAACGGCAATGGAGACACGTAACTACCTCAAGTATGCTTCCTCCTCCTTTTTAGGGAGAGAGGAGGAAAAGCTGGCTTCCAAAAAGTTACTACACGTTGACAACAGCACTGAGAGCCGAGGTCCTGGTTTCACCTCTCCTCGTGGCAGAGCCAAGGACACAAGGCAAGCTTCTGGTGCAGCCCCTGAAGACCCTCGCGCAGCCTTGGCATTTGACACCCTGCCCCGAAAGTCCCAGTCCAGGCACCGCGTGAACCCTCCGGGTGGGGTTCCTCCAGCTGCAACGAATTTCGGAGATTAACAATTGTAGCTTTGAGAGAGCCCCGAACAAAGAAAAAAGGAAAAGGCAGATCGTATTCACATGGGTGGGACTGGTTTGCTCAGTGCAATTGTTGAGTCTCAAGGATACGGATGGACAGCAATTAATTTGGTGTCATTATTTGACTATAATAGAGCTAAGCTCACATAACAGGGAGCTAAGTCAAACTTCCTTAAAGGAAGTCCAGTAACTGGAGGGTGTAAACATTTACACACGGCAGAAGAGGTATCTGTACAGCAATGAAGGGAATGCTGCAAGTTCTGCAAAAGTACAACACCCCAAATCAGAGCTACGAGGTACTGCATGGGCCGGGGCAGGAAAATCAGCCGAGCCCAAGAGCAAAATATTAATGCATCCAAGGGACTGTCTTTTAGTTAAAGGCAGGAACTAAGACAGGCTCAGTACACAGAGAAAGCCTCTTTGTTTGCACTTTTCTTCCATGTGCAGGTCCAGCAGGGCAGATTTGCAGCGATTGTTCTGTTATATCCAGGTGTAAGAGGCACCTCGCCGTCCCCTCTCCAGCCGCAGCCCCCAGCACGTGTAACTGCCTCTCCCGAGAAGGGTGAGCTCCCCATCCTCCTGCTGGGCTGGAGCTGGAGCCTCCCACCTCCCTCGGCTCTGCCGGAGCAGCAGCACCAGCTGTGGGTTAGGAAAAGCCTCTTGGCACACCCAGGGACACAGAGCGAGCTGCCCACAGCAGCCCCCAGAGACCCCGGGCTCCCTGCGAGCACATCCCCGCCGCAGCCAGGCCAAGGGCTGCGGTCAGGGACTGCTGCACACCCCCAGCAGGGATGGAGCCAACAGAGGCCAAGCCCGGGGTGTGCACAGGGGGAGAGTGCCCTAACTTTGAGGCAAAGCAGGACAGTGCTGCACTAGCACTGAAACAGATCCTCTGCTGCTCCCTGCAATCGGTACGGCAGCTAGCACTGCTCCACTGCTGCATGCTGCTGGGAGGCCTCAAGGTACCCCTGCTTCAAACAGCTGTACAGAGGAAAGGTAGCCTGGGTAACAGGCACTCCGAGCCAACAAGAAACCCACGTCAAATATTCTCACTTCTATTCTCATTTCTTAATTCAAGCCGAAAAGCAGAAGCACTCAGACAAATGGGACTGTCAGTAACCTGGTCCAATTACCGGGAGAGGTTTTTCCCTTCAGTGGTTCCTACTGCTGGCAAAAGAATCGCATTAATCTAACAAATCTGAACTTGTGTGTGCTTGTTTAAATAAGGGCCTTTGATTTGCATCACCTGATTAGCTTCTGTATACAGATATTTAAGTGCAAGGGCAGTTATCGCTGCTTAGGGTACCGAGCAGTTTGCCTTTCAACAAGGCAGTACAGCAGGGCAACCCCAAAGGTTGAGCTATATGCTAAACAGCATTGACAAGGTGGAATTCAAATCAACGTCAGAAAAACACTTTTTGGTGTTACCTAAATGATGATCCTGAATTTCAGGTAACCACAGAGGCACTGAAAACTTGGCCTAAAGGCCCCAATAGGGAAGGCTGGATACCTCCGGAAGGGGAAAAAACAACCACAAAACCACAGATATTTTGAAAGTATTTAATTTGCCTCCTAAAATAGTGAGTTAAGGTCCTTTCATCATTGTAGGTGAATCGCAATCAGCCCTCCTTTGGGTAGCAGAAGCCTCCTTTCAAAAGCTTGACCTCAAGCATCTTAATTCGTAATTTGGATGGGCAATCCATCTCACTCAGCATTTTCCTAGATAGTTTTCCAGTCTAAAACTTATTAATAAATTCCTTGAGGAAGGGGATCACCTGTTTCTCATTAAGCCTGACTCTCAAACTGGGGGGAAAAATGCCCCAAAAGATTGCAAGTGGAAAAGTTCCAAGCAGCTCTCGTGGAGTTGTTCTTCAGGAGCTAGCGTGGAGCAGGACCTGCAGGCCACCCAGCCGCTCCCTGGTGAGCACAGGCAGAGCCCAGGGGAGCAGAGCAATGCCCCTCGGCACTGCGGGCACGAGCACCAGAGCCGAGCAGAAAACCACCCAAAGCAGGAGCCACGTAGCAGGGACAGCCTCTGGAATGGGCAGCTCAGGACAAGATTTATTTTTGAAGGGGCTGCTTGACAGTGGCTGCAAATGGAATAAACTTGTGCGAGTGTGAGCAACTGCTCTTCGAAGTGCATTAATCAGTTCTGCACATGCTCCTATCTATAATAATTTTGACTTGGAACAGCAAAGGATAGCTTTGATTTGTTTTCTTTTCATAGATGAAAAACATCTATTGTAGCCTTAACTTAAAAGCTATTTGTTTCCCTACCAGATTCTGAGCAGTTATCCAAATTACCAGGCTCACGGAAAAAAAGTGACATTCATGAAGATTGTCTTACCTCAAATTCTCATTAGGATTTAAGTCAGTGAATGAGTTAGTACCATCTAGAATACTGGAGGCTCCAATTGATATTACACTTTGCAAAGTAAGAAGTTTATTGCCTTTTATTTTAGCAGCATAAAGACCTGGGAAAGGCACTGATATCTGAGGAAACTATTTCAATAGAGCTGCCAGATCTCAACCTACAGGATGACAGAGATAACAGAACCAGAGCCTCTGCAAATATCTTGCTCTTCCAAGAGCACATAGTTGGCAGGATTCCTTTCTCCACTAACAATGTGTGAATTAATGATAAGAGAAGGGCAAATTAAAAAAAAATACAATGAATAGATTTTTCCACAAACAAGACAGTGCTTCAGACACTTGGTCTCAATTATAAGAGCAAAACAAGCTGCAAGTAGGTGTATGGAATGGGAAGAACCCACCCAAATTTAATTAAACAGCAGCTGTGATAAGTTCCAAAGCGCTCAGGTAAGTGTCTCATTTTAGTCATCAGTTCCCTTCCCATACGCCAGCTTTGTCCTTCCCACTTCCAGCAGTGGAAATGATGCGGAGCCATCATCAGGAGCTGGGGTTTCCATCACTGCGTTGACATTTTGCACTTCAGGAGCTACTCCCATGAGGTTTTTATACAACGTCATTGATTTAGTCCTCCCAAATCCCTCCTCAGCTTAACCATTCACATTTTACAGCTGCAGAGATCGAGACATGAGAAAGCCAAAGGTGTGCCCAAAGGGACTGTGGCAGAGCACATGAAGTACAGCAGAACTTCTCCAGGCGTGCAGAGGCAGCGAGGGAAGTCAGAGCTCATTCTGGGGCTGCCCAGAGCCCTGTTGCAGAAGCGAGGAGCTGTGCCACCTCCCGCACTGCAGAGCCCGAGCACCTGGCCGCCGTGCTTTTGGGTAGGTTTGCAGTCACATGCTCCTGCTAAGACGACAGTAGATTTTTTTTCTTTTTCTTTCCAGGTCCTCTTCCAAAAAGTGGAAATAGCTTCCCCTAAACTTTTCCCTTTCTTTCAGCCTCATCCTTAAATAAAGCAATAGCTTCAAGCTAGGACAGCTAAATACTGCTTTTCCTGAATGGCTGAAATACAAATTTTTTATATATTTTAAAAAAAGAAAAGTCTCAGCCTAAACAAATACTCCAGACACTCCCTCCCTGCAGGATGAGAAGGATTTTGTAACTTGTAAATTGTGTTTTATGGGGCTAGGTTTAGTCCTGAGTCCAAGTCCCAAAATAAGCTCTTTAACCCATGTGTGCTTTATGATTTCATATCTATAAATACTTGTCCACAGAGCTAAGCAGGTTTCTGCATTAAGATCAACATCTGTTTCTCCATGACAGCTGCAGCAGCATTTCCTCCCTTTGGCTCCAACACAATGACACTGGCAGCTCTGAGCGGGGATTTAGCCACAGCAGCACACCACCTTTCACAGAGGGTACGCAGGGCGACGGTCGTCTCCCCTGGGCCACGTGTAACCTCTTGTACCTACGCTGGGGCAAAACGCCTCGCCAGCCACGAGGCAGCTTTGTGGAGGAGGAACCAGCGCTTCACAGTGATCCACTGAATTTCTATTAATGGAGAACAGAACCGGGAACTACGGACACAAGAAGTCTCCAAGAGATAAATAACTTTCTATGGCCTAATTGTTAAAAATGATGAGGTCCAACTTCCAACAGCAAGGATGAAGTTGCTTGTACAGTCACTGACAGTGTTTACACAAGAGAGCACTCGCGCATTTAAGTGACTGATGTGATTGCCTCGCACGCACGATCCCTGCAGTTAGTGTTTACTATCTTTATTGCTGCACGCTCAAATCGCTTCGGAGTGGCTTTGGACAGACTATAGATTTCACAGATGTGTTCTGTGGAAGACTACTTTTAGGCGTAACCTTCGCTGTTTGAGAGCTCAGCGTCTAACCACAAAGGCAGCCATCTGTCCAAGCTCTGCGGAGAGCTGCAGAGCAGGCGTCACTCTGCAGGGAAAGCACAGTTGGGGACTTAGCCCAAAAATCCTGTGCGTCTTCATCCAGGGACACAGTTTATGAAGAAATGAATGAAAAAGCCGAGGCTCCAATACACTCTAGCTTTTAAATGCCCTACATTTTGGACTTAAGGGGCAAGCTCCCAAGCCTTAATAGCATTCCCACGCACATCTGCAGATACGTGCGCAGAGTATTCAGGTGTCCAGCCACGGTGCTGATGGCAAACAGAGGCTGGCTTCTGCCTCTCCCCAAGGTCAGCGACATCCAGACCTCTGCACCTTGCAGGTCTCGCCACAGCAACAGAAGCACTTTCTTCCTGTCCTACCGTTTGTCTGCTTTGGATGCTTGCAAAAAATCCACGCTGGAGAACTGAAGAAATAAAAAGTTAAAGAACCAAAAGTTGTACTAACTGAGTAAACTTTACCTTGGCTTTGAATAGCACTTCTAGCTTAGAGGGTTATTTTCTTCTCCTGAAAAAAATTGACTGAATTTAGTGAGAACAGTACACAAATCCTGATGCTTTCTGCCTCCGCAGTCCAGTTGAAATAGCTCCAGGAAAGCACAAAATGCCAGCCATCATGCTTTATCTTGGTTTCGAGTTTTAACTCTCCATTTAGAATTTAATCTAAACAACCCATTTGCCAAACAGAATGCCGTCCTGCTCATGCTGTTTTAATTTCCTCAGAAAGAATCCCATAATACGCTAGGCAAGACATCAACAATAATTAAACCCAACAGCGATTGAAAAATCAAATTTTCAGGGCCTTGCAGCAAGCCCTAATGAGTTCCAGACTTGCCTTCCCCGACTTGCTCAAACTGGTTGCGCGACACTGCCAAACCAAATTAAAATTTGACAGTATTTCACCCTGTGCCCAGAAAAAGTGCCCTTCTCATGATTCAGGAAATTAAACAGCCGTCTACTGCAAAGACGCCCATTTGTCTTTGGACATGTATTATCCAGACTGATCCAGGTTCAGTATTTTTCTTGTTCTTGTTATGCCATTTTGTTTCCCTTTCAAAGCGCAGAATAGCTGGGGCTTTTCTTTGTATGCTGTTGTGCCCGGTGCCAGCTGAGGCAAACCGGGACGGACAGCCTGTCGGAAGAGGTACACAGGTGGGGTATTCGCCTCCCTCACTCCTCGCAGGAGATATTAAGCTCCACACTGCCTGGTCACAAGTGACCACAAGACAACATGTCCCGCAGGAGCGCACCCTTCCACTGCGGGCACTTTCTGCTGTTCCTTTCACAGATCTAAGGGAAATTAGAGTTAATGATGGCATCTCTACGGATGGTGGATCTTTATGATCCCTGATCCTTCCAACAAAGGGAGCTAAACATCAGGCCACACATTTTGGAAGGGTTGGTGGGTTTCTGCACAGAGAAACATTTTGGAAGGGTTGGTGGGTTTCTGCACAGAGAAACCTTTCAAAGGCTTTTAAGCCCTGTGACCCACAACTGCACAGCCTCAGGCTCCAGCCCCTCTGAGGATGATGACTGAGAAGCTCCTGGGTGATGGGTCTAGTGCAGAGGCAGCTTTTCCACGGTGCGGACTGCCCAGCCCTCCTCGCTGCCCACATCTCACCCTGCTGCTCCCGGGGCATCCCCAGCCCTGCGAGCAAAGCCCTGGCCAAGGCAGGAACCACACTGGTGCCCGACAAAAACCAACAGACCACAGCTCCACAAGCAGCAGCACAATCCTCAGCTGCACCTGCCCATGAGAAGGTGTCACTGAACAGCGGACGCTTTGGCCAGCGCGCCTTGCTGCCGAGCACCAACACCGCCCAGGGTGACCTGCACGGAGCAGGCAGCTTTCTGCAAAACCCAGCAAACGGCTCAGGCAGCAGCACTGCTCAGAGCCACTGGGACGGAGGCTGACCTGTCCCAGAGGGGGTTCCGAGGCCAGCGCTGGCACGAAGCTAGGGAAGCTGCCATCCCGTGGCCGGGGAGGTCCCGCGGTGCCCCCGCGCTGGCACTGCCCCACCGCAGCCATCTGGCAGCGGGAGATGAGGTTACAACAATGTGGAAGCCTCGAAGCGCTGACATTAGGCATTTAACTCATCCCCTAACTATGCGGTGACACAGGTACATCGAGTAAGGCCGTAAGAGCAGCTGCTCCCTGCCGACCCGTCCCACACTTTTTTATCTAGCGATTAAAGCCCCTTCCACTCAGCTCCATGCCGTGCCAACGGGGGGCTTCAGTTATTCCGGTTCATTTGCTCATCTCCAGCAGAAACCTGGATTTTCCAGGTAAAAGCGAGACTTCGGTGGCCCGACCAAGGGGCGCAAGCGTTTCCCAGCCCCTAGGAAGCCTGGGACGAACCCCCCAAGCGCACAAGCTCGGCCCGACAGGAGCTAACCCCGACAACCCCGAGCGGCTTCCCCAAGAGCCGCACCGACGGGGGCTCGGGGCACCGCGGGGGCTGCGGCCGCCCCGCACCGCTCGGGCCCGCTGCCGGGGGCTCCCTCCCGACGCGGCTCCGTCCCCCGCGGGGCACCGCGGCCGGGAGCGGGGCCGGGAGCCCGGCGGAGCCACCACCGCCGGCAGCGGGGCGCCCCCCGCACTGCGCGGCTCAGCCGCCCCCAGCCGCGGGGCGCGGAAACGAGCGGCGCCTCCGGCACGGGGCAACACCGGGGAAGCCGCGCCCGGCTCCGGGGCGGCACCGGCAGCGTCCCGGGGCGATGCCCGCGGGGCTGCACCGCGCTGCCGGGCACCGCGTCCCGCACCGCTCCGCTCCCCCAGCCGCGCACCGCACCGCAACGCGCACCGCCCCGTCCCGTCCCGCTCCGCTCCCCCAGCCGCGCACCGCTCCGCACGGTCCCGCTCCCCCAGCTGCGTCCCGTCCCGTCCCGCACCGCACCGCACCTTGCGCGCTCCGGCCCCGGCTCCCTCCCGCGCAGCGCCCGCTGCCCGCCTGCCGCGCGCCGCCCGCCCGGCGCCTTTCATTGGCGGCCCCCGGCGGCCCCCGGCCAATCGGCCGCCGGAACGAACTGTCCCGGCCAATGGGCGCGCGGCGGGGCAGGGCCGGGCGGGGCGCGCTGGGTGCTGCGCGCACGTGTGCGCGGGAGCGGGGCGCGGGGCGCAGCGCAACGCTGATGGGCGCACCCCATCCCCATCCCCATCCCCATCCCCATCCCCATCCCCATCCCCATCCCCATCCCCATCCCCATCCCCATCCCCATCCCCGTCCCCGTCCCCGTCCCCATCCCCGTCCCCGTCCCCATCCCCATCCCCATCCCATCCCCATCCCCATCCCCACCCCCATCCCCATCCCCATCCCCGTCCCCGTCCCCATCCCCATCCCCATCCCCATCCCCATCCCCGTCCCCGTCCCCGTCCCCATCCCCGTCCCCGTCCCCATCCCCATCCCCATCCCATCCCCATCCCCATCCCCACCCCCATCCCCATCCCCATCCCATCCCATCCCCATCCCTATCCCCGTCCCCATCCCCATCCCCATCCCATCCCCACCCCCATCCCCATCCCCATCCCATCCCCATCCCCATCCCCATCCCCATCCCCATCCCCAACCCCATCCTCATCCCATCCCATCCCCGTCCCTGTCCCTGTCCCTGTCCTGTCCCATCCCATCCCCATCCTATCCCCATCCCAATCCCATCCCGTCCCCGTCCCATCCCCACCCCCAACCCCATCCTCATCCCATCCCCATCCCCGTCCCTATCCCGTCCCATCCCATCCCCGTCCCCATCCCCATCCCCATCCCCATCCCAATCCCATCCTGTCCCCATCCCCAACCCCATCCCCATCCACATCCCCATCCCATCCCACTCCCTCCCCATCCCATCCCATCCCCGCTGACCACTCCGCACCAAGCCCCACCACCACCGCAGCTCCCGCCCAGAGCATGGGGACCAGCAGGAGCGGGCCGGGGCAGTTTATTGCAGCACTCACTTGTGGTGTGTTTTGAGCAGAAGAAAATGTCTGGAACCATGCGCCTCTTGCTATTTCAGCGTATGTTAATTGATGACCTATAGCCTTTGGGTGTTGTTTTTCTTTTTTTTTCTTTTCTCTCTTTTTTTTTTTTTTTTTCTTTTTACACAAAAGGGTAGGGTCTCCTGTACAGTTTCCCACAGACATTCCTGCCTTCTCTGGCTTTAGCAGGGAGGCCCAGTACAAAGCCCCCTTGTCCCGCTGAGGGCGAGGGCCCACACGCGCGGGCTGGCGGCTGGCCCTGTCCCCTGTCCCCCTGCTGTGCCCTCCTCCTGCTGGCGCCGGCGGGACCGTGCTGAAATACCAGGAACCTGCACCCGACCGCCTCCTGACGTCCTGCAAGCAAAGCACAGCTGCCAGCAGCACCCGGCACAGCTCCAGGCTGGGCTGCCTCTTTACTAGTGTAATTAAAATAAAATAAAATAAATGTAAATGACCTAACATTGATTTAATATCTCACCTGTTGTTACATTTTCTGAGATCCCTTTCAGATATTCACGCAAAGAAGGGAAGCGTGGGGTCATTTTCACCAGGATTCGGTTTCTGAGGGCACAAAGTGCCTTTTGCTCACCTGCTTCTGCACGTGACCCCGGCAGGAGCCATGGGAGCTCACGTTGCATGTTGTCCCCAGTGCCTGGATACGCCTCCCCAAAACGAGCGGCTGCAATTTGCAGCGGCCGTGTGAAAACGCGCGAAGGGCAGCAAAGGTGCCCACGGGGGGCCGGGAACGCAGCACGGTGTCCGTGCTCCCATCCCCTGCTCCGGCCGTGCTCCGCGTGGCCCTGACGCGGCTCTGCAGGCTGTGGGAGACGAGGGCTCCCCGCAGCTTCCACCCAGGTGTGGCTGCCACCGGGGGCTGCACGCGCGGCCACCTGCAGCGGGGTTAAACCCGCGGTGCCCCAGGAGCCGGGGTCCCACTTGGGCAGCAGCTCCACGGGCTGCGACCTTCGGGCTGGCCCCTGCAGCCCTGCCGAGGTCGTGTGCTCGCCCCCCAGCAGCTCCTCGCAGGGTCCGGGGCTCCCTGCTCTGAGGAAACGCCGCGGCAGCCACGGGGGTGGTAGCGGCCTGCTCCATCAGAGAGGCCGTGGGCACCGGGGCTGGGGAGCCTCCCGGGGAGGGAACACGTACCCTGATACGCAGAGCGAGGTTTTTACGTGTTTTGGAGGAGATATTTAAACATCCTCAGAATAATCTGGGCTAAAAGGCAAGTGCAGAAGAGAAATTGTGGAGAGATGAAGTCCTGCCGGGGACAGCGTGAACCTGACCTTACAGAGGCATGTGGAGAGCGGCAGAGGGAGCAGCGCGGGGATATTGTTTTTCAGGCCCGTGTCACCAAGGGCTTGGCAGCCACAGAAAACACTTGAAATGGCAATGGGATGACATTAACTCACTTTCCCAATACACACATGCACATGGCAACCTGGGGAGTAGGAAAGAACTTACAGAGGGATTTCTCAGCCCCACGAGGCACGGGGTCACAGGCCAGGCCCCCCCGCTCGGGGATGCTGCCACCGGTCCCCGCTCACCGGCGGCGAGGCACACCTCGTGCACGCCTGGTGGGGGGCAGCCTGCTCGTGGGCAGCAAAGCCAGGCAGTGAGGATGCATTCTGTGAAAAAGCGCGAGTTTTGCTTCCTGGTGTCCTGCCTGTGGTTTTACACAGGAGCTGCAGAGAGCCAGGTGCCCAGGTGGCTGACCTGGCCCCCACGCGACGGAGGCTTTCCGTCAGTGTGGAAACAGCGGTTTGCACCTAGTGTAATTAGGCTTGCTGTTGGAAGAGAATCAAACCAAGGTCTGAACAAGTTTCAGAAACATCCTAAATGCTTATGTCTACAGCAAAATACGTCTGGAATTGTTGTAATTGATGATAACACAAAAAAATAACATGATAAGCTGTAGCTAATCCTAGGCAGACCACGATACAACATCGAGGACAGATTATTGCTGGTGCTCAGAAACACCGGGTGAAGCACCTGGCAGTGGCTGCTGTCAGAGACGGGAAGCTAGACCAAGCCGGATTTTGCATATTTCAGCCTCTGGTTCTCTGAATGATCCTGGCTGTCATCAGGAATGCACACGCGTGACTGCTGCCCTGGAGGATGCCAGCTGCCTCCGCGTCACGGCAGGTTGCGGAGCAGAGACGAGGGCGGATGGGGAGAGGCAAAGGAAAGTTAAAGTCAGCACCGAGGAGGACCCGAACGCTCAAACTGAGCCGGGCCAGACGCCAACGCCAGTTATCACTGACGGCCTCTGAATAATGAGTCTGTGCTATACTTAGCTCTTTGCTAGGAAGAGACAAAATCATCCTATGACTAAACACAGCTAAATCTCTGCAGTAGTCATGGCCCATAAATTGACGACAAATTGACAAAAGGGAAAGATGCTCAACTATGAGAAAGAGAGATTTTGGGCTTCCTGTTGACTCACCAGCAGTGTGTATCAGGACAAAACTATCCCCAAAGAGGTGTCACTGGACCATGGCTTCGACAAAAATAGCTGCTGGCTGAAATAATGTCAGTAAAATTTAGGAATTAGTAATCATTTCTTAACCAAGCAGAGCTCCTCTCCTTTTGACATGATGCTGCAGATGAAGCCAGACTTCCCGTCTCCTTTGAGTTCATCTTTATTTGTCTGTAAGGTCAGGAGTTTATTGGGATCACTGAGGACAGGGGAGGAAAGATGTATTGGGCTATCTGCGGAGAGCTGTCGTTCCTAGTGCCTCACTCTGTGATTTAAAATGTCTCAGCAGTACACATCTCTCAGAGTGGAATCGGTGCTTTCTAAGATGGATTTTGCCAGGTCCAACTCGGTTGAACGCGTGTTTTTATCCCTCGCTGATATGCCTGCCGCTCATATTGCCTCAGCTGTGACTTTGAAGCAGGCAGCAGCAGCTCTCCTGCCCTCTGACTTTTGCATCTGGATAATTAAGCCACAACCTCAGCGCCCCTTCCCGCACCCTGATGGGCACCTCGGAGAACCCTCATCTCCTGGAGCCGAGACCTGCCTGGAGGTGGGGAGAATGAAAAAAGCGGAGAGCCCATCGGGCGCTGAAGTGTGGCCGTGAGCTGCCCGGACAGGAGGCACATCCCCACGGTTGCTGCGGGCGGGGGACGGCCCGGAGCCTGCCCCGCGTCCCCTCCCTCGCCACCCACCGCTGCGGCACACGCTGCCCGCGGCGCACCGGGAGCATGGGCACAGACCTTGGCAGGATCCAGCCCTGGCACGAGGGGCAGCGGGGGACTTCAGGGACCAGACCCGTACGGAGCAGACTGTAAAGGCTTCAGGAGAACAGCAGCAGTGGGGGAGCAGAAAGACCTTTCTTAAGGATTTCTCGATTTCTTCAGGAATCCCACATGGAGGAAAGGGCCAAATTTCTGCCCGGAATTTATGCTGACCTGTTTTGTGGCGAAGAAGTAAAAAGCATTGCTGCAGAAAGAGGAATGAAGCCTTGCAGCTGCTGAAGCTGAATTTTCATATGTTAACCAGAAGGTTGGTGCCCTTGGGCTGCCAGACGATCCTGACAAACGATCCTCACAGAGCAGTCAATACTGCTTCCATCCCGCGGGCAGATTCACGTTGATACTGTTAATATAAAGTTGCTGCTTGACTTACTCCTTGACCGATGCAAGTGAAAATTTGGCCCAGAGACAGCAGAAATGGACAACGACTATAAATACTCGGGATGCCACGAACTAGTTCCAGTTACAGAGAACGCACTCGGACGGGCTGGTGTCGCGGCTTCCGTGGCACCGCGCTCTGCGAGAGCTGCTCAAGTCTTTTGCCTCTTAGGGAACAGAGTTTGTGTGCTGCAAACCAAGAAGCTAGTGCTATGGTTAAAGGGATTACTTCAAACTATGCTATGTTTTCTAGTGAGAGAATTTGTGGTATTACATTCTTGGCTAATTTTCAAATTTTCTCTTTTGTACAAACATAAAGGGATAAATGAAGTAGAAAGTACTGTTCTACAGCTGGTTTTGGTTAAGTTTTTGCCCCTCTTCCATGAACATAGTAGTAAAAATACAGATTTGGTTGAAATATTTTTGAAGAAATTTTCGTTTCCTGGACTCTCAATCGGAACAAATTGATCAAAGGAGAAAGACAGAAAAATAACTGGAAGAAACTAATCAAGAAGGCAGACAAATGACAATTAAAGCCAGGCAGCTCTTTTTCTGTTGATTATCAAATACAACAGGCCAAGTTCCTGTATGTATTGATTTTACCCGTGGTTATTTGTAAAGAGATGTATGATTGCGGCAGAGAGCAAATAAAAACCCTTCATTTTCAGCTTGAAGAAATATTTTGTGGCAACATAGTATGTTTTTTTCACTGGTTGTGATCAAATGAGTCATCTAGTTTATAGTCAAAAATAGATCCAGTAATGCAGATTAAAAAATAAAACGGCAATGCATGTGGTTATGGACACAGCTGTTGTGATATGGGTTTCCTAATTTGGCTATATTCATGCAAGGTTTTTCTTCCAAAGATTTACGCAGTCAGTTTCATCATCAAAAGATTATTCGTGGTGAGTAAAGCTCTTAAAATCATGTATCGGTCTAAGTCTCTGAATTCAGCGATACTAAAATCCGTAAAGAAAAGATATGTAGCATTTGTAAAGAAAATGAATCACCCTTTTTGCCTTTTTGGTTTGAATCCTCAAGGACTTTTTTGACTTTGTCTTTGCCACGGGACTTGCACGAAGTTGCTCCAGTGCCAACGGCCCCGCTGGCACCCGCTGCTGGCACTGCCAGCCTGCCCGCTGCGCCCAGGGAGCCACCGGGAGCTCCCGGGGGGGGCACCCGCTGTGTGCCCAGCCTCTGCCTCGTCCTGCGCCCGCCGGGGCCGAGCCCTGTGCTGTGCCCGTGGATGGGATCCCGGGGGCAGAGCTCTGGCCGAAGGTGTTACGGGGCTGCCACGCCGCATCCCCATCGCCCTGCCAGGCAGGAGCGCTGCGGCTGAGCCCAGGGTGCTGGTGGCTTTACTACAGCCGCCGGCCCCGATCTGTGTCCGGCTGGCCACGCCGCCAGGGGAGGGGTGCCTTTATCCCACCTGGCGTGAAGACAAGTCCGGGGAGGGAGGAGAGTGAGTCTGGAGGAGACACAACCTCTTGAGAAAGCCGTGGGCGTACACAAAGAAGCTAAGAAATGTCCTAGAAGATGTTCCAGGGTGACGGGTTGTTTTCAAGTGACGTATGTGGCTGTAAAGGGTCAGCGGATGGATGCAGGGGGCACTGGCTGCTCATGCGGTGGGAAATGCCTGGAGAGGATGAGGGTGGCAAGGACAAGGCCAGCTGCTAGTGAAAATGACCATGGGAACCAGTGGCGGTGCCTGAGCCGTGTCGAGGCCATCCTGGGGCGGGAAAGGTTTGGTTCAGGGCTGTAAATCTTCTATCCCTCAAACGGCAGCGACCTCCTGATCCAGCAGCCCTGGTTTCTTGTTGTGCACAATAAGTACATGTAAATAAAGCAGCAGTTTTCTCCTTCAGTCCTGTGCGAAATGTCATCCTCTGTGTAAGTGTCTGCATCGTACTGTGGAGCTGCTTTTATTTAAAGACCAAAATGTTATGTCATGTAGGCCTTTACTACCAGAGTGAGAAGTCTTACCAGTGCAAGAATATTAAACTAACACAAGTAATTTTGAAGAATGCTGTAGTTAAAATATACAACCACTAGAAAACTAGAACTAACCTTATCTGATACTACTCTTTACAGTCTGACATTTAGTTTTATGGATTAAATACTTTTTCATTTTGACTTTTCAAAAGTCACATCTGAGGATGTGACAACTCAGGAATCTCAAAAAGAAAAATACTCAGAACAAAGATTTCTCCTCTACAAAGTACCTTCCCAGTCGAAAAACAAACCCACAGGTCTCTCTTCCAGCTCCAACTTCAAACCCTCTTTTGAAAGAATTTAAGGCTGGCTTTTAACAAAACATGCACTAGTGCCTGCCAGCCCCGCTGAATGCATCCCTGCGCCCCTAAGACAAGCAAAGGATGAAGCACTTCTCTCGGTGTCATTTATGAGGAGAATACCAGTTTTCATGGCTGAGTTATGACTGTTTTCCCACTTTCTTATTTTTCGGTTGCCACTCACAGCGCGTAACCCAAGCCGCCTCACTTACTGACCGCGTGTGTAATCACAGGCACTGTTTGGAATGGTCTGGTTCTGCGTGATAACGTTCTGCCACTTAAATTGGTACCACGGCGTTCCAATAATTCCTTTTAAAAGGCTGCCATTATCACCCCCATTATTCATTGTAGAAGGACCCATTGTAGTTTGATAGTAGGTGTCCTGTTTTCTTAAATTAATGATATACTGCACAACTGCTAGCATATATTTAAGTTGCCATTTACTATAGTAATAAATATTAATCAGCCTCTAAAACAAGAAGTGTACCATTGTTGGAAAGAAGTAAAAGAAAATTTTATGTTACCCTAGGCTGTCTTGTTTCTGCAGGGACACAAGAAAAATGGTGTTTATCATTTGGTATTTCAATAGAAAAACACTGTAGGGCCTTTCTAAATCCATCTAGCTTAACTGGTGTTCTACAAGTTCAAAAAACAGTGTGGATTTAAAAGAAAGCATTTATTTCCATACAGTTTTTCAAGTATTTCCAGCTAGTTTTTCAAATGCACTTACAAGTTGATTCCACGCACCACTTAAAAATGAAAGGCATCGCTGTACCATATGGGTTGTTTCCAAGCAATGGCAGAAAATGTCACAAATGTAAGAGTTTCCATTATTTACTCAAATGGCTGTAAGAGCATCAAACAGCCCAGAAGGATTTCAATTCAAGTATGAGGTTACACGCCTAAAAAGTGAGCCTAGCTTGTTGTTCATGGCTCTTCATTTATTGTTCTTCAGGCGTGGAAGCTAGTAGAAACATATTTGAGAAGAGCAGGACTGTAACCAGATGTTTACACAGGCACACTCGGTGACTCCAGAGGAGCCGGCAGATACCCGGGTTGTACTCCGACAGCTGAGGGCAGCACGCAGCAAGCTTTGCGGAGAGGTTTCGTCTTCCTCCAGAGCCACTGGCACAACTGGAGCACGCAGGGTTGATTCAGCTATGGTCTCTGAAGGCTCCGAGCTCAAGAGTTTCTCTGCTTTTTCCATGTGTATCAGGTTTTGTCCAAATTAATTTGAAGGGCAAGGAACTGAGCAAGACCTGCTTACAGTAACTGGGAAATTCTGCATCAGGGCTGCACAGGCTCGGTCTCACGCCATAGCGACAAAATAATCTTTTCCAACAGAAGGGCTTTCGTACTTCTGTTAGTACTAAGTCTACCTATTAATCAATAATCTCCTTTGTTTAGCTAATGTTTAGCCAGAATGACAAAGAACTGCCCATGGCCATACCTGGAGATCTGACACACTGAAAACTCTTCTTAAACCTGCTATGATCCTTTATGGGCTGGTAAAGGCCGAGATCTGCTCTGAGTGTAAGGAAAGGAGCAGGCCTTTTCCCCCTTGACTTGGTTTTGGTATGAGATTTGGAATCAACTTGCCAGTATGAATTTCCTTTGTTTCCAAAGCCGGCTATGTGAGCCCTCGTTGTGGCAACCGCAGCGTACGGACATCTTTGGGGGGCATCTTTATGAAGCTGGGGGACTGAATGCCATGCACGGACCTAAATGCTTCATTAGGCAGATAAAGTGCCTTTCACAACCTGGCTGAAATAAAAAGGAGCAGCTTAGGTTAGCAGCCCTTTTTATCACCAACAGTGAATTCCCTTCCTTTTCCCCGTTCATTTCGGAGTAGATCATTCATGTTCCGTTAACACAGCGTAGGATTTATGCCTGTGATTTAGTAGGTACGAGCCACCTACTCCTGTCTCAAACACTTTGCCAAAAGTCTGGCATGCAACCCCCTCTGACATTACATGGACATTCTGCGAATTTGTCTCCATTCATCCATTAGTTCTGTGTTAATCTTGTTTATTGCCTCGTTGTTACTCTTTAAAAAATGCCGGCTCATTCGTCTTGTAGAAGCTCCCACTCAGATGCTGTCTGCTAATTTGATTTAAGGTGCTGTAACTCTTTAGAGCTGTCACTGGAAAATATGCCTTCTTTTGGCTCAGGGCTGCTGTAAGGAGCTCATGGTCGGCATCGGCATCGGGATGGACGGGTTGTTAAAGCACATCTCTGTCCAAAGCGAGTCTGGATGGAGAGAAGCACATCAGAAATGACACTTCCCAGTGAGAGCCCTCACGTTTTCAGCCAGGTTCGGCCAGCTGCCGTGGCGGCACACTGGCACCAGGGGCACAAATTCTTTCCCTGGTCCCACAGCAGCGGTGACGAGAGCGCAGAAGGCTGCAGGAGGTGACATTAGCCCCGAGATTTTGCAGCTGCAGAGCAGTGCCCAGGCCGGGTGTGGGGACCCTGCTGAGCTGTTGACCCAATTCTTTCACGGGGACACAATTCCCTGCATCTCGGGCATCTCGAGGCGACTTCCCCGGTGGTTTCTTTGTGGGCAGGTTGCACGCTGAGCGCAGCGTTGGTGCCTTCTGAGGGACGCAGCGCTGAAGTCTGTAATTGTGGATAAGTCTGGGTGGGAGAGGATGTTTCAAGATTTTAAAAGATAAAGTTACTTTTGTTCTCTGATTGGGTCTTTGAAACATCTCCCTCCTGGGAAATTAATATAAATGGGAGACATACTCTAGCTACTACCTAAATAGCAGCAGTATATTAATATTTTAATTCTGTAAAGGAGGCTCAGCAAAATAAACAATGCCAAAATGGAGAGCTCAGTGATGTGCAAAATAGAAAGTCTCTTCTCATTTGCTTGAAGCAGCAGTGATCTTGTTTCATTTAAGCTAGATAGCTTACTCTCAGAATGATTGTGCAGAACATTTTTCTGTGTATGCATCATGAATGGAGTTGAAATACTCTCGAATAATAGCAGTTGATCATAATATAATAGGAAAAATGAGAGAACGATGTTACAGCTTGAAGCATATCAGATGCTATGCAAACAGACTTAATGTGCTCTTCAGGCAGCGGCTCCACGACCATTAATACAGAGCCTGTGTCCTGTCACAGGACCCAGCATATAGATTTGATATAGAGCAAGGGTGAATGCACAGTTAAACTCCTGTTGCATTAGCCAGCATGCACAAGATGATATTGATGTTGAATCATGCTTTTCTACTGGATGTGAGATAACAGACAGTATCTGACCTGTTATAAAGCTGGTGTGGCACAGAATTGGGACCTGCAGAATGCATTTGTAATCAATGGGTGTACCACGTGCCCAGGGCATTTTTATGAGGGATTAGGAATTCTAAAGATCTTTTTACAGAACTATCAAATGATGGCTGAGTTACAATATGGAGGAGGTGCCATTGGATATTGAACTTGCATATGAAGTACTGGGAAAACTTAATAAAGAATGAAAGAAAATTAATTGCTTGTGATGGTGGACTGTGACCATGGTGTGTGCAGCAATCACAACCTGCCATGCATACACGTTGAAAATGTGATTTTGCAATGTGGCTACCAGTCACACGGGAAGCCGGATTTACAGCTCCCAGTTGCATAACAGCATGTGGAAGTAAATCCGGGCAAAGGAGATTCCGCGAACTTGTCATTATATAGATTTTATACAGCGCAGTTCCAGGAGAATTTATCTATTAATCACTTAAACAACAGAGGAAACAGAGTGCTACATAAGCATTATGAAGAAAGATGATTTTGCAACTGATGCTCATTTGACTAAGAGTATGAAAATGCAGCCTGCAATCCATGTAAACGGATATTGGCGCAAAAGAACATAAAGACAGATTAAATTGCTGTAGTTCCCAACAGGTGACAAAAACTGATGAGCTCTGTATAGTATGCTGGTAGGAAGGCAGAAAGCAAGGCAAGAGCAGAAGTCTGAAGGAAGGATGCTGAAGAGGCCAGTATGCAGGTAAATGGAGTTTGCCATTTCTAGCTGGACAAATTTCATTTTTACAATGATAAGGTAATAAAAAAATGGCTTTGCTAACCTTATCATTAGAGTTTGATCTACTGTCTGGGCATTATTCTAATGTTTATAGAGAAAAAAATCTGCCTTCTAGTGAGTTCTGGTCTTTTTGGTTGAATTGGGTACCCAGTAAATGGTGATTAAACTCAGGGGTATTCTTATATTATTAAATAAAATAAAATGTGACCAGGGAACACATTAATGCAGCAATATATGCTCTGTAAGTATTATTCTTATCTGCAAGCGAAGTGACAATAGATAGTCTATCCTGTACTTCAGTATTGGGGAAGGAAAGTTAGGAAAGATGCAACTGAAGGAAAAGCTTGAGCTGGAGTTCGTGACTTGGTGCGTGCAAAAGAGGCCACGTAAGAGGAACGCCCACGTGGTGACATGGGAGACACCCACGCCTTAACTTACACCATCTCTGGTTCCCTTTGCATGGTCAGTGACGGAGGTCTCTGAGGATCTTCTCATGCCCAATATGAGCTCATGCTGCAGCCTTTTTTTCAGCAGCAGCCCTAATACGATCGAGCTCCCTATTGTTGTGAAACCTGTGGCATCGTCACGCTGAGAAGACCTGTGTGCTTTGTGCAATTCGGCTGCAACTGGCAGACAGATTAAAAAGTTGTTGCTGCAAGGAGGGAGGAGGAAGGGACAGGCAGAGACAGCACAGTCCCGCACTCACACACTCTCACACACGCACAGCCAGGTCTGCTTCTCATGCTGGCCAGCCCTAAGCCCCCGGCTTGTTTCCACGCCGCTGGGATGGGGCCGGGGGCTGCCCCGACCTGGGCAAGGCAAGGGCTGAGAGGGGTGCACGGACCCAGCACCCCCCAGCTGGGGAGATGGCAGAGCTCGGCCTGTGGCTCTGAGGGTCGCCCGGCGGGTCGCCGGTTCTGGTGTATTTATAATTGCCATTTTATGAGAAGTAGAGAACTGTGCAGTCAAATAATAATAATAATAAAAGAATGAAAGAAAGCTCGAGCGTAAGTTAGAGCTACCCAGGGATTTTTCTAATTCATTTTCTGGCCTCGGCTATGGTTTTATGCGTCTCTTTCCTTTAAGCAGTCAATAAAAACACTCCTTGCTATGGCAACTACCTCCTTCATCACTGAGACAGACATAATGCACCATTCTAAGGACGCTCATGCCAATTAGCACTGAAAACTTTTATAGCCAAAGTATTTTAAAGGAGCTACTCTGTTACATTAGCATTTTCCATTAACCTCTTTATTTTTAATCATTCAGAATGTGTATTAAATGGTCTGATTCCGACTTGCTACGGGTATGATGAACAATGGAAATTTTGCTGGGATGCTGCTTCCTTGGGAGATACACAGCGGGAGGCAGCATCCTGGTCTTTGATGCACACACAGAGCGTGTCCGTAACCATTCATATTCTGAAGTCCCAGCAGAGCACAATCCTGAATCAAAAGACAAAACTGCTTTTTTTAACTTTCAGCTGCAGCATGGTACATGCCATATTTGCAAAACAGAGCTTGGCGCGTCTGCATAACTCATTGCTGTGGAAAGAGTCATCACGATGATGAATTGAAACACAGCCATCTCCATTATGGTATGCCATGTATGTTTTTAAAAGCTATTTTTAAAATTAATACTACTCTGTAATGCTGATAAAGTAGCAAGCATTTATAATTTGTTGCACTCTGTCTAAATCCACATTAGTCTGCTTTCCACTTGACTGAATTATATTTTTTTTATAGATACGTTTGTTTGAAATTTATTAATAGTGTATTAAGGGATCAAAACCTTTATTATTTAATGTGTGCATCATTTAAAAATGTTACATAAAGGCTGTCGTCCTTACTTTCCACCACTAATTTATTCCTGAATATTTTGTGCCAATGCTGCTAGTGCTCACTGCACGTGCCACGTGAATGTTCCTGCTTATATCATAGGCTTCTTGCTCTTCATCGTGGGGCTGACTAAGGTATGGCTTCACCGTACAAGGAGACACCTTGGTTTATGCTACAGAAAGAGTCTACTTACGTTAATGTGAAATGGTGAAGAAATCTTACTTATATTGCATCAAATCCAAGAGCACCGAAGGAGCCCCAGCAGCCCTGGGCAGCAGGCGCCGCGTTGCCTTCAGGCGCCTGGCTGTCTGCGGGTGCGCGGGGCGAGTGTCTCATGTGTGAGACAATAAAATGTTTGACGTTTGCCCCATTCGTCATTAAGATTAACTTTTCTATCTCAGCCTTCATGCAGTATTTCAAATCTATGCGATGTATTAAGAAAGTTGAAGGGAATGCTGGCAAAACACGGCGCAACTCGAACTGCCCCAAACATTTCCCCACGAGGCTTTTTCCTTCGTCGTTTCTTGGTACTGGTCAAGGTGGGGAACAGAAGCGTGCGGGTGGAGCTGCAGGTGCCAGGAAGGATGCTGCCTTGGCAAGAGCGTGGTCCAGAAAGATCTCTGCCCTGGAAGCACCCTGATGCGGGATCGCTGCTGCCAGCAGGGCCTCGGTGCCACCGCTGGCTGCAGGAGATGGCCGAGGTCCGTCTGTAAGCCTCACGCGGCCGCCCCGAGCACAGCGTGGTCTGCGTGCTGGCCACCTCTCACCATGCACCATGGACGTCTCCTCTCCGTGCTGGATACAGCCCACAGGAGCAGGGATGAAGGCTGGGCCAACTGGGCAGCACCGGGACACGGTTACACCCTAATTGATCTCGCCTGCCGTCAGGACCACACCGTATGGGATGCCTGGTGCAGTTAGACAAAGACTAGGACATAAATATGCCCAAGAGAAACTATCAGAATTATTAATGGTGTTTTTCTAACCTTTTAAATGAGGTGATACTCACTTTCAACAGCACTGCCAGTGTTGGAATCTTTGATTTTATTTTTTTTTCCAAAGAGGTTTAATTGAGCTAGGTATAAATAGCATATCAGTAAACAAGACCTTTTGGCTGTGTGAATCATGTCTAAAATATTTGTAAGCCCTCCACAGCCTCTCTGATGGTGAAGAATGTGCTCATTAGACCGGTCCAGATGCATTCTGCAATCCATCGAGAACCTAACTTCTCCAGGAGATAAATCATTGCAGTATTAATGCAGGCAACAAGCACTGCAAGGCTAAGGCAGCTGCTCAGGGGCCCTTGGCGCGTGTGTCTGCTAGGGCTTTCCAGATTCACAGAGTTCCACACAAAAAGGTTTTTGACACAAGAACTGAAGGAACCTGTGTTTATCTTACCCCATTTAATCTACACCCTACCTCTGAGTATTCCAGAAGGGCTCTGAAAAATCCCATAAACCAACCTGTACTGAAAACAAAATGGACACTGGAAAAAACAGTAATTTTTACTTACTTGGAAGTTTTTCAACTGACCACTTACATGACAAAGATCTCTGCCTAATCTTGACTTGGTAATGTAGGTGGATTGTCCCCATCTTCTTCAGGAAAGAATTTTGTTTTCCTCCAGTGATCTCCACGGCATTAATTACCTACGTTTAAATGCATGTAGAATTTTGCAGCATTGGAAACTCTGTCTTTATTTTTAAAGTCAAGCTAAGCATAAAAACATGCATGTATATGGAGATGCATATACACACTACCTAATTACCTAAATTACAAAACAGACTTGTGAAGCTGAGGTTTAAAAGTCTTGATCAAGAGAAGGAAAACAAGTTGGTAAAAAAAAATTAAAAGAAAGAAAACCAGAAGGCTGGTAACACACTGGAGTACGAGTGCAAGTTACCTGCCAACACCACCTGCTGATAACTCCTTTCATACTCCAGTGGCACCCTTGGTGTTCAGTTCCACTTTGAACTGAACACCGGCCTACAAAAAGACAAAGACAAGTGCCACACCGGCTGTGAGCTCTAACAGTAATCCTCAAGCTCACATGTATTTTACTGGCTGACACTTTTAAGTCCTCTGTCCACTGAGAATAACACAGATTATAACAGCAGTAAACATATGTTATAAAGCGTCCTAGCTCTGGTTCAGAGCAATTGCATTAATACATCTGATATTTCATCACTTCTGGTGGGGATTTAATAGGTTAAAATTGAAATGAAGCATGACATGAAACATGGCCCGGGTGCCTTTCAGGTATCTGGAGGGCGATTTTGTCGAAGGAATTTTGTTACCTGCGCAACCCTCCATCACTTGGGGCATGGGGATTTATTTTCTCGTGGTATACTGAGGTATTTTGCTCTCTGGAAGTAAATATGCACTAATGGAGAGTTTTAGCAAAAGACTTTGGCATGTCAGCACTGCCGTGCTTAAGAGGCCCTGCACAGAGATATGGAAAGGGACTCTTGGGCTGTAAAGGTTTCCCACTATTTTCAAGGTACCACCTGTCTGTTTTAGTTCAAAATCTAGCAGAGCTCCTGGCTGTATTCAGGAGATGCCCCCGCGAGTTCCTGGTGACTTACAGCACGCTGAGCCTCACCCCAGCGCTGCTCGGCGCGCGCTCAGATCCCGCCGCCTGAAGTAATCCACTGTTTCTTTTAACTGCTCTTGGACATTAGATTAAGAGGTAATAAAAAGCTCAAGCCTAATGGATGATTTTATTTCGGTAGCCTAAGTACTAAGTAAGCTCAGAGATGAGAAATATGAAGACAGTCCAAAATCTTAAACCATGTATTAAATTATCATTTTTTAAATTATTTTCTAGGTTAAAAGAAGAACATCGGCCACTCCCAAACTATATCTGGAACCTGCAGAAAGAAAGCAAAAACACAGGTTTTGGTCAGAACAGTGTGAAATGTTCACAGGCAAACTAAGTTTTGCTTGAAATCTTCTCATGCATGAATCTCAGTTTATATTTGCAAAGTCAGAAAGAGACAGGCAGTTATTTTATTTTTCTATTTTTTAAAAGTGGGAAGGTTGAAAAACATGTTCTTGACCATTTCAAATTTCCCTGTTCTCAAATTACTAATTATTTTCCTTGCTATTTATCGAGCACAACACACAGAGCTCCTAGCCCACAAACCTCGCAGCTCCCACCGCGATGCTGGCTGGATGGGACAAGGGGATTCATCCCCCTTGGGAGCACAGGGGACCCCCACACTGATCTACTCCAGATCTGAAATGACTGTCTTCTTTTTTTTGTTGTTGTTTTTTTTTTTTTCATTGAACCTTTCTCTTTGTTGATGTGACATCTGTGAAGTTCACAGATATATTGTGTGTATATGCACGCTTTGTACGAAGCAGAAATGCAAGGAGGTAGTCTTCAGTAATAAACAAATAGGCAGCTGATTCCAGTTGATTTGGAAAAGTATCAGCACTGCTACACACATCCCTGTCCTCCTTCATCACTTGAAGACATTGACCATAAATCTGTGAGTCCAGTCATGGACGTGCAGTTCATTCCCCCCTGAATGATTCTGCTGAGGTGGTCGAACAAGCGGGTATTTAGTACGAACTGTGATAATGTCATTTGTGATTTGTTCGCCAGTCTGCTAAGAACCATTTATCAGGTTTGTTTCTGTATTTCAGAAGTACTGGTTTTCTATAAATCTTGAGAAATCAGAAATTGGGCTAATGCTCATATGCGAATTGCATCTTACTGAAATCCATGGAAGCATTTGTAGGCTAGCAGACTTCTGAATAAAACAGGATCATCACTTCAACTAGAGCTATTATTCACCCTTCTCTTTATCGAACAACAAAGTCTTTTTTTTTTTTTTAAATGCATAATTGAAAGGACAACATCTGGTTACTTATGCATAGTGTGATCACCAGATACACAAGAGTCAAGTTTGCAGCAATGCGGAATAATACGGTCAGGAACTCCCTCAGCAGCTGCAGAGAAAGAGGCGAACAAACCCCAAAGCCGGGTCGCTCAGCTGCATCCCCGTGAGCCCGCGGGCTGCTCACCGCACACGGGGCTGGCTTCGCCGTCTGCACGCTGCCGGTGGGGAGCTCCCCTTCCTCAGGGCATCCGGCCTAAGGACGAAGAGATATTGGATGGCGATGTACTGCTCTGTATGGATCAAATGACAACATCTATCCGTACCCTGACGCTCATCCTTTAGGTGTAAATTACAACCAAGAGGCACACACCCAAGTAATAAGGAAATGCTCTGTAATAACTCCATCAGGCAAGGTAGCACCCGCCACCTAGAGAGTCGTGCAAGAAATGCAGGGAAACACGTGACAGCAATTAAAATCGTAGACAAAATCTTCCTCTTAATTGTAGATTTCGTGCCCACTTTGAGCTGTGCCGTGCTCCTGCACCCGCCGTGAGCCTGCCTGGCCCCGGCTGCAGCCCCGCCACCGAGGAAGGGATGTGCCGACCTCCCACCGAAAACCCACCCAAATGGGGCAGCGGAGCGGGCTCGTGAGCAGCGTTCTGCCTTTACGCCAAACGTTGTTCTTTTGCCACCGACAGGAACAGAAGTGCCGTGGCGAGTCCCTCTGCAGAGGTCTGTGCTCCCGTGGTCCTGGTGATGTCTGAGGCGGGCGCAGAGCGGTGCGCTGGAACCCGATGGGGACGGCTGTCGGCGAGGGCTCCCTTCCCTCGTGGGCAGTGCACTCATGTCTCAGCTTTTCAGCATTTCAGTGGGAAACTCCTTACCTCCTCACTGAGCGAAGCAATGAAGAAGGAGATGCTTGTCACTTGAAACCTCTGAGCGAAGAAAGGGCATCGGCCACAACCCACAGGTGGGGGGACACAGGGGGGCAGTTATGGAAGGGCAGGGACTGTCCCGCTGCACCTGAGCGAGGCACACATCAGGATATGAAAAACACACCATTGGATCTCATTTTTTCTTAACAATCCTCATTTTTGCTAGCTGGTTTTAGCCTGATGTTGCTCTCTCAGTCCCATCTATCCCTGTCCCTTCCTTACCATCTTGAAAAATAAACTAATCAGAGCTGAAAATGCTGGGTCAAGAAATGAAAACAAAAACTGTTTATTCCTACGGTAATAGAACAAGTTCCAATGGCAGACTCAGCCCAACAGTCTCTTGACCGCAACTCCAGCAAAAACAGAAGTAATTTATTCAATAAATTCTACCTCATTTTCTTGCCCTGCATTGCCAGTATTCACTATTCTTCTATTCATCACAGTGTGATTTCTGCAGACAATTCTTGATCTGAAGTTCATTTGTAGTTCATCTGCAGAATTAATTTCTTTTTGTTGGACACATTAATGGCATATTACTTGTAATTCTTCTAATGAGGCTTCCAGCATGAACGTTTGGATTTGCAAGTTCAAAATTAGTTTTATGAAAATATTCCCCACTTGGTTAAAATTGATTTACAAAAATGTCCAAGTAAATTGCTAAATATTCATGAGAAGTGTGTATAAAATACCTCGGAGCAAACATGAAATCACATAGCCAAGTATTTTGGGGAGCCATTTCTGGCTGGGAGGCGAGGGAAGCTGGTGGCACTCTAGGGCCCACCCATCAGTTGTCCTGCCCAGCGGGACCCCATGGTGCTGTGTCAGCATCCCAGCTAAATCCAGCCCAATATCTGCAATTGTTTAGGTCTTTCCTCAACTGGCGTTATAATTCCTCCATCTCAATTACAACGCAGCCGCAGTTCACTGGATCAGACACGTAAGGGCTCAAGACCACAACACTGGTTCACCTTGTGTGGTCTTTGCTCTGTTATTGGTTTCAACTCAGTGGTGTCACAAGCAGAGAGCAGGCTGCCTATAAGCCTTGTGAACCAGGAGGAAAAGAAATATTAATTCTTTCGTTCTCTGTATGAAAGAGAGGTGTGCAGGCTATGGAAGGTACCAGCTGGGTCTGGGTCTTTCTTCTGGCTGCTTCCTCGCCACCTGGCCCCACGAATAGGAGCTTGGCGGTGTGGAAGGTGACCGAGGTCTCTGTGCACCTGCACCGGTTGCTCGCTGGTCCTGCTGTCAGGGGGCTCCGGGCTACAGTTTCTTGTAAAAAATCTTCCTACATTGATTTTTAAGCCATTCTGTCAGAGACGTGGACTCCTCTGTGTGGATGCCAAAAACAAAAGTGAGATTCTTTCTGTCAGAGCCTTCAGCAAATTTCTCTGACCCTTGGGCATGTCTGAAAATAAAGGCCTCATTTAAAATACATGGTTTTTAACACCGCCTCCTGCAGGTGAAGTCCTGTGCCCCTGAATGCAACGGCAAAACTCTCATTAAGATCTGACCCAACGTGCTTCCTCTGGGGGATGAGGGCTACTGGTTGCATCTGCACCTCTTCAAAGGCCACCCAGAAGTTGTTCTTCAGGTGAAAACACCTGAGCCCGTTACTCCTTCTCAACGGGAATGTTTCTGCGGTGGCTTTGGCACCCAATGCCCCTTGTTGCAGCAGCCGGGGGCCGGGCAGCCGGCCATGCCGGTACCTGTGCTGCTGGTCCAGGGGCTCCGCGGCTCAGCCCCGGCTGCTGGCAGCCCCCAGCGAGCAGCACAGCCCGTGCAGCCAGCAGCAAGTGCCATCTGGCGCGTTACGACTTTGTGCTGCGATATCAGAGATTTTTCCCCGTGGAAGACTGTGTATGTAAATGTGATGTTCGCTTCCTCGGCTGCCGGCAGCCAGTGGGGAACTTTGCTCCAGTAAAAACAAACTGAGCTGAGCGAGTCTCTCCCTAATCCTCTCTTATTCTTTGAAACAGGCAGGGCTCAAAGGGATTTGCAGCATGTTTCTCAGGATGAACCACTGGTGATTAACATTCATGCCAGGGCTGCTCCTCGTACAATTTTAATTCCAGTTACGCAACCCACCGGGCAGATGTAGGGGCAGCACCAGGATCACAGGTGACCAGGTACAGGGGGCTTGGGTGCCATGGCCTGGAAATGCCTGCGGCAAAGTGGCATGCAGGTGATCTCTAAGCATTCGGGGTGTATATATTAAAATATATTCCACAAAAATAATCACAGGTTGCAGAAGAGAACTGACAGCTCTGCGGTAAGGGAAAGGCTTTATACCACCCTGTCATGCCATGCGTGTCAAAACAGATTGCATTGTCTGGAGGAGAACTTGTTTGAGCTTGTATTGCCCTCATTTTTGAAAGAACTGAAGAAGACCGAGAAGGCGAGTAAACCGCCAAGGCTGTGTAAAGCCCCCTCCCGGGGGTGCCGCGCCGTGGGGCAAAGAGGAGGGGTCCCCAGGGCTGGCACACTGCGTGCCCCAGAGACGCGCTCCCCTCAGCGCTTCTTTGCACCAGTCATGTTCCGAAAGCAGAGCCAGGACTTGCCATCAGCAGGAGCATTTCTCCAGCAAAACCTGGGCAAGCATTGCACGTGGTAACCCACCCTCCAAAGAGCTTTCACTCGTATTTGAAACCTGGCCTTAATCTGATTGTATTTACTTAAAATGAGCAATGACAGATCGATTGGAATTTTGATTGAGAAAGTACTGAAAGGTTTGGCTCTGAAGATGGAAAATCTGACCATCTGACAACACCATACAGAGACCTCGCCTTAGATAGTAACGAAAAAATATTCCGTAAGTGAGCCTGGATGATTCTTTACATATTTCTTGTTCACTCCTTAGAGAACAATCTCTGTCCCTTAAAAATAGAAGAGAGGAGAAATGTTCTCGCAGCGGCGTTCCAGCTGGACGCGGACGTCCCCCTCCTGATTTATGTCCCGCGTGTCGGAGGGGAAAAGGCCAGAGCCGCGCGTCCCCTCGGGCTGCTGGGGCACGGCGCTCCACAGAGCTCCCGCGGGTACCGGGCCAGAGCTGTGCCGAGACCTCAAGAGTGAAAATGTCAGGAAGTCAGAAGTTCACATTTTCTTATATATCGGACTTTTACATGCATATTTCTACTTTGTTTTAGACTGCGTGCATTGTCGGTGCCTGCAGTCCATGTACTTTAACTCCAGGATGTCCCTGAGGCACAGGTGTGGGTGAAAGAGGTTTATCCGTGCACTCGTGGTCTCTGCAAGGCTGTACGACTGACGTTTTCCTCTACACGGTTCAGTTAAGGTCGTCAGTTTGTCATCACACACAGCCTGCACTGGCTGCTCCTCTGCTGCTGCGAGCAGGATTCCACCTGCCCTGACACGCGACTCAAATATACGAGGAAAATCGTGGATAAGAAATTACAGTTTCAGTGTAACTGCTTCAATTTCACGCCGATTTGTGATATTCCTGATATACAGCAGCTATCACATATCCTGGGACTGGGGTTTTGCTTGTTCCAGAGGAGGCAGCAGTAATTCTTCTGTTGCTTTCAGTGGGTGAAGTGTCCACTAACCTCAGCAGAAATTAGCTCAAGCTGTAAGTTGGCAATGTCAAAACACGGCAGATATATTATTAATTTTACAGATTTATCTAGTTACTTTGCATGTTTTATAACATAAACTTTTGCTATAATTTGGTATAAACAGTGTTTGCCTTTAAGGAAGCAAAAAAATAAATCAAGTGCCTTGATAGAAGTCAGAAACATACGCTTATCCATGATTAATTACATGCTACTTTTAAAGTAAAAAATAAAATAAAATAAAAACGCACAAAAAAGCTGTTTGTGTTACAGAGAACAAAAATGTAACAGCATTTTTTTTTTAAACAGAGTGCGTTTTTAATACTGATTCAGGGAACAACTTTATATAGCTTTTAAAAAAAGACCCTTCTCTGTAATTAAAAGAACTTTGGATTTTGTAGTGAAAAATAAATTATCTGTAAAGGAAAATTATAGAATCAGAGAATATCCCAAGCTGGAATAGACCCACAAGGATCATTGAGTCCAACTCCAAAATTATAATTGTACAAGATCCTTTGTACTGACATAAAATTGCTGTCCATATAATTCCTCTAATAATATTTTTATGTCTGTGTTCTCCTCCTTTCAAAACTCATTTTGATGTTCACAGTCACTACAGATAACTTGCTTGCCATCCCACCAGAAACACTCACCCAAATTTAAACATTGGGAAAAAGGGAGCCAAAACGCGAGAGGACCCCAGATCTCACGGACATCCGTGGCAGCCCAGAAGCAGACACAGACTTCCCACGGCAGCCCGGCTGCCCAGTGGAGCCGTCCCTTGGGGCAGCTCCGTGCCGGGGGCACGCTGGGGCTGGGGCTGACACACACGGGACCGAGGAGGCAGAAAGGTGGCCAGCGGCGTGCCACCGAAATGTTTTGTTCTCTCCTCTGAAAAACGGGTATTCGCAGCTGCTTCTGCTGTGCCTCACCTTCAGGATTAAACCTCTTCCTTATTTCTATTCGGCTGCCCCTCTGATATTATCAGCTAAAACTATCTTTGGATCCCAAAAGCCAACACTAAATCCACAGCACCATGGGTGAGAAGCTGAGCGTTTCCTTACGCTACCGAGCACGGCGCGTCAAAGACTGCTGCCAGGCGAGAGGTGGCGGCGGGACGGCGGGCGGCTGGGAGCACGGCGGTGGGCGATGGGCTGGCAGCTGGATGGACACCAAACCCGCAGCCTGCAGGTGCCGCGGCTCCCAGCTGGGGCTGGCCATGCCACGTGCCGCATGCCGCGTGCCGCGTGCCGCGTGCCGCGTGCCACTCCTCCCCGGTGCCCAGCGCGAGCGGTGGTCGGCGGTCAGCTCCTGGAGGCGCTCACGTGGGCAGGACATCCAAGCACTGCTGCACTCATGGGGAAAGTGGAGGGGATGGGGGAAAAGCTCAAAGCCAGAACAGCTCCTGGATGCCTCTCCTATGCCGGCCCCTTTTCTCTGAAAAATGGCCCGTTAGCAGTACATCTGAGACCTTATCCGTTCATCGTGAGGGGAGCCTTCTGCTTCTTTATCAGTTTACTCTGATGCGATTGGAAAAGCTGACCAGGAGGAGATACAGGAGCTTCACAAATGATTCATCTTTATTTCGGCTTCCCAGAGTGATGTAATGCGCTGTGACAGGCTCGGTGAAATATGAAGCATGAAGCGTCCGCTGGGAAATGTAAAAGGAAGTTGCTATTCCTGCCACTAAATATCTGTAAATATTAAATGGGCTTTACAAGTATTTTCCTAGTTGCTGAACAAATTTAGAGCTTGAAACATTTAAAGGAAGGAAGGAAAAACAGAAACAAGGGAGATACTGACACTGGAATCTTTTTTTTTTTTTAATATTTCTTTGAAAAGAAAACACATTTATTTTAGACTTTTTATATGCCACCTGTAACAGCAAAATGGCACCAGCCATCCTACAATTTGTGGTTTCTTTGGCCTTTCACTGCAAATTAATCAGATGGCTTCTTTGTGTCTCTTTATTAGTAGCATTTATTTATGGATTTTTGAAATGGGATTTTGCCAGTCAGGAGGAGAAGCAGCCAGTTATGTTCTCAGCAAACAAACTTAGCTTCTCCATACAGAAATGGAAATGTTAACATCACTCTGCAGCATAAAGAGACTAACTACAGAAAAAAAAGTGGTGAAAAAGTAGAGAGAGTAAAATCTTTCTGATAATTTGTAATATTTTGCTTTGTCTGGCATCTTCTGATTTGCTCTGGAAAAGTTGCTACAGGCAGAAGTGATGGTTAAATGACTGAAACAAACTGAAAAGCATCTATAATCACATGCAGCTGGACCAACATTTAGCTCTCAAAAAACCCCGACACCTTACCCTGCTCTTAAGCCCTCCCCCCCGTTAGACAGGCTCTTTAGGGCAGGAGCAGCCTTTTCATGTGCTTATTCATCCCCCGTGCCAGGGCCCCGAGGGCATTAATGAGCCTTAACAGCCCTGAGCAGCCTCACCTGCTCCGTGCACCTGGGGGCCCGGAGCCTATTTATGCCCAGTGAGGGGGCTCAGCCCCTTCCTGGGCTGTCCCGGGGTGTGCTGGGCTCCAGCCTGGCCACAGGCAGACCCTGTGCGTTTACCTCCCACCCGGACCCCAAGCCTGTCTCACCAGCATGGACCTGCCTGGAGATCGCTGGGCCCCATCCTGACCGCAGCCTGTGGGTGGGCTTCATGGCTTGGCTTTGGACCTGCTTCCCTGACTGGCCACCTCCGCTCTTGGCTGGAGCTGGCCCAGTCCCTGGTCTGCCCTGCTTGCCTTCCTGGGCATCTGACTTTATTCCTCTGGATCAGCAGTGTAAGTTCTGCTAGTATAAATCTCCTTCTGTACCGGGCACATGGACTGCGTCCTGATGCTGCAACTTGCTATTTCTTGTTCCTCAGAGAAGCTTACAGTTTTAAAACCAGCGATATAGCAAAGTGTTAGTGTGCCCCAAAGCTAAGACTTCCTAAAGAAGTTAACATCCAGATAACAGGAGGAGGAGTGCAGTAGCCAAGTTATGATGGAGTACCCAGATACATAGCAGTAGACATGAAAGAAATGCTTGAAGAGCCAGACAGACTAATGTAGAGATCTGTGTTTGAAATACCTGAATTGGGTTAATCTTATCTTTTGTTAAATTAATCTTTTGTTAAATCTCTCTATTGAATTTATCTATTAATAATTAACTCTTGACTAGAGACATCTTTCTGTGTGAGTAGGCTCTGGCTAATGTGATACCCATTAAGGGTGTGAATAGGAAGATTGGAGCCGGCTCCTGCCAGGCTGTGAGTGCTCAGTGCTCTGGTCCTGCATCTGTTCTTACATGCTGTAGCCAGGCCTGAATTTGGGGAATTCAGCTGTCATAGGGAAAGCATTTCCATTCCAGTACTGTTGTATGTTATGTGCATGTACTGCTGTTGGATGTCTAAGAAGAGGACCATCTAACTATGCTGATTAAATACTAATCCCATCCAATCTCTGTTGACAGGCAACAGCAACCTATATACAGCGAACCCATTTAGATGCATGCATTGCACACGGTTTTAATGGATACAGACAGGACGTAAACTCTTGGGAACGCTACATTTCTTTCTGAAGAATGCCAACTAGCCACTAAAGGTAGGGAACAGAATTTTACACTTAATTGATGTGAAGAGTTGCATGCCGCCCTATTAAATGCGCGAGAAGGCTCATGGTATAATGGACTATAATTCCCCAGGGGATTATGAAGGTTTTCAGGTAGTCCCCAACTTAAAGAGGGAGCAGAACAAGTCTGAGGTTCATCTCTGCTACAACGGCAATCACTCTGTCATAGGGCTGTAAAAGACAGGCATAATCTGTATATTGCAGATTCAGCAAATCTCTTTTCTAGCAAAGAAGTATTTAGTCCTGGGCCCTCAGCATACGTGACAGATTACTTGTTTTCTGCAGTGGGTTTGGGTGCTTCATTTTTCATACCGGTCAGACATTAGTTTGCTTTATGGGCAAAAGGTCTGTATCACTGGCATAAGCACTTTTATATACGTGGTGATGAGTTGTGATGTTTGTGGTGCTGCTGGGTATCAATGCTGGGCAATACAGCATTGTGCTAATCTAACAGATCTAAGGCAAGCACCTGCTTCCTTCTGAACTTATCTAAGCTTGTTCTGACATTAGGCAGACATCTGTACCTATAGCAATTGCTCATTGCTCTATCTGCTACTTTTATGTGCAAAGTCAGCGTGGCCTCGTCACTACTGCCTGTGTTTGGGTCAGGGGCCTGGGCATCACCTCCTGCAGGCTCGAAGGGAAGGTCGGTGTGAAAGCTGACGTGTGCTGCTCTGTGGGGAGGGAGGTGGAAAGGCAGGGTGCATGACGGCAGACCCTCGCTGGTACTGCACCAGGAGTGAGCTACGATGTCAGCAGGGTGAAGGAAAAGTGATCTCTTTGCTGCAACCACATTGTGAGTAGAATAATCCTATTTTTTCACCCATTTCTTAAGGATTTGTAACTGTATTATTTTGGGCTTGATTTTAAGTAGTGCAGTATAAGGTAACTGAATTATGTGGGGCCACTTCTCACCCTAGGGTATGGCAAGTCCATAAAATGAGGCCTGGGACACCAAAGTATTTCAGCTCTTTATCCTGTATCCCATTATAACTAAAGGCTACCAAAGGGTGTCCCCAGCTGAGCAGCCTTGACCAACTAAAGGCTCATGTATTGGCAGAGGAGTGTTTTGGTACCATTAAAAGCTTGCTGATATGCAGTAAGATGTTGAGGTATAGGTTTTGACAGCAAATGTCACTGGGAAGGTGCTGCTCACCCCTCTACCAGCTGTTCTGGAACTGCCACACTGATCCTGGGCTTAGCCAGCAGTCACAATTTGCATGTTCCAAGATGAGACTGCAGAAGCCCTGGATGAGCATTCAGATCAAAGGCTTGGTGTTCCTTGGTCTTGTCTTACCTTCAGGGCACCACTAAACTGCGGTATGATCTCCAGGGCAGCTCTGAGATGAGCTACTTCAGGGAGCTCCTACCTTCCACCCTTTAATGCTGATGTAAAAATGGCAGGACTGTAACTTGAAAAGGAGTGCAGGGGACAGAGACGAAGCCCTGCAGCATGCTATAGGGCAGATTCACATCCGACAGTGAAGGAACTGCAGTCCTGGTTGTGCTGTTGATAGTAAATAAGCTGACTTTACTGGGTTTCCAGCCTGGCCCAGCCATCCAGCTTTTTACTCATTGCTGCTCTTAATTAGACTGCATCCCTTTATAGGCAAGACTTTAATGTATAATATTATATTTTGTATTTATTTATTCTCACTACATGTTAAATCATGACAACAGGTATCTTAAGGACAGACTCTATTGGTTCCTATTTCTTGCTCCTGATTCAATGCCTTCTCTTAGGCATTCTCTTAATTCTCTATTTACCTAGCAATGATCAAACACAGATATTTCATAGAGGAAACCCTGGAGCAGGCAGCTAGAGCTTGACCTTACTTTTAAATCAATAGAAAACTCTCAGAGAATTGAGCATAAAGTAATCTCTACATAAACTCCCTCCTTAGTCTTCAACAATTAGAAGTTGATTTATAGCCTGAAGGCTGAGATATTTCGCCTATTAGAGTGTGGCTACTCAGAATGCCTCCTTTCTCCTTAGATGAGTGCCTGATGGAGATACTGCATGATTATTTTTTTAAAAAAAATCAATGTTTATACAATTAGGCTATTTTCTTTATAGCTATTGCTTACTTGTATATTTCACAAATACTTTGAACACACAAATGCTCTGATTTTAACTAAATTGCACTGGTACAAATTTTTATTACTGCATTGTAATGTGTGGATCTGGTCATGCCAAATTCAATGTGCCTTTAATGACTTTTGCTTAGCCATATTCAGATGAGTAATCAGCTGTGGCATGATATTTGTTAGATTGCAGCAATTTAAGTCCAGAATGACTGCTGTCTTGACCACAAGTATTAGTGCTGTCACAGGTAACAGGACAGCTGATCCTGGCTTCTCTCTTTATGACAGTAAAGAATGGTACTGAAAAATGAGCTGGCATTTAAGTTCAAGGAGTTGTTCCCACATAATTAGATGGTGTACAGGCCTTTTTAGCACTGAAGCATGCTTTTGTAGGCAGCTCCTAGGATGGAGCTGTGGTGAGAGTGGCTCCTACTGAACCACTTGAATATAGATTCAGTTAATTCGGTTAATCTACATTAATCTCTGAATCTGTATTTAAGATGAGGTTTTCTGTGTGGCAGAGGAAATCAGGTAAATGCATCAATCCAGTGCTCAGATGCACTTTCTGATAAGTCTTGAGTTCCACTGAGACAAAAATCATACCAATCCACAAAACCAAGAAGGCACTCCAGTTTACTGCATGAACTTGCCTTTTTCCTTTTACTGGAAAGGTCTTTGGAAGGATGCCACTGGTCTTCCAGGTTAGCTGCAGATGCACTTCTAATGCTCCAGTCACAAATAAATTAATTTTTGTGAGGTGTGGAAGTAGTGCTGCTACCCCACGCATACTGATTTGAGTCAGATGCTGGTGTATTTGAGGAAAGTTGTGCAAGATATCTGTAATGGTTGTACAGTGAAGCACAATGTTCTCCATACTAGACTGATGTTTTCATTGTTAGAAGTTGTGCTGAGAAGGATTGCCTACGGAAAGGAATAATAGTAACTGGGACAAAGCCCTCTATGAACTGACTTTTGTTGTTTTTGTGGCCCAGCGCTACACAAAAGACTTGAATGTATCTGTTGGATAGATGATTTTTCATAGCAAAGATGAAAGGAACAATGTTGAGTGAGGTGGGACAGATGCATAGAGATTCTGTTATTATGTGACAATCTTTCTTTTTCCTTGAATGTATAGCTTAGAAAATGTAGACAGTGGCACCACCGTGATTCAAATATAGGGTAATGAACTATCTTTTGTGACTTATGAGAACAAACGATGCATCAAGATAAGCAGATGCAATACTGGAGTTCAGAAAGTTCAGAAGTATGAAAGGAGAAATCGTAGAATCAAGGTTGGAAAAGACCTCCAAGATCATCTCGTCCAACCGTCCACCTACCACCAATATTATAAGTAGTAATCAGGAAGTGTTATCTAGATTTTTTCTACAGTATGAAGTAAAAATTCTGTGAAATTCAGGAGGGCTGGAACTGCAGATTGAGGCAGCTGGTGCTGAGGATGCAACTTCTCTTCTTTCTCTGTGAACTAAGAGCAGCAGCTGGAGCGCACAAAGTGTGCTGCTGGATGCATCTGGTTTGGTTTTACCTGAAAGTAATTGACACAGCCTTTCAAAAACCACTCTGCAACACAGACTTAAAAGGACTAAGTGAAAATGACAAGGAGATTCATTTCAGAAGTGATCTGACTTGAAGAAAACACAGATAAGTGTGCTCAAAACAGTGGTTAAAAAGAAGCATTCAGGGGCTGAAAGTTGAACTGATCAACTCCTCTGCTGGTTTGGCACCCAGACACCAAGACAAATAGAAGACTTGACTCCCATCGCTGTTCAGATTTCAGCTGTACTTCTAGGTTCTAGCTCTGAACCAGGAATGGCCAAGCTGCTCTCCAGCTTGCAGCCCCATGGGCACTACCTCGGGACTGCCTCGCCATGCCAAAACCTGGGGGGACTACGGAGCACCACAAGCAGTAATAAACTTGCAAGCTTGGCTTACGTTTGTTAGCACGCTACATGTGTAAGCACATCTTACTTGAATAGGGTTAACGTGTTAAGCAGTAACACTTGCAAATATTTGTACGTATCTTGTGCATCTCTTTACTCTTCTGTGATTCCAGTCTGATGGTTTTCCAATATGCCCGGTGCTGCCACTGCACTGCATTCTTGGAGACAGTGCTTACTCTTTCCATGTGCTGAGACTGTAGGCAGCACTGAAGAACAAAAATCCCATTTCTCCATTTCCTCCTTGTCTGGACGGCAGGGCTCGCATTACTGCTTTCCCCGAAATGTCTGTTAGTGCCCAACCAGCCGCTAGTGAAAGATTTCACTTCTAGAGCCCCACCAGGTGGCACTGTGGTAAAACACTTAATGTAAGGCAGCTGTTAAACTACTCACCAAGCGGCTGCATAACTGCCAAATTTTAAGGGATCTTTAGAGTTAAGAAAATAGGTGGGATTTATGGGAAAAGTATTGATCTCTAATGGAACTGAGCGTTGTAAATGATATTTTAGAGAATTTGCCAGTTACTACAGCTCAAGGTGCATTTAGTGCTAACTGGCATCTGTTTAAGATATATCTGAAGAATTAGAACTAATGAAGAAAATCTGTAGGTGATTACAATATTTATTCATAAATGTTATTTTTTTTTTAAAAAAAAGCTTGGGACATGAACTCACAGCATTGCCAGGAATGATGTTCAGGTAGAGCTATGTAAGCCTTTCATGTTCACAGACCTAAGGGGAGGGTTGGTTTGTGAGGCTTGGTGCAAAGGTTCCCCCAGGCTGCTTTGTTTCCTTGAGCTGACACTCCAGTCCAAGTAGGTCCCCTTCTTATTTAGATTATTGTTCTGTACTTCCTGGGACTGAAAGCAAAACCACTTGTTTTTAATGTAAGCCATATTTTAAAAGCCATAATGTTAACATGAGACATCTGAAATTCCAGAACACTGATAAGCATTCACAATAGCAGGATAATTAATATCAGTGTTTATATAGTATCTCTCGCTGCACAAGATCCCAAAAGGACTTTGCAGATAATATCCTGCAGAAGCTATTGTAGCCATAATACAAAACATCTGGTCCGTAGCAGTTTAAAAATCCCATTTTAATTTCAACTCTGCTTTCCCCTAAAGTCAATGGACTATTTTGCCTTCCAGAGTTGAATTAAGCCCTTTGTTTTCATTTGGTCCTTGAAGCTAAGAGAAATGAATTACGGTAGTTTTGTTCAGCACCTCCTGGAGACCAAGTTTTAATTGCGGGTGCCCTGTTCAGATGGCTGGCTGGGATTTCCAGATGACATACAACCTGATCTAAAAGTGTTTCAGGGTACAGAGGGACATCTGGAAATTCCAGATAAGTGTTACAAGGCTTCATAAACTTGACAGAGACCTGAGCAAAAAAAGAACCCTGAAGGTATTTGGTAACCTTATGGGGGGCTGTAGCTCTGTCAGTGACAAGAGAAAACAACCGCCCCAAACTGTCTGTTCACTGTATAACCACAAAATCGTTTCAGTCTCACAAACTTTATTAGGTTAGTGAACTAAAAACCCAGAATTTGTCAGTATTGACTCAACCACAAAGGGCACCACCAGAGAAGAACAAGTGCTGGGAATAAACATGTGCATAGAAGGAACGTGATTTATCAGGCTGCTTTTGACCCACAGAAGTTCTTTGAGGGCTGGATCTTGTGTGCTTTGTTCTTGTCTTGGGGAACTGTCGGAGGCTGGCTGATGGAGTGTCAGCAGGGCCAGCTGGGGCTGTTGAGAGCTGCCGTGCCTGTGACCGCTGCCTGTTTCACATTTCCACCGCTTCTCACTCCGTTCCAGCAGGAGAAGCTGATGAGAAGGCTTTGTTCCAGGCTTGCAGCCGGCGTTACGGCTGGGCTGGGCGGGTGGGACTTCAACAAGATGAAAAAAACGCACGCATGGGAACGTGAAAAATTGAAATGGAAAGGTTGCTCTGTTACCTTTGGTGCAGTTTCTCAAAACCAGAAATACCAACTGGCTGGAGTCCTGCCAAGGAAGGTTTTCTTATATTGTCTGTGTCATCCTCTCAGACATCCAGCCCAAAGCATTTGTCAGCAGGAAGATGAATGGATGGGTAGATATTTTTATGCCATTCCTGCTTTTGTCCTCCTGTTCAATACAGTGGCGCAAATCCAGCTAAGAGTAGCTCTGCTTTCGGGCAGCTTATTTTGATGTGCTGAGTGAGGAACTGGAACTTTGGCAGTCACACTGGACTCACATAGGAATGTTGATACACATTTTTACCTCATCACCACAAGTTGCTTGAGGCTTACTTTTATTTAACAACATTTAAGTGTTTTCTTAAAAGGTGTCAGGTAAGCCTTCCCATTTTTCCTAGAATCAAAATATGGCAACAGCTTTTTTTGGATAATACAAAGGTGGAAAATAACTTTGGAGACACAGAAATCTGAAGTCTTTGAGGAAAACCTCCCTTCTGCTTTGTGCTGCAAGTCACCCTATATGGGAGGATGGAGGATAAGGGAAAGAGTTGTGTAGGAAGGAATGGGAATAGGAAGGAAGGAAGCTTGACTGTGAAAAGCAAGATAGAAAATGAATTATTTACTCAAGTGGCAGAAAATGAAAATAATGAAAAAAAGAATAAGCTAGCAAACTGTTACAGCTGTAAAGTACTTGTTTAAATTTACTTTTATTCCTGGTGATTCACAAAAGTGAAAGCTGAAACGCACCCAAAGTCCCTCAGTCCTTACTGTGTTAGTCACTTATGAACTGCAATGTATGAATCTAGTGGAACCTGACTGCTGTAACTGGAAATCTGTCCCACGGAAATGAGTGTGACCTCTTATGTCTTCCAAAGCTGTTTCCAGTCATGCAAATGGACAAGGCAGCTAACTGGGGCGGACAGTGCGTGGCTTTCAATGATACCATCTGTATCATACGTCAGGATTTTTGAGATTGCTGTTAATACCTCAAGCAGTGATGCTGCATCCCTACAGACAGTAAACTGAATGGATTTTGCTTTTCTGGACATTTTCCTTTGCTGCCCTGTTCTTAAAATACTAAAGGCCATTTACAGAATTTGCTGAGGGCAAGTGCTGCTTCAATTGCATTGCCTTTGCTATCAATGATTTTAAAGCAATACAAAAGTCATCTTCTTCGTGTCCTTTTACATCTTGTAGATTGTGAATCTCCGCGGAGCAATGATTTGGAGAGCAGTGTATTCTTTGTCTTTCTGTTGTCAATGATGAGACGCCTCACTCTGCTTCAGGGGATTTTGCTAGGTGACTCTCAAGGGATGTATTTCTGCTTTTGTTCCTGCAAACCACTCCAGTAACAGCCTCAGTGTGGTGCAAGTCAGAGGGAGGACCGCTGCAATGGCAAAATATTAACTCATTCAAATTCCAAGTAATAGCACACAAAGGATAAAACCTCCCTTAATTATGTTAAAATCTTAGTAGTTACTAAATGAGTATCATGAAACTATATTTAAAATTGCTTCTAATCTTATATAAAGCGCATACAACAGGTTCCTTGGCAGGGCCATTCAAATCATGCCTGTATCAGATGTAAAGTTTGACTCCTTATGAATTTGTGGATGCATGAAGGGAAGAAAATTTTAGCATAATATTTATAGGAATAAATTAGCAAACCACAGTATCTTCAAATGGTTTAAAATGTTCTTCCTGTGAATTTCTGTCAAACATGTTTTGAGATTTAGGCGAAATGTCTATTGACAACGCTTTTCAGAAAGCTCTTACATGAAGATCAGGGAACACAATAGATGATTGCATTGCAGTAATAACATACAAGAACACACAGGTACGGAGAGGTGCTAAAGGCATGGGAGGAACCCTGCTGCGGCTGCAGCAAATGGCAGAACTCAGTTTTTCTGTTATTTCACTGGTAGCAGCATTTCTTCTTGAAGCTGCTCATGTTAAAAATACTTGTGTATCCTTACACGCAATTAGCACTGGAAATCCGTGCTGTGGAAGGAGATGTGCCTGCAGGGGCAGCCCGCGGATGGGTTCTGGCAGCTTCCTTGCAGGTGGCTGATACCTGCTGTTTAACCATAGGTGAGGTACAGCTGAGAGTGCAAGACCGGACAACTTCTTCCCAAAGATCCTTTTAGATCAAAAACATTAACAGTGCTTTCAGATTCAAGGGACAGAGGATCATGCAACATGTTTGGTTTTGTTCTACAACTCTTAACCTGTTTTAATCTCACACTGGCCAAATCTCTATCAGCCTTATATGAACAAGCACTTAAAATAAGCACGCCAGCCCCTGAGCTGCTATACCTATGGGGAATATGGTAGAGAAACTTTCTGGAAGTAGTTAAAGAAAACATCCGTATGATGTGTTATACTGCTTCTATTAAGACATATCTGTAGTTGCATACTTGAGTTGTGTTCTGAACTTTTCTGCCACAGGATATGTGGCCATAGCTGGCTGAACAGTGCTGAACGGACATGATTTAAAGATAATTAGTTAAGCAAATTACTTGTATATGAGCACCTTTTGGGGAGGTAGTTATTCATAAAGCTTTCAAAGGAGTCTGAAGGCAGCAGCCACATAAATCCCATTGAAATTGAGTAGCTGTTGGATGCTTCTGTTTGAATTCAAACAGTTTGAACTTGCTTTTGCCTTTTATCTACTTTTCTATTTAAAATATACCTGCTGCATTTGACCTCATGGATAATAAACCCTGCTGGGTGGATGAGATTGTGACATGTCTGTTACTGCCTGTTTCGGAATTTGGTCTGTGTGCTGGACTCCATTAAGTTTGTACCAGTAATATTTTCATCTCTTGCTCCAAAGCAACTTTTACGTATCCCAGGGCCACCTTTTATTTGGGGCTTTTACTTTATCTGGACTACATGATGCTACTAGGAGATCTGGATTGTCAGCACATCGTGAATTTTCATGTGGACATGTCAAAGACACATGGCTGTACTTTGCTTTAAAGCCCTCCGTCCCTGAGGTGCTGTCTGCCTGTCAGGTATTTGCAGCTGGATGAGCAGCAATCCTGTAGCTGAGTATGGTGAAGACAGAGGAAATTTGCTCTGGCTCCACAGAAGCAATTAGTGGCCACAGCTCTCAGTGCTGTCAGAGGATTTTAGCAACTTGATCCTTTGATGTTTGGACCCAGAAATAAGTCAGGTTTATTCTGTCACACAGAAGAAGTTCTGCTTATCCTGTGCTTTCATCTAGAAGCAGCTGTTGCTGCAGAGGAGGGGCAGAAGTCACACTGATTCTGCACCCATGTAATTCACTGCTGCTGCAATAACCTCACTGGCAGCGTGAGCTCCTAACCAGCTCCTAACACCTCTTCCCTTGCAAATGCCATTACAGCAGGTGCATCTAAAATGGAGGAAATCATATACTTACATCCTGCCTCACTTGACTCTTTCCAAATACTACTGTTATTTTGTCTTCTACTATACTGGTTCTCCTTTACAAGTTTAATTAAAGATTAGGATTTCAAAGATCTCCAAATCTGAGGTCCAGCTGTGATTCATACAGCTGTTGGGATTCCCAGATACGAATGGGTTTCCTTTATTATTAGAGCACCCACCTGTTTAGACGTCAACTCTGCAAAGTGCAGAGCTCACAAATATGAAGCAGGTGTTTGATGAACACAAGAATGGGTTGTAGCTTTATTTAGAGACTGTCCGTAGTCTCAAGCATTTATTCATGAAACAAGCATAAAAATGGTTCACGTGCTAAGTTTCAATATACCTTAACAAGTGAGCTACAGCTGTATGAGTAATTCTGTACACGAGAGGGGCAGCCTTCATAACCTTACAGCTCATACTGTCAGGAAGAAAGATAATGGGTGTGGAGTATAAATAGCTGCACGTGAATCTTACTACCAGTACTTTCATTCAAAGACACATGAAGTAAATGGAAAGGCTCTCTCTGACCTCAATGAGATTTGGACAAAGTGATTACTTGCAAAGACTTATCAAATAAGCCAGACGAAAATAACTTCTGTTATTAGCTGTTTCTGACTGAGCCACATTCGAACCAGAGACAGAGAGGGAAGAAGTTCTGATTTCTACCCGGTCCCCTGAGCCACGCTTTTCTTGCCAAGTTATAGTTTCAGCTCTTGTTTCATGAAGTATGATTATTGGTGTCATTGTTCAGTTTAATTATAGATACTCAGTTACATAACTTCCTTTCTTGAAGGACTTACTTTGTTTCTGTTTAGGAATTTATAAGTAGAGACTGTGACCTTGACAGTTGGGAAGTATGTGTATGTCCAGGGGAAAACATCTGAAAGCTTGTTCTGGAGAAATAAGTCTCCAAGAGACCTAAGTAGAGCAATGGCCTTTATGCATCATGCATGCAGATGTTCCGAGCAAAAGCATGAAGCCATTATCCCCATCCCATAAGATTTCCTATTTACTTCAAAACCAACATTGAATTGTAAACTTAATTTTAAAAATCTAAGGTTCTTTTACCTTGCTATTAAAACAAAACAAACAAAAAAACCCACAGAAGCAATATGTTAGGGTATCCTATTAGAGTAAATTTGTCTAATTGATAGCCAGGAATCTGTTTTTGCTAATAACGTCACTACTGCAAGCCTGGTGGATTTCACTAAAGGAATTTTCTTTCTTCCCCCTGAAAGGTGAAGAACATAACCGGTTCCTTAATCTAGTGGACATTTTCTTCTCATCAGCAAAAAGTCTTTATTTTTACTGGTTTTAAATGTGAAAAGGCATAACTATTTAATGAAAGATGCATTCATAACTGGAGTGAGGTGCTAGGCACAGAGTAGTCTTTGTTGTTATACTATACGTTTTGTAGTTCAGCAGTGCTGGATTACTCTGACCATCAGCCAGGCCCTGTTCTGGCAGCCCTGCACTGTATTTTCTTGCAAGTGGTGTGACAGCACCTGAAAAAGCATGCAACTTCCCTTCACGCTGCTGCTGTTATCTGCAGTCACAGAGCCTGCGTGTTCTGATTCTCAGTTCAGTGAATCATCAGACAATGCTGTCTGTGCTGCTTGTGTCATTTTCTGTTTTATTAATGGCCAATGCCTTTCATAGTTATTTTCCACATGACTGCAAGAACCAAACCAACATAGGATGTCACAATTCATTAGGTACCAAGTGAGTTCCTAGCTTATCTGAAACCCATGGAACACCTTGCCTTCTTGTTGAGGACAGCTGATCTGGAATTTTGTCCAAAAGATAATGTGATCTGGAACATTTTCTGCAGTACTGATCACTAGATTCTGTCAAATACCAAGAGTGCTATTATCTGTTCCAGAACTGCAAGCTAAAATGAATCCAGAGAAAAGAGCTCTGGTTCTCTCTCCATTCATTCCTGCTCAAAGAATTATGTCGTGATAAAAACTCCAAACACATCTGCTTTCTAGATTTGCAAAATGCTTTCTGCGACTACACTTATTTATGGACACTGTTAGCAGAATGACTTCTCTAATGACAGAAAGGATTTCTAAACGTATACGTAGGAATTGGGAATACTATATTTTTCAGTGGTTTGAATTATAGAAAAATAAACAAAATTAGTAAGTCTTAGAAGACAAACCTTTATCCCTCTACTGTAGAAGCAAAAAAACATACATCTGAGTTTAGGAATTACAGCTAGAAATTCTAAACAAACCACCTATTTTTAATACCCCAACACTTTACATGATAAACCTACTGGGAACAGGGAACTGTCTTACCCAAATTCTCCTGTCATTTGTATTATTCAGCATTGTTCATGTCTCTTTATGGAATTCCTGGATGTTCTATAGCTTTCAACTGCAATGGCTTATCTGTTTCACTTCTACATGGTAAAGATATGAATAAATACATCTCATACTTCATCACAACCATCTGGAAAAGCCTTCTACTAAGGCCATTTAAATTCTCTAATTGTCAGGTTGTGTGTTTAGAAGAAAATAGGAATGTTCTTCTCTTATGGTGCATATTGTGTGCTTTTCTGATGAGACCTGAGTATGAAAGAAAAATAAACTTTATTAAATTAACTTTAATTTTAGTTATCTCAATAAATTATTCAGTTACGTCATTCACAATTTCTGCTCTTTGTAATTCAGAACCAGATGGAAAATAACCAGCTCACATTTAATTCAACGCTTATTACAACTGGTGGCAGATACTATGCAAAGTAGAACCAGTTTTCGATAAAAACAGGCTTTTTGCACGCAAATCTGTTGCTTCAAGAGAACTCTGGAGCCTTGTAACTGGGCAGTTCCTCAGCACAAATAGTGTGTGTTGGCAGCACATTCTGGCAGGTTCACTGTTACCAGGCTGTAAAATGCAATGAAATTGCTTTATTTGCTGCAGGTAACTTAGGATTTATTTACTTTGCAACTGTCCTGCTCGCAATAATCACCTATTCTTTTCCAAAGGGAAGTGAATAGGTATTTGACATAAATATTGGAAGTAATATTCTTTCTCTATAACATCTTTTTATTTGAGTCGTTAGGTGATAAAATACGTAACACTTCACGGGCAGGCCACTGTCTACAATCTGATCTACATCAGTACTCACAGAGCACTGTCAGCCATCTTCTCCTAGGCAGCCTATACATATAAAACAATGAATAGGTGGTGTTCGTGGAGTCCCCAGAAGACATTTCCTACGCTACAGCAGTTACTATCACAGTTGCCACCAATTAACTCTCACTGACAGTCTCACAGTGGAAGGTAAAAAACGGATGGGCATATAAAATGAAGTGCTTCTTCACCAGCGTGATTCAGTTCCTTTGGGTAAGACCCGAGTCATACTGACAGTACTGCCCTCAAGGTTATACTACGCATGGATTAAAGAGTGAATGCTCCTTTCCTAGGAAGTATGATGATTCTACTCTTCTAAAAATATTTTCCTGACTTTCCCACTAATACAGAGTCCCTAGATTTTAGATTTCTCAGTGCCATAAACAACTTTCAGTTTCACAAAAAAAAAAGACTGATGATCACTGGTGTGTTGAGCTGCTTGTAATATGTTCAAGATATACTGCAGTTTGACTAACACTCCACATACATGTAATGTATTGCATACTCGAATATTCAGTATAAAACAGATGAAATCCTGAAAAAAAAGGTATTCTGTTGTTCTGAGTTGTTCAAGGCCTGTGAAATGCTGTTTAATCACTTGTTGTGTACTGTACTGTAGCTCTTCTCATGCCTGTTTCATATTTTTGTCCCTTCGCAGATTTTTGTGCCTGACAGGTACTTAACCATTTCAGTAATAACAGAAATGAGGATACTTCAATGTCTTTCTGTATCACTTTTGAACCCGGAGCTGCTTGGTGTTACTGCTTGTAACAAAAATCTGCTTGTGTAGCTGTCACTCAGTGGAAAATTTCAGATATTTCAGATTCTCCTTTTTAACATTCTTCTCCTCTGAATCCCCGATGTACCAGGACCCACATATTTTGGAGACATTTCCCTCCTCTACTTATATCCTAAATATGAAATTTGATTAATTGAAGAATCAGACTTTGCATTCAGTCAAAATGCAGTCCCTGTATTTATCAACTCAAAGTTTAATTAGCATGAAGCATGCCACAAGCAAGCCCTACAAGGGAATGGGGGAAGGAATGTTGTCTTTTAAAAGAAGGTGCTTGAACTCTGAATTCCTTGTACTCTGTCCTTCACATGTGGGAAGCCCAGGCTTATATCTCAAAGAACTCTTTGAGAATGCTTGCTCTGGCTGACTACATCTATTCATTTTCTTTCAGTTCACTAACTTTCAAACGTATATGCATGAAATATAATGTAGGTATACAACTCAGGGAAAATCTGGGGTAATTTGTATCTGCAGTAGGTGTTGACCTAAAAGGGTACATGAAGTTTTAAACATTATTCTTTTCTGTTCAAACAAACATGAAACATTCTTCTCAAAAGGAGTACTGTGAACATAGCGGCTTATTCAAAATTAGAACTTTAGCCAAGATTATCTCATTTTGGAGACTCCTTGTATCAACACAGTGGTGCATTTGCATACTGAGGTATAATTGTCTTGGTGATTTAGTGGTATAGCCTGTAAGACTATTTGATAATACATACATATGAAGATCTGTGTTTACCTTAGGCTTAATGAGCCTCCACGATGACAAATCATCCTATGCATGGAAGCATGCAGCAGAAAGAAACTTCCCATCTTGCTAGGGAAGCTTTTGCAGCAGTACTTTGGAAATTTTAGCTCTAACTCACCAGATTACAACTCCAATTCTTTGATATTTCACTTAAATTGGAAATGTCTGAAGTATAGGCCTTCTGCTTGAATCAACCACCTAGGAAGAACTGATGATCTAAAACACACAGCCTGAAGTTCTCCCATGTGGTCATAAATTACTGTACCTCACATCATGAGAAAAACATGTCATGCAATGGCTGCTATCACATTAGGAGATTAAAACATATCAACTTACTTACTGTATTCCTTGATAATTTAGCTTCAACTTATCCTTTGCAAATCAAGACCAAAGGAATTGAGCGTTATCTAGTAGCAAATAAGATTTCTTGCAGCATTGTTTTTAAAAACCTTCAATATTTGCCACAATAATGGCTTTTTTTGTTATATATTTTTTTTAATTTATGGCTTACAACACTTAGTTCAATTAATTCACTGAACCATTTTATCCCTCTGCTCTCCAAACACTGCTCAGATGTGAGACAGGCACAGAGCAGCAGTGCAGTCCTCTCCAGACAGCATCGGGTTTTCAAGTATAATCATGAGCAGTGATTTTATAGAGTCAACCCTGTAAAAAAAAAAACAAACATTTTTTTTAGCTTTGTCTGTCAGCACCTCATGTTTCTGAAGAATCAAAAGTACTTTTATGAAATGTTTGAAGGTAAAATGAGATTGTGTAACAGTATAAAGTCCTGTTCTACATTTAAGAAAGTGAAAATCTGGCTGTGTCTCAGAAAAATAGCTCAAATGTGAGCTATTGTATTATGTAGCAAAATATGCCTGTCATGGAAAGGGTCATTTCCACAAAAGTTAAATACATTTCAGATGCTTGTCAGGGACACCTGCGCCTGTCTGAACCACTTTCTTTAATGCTCAGCCCCGTGTTGAGGCAGGGTTTTATACCTGCTATTTTAAGTGACGTACTTTCAGATGATGTCTGCTACCTTGACGAACCGACCACTGTTCATTCAATGCCTCAACCTGGGAAAGAAATTAAATTAATGCCTTGTAGTCATCCTCCCCGGTCCCCGGCAGGTGTTTGCACATCGCTCAAGGCCTAATTATTACCTCTGGTGCCACAGACAGCGCCGGTGACCCGCCGTGCAGGTAGCAGTGGGGCAGGGAGCCCTCCACTGCCCACCGTGCCGGGGACCAGCTGTCCTGACAGAGCCCTGAAGCCACCCCCGTTGTGGCTGGGTGCTGCTTGCCTGCAAATGGGGGCACCCTGCCCCACAACCTGCTGACCCTCATGCTGCCGCGGCATCCCCACTGCCCTGCGGTAGGGCCAGCGGTGTGGGGGGCCCGGCCACTGTCCCAGCCCTGCGTGGCCTCTCCTGGGGAGGACACGACAAAGCACGCAGGGAACTGGACCAAAGCAGACCATCATCGCCAGCCCGCGGATGGCTGGTAAGTGTGGCTGCACCACTTGGGTGCCCCCACTGCTGGAGGGTGGCCATGAGGAGGCCTGGGGGTCCCGCTGCATCAGCCCGGCCTTCCTCGCAGGGTACCGTCCCTGTCCTGAGCCAGTACTGGGGGGGTCAGGTATCTGCTCACTGAGGGCAACATGGGATGATGGGCGACTTCACTGCGTACCCCGCTGCGGTAACGGTGTTTCTGCGAGCTTCGTGAAGTCTGGCCTCGGGGGGGCCATGGCAGCAGCCCTGGCCGGGGACATGGGAGAGCCCTGCAACTGCTCGGGATGTTACACAGCAGGTTTGGGGAGACGTGCTTTATATCCGAGCTACAATTTTTCAGTGAAAGTATTAGAAAACGCTTTTTTTTCCCCTTTTTTTTCTTTTCTTTTTTTCTGTTGGGATTTTTGTCTTCCAAAATAATTATTATGACTGCGTTGTGCAGGTTGGATTTTGCATACTCTCTGTGCTGGGCAAACAAGCCGCGTTGTGGAGTGTTGATGCAGTGGGCGGAAAGAAATAGAGTGTGCTGGAAAGCAATGTGATGGAGCAGTTAGTGCATGCAGAGAAGTTAGGTCATTCCTTATTCTATTACTGATAGTAAGAAAATTGCCTAATTCATATTGTGTCAATTTCCGCATCTGTTAAAATGCAGATTATTATTTTATGGTAATAGAAGAAGAACAAAATAAATACACTGCATACTTTTATTTGTAAAGCTATACATGCAAATCCCTCAAATTGCTTATCCCTTATACAAGTACGAAGAGGCTTTGCCCATGACACGTACATGGTGGGAGCTGCAGGAGGTCTGCCCACCTGGTTCCCCCAGAGCTGGGGGCAGAGCAGTGGCCGCAGCCTGTGGTGTCCTTGCCGAGGGGCTTTGCTCATGGCAGACGGGTTCAGAAGGCTCCTGTGCCTGCCACATCCCCTCTCCCATGGTACATGAGATCCTTCCACGAAAGCTCCCTGTCAGTGGTGAAATCCTGCGTGGCGTTGTTGGTTCATTCTTCTTTCCTTTGGGAGTGGTGAGAGTTCTAGAAGGTAGAAAGAATCTGAGGAGCAGACTGGAAGTAAGGCTGAAATCATGAGGTCCATTCTGCTGATTTGTTGGCTTTGAGCCCCACTGCTTCAAATGGTAGTTGCTTTCCCTTTCAGATTTACATGACTGACTTACGCTTTTATTTGATCTCAAAAACCTGTTCAACCGATGCGGTTCATAGAAAAAGTGCCTTTCGAAGACGTCAGAGAGAGATGTTTCCTGGTACTTCCATGGCCTTTCTGCTCTCTCTCTTGGCCTTCAGTTATTTGTTCAAGCGTTTCAAAGAGCACGCCAGAAATACTTTTCCTTTTTTTCTCACCAGGAAAGTAGTAATGTGGTAAGGGTGATGCATGCGCTGCAGATTAATAGCTTTTGGTCGCTGTAGTTCTCTAGCATTCAAAAGACATTCCCACTACAGAAGGCCTAAATTAGAAGCAAAATGTATCTTTTCAAGGGCAGACAGTTAAGCAAGAGGTGACAAAGTCTGGTTGGTCTCTCTATAGCATATGTGGTCTTGTATGTCTTGACAAGCTTCAGTCAGTATTTGTTCTGTACGATGCAGTTAAATGAGAACCTCAGAGGTCTGCAAGGCATGGGTTAGAAGATAAGTAATTTCACCATAGTATTTTGCAATTATCACAGTAGCAGCTATTGCTTTTTATGATAATACTTAGAGTTCTACAGCAGCATCTCAATTTTGTGTCAGTTTCAGAGGTTTTGGATTTAGCTGAAATTACCTCAGTTAAGCCATAGTTTCTGTCTTGTCGGTGCAAGTGACAGGGTGGGGTGTGAGCTCTGCAAACAGACGGTGTAATAGGAACTGTAATGATATCATTCATCACTTCTTTTCTCAGGTTTGGGGATAACACTCTGAAGTCACAACAACAGATTCTGGTTTTTGGTTATAGCAGTATGTGCTCTCAGTCATTAGGATTATGAGATTAAGTTCGAAGTGAGTTCTTGCTATCTGGTAACAAAAGAAATGGAGCCAAACTGCCTAACGCTGGTGAGTTTGGACTAAGAAATGTGCACTCAATGAAGGCTGCATTTGGGTGTACCTGCTCAATGCTATGCCAACCATCTCTGCAAAATTCCTATCCTGGCAAAGCTTTAGCTCGGGCAGACATCGAAGTGCATTTCTTATAGGCATGAATTTCGTCCAATGTGCACGCCTTCTCCAAATGACTTCGTTGTGCAGAATAATAAACTCATATCAGCAAAAGCAAGAGCCAAAACGACGTGTGCTTCATATTTTGTGTCCCCACTTAAACTGTATGCATCTTTTCTTTTGCAGTGGTTAACTATAGGACTTCCTCTGAGGCTTGTTTGGGCTGCACTTGAAATTGGGATACTTGGCATTTCTTGTAACGCACCTTTTAAAGGAAGGAGAAAGGTAAATTTCTCTGTGCTTTAAATTCTGTTTGAGGAAATCAGTAACTTGGAATTACAATCCATGCTTCCACCTAGAAGATTAGAGGACAAAGGAAAGCATCATTGGGAGCAGCTTCGTTGGGAGCGCAGAGCTTCCCTGTTAATAGTCAAGGTGCTGTTAGCAGCAGCAGCTTCTCTGGAGGAATTGTGGCAAACCTTAGATGTTCACTGCAGGGAAAAAAGCTGCATAACAGGCTGGGGATGGGAAGAAGGGGTTACAGTAGTGAGCTGAGCTGATGTGAACAAGCTGAAACTCAGTAGGGCTGAATTTCCTTGAAAAACAAAAGGGTGTAGGCACTGGCTCCTGCCATGACTGAGGAGCAGGAGTACATTGCAGGCAGTAAATGGTGTTTAACTTGTCCCTTCTTTCATTTTGGGGTCTTCTAAATTGGTCCCCAGGAGGAGTTACTTTGGAGGGAGTCCTCTGAACAGGCTTGCAGCTCCCAGCGGTGTCATTATCCCGGGGAGGAGTGCTTGGTTTGATATGCCCCTGTGAGGCCCTCCTGCCTTGTTTCAGCATGCTTTCTGCAGTGACTTCCTAGTGGGGCACTTTCCTAATCCTCTATCAGATAGGCTTCCTAAGCCCCCGAGAGCCACTGAGCCCTGCTGCAGCACGGCGGCGTGGCCTTGAGAGGAGCAGTTCTGAGCCCGCGCTCCCTGTGCTGCTCTCGGGAGCATCAGAGGCAATGCTGCCCGTGTGATCTCTGCAAGTCCTTTTGGCTTTGCATTTCTGTGAGTCCCTGATGACGCTTGCATATTTTACCTTGTTTCCTCATAAGGATCTTAGATAATTCCTTACCCTTACATGTCTATAATTGTTTTCTTAAGATGCCGGGAGTTTTTCTTTCCTTGTGTATCATGTGTAGCTAGTACCACGAGATGTTTTGTGGAAGGAGACAGAAAACTTTTCATATAGTTTTTAGCAAGTTAGTTGGTATCAAACTTCAAAGAAGGTTTGATAGAGGAAGGGCTTTAATTAGGTACCAGGTATATGTAGGCTGAGAGCACAGAAACTTTGTAAAAGCACACTGTTTTGCATGAAACGGAGGCCAAAATCTACATCTTCCTACGTCAGAGACAGTGATATAACTGTAACACTTAAGAAGCTTTGTGGTGTTCCTGACAGATATCTTGTGTTCTGATGCAAGGTTTTACAGTACTTGAGGCAGACTAGTCTGCTTAGTGTCAACTAACTGAATAAATGAATAGAATGTTTACATTTAAAGTTTTAAGCAGTGTTGTATATCATACAGTTCTGAATATTTTCCTTCGGTGGCATGTTAATGTCACAGCCTATATTGCTTTGTTTTCTAAGTTTTGTCCTTAATCTGTTCATTGCATTTCATTACCACCTCCAGGTCATTAGCAAAGTGACACCCAAGGGGGAAGAAAGAAATCAAATGACAATGTAGGTGATGTCTGACATTAGCCAAATGTCAGGCTTTCTGATGGAAGCATCAAAATTAATCTGAAAATGTTATACCAGTTTTAGTCATTTTCCTAAGAGATTGAAAATACAAGAGGCAGGCTGATGACATTTTGATTATAGTCTCAAATTGCAAAGACCTTACAGAACATACTTTTTCTCACATAATTAAAACCTGCTGTTACCTTGATCTTTATTATATTTTTCCATGTCCTGGCAGGTCTCTTGGGATTTGTATGCTATTGATCCTTGTTGCTTGAGCAAATGTGATGTGTCAATATTGCTTAGATGAGCAAATGGCTCTTCTAATTTCATATTTAAGGGTAAAGAAGGGGAAAAATACACGGTAAAGGTAGCACTGAGATTATCAAGTCACTGGTACCCTAATAAGTGCCAGGAAGCGAATTCAATTTAGGAAAAGCTCAAGCCCATGTCTAGCTTTAAGCCCCAGGTTAATCCCACTAGGTGTGACTGCTGGGGGATGCCCGAGCAGGCCACCTCCCGGTGCGTGCCCGGCTGCAGGGCTGGGGGCAGGCTGGGCTCACTGGGATGTTCGGGTCTGCCCTGGGCACCCTGTGCCACCGCCTACGGCTGCTGCGACTCCTCAGTCTGAGCCAGAGACATCTGAGCCAGAGACATTGCTCTTCCCATACATGAAATAATAAAAAATCTTAGCTGTCCCATACAGTTAATGTTTAACTGGAGTAAATGCATCAGCAGCATCTAAGGAAGTCTACCAGGTGCACAGGCCTGCCGACCTCAGCACTGGCCAAGTCTTAGGACGAAGAAGAGAATGTGCCCCTTGCACTGAGGTGCTCGCGTTTGGCTGGCGAGGCCGGCCCGTGGCTTGTCAGTGGGGAGGGCCGGAGGGCTGCAGGCCAGGCTGCTGGGCACGGGGCAGACGTTCCCAGCAGACGTTTTGGAAAGACTGACTGGTCCTCGTCCTGCAAACCTGCCTTCTGGGTGCTTCTGTCCGGCCTCCGCAGCGGAGTTAGGTCTGCTGCCTCAGGGCGGCCGTGCCGAGCAGCAGCAGCATGATAAGTTTTGGGAACTGATGTGCGGCGCTTGAGGAGAAGCTTGCCGTTCACCAGGGGTGTCCCCTTCCAGCTGCTGCCACTGCTTGGCCTGCACACTAACCCGAGAAAATGAATCGTGTGACAGTCAGAGATGGGAAGATTTTTCCCCAATTTAAACCATTTTAAAGCATGTTTAGTTTTGCCATCTGTTGTAAACAGTAAAGCACCCTGCCTTAGCATATTATGAAGTGGCATTTTATGGTGACTGAGAGTATATTGGGCTTTAATGTGGTTGGAGCATACAGCTGCAGTGGTAAAGCAGAGCGGCTGTAACTGCCATACAGCAAAAGAGCTCAGGCAGCCCCGGGTCGGCAACTGGACGGGTGAGATGCTTGCAGAACTGCCTGCGGTTTCAGGGAGGGATTCAAAGTATGATTTCAAAACACTTCCCGGCCATTGCTAGAGAGTGCTTGCTGGCTCTTTGGCTCTGTCAAGGTCAGAGCTTAGTCCAGTGGCCCTAAAAATGGGCGGCTTTGGAGAGAAATAGAATCACAATACCTGAGTGTATTTGCTGTTTCTGTACATGCTGCCGTTTGCAGTTCTGGTTTGATGTGTTGTCCCCACCTCCCATGTACGCATATGAAGACTGAAAGAATTAACTCAAGTTTTGGTTTAAATGTGTACCTAGAAGACTGTACTTACATCCACTTAGATATAAACAGAAAATGATGTACGCTGTGTCTAGCCATTGGGGCTCCCCCACAATCCTGGGCAGGTGTGCTCAGGAAAGATGAATGGAAATTGGGATTGATGGGGTGGAGGATGGGATGGGATGATCACAGGAATGCAGAGACTTTTATTTCTGTGAAACAACTAGAACCTTTTTTTTTTTAAATGGTATTTCATGGAAAATGTCATCCTCTTGACTTTTGGCAGAGAACACATCCTAATTAATAAGGAGCACAGAATTTTCAACACTGCAGCTACACATTTTTCTACACGGCTCTACTAATATGACAAGTAGCGTGATAAAATCAATTAAGATCAAGGCCGTTTGAAGTTGTGAACTTAGTGGTAGGGTGACTTACTATGGCCCTGGCAAAGAGCTTAGTGTATGTGCTGAGCCTGGTAATAGTAACAGATCACGGCATCTGCAGGTCCTCACCACTTATCTCTTGAGCTGAGTGAAAACTCTTATTTGAATTGACATCATGAAGGATTTTGTAAGCAAGGCTTTTTGGCTTTAAATGAATGGTGAGGCATGTAAAATAAACATTTATGTAATGTGAGATTATTTTAAAAAATTAGATTGTTAGACTATTGACTACAACTATGATTTTGGTGGGAAATTCAGCTGCAAGAAGAAATGAGAGAAGCTGTCCAAAGAGATTTTCTGGACTATGTTTTCCTGAAGATTCGCACAGGGTCTCCTGTCAACAGCTTTTATTTGCTGATGTTTCTCCTGACAAATGCCTTTTGAAAAATAAGTGCTCTTTAAACTCATCTGTGCTCAAATTTGCATTTCCTTAATGCAAAACAGATGCACTGATATCACTAGTGACAATGAGTTAAGCTCAGTTCAGAGTTCTCAAGGATATTAAAATGCTATGGAAGACAAATGCCCAGGCAGGAAAATCCCACAACAGGCCTAAAGTAATCATGAAAAAAACGATGAGGATATTTGGACTTTACATTTTAATGAGACTCACTGGAAACCTTAAATCCATTTGCTTTTCCTCTTCTAGGCTTTCAGAAGAGAAGAGACAATGACTAAAGAGAAAATTTGGCATTAGTGTGGGTAAAGAAAAGTGTTATGTTAAGTATTAAATTCCTTTGCAGATACCCTGCGCATAGAGTGAGTAAGTAGAAAAAGGTTTAAGAAACACTGTAAAATTAAACTTTATAAGATTATTTTTTCATGGAATATGCAGTAGCTGCCACATAGAATAAATGTATGTTTTTCATTATATTTTTATTACACATTTAAAGCACATTAAGGAGCAAACAACCATCAAAGAAAAAGAAACTTATTAGATTTAGCAAGTAATCATATCAGTTTTATGTATGGCTATATTTCTTGAAAACGGGGAAAGATACATGTCAGATGTCCTTTCAGGCTATTTAGTAAGCCATTTTTCTCTGGGAGAACGATATTAATGGCTGTTTTGCTATGTTCATGTTGTATTGCGTGAACATTTTGTCTTTTTTATTGCGGTTTCTTGTAAGTGTGCCCATTACAGCTTGAGCAATCCAGTAGAGCATCTGGAAAAAATATATTGCTTTGATTTTTGTCTCTAAATGGGCATGAGTTTGTGTGTGAGCTCCTAAATTGTTTAAACATTTAGGCAAACATTTGAGGTTTTGTGGATGTTGAAGAGTCACTTCATGCCATCCTCCAGGAGTGAAATCTGTGCAGTCTTTGGAATATTTACTGCTCTAACACCGACAGCATGGCTATCGCTTCTGGCGTGCCACATCCCTTGAGAGCGGGGGCTGTATATCTCTGTGAAGGGACCTTGGAGGTGTCTGTGCTGTACGCCGTGTGGTCAGAAGTCCAGGACATCAGGCTGTCCATGCTTCAGGAAGTGTGTAGGCTCGGGACATTTTATTAGTGCTTGTATAGATGTGGTTTCTATGATCAGCATATCCTTTAAAAGGAGCATGTTTGCAGCTGCTAGTCCAAGATGTTTGAAAATGTTGTAAGCAAATTGCCCTTCGGTGATCTTGGTCCCAGTCTTGCACGTCTTGAGCAGGGCTGCCATGTGCACGGCTTGTCTTGTTGAGTCCCCACCTGCCTCAGCCCCGTGTCCAGACCTGACCAGCTGGACAGAAGTGACTTGGGTCATTTTTCCAGGACCTTCAGAAGTGCAGATGTCTTGCCAAGAAGTGTGCCTGAGTCTAGGCACACAGCCACTGCTCGTAATGAGGCTTTAAGGCCTGGGTGCAAGACTAGCATTATATTTTGGTGACTGTGTCAGTACTAGAAGGAGGTTAGTATTGTGTAGTGACTCAGATAAAACACCCTGTTGTTGGCCTAGGTAATAACACAGTAGTAAAGTTTGCATAGATATTGAATGGGCACTTTAATGGAAGATGCTGAAGTGCTGAAAGCCAAAAGGGCAATACTTGTTTTCATGCTGAATTGCTACAGTAAATTTAGCAATAAGACTTGACATTCTCTGCCTAATAAGAGCAATTTTTATGCTCAAATTGTGACTCTTTATAAAAAGGAAAATAATATTAAGCAGTAGCATATAGCTTCATCAGCTTCAGTTTCTACAAATGTCAATGTACTTATTCATGTAGTTGATAAATGTCACTTTAAAAGAAAATTCTCAGTGGCAACCTGATTTATATTTCTCTGTAACAATCCTTTATTTTTTTTTCTTGAAAATGTAAACTTCTTTAAAAGAATTGTTAATTAAAGATTCATTCCACTGAAAGTATTTTGGGATTCCATATATTCATGACACCTATTATTAGACCAACATGCTTGAATTTCTTTGTCATGGAAGCTCCTTAAGCAACTTTGCCATCATGAATTAAACATTATAGGATTATTAATTCCTACATTATTAGGAGAATCAATTAAGGTTATTCTGCAGTAGTGATCTGGGGAGTCCTAGACAAGGTGAACCTCTGTTGCTCTAGGCAATGAGCACAGCTGAAAGGAGGCCCCAGGAATTGCACTTTAAGCCGTGATGGGAAGGATTTTCACCATAACGTGGAAGGTGGAGGATGAGGTACAATGACTGGCTGCTGTTAGTTTTACTTAGAGCTCTGTGTCAGTTAGCTCTGTGAAAGCTAAATCGAGTTTTTATTAGTTTGATGCAAAAAGCCCCATGCATCTATCAATTAAATGATTTTAGAACTAAACTACACAGCTGGAAAGCTTTTTATGACCCACTGTATGCTTTGTGTAGCATTTAGTATGGTATGGGTTCAAAATTACTTCTTGCCAAAGCGTCTTCAGCACTTAAGCAATAAGCTTGTGAAGATTTTCAAAAAATGAAGGATAGCCTCAAAAGCTGTAAGAAAAACTTTATAACGAATACATCACTTCTTCCTAAAGCACCGTTAAGGGGTTTTGTATTTGCCTGTATTTTAGTCATTATGCTGCTAGAAAAGCACTGTTACACTTTCATTCCTTCATTCTAAATGACCTCACTTTTTTTTTTTTTTGGAACATTTAATCAAAATCTGCATCTAGTTGCATTGAACTGTTTCTAAAAGCGTGCAGAAAAATGGCCAGTGCTTCTGCAGCAGGACATCTCTGTTACTGGGCTTAGTCAGCCGCAGAGCTGCACATCTGGGGTGTTTAAATGAATATAAAGACTTCGTTTTTTTTCTGGTCTTCAAGAACATATGCTATAAGAACAAGAAGTGCTTGAGAAGGATTTAGGAAAAGTATAGAGACAGACACACCGTTGTTTATAATAGTGAGTTATTAACTTGTTTTACAATTTAATGAAACTTAAAGGGGTTCCCTGTTTATTTGAATGAAATGACCAAGAAAGAACAGTAATCACAGGGGAGGAAGCTAATTTGCTTATTCAGTGGTAAGTCTGCTTTGCTTGAGTGATAGGAAACACCAGAGTGAACACAATAATGTACAGCTGGCTTGGAAAAACAGCCATCCAAATGCTGCTTCTCCAACAGAGTAAGTAATGTTCTCTTGCTGCAGTTACATCCACTTCTATTTATTTTGCTGAAGATTCAGCTGAATTCTTTTCTGAGACAGGTTATTTTAGTTTAAGAGTGTTATTTTATAGAATTTTGGGTTGATGAACACTTGGAAAAGTGTTTTTTTCTAGATTCCCTTATTGGTTTACTCAGAACAGCAAAGCCTTGTGTTTTATTTCCAAATCAATACGACACTTTGATAGATGCTGTTCATTTGAGCATAATTTTACTTTAAATAGCAGCCACTCCTTGGGAGGTCTTGGCCCTCAAAGGGAGAAAATGTGATCGGTGTTTGCATAACTATAGCTTGCGTTTGTTTTCTGTTTCAGAGGGGGGGATAGTACAGGTGTATGCCTTTATAGAAATGCTAAAATATTTACTGATTAAATGGCTTTAAAACTTAATCTGTGCAGTCTTTGTCATGGAAAAAAAAGTTCCTCGTACTGCTGAAATGGGTTCTGCTTTCTTGCTACTGCTCAGGGATGATCTCTTCTGCCTTCCCAGCTGCACTGTGTTTGAAAAGTGTGAGGCTGGAGCTCCAGAAATGTAGAACTGAACTGGCTCAGGGGATCTCCGTACCAGACCTGTGAAGAGACCAGAGCAGCGCTGGGCTTTCCGCAGACCTCCTTCCCCTGGGTGGGTTGGAAGGCCGAGCAGGGTGTCGCAGGGGATCGCGCTGGTGGCTGGGAGGGGACGGGGGGGTGCCCGGCGTGCAGTGGGCACACGCCCTCTGAGACCTCTCTCTCAGCAGTCTGTGTGAAACAAGACTGAATTTGGCTGTTCTGGAAAAATCAACTTTAATGAAGCTTTAAAATGAACACTGCTGATTAGCCCTATTGAACATATAGCAAAATATTCAAAAATTCAAAAAATATTTAATGCTAGAGATACATGAAAAACTGCTTCTGGTCACATTTGTGCCGTGCTTTGAATAACTGTCTGCTTGCAGCTGTTCCTCCAAATTGCTAGAAGTTACTGTCTGTGGGCTTGGAGCAGAAGTTTTGCAAATATATAAATATATTTTCTTTGATGGTTTTATGATTCTGATCATTATTTTCACATTGTAGACTTCTGCATTTTTATATGTAACATTCTTGAATAATTTTTAGACAATTATCATGTTCTTCATGTGATTAGGACACATGTATAATTGTGTCATTAGGACAGTTAATTGCAGTGTATAATGAGGTTATATAAATTTCCTTGTGAAGCATGAGTAAAATGAGACACATGCTCACAGGCAGTTTTGAAGGATCAATGTCTCAGACGATGGCTTTCACGCCATTAAGAAAGGTGGTGGAAATGCATTCAAACTGTTTTGCAAGGTACTTCCAAACCGAGTTTGATCAGAACTGAGAATTGAGTTTTTAAAGAGAAAAAGAAAAGAAAGCCTGAAACTTCAAAACTTTGCATTTTACGATCTGTTTTAAACCTTTATCCATAGGAGAAGACTCAGTAGGTTAATTATATCAGCTAGAAAAAGACAATTACGACAGCAAGGCTTTTGCCACCAGCTGGCATTGATGGTCCCCATACGGTGCGGTGCTGCTATGCCAGGCACTGGCACTGCAGAGGGCAGTTTGCTTTTTGGGTTGGTGGTGCAGGGTTAGGATAACTTTCACAACAGGAAAACCCCTTCTCAACCTGAAGAGCACGAGGCTTGGTTGGCTGCAGGTGTGGCTGCTGGAGCGTGCGAAGTTCCACCTTGTGTCTGGCTTTGGCATTGACAGCGTTGCCTGCAACTGGGGCAAAAGTGGGGCTGGATTTGGAAGCAGTAATGGGCGGTTTTCCTAAGCTAATACAGGACTGTGATTAGTGAGTTCAACGGCTCCCAGCAAGTGTGGGCAGGGAGCAGAAACGCTACAATAATGTTTGAAAAGGATTGTAAGATAAAGTGCTATACAGAAGCCGTCAGACAATGAGATTTTGATGAGGGGTAGTAATCAGCAGTGACCAAAGCAGCAGGAAGGTGAGGGACTGGTGGAGTAAGGTGCAAAGACGTCAGGAAAAGGAGTATTTCCTTAAGTTTATTAGGTACAGCCTTTCCAAAAGGTTAAGTTGAATCCACAGAAATGAGGACTGTGGATGTTTGTGGTAGGCCTGAAAAATAAACCGCTCTGATGAATTCATACACCATTTTTCTTGGTTTGGTGCTTTTATACAGATGATGCATTGTGTAACAGTTAGTAATGCTCAAATACTTTATAATTCTGTCATGCCCAATGAGATAATTTCCCTTTTTTGGAGGGATGCTAACATTTCATTTTTTTTTCCCAAAATCCTCCGCAGAATGGATTTGTGCTGAATTACAGCAGTTTCTGGCTGCACATAAAGTGGCCCAGTATGACGCCCACTTGGAAGCCAGCAGGGGCTCATCACTCAGCGCAAGGAGAGCGCCTCTGCACAAGGCAAGCTGCAGAAGTGCCTATCGCCTGCAGGTTTTGTTTCTGATCCTCTAATCCAGTTTGCTGTTTCTTCAGAGCCGATGCTCACTGAGGGAACGGGTGCTGTCCTGGGGAGTGCTGGGCCTCAGCCCCTTTGGGGTGGTGACCCCTTCCCTGCCGCGTGGGGTGAGATGCCTGCGCCTCACTTTGAGAGGCTGGCGTGGCTTCTGGCATCCCCGGCTGGTTCTGTGGGGCGTCGTGAGTATAGCCCCAAGCCTGTCCCAGCTGGTGAGGTGGCTTGGTCTCGGGCTGTGGGGAGGAAATGCTGCCTGTGCTCCTTGTGCTGGGAAATGGCTGCTGCCACCTCTTCAGTCACTGCTCCGCAGTTGAGCGGTTCGGTCTCTGCCTGCTGCTAAACCCAGCCTGAAAACTGCCCTGCGATGAGGCTGTCACGCACCTTTCTGAAGCCTTTCATGTGAGCCGTGTGCCATTCAGGTGTTCCAGTGAAGTGTGAGGGAGGGATTTTGCATTGAGCTTGATAGGATATAGACTCCTTTTTCTCAGCAGCTGAGAACAGCTCTGACTGGTCTATATGGAAATGTTGGTCAAAGTCATTCTCGTTTGAGTGTTTTTCTCTAACTTACTTTTCTAAGCTGAATCAAGGTTTCTTTTTCAGTTAGTCCTTTTGTCACTTAAAATTGCAGCTTGTTATTTTAGTGCCTAACAGCCACTAATAGCGGGACGCGAGTGTGCTTGGCTGCATACAGAGCAGGAGCAGCCCTTTGCTCCAGAGCAAGCCTGTAGTTTAATGGCAGAGATGGGTTTCGGGTAGTGGGAGGAATATAACACATAAGCAAGATGAATAACATGGAGTCAAAATTATCTCACTGTCTTCAAGCACTTAGACTGACAGAATTAAACATACGTATTTAGAAGCTACATAAGTGGGTAAGTGCTGTTCGGAACGGGGCTAAATAGTGCCTCTGCATGCTGCCTCCTTGGATCAACACCTCCAGACGTGGACTCACTGGGTACATTTAGTTTTTTTTTTTTTTTTTTGCTTCCTTTTAACAGAATGTGTTTGAGAAAGTTAAAATTGTGAACATGCTGGGCAAGCTTTCTTCCCTTGAAAGGCTGCTCTGAATTAATGTATCCAAAGTGCCGAGAGGGTTATAAAACGTGGTGTATGGCTACAGATGATGTCACCCGTGATAAACTTCTGTTCCAGACCTGAAAAGAGCGTTGTGTGCTCATTTAGTCTGTGCTTTGGATTTTGCTGGTGGGAAAGGTTCAAGATTACTCGTCCACAGGATGAGTCTGCAGACTTCGCTCATCCAGCTGGTTCCTTATAAGTGCAGACCACCAAAGTCATCCTGCCTTGTTTGTGTTTAATGAGAACAGCAGAGCAGAAGGAACAGAAGACGTTTTGTCTTGCTCTTAGAAGCCAAAATATGAATGAATTTTCTCCTGCTTTAGGATCAGTGCACAAAGTAGTTACTAAAGACTTCAATGCAATATTAAAGACAAACAGATTTGACAAATTTTTATTTTCCCCATGGAAGCTGTAGTAAATAGAGATAAATTATCTCATCTGTCTTCTGTTTATTAACCAGGACTGTATCAAATTAAGTTCCTCTAGTATTGCTGCGAGATGGAGATATTGCTGCAGCTCTGTTTAATCACTTCTCTGCCACCACAAGCTACCAGGCAGAGGGACTTGAATTTACAAGCCCTGTGTTTGGCCACGTGTGTGTGCATGTGCAGAGGTGCCATTTAAAGGGTACCGCCTTGAAAGGTCTGCTAGAAGCTCTTCTGTTCTCTTGCTTCACATATTCCTCCTTTTCTCTCTCTGTACTTGTCTGTCACCTACACCTTTGATGCAACGTGGTCACTTACGGCCAAGTGATGTTTTCCACACAGAGAACCATTTTCTGAAGCAAAAATGGATTTCTGTCTAAATGAAGCTTTTTAGAGTGGAGGCACAGTTAAGGTTGGAAGGAACCTCCCGAGGCCGTCCGGGGGGGTCCCTGTGCTCGGGGGGCTCTGGCTCGGGGTTACAGCAGGCGGCATGGGGGCACGTCCAGCACAGCTCTGCACAGCCTGGGGCAACACGAGAAGGGAAGAAATACGTAGAGCATCTTAAAAGTACTCTGAAGTCTCGTGTACTGGTTAACGTAACCCCTTCTTTCCCAGATGTTATTGGATCTAGAATAGCCTGTTTCAGAAAGCATCTTGGAAAGAGCACGTGGAAAGGTACGCTTCCCAAAGGTGTTTAGTCCTTTTTGGCACCTCTGTAATCACTAACTGTTACTCCACAGGGTTGAGCACAGGATTCAAATAATACTTGTGTTATATTAATGTGGTGTATTCATTTGATCAACTTAAATTTTGATTCTTTGTACAAAAAACCCTTTGTCACTTTTCCCATATTACCTCTTTGAAGCCTGCTATTAGCTTCAAAATACAGATTTTCAGTACTGTAGGCTTTCCATTCATTGTCATTCTTTGTTTGCAAGGGTACCAGGGCAACTTGTGTTTGTTATTGCTTATGAGCAACCTGTTATGTTACAATTTAATGATATTTCAACAGCTCTCAGTACACTTGTCAAAGCAGTTCTTAGGTACTCGGGAATATCCGGAGTGTGACAACAGTCCTTTTAAACACAGAAGTGCTTTTCTCATATAAAGAAGACAGTAAAAATCTTTTCTTTCATCACATCATGGTCTTAAATATAGAACAAAGCACTTCTTATGGTTGCTCTTATGAAAAGGTAAGTAGAGTCTGTATACGCAGGGGTTTGTCTCCTTTACTGCAGCCGTGGGGGGGGACCTGAATGACACTTTCTCATACATTTCAGAATTGCTTGCAGTCTGCTCTACTGACAATTTTCAAAGATTTAGTCAGCTTTCTTCCCTGTTTTGTGGATGTGAGCGTGCAAATCCTGCCCGTGGTAACCACTTTGTGGTGCCTCTGAGTATTCAGGCTGTTCTGACTGCAGGGTAGAAACTGACTTTGGGTTTTTTGTTTAGCCTTCATTCCCACTTTGACGTACAGGTTAAGTATTCAAGTGTTGATAGGTGACTCTTCAGTGAGTGGTTTTTTTTTTTCCCCTTATCACTTTGTTCTCATCTTCTTTATAACACTAAACGTAACATACTGGCAGCTTGATGACACTCGTTGCGTTTCCTTTGCTGGAATACCTTTCTCTACCTTCCACAAGCCATATGTGTTCAGTAAGTAAACAAGACAACCCTTTCTGAGTCAAGGAATATCACTTTTTTTTTGCAGTGTGGGACTCTGATAGCGATCACTGTAGATATTGCTGTGATGATAAAAGTTCATTAGTAAGTGCCCTCTAGAAACAATTAAAACCAAATTCCTTATGGAGCACTTGCCCTCTAAATTAAACTTGGTGTTTAGGGAGAGGTCCCATCCGAGAAGGTGTCATCACCGCAAAGGTGTTGGCTGTATCGCATTAATGTGTTTCTTCTGGAATTCACTGTAAGGCAATTGGCAGAACTACAGTAATAAGTGAGTCTAAATGAGATGGTGCCTGTGGTTTGACAGACCAGGGTGGAGAATACACGCTGCGTTACATGTATATTAATCCCCGGGGTTCCTACAGACTGGAAAGATTCAAGTAGTCCATATTGCAAATAAACATCACACAGCCTGGTCCTTTGTATTTTACAACTTATATTAAACATTGTACATTCAGAATGGAAAATCAGCTCTTCGTTGTTTCTCATGTTTGTGTGCATACTCGTGTGGCCATAAGGATGGTAATTAAGTTTATTATGTTCTGTTCCCAGGGTACATAACAAACACTTATGTTGCAAAAAAGAGGTTTATATCTGCTAATAAGAAAAAACTAAGTACAAGGGGAGCTAAATCCTGGAAGAGATGGCCACAGCATTTCGTAGAATCCCTGTTTCTAGAGGTTTTATTTTTTAGGAGTTGTGGTGGTTTTGTTTTTTTCTTTTTAAGAAGAGGTTATGCTGAGAGTGCCTTCAGTGTAGTTAATTCTTCTTTGTGTCAGTGTGAGGACTGGTGGGATGCTTTAGGCCTATCTTTTTATGATGCCGTGACAATTTTATTCATATAAAACAATAGGAAGTCTTCATGGGAAGTGATTTCAAGTGTATCAGTTTTCTAATACTTACCGCATGATTAATAAGCATCCAGGATACTACTTTTGCATGTGCTATGTCTAAATAAAATATTATTGTGGCGTTGACCCATTTTAAATGGTTCCGTTCAATATTGGTATTGTTGCTGACACTGGATTGGTTTTGCATTTTTTAAGCTACTGAAATGTGATTTAGAAATCCAATAATACTAATGTGCTGAAGAAATACAGCTACATTCACTGAACAGGAGTAACCCAGTAAAAGTATTGCTTTAATTTGAAAGCTGACCTTTTCTGTTATTTACTAGGATAAAAAAAAAAAACATGATTCCACATGGAAATAAACCCTTTTTTGCTGGAGAGGATATACAACCTACAGGAATAAAAGATTGAGAGACTTTAATACTTTCACTGTGGTAATCTAACAACATTTTTGATCAAATGACTTAGGATTATATTTCCCAACACACAGGTAAAAGTTACCCCAGCAATCAATACCTGCTATAGCTTTCTCCCAGAAATGTCAAGTGCCTTTGGCCCACCACCTGAACGGGATCTGACAACGTGATCTCCCCTAGTATCTCAATTAGAAGCTGGGACCTTCAGGGCTAAGCCTTATTTTCCTGTTTCTGTGGCAGCTCGGAAGCAAATGAAAAAGTAAAATGAATCCTTTTTGCTGCCATTCTCCATTGTGAAAAAGCTCTGTCAAATTTAGTATAATTTTATAATCATTGGGAGGCATTTTGAAATCATCCTGTAAAATTTGATGAAAAAAACAAACACTTCCATGAAATTATGCAAAAGGATGCAAAGTACTGCAAAGCAGAGGTTCCTGTTTTCTATTAAACCCAGTATTGAGAATTTCCAAGCTGTCTGTAAAAATATGCTTATTTGATTAAAATGATATAAAACATTTATAAATATTTTATGAAAAATATTAATACTTTCCTTCGAAGCAAAGTTTTTGAAACTTTTCTTGACAACAGGCACATAAGAATTGCTTTTCTTCCAGTCCTCCTACGCTGTATTAATTTTCCTTACTAGTTTTGTTACGTATACGCACGGCGTATTCTCAGTTTCTGTTGAAACATAAGTTCTGAAAAGTTTCTCAGTGACATTGGGGTAAGCTAAGGATATGTTTTAATGTAGTGCTGTATCAAGGCCCAGAGGACTATTTTGGAATAACAGAAGATATTATTTGCAAGTAGTATTTTTAGAACATCTGCTGTCTGACCAAATAGGAGGTCTTGGTGAAGACTGGCCATAATTTCTCCATGGAAAGCAGTAAGCTTCAACTCATCTGTTGTATTGTAAGATCAAGTCTCCAACCCCATCTGCCTGCCCCCTGTAGAAAAAAAACAAGCAAACAAACAAAAAAACTCTTTTTAAAGAGTTGCAGCTTTAGAGGTGAATTGGGAAGAGCGACACCTGACACGGAGCAGGGAGCTGAGCGACTTCTCCAGCGCAGCACGGAGGTAGGACAAGGGAACCGAGGACTGGGTGCGTGTCTCAAGGGTCTGCTGTCTTGAGCTGCAGGAAGAGAAAAGAAAACCAGACTTTTTGGTCTCATTTTCAAACTTCTTAAAAGAAGTAGTGGTGGGGAGAAAGGAAACACTCAATAGAATTGGCTTACTTATTTTCAGGAAGGAGTGTATCTCCTGACAAGACTTTTCCTCGTCTGTTCAGTTAGGTATCTATTCAGTTTCTGCAAAAGCAGTTTCAAGGACACTAAATTATGTCTGTCACTGATTCTGGAAATATCTGATTAACTCTAGCTAAATCAAGACAGGCCAAACGCTGGCATGTACCCTTTGCTGAAAATTCAATTACCTATGGTCCCTCAAGCACAGCTGCCGATGTAGCTTGAGTCTATAGGCATCTTGAGAACAATGTTTTATGTTCATATTCCTCCAGATACGCTGTATTGCTGTGTACCTGCTCACAGGTCTGGAGACAGTATCCTATTGGGTTTGGAATTCTTAAATTTTTCATTGGTTATGTAGTAGTGATGCTTTAGTAGAAGGGCATAAAGTAAGAATCAATTCTGCAGAAAGCCATGAACAAACCTGTAGAGCCTTTTTTTTTGTCATTAAGGCTACTGAAACTTATTTAATAAAGCATTTGTTTCCAGACTTATTTTTTAAAAAATAAGAGCAGCTCTCTGAAGTGTTTCAAATTCTAAACCTCCCTTCTCTCCCACCCCTGAAAACAAAGAAATGAAATGCTGTAAACTGGTCAAGGCCAGAAAATGTGCCATTGCCAGCAAGTCATTGAAGTACCCCTCCAGCACACCCGATCATTTCCTAAGCCATTCATCTACTTTCACTTAGTCATGCTGCATCTGTGAGGTGGGTTTAAATGCAAAAATCAATAGAAAACAAACCCTTAGTTGGCTGGTCTTTGTGGCTGTTTTTATTTTGGTAAGGAGAAACGTGTTAATTTGATATAAATACATATACTAATCAAATGTTTATTTCCTAATCTTTTGTATCACCTACTCCATTAGGTCCTGCTATCATTAACTAATTAGCAATTAACAGCAAATTGTTTCCATGAAATACTATAGGCTATTTTACCATGACTTTTCCTCTCTGTCGTTTATTATCTCTTGCCAAGGGTTAAGTGGCAATGAACAACTTAGGGTAGTGGTTTTGCTTTTTTTTTTTAAAGTCATTTGTAAGACTAAAACAAAACGTCTGATCCATCCTCTGGGGATATCAGAGCCGACGATATCTGCTTGCCCATGAATATATACAATGCATACCTATGGTGTAGAGAGAAGATATTTGCTTTATTTGACTGCAGTGTGAATACATAATGCATTTTTTTCCATATATTAATGTGTTTCTGGTTTGATGTCATTTAACGCACTGCTAATATGTCTGGATAGAAATAGCACCTTTGTTCTTTCTGCCCTCCCTTCATCAGTATGTTAAATTGTTTGACTGTGTGATCTGTCATGAACAGAACTGCAGTACAGAATCACCTACATTAACGTGTTGAGGAATCAATACAGCAGTGACCTTTAGTGGAGCTGGCATTTAGCGGGGTGGATCAGCTGCACACACAGTACATGACTGCTCGCTTACTTGCTAGATATCTCTCTCCAGAGTCCTGCTACGTGATTTCCCTCCCTTTGATGTCTTGCTCTAATTTTTATCGAGTTTTTTTGCTTGTTTTGACATGATTGGCGGGAGGAAGACTAAGTCTGTCTTTTGACCTAACAAACCCTGCAAAGTGGACCATACAGATGCAGTAAAGTGATCTAGGGTTAGATTTTTAAAACTCAAGAATGTGAAAGAAATCAGGCTTCCTGTGTAAGATTTGCCCTGTGCTGCCACCTTCTCTCACATTCTCTGTGCATGCCTACTCACGGTTGGTTTCAATTACTCCATTATCTGGTCTCCTCCCTCCCCCTTATATTTTTGACTGGTGTAAAATCTGGAAGCAGCAAACATCCTTTGGTGTCATATACTCTTGTTCTCAGCTGGCTGTTGGAAACTTTCCTTTTCATCTATCTCCATTTCACATCTGAAAATAGAGTTAAATGTGAAATTTTGACATGTTTGACTCATACAGGTTGGAGGATAAGCTGCCCTCTAGTAGCAGGGATCATGGCTGTATTTTCTTAAGCTATAACAGAAAAGTGCCAATGAGAAACATTGGTGTGGGTTAACTCCACAGCTGAAACCAAGTTAAGAGCCCAGACTGCAGTGCTGATCATTTGAATCGTTTCCTGCTGTGAGGAGAGACTCTGAGTGACCTCCCGAATTAAGGAACTGCTCCTGGTTTGTATGCTCCAAACGGCTCTAGCACAGGAGAAAATACCCCTCGTGGTGCCCAGTTCATGTCTTGGAGGTGGGTGAAACTTCAGTGCCATCTCTCCCGGTGACTGTGCAGTGCTTTGTTGGGGGTACCTTTGTGGCAGGCGGGTCAGTTATGTTCTGCACTCACCCCATAAAATACGGGGGTGTCTTTGTTCAGCCTGGGGCACAAAGGCAGTCAGAGGAAAGAAGGTAAGTGCCAAACAGCCTGAAGAGATTGCCAGCTTGCCCTCTGGGGAGGCTAGAGAGGGTGCACTGGGTCACAGTAGATGTGCTTTGGCAAATACTATGGAGTAACTGTCTTTTTTTTTAAAAAAAAAAAAAAAAAAAGAAAAGAAACAACAAGAAATCCCTGTTTCAGAGCAAGGCAGCACTAATCAAATAGTCGTATTGATGCATTTCCATACTTTCCACTGCCAATGAAATAATCAGAGTTCATTTAATTACTGCTGTGTCATTAGGTATCGTGGATGAGCTTCTATGTGTAACAAAAATAATATTACTAGTATTTTTTTAAGAGTTTGGCCTATTTCGTTGTAAAATTTGATATACACAATTTTGAAGTTAAGGATGCTTTACTCTTTTAGCTAAGTAAACTAACAGCTGACTTAACTGGGAGTTTATAATGCGCAGCCTCACACGTGAAGTACTGTCTGCTCCTTGTTCTTACCTTGCCCTTTTCTTCCTTTCTGTGGCCATTCCTCTCCCACCAGGAGCAACACACAGCCACCCTTCCTATGGTTAGGAGTTGCTTCGTCTCCGTCTTCTGCTCTGTAAGAACTTGTACCTGACACGTCCCTTCTGCTTGTAATGAGCTTTCACTCAAGGCGCTGATCAATAGCAGAAACCAGCAGGTCTGTCGCTGTTGCTTGTTTTCTCTATCTTGAATCTGCCAAGATAGATTAGACTATTGCCAAGGTCACTCAATATGTTGCAAGTGAATGAAAAGATATCTAGTTGACTTTTTAGGACAGGACTGCAGAAAGGCAAGACTGGAGCTAAACTGAGCGTACAATGACAGATGAAATCTGCATCAAGGTCACAGAAGATATTTTTAAGGAAACCTTTGACATATGTGAGCAAGATGCACGTCCCCCATCAGAGGAGACGTTATTACACTGCTGCTAAGGTGAATTATCTTGGCAGTATCATATGGAAAGGAACACACAAGAAATTGAGGAATTGCAATCAGAGAAACTCAGGTGAGGCTCTCATGAAATCAATAGGATATTTACATGTTTTTCTGGGTGTTGAGACTCAGCTGTTTGAAGTCACAGGAATAGGAGTAGCCTTGTGCTATTCACTCTGCCCCAGAGGCAAAGGGTCCTCATGCCAATGCAGCTGGAGGCAGCAGTGATAATGTGAGCAGTCCGTGCTAGCACAGTGCCGGTTTAAGTGTCTGATGTGCTCCAGAAGCCTCTTGTGTACTGGGGCTCTTGTACAGCTGAGATGTGTAACTTCTGTGATCAATGAGAAAAGAAGAAAATAGGCAGCACGAGTCATTTAAAGAAAAAGGCTGTTGGATTAAGCGATGACTAAAATCACAGAGAAGCAAGGTTTATAGTAACTAGTAATATATTTTATTAGGCTGCTATAATGGGGACGGGTGTCATTGTGGCTTGTAAGTCTGAAAGCTTGTCTGTTTTTTTTCCAGTTCCATCAACTGGTCTAATAAAATACACTATCTGTTTAAATCTTCTAGCCTCAGATGGTCTGTCACAAAACAGCTAATAAAATTACAGATATCTTCCTAATATAGTTGCTTCACTTAATGGATTGTCTTGGTCATGTTGCACGGACGTGAAGAACCCCCTCAGAATAATGCTTGTCCTTAGACTGCAGGACAAGTTAACATCTGTTAACATCTATGGATGTTAACAAGTCTTCCACTAGAAAAATCTGAGAGTCGTAGGGTTAGCCAGTCTAACAAATAGACGTGAGACTTGCTTCCATAGAAACTGTAAAGAAATCTCCACTTGCTCTTTGCTCCTAGATTTGGATTTCGGACTCTCTGAGAGTTTTAAGCTATTTGATCTAGGACTTGAACTTCAGTTTCCCTGCACTGAGATGAAGTGGAGCTGGGTACATGATTTAAGTATAAAAGCAAAGTTATTGGATTAATTGTTTTGTTTAATGTCAGTTGGGTTATTCATGCAGTCTTGAGTAGAAGCACGTGCCTGATTGCTGCCTTGGCCTGGAACAGAAGCGGTTGGGAATATAGTAACAGAAGTAACTGGAGTGTAACAGATCCTTTGGGAGGCATGAAGAAGGTAGCAGGACACTTCTGATTTCCTCTGCTTCCTCATGTCCATGAGGACACCCTTGCAGGGCTTAGGCCAGAGTATCAGTGATGTTAGTGGATGAAGGAAGTTGTGGTAATTAGTTGAATTGTAAAAGAGAATCTCATAATTATCCATAAGAGAAACCCCAACGGACAATTATAAACTGCCAAAACTTTCAGCCTGCTGCAGTTGTTCTGTGTTTGACCTGAAGTCTTCAAAGGCCTGCAGACTTGAAACCCATTTGAGTAGTCTGAGTGCATAGTGACTGAACAGCTAGCTAAAAAAAGGCAAATAGAAGTCTGCAGCTTTGACTGTACTTATCCTACGGTTTTATCTCTTCCTAATTGAATTTTAAATATGCTGATCATGAGTCATTGAATGAGGACAGACTGAAGCACCAGATGAAAATGCAACAGCACCACTGAACTTGCCTTCTGGCTTTGAAACGTGCAGCGTTGCTCTTACTGAAGCTTATCGAGCCAGTGGCTTCAATTTGCACGAGCACCAAGGTTTGGGGCATCATAAGCTCAGCCGTCAGAGCCATCCAACAGCGGGCACCAAGCATGTCCTTGAGTTAGAGAAACTGTGTTGCTGAGAGAGTTCAAGGCAGACTGAGGGTTTCTCAGTAATGTGAGTTCTTGCCTTGCTGTCTGTTCCTCTTTCCCTGCTTTGGCTTTCAAGCCACTATCGAGTTAGATTTTCAATTTCAGGCAGTTTGGCACAGAGTAAGACAACCGCGAGGAAGTTGCTGGCATGTTCATCCTGCTCACAGTTGAGGGTGGAAAGTCTTTCTCCTCTTGAATCTGAGAGGCTGGATTTGGTACAGCAGCATCTCATGTGTCTGCCAGAAGGATCTGCACCTGAAATCAGTTTAGTAATTTGAAGAAAATCTTGTCTGTTTGCAAACCGAGGTAGCAGCCACCTAGGGATGCGAAGTACAACTTCAAGCACTTGTTTTGGCCTTCTACAGTACGGTGTTCTTTCAGTTTGGGGATCTTTCCTTATCTGTTTTTCTCCTTGTTAGGGTCCGTGCCTGGTTTCCAGTGGGAATTATGGTGATAGCATGCAGAACTGGGAGGCAAAGGCCTGATTTAGCTCATCTGATTTATCTGTAGAAAATGGAGGTGGGAGAAAGCTGGCAGCTCCAAGCAAGGTGGTAAAAGAAAGGGAGAACAGGATTGATTCCCAGATTTGGGAGGACTTGACTTGTACCAGATACAGCGTTCTTGTCTGCAAATAACAGATCAGTCTGTGAAAACTGTGCTATGCTGCTGCTCAGCCCTGTATTGTGGGAATCAAAGGTGAGTCTGTGCCATGCAGGGGCCCATGGTCGGGCTGCGGTACAGCACCTTCACTCTGGCTGCGGCAGTGTCTCCAGCTCAGTCCTCTGCTTCACCTTGCAGACCTGCCAGGCCTTCATAATCCCTGGGCAGGGGTGTGAGGAAGTTCACATACAGTGCAAAAGTTTATTTTGAGGAGGGAATATATCCCACTCTTTTTTTTTTTTAAATATTGAATTACTCTGGGCACATGATGTGCTTTAAGTACGGTAAGATTGCCAATGAAGAGCGATAATTAACTGATGTGAGGTGTTTTTTTCAGGGGTGTGGGTTTCTAGGCCACATTCTGGGGAAGGAAGGCAGTGCCTGAGATAGCGCTGGCGTGTCAGCAGCAGCGTCTTGTTACAGCCTTCCCAAAGTGCCCAGGCAATCTTCACTGATGGGATATTGATCTTGGTCTTGTCTGTTGCAATGGATTCTGGAATGAATCGCTATAAAACAAGCGTGTGCTTAGTTTTATAGGATATTTTTCTACCCCTGAATTTCTTTTTACATGTTTTTATTTCAGCGTCTCTTTGAAAACATACTATTTTCTTCTAAAGAGCTTTGCTTGTTTATGGAACTATTGAGAGATTTAGACATAACAGTCAGTAATCAAATGGCAATACAAATGGAAGCTGAGATTGGAGGCAAATTGTGAGAACTGGAACCTGTTGCAGACTTCTAATAGCTAATTGTTGAACTATTCATTTCACTAAAGCCAAAACAAAATTGTTGGAATAATCAAGAATTTGCTTTGTTTGTGGCACGCTTTCTGTTTCTCTTGTTGATGCAATTACTTTAAACTAAAGCACTCAAAACTCCAGAAGGATTTGGATGTCTTCCCTTCACTTTGGAAAGGGTAACAAACATCTTCAGCTTGTAGAAAATGTTGTAGCTCAGTTGGCTTTATTAGTGTGATGAAATGTGATGCAAACAAATAATTCAGTTTCCTGGAGTTTGCAAAAAGTGACTCCTGGCCCATGCTTTTTCCTTCCTATCAACATCTGCACCTGTCTACATGCAGCCTGGGAATTTAGGCCCATGGCATTAGTGTGAAATAAAGCGTTTTGCTCCTTTTCTTTTTCTTCCTGCTCTGACACTCGTGCCCACTGACCTGTTTTACTGAGGCTGTTACTTCCAGCCTTTCTGAACAGCAAAGGAAGCCTCTGCCAGCAGCGGGGGCATGCAGAGCCTCCGTTGGTGTGGAGAAGGGCACTCCACCTCTGACCTCCCTCATCTGGACTTATTTGAGTTATTCTCGGCTCTGCCTCACTGCACAGCGATTGTCATTATTCCTGTGGGAACAAGAAACACCTTCCTGAGCTGAGGGTGCAAATCCTGACTGCGAGGAGGAAGAGGGAGAAGAGTCAACACTTCCCACCCAAAGGCAGTGTGCGCGCCGGTGTGCCCGCAGCCTCCCCTCCCTAGCAGGTTGCTTTGATTACTGGCAGTGAAAACCCTTTCCTTGGCTGAACTGGTACAAACAGGTACTCTTGCAACATGAAAGACTATTTTCCCTTTCTTAAGGGAGATTTAGACATAATACAACGGTTAGAAGCTAATAGCTGGGTCGTAATATTTATCCGCGTATTCTGCAGCATGTGTTTAATTGCTCATGGTCTCTGCCTCCTATTCTTCTAATAGGCACGGCGTGGCTTAGTGGCTTCCGTGCTAGGAACAAGGAACACTTGCACCTTCTGCCGGAGAGGAATGGAGCTGCTTCAGCACCCGGTCTGTGGAAGGATGCTCACGGGTACCCCCGGGCATCCCGCCCTGCCTCTCCCGCTGGCTGCTGTGGGTGCAGCCGAGGCCACCCCTGAGCTGTCCTGCAGGGCTGTCCCCTGTGAGCAGGGCCTGAGGAGCAAGCTCCTGGCTTGTTCACTTGTTCCTGGCTTGTCCGTACGCACAATTCCTGCTTCTACAGGCTGCTTTTCCTGGGGAATTGCAGCTGGAGCTCATGGTTGCTTAAATGTGTTCATTTTTGTTCGGGCAGGCAGTGTCGTTGTCTCCTCTGTACGCACATATGTGATAGAGATGTGCAAAACAATGCAGTGCCAGCAACCCTGCCAAGCTCTTAAGAAACCCGAAAACTGAGCAATCTCTCCCTTTACGCCTCGGTATAAAACAACGTCACATAAAAGAGGAAAGGATATTTTATAAGAATATAAAAGTTTCCAGTAATGCTAGATGCATGTATTCTCATTGGGTTTCACAGTGTTATGATAATAGTCATCACTTTACTCAGTGCATTTTCTTGTAGCGAGAAGAAATTGTAACACTGAATCCTCCGACTTTAGACATTAGGTACAGTAAGACTGCAAACTAACAGCAGCTGCAACGGGAAGATGGACGTGTTTGTAAGCATTCGGGGAAGGCTGCGAAGTGTGCTGATTTCCTCCTCCTGAAAGATGGATCTTTCCTTCGCTGGTGCCTGGGGCTGTCTTCCATTGTGAAAGCTGTGTCCTCATTAATGAGTTAGCATTTTCTTGAAATGGAAAGTGGATAATAGTTTTAGTCAGAACAAAATGGAAGTGACGGGAGAATGAGATTATATAAAGTTAAACACACGTGTGTGCGTGTTAAATTTGGAAGTGTCTCAGTTTCTTGTTTTCATGGTGTATGAAAATTGTAAATTGAGGAAAATCACAAAATGTGGAGCTGTGTCAAATATCACGGATTTAGTGTGAAACAGTTTTTTTGGTAGAAAGGAACAATTTGAGGATATGTATTTTTCAAAGCTGGTTGCTTGGGAGAACAGAGTAGAGTACAAAGCTGAAGCAATTATAAATTGTATCCTTTGGAAGTATATACCTATTTCCTAACAAATCTAGCATCTTTCCATAATCACAGACATTCATTAACCAACATACTTTTTGTGGGATTGTGGGAAGTTTAAAAAAAATACAACAGCTGTTTTATTTGTTTTCTCCTTTCTGAAGGTGCGATTTGTTGAGTGTTTGTTTCTGATGCTTGTTGCTGCTGCAGGTGACAAAAGCTCATTATGGAGGAGAGGCAGCGGGTTCATTCGGTGGGTGGGGACGGGAGGACGTGGGATCTGAGCTGTGTGTTGGAAGCATGGCCTGTGTGTACTGCACAGTTAGCTCAGATCAGTGCATTTCGGTAGCAACAGTCTACAGATTGAGTGCTGAGGATTAAAAAAAAAAAATGTAGCTAAGAAGAATAAACATATGGGGTCCTGCTGGAAAATTTTTAGGATCTATAAACTGTTGAGATTTTAAAACTTTTTTATGTTTGTTTACCAGAAACATGCCTTCTGCCAGATATAATATTATGAAAGAATGTTTTTCTCTGAAGTTGTTGTAAACCACGGTGTCTACTATGATGTCTGTAGCACAGAATCGCATGTGTGGCTTTGGGGCACGCAGTGCGTGCACACCCTGGTGCCAGGCAGATCCTGGCATCCTCCTGAGGTTCATTGTTCCTTGTTCATTGCTGGGATGCCCAGGATGGCTCTCAGTGATGCAGGATTTCTGCCAGGAGTGGGAATCAGGTAGGCTGTGAGGCAATGCTGTGCAAGACTTCTTCAACCCAACTGTAAGAATCAGTCTTCAGCTCTGGGTTCTTCGTGTTGGTGTGTTGGGCTCCTGGAAAATGCTGTGACTTGGGGGACTTGGCATTGAATCCTGCTTCCATAAGGTCAAGAGCACGGTAGCTCAATCAGTATGGGTAGAGTTTCAAGATTTATTAGGCTATCCCTCAGCTGGCATTCTCCCAAAGGCCTCCCGTGGGGATATGCATACCTTCTACACCTTGTCGAGGCTGCAGTGCACAGGGAGAAATTGCTTCTTCCTGAGTTCATCCAAACCCCGTTCTTTCACTGGTATGTGGAGGCTGATGCATCTGGAATACTTGGTGGTTGCCAGAAAATTGGGATTTCTGCCACAGAAATTTAACAGAATTTATAGAAAACAAATGTAGAAGTTGAGTTCTGATTCGTGGTCCATATTCCCAGGTGGCATAGCTTCATCTCCATCAGTGAGGCAGAGCTTAGCTGAAATCCAGCTCCCAGCATTTTTTAATAAGAGTGGGAACTTGTGGTTATTTCCCAACTGGAGGGATGCCTTTTGATTGGAAAGGGAATAAAAAACAAACAAAAAAACAAACTGCGTGCACTTAATTTCAAAATACGTTGATCAATTTTCTGAATTCCAGCTGACTATATCTGCCTCCTCCATAGACTGAGATGACTGTAATTCCTTAAAATTGCAGGTCTTGGAAACTCATATCATTGAGGAGATTTACTACATTAGGAAAAGGAAAAACTAATGGGATGTCCCTTTAGATGAAGCAGAAGCAAACGAAGCTAGCAAAGTGGTTGGTAAGGTTCTTGTATAATGGGCAGTAAAAGGCTGTCCTTACTTTGCATACTCCACTTGAAGAATAATAGGCTTTTTTAGCTCAATACATTGTTTTCCTGTTGGTATGTTTATGTTGTACAAGCTTGCAGGCTGTAGCTGACAAGCATCAATATTGTTGCCATCATCATCATTACCTTCTGCAGCAGCTGAGACCTGGCCATCTCAGGGGTGTCATTGCCTGCTTGGCGTCTTATTTCTCTTGCCTGCAATAAGCCTCCCATTGGGCGCCATCCATAATGCTCAAAGACATCAAAATGGTCTCCTGCTGCCCTAGGGACTTCTTTTATGTCTCTGGCATACAGAATGCATGTACTGTTTGGAAGAGGGTGGCATAGAAAAATGATAATTTATTAACCCTACAAACCAAATTTATAGCATAGGTTATGTCTGACAGTCCCAAGCATGAAAAGCAACAGATGATCTAAGGTATCAGAGCTGGAAGAGCTGGTAGTATTTTTACATATTTAGTAGCTTTAGAGCTTTGCTCAGAAAGTAATGTACATTTTTGTGACCAGTACAGTCATGGTAGGTCAAATATAACGCCAGGGGGCATCCATTTATATTAGAACGCTTCTTTTCTTTTCTAAGCAGGTTCCTCTGTTCACGCTGCTGGCAGCAAAGCAGAGTTTTGGAAGCTGCTACATCAAAACTTCCAATTAACCCATTCACCACAAGCAAGCGGTACAGTTGTACTCAAAAGCCCTGACGAGACAGCTCGCGAAGCGTTCCTGTGGTGGGGCTGCACCGTGCTGGCGTGACCACAACCACCACGCAGCACCGCGCTGCATGGCCGGGCGTCCAGCACAGGGCACCAAGCTGCAGGTCGTCAATCGCTGCCCTGGCTGCCTGATCAAACCCAGCGCTGTGCAGCAGAAACATCCCCAGAAGTGGTGCTGACAGAAGGATTTCTGTGTGCTTCACAGTGTGGTGGGCGTGTTGTGTACCTGCTGGTAAAACTCAGATTGTGTCCGGTGGCATTGTCTTTGCCCAAACCTTTTGCAACCCTTTAGACAGCAGCTACAGCTCCCATAGGAAGAAAAAACCTGCCAGAATGAATTTCGGCTGTAATATTCAAGAAGGCTTAATATGGGAGCTATACAAATCTGAGGGAATGCTGGTGAGAGTTTGATTTCTAATTTAATTTCATTTGATAGTGCATGAAACAAATCATATCGTTGCTATGTACAGAATTAAAAAGCATAGCGGGGGATAACTTCGTAGCTACTATCTGTGAAGTTAAACAGCATCCAGCAAGTGTTTTACAAAGTTGAGTTTTGTTTCTATTAGGATGGAAGAGAGGAAAGATAATCTGGAGGAAGGGGAAAATGTAAGGTTTCTTGGGGAAAAAATAAAAAAAAAAAAAAAGCTGAGTTGTCAGTTTGTATTGACAAAACTTCAGAGCATCAGCTAATGGGAATTTATGAGCTGTAACAGGTTTGTAGGGGATATTGTACCAAACAGGCTGTGTGTGTTTACAGCGGTGATAACTCTTGGCTGGTAGACAAACCAGGAGGTTCGTATACGTGTCTGTCTGTTACTGCATGTAAATAAATAAATAACTAAAAGTAAAGTAAGATTTGATGGTATTGGAAGAGCCAGAAAAGGCAAAAGATGAACGGCTGTGACCAAGTTTGTATCTCCAGCCGAGGCAGCACACTGGAACTGGTGATGAGACCTCGGCACTGCCTACAGAGGGGTACGTCTGAAAGTCAGTTAAAGCATCTGGGGCACATACGGAGCAGGGGCAGATTGTTCCTGTGGTGCTGGGTTTTGCTGGTGGGTAGGGCTGGAGCAGCCCATCGGGGTGCAGGTGCCCCCCTGGCAGCCCCCCCGGCACGCTGTCCTCTCACCTGCGCAGCCCCGTGCCCTGCTGCGGGCTGGCTGCAGGAAACCAGAAAAATCGGGGCTCTTGGGGCCGAGCTGCAAACCCCCGGCTTCCATGTAAGCCGAGCCTGAATATTAGCCTGTCAGAAACCACGTAAGAAAAACTGACCTCATTTGCAGGTAGCTGAAAAGAAATTTCGTCTCAGACTCACGATGTTATGAACACTCGTTCACAGAAGCCATCAAAAATGTCACAGGCATATGCATAGGAAAAATATTTTTTTCGCTCTCTTGTTTCCTTTGATGTTGTGCTGGTTTAATATGAGGTGAACTTGGAGTTAGGAGAGTTGTTTGGACAGAAGGGGAGAGGATGGCCAAGTAGAGATCTATAGGGTAAATTCCTCTGTACTTCCCATGTGTGTGTTACTTAATCACTGCTCTTTTTTTTTTTTTTTTAGGTAACTTGTGGGTTATGTGTTGTAAATAGCAGCTGCGAGATCTGAAAATCGAGAATACAACTTGGTAGGACTTTGATGTGATATGTGAAACACAAAGATTAGCAGAATCAAATACGATATTTGCCATTAAAATATTGTTGCTAAATAGCTTAAGATATGAACTGATGCTTAATTATGGAGAAAAAAGGGTTTACAATTTTTTGAATGGAAATGGGGAAATTGAGTTTTTTTGACTTACAGGGAGCAAGCTAATTTAAAACGGAAGAGTGAAATTGGGTTTCTGTGAGTTAAGTATAAATTAATCTAGCTTCTGTAAATAAGCTAGTGTTGAAAGAGATTAAAAAAAATCCTTTGATAACAAATGTTTCTGAAGCCAACATCAAGTACTTTAAAATACTGAAAATCTTTTGTGATCAGCAGTATAACCTCCAGGCACTGATCATGTTCGGGATTTGTAGGATTGATCCTAAAATGGCATAGAAAACAACAACGAAACCAAAAGATTACGAATTAGACATTGTAAGATGTCAGAACAAAATGTTGCAGCCTTGTATCTTGGTCTCGTGCCACTGTTAGTTAAAAGTGTGTAGCCGCTGTTAATGGCAGTATCGCCCTCATCCCGCAACTCTCTTTGCCTATAAGGACAGAGAAGCAGACTAGACAAATGTGTTCCGATGCGTATAACCCTCGTATGGTAGAATTAGTCAGTTCTGAATCATCTGAATAGCAGACAATATATTTCTAAATGTAGAAGTGGCAGCTGAAGACAGCACCAGGGTCTCTTCCAGCTCAAACAGCAGCATGAGTCTATGCATCTGCGTAAACATCCTCTGAAATAACGTGGTGCTTGGGAGAGGAAAGTAAGTCTTAACGTATTTCCTCTGTAGTCCCTTTTTTGTGCTTAATGTGCAGTTGTGCATAATCTTCTGCCTCATCACATTCTAATGGTTGACTTTATCATATAAAGAAATCCGAGACTTGCTCTTCCAATATGCCACGTCTCAGCTCAGCTTTGTCGTGTTTGCCTGTTTGAGCTACCCTGGGGAAATGAGTGTTCTTTCAGTCCTTGAACAAATAGATCGCTACAAAGGTGTGTCAGTAGATTTGCTTTGTTTGTGCTGGTGCACTTGACACTAGTTAGGAAGTCAGCTTCCTCTTAGTAAATATCTGTTTACTTCTGCCTCCTTGAATGCAATGCTAGGCAGACTTGCAGGAAAAGGTGGTGTCTTTTACTGGGCGGAACCACAGTGTTGGAAAACAGAAGCACGTTCAGGCTTACCTCTGACAGGACTGTAAGCCTTCAAGCTTGTCGTTTTTCTCCAACCGCCTCGACAGTTTTAATATTAGATATCATCTTTTATCTCTCCCTCCAGGCCCTTCTTCTTTTTTAGGTTGTTTCAGATGCAGTAGGCTGGGTATTGCTTTTTATGTGCATGCATGAGAAGGAACCCAAACTTGTGAAGGGGTACCGGGGCTCTGGATGCACACTTCTGGCAGTCGAATGAATTTCATGCCATGAATTGCTGCAGCTGCGGCGGCGCTGCCTCGGCCGAAACCTCTCGGACCTCAGAGAAGCGTTGTTGTTATTACGTGCCTTGAGACGCCGCAGGGCTCCTCTTGCACTGCACTAGGAAATGGAGGTACGGCCACATCGGGCAGTCGGATACAGGCTCTGGCCTACATGGAGATTGGGAAAAATGTGAGCCGTGCTGCCATGAACAAGCGATGCTGCCTGTCTTCCGTCATGGGCAGTAAGCCTTGTTTCTCAGCAGCTGCGGTGATGGGGCCGTGCAGTTTCAGGACCTGCACTGGCCTGTCCAGAGAATTTGGAGTAGAGCCAGAGTGAGCCCCTCGCTTACAGACCTGCCCATTTCCCTTGATATAGTATCTTCTTCTTCTGTAGCTCACAGACTGACTCCAGTGTCATGAGATAAAATTTTCCTTTATTTATATCTCAGCTGCATGATCCAGGGAGTCTGCTGGTCTAATAATAAATGTCTGTCACATAATTCAAAGTAAATAAATCCCATGATAGTTAATCATATGTTGGGCACAAATCACTTACAATTTCAAACACAATGTTCCTTTATATTTTAAAAAAAAATAAAAATTTAACGATGGGGAAATTTGAAACCAGGGTATCTGAGCTGCGTGTCAGGTTTAATTTTCACTTACTAAAAATATTAGTTAAGATGATATTTATTTAAGAAATTTGACATTAAGAATTTATTCATAGCAAATGCAAGTACCTTTGAAACCTTTGTTTTCAGCTGAAACAACACGCTTTGTGGGATTATTAAATGCTACTCTGTGAGCTTTGAATTTCAAATGAGCTGGGTTCAAAAGCCTCTGGATTGATCGAAGAGTAGATGGAAGAAATCAGCTCCAGACCTGCTGTCTGACCTTGAACAAGTTGTGTCAGTGCTTAACACTTCAGCTGGCACCTTGATCCGTGGGTAGGGATAATTACTTACCTTGCTTTGTAAAAATGGAAGCAGAATTCATTTTTATTCTTTGCAGCACAACTTCCAAATACTTCTATTGTGATCAGAAGTAGTATATAGGACTACGTTTGCAGTTAGTATTGTAGGTTGAAAACTGGGGGTCTGGGTTTGATCTGTGATTCTGCCACAATTTTCCTCGGTGACTTTGGAAAGACGGCCAGTCTTCCTGTGTCTTGGTGCCCGCTGGTGTTTTTTCGTATTCCAATTTCTTGCTTCTGCACCTTGTAGGTTCCGGGGCGTCTCCATGGGCGTGAACATCAGTGATACAGCCAAGTTCAGAATTAAGTGGGGAAAGAAGAGAATTTGGCTTATATCCTGGGTGAGCGGACATGGAGCACCAAAAGAGTGCAGTCTGTTTGTCAGCCCAGTCTATTCGGTCCCCTTTAAAATAAAGCCTTTTGTAGGCTGAAAGATAGGGATGTAAAACACAGCTCTGATTTTCAGGCAGCTGTCCCACACGCTTGGCCCTTCCTGCAGGTTCTGTACAGAACGAGGGCGACCCAAGCGCTCGCTGCTCTGCAGTGGCAGTGCAACTGCACGTGGCAGAGCCAGCAGCGGGAGGAGAGTATACACTGAAGCTTTTTCGTAATTTTCTTGGGGAAAAAATCTTTATTGCTACTCTGTGAAACCTGAGGGAAGGATTTTGTTCTCAGCAGGGAAAAGACGGGTTTGTTGCTTTGAAGAAAAGCATATCTCCAGCAGCCTGCAAGAAGGGAGGCCTTTTTCCCCCTGCTATAGCTGGACTCATGGCAGGTCTTTCACCCTGGTGAATAAAGCAGTACGCTAGGGACGATCCACGTGCAATTGTGGAGGGGTCGGCCATCGGCACCGGCAGCGGTGCGGGTGAGCAGGAGGGGATAAGGCTGAAGCACTTCAGCCCTCTGTGAGGGTTGCGACGCCATCAGGATTTTGCCAGAAATGGTTCAGCTGACGCCGTCCTTGGTGGGTTTCCTTGGCAGGGAGGGGAAAGAGGATGCTGAGGGATCGCCTCCTAGCGCCGTGCCTCCATGGAGCAATGCTTTCCTGTGTTTGCAGTGCAAAGGAGACAGAGCTGAGCTGAAACCAGCCCTAACCGAGATTTCCCCCGACTAGAAAAGAGATGACACTGGGGGCGATTAGTATGTTATTGCCTCAACACATTGAACAAATGTGTAGTGAATCAGGAAAGGGTTTCCACATTGAACGAGCTAGTTTTCCTATTCTTCAGTGTGAGTTCTTATTTTTCAAGTACTCATACACATCTCCATCGTAACTGGTAATTTGACAAGTACAGAATAACTTGCATCGGCTGCTTGCAGCTGCCTTTTAGTGCTTGTATTTGCAGCCAGCTACCCATTAACACTGCTTTCATGGAATATTAATGCAGCTTTATTACAGTATTTTTATTTCTGGGGATTATTTATTGAGCAGCAACTCTGAAGGTTAGGCAGACACATTTAGGAACTGTGATGTACATTTATTCTTCAGCTGCTTCAGCGTCTGAGTGCTGGGGAGTTGTTAATTGTAAGTACGCGAAGTTCAGCAGCACAGCGTTAACAGGAGGAGTGTTTGACCTGGGGCTGAAATTCAAATGTTTGTTACTTAAAAGAAGAAATAAGTCTTCAGGAGATGGAAGGCAATCTCATGACCGAGGGTAAAAAGAAGGGAGGTGGTTGGACACACTTCGTGAGAGCAAAGTTGGTGCTACCATGTTTTTTGAGGTCAGAGGGATGATGTTAGTGTTGAATCCAGTTTACCTAGCAATTTTGCACGTCAGCGACCTCCTTATATTATTACACCACAATTAAAAATGAATAGAGTTCTCCTCCCTCTTCTGTATTAGTTAACTTCTCCGTATGCTGGTAGGCTAAATGGGTATTGAACTGTTTAATTAAACAGCAAAGTCTGGGGAGAAGCCAGGAGCATGCTGTCAAATTAAAGCAGTTGCCTGTGTAAACAGCCTCCCATAAATCAGATTCTCTTGTATACATAACAATTGTTAATTGAATAATTACCTAAGTTTCATCTCTTAATTTTTTCCTCAGGAAATGCATTAGATTTATTTGGAAGCACTGGATTTTATAGCATGTTTTAATTTAACAAAGTTGAAGGTGCAATATTTGTGCTAGTAGGTATGCAGAAATTTTCAGGGTTTGCGGTGCAGAGCAGGCTGGGCGCCCTGCAGCACCCCGCCTTCTGGCAGTTGTGTGGGTGTCTGCTGTACTCAAACCTACCTTGACTGGAGAAGTGCTCAGAGCTCTCCCTCCTAAGGATAGGAATGGTTTGACAACAATCAGAAGCCAGCACTAGGAGGTACTTGTTTTATATTTTCTTTTTTGAAAGAGTGCTGAGAATATTTGCCTTGCTCTGTGGATATCCTTTCATGAACTCTTCCTGAGATGGATAAGGCCATGTCTTCCTGCAGAGCTGTTTTAAGCAAGCTGCTACTCATGGGTTGCTGTTTCCAACATGGAAATTGCCTTGTGTCTCTGGGCTACTTCAGGGACGTGCATAGAAAGCAGCGGGCGCTGCTACAGCCCAGGTCAGCTCTGTGATGAGCTCCTATAAAGGGAGCCCAGCTCATCATTAGCATGACCACGGTATAAACGTCCATCTGGTCAGATGAATCCATACCCAGTGTTTTTGGGAAGCAATTCAAAGCAATCCATCATGCTGTTGTAGGCCATGGCAGCACAACATGGGTGTCAGGCCTGACGTTTCCTGACCAGAAGAAGGTAATCCTCAATATGCACAGAAATAGAAAACCTGAGCTTTATTGAGCTGATCGTTTGCTGTGTTCCCCTAGACAGAGAAAAAAAAAATCTGCTGCTCTCTTTCTGCTTATAAAGAGAAAATAAGTGTCTTTGCAAAACCTCCTTGCCTTCTCCAAGGCTCTGTCTCTACGCTGTGGCTTTATAAAAACACGGTTGCTGTGAAATCTTTCTCCAGGGAGATATTCTTCTCCTTGCTTGTGTCTGTATGTGCTGTGCGTCAGTACTTCGCAGAGATGTAGTTTGGGCATGAAAGCCAAAGCCGTGGGGACAGGATTTAACTCACAGCTCTGCCAGTGGTTTCTCCCCGTTGTGCTGGCTCACAGGATGCTGCCTGCCCCTCCTCTCTTACGGGGCAGACCCAGGATCACCTCTCCAGCCCCCAGGTACCTGTCAGGCTCCAGCATCTACAAAGTGTCGAGGGAAGTTGGAAGCCAGGAGCGTGTGGCCTTGCAGGTTGCATTTGTGAGAGGTCCTTGTCTGTAATTGTGAAGTCAGGGATGAGCATTGTGAAGCTCAGCCTGAACACAGCTGGAATTGCTGCTGAAAACACGCCGTATTTCTGTGAAGGTGCGTGAGGAAATGAGACAAAGATCTGAGTAGCTGTGAGAGAAATCAATAGGAAAGCACTGCTCAAAGCAGCAGGCACACAAGGTAGCACAGGCTTGGGGAAAAAGCTGAGGAGGAGCCTTGAATTTGCAGGCAAAGTAAGGCTCTTGTTTTTCCGTTGTTTCAGCCACCAAAAGCAAAGGAGCAAGGAGGAGTATAAGCTTAGGAAAAAGCCCTGTGCAGAAGATTAAACACAATTTTTATAAAAAGTGAGGACAAATCCGAGTGAAGTGTGGAAGGTGTTTGGATGCCTAAAACGCTTCAAGAAGGAAAGCAACAATCTGTCAACAACCTGTGACCCCCTTGCTGAGCAGGGCACGGAGCGATGTGCTTGCCGAGAGGGGACTGGGCTGCACGGAGACACTTCTTAGAGTCCAGCACCAGAGCTCCGTAAGAAGGGACTAGACAAGCATCTGTTAGGGCTAACAAAAATATGCTTGGGCCTGCCTGGAGGGTGGAGAGAGGATTTGCAGCCCCTTTCTGCAGCTTTGTCTTTTGCTGTCAGGTTGTCAGCAGTTTCCTCCATTTTTCAGTCTTATTTGATCACAGATGACATCTTAACCCTGAAGTGGTCCATGCTTTGGGGCATAGAGCAGAAATCTCGTGAGCTTACCTAACAGCAGCTCTCTGAAGCACTAGTATCAAAGTGCTTTTAACGTTAAGATGGGAAGAGATGTCTCATGGAGCGTGATCGTGCTCCTTGTTGTTTGACAACGCGGCGTCTTTGTTGCACAAAACTGCGGCAGCCGATCCGGCTGTTCCTGGCTAGGGCCTCCTGGCGTGGCCGGCACCTCTCGGCTGGATCTGTGGTTCAGTACTTGCACTAAAGAATCTTGCATGGCAACAAAGAATTAATCTTTTTCAATATATTGACATGTCTGCTAGGAGAAATCTTTCCTTAGCCACCCCAGACAAGATCTGGTATCAGGGAAGTATCTCAGCTTCTGCTATTCAAACACATTTTTTTCTCTATCGCCGTTCAAAAATTCCGAGTTCATTTAAGCTCTCAGATTCAAATCAAGGATTTCTCACGTATTTTAAATTCTTTTGTGTGATCTGGGAGAAAAGCATCAACTTGTGTTTGTTCTTGATGTGCTGGATATGGCTCCCTCATGTATGTCGGTGAGCCTTTGGCACTGTGTGGAAAAGCACCCTAAGGTTAGTAAAGCTTTTATCTGCTCTATTCATTTTGTGTTACAAAGAGAAATCTGAGCCCACATCTTTAGCAACTGTAAGTTTGTGGAATTCCTTTGAAGCTTGCTCTCTTAATATGCATATAATAATGAATCATGATAATTTCAGTGAAAATCTGCTAATTCTGATGTTTTCTTTTTTCATAACAATAATGATGAATTTGATCACTCCTCGGTAAGATCAAAAGCTGTCAGACGCTCCTCTTTGTTTTATCAGTATAATGAAAACACAAATAAGCTTAAAACACTTTAAATGCCCGAACATACAGTAGCTGAAAGAAACCCCAACTGTCTGAATTATACATTAGTATGGACTGTAACAACCCCAATTATCTTTGTTGGATGTATATTGCTGAGAGGGAAAGTACTAACTGATGAATACAGTAACTCCAGTAATGTTTTCTGCAGCCCTTGAAATACTCTATGTGCACTGGCATATGTAGCAAGTAAGGGCCTTTTCCTTAAAAGCAACCAGAAATGGCAAAGGAGGGATTTTTCACATCTGATGAGGGTCGCAGAGGCTCTTGAACATCAGATTTCCTTTTCCCGTTATTTTAAAATAAGTATTCTACTGTCAAGAAGATCTGTGGGAAAACAATATGTAGTTTTTGCATTATATTTTTATGAACAGCTGACATCAGTGAAAGGTAGGTCATACTTAAGAAACTCATAAACCAAGATTGTAACAATTTTGAGCAATTTATAGGGTTTATTTAATGACTTCGGGTAATAAGGAATGAAAACCGTTCCCAAAAGGCCCCAGACAATTGGAATATTGAACCGGAAAGCAGATTAGTTAAAGTACAATTTACAATGTTGTATGGCTGTTACTTTTTATGGCACACAATTTCCTTCATGGAGAAGGAGTATGGGAAAGCGTCATCGTGCAGACACCTTGCCTGACCAAACACATCCCGGTTTGTCTGAGTCCTTTCAGGATGCTGTGGCTGTGAGACGAACAACAGCACGCTTCCATGCAAATGAAAGGAGGAGAAAGAGGTCTCTCAAGGGTAAGGTGAATGGGATTATTTGCTATACCTTTCAAACACCATAAATACGGTGGAAGCGTGGCTCTGTCTTACTGTCTCTGGAGATGTCACCTTCTCCTGCGTCCTGCCTCTCGCCCATTCTGGTCCCCTTCCGATCCCGGCGGCTCTGCAGCAGGGGCACGGAGCTCGCAGTGGTGGCTGGGACTGCAGTGCCTGGCACTTCCCTGCCAGCTCCAGGTGCCTTCGCAGAGCAGGAAGGACGGCACAGTCCTATGGTTCGTGCGCTTTGCTAGGCTGACCGGCTCCCCCAGACAGTGCTGGAAACAAAGCCGACCAGCACAGCCAGGGCCCACCTCCATCGCAGTCGGTCGCTGAGCCACGGCGATGCGGTCCCTGGCGAACGCGGGCTGCCTGGGTGAGGCTCCAGCGGGGCGAGCCTCTGAGCTATGTCCTCTGCAACTCCCCTAGAAGGGCTGCCATGGCATTTGTGTTTGATGGACACACTGGACGCCATGCCACTAACACGCCACTAACACACTGGACGGTGCTAGCAATAGTGAACTGAATGTGGTGAAGGAAATTAGCATGCTGACAGCTGCATGCCCAGTATCCAGCAGAAATGCATCTCTGTCAGAGAGACAAGGCAACTCTGTCACCCTTTCATCAGATGTAATTGAATGCCTACAGAGGTGGTAATTACAAATACCATCCAGACTGCACAGACTCATTTGTCTTTGTTTATCATCAGAGCAAGTATATTGATCATTACTAAAGCACTAAATATCTTTGGAGAGGAACAGGAAAATCAGATTAATAAAGCCTGACGTGCATTGTAAAAAGCACTTCTCCATGAAAGTCAAGTTTGGTAGGTACAGAAATGACAAATGAAATTACTCTTTTAGCAATCTGTTGACCTAGAAGTGTTATCCTGGGAGAAGTGGCTCCTCTGAGAAAGCCACTTTGGATTTTTATTACTCAGGTCTTTCTTCATATTTTGGAGCCATCTGAGTCGCTTTGTGTTTGACTATATATGCACAGCTTTGAGGTTTAATATACTCTCTGGATTATGAACCTGATTGCTGTGGAGTTAGTGGTATAAAACTGGTGTAATGGAATTGTAATGCAAGTCCACCAAATAAAACTATAATGGGAATCAGGGTATTTAAGGAATAGATGTTACAGTACATGTATTAAGTACGACAGCACACATCAGGAGTTACATGGACAAAGTTATTGGATGATTTCGTATTTACATTTGAGTAAACAGAATTTGAGCTTTTATGTCACAATGCTTTGAGATCTGGCTTAGCTCAAATACTTGTCAAAATTGTGCATGGTTATCAGAGGCCTAGAAGGTCCTCTCTCCCCCAAAGTTCAGAGCCATTCTCACTGGATAGCATATATACAAAAAAGTGTATGAAATGGGGACACCACCAGGGAACTTCACCAGATGCTGAAGCCATCTTTTCAGATTTGATTTGAAGCATGTTTTTTGTTTTCTTGAAAGTATGTGGGGTAGCTGTAGTGGGCTTACGTATTCCCTAACAGATTGGTGTATATACTGCATGTGTGTGTATCTATATATCTATATCTGTGAGAGAGAGAGAATATATGCTAAAATATGTTACTACCCCCAGCTCCCCAAAGCAGTGAATCACTTAAACAACAAAACAAAACAAAACCAGCCCTCGTTGGCCTACCTGCTGATCGTCGTGGGCACTGCAAGCAGCCACCCTGCAGTTAGAGGAATAGCCAGAACTGACTTTCTTCAGAGCGGGAGACCCAACTTTATACAAGGAGCTGCTTTCAGATATCTGTAATCAGAAAAAGCCTTTAATCACTTAGTTTTAGCCTCAATTTAGATTTTCATGCATGCCAACTAGTAGAACCTTGTTTTCTAAAGATACAATCTTTCCTATTTTGAAAGCTTGACAGTTCTAATGCTTTAAAATTATTGAAGCTGACATGTCTCCTCAAGAACTGTTTAATCTGTCAGATCCTTCATTCTTTTATTGTCTCTGTCATATAATGACTCAAAAAAAAAAAAAAAAAGAAAAGAAAAACTCTCCCAATGAGTTATTTTACCTTTCTTTAACTCACCAATTTCTCTGTAGGAATTTCTCTGTAGAAACAGAAGAGCTAATTAAAAATATCCAATATCCTAAACTATGAGTTACGATGGAGTGCGGAGCAGTTTGCAGGTGGTATTGTCGGTGTGGGCTGCAGGTGAGATTTACTTGCACTGGATGCTGAGAAGGTGTCGTGCCTCGCACCGACCATCCAGCCCCATCCCACTGTGCTGGCGCTCGCTTCGCCGCTGCGGTTGCTGCAGCTCGGCACCGGCATGCGAGGTTGCTTCCCATGTGCGGTTCTCGGGTTTGTGCCCGACCTGCAGGCCTGTGTTCTGGAGCTGGGGGAGTTTTGGTCAAAACACGACTGGCTTTTCTTTCCAGAGAAAGAAACTGCAGAGTTTTAGTAAAATTAGTAAACCACGAAGACAATTGTCCTATAAGCACATAGTCGTTTGCACCAACACAAAGTAAGGCTAGAATGCCAGCCTTTGCGTTGAATCATAACCAACCCCACCATCCCTTCTGGCTGCTGTAAATTGCTACAGCAGCATCAGGACAGCAGTGGGAAGATTGTAAAATTTAGTGAGATCTGCCAAGATGAAAGAAAATACATGAATGGATGATATCAGCACTATTAGTTTTCTTTTTCTCCTTAAATTAAACCAATTATTGATTGCAGTGGGAGTTTGACTGAATAATAGATGTAAAATAAGTTCAAGTAAGAACATCCGGGTTTGATTTTAACACGCTTGGGTATCAAGTTGTAGCCTACATGGTGTTTCAAATGTTTAGTCATAGCAAGACGGCTTCGCTTATTATTCTGTGGAGGGATAGCAACAGGGTATTATGCATTAACAATCCCCATTCCTAATTAAAAACAAACAAGAGATGCAAAATCACACAATCAAAAGTGTTTAATCTGTGGAGGTTTAATTTTATGATACTCCTAATCCACCACATCTGCATATATAATGGCAGGTAAATAACCCACTGTAAATGACTGATGTGAAAATATAAACAAAAGTGAATTTGATACACGAGTTGAAGTGCCTTTTGAGTTATTTTAGACATACAGTCTCCAGTTGCCTTCCTTCATTGCAAAGGCACTGGTAGAGTACAAGATTTCACTGTAGCTTTACATTGCTGTTTACAAAAATAGCTTGTCACAGTTCACATGTAGTCTGTTCAGTTAATTTTGAGTTTTCCACAGAAACTGAGGTTATGCAGACTGGGCTGTGGTAGGATGGAAACTGTGCCCGCTTTCCTGGTAGCCCTCGGGAGGGGGCTGGCAGGTGAGGAGCCCTACTGAAGGAAAGGAGAAGGGGTGCTGTGCTTCTTGTATTTTCAAGTAAGCTGTCCTCTGGATTTCGCAATGTCTAATCCAAGGCATGTTATCAAGGCTTACATTGTCCCAGGCTGCTCCCTAGTTAGTTTTCAGCTGTCTTGAGCCTTCTACTGAAGCTGCAGCTAGTGGGTATGCATCCTGTACGTACTCGAGAGACTTCCAATCAGCTTGGATGGTCTCTGAATCAGACCTATGATGAATAAGGCATCGCAGCGTTATCTGCTAGATTGTCAGTGGGTACAAATGGGTGTCGTCACTGATTTTTAGCCTCACACCACCTGGGGATAAGCCCTTGTTTGTTCTACATGAAGCTGTATTCCACATTTACTCATTAGAAACAACAGGAAATGTGTATTGTGGGACAAAATAAAATGGCACAAAAATTGAGAGCAGAATAAACAAAGCAGAGCTGTGTGATGAGCGTGTACTCAGCTGGGATATGCAAAATGATAAAGACATTCATGCTAGGAAGAATTCTAATTGCTAAGAGGAGCTGAGCAGAGAGTATAAATAACCAGGCTTTTCCATCTCAGACCTAATAAAATCTTCCTCCCTGCTCAGAAGGCCTGTATGCAGCGTGCTTGTTTTCACTCAGTGGCTTCCAGATTTTCTCCATTGAGAACAAAGGTCAAGAGTGAAGTTCTTTGAGCTAAGCAAGAAAGTTATGGACACTTAATGATCCAAGGTGGATTAGGGAGGGTAAACTTGGTGGTTTTAATCAGCAGTACTGGGACGTGGGCATGGAAGTCTCCTTTGTGTGCATGTCTTTTGTTTTGCTGCAGCGCCAGCACAGTGAAAGTGATGTTTAAATATTTTATGAACATGGACATTAGACAGGGGAAGTCTATTAAAACAGAAATTCACATCACTTTGTATGTCACTTAATTGTGTAATGGGAGTCTCTCTCTGTAGTGATGTGCCATTACTGAGCGAACTGTACATGCTCATTTTACGTATTGGGGCCCAGGGGCAAAGAGGATTGATTCTACTGGAAGTATATAAAATGGGATTTAGGGTAGGATCCAGGAGAAATATCCTAGAAATGACCTGCAGGATAGAAGCTGTCACAATCCAGCAACCTAAGAGTAGTCAGAATCAAAGATCTGAGTTTCTTCCTAAGTAGATTACTGCTTGCTTATTCTTTACAGTTATTAATCACGCTTACAGTAATATGACAAGGCAAAAACAGGACTCTACAACTGTAAGCAAATAGATAAGCCCCAGTACTCCCAGAGCTGAGCAGCTCACTGCAGGGTATAATCTCAAAGTGCCAGGAAGCTGTTTCTCAGCAGCTACCTCTCTGGTTTTTCACTGATACGCTGCGCGAAGCTCCTACCGGGAGAGCTGCGAGGCACTTCGGCACATTTTTCCTGCGCATATGGAGTGAAGCACTTCCCGGCCAGTGCTCATTCCCTAAAACAAACCCTTGTTGTGCCAGCAGAAACATCTGCAAGCAGACCCACCGGGTCAGTGGCGATCTCCTTAGCTCATTGAAAGTGCAAGGGCAGGGCAAGGTGCTCTCCTCCCTCCCCACTGCCGACCATACCGCCGTGCAGGCAGCCTGTGCTTGACCCTGAATATTTGGTCTGGGGAGTGATCTCAGGCCTGCCTTTGCATACAGAAGATCTCTGCTGGGTATAAAGAGGCTGTTGTGTGAAGAACAGTGCAATAGCGGGCAAGAAATAAGTCATTAAGTAGCATGGAAAGCCTGCTTAGTTTTCTGCAAGGAAGTTGTGCTTGAGGTTCAGCTACAGCCTGGGGACAGCCTTCCAGTAGCCCCCTTCACCGTTTGGCCCCTAGAAACAGAAGGGGAGTGCAGGAGGGAGCATGAAAGAACTGGTGTCTCCTAGTAGGGTGGCAGTGACAGACCTGGCGCTGCTTCACTCGCTGCTGTGGGCATCCACGTGGACACAAAAATGCCTGTGTCCCACCAGATGGCATGGAGCCATGGAACGGTTCGGGTTGGAAGGGACTACGAGCTAAAAGGTTGGCTGATGCTATTTGGCATTTCTGCAGTGAATGCAGGGAGACATATGGAAGTGACTGTGCTGAAAGAAGATGATGTGCTGGACCATAACGGTCAAGCTGACTCTGCTGTTTGGATTTGTAACCCTACTGAACGTTAATTAATTGTGCAGCAGCTGTAATCTTCTGAAGACAGAAGTTGCTTGTCAGGGTCATCATCTTTACAGTGATACAGCTTGCCAGTGTTGGGTTATGTCCGTGAAGCCCTCTGAGTCGTGGTCAAACGATTGTGCTTGTGGCACTTTACAACACGTGTGGTATGAAGGGTTAATAGTCACATTAGAGCAAATCAGTCCAATCTGTCTTCATCATGCTTGATCAAGCAATTACGAATGCAGATGCCAGGTCCTCATGTTTATGAGACACAGCTGTAAGCTCTGTGGTGAACAAAGCAATTCATTTAACAATACAGATACCTCAGAAACGCAGTTACAGGTATAAGAAAAGAGCTGGACAAGAGACTTAATGGCTGCTGGATGTTCTTTCGTCTTTTTTATTTTTATTTTTTGTATTCTAACCTGAAATGCAATGTATTGCTTAAATCTGGTTCTAGAATCAGTGCATTTCCAGCTCTAACTTATGATCAGCTATATCATCAGTGTTGCACCTGCAGCCCACCTGCACCACCAGCCTACTCAGAAGAATGGTGTTAAGGTTGCGAGCAGAGGTAGATCGAGGTGTCTGTTGTGCAGCATCCAGTTACACCTCTGATGTGCTGTGTACATCATATGGTGGGTTTTCATTTCTAGGCTTTTCTGGGCTATTCATCCTTACGGTCATTTGCAGTGTAGCCTCATGTTACTCCACCACCTCGACTTTCAGCAGCTGTACTATTGCCTAATTCCTATTTGTGCTTTAGCTTCCCAAGACATCTTACTCATCATAGCTCCTATTTTTTTTTTTCTTTTTCTTTCCTTTTCACCCTAACTTCGCGTTTTCATCCTGCTGTAGGGCAGGTGGTTGCTGCTATTCCAACTATTTAGTTTTGAGCTCCAGACTGAGAGCAATTCACACCGAGCAATTCACTCCTAGTTGTCCCTCCTTGCCACCTAGCACCAAGCTTCTGATTTTGCTCTTGATCCTTATTTTTGAAAGACTTAAGTGACATGAAGATCATACATCCCATACTGAAGGAAGAACCTGAATTTACATCACGATACCGATCTGTGTTTGGTTATCCTGATTGCTGCTATTGAGTGCATTTATTTGCATTGAACAGTGCAGTCAAAAGAAAATAAAACTGTTAGAGTTATGTTGTTACTCTACTTAATGCAAGTTGTCACACTCCGTAGGAGTACCGAAGGGAAGGAAGTCTGTATGATGGGGTTATTGCTTTGCCATGGGCTGGCTGACCCCGGCCCCGTCACACTGCACACTGAGTCGTACCGCCTGCCCTAACCAGCTATCAGTTCAAGAAGGACAAGAGCAGCAGTGATAAAATGCACTTGTAAAAGTCAGAGAAAGTTATGTGCCTAAGTAACAGAGGCAGGGTGAGCAAACCCCATCAAAAGGAGTAGAGACCAGGAGGTTTGGCGCTAGATTAAAACAAACAAGCAAGCAAACAAAAAAACAATCCAAAAACCAACCAAAAATCAGATCTGCAATTTGTTATTTACAGTTCAGCACTGTGAAATCAATTACTGAGATGGAATTTAATTACGACAGGTTAACACTTAATCTAAGGCTCTAAACCCATAACACGTAATTTGAGTTTACTAATCATTGTAATGCTAATGGCTATTTGACATCTGTTCAGTAAAATCGGGCAATCCATTTCGATGCCAATTTACTCAGTAACTCCCCCCTGCCCACCCCCCCAGTTGACTAAGAACGGTGCTCTCACGGTGAAAAATTGGACAATAGTGATGGAGAATACTGCTCCTTGTCTAATTCTTGTTGCTGTTAATGTTTCAGATAAATCTGGCCTGGGATACAGTTAACCTATTTACACAGTCATATTCAGTAATTTTTCGTAGCAGAGTCGAGTGCTTCTCCCAGCTGCCTTGTTGACCTGGTGGGTGACTTCAGGCAAGTTTTTTTGCTTTTAAGTTATTCAGTAAAGACTTTCAGCTTTGAATCTAGTTGTGTCCTTGTTCTTTATGTAATATTAACTGTGTGAAGGACCTCCCAGATCAAGTTTGATTTCGAGAACTGTTTGCTCTCCGCCTCATTGTTATTCTGCTTGTGTTTCCCATCACCCCGAGGTAGCTGCGCTTTAATAGGAGCAGCAGTGAGGAAGAACGCGGGAAGTCGAAGTCTGGCAATGCCACGGCTGGGAGAGCCGAGGGAACAGGCTGTCATCCAAAGGGCACGCTGCTGGAAGGGCGTTACCACCCTCTCTGCACTGTTGCGTTGTGCAAGCCGCACGGCCTGGAGTGTGCCTGCTCCTCGCGGGGCAGCCCCTCTGGGGGCTTGCCTGGGGTGGGCGTCTGGGGCCTCTCAGGTCACCGTGGTGTGCCTCACCGGAGCTCGCGGCCAGAGCCTTTGGACTTAAGTGATTATTCCTGCTCCAGCATGTGTTCGTGTCCAAAACCGGTTGCATCTCACTTGTGAAACAAAGTGAGCAGCTGTTTTTATCATTTCTTAAAACTTGGTTCTGTGGATTTTAACAGCGCTTTTATTGAACTAGTTCTTTCTTACTGAATTGTTCTTTTCTGAGAGCTAAGAATGCTTACTGTGTTTCTACCTAAGTCTTCTAAAATATTTGGTATTGAGCACTTACAAATTGAGCTCGAGCACTTACAGACATTCTCCTTTCTTCCTCTTGGGACACTACTGAAGAGAAACCCAAACATGGTCCTCAAGAAAAGATCCTTGTCTGTGTGTTTAAGCTAGTTATTTCTGAATCAAGCGGCGTGTAAACCTTATGTGTAAAGAAAACCATGATCTCAGCTTGTGCCCTTTTTTTATTTAAAATGAGAAGGAAAGCATTACAAGAGATTTGTATGATGACAGCTGACTTTCAGAGATTTAAAGAAGTGACTGCATTTGTTTACTAGTATATCGATTCTAAGATGAAAATCTGCACGTGGCTTGTGGAGGTAGAACTCTGATGCAAAAATCATTAATTTCCCCTGTGCCAAATGGTGAGGTTTGGGCATCAGACTGCTGTTCCCTGGCGAGACTGAGCCACACTGCGAGTTCCTGTGGGTGCCGCACCCAGTGTCGTCAGCTTCTGCAGCATGAGAGGAGCCATGTGTGTTTTAACCTCATTCTTGGGTTTTGCCAAAGCTGTAGGGTTAGTAAAGGCTGTACGTGACTCAAAAATCTCTTGCATCAATGACATTTCCATGAAAAGTAAATGTCAGAAACACCGATAAAATATCTGTGCATGAGTATCGATTTTTCCAGACTCTTTTGATGGATCTTCAACAGGCCAACTCACAAAGCCGGACCTTTGGGAGAGAGTGGACTAGGTTGTTGCTCAACATTATCCAAAGTTGCTTTTATTTTTGACTTGCTTTTTTAGGTAACTTCAAATCCAGAGAGATTTCATTGTCTTTTCCCAGTACTAATATGATTTAAAATGTGTGAGAGTGGCTATTCACTTAAATGTAAGAATAATTAAATGCCTTTAAGGAAGGTAGAAAGATAGCAGGGCCTAGATTTGGGAAGCATTTGCCTACTTCTATGTGTAAGGATTCTTCATAATCTTAATAATGTTTTCTTTGTTCAGTGAAATCCCATTTCATTAGCAGCGCAGTCTTCAAAGATGTTCTTGTAGGAATTTCAGCAGAGCTGCCTCTCTAGATGAACCACATGTAGAGCTTGGTGTTAGTTTTTGCTGCCATGAATGTCTGATGGGCACTCAGTACTTTTTTCTTCTTCCTTTTCAAGTAACTTGCTCTGCACAAGGATCCAAATTATTGCGGTAATTTTAGAGTCACAGATTACAAAAACAAAGTCTTCATTTATAAAAATAATGGTTATTTGTAAATTTAATTCTAAGTGTGATTTAGCTCTACCACTCTGCGGAGCCATAGGAACAAGCTGACAAGCCTTACTGAGGGTGACCATGTGAACACTGGTCCCCTTTCCTGGTCCCAGGGTAACTTGCTGTTTTCTGACCCAACAGAGCTTCCTTGTATTCACGTTAACGGAACCACCGGTGTCAGCAGTGATGTTTGTGTGAGCGGGGACTTAGAACTGGGTATCTTCCTAGCTCCAAAACATTTTTATACTGCAGTTTCAGAACGGGCATTTGTAATGACACCATAACAGAAGGTAGTATGTGAAAAGGGTTCAACTGCTGTGTTCCGGATAGAGAATTTATTTTGTAATGCATTCAGAAAACACTCCAAGGCTAGAGGACCAAGTTGTATTTGATTTTCTCATTCTCTGTAATAATCATTGTTGTTGTCTTGCAAAGCTCCAGCTTTGAAGTGCACTGCATAAAAATTCTGCAATACCAGCAACTGTTTCTCTTTAGTTATTTTCCAAGTGATTTGATTTCCTCAATAGCATTAACTATATGGAGGTCTAACAAGTTGTAATTAATGTATTCAGACATTTTCTTTTGTGAAAGACTAGAATGTGAGTGACAGCAAGAAGGGAAAAAAGCAGAGTAAAATGGGATGCTTGAGAAGATTATCATAACATAAAAACTGACAACTTTTGGGCTCCCGAATAACATACTGTATTACACTGAAAAGCAAGGAAAAAGCTATTTCTTATTAAGACAAATGTGGCTTTGAGATTTTTTGAGAAGGGGAAAGGTTTTCAAAAGCCTTTTTAATGTTAGAAATATTTGAATATTAAAGTTCACAGGGAGTTTGTCACATGCGCCCAGTGTATGTAAAGCAGAATGAGCGTGTGCGTGATAGGAACCCTGAGCAGTTATTGGCTCTTCAGTTCTCCGTTCGGCACTTTGTTCAAGCCGTGTTTGTCAGGTCTGGTCTTTCAGGGCATCGCTTCCAGTAGCAGTTTTGCTTTTGTGAATTAAGAGCTTGTCAGGAGGCGAAACAATTCGGGGAAAGCAGCAGGAAAGCCTCACCTCGCAGCTACCCGGGAGGGACACGCTCCCCAGACACACGGAGGACTCCAGCCCTGGTCTGTCAGCCCGGCAGCTGCCAGCACCAAATTCAGAGAGAGGGGCTCAAGTGAAGGGGTTCCGCTTCCAGCTTTGGGGCAGAGAGTTCAGATTATTTTTACATGGCTTGAAGTTGCTTGTTTGGTCCTAGAATAGTAAACGAAATAAAAAACAAAGCTTCTGCTACTTGGCTTTTATCTTTTAGGAGGGGTTGTGAAAGAAACTATCCCAGTCCTTACTCATTGCCTGCCTAGGTGTGCAGTTAGCTCCGTGGAGAGGAAGGTGAGCTGAGCAATGTGAACCTGAGTCTGGTCTGGATGCTGTGGGAGAGCACTGCTGCTGGGTGAGCCCGGGGAAGGCCGGTGCCAGCAGGCCTTCCTCCGCCAGGGAACTGCAGGATGCTCTGGGCCCCCCCCCAGACCCCCACCCGGCTCCGTGCCAGCACTGTGGGATCGTGTTCCTCCTGGAGGGGGGTGCTGGATGACCAGCGAGCTGAGCCAGCCGCCTGTCCCTGCACGGGGATCCCGTCCCCACAAGGTCACCTGCACGCTTGCCCCTTCATGTGTATTTCCGAGCCAATAAAATTCCCATTTGCTCTGGTGCATTTTGTAATCCACAGCTTTCAGGCCAGAGATTGATTATCTGTATTCCTAGATAAAATCGAAGCACAGTACTTAAAACAGATTTCTACTCAATTATTTCCCCCAGACAGCTTAAATGGTGCTTTGAAACCCGAGATTAGCTCAGCAGTGGCTGAAAGACATGTATCTGCTTTTCTTTTTGGCCTTGCTAAATTTCTTTTTTAAGGCATTTTAGTGCAGGTTCTTTGATGTCCATGAAGCAGAAGGCTGATACTTGAAGACTCAGACTGTGCACGGTATCTGACCCGAGGAACCTGAGGTCAGGCACGAGCAGCTCCTGAGATCGGAACCCGGCCATCAGCGTGCACGGGGCGGTGGGAGCCGCTGGGCCGGAGCCGGGGCTGGTGTAAGCTAATAGCTTCGTTCTCCAGGGAGGTCAGCCAGTTCCCAACGAACTTCATCAGCTGTTTAATAACAGTTTGCACGTGCTGCAGCAATGAGGATGAACTTGTGTTTTCTGGCACACTGGAACTGCCTTCTCTCCATTTCACTTATGCGAGAACCAAAGCAAATACATTTTATTTGAGCTTTTCTCATTTTTTTTTTCCTCAGCTGTTGAGCATCTGTAGGTTTCTTTGTTTTCCGAGTAACCACTTGGTTTTGTGAACTCAGCAGATCCCGATGCCTTGCAGCAGGTCACCGGGAGGAGTAAGCTCCAGCACGGCGGTGTCGGTGCTCTTGTTCCCTGCTGCTGCCATCTCTTGTGCACTCCTGGTGTTAAACCAACACAGAGAGAAACCCAAGCAGTGTCGTTTTATTGCCGCTTGTCTCTGTGTGATGCTCCAAACAGCCCGGCTAATGACTATTCCTGACTTTGCTTATGTCTGTCTCATTTTCCAGAGGCTTCTGTGCACTTGCCATAGGAACTGCATGCTGTAGACCTAAAGCACAGTGCTGTAAGGGGTTACCCGTCCTATCTTAACAGGATCCTACCAGGCTATGCATGGCCAAAATGCATTTGCTGGCTAGCAAATCAAGTTCTTGATAAAAAAAAACCTGCAATCCTAAAACACGTTGGCTGAAAAGGAAACCGTGACTGTGATCCAGAAATGCAGAGCTCCTGGTGGGAGCTGTACCTCTGCAGACACCTCACATTGGACCAGGACCACACCTCTGAAGTGAGAGCCCCGGTGTGCAGTGCCCCACGTGGTCCGTGTGCCCCGGCTGGCACCGTCCCGTGGAGCGAGGCAGGACCCTGCTCCAGCCGCCCCTGCTGCTACGGCTGTAGGACGAGACGGGAGCAGGGACCAGAGCAAAGCCACCAGGTGCCAAGCGCTGTCAGCCTGTAAGAGGCTCAGCACCGGCAGTTTTGCTCTCCAGATTTAGTCCCAGGCTTGCCAGGTTTCCGAATGTAGGCAGAGCCTCAGGGGATGGGATAGAGCCTCCCTTGCTGCAGCTTAGTTGAGAACACATTTTTTTTTTTTTAAATTTTTTGGTCCGGTAGTAGAAATCAGTTCTAGCATGGACTAGGATGGACTGTTGCCATTTTTCAAGGAGCTACAATTCAGCTATTTAAATGGGTAGACATGAAATTCCTGAGGATGCCAGGGAGGAAGAATGAAGTCAAAGGAGGATGATAGAGATGAGAAATTCAGTAGGACATTTTGTTAGTGTTTGTTCTAATACTTGGGACTGGATAACATTTTTGTACAGAATGTTTTCAACTGAAATAATTTAATCCCAGCAAGATTTGAAAAATATGCATTCATTTTGAGTTATACAGCAGATGGAGGCTTTAAAATATATTATTTTTCTTGGATTTCTTGACATCTTGTTTAGAAAATTTTAATTGTCATTTTTTTCTGAAAACTTTCTATATTACATTGATAGGTCTAAGTTTTAACATTGCTAAGAGATAAAAATATATATTTAATCCAAAACTGATATTTCAACTTTTTTATGCATGAGTATGTTAGCATTTATTTTAGTTTGTTTTGTTTTGGTTTTTTCCCCACTTCTCCAAATGATTGGTGATTCTGAAATACCACTTCTTTGCACTTTTTTACTTGAAGCCAGTGCAACATGGGTGAGTTCTTCAGTTCTCTGAAGACAGTTTCACAATCCAGAAAACTGAGATGCTGGCCAGGGAAGAAGACATCCTCGATCTGTTCCTTACTGATACTGAAGTGCAAATTGGAACTGTGACAACAAAGTCCAGTATCAGTTACAAAAAATTGCAGTTGTGTATAGTAAGGGATGGGTTCATAGCTCACAAATAGACCGCAGGTTGTATATTAGAAAAATAATTGAAAAAGAAATCTACAGCCAGATCCCACAGTTCTAGTCAGTTACATACAGTTATACTGCAATTTCAGTGAAGTTATTCTAGCTATTCTGATTTACAAGTACAAGTGAGATTAGAAGACTGAAAATGGGTATGATAGAATCAGAAGAGCTGCTAAAATATGTGAGTTATGAAGGAGACCAAAATATCCTGAAAGACATTACAATACAGGATGATTACATGTCTCCTTTGGTGATTTTTTTCATATTGAATTTTGGACCATTTTCTTTTTTCCTTGGAGTGCCGTAGTACAGGTTAAAGTGGAATAGCTGCATAATTTTGCAATCTCATGCTAAAGCAGCTGCATCTGTAACTCATTTAATGGAAGTTTTAACACTTTTATTTTTTTTCCTTTTACAGTATCATATTTCAAACTCAATAAAGATAAACTTCAAATAATATCTGTATATCATGGAAGATTCAAACCGCTGCAACTGAACCCATATTCCCTAAAGTGCTTTTTATGAGCAGTGTTGTTTTAATCTGCTGGTAGAAGTAAAAGCAAACATTTGCCAGTGTTTATATTTGCACCCTTGGGACAGATGATGGAGGAGCTATTTGCTCCAGTCTTTAATCAATTGTGGGTAAACAGCACCAGTATACGTTGGTCGTCCATATTTTCTAATTGGTGCTTTTAGCTGTGAAGTCTCCTATCATTCACCAAGGAGATTTACAACTGAGGGAGTGAGGGGAGGGACAAACACTTACCAGTTGTTCCTCTGATGGATCTGATTCAGCAGTGAGTATGGCAAAAGGGGAGCGTGAGATACAGCTTATTTGCAGATCAGAATGCAAAACATGGAAGATTTCGCTTGCTTCATTTGGTGAACTGTTCCGCAAATCTATACCTGCACTAACACCAGAGATGCATAAGCAATGCTAATGCTTGACTTAGCCCAAGCAAACCTATTTATTTTATGCAAGGTAAGTTCTTTGAACTGAGTCAGTCTGCCTCATTCTTATGAGGAAGGGTTTGTAGGGTCCAGAGAGTTTAATCAATTTGTTTTTCGCACTTTCTGCAATGGGTGAAGTGAGGGGTTTGTGCCAGCGTGTACAGAGAGCACTTAGTGTGAGTTAGAAGATGAATCTTATTGTAGCAATGCATCCAAAGTTATGCAGGACATTGCAAACTACTGAGCAGAGAAGAAGCACGTGAAGAAGAGTGACGATGAAAATGGCTTGTGCTTTTTTTATTTATCTCGTTTGGCTTCACTTGGATTCTCCCACAAAGCTCTGTAAACCTCAGTTAGACTGAAGCAAAGTCCTGTGTTCATGTGTGTAAGTAAATTTGAAGGAAGATGCCCAGAGAAAGTGTTAACACTTCCTAAAAAGCAGGAGTTTACCAACAGTTCTGTTGTTTGTTCCCTTTGCTCATCCTGACGCTAACCCCGGGAGCTGCAGAGCGAGCTGACACAGGTGGCAGCTTTGTCCCTGCTCAGGTCGTTTGCCAGGCATGGTGTGGAGCTGGGCATTTGCTGCCAGTGGGTGAAAAGCACAGATTTCTGGTGCTAAGGGCATTTCCTTTCCTCTTCAAACACTGAAGGGTTGTTTTGTTATCGCAGGTTCGCATATTGCCAACTGCAGCTTAAATTACAATGTGCAAAGCAGCACGTATTATTCCAGTGTTATAGGCTCTGTTACTACTGATTACAATTTTTAAAGGCTCTTTGAGTGCAGTCCCAGCCCACAGGCAGCTTAAACGCTGAGCTATCCAGTTTTCAGAGCCAAGGATCTAGGCATTGGCTAGATTCAGCTCCCAGTGCAATGTAACCACAACCATCTGCTGTTACCTCCGTTTTTCTTTGCAGTCCCTTACCTGTGTGCTGTCTGTATGCGTTACTCTTCGTAACAAGTTTCAGTTTTGAGGTTTGGGGATGGTTGATATTTCCTTGTGCCTATTCAGCCCTGGCCACGGGGTGCCACCGTGCTGTGCACGTGTCCCACGGTGGCAGAGAGGTGTGTGTGGGCCTTGCAGCGGTTTAGCTCACTGCCATCCTCACGTGGGTGGGATATTCTCATACGCAATGGAAGCATGTTATTTTGGGTTGTTCTCAGCTCGGAGCAGCAGAACAAAATGATTCACTTTTCATCTTTGCCTGTGACATCTGAGCAGCAGGAAAAGGGTGGGGAGGAAGATTCTTTTTCTGTGAGCAATTGAAAAGGGTAATGGTATGAAGAATTACATATTCAACATAGTTATACTCTTCGGCATTTTTAGCGTAGAAAATAGCACAATAAATGCTGTAGTCTGACAAATGTTAAGTATTTGAAGTATGTCTGTGTAAGCTTAGGTGCAGCATGTTTAAAGCAGCTATTAGGTTAATAAATGTGTGAAGCTTAATGATGTCTGAGGCTAAAATAATTGCATTAAGGCAAAAGGTATGCAAGATCTGTGAAGTCAAGTGCAAGGCTTCTGTACAGCTGTTTTACAAATACATTTTACAAAAGGAAGTCTAAAAAGGAACCAGTGCCTCAGTGTAGACTCTGTAATGCCTAGTATTCACCGGTTGCTGTGAATAGTGTCTTTATAATCTCCTCTGTGTTGAAAAATGTTTAAATAATCCAGGAGATAAAAAAATAAAATTTTAATTCCATTGCTCTTTTAATCTCCATACCACCTAAATACAAGTGGGACTGGAGCGGGCAACGTCGGGAGCCCTAATGCCAGCCACGATTCCACGTAGGAAGGAGGCATCTCTTTGCTCTCCCAGCCTTGACCTCACCTCTGGGCTTTCCGTGCCAAAGAATGACCGTGGCCATAGGTCCTGTCTGCACCAGCTATCAGTTCGGAGGCTTTACGGTCTTCTGTTTTCCTAATTTTGTACTACTTTATGTATTCATATGAGTCCCAGGAGCCTGGCAACACTTGATAACTTACAGACAAGAGTTTTTGTTGAGTCAGATTTCTGAAGTGCAAGCACGTCTTATCCAGCTCTTTCACCTGTGACAGCGCGCACAGATAGCACTGTTCGAGGCGAGCTCTTTAGCACATCTCTCTTCACAATATTCTGCTTTTTCAGCAAGATAGGACACACTTTCCTAAGATTCAGACTTTATGCACTGATTACTTCTCTGATACAGCTTAACTTCTCTGGCATTTAACTTTGAAGCCAAATGAAAGAAAATCCAATAAAGATAAATGAGATGTCTATAAAGGATCCAAGAGAAAATACAGTAGAGTCAGCAATGAATTTGAAAATACAGTGTATTGAGAAACTTGAGGATAATGGTTTCTTTATGAGGTTAGATCTCTTAGTGAAGGGTTGGAAGCATTTAAGATAATGAATTGCTTTAGGAGCAACGCTTTTCAAACTGTCATGGCTGTGATTCCGTACATGCTCCAGTCCAGCTACAGAAGTATTTTGGACTGGATGTATAAAATAGTACTTTGAAAATTACACCAAGTATTGTGCAGTAAGCATCAACAAAGAACAGTTTGGCTTCCTGTATAATTCCTTACGGGAATATCATTTAATATGCTCTCTCATCAACTAAATCTGTTTACCTCTTTTAGGTCTCCTGCTGCCAATGATGACCAGAAGTTTCTTCTGCTCCTGAGAGACAGGTAGATTATTTGAACTACTTTTTCATAATAGGTAGCCAATGGTCTTGTCAGCCACTTGTGCAGTACCCAGTAATGGTCATCTTCAGACTTGTTCTCTATACTTTTAATGAATTAATTCTTTCCAGAATGTGTGTTGTCATTGTTGGCTTTGGTTTGACTGCTTTGGATTCGTTATAGTAAAGGTGTATTCAGGTGAAGAACCGAAGAGCTGTTTTAGTTCCTTAATGGATAATAGACGCTCTATAAGCAGATGACTAATGAATCGGAACTACAGAAAACAATATGGATGAACATTGTTATTGCCAGAGATTTGGCTGAATATTTGCGATTGGTTAGTGGTACACCTATGAGTTGAGGCAAGCAAGTTTTACGTACTAAGATCACACATATTCGCGTTTGTTCCATTTTTTCCTCAGTAGGAATGTATCGATGTTCTCATCACATCCACTGTGATGACAATTTCACTAAGTATCAAGCTCTTCTGAGCTCTGTATGCACGGTCAACATTTTTTGTTGGGCATTTTATTATTGTTTAAAAAGAAACAAGTAGACTGTACTCATATAAGGCTTATTCAAAGAGGAAATATTTCATATTTCAAGGTCAACCACTCTTATTGCAGACTGTGACATTTCAGCAATGAGTCACAATGCTTACGATCTCACTGTGTTTGCTCTCATATGGCATGTGGCTTGAACAGCTTGCTCCCTGCATGCTATTTTATAATTCTCTGTCCAATCTTTATATAAATATCCCCAATGCTAGGAATTCTTTCTTTCTTTATAAGCCTGTTTTACAATATCTGTTTAATAAGATTTATGCTCGAGCTGTCATTTCTGATTACGTTACTCTGAGTTTATAAACCTTCCTTTCCAGTGGTCAACAGTATGAATCTCTGTGTGAATCTTAGTGCATTTCCTTTTTCTTGTAATGCATAAGTGTCTGAAAACTGATCAAAACAGCCATCCCTTTTTGATTGTATATTTTATTTCTGCCAAAAGGTTCAAACGTAATGAAAAAGAAATGTTCAATGAGAATAACACAGATTTTCCAGAAGAAGCAGGCCTATTTAACTTGTTTTGAAAGATGGATGAACACTATTAATTTTAATATATTCTATATATATATCTTCTCACTTGACGATTGTTATTTAAATATTTTGTTCTAGCTTATTGCTGCACTTATGTTGTAGAGTAGTTTCACACCAACACATGGATAAGTAACTTAATTATAAGTGGGCTTAAGCCAAATGTAATGGAAATAATGTTTTCTTACCAGGAGTCTGCGTAGTCTCAGATACGATAATAACCTGGTTGAGTGGTATGTGTTCTGTATGCCACATTGAAGCAGAATATTCTGAATTTTTGAACTTTTTAGAATTTTGCTTTAGATCACGTTGCAGAAGCCAGGAGGTTTGTTGCGATGCAGTTTGAAGTCATGACAGGCAGTGTTTGTGCCAACTGTGACATTTTTGGAAGCTCTGCCACAGAAATTATGATGAACATCTGTGTAAATTTGAGCAAAATTATAGATCAAAATTAGAGGAAATTATAAAAAAGGCTGTTCTATTTGTTTACACTGATGGAAAGTTTTTTATTTGTATCTCTAACCAATATAAATGTTTGCACTTAATATTAGTTTTTGATGAGTTATAAGACTGCTTGTAGCTTCTTAGTCACTCATGCCATTTGAAATTCACCTCTATTAGCTATTAGCACTTCAGAAAGAGGGCCAAAACAGTAGTTGGACGGTTGATGAGGTTGTGTTGAGTACTCCACAAACCTCGACTGCATTCACTGAGTAGGTCTGTACCCAGGAAAAAAAATCACTGCCTCGTTGGGACTAACTCTGGAGTAATATGCAATTCAGTGCAAGTAAGGAGTCATAACTTTGGGTTTACAGTCGTAAAGCAGGACCTCAGGCTCCTTGTTGAAACTCTTCTCCACTGGAATCCAATGAAAATCAACAATATAAATCCCAGCTTTCCTGTGGTCACATGCCAGAGGCAGTACATAGGGTGCTGAGAATAACGTGTGGTGTAGGATTGCCTTCGATCATTTTGCTGTACTTCCATTTGTCTTTGGTATCCTGTCTTAATTGCTACCTCATTAAATCAAAAATTAGTTGGGAGTGGCATAGTGGAAGGAACTAAAAGACCAACGTCTCTTCTTATCTGAAGGCTGGTGGTATGTAGCTGGTGTTGGGCAAAGTCCCAGGAGAAAAGTTACTGCAGCTGCACATCATCCAGAAGTTTTACCAAAGCCATCAAAAACTGATTGCTTGGTATGAATATGGGAAGGGAGAGTCTTTAGAGCTGCTCTGCACAGCTATTCAGAAAAGTCTGCCTAGTCTAGAAGAGTAAAAAGAGATGCTGGTATAAAATATTATAGGGTATTATTTTTAAGATTCTTAATCAGATTAAGTGATAGGTATTGTTCAGCCTGAGCCCTTTGATGCATACTATTGTTAACATTAATTTTAAATCCTTTCAAAAACATCTTCAAAATGTCTATTAAAATATTTAATTGCAAGGTGCTTTTTCTTCTTTTTGTTCTTCATCACTCCCAAATATATTGTTCTTTATCTCAGAAAATGAAGCACTTCTGACTTTGACAGCCCATCCAGGGAAGGGAGACAATCAAACGGTGCAGAAGGGTGAACAGCAGCAAAGCATTCAGAGTCCTGAGCCTGGGAGGTTAACTTCTGTGTATTAGAGGATTTGTAGGACTTGGAAAAGAAACTGACTACTTGTAATTCAGCATTAGTACCTGAAAGCTTCAAGTTATCTTTATTGATTGTAGTTGTTCTCAACGTACCAGCAGAGGGAGAAGGAGTAGAAATATTTACTGGCATCTAACCTGAAGGAGATTCTCCAAACTATGAAGGGTGTTTAAGTACCCAGCTGTCAGTGATTTTTTAATGGGAAATAAATACCTTGCCACTCTTTGGGGCTTTCAAAATTTCCCCTCATGCATTTATCCTAGTTTTCCCCTTTCCACACTCACTGGATTGATTCTAAAAGATACGAGTCTCCCGTGCCCAGAGAATTTGATCGCAGGATGTTGGCTTCCTTCTCCTCTGATGGAGAAGTGGAAGTAGAAGCCGTCAGCCAGCACAGGCTCTCAGGTGGAGAGAATTAGCAGCTGCATCATTGCTGAGGATGGGCACCATGGGACATGTATGCCAGGGAGACGCCTGGTGCATTGCTCACAGCCAGTGAGCAGCTTTGCACCAGCGCTGAGCCCAGCAGCAAGTCCTCCTGCTTCCTGATACAAAGAGAAGGTCACAGGAGCAAAAAGCCCTTATCACTCACGAGGCAGTTTAACGCACAGAGGAGAGGGGCTGTCCTCGGTGTAGTTCTGATTACCAGGGAAGCACTGATGGGGAACTGAAGGCAGATGGGAAATCTGAGTGAGACTGATGATGAAGTGACAGGGGCTACTTCTGCAGGAAAGAAAGAAACCTGGGCAGCAATTTAAGTGTGGTAAACTTTGGAGGGGCAGACCTCAGCAGGCACAGGGAGCTGGGAGGTAGGATCCCTTGGGATGATGATCCAAGGGATAAGAAAAGGCAGGTTCTGAAGGAGATCCTGTCAACACACAGCAGCAGAGCATCCTCCTGCATGGGATGGTAGCAATAGAATGGGAGCCATTTTGGAAAGACAGGGAGCTCTTTTAGGAGCTGAAAACCTGAAGAAGTTGTACAAAAGTGGAGACAGAGACACTTGACGAGAAATGACAGTGAAGGCAAATAAGGGTAAAATGAACAGCCTAAGGCAAAAAATGTGTTTCATTTTGCAAGATAAAAAGCAGGAGGAGGTAGTGTTATAAATATGTTGGAAATAAGAAGATAGGAGAGAAAATATAGATCTAGAATTTGACAGAGATGTGGCTGCTAACAGAAGTGTCTAAAGCATCCTGATAACTCGGTTAATTTTGACCAGAGTATAGAATAAGGAGCCAGAACAGAGAGCAAACAGGCAAGAGTTTATTTGTATCTGCTAGGTAGGTCAGGGCACAGGATCTGAGGAAATTCTCCTTAGAATTAGAAAGAATTAATCAAACCTATTTTTGAACAAGTAGCAATTATTTTTAACAGCTTGTGGAGCTCAGAGGAGGTCTCAGAACTACCAAAATGCAAATATAGATCCTAAAAATAAACGGAGAAGAAATGCAGTCTAGTGTATTATTGACTGAAAAGCCTAACGAGTTCTCAGGAAGATTTTCAAATTAATTAATGAAAAAATCAATCCATAATACTTGGCAGAGGTGACTAAAATCAAAACAAAACAACCATTATGGATTTGTCAAAAGCATATTGTATCAGGTTAGGCTAATTAACTGCCCGGGTGGGTAAAGGGGAGCAAATAGTTATGGTACGCCTTGACTTCTGAGAGAAAGAAGCCCTGTATTTCCATAGCATCTGCACAAGCTGGAGAAGCATGTCTATGTATAGATGCACATACATACTGCATCTATGCACATACTGTGAGTAAAAAGTGCAAAGCTCTTGTCAAAGAGGGAATCTCCACCCGGAGCACGTTCGCAGGGGGGCCATGGAGAAGAGCCCTGCTCCACGGGGCGCGCTGCGCTTTGGGGCGCTGACACGTGAACGGGGAGATGTTTTCAGCTCCTTTGTTATTTGGTTGGTTTGACATATTAGAAGTCTGGACAGGGAGAGATTTCTTTACCATTATCGGAAAGTTAGTGACAAAGATTCACTTTACAAAATAATACCCAAGTAAGTTTCAGAAAGGTCTTCTGCTGTATACAACAGACAGCATGAAAACACGGGTAAGCACAAAACCAAAAAAACCCACCAAAACCCACAAGCTAAACCAAAGGATCAGAATAAAGCTAGTTAGTCCAATCTCATAATTAACTTTAACGTGCTCTAACTAATGACTCATGATAACTTGAACCTGTCTGTGACTGCAGTATTGTTCCATTTGAAGGCAAAGCCACTTTTTTGTAGCCGGTAACACGATGTACAGTGACTAGCAACAAAAATTAGCATCTTGGCAGGGTGATACGAATTCATCCAGAAAATAAAAGGGGTGTCATTGACACCATCTGCTGCACATGAATCAGGATTGAGGAGAGCAGCTGATGCCTGCAGCCATCCATACCGAAGGGCTGCTGGGCGGCGAGGCGGGGGCCAAGCACACCGAGGGGCTGCCCGGCCGGCGGGCTGGGGCAGCAGGGCCGTGGCCAGGCTCCCCCACGAGCGTTTCCCAAACATCTTCCTTTGTGCTTGCCTTTCTTCCTTTTCTTGTTTTCAGAAACAGGAACCTAGGGGCACGCTGTAAAAGGTAGAGGTGTTGGCGTGATGCTGCCTTCACTGCGAGCTCCCCGGGGGCAGCTGGAAAAGGTCTGCTCCGTGGCTGTTCCCTGCTGCCGGCACTGGGCGTAGCGGCAGTGCAAGGGGCTGAACGCCCGCCCCGTGGCTGCCTGGAGCCTGCAGAGGAAACAGGATGAGGCCAACGTGGCTACTCAAATTCAGGTTTCTGTATTGCACGTGTGTCTGCATGTACAGGAAAAGCACAGTGTATGCCTACATGTAAGTGGAGTGGGGCTGGACAGCTACCCTCCAGGACAGCCCCTCCTGCGCGTGCTGCAAAACACATGTGCTGATGCAGGTTAAGCAGGAGGGCATGTGCTTGCCGTGTCGGGAGCCGTAGCCACAGCGTTACTGAGCTGCATTTTCTTCATCTGGAAGAGGCAGCAGCATTTTGGGACGAGAAGCACTCAGGGCCGGCACATTGGTGCCACACGTTGTCAGCTCAGGGGACGCAGAGAGGGAGCGGCCTGCGGGCCTCAGGGCGGTAAGGCGCGGGTGGGCACGCCTTGCCCTCTGAGCTCCACCAGCTTCCTGGCCAAGGTGCCAGGAAATCTCCAATCCCAGCCCAAACCTCCTGAAGGCCAATTTATATTTACCCTTTCTAAGCAAATATTGTCACAGAATTTGTTTCCCGTCCCTGGCATGTTTGCAAAGAACAAACATTTCCCCCGGAGTCGTCTCTTCTCCGACAAAACCAGCCGAGTCCTGTTACGCCTCCGTGTTATCTTTAAGGTACTGAGCTAGATTCTGTCAATCTTATTTACATGAAATAAAACTTTACTGCACAGTTGGCTCTTTTAATGTCAATGGGACAGACACAGGGAGAAATAACAAATCGATAGGTCTGCCTCAAAGCCCTGAAGTCAATAGGAATTTTATTTTTACATCATTGCATTTTGGACTGAACCCAGCAGCAGTAGGGATGGGAGGATCTGGGTTTGACAGTTTATATAATGAAATTCTCACAGACACTGAATTCATATGGGTGAAATTGAGCTTGGAGGAAAACAGATGAAGTTCTGGCATTTTAAAATGTAATACCGTTTTCTAATAGTAACTGGCAAGCTGAGTTTTGGGCAGGTTGTGGGAAAAGGCATGCTTTAATGATGGTGCCAGAAGGGGCTCGCACCCAGGTACAGATTCCCATGGCCACAAGAGGGGCCCTCCTCAGCGAGAAGGGGCCCTGAGACGTTTCTCCAGCTCTGAGACAGAAACGAGCTGCAGAGGGGAGCTTTGGAAAGCGAGAAAATCCCAGACCAAGCATCGCTTCACTGGGGTTAGGGACTGTCCCTGAAAACGTGCACATCAGCACAGTGCTGCGGCCGTGCTGTTGTGATTCCCCTCCATGCTTTCCTCCATGCCTCCGGCGTGCCAGGCCCCGCTCAGCAGGCCGTCGGGCCTGTCCTTCCCGGCGTGCTCTGACGCCCTGCAGCCTTTGCTAACTGTGGGTGAAGGGTTATTCGAAACTCCTCAACTCTATGAAAAATGGAATTTTGGTCAGAAGACTGATGGGAACAGCTTTTTATGAAACGTGAAGCCCTTTGTTCTGACATTTTTAGCAGGGAACTTCTTGCCTTGATGCTTTCAAGTGGTGCTTTTCTTTCTAAATACGGCCTTACGCTTTTATACTGAGAGCATGATAACAGTTAACTGACCCGAAAATGAAAGGAGAAAAAATGCGATCTCATGTGGAACGAAACATTTTATTTGATTGAAACGCTGTTTTCATTTCTGATGAACAGCCACGGGGTCGCACTTTGTGTTTGGCACGGAGCAGGCGCCGGCTCAGAGCTGCGGCTCCGCCGTCGAGCCCAACCGGGCCACCCCTCCTTGGCCAGCGCTCCTCGGCGCTGCCGTGCCCGTGCCAGCAGCCGGCCCCATGTGCTCACGGGGACCGTGGCTGCCTGCGCCCCCAGAATATTCTTGGTACCTCGCGGGCTGAACCGCAGCATTCAGCTTGATGCTGTGATGCGCCAGCAGCAGCGTGTGGTTGACCCGGGGACGGGGGGCTGCCCACCCGCTCCTCCCCGGCCCCTGGAAGCCCTCCTTGCTCGGAAGGTGCCCCGAGCGCCCGCCCCGCTCCCTGCAGGTCAGGACACTTTCAGGTGGAGAACGTGCGGATTTGGTGCCTCTGGAATAAGATCTGGGTGACGCAAACATTCTCATATTTCGTTTTCAAATAATTGCATCTTACACAGGCGAAATTACCTATGATTGAAAACTAGCAGGACAAACGGTAACTGGAAGTCGGTGTAATTTTTTTAACGGTTCACTGAACCATTTAAAGCAGGTATTGGCTTTTACATTATCATAAATTGCTATATGTAGTGGGAGAGCCAGGCTGTGGGGTTGCATGATTAATAGTAGAAGACAGAGCTGCTTGAAATTGAAACTTGATACCCAGTAGAATATTTATTTATATACAGGACTGTTGATAATTGATATTATTGTTCCTGTTCATAGCTTCTTCCTGAGAAAATTCACAGCGTGTGGAGGTGTGTGCCACGAGGGCTGGCTCTGCTGAGTGCTGAAGCCAGGACAGGGCAGGATGCGTTTACTTAAATATATATTTTTGTTTCCAATTTTAGACCTACAGTGTATTTTGAAATTAAGCACACGTTCTGATAAATGTATAAAATACAGAAAAGGAAAAGAGAGAAAGAAAGATGCAAATATGACCTCCATCCTTAACCGCCAGTAGGAACATCACTCACTTGTATGTTTTAAGCCATCTTAGTTAAAGCTAAGAAGTGCTTAGATTTTTTGTTCTATGCATTTCTTTTTTAAATGCTTTCACTTGGAAAAAAGTAACATTTAATTTACGAGTATGTTCTGTAAAATTGACTTTCTTCCCATTTCCCGTGTTTTGAAAGCTTACTGCTTACTTGAGAAAAAACACTTTGATGTCATGGAAATAATGAACAATAATAAACCCTTAAATAAAGAGAATTTTAAGAACTTTAAATTTTGTCCTTGAAATGGCTGTTATGCCATTTATTTTACTTCATTCCTTTTTCACTGCTACTGAAAGTACAAAGAGAGTAAAGGGGAGAGCCAACAATACCCTGAGAATAAAAACTAAAATATTTTTATGGGTATTAATTTATCCGTTTTGTAAAAATGAGCTAGAAAGACCGACATAATTCCATGAAGATTGCCATTAAAGAAAAAAAAAAAAAAGAAAAAAGACCGCATTTAGTCATAAAATAAGGTTAGAGGAGATTTTGGTGTTGGCATGCAGCAGCAACTGCCGGTGCCTGGGCTGAGCCGTGGCAGCCAGCACCAGCGGCACCCATGGGCAGCAGGCGCCCGGCGCTTCTCGTCCTGCCAGCCCCGGCACAACGCCGCCAGCCCTGCTGCTGGCTCCGAGGGAGAGGGGAGCGGTGCTGCCTTCCTCCCACCCGCAGCCTCCGCCAGCCTTTTGCCCCGCCAGGAGCCGTAGGTTCCCCCTCCTCTGCATGCAAGCGTCTTGGAAACGTGGGAACGTCGAGCAGGATGGAAACGAGCACATCCTCGGGGGGACCAAGTGCACAGCAGCATCCTGCAGCCCCGTCTCCTCCGCTCCAGCCCCGGTCTCACCCACCGGTACTCGTCAAAGGGTGAAGGTGTCCACGTGTAGAGCAGAACTGTAAAATATAATGAAAATCAGTGTGGCTCCAGTCTTCCTGTTGGAAGGAGAATTGAGTTTCTCAGGCAGGTGGCAGGGAGATGTTGACAAACCATAAAGTAATTGCGATAAAAGTGACCTTGAAAAAAAAAAAAGCTGCTTGAAAGAAATTTCTGTGTGCTGAGATTTCCCCCCCAAAAGTTGACCTGCTTCCATCCGCCTGGGCCATTCATTCCTCTCCTGTTTCGTGGGCTTTCTGCAGCTCGGCTGTGTGGGGCGCGAGGGATGAGCTTCCTTCGGTGCGTGCCGCGGGGTGGAGCAGTGCCCAGTGCTGCGGCGCCCCAGGGCCTGGAGCTGCCCGTGAGCACACTGGCTGCACATCAAGCCGGACTGGGAGAACGGGGAGCTTACTAGGTTTGATTTAGGACATTTACTTTAATGTTCAGCTGATGTTCTTTTCCATTCTTTGAATTTGTCCGTTGTTGTCTGCTCTGCCCCTGACGGCGTTACGTTGATGCTGCGTTTTGGAGAGCGGGGTGTGTACGAGGGGGGTTATGGAAGATATCATGTCTGAGCAAAGGGGACGGGGCTGGGTGGCCCCGCTGCAGCTCCAGTGCCCCTCGCAGGCTCAGGGCACTGCAGGAAGAACCGTGTGTGTATGGCAGGGATGCACTTGTGTGAGGAATCTGCACCTTTATATTTCCGCAGAAGCAAACAAGGCTGGTCGTTACGAGGCTGGTCATTACCAAACACCACGGGAACGGTCCGTGTCCCCGTGCTGCGGCGTGCGCGGGCCGTGGCGGGGCAGGGGAGCCCCGGCCCTGCGGACCTGGGCTGTGAAGAGGGCTGGAAATGAGCGGGGCCTCTCTGGGCGTCCTCCAGCTCTGTCTCTGCCGCACACCGGGAGCATCCCCTGGCTTCCCAAAACGTTTCTGGTGTTACCAGGGCTCCGGTCTGGCGCTGCCTTTAGTGCTGTCGGACCCCCAGCCTTCCCCAGCTGCTAATTTCCTCGTGGTTTGTACTTGTCCGTGTGCCTCTTAGTTGCATTTATTCCTTAATTATCTTGCAGTAAGAAAGTAATGAGTTCGTGCAGTTGCTAATAGGGGCACCATAATATTTACCCTCTTTGGCAAGAGATATATTGCAAAGTCCTCAACAGTATTAATTTTTCACTGTGAGAATATTACATTATGCGAGTTCTGGAATCTGCAATGAATACATTTAAATTCATTACTTATGCACAATCCCCATCAGCCCACTGACTTGATTATTGCTATTATTGTGACACTAATGTTTCTGTCAAATTTCAGTTTACTCAGTTTCAAAATCCAATTTAGGATTAGCATAGACATTTCCTCGCCTGTGATTGAAAGTGACAACTAGTGTGAAAATTGCTTTGAAAATTCCGGTTTTGTGGAAGTTATCTTGCAGCACTTAAAAAAAAAATACTGCTGTGGAATTATAAAAATCTCCAGATAGTAAAAAAAAAAAAAAAAAAAAAAAAAAAGTGAATGGGTTGATTTTTGGGCCCTGTGGCGTGACTCCGTGGGTGCTGCCCCTCGTGCTGCCCGCTGCCTCGGATGCATTCTCACAGCGTGTCCATGGGCTCACAGTTTGTGTTCAGGAGTTTCATCTGCAGAAAGTTAACATACATTTAAATGATTTAGCAACATTTTACCTTGCTAATTGCAAAACTGTACGCGATATTTTTGCTCTTAGAAGGTGCTTTATTTGGCAGGAAAGTGCAGCTAGAGCCGCTTTTATCTGCCTGAATTTGCCCTGACTGCAAAACCCATCCTTTAGGCCGGCCTTGGTGAGGCTGACAGTTCGATTTGGCTCCAGCACAAACCCACCGACAGACGGACAGGCTTGTGTTACCTGGCGTTCCCACGAGCACCGAGCTGAGCCCCACCAGCTCCCTGCTTAGTGCAAGCTGGAGGCTCCACATTTCACAAAGAGGAAGGGGTTTCTGCTAAACCTCTTTAATTGTTATACTTCTGAATGCATTAACATCCATGAAACAATGTATCTGAGATGATGAATAGGACATTGAAAAATTAATTCTGCATGGAGTTTTTTTTCTCCGGTAACAAATTGTAGCTGTCATAGGTGCAGCCCCCAAAATATTTTATATCAGTTCCTGTTGTAGTTTATGCTGAAGACATTTAATGCTGATGAAAATGTCATAGTAACAGATTATGTTACTGCTCATTGTCCCAGCTTCTCATATGAGGAACGCATCTTTATGATAACTTAGATGATGTGAACACTTGAGTGCACCCTTTGAAAGGCCATGTTTATCCCAGAGGAATTGGTTTCTGTGTAAAAATCCTATAAAAGCTCAGTATCTGATGCAGGTGAAGTAGGACTAAGCTGACCCAGGAATGGTGTGCCTTGGGCTCACCCTCCACCTGCTCCTGGGAGGCCAGCAGGACTGCTGAAAAAGCTGCGTACATTTTATAATCTCTGCAGTCCCACCTCGGTTTTTCTGAGATGATGCACTCCCAAAAGGGAGCTCTTGGTACTGCCCAAAACACTCAATTGAGTTGGAGCTCTGCTGTCGCAGTTAGCTGTTGTTTATTTTGGGAATAATAAATCAATAGAAAAACATCCAGCTCATTAAGAATTCACTACCTTAAATTGAATGCTTGCAACCCGTTTTAGGTATGTAAACTAGGTGACACCTTAATTGCAAGGTCTGCAAAGCAGAGTCCTTGTGTTTACTCTCTTCGCAAAGCAGCATGCGTACATTGTCAGCTTTTAACTGATTTAAAATTATTAAATATTTTATACAGAAATTCATGTCCACTTGTCTATTATCTGGGCGATCATTGTAGTGTTTCGGAAGTGTCTATCCCATTTTTCTCATATCCTGATTTGCATGACTGTAACTAGACTAACAATGCAATACTGAAAAAGCCTGCCAATATGTATTTTTATTAATTCATGATACTTTAACTATTGTTAGTAATTGGAAATACAGCACTAAAACCTGATATTGTCATCTAGCATGAATTGGGTAAAGCAAGGGATTCTTCATGTGCTACAAAGACACTGGTGGCGGCAGGCAGAGGACCCCAATCACTGTGCACTGGTTCATCTCAGCCCCCAGGTCTGTCCGTGGCAGCGACCAGGCAGTCTGTCTGTCTCGCCGATGACAATTCCCATGATTTTTCCATGCTGTCAAGGTACTTGGTGTTGACCTCAGCTCCTGTAATGATCTATTCTGTAGTTATAAAGTTCAGCACGGTGATGTTGAGGCTGGAGAGCTTTCTTAAGAGCTTTGATGCTGCCTCTTGCAAATTAAGCTTCAAAATTCTCCTGAATTTCTCAATCATATAATTCTCTTTGGCCAGACATTTAAAAAAACTTGATAAAAAGATACAAAGCAATCAAGCCCCACAGTGTTCCTTTTAAGTTGTTCCCATGGTATGCACCCCTCCCGAGTGAGAGCAAATGCTGATTTCTAGCCTGGTTTTGTTCAGTTTCTGGTCCCATGTGTCTTGTTACACTTCTTTACTTTGATTTTAAAAGCTACCGACCTTCAGAAATGCCTTTTCTGTGCAGATTTTGGGTTCAGCCTTCTCTTGGATAAAGTAAGACAGTCTGAGTTTCTGAAGCCGTAAGTCTTGAGAGTTTGTAACTCGTTTGCCAAGTCCCTTTCTGTGTTTTTTTTTTTTTTTTTTGTCAGGTCACATTAGGGAATATTGCATAGGTCACCCGCCAGCAGGGTGCTGGCCCCTTGTGCGTGGCGCTCATTGCCGGCGGGCTGTCACCCTGCTTCAGCCCTGCATGTCGCGGGGCGGTGTGCCGCCCTGAAACACGAGGCAACCTCTTCAAAATACGGACAGCGAGCTGGGAACGTGAGAGAACTTGTTCCAAGCAGGTTTTTGCTTTCAGCTTATCAGAGAGGAAGGCCCAGGTTCAATGGATAATGTACTGTAGCAGATAGGAAAACAGATACAGGCAAAAGCATTTTTGTGTTTTAAAAAAATCTTCGAAGTGGCAGAAATTCAATGGGATAAAGGGTGTCTGGCATTAATTTTAAATTTTACAATTTGGGGGAAAAGGCGTACGTGTGCAGAAAGTGAATCGTGAGGCTAAGACAGCATTATTTTCTTTCTCCATCTGCTTTTTGAGGGAGGACTTGCTGCCTCTGTGTAATTGTGCAGCTCTTCCTCCTATGTGATGAGACTGCCAACACCTCTGCAATGAATGCGATCAGCTCTGCAGCATGGACTCAGGAGGTGGTCTGCTGCTTCTCCTCTTCCTGAGAGGGTCTCCTCTGTGTTGTTTATTCGAGCTTTCTGCTCCGTGAGCCCCGCACCAAACCTCTCGCTGGACGGTTCGTGAGCGGGCTCCCCTCGTGCTGCGGCCGAGGGCCCAGCCTCCGTCAGGGGCCGTCATTGCTCTGTGCACAGCGCCCGCTCCCCTTGCTGCATACTGTATTGCAGTGCCAGGAGAAACCTAACGCAAACATTAATTGAAAACATATTTGTGGTCATTTAAATAATTCATAAGCTTGTGTCTCACAATTAGCTCAAACCCAGGGCAGGGCTTGGCCTGCCGGCCTCACAAAGGAATGGTTTTTGTAACTACACCGGTGGCCGGGGCCGGTGGGGCAAGTGCTGTGTGTGTATTAACACGGGCACCAGCTTAGAATCTGTAGAGAAATGCGGTAACGTCTGCGGTAACATCTTTTACGAAAACAGCTGAGCAGCTTTATATCTGGTCAAAATATTTTCAGTGTTTTTAGTTTAAAAAAATAAAAATAAAAAAGACTTTTCCAAAAGAATTTCACATTTCTTAGCCAGCAGCTGTGGATTCTCACATCAGGTTCAAATATGCCTGAGTACGTGGCTTAGAGAAATCTTTGTATAAAAAGCACACGAGATGCCCAAGGAGAGGTCTGCAGAGATGTGAATAATTATGCTCACAATTAGTTGAAAGTGTTGCCATGTGCTTTTTGGCAAGGACATTTCCAGCGCAATCTGTGCAGTTCTCTCATCTCAGACGTAAAACACGAAGCCTATAGCTACCCTTCTGTGAGCTGATAGGGAAAATAGCAATACTTTGCCCTTTGCTTTGGTGATAGCAAGGCTCCAGGGCTCGGAATAGTGTGTGGGTTTGCAGTAGCAAGTTTTTCCATTCTCTGTTGTGTTGACCATACTGTTTTCCTTTTTTTTTTTTTTTTCCCCACTGTTCTCTGGGTTGTTTGTTCCTTTCAGTCCTGGATTTATTTTCCTTTCAGTTGTAGATCATTGAGAATTTCTCTGGCACAATTTTAGCAACCTTGAAATTTGGCTGAAACTTTGTTTTCTTCGGCTTCTCATTCTGAATTCTGCTTGGAGGTCAGTTCTTCCCAGCACAGCAAAAATTGCTTTCCTTAATAGACCTAATTTCCCACATTTGTTTTTTGTTCCACTACTTTTTACTCAAGCTGGACTAATTTGAAGCGTTGTAATTGCGTCTCTGCACATACGGATTTGAAGTACTGAATGACAAAATAGATTAGGAAATTATATTCTCTCTGAAACATGTACAGTTCTCTGAGTCTTTCTGTTTCACAGAAAATGAAGTTTTCTTATGGCATACCTGTAGCGGATGGTCTGAAGTATAAAGCAAACAATGTCCAGCTAAATCTAAATCCCAGATAACCCCGATGAATCAGCTAGTCCATCTCCAGCTGAGCAAGGTCAAGGAATCCTTTTTCCTAGAGGAGCAGCTTCCTTCTCAGGTAGCCTGCACTGACTTCGATAGAAGTAGGGCTCTGAAGGCAGAGGTGGGGATGGGGCAAGAAGAGCAAGGATGAGTGAGCTGGGAGAGGTACGGAAGCTCTGACAGAGATACAGCTTCAAGTTCACACGAAAGGCCGGAATTCCCAACACCCCTGGCTACCGCATCCAGAAAAATAAGAGACAGTTTTGCACAGTGAAGTTTTTTATGAGATTTTTAATTATTCAGGGCCAGAAAACAGTGCAATCCCAGCTTTGTTATGATAAATTGTCACTGCCATAGCCTATAACTAATCAAATATGATTTCTAATTAGGAATTTCTTGAGGTAACTGTTAGAGGTGAAGCTGAATCCTTTGAAGTGACAGGCAAAATTTGTCACTAAAAATCTTCCCTAGCATTTGTAGGATGCCCACATATACGTGTTTACTTCAAGAGGCATGCCTGAATGCAGCAATTTAGCAAGCAATGTGTTAGGCTGTATTTTCAGGAATAAAAGGGTATTTCTTTTACTTTCCATCAGAAGTTGACTTATGTTCTTAGCTTCTTTAAAGTGCCTCTAATGTTCTTTAATTTTATTGATTCAGACCTAATGAATGGTGCATGATTTTTGTGGAAGAGAAGAATAATCTCCATCCCTTTCTCTTCGTCTGATTCAGTGTTATGATGCTTTAGTGACAGACCATTAAACCACTTGTGCAGATGCTGCAGAAGCGAAGAAACAAAAGATATCAAATGCCCAAAGCACCACACTGTCTAACGAGAAGCAACAAATGGTTACAGAGACCAAGCCAAGGACCAGGGGACAGTGCAGGCCAGCGTAATAAACCGTAGCATCAGCAGTAATCTCATCAGTGGGATTTTTAAAAAATACGTACTTTTCCGATGCAAATATTTGAGATTGGCTTCTTTGCCTGTTTTTCAGTTGTTTGAATTCAGTAAGTGCTCTGCACAAAATCATTGATTTTTATTTGCAAGGAGAGCAGCTTGATGGCTGTTTGTGGAGAAAGGAAAAGCCGCCAAGATACCTGAATGTAAAGGTGCAGAACATTGAAACACAGGTTGCATGTGCTCTCCCATGGTTTGAGTTGACATTTCCAGTCATTCTAAATCATATGACAAGCTGCACAGACCCCCGTCATGGGGTGCATATGGCACATCAGTTACATTTCACAGGATGCCCAAGCCATATTCCTTTTATTCCTTCAGGCGTTGTACCTTCAGGTCAGCTTGGCTTGTCAAAATTGTCAACAAAGAACACAGGCTGGTGTGAGCAAAGTTAAAATGTTTGTGTTGCCTAACTGACAAACATCCTGTTTCTTTATCTAACTGATGTTCAAAAGAATAACAGGTCTTTCAAAACATGTCAAAGTGGTGATGCCAGAGGGTCCAGACTGCACAGCTTGCTGCTACCTTGAGGCTGATACTAGTAAGTGATATTAAAAAAAAAAAAAGAAAAAAAAAGGAAATAAAGCATTTTTCATTGGTATGATATACAAGCGCTTGTACTGGCAGAGATTTTTCCAAGCAGTTTTTGAGAACCATATGTTCTCAGCATTTCTGCTCCTGACATTACCCGAGGCGGATGCTTCCTTTCCAGCTTCTCTGGCAAGCTGTGTGAAGTTACCACATCAACAAACATGGAGGGATGTTACATGTTACTTGTGGAGCTGTCTCTCATAGCACTCTCTCACTCTTCCTTGTAATCTCATATTATTGCTTGATCAGGTGTCACAGGGGATGTGCAAGGAGTCCTGGCCAGCAAAATCGCTAATTCAGTTACCACACTTTTGTAGTCCAGATAAGTTAGGCCAGGCTTGGTGCAGAGACCAGTGTGATGGCAATTAGCGTTTTATCTAGCCTGTTGATTCGACCAAAAGTCTGGCATTGGGGTTTGGACGGGAGCAGCTCTTTAATTTGCAAACAGATGCCTCCACCTGCTGCTTTCTGTGCGCAGACATCACGATGATGATGGAGAGGTCACAGAAATGGTGCAAATGTCAGGCTGCTCACATGAGCTTTCGGGTGCAGTTGAACACCAGTGGGTACGCTTTGTGCATGTGTTCTCCCCCACCCGTGGTTCTGTGAGGGGCCTGACGAGGAGCGGGTGGGTCCAGCCGTGAACACGGTCACGAGCGGCAGCAGGCACCAGGGAGGCTCTGGCAGCAGCACCAGGACAGCGAGTGCAGGGGTGGAGTTGCCCCACAGGGCTGCAGAAGTAACAAAGAGACTCTTAAAAACTTCAGCTTTGTCACTGACGGTTGGAATTGGGACGGAAAAGAGGTCTGAGAGGCCAATAAAACTGACTTCCATTACTCACATTAAATTCCAATATCCTGTTTTGCTGACACACCGGTAAGATGCATTTTTAGGAATTATCTTGCTCTTCAATCTTGGTTTTAAGTGAGTTTAGGTGAAATGAAGATTTAAATTAGTTATTCCTTTCTACCTTACTGATTATGCTTCCGTTTTAAAATTTACTTAATGATATATTTTCATCTGATGAATTTTATAATTGGTTATTTTTTTCTTTTAAATCAAACTGTTCTATTTTCATAGTCTAAATACAGCCACAAGCAAGTCTTCACATCCTGAAGTACAGCTAGTTAATGGCACTTCTATTTACAGATTGAAATATTACTTCAAATGTAAATCCATCTGCCTTGTAAAACCTTCCCAATGAGTTTTGCTAAGCATCACTTTCAGCTTTTGTAACTACAAACATGTAGCAGTTAATTCCTTCCAGATCTTTCCACAGAGATGTCCATACAATAGCGATCATGCAGTTTTGCATATTGTGAAATGATTACTATTTTTGCCCATCTCTCTGAAAGATTTTCTTTTATAGTCACTATGAATAATCTCCAAAGTCTGTACTTTAAATAAAAGAGGTCATTCTGCTTTACTGCCAACAGAAACAGGAGTATGATTTCCATGTCTAAATAAACAAATCTGTTACGTGTAATATCTCCTGTCAAAAAGCGCATTGCCTATTCTGATTTTCAGCTAGCATTTTCAGGCAAATTTATTGATAAATTGAGAGCTCAGTCCTGAAAGGGTGTTGGGATTTGAAGCCTCCGCTGAGGTTTGCTGGAGGTCTGAAGATCTGAAAGCTGCAGAAGAAAAGTGCATTCCCGTATTCAGACTAGCAGCCAGCCTCTGTGAAGTTTCCAGCAGCAGCCCTGGTCTGTCGGAGAACGTGTGATGATGAGGGAGCCATGACAAGACTGACAGCCCTTCGCCGCGTCATGGCACATGGTGCACGGCGGAGGCACGGCCTGGTGCTTGGGCAGCGCGGAGGCCAGGATGTGAGGGCCGGGTGCGAGGAGGACGCGGGGCTCCCCCCGCCGCAGGCCGCGCATGCACCGAGGTGTGGTGTGTGCACTGCTCCTCCCGCACCGTTGCGATAGGCCTGCCCGTGGCTCCGACGGGCTCCTGGAGGCCCGGGGCCGCGTGCGGAACAGGCACAGGGCAGGTGCCGGCAGGACGGCGTGCTTCAGCGAGTGGGGAGATTCGTCTGGGTGTAGTTTTTTTGCAGACGTGCCACTTTGGCGCTTCACTTCTCACTCGAAGATAAACGAGGAGATTCTGAAGTATATTAAAGGGCTGTTTATGTGGTAAATATTATAAATAGTACAAAATTTGGCAATGTGCGTCTCCGTAAAAGCTTGCTTGTCTGGATTTAGAAATATGTGATAACTGCAGAGCTCATTTTTCATATCCATTTATTCATTCTCTTTTTCTTTCCCATTGTAACATTTCTTTATTGAAAGAATACAAGTGAAAATAAAAACTCCTGATAAGTCAAGGTCATGTTCAGCCACCGCTTTCAGCAGCTGCGTGTTACCACAGGCGGGGGTAAGCTGGTGAAGCAAGCCGCGTGCCTTGTCTGGAAGTCACCCAGAAGTAGGAAGAAACTATTTTACATGCTTACTCCCTTATGTCTGTGCAGATACCCAGGAATATTCACACAGTTTTGTTGTTTGCCAACCTAGAAGCTCTGTTTTCATTTAAGACAAACTAGGAAGCCTCTGCTGCAGTGTTTTCATGTAGAGATGGCACTTTTCCAGGTTTCATTGTCATGCAGTGTATAGTATTGAAAAGACAAAAAGAGGAGTATGAAGAAATTACCCAGTGAAACAGAAAAAAACCTTTTATTCCCATCAGTTTTGATTGAAGGTGGGAGGTAGTGGAAGCAACACAGTAAAAGCTAATTCAAAATATTGCTGCAGAGGATAACACCCAGCCTCATTTTCCTGTGGAGGTAACATATCCTCTTCAAATAAATAAATATTTCTGAAACCTTAACCTAGCTTATGGGTGGACAGCAATCTAGTCAGAGTGGAAGTCTTGCTGAGCCGAACAGTCTGGAGAAAACCTAAAGCGGACGAGAGCAGTCCTTTACAAGGAAGCTCTGGTTGATTCAAAAAATGTCAGCTGGTTTGGCAAAAACGAGTCAGAAGACAAAGTTTCCCATTTATTCTTCAAATATTGACTTTGGAGAGTATCCCCCAAGTGGTTGTCTTGGCAGAGGGCAGCGGTTTGGCACGGGCCTGCTGTCATGTCTGGGCTGATCTTGTTGGGGCAGAACTTCCATTTCCTAGGAGGTAAAGAAGGAAATCTGGTATTCTTCCATAAAAAGACATTTAGGAACTAATGAAGACGTGACGCTTTTTTTCATATTTTTTCTCTAACGATGTAGGGAATTCAGCTGCAGCTTCCTATCTAAGTGAAACAAACGATTTGTAGACAATAGGGTAACTAACAGACAAATAACATCCCTTTTTGTCTACTGCATCCTTCCTCTCCTCTCCTCTCAACTAAATGACAGTCTTGTTGAGTTGCCTAATACAACATATAGCTTGTTTATCTTGAAATTTAATGCTATCAAAAGGGTGACCACCAACTCCTTTTAAGTGCTCAGTTATTTGCAATTAAATGTAATCAGACTGACTATATGCTTTACACCAAAAAACAGCTTTGGGGAAGTTTCCCCAGAGCAAGTACCAGGGAAGGGGATGCAAGGCTGCTCCGTGGTGTTGGCCGGGGCGCACGGACGCTGCACAGCCGCGGTTTGCATTGGAGCAGGGGCTGCACTGCCGCTCATCACTGCTCCTCGCTGGTTATCGCTGCTCCTCGCTGGTTATCGCTGGTCATTGCTGCTTATCACTGGTCATTCCTGCAGCAGCAGCAAAGATCGTGACCTGCCATTGTGCTTTCTGCTGAGCTGGCACCGTGTCCCTGCAAGGAAAACTCCTCTTCAGTAGACGAGGTGGAGGAAGGGTGGGAGAAAGACAAATAATATTGTTTTCGTTTCCTAGGTGGGATGCAGGAAACTAGGTACAGAGCTTCAGTTCCAGCAAAGCAGAGCATTTACGCCTCTGTTTAGTATTAGTCGATACAGTACTCCTGCTGTTGCCTTAAGCAGATAATTGAAAACATTTATTGCTTTACCGTGATCTCATGGATCTTTTGCCAGAGGCGTGAAGAAAACCCAGCCCATGCAAATATCCCTGTGTAATCGGCCGTGGGGTGACGTGTGTCCCCCAGCGCTGCTGCAGCTGCTTCCCTCGGAGAGCTGGTGGGCAGGAGGCGCCGGCAGGCGGGTGGCAGTGCTGCAGGACAGGGCCCACGGCAGGACCACGGACGGGGCGGGTGGAAATGCCCGACGCTGGAAATGCCCCTCGTCCTGGGGACGGAGGTGAGGCAAGGTGGCTCCCTGCCTGCTGTCTTTCTCCACCAGGGCTGCAGCTGAGAGCCGGTGCCCCGGAGAGCTGACCCTAATTAGCAGATAAAAGGTGCGGTTATGGGGAGCCTTCTGCACGAATGGTCCCTGAGAACGTACGGGCACAGACTGGCACAATCCATCGCTATGGGCGTGACGTTATTAATGAGGAATATAAACAACATGCTAGCCCATCGTGATTGATAAGACAATAAAAATCATTACAGCTTCTGAGGTCTTGCTGCTGCTGTTAATTATAGCCAAGCAATTCGCTGTAAACTGCTCTCTGTGGGTTACGGGAGCTTGCCCTCTGCTGCAATGCACAGCCAGTGCATGGGTGCTTATTTCTTTGCATACTTAGGAGGCGACAAGCGAGCAAGGAGCTGAACTGCTTTAATTCAGGGAGGAGGAAAGTACAAGAAGTGTGTGGGGCTGGGATAATTTCCTGTGCAGTTATCAGCTGGAACCAGCTTTGTTTTGAAAAGATGCACGGTGCCTGGTCGGCAGAGCTCGTGCTGAAGAGCCGGGCTGCTGCATTTGGACACGCTTCGTACCGCAGCGGCTGCGGGCTGCGTGCGGGTGCTGCCGCTGACTGGGAGCATCACAGCCCTCTCCAAAGTTAGGGGCACATTTCAGCGCCCTTCTCTGCCGTGATTTAAATAATTTAAAGTCCAGCAGCAATAGTAGCAATTGAAAATTTAGTAATAATAATGGTACTCAGTGTGTGCTGTTACTATTTCTGTTGCACCTACTTGAAACAGTTTTTGCAAAACTTACAATAATTTGTTTTGTTTTTTAATAAAAGAGTATGTTAATTGCATGCTTTTTGAAATAGTTTTACATAAAAAGACTGTACTTGCTGTACGAGCTATTCCTGAGGATCAATATGTTGTTCTGAACATTTATTTTTCCATAAGTACCTTCAGACCTCCAAGAACATTAAACCAAGAAGAGGTCAGTAAGGATGTTTGCTAGATTTCATGGTTCCAACAAGCCAGGTGTATTTTAATGTCCTAGTTGCTGGTTGTTGTTTAACCAGCTCCGTTCTTCTCTCATCGAAGGCTCTGGGCCCTTCCTAGCAGAAGGCACAGAATCTGGTAAACAGTACTTGCTTTCTCCTCCTAACCATCTAAACTCTTGTTTTCCCAACGGTGCTTGAGCCCCCTGAATCCCCAGCAATGTGTTCTTCTAGCTAAACATATGGTTGCTATAACTACAGCCAAGGTGCTTCTGACATCCTCTTCGATATGGCATATGTGCCTGATCTAGCAATGAGCTTTTTGCATAAATTCCTACCTCCACCATTATATTTTATCTTTCTGCGTGCTGTTCAAAATTACAGTGGCTTATTGGTTACCTGCCGCACGGACTATATATATATTTTCTTTTAATTTGTGATTGGATGATATAGGACTAAGTCAGGGGATAAATGAATAAATTAGGGAATAAATCAGGCATTATGAGCTAGAAGTAAATGAATAATAAATTAGAGAATAAATCAGACATTAAGACATCAGCAGTGCTCTGTCATCTTTGTATGGAAAAACGTGGAATGAATGTTGTTGGATTCTTTTGCTGGTAATAGTCCAAAGAAAAAAGCCACACTTACAAACACCAAATCCCGTTGTGCTTTGTACATGCTTTAAAGACCTGAAAATGAAAAAAAAACCCTTTGATTTTTACAAAAGAGGGGGAAGATTGCTAACAATAGTGAGCCCAGTTCAAGCTGTACACTAGGCTTCGGAAGGGCTTTCCTTGGGCTCACTGCTCTGACAAATCCCATTTTTACCTGCCAGTAAAACTGCTAGGAACATTTTCAAAACAAACAAACAATCAAATGGCAGTTACTCATCTGATCAGGCACCAAGGACACCATGATAGCAATATTTACATGAATTCTCAGCATATGAATAATTTTGAGGTACTTACAGATTGTCATAGAGTTAATTCAGCAGCAGCAGCATTATTTGGTCCAGCACTTTGTTTGTGGCTGGCTCAGATTTCTGGATTGGATTCACACCAGTTACTAGGAATTTGTAAAAATATTGACAAATCAGAGACAACTTTCAAATCTGAATGTTTGTACAGCCAAATCCTCATACTTTGGGATTCACTGCTGTCCTGTTTGAAAGGTTTTGTTCTCCACTCTGTATCGTGCGACTCATGCAGCCAATAATGCACAGCGAGCGCAGAGCAGCAAGCAGAGATGGAGAGGGACTGACAGCCCCCCTGAGCCCTGCACTGCCTGACCATGGGCATGGACGTGGACGTGGATGAAGACGTGGCGGTGGACGTGGGCAATTCAGCATAAACCGGTGGAGGAATGTGGGCATCGGTAGGTTTTGGGAGACATTTGTGCATGAGAAATGAATGAAAAAGGGAGATAGGTCTGCAGTAAATATTGACAGTCGGCAGCTTAACTGTCATGGACCCACCCGTGCCAGGTTCTCCTGGCTGCCTGTGAGCCTGTGGAGCTGTCTCACCTCCTGCACCGTTCTGGTTGCCTTGGAACACCGCCCACTGTTGCACCTCTAATGGCTGGACCTTGCCCGGGGTCAGACGTTTGATACAGGCTGGTATGTGCTCAGAAAGCAACGGAGCGAACCTTACAGCCAGTGGTCCCTCTGACACTTCTGCAAACCATCCCTGCTCTTTCATGGGTCATTTTGCGGGTGCCTTCACCTTGCAGGGAGTGTCTCCGTGCTTGCCCCAGCTGTGGGAAAGCCGAAGGCATTAAGGAGTACCCAGGGAAAAGACATTTCAAAAGAAGCTGTGGCACGTGAGTTTCTTCACTGTGTTTGTGCTGTCCAGGAGACATTTTTAATCAGGATAAACTTTCCTCAGTAGACTAAACCAGTCAGAGGACCATTGTATGTTTTGCATAAATTCAGTTACTGGCAGTATACTTCTGCTCATGTTAGAATAGAAACACAAGACAACCTAACAATTTAACCATAAAATCTTGGAGGAAAAGATCCTTATAAGCAAATCTTCCAGAGGTTTCAGCTAGGTAAATAATGTTAGCTTTAGAAACGCTAACTGAATAAATAACATGACATCAACTAACTTAGGAGGAAATGATGTTAGGCCAAGCAGGTGGGTTGTTTTCATCCTTTTTCGATTTTCCTCCCTTGTTAAACATGATTTTCTGAATAGATTCATTATTTTTTCTCCATCACTTATTATTTCTAATGGCCTTGTACACACTCTTTGTTGGAAGGACGTGGAAATGCAGACCCCTTTCTTCAAGCTCGAGCTGGGTACGAGCGTTGCTCAGTGCGTGACTCCCCTCAAGGCGCTCCATTTGTATGGCTCCATTTTCAGACTCAGACAAGCTCCAGCCAGCTCGGAGGCAGAACACAAGTTCGGAGAACACAAGTTCTCAGAAAACTGAGAACTGAAGCTCAGTTTTGCAGGCCATCCTGGGATGCCACATAGAGGGATGGGAGTCTGCATCTGCAAATAGATGCGGTACAAATGAATAGCTTGTTAGTACGTGAAATTCTCAGAAATAAAGATGCCAGTGTGGAGTAACACCTACTAGAAATGATTATTGTGACAGGAGAGTCATCTGACAGCATTCCGCACTGCTCAGCACACCTCGTGTCTTTACAGATTCGCTTGTTTGTTCATGCACACATTCAGAGTTAAGCTGTCAAAATTGTCAAACTCTGGAAGTCAGGCAGTTGTAAACCTTTTTAATGCTCGACGAAGCATGCAATCAGAATTATACAACATGACTGTCTTTCTTGGGATATGTAAATAAATGCATAAAGAATGCCTTTATGTGTAATTCAGTTGTTCCTAATATTTGTTTGTGTGGAGGATAATAAAGCGTAATCATTGTTAAATTCATAAATGGAAGTTAATCCCTGGTATCTGTCATAAATATGGAAAGATTTTGAAAGAGTCTGAATCCAAGGCTTGATTGTAAGTGTGTCCTGCTTGGAACGGGAAGGAAATCTTCCCTAAAGGCTAAGAGCTGGTCTGCAGGTTCGGCACTGGGTTGGACAAGGTGGCAGGAGGCTGAGCAGGGGCTCACGCTTTGCTCAGCAGGGTTTGGGGATTTTCTGGGGAGGGGAGGTCAATGTGAAAGGTTTTCCTCTCTAAAGGTGGGTGCTAGGGTAAGTATTCTTCTGCATCCAGATCATCTGCCTGAGGTGCGAATGGGTTCTGAGTGCTTTCAATCAGTTTGATTGCTCCCATGGCACTCATTCAGAAAAATGCAACAATTGCTGAAATTAAACTTTAAAAATAAGCATGCAAACAATAGTCTTTTCACGGGTACTTTGAATTTGCTTATTGCCAGTGGAGTGCCTCTTCTTAAGCATTTTCAAGCTATGGAGCTTCCTCCAAAAAAAGCTTCCATTGGGCTTTCCATGATCAGCAAGAAAACCTGGCCCTAGCAGAGACACATACATACATCAGTGTTCGATTTGCAGTGGAGATTTCTCATATGTCTTTTCTTAGTCTTTAATAAAAAATACTTCCGTAAGCTGAACAGTAATATTTTCAACTGTTTCATTTACTGTTTTTAATTGCTAACCCACAAATATCCAGATGGTCATAGATATGAAGTGAACCAACTGGAGCAATTAGAAACCCCAGATACCCTGCAGACTCCTGTTCGGAATAAATACCAACCCTCCGAGGTTCAAAGCAGGTGGCTCATTTCCTTTTCATCATTTTTCATTTTTGTTTACCTCTGTTTTCTCAGATACTGGCCAGGAGTGAAATTGGAAGAGCTAGAAATACCATCAGGAAATTTGAAAAAAATGGATTGTTAAGACTTGCCCTCTACTTGCATGAATCTCACCAGTAACTTGCATGGACAAATGACTAAATACACTAAATGTGTATCAGCCCTTTTGGACATTTTGTGTCAAATTCTGGACACAAATTCTGGAAGGTCAGTTAAGTTGTTGGAAGCTTAGCAGCTGAGCTACTATCACAAAATCTGCCCTCTCGTTCTTGTAGTAAAAGTCTGTGAATATTAACATAACTTCATGCAGTTGTTAAATCTGAGCAAATAATGCTTTGGGCAAATGCTTAATGATTCAGTGAAGTCCATGAAGGCAAAAATCTGCTAGTAGTTTACTGAAATCAATTACCTGTCAGTTGGTTTCTCTTAAATTTACATTTACAAATACTATATTTAAAACTGTGATGCAGATGCTGCTGAAGGAATTAAATGAGCTAGAATTTTGTACACTAGCCAGAGGAGAAATCTCATCTTGTGCAAAATTAGCATAGGAGGGGTGATCTTTTCTTCAAATTAATTACGTTATTATCAGTTAAATGCAGATGATTGAATGTATACACTACCATTTAGCTTTCACTGTGAACTTTTCCTTGCTCTCCCAAGTACGGAGGGAGACAATTTCCACATTGCAGTTAAACCAAATCTTGCTATAATGAACAATGGCATCATGCAACAACCGGTGCCTCGTGTGGTTGGCTTGCTGTGGTTTCCCATGTACACAGTGGGCCAGTTTTGTGATGAGAAAATCAGAATTTGCATTGTTTTGTTGGAAGAGATGTGTGTTTTCTTATCTTCCTCCTGAGTGCACTTTTTTTTCATACTTCAGATTAGATTCGTAACAGGTTGTTGGCTGGTTTTACGGTTACAGTAATGAAGACATGAAGACAAAATTACATGATCACAGAAGTTTGGTTTAAGTCTGCTAGAAACTGGTGACTTGCAAATCCCTAAAAAAAATGGGAAAATAGTGGAAAATGCTGAAAGTGTGAATTTAACCCACTTCGGTATGTACAGTCTCTAAAATACTGTATATTGTAACAACAGTAAGGACTATAATAAAACTGTATACCTGTTTACATGAGTTCATTTTAGAATCCCCATGAATTTTAGAAACCTCAAATAGCATATATGCTGTTGGGTCACAATTGTTATTATTATTGTTATTATCATCATCATTCCCATTCTTCAGCTGGAAAGTATTAGCCATTGTCCTGACTTTCAGTGCTGGCCTCTTATTTTCTTCCTGTGCCTTTATCCCTGGCAGTAGATGAGCGCCTGCTTTATAGCATGTGGACATCTCTTTTTTTTCCAACACGACCTTAAGATCTAACAGAGCATTTCAGATGCATACTTCTCACTGAAACTATATGATCCATTGAAGATTAAGTGACATGCCTAAATACCAGTATAATGCTTTAGCAATTACTGTTCTTGCAAAACTTCACGGTGTAAGTCCAGAGGGTAACAGAAAATCGTACTCCAGGGTGAGACATTGAAGAGTAATGGAGGCAACAGACACGGGCAAGCCATGAATGCCCATATTAATATTTTTATTCCCACTTAATTCTGTAAGTAATCTTACTTGCTTGGAGATACTTCTCAGCCAATATATTAATACTTAGCATAGAAGAGTGACTTCGCCTTCAGTAGATAGTTTAAAACTCATTTGGCCGTGGCCCTGAGGTTAACAGCCCTGCTCCAACGAAACAGTATGAGGAGCGAAGAGCCTGAGGCGGCGCCACCTTTCCTTGTCATGAACAAACTTTTATCATTACTGCTTTCTGTGGGAAACTTTTCTTGTGAATATACCTAATGTGGACCTTTGGTAGAGAGGAAGTACGGTCAGCAGAATTGCAAATGGACTATTCCGGTACGTTAACGTCGGTTTCTGGAGTCTGCCACCAAGAGACACTGAGCTTGCTGAACTCTGTCACAGGAGTGCGTGGGTGTTACGTTTATCTGGGCTCCCAGGGTGGCTGAGCTCATGGAAGAGAAATCTGCTGAGGATTACTAAACACACAGAAACCACGTTTGTTGATGAGGAAAGGCTCTTTGGTCTGCTCACTGGAGATTTGGGTGCTTTGGAGGCTGCTGCAGCCAGGCTGCTGCCCCTGCACACCCGCTTTGCAGTGCCAAAGTCTGCATGTCTTAAAGGAAACTTCCTTTTGCTGCATTTTTTTTTTTTAATTTTATAAATGGACATTATGGGCTTGTGAAACTGGAGTGGTAAAACAGGTTCTGTACAATTTATGTCATCTTAGGTGATGAATAGCACCTCAGGAAGTGAGTTGGGAACTCAAGTCATTTTTTAGGCATTAAATGAAGGCTTACCTGGCTAAATATCACTCATAAATGTTATTTAACCTTTGGAAAAGCATTTTACAGGTCCCAGCTAAGAAGAAGCACAAAGGTTTTGCCTTGTTTCTCTACCCCCTGTTGCACTGTGATTTGGGCTATAAAGGAGTAAGCCCAGTCTAGGCAAAACTAATATGGACTTTTCAGAGATAGTACATTAATCTCCTGACATTTATATAGACATCTCAAAAGCCCTGGAAAATTGAAGTCCATGAGGAAAGAGAAGCTGTATTCAATTAATCTGAATTTGAGTTTTAGTGCCAGCTGAGCTGAGATGCCATTACAGCTTCCCCTCCATCCTGAGAGGCAGCTCACTGCCGGGAGGAGCGGGCCCTGCCCTGCCGGCTGACGCAGAGGAGGTGACAGGAGCATCCGTCAGCAGTTCTTCGGAGGCAGCCTGAAGTCGGCTTCTTTGCTGCGTTTGTCTCACTCAAGGGCATCTGTTTCCTGAATCAGCCGATGCAGTGCTGCCATCCGCACTGCCGCCGCTCGGCTCTGCTAATGGGCGGTGTTGACTCCAAGGATAGCTCAGAAGCAAGTCGCCAAGCTTTGTGTTCCTTTTCTCCCTCCCCAGCCCCTTGGGTTTCACTTTTCGGAGGTGGGTTATTGTGACCCTCGTTGCTGGTGGGAGGGCATCCCTGCACTGAGCCGCCTGCTGCCCTGCAGCCGGGCCGGGCCGGTCAGCAGTCCCCTGGCAGATGGATGGAGCCGGCTCGGCACAGGGGCCATGCGTCCCGTGGGGCACAGCGGTGCTGAGCCCACCCAGCCCTTCCCTGGGGAAAGAAGAGGGAGTCACCGGCCAGGAGCGATGCCGCCTCCAGTGTCAGGGCTGCCAGCAGGAATTACAGGGGAAATTGCCTGACTGCTTTTATGTACAGGCTGAGACTGTCTGTTAGCAGCTATCCCTCTAGACCTTAGTGATTCTTAAATTAGCTCAGTTTTACTGAATTTGTAGTTCTGATTCAATGCATTCGAAAGCGGTTGCTAAGATGACTTGGGTGTCCCTTTTTTCCAGAAGACCATGAACAGGAGAAAGGTGGGAATCTGCAGATGGGTTCTGCATGGTGTCCTCCCATGTAATCTTTTTGCATCCACATTTTAGGGAAAAAGACAGTAAAAAGCACTGGCTATATTCCACACTCTTCACAAGATATTTTTTCACTCTTTGTAGCCTAAATGAAACGACAAGAGCCTGTCAAGTTGTTGGGAAGTGAAGCAGTGGGGAGAATTTGCGTGTCACCCCTGCTGAAAGCCTTCCTGGACTCAGCTGTGTACATTTTTACCTGCAAAAGCTTTTGCATCTCTTCAGATTCCAACTTGTTCCATGTAACATTGCATCTCCCTGTGTTCGGCTATAGCCTAATGCGATAAGACATAACACAGTATGATGCATGCTAAGTGATTAAATGCAACACAAGGTCATAAATTCAAAGTGACACTTCAGAATTACAATTTGTTGTATTCCTTTAAAACACAGACCTGATCATGAACAGTGCTTGAGCCAACATACTGTTATGCTTGCTGTTATCTATATGTTCCCAGGACTCTGCTTATCCCTGAGACTTCTGTAATGTTTGTCCATTTGGCAGGATAAAACATCCAATTAAAATCCACCTAACAAGGGGACTTTGTGTGGCTGAAACAGCATCCCCATCATGAGGGCCTTTCTCCAGTACAGTGCTCTGACTTTGTAAACACACATTGCCAGCCGTACAGGCCCTTTCAAGTGTGTACTCAGTGATCTCGGCGGTGTGTGACACAGGTCATTAGTATAATGCCATCCTAAAACGGACTGATTTCTGGTTTTAGTTGCACTTCAAAGTAAAGAAGATGAGAGGTTGGAAACACTCTTCCTCGAAGCTAAAGGTTATGTGTTCCCTCAGTATTACTGCCAGCCTTCACTCCTATGCAGTGGAAATGTATTATTTTCCCTCTTGCTTGTGCCTCGTGCTGCAGATCACGCATCTTTCACCTCCCTTATTAACACTGGTCACCGTCCCTGAGCGAGGGCTGCAGCTGCTGGCTGCTGCATCGCTCAGGGCGAGGACGAGCACTGCTCAGGGCCTTTGCCCTGGCCTCTCGGCACTTCCAGGGGCCAGAAGAGTTCCTAATGGAAAAGCTGGGCCCTTCCAACGTTGTGTTAGAATTGAGGCTTGCTGGGCCATTAGTGCAGAAGAAAAAGTAAAAGGAGAAGCTGCTTATATAATTTATTTGGAAAAGCTTAACATCTTACTATTGGCCCTTTTTTTTTGAAGAATAATCCCTCTCTTAATTTTCCTCAAACCTGTTACTTTTCTGAGTCTTCGCCCCAAGAAAATTATCTGAGAATTGTTACTCCCAAGGAAGCTCAGAGGCGCTTCTGGGACACAGGCCAAGAAATGGGAGGCAGAGCAGAGAGCAGAATTCCCTGAACAATGCCATCCGTGCATCAAAGGCATTCAGTCAACTGCTGACTGTTCTTCACAGCACCTGTACAGGGTTGGCGTAGGCAGCTTTTGTCCTCTCTCCCGTCCCACCTGTGAAGTGGGGACGCTTCCTTTCTGCTGCTCTTTGCATGTCACACCCGATCAAATCGCCACCTCGCTGGTGCATAGCCTGCCCCGTACTACGCCTTTTCTAGGCCCCCTTGAAGAAAGGCACTTTTATGGCAACGTAAGCACAAGAAGTTAGCATAGCATAATGTAAGCTAAGCATAAGAAGAATCAGGTTATACAACTGCACAGTGACAGGTTTAGCCCACAGCCTAAGATCATTAACAAAGGAGGTAATTAACCACAGGAACAGCCTGGCCGGACAGCGACATTTGCAGGCATGTGGCTGGGGCCCGCAGCAGCCCGCGGGGCCGAGCCCCTTTGGGCTAGGCCAAAGCTGCAGGTAGAAGGACCGACTAGTTGTGATAATGCTCGTCGTGGTGAACTGAAACACGGCCTGTCTCTTGCTAAAAGAATACCTAAATGAAATCAGGAATGTCACTTTACATTAGCTTAAGTAGGAAACAGGGGCACAGCCGAACCTTTTACTTCAGATAAGAGCCATGTGCCAGGTTTGCTCCATACACATTTGGATTTAAAACAGTGTCTGCCATTTTGATATATGCTGTAAGAACATGCCTTTGCTATTTTCCTTGGATGAAAATTTTCTTATTTAGTTCTTACTTCTCCCAGTCCACCCCCAGTGGAATAGATGTCAGCCTTTATTCTCTGGTAACTCTTCTGCTTCTCACTTGGATGAGTCTGCAGAAAAGCTGCGTTACCCGGGGAAAGCCACCGTCGTGTAAGCCCATGGAAAGAATCCACCTGAAAACAGAGTTGCAGAGATAAGCATAGCTGAAAGAAGCGAGGGAAACTCAAAATTAAGCCTGTTGCTCTGCTGTTTATCTTGCCTCTTGTACATAAACACCGCGGGGAATCTTAGAGCAGGAGCTGATCTGTAAGTGATCTGATACTGCCTCTGTGATTTCACCTACCTAAGCTGAGTGGAGATGGCTCGTTGTGGATTGCCAGTCTGTTACTGATTAAACTTCTCTGCCTTTTAAGGCCAGATTAAGAAGAACGATCTTTAAATTAAAATGGCATTGGAACTGTTAAACCTGAATAGGATAAGACTAGCCATTACCATCCTTCAGGCAATATTGTAAACCCACCAGGCTATTAATCGATGCTGTTTTGCCCTGTGCTATGTCAGCCTCAATTCCCAGAGGGCAGGGCTAGGCAGATCCCTCAGCCTGCTTTCCAGCCAGGATCTGTTGTTGGCAGCCGGATCTCTTCATCTTCATTTAAAAGCAAATTCCAGCTGAGACTCTAACCGTTACACGTTGTCTAGCCGTGACACCACGGTGCCTCTGCTTTACACGGCAGTGTCTTGGCAGCTGTAGGTCTGCTCCTGCCCTCAGCCTAGGGAGAAGCAGCCACACATCCAAAGCCTCTGCAGCAGACGTACTCCAGTATTCCCCAGTGGTATCTAGCCTGAGAGAAGGGCAGAGGTAAAAGATACCTCTGTCCTGTCCTGTCCTTGTCCTCCTTTCACTTTAGTCAAAAAGAACCAGACATAGCCAAGCATCTCTGTGCATCAGAGAAGTGGAGAGAAGGGTCAGGAGGGCCAGTCACGTTTCAGTGGGAGTCGGTGAGTGCACTAACCAAGCTGCTTATTATTTCCTTATGGTGAAGATGCTCGTTATGATGAAGAAACACTGACGAAGATGCCATTTCCCTCCCCTGCTTTATGCCTACGTTGTGCAAATTCGTTACCAAGATGTGTAAAGAAATAATGATAATTGTCAAAAATTAGCCCAGTGTGAAAGCTCTCCTGCAGCGATGCATTTGAAGTAATTGAAAGAAATGGAAGAGTAGGAGTTCACTGCAGCTCCAGAAGGCTGGATTTCTGAGTGCATTTGTGCAATGACGGGATTTAATTAGGTGGCTGCATGGTGAAATGAATTGGAAGAGATGTGTTGTGTAGGAGCTGCGTCAGTGGTCCCCAGCACGCGAGGCACCAAGCCGCCCTCGTGCCCAGTCGAGGAGGAGGAAGAGGTTGCAGGGGCTCCTTTTACCCTGTTCAAGTACAAAGTGCTGGATTTGGAAATCTGATTTTAAATACTGTGAGCCCTGAATCCTGGCTCACAGGGGAAAAAAATAGCAAAGGAGAAGAAAAGAAAGAGGAATAACTATTCTGTGGGGTGTCTGCTGTGCAGTTATCACATCCCTCTTCAGGGGTCAGTCTTCCTCCACGCTGTTCTGCACACACGGCGCCTCCCTGGCCAGCAGTGGTCACCCGAGGAGGCTTCTTCCCTGCAGCGTCTGGGTCAAGGGCACCCACACAGCCAGGAGAGAGTGGGGCAGGAGCCGGTGGGGAACGCCTGGTGATCACATCTTCGGACAGCGCTTTGGGTGCCTCAGCGCTCAGTCTGGGCTCCAGCCTTCTTAACAAAGAAATAAAAAGAATTCCTTCCAGGCCCCAAATGGGCTCCCTAATTGCAAAGTCTGTGTGTGAGAACGTGGAGCAGAGAGCGGTGCCGCGACCTGCAGGGCAGGCGTGCTCGGGGTGCTCCCACATGTCGTAGCTGACACGAGGACATCCGTGGCTCCGTCCGCACCAGAGCTTCCCTCAGCGGGCTGGGAGGAGGGCAGGGGGTGCAGCTCGGGGATGCCAGCTCCTGTGAATAGTCCTGGGGGGACAATTTGGCTTTCAAACCATCTCCTTCTTCCACCTTCCCATTGCTCTTGTTGAGCTCCAGCTCTGCACACCCGTCTTTGTAGCAGCCCTGCCTTTGAGCTGGCTCCGATCCCTCTGCTCACACTCAGACAGGCAGCCAGTGCTGGGCTGCTCTGCGCAAATCTGAATGCAAGGCGAGGCCCCGTGCTCCTGCTGGGCTGGAAACTGCTTCAGAGACAGGGTAAAGCTTTTTTTTTTTTTTTTTTTTTTTTTTTGTGCAAAAATCTTTAACGCTACCTGTGTTCCTGTATATTTCCGAATACCTTCCCGGCTTTTGCTGTATGGCCAAAAAGCCAGGGTTAACGCATGGAGGCTGTCAGCTGGACTGGCGGGGAGCAGACATGGGCTGTGAGGTCCTGCCCCTGCTGGCTCTGTCTGCGCCCTGTCCATCGCTCCGCTGATGCGTGGTCACCACCAGCTCATGCTGCAGCTCTTCTGAGACATGGGCACGTCTCTCTCCTCTCCAGCAGCAGAGTCAATGCAGCACTGATGCAGGGCTTGCAGCTGCAAATGCTTTTTGAAATGCCTGTGTGGCACCCTGGTCCTGTGTGGCACCCTGGTCCATCGCCCTTCTTGCCATGGGCTCGCCGCCCCCTTTGTTGCTGGGGGGATCTGGTGGAGCGACCAAGCTCGGTCCCCCCTCACAGCCCACAGTGCCCCCGACCCCTGCCTTCCTCTGCTGCCATTTCCCGGTGGGCAGCAGCTGCTCCAGGCGTTCAGGTGGCAGGCAGGTGTGCTCTGAGAAGCTGAGCTCCTGCCACAAGTTAGCGGGATGTATAGCGGCGCTTTAATCTTATTTAGGATGTAGATTACCCCACTTCATTTTAAGTAAGGGGAGGAATGAAGCAATTTATGTGTGTTTGTATGTTTAGCATGAATTACGCAAAAATGGGAACATCTCTCTGAACCTGTGGAGCGCGCTACCTGGATTTTGTTCAGTAATTCACTGCAATGTCTGCAGTGAGTTAGGGCAGGGAGGTGCTGCGCAGCCCCTCTGTAAAGTACGGGATCGTTTGAAATAGATTCTCCTCCTTCTCTCAAGTATATCAATTTTCCTTTTCAAATACATCTTAGCTAATTCTGGGACCAGGCCATCCATCTGATTATCTGGTTTCTGATGGACTTTTTCACCACCCGAATGCCGGAGCTGCTCTTTTTTAAATAGGGGAGCAGCCTGCACACTAGGCATGCCAAGTTTTTCACACAAAGTCTTGGCAGAATCTCTTTGCTTAAAAATATTTCAATGTGTTTGCACTTATTAAAACAAACAAGTACTGTGAAATCTTTGTTTAGTTAAGTTATGAATTATTTGCTTATTTTGTTCCCTATTTGTGCAGCTGCCGATATTACATATTCATAGTTGCGGCTCAGACCAGCTTGTGTCACTCAAATAAGTGGTGCTGGTAAATTTAATTAAAGGAGTTAATATTGTTTTTGCTGTGATCTGACATGGCTATTCCACCTAAACGGCCAGGAGGATGCTGGTGCCCAGGCTTGTGTCTGGAGGCTGCAGGAGGAGCTCGGTGAGAGCTGTCCGGCCGCACGCCCACGGTGCCCATCGCCAGGCAAGGACAGCGGGGCTGGGCACTGTGCACCGACAAAGGGGTGTCCTGCTTTTACTGCCTTGGTAAATGAAAAGCAGGTAAATATTACCCCGGTGCTCATTTACGTAATGATTTCTTTCAGCCGTTTGCTGACACAGTGCAATAAATAGGCTGTGGTAGTGAAACCCATTACAGAGAAGTATAATCTCTAATCCTGGTTAATGGGCTGTTTATAAAATTTGGTATATCGGATGTAATTCTATTTCATTTCTGAGGGTTGTAATAGCGGTAAATAATTTGCTGGATTTATGCAGGCATCCTGGGTAAACCTGCACGTGGAGTGTCCCCTGGAAACAACGTCACAGATAAGAAATCCAGCTGTGTCTGGCTGGCTGCGTTTGGCTTGTGTCACTGGCTCAGGACTGGACTGCTCTCATTTGGCCTTGTAATGATGTGTACCAGAGTGGTGATCAGACTGGACCAGGAAGTAAATGCTAAGGCCTAGAAACAAGGATCTGAACCGCCTTGTGTGAGGGTTGGATTGGAGCAGGGAACAGAATCTGGAATTCTCTATGCACATGGCAAAAATTCTTCACTCTCATGTGTCCCGTATCTGCTGCGGGCAGCAAACGCAGAGCTGCATCTCCCCCCAGGAGCACAGCTCGAGGAGCTGGTCGCTTTCTTAGCAAGTCCACGTGTACTTAATGGCTTGTGGGGTTGTCTCCAACCACACGTGTCCCTTGGACACAGGTGTTGTTTTTTTTTCAAAATCGGGTAAGTGGTTTAGCAGGAACAAAAGTAACCTAAAGCAAAGTTCATTTAAATTCACAAGCAAAAAGAAAACACACCTTAAAGTCATAAAATATAACCACAAAAGACCTTCTAGCTTTATACCAGTATAATTGAGAACATGTAATAATCCAGTGACAGCATGACTAAAATAATACACATTTAAAACAAAGGAGAGCGAATGAGAGAAAAGAAAAAAAATATTATGAGATTAGAGACTTTACAGTCATTGCCTGTTGTTTTTGTTGCTGTGGTTGTTTTCCTCCTAGTACCATTAAATTATGTTTACACTGGATTATTGTATGGAAAAAGGTATCATAAAGTTTTATGATGAGAGTCTTTGAGAGGATAAGTATTTGCAGGAGGCTGCTGTTGACTCTTAGAGCAATTCATTTCCTTCTGGTTGTCTAAGAGGACCTGCTGCTTGCTCGCTGTTTGTAGGAGGATATCAGGGAGGTCGTTTCAGGGAGGACAGGCAAGGTGATACTGCCAGGACTGACAACCTTTTGTTCTGGGTGAGAGCATTATTCATGTGCACCTTACAACTTGACCCCGTCAAAGTGAAATAGCTGTAAATTATTATAAAGATTGATCTCTCTGTGAGTTCTCCTGATCACTTGCCCAGAAGATGTAGGCATTATCACAGTGAGGCCCCAAAATGTCCCTGCGAGCTATTGTAAAAGCTGTTGTAAAAAATAGCAGGCAGTTCTCCATCAGTCATCCACGGCCAATAACGTGTTTCTTCTCACAGGACTCGATTTACTGGTCAGCTCAGGCTTCCCTGTGAACGATCAGAGTGTCCTGCAAGGTCGCGCTGGGGTAATTGAGAATTACTGCCCAACAAAGACATACACTCCGCTGCGCCTTGAAGGTGGAGATTGCTCTTTAAACCATACATCATCACGATCAATCATATGATAAAATACACGGCAGGCAGCTTCCTAATGCCCTTGAGATTATCAACAATGGGAGATTGATTTGGCTTCCCTTGTTCTAATGGCTCTTCTCTTCCAGTCTTGCAGCAGAGGGTAGGGATGCACCTTCTGACAAACCTCCGGTGGTGTCACTTGATGGGACATGAAATGCAGATTTGAGGGACTGTATGTCTGCAGCACTTGGAAGAGCTGAAAGGCAAAGACTTCGGAAGCCATCTCCAAGGTAGGAACAGCCACTTTTGGATGAGAGAGGAAGGAGTGTCTCCTTCAATAATAAATATAAAATTTGAAGGCTTTCAATAAAAAAATTGAAGAGCTGAAACACTGAACAAGTTTGGGAGTATTTCTTGTAGGCAGCATCTGTCTCTCAAGGATGCAATCAGGCTCAATTACAATTGCTTCCATTACAGGGGGCCTTCTGGTCTGATCCTTGTCACAGGAGCTGTGCTCAAGTCAGTGCATCTTTAGTGGTGCAACTGGGAGAAGAACAGGGCCTTCATGCTGGAAAGCCATGAAAACCGACCGTGTCTGTTTAAATGCGCAACAGATCACAGAGTGTAAAGGATCAGAAATGAAAGAATTTTCTAAAAGCCAGCTTGTTAAATCTCATTCCCTGGGTCAGAGTGCAGATAATGGAGAAGAGCAGCATCACCTGCCCCCCAGAAAAATGCACCATTTGAATTGGTCCCATCATTTCCAGATTTCCCCCATAAAAGCCATTTCCACAGACACAAAATTTCTTCTACTAAGTTCTTTGCGGTGATGAGTTCCCCAGAATATCACACAATCAGCTTTCAAGAATGACACCTTTAAAAAGAAGTAAAATAAAATCCTCCTTGCAATTGCAAAGACTATGAATTTAATTTACCAATGCAAACAAGAGCAGCCTGCCAAGTTGCCAACACAGATACCTAATTTGTTGACACGGAGATCTCAGGCAGTGTTTTATTTAGTTCCATGCATCTGCATTCTTTTGCAATCTGATAGGTCTCCAGCCACTTCTGTAGCAGGCAGAGCTGCTTTGTGCCCTTCCCGTTCCTCTTATATCAGAGTGCAGCTGGGATATTTTAATCTATATTTAGGACTTTTTGTGATGCTTGAATCTGTGGACCTTAAGGGCGTGTTGCGAAGGTGATGTTTTCACCAGTGTTTGGGGTGGCAGCAGGTGGGGGTGAGGCGAGGGGAGAAGCTGATGGTGGTTGGAATGAGGGGTACTCTGCACAAAAAACCGGGGCGGCTTCGCGTGCGACTTCCACGGGCTTCGGGGTGTCTGGAGCTGGGCTTAGGCCGAAGCAGTGGGTGCAGTGATGTGGGGCTGGGCTTCGGCTCCATAGTCCTGACCCCATCCCTAATCGGGCTGGGGATCCTGCCTGGCAGCAGCCCAAAATTGAGGTGTGCTTGGCTAGGGTTTGGCCACAGCTTCGTACAGGAATACCCAACACCAGCCAATGTTCTTCTTTGGGATGAACAGTGAAAGAGTTCTGTTTTTTTATTTTTTTTTTCCCATAGTAACAAGAATAATACAGGTGTGATGGGATTCTTAATTATTTGTACTGTCAAACACAAGCTGAACAAGCATCCGCATGCCTTGAGCTGATAGCTGTGAGTGAAAATGACAGGCAGAACCTGGTTTTGAGCATTTTTCCCTTTTGAGATTTACCACTGTAAAGAAAATGGCATTTTGCCTGGTAAGCCGGAGAGATCACCCCAGGTTCAGTACTGCAGCCCTGCAACAAGGCCCACACTGCTCCCCCGCCCGCTGCTGGCTCTGAGCGAGCCCCGCACTCTGCTGGCGTGGAGATGAGAGGTGGAGCGCAGGTGGGTCATTCAGTCTCGTATTCACTGCCAGCGCAAGTTTACCTTCAACAATCAATTTATCGTACTCAGAAAATCATTTTGCGTGTGTCCAGACGACGCAATGGATGTGGCCGTTCTGTCTCAGCAGGAATCTGGTTTGGCATTGGAACGTTGTCATCTTAAATTTCGCCTCCTGACCCATGAACAGTTTGTGTGTCACAGCAATGCTTTATTCTTTCCTCTGATTCTCTCTCATACATATCCTTTGGGTGGCCTCTTTAAAGTCATTGCTCACCTATGCCATACAGCATTTGCTCCTTTTAATCTTCCTTCACGAGACGATGTCCCAGTCACTTTATCGTTTTGTTTCTTGTTTCTGAATTCTCTTCAATTTGTCAGAATGAATGGCTTCTAGCAATTGGCGATGATGAGAGGATAGAGGGTGTATTCAGTGTGACAGTTATTTACTCCACAGAGAAAACACCTTTGTTCTCCTTTTCAGAGAAATGGGGCTTTACATTTTCATCGCATTAGAGGCACAGCTATCTCACATACTTACAAGACATTACGCAGAAATGCTTTCTCTTGCAATAGTTTGCTCTGCCTTTATTCTTATGTTGCATCTGCTCTGTGCCAGGTGGCAGGAAATGTACCAAGTGTGTGTGTATTTTTTAATGCTTTAGAAGGTTCATCTTTCCACAGCCAGGGTTCGGGGTCACTATTTACTACATTGCTAAAAACCATCAATTTCTTGTCACCTTTCACTGCTAGGTATGTATCTACTGAAAGCATTTTCCAAATTAAATCTCACATTGAAAAAATATCTCACTGACTGTCAGAGTCTAAAGACAACATAAATGTGCATCCGGAGAAGGACTCTCGCAGTGTAAGCGCTCATTAGCTGCAGAGAGGTGAAGAGGAAGGTGTTAGACCTGAAGCAGCTTGCAGTTACCGCAGCGCAGTGTCAGGCTGACCTACACGGAGCCGTGTGCTCTGCGCAGGGGGCAGCTCAGCGTCACGGCTTTCTCACCAAGCAGGGCTGTGCTGGTGTGTGCACCTTGTGAGAAGAGAGGAGGAAATGAATTTGGGAGACGTTTTCATTCAAAGCTGTGCACCTGGGCTGGTTGTAGATTCAGGCCTCGTGCAAAGAGCATTATCCAGCTGTCTGTTATTGAATGTTGGACTCTTTTAGGCAGGCACGTGGGCTGGCAAGTGGCTGCTTACACCACTCCTCACTCTGCTGTCTTTTGAATAAGGAGTGAAACCACTTCTCCCCACCAGCATATACACGTTTCTTAGCATCTGCATCTGTGTTTACAACACAGTTGTTACGTAGATGGAAGGAACATTGAAAGTCACTATTTTTTTTATGTTTTCCAAAGTAAATTGCATTGGGAGTTTTACATAGGAGAAGTGCAAGTACGCACAGTGCCTTTTAGATAATGGCTTTAGAGAGTTTTGCTCACACTTGCCATGTTTCCCTTTGAGTTATCTGTCTGGTAGCCCTAAGGTTTTCTGCCGTACACCCTCTTGCTGTCAGACAGCGATCATCCTTTGATGGCATTACTACCCATTTGCGCACTGCTCCCAGGATATGTTCTGTCCCCTGTGCTCCTGCTGCTGGGTGGAGCAGTTGGGGCAAGGCTTTGGCCTGAATATATCACAGTTCTCTTGATTATTTGGCTGAAGAATTTATTCTGGCTTGAGTCCTTCTTTTGGGCTTTCCTTTCATAGCTCAGTGAAGCAAAATCCATTTGTTTCATTGATGCTTAGGCTGGACCTTGGTGATTTTCCAGGTGTTCATTAAAATATATCCAATACATTTTAAGAAAGCCTCCATTTTGCTCTTTCTGCTCCTTTTCTGACGATGATGTCAGGCTGGAATATTTAGGATTTTCAAGTTTCCTGCCACAAAATAGGAGTGAACTAATCAGAGGGACAGACAGGATAATTATAGCAGAGAGAGAGCTTCTATTTATTCCCAAGTATCTTGTTAATCAGCAATAATGGAAAAGGAAATAGCAAGAAATTACATGGCAGTTAAGCAACTTTTTGGTAAAATATATATTTTTAAATTAATCTAAGTGGTTTTGAATCATGAGAATGTAAAATGTAAATTAATTTAATCCATTAACAAAATGAAACTTGAAGCCTGCTTCCTGTCATATTTTCAGGAGTGAAAGTAATGAAATGTTTGGTGGTGGGTAGGCAGGGTTATTATTAGAGACTAATTGCTCCAAGGTGGAATAATATTCACCCAAACATTTCATTATTTGGGATTACGGTCTGTTTTTAATGGAGCAGTTGGAAATGGGTGGGGAGGAAGCGCTGGGCAGTTTTTAGTGAGGATGAATCAAACAGGAAGGGGCTGCGTGGCAGCGGGGCTGCGTGACACTGGCTTTTGTGACACAAGGGCTGCCTGACACCAGGGCCGTGTGACACCAGGCCCTGTGACACCACGGCCATGACACCACAGCCATATGACACCAGGCCCTGTGACACCACAGCCATGACACCATGGCCGTGTGACACCAGGCCGTGTGACACCACAGCCATGTGACACCAGGCCCTGTGACACCACGGCCATGTGACACCAGGCCCTGTGACACCACAGCCATGACACCATGGCCGTGTGACACCAGGCCGTGTGACACCACAGCCGTGTGACACCAGGCCGTGTGACACCACAGCCATGTGACACCAGGCCCTGTGACACCACAGCCATGTGACACCAGGCCCTGTGACACCACGGCCATGTGACACCAGGCCCTGTGACACCACAGCCATGACACCAGGCCGTGTGACACCAGGCCGTGTGACACCACAGCCATATGACACCAGGCCCTGTGACACCACGGCCATGTGACACCAGGCCCTGTGACACCACGGCCATGTGACACCAGGCCCTGTGACACCACAGCCATGACACCAGGCCGTGTGACACCACACCTATGACACCAGGCCCTGTGACACCACAGCCATATGACACCAGGCCCTGTGACACCACAGCCATATGACACCAGGCCCTGTGACACCACGGCCATGTGACACCAGGCCCTGTGACACCACAGCCATGACACCAGGCCGTGTGACACCAGGCCGTGTGACACCACAGCCATGTGACACCAGGCCCTGTGACACCACGGCCATGTGACACCAGGCCCTGTGACACCACAGCCATGACACCAGGCCGTGTGACACCACACCTATGACACCAGGCCCTGTGACACCACAGCCATATGACACCAGGCCCTGTGACACCACAGCCATATGACACCAGGCCCTGTGACACCACAGCCATGTGACACCAGGCCCTGTGACACCACAGCCATGACACCATGGCCGTGTGACACCACAGCCATATGACACCAGGCCATGTGACACCAGGCCCTGTGACACCACAGCCATGACACCATGGCCGTGTGACACCACAGCCATATGACACCAGGCCCTGTGACACCACGGCCATGTGACACCAGGCCCTGTGACACCACAGCCATGACACCAGGCCGTGTGACACCACACCTATGACACCAGGCCGTGTGACACCACAGCCATGACACCATGGCCGTGTGACACCAGACCCTGTGACACCACAGCCATATGACACCAGGCCCTGTGACACCACAGCCATGACACCACGGCCGTGTGACACCAGGCCGTGTGACACCACAGCCATGACACCAGGCCGTGTGACACCATGGCTGTGTGACACCAGGGCCCTGCAGGTGCCCGTGTGGCCGCCCCGTGCTTCTCTGCGCCCCAGACCCTGCGCCGCCCTCTTGCGGCGTCTCTTCCCCCGTTGCTTTAATCCAACAAATCCTCCCCTCCCTGCGTGGGATTTGTTAACAGAATACAAGTTCGCATCCACCGCTGCCTTGCTGATTCCAGCGGCAGCTTGCTGCAAACAGCACAAGCAGGGAGCCGGTGCCAGGCACAGCGGCACGGTGGTTTGGTCAGGCCTTGTCTGTGGTGCACGTCTGCCATGCGAGGAGCTATCCGAGCTGCCGACAAGGAACAATCCGATTGCCTCTGCCAATTCTATTACTCTGCCCAGCCCTGCGTATTTCCAGGGTAGCAGCAACATTATTGATGTTATTTTGCGAAACAGCAAATTTTGCAGTCCCTTTCCTCCAAATCAGCCCTATCGCAGTGCCTAGTCTCGCTCTACACCAGCAGCTTTCATTACCTTGGGGCAGGAAGCAAAGAGCAGAGTCCATCAGCACTGCAAAACTGCATCTTTTTTTTGTTTGTTTCGGTTTTTTTTGGATGGTTATTTAACAAAGTGTTCTGCACTGTTCTCCATTGTGGGCACATTCCCTTTTAGGATCAAGACCTGAGCCTTTAGCAAGGGCTAGAAAGCAATAGGGTTTGTTTTCATTTTGAGTCTGTTTAAGGAGGTTTATGTTTATGAGCACATATAGTTTCTTCATTGAGGAGGAAAAAAAAAAAAAGGCACTGTTAAAAATCAAACTTTGATCCCCTTGAGTCACATAGAGGCAGGCACTAACAAGCATCTTATGAGCTGAAAATTGAATCTCATAGCACTTCAGCCAGGCAGTCTTGGAAAATTAAGATTAGGGCTGGAAATATGAGAAATCAAAATTAAAGCTTCTATATGTATATGCTTTATATATTAGCCGTGGTGACCAAAATGAAGATTTTTTTTCACACTGCAGAGAAGTAACTGTGACTGAAGCTCGGGTTTAAAAGACCAGTGGAAGGCAGGTCTCAGCGTTGTGCTGGCAGCACTCCGGCACACAGCCGTCATCTCTGAAGGAGAGGGAAGGGGAAGCGCGGGGTTCTGGCAGCCGCGGCGCGGTGAGGCCGCATGTCCCAGGCCCCAGCAGCAGGCAGGTGGGAGTGGAGGGGCTGACGTACCCGGGCACAAACTATGCAGGGAGAAGTCACCAACACCCAGGTGGCCCCAGAGCGGGTTGTTTGATAGTGTCATGGCAAACAATTGTTTTTCTGAAGTTTTCTCAAGTTTTTGGTGCTGTTCCTCAGTTTCTTCCCTGTGGGAAATTTGTTTTTCTTGGTTGCGTTTTATATAAATGCTACAGATTTCACTTGACTTACCGTGACTTCAGAAGGGAAGTATGACACGCTAATCATCTGGCTAATGACTGCCTATTTATGTGGAGCTTCTTTCAAAGCTGTTGTATTATTTTACAGGAAGAAAATTGTGTTGATTTTCCTGCTGCAGCCAGAGCCGTGGCATGCGTTTGCTTTGACTCATTGTGCGACAGAAAGAAGTCCAAGTAGCCGTTGATACCTTTTGCAACCTGCTCTCCCCAACCACACAGACATTTTCAGAACATAGCTCTTCAAATATTCATGATTTCATCTTTAATTTCTTGTGGTGCAGCGTTATCTAGAATAACAAATTTTATAACGATAACCTTTTAAAGTTCAGTAGAAAAAGAAGGATGCTTACAAAGGTCCTGAATAAAACCTAGCACAGACTCTTATTTATTTGTATTGAGATGGACTGTAGAGTAACATACATGTTTTCTAAATAGGCACGCCTGAATGTCCTTGCGATGAAAAAAGCCTGTTTATTTACCCAGGACGCAGACCAACATGTAACTATTTGGCATTTAAATGCTTGCATCTGTAGTCTTTTGTTTTGGAAAGGGCAGCAAATTAAAATCCCACCAGCAGACATCCAGAGCAGGTCTGTGGGGAGATTGGGGCCACATAGCTGAGCACCTGTAAGAACGATTCACTGAGCTAATGAGTGATGGATTACTAATAGGACAACAAGTTGCTCATACACAAAGGAAGACCCAGAGAGTCAGCTTAGAAATGCACAGCGAGACAGGCCCTGATCAGAGAAGAGGCAGCAGTACCCTGGGGCTGCGGGAGGCCTGGTGGCGGCACGGCCAGCGGAACTGGCCAAGGCCTGGGCTGGGGCCGTGCCCTGGGGGTACGTCCACTGGAGGGCTGCCCCCAAAATTTACGTTTTCTTTTTCCATGATGATGGCTTGGGCTTGCGTCACTTGGTCTTGCTCAAACAGGGAGACGTTTTGACTAAAATTCCAAGAAATATGGTAAAACCAGTCATGAGCTGTGGACAGGAGTGTGCTTAATCTAGGGTGATACAATTGCAGTCGTGGCAGAGAAACAAAGAAGGACTATTTGGATAATTTATGTCTTTCTCTCCTTCAGAGAGCACTGTTCTCGTTTAGAGCATCAATTTACACTCTGTGTGTCAAGGAATGAGTGGAAATGAAGTTCAAACAGTGTAAAACTCCTAGAGTTCAAATGGATTTAGAAAGGTGGATCTCATCATTGTTCACTGCTCTCTTACACATCCATTTATTATTTAGGAAACCAAACGAACTTTGGTCCCTTTGTGGTTCTTTCATTAAACCTTTTTTTCTTCTTTCTTTTTTTTTTTTTCTTTTTTCTTTTTTTTTCTTTTTTCTTTTTATTATTTGTTTTTTATTTCCATTGAAATCTAGCAATCCAAAGTATTCTCATATTGAAGTTACGAAAACTAAACTGTTTTACTAAAGCTGGTATTCTTTAAAGAGCCTTAAAACTTTGTAAAGGCTGTTGGCAATTCCTGTATCAAAAATAATATAAGGCAATGATACTTGTCAGTCCCACGAACATGATTCCTCATTTTCCTGATGGGCTCTCCCATTTCTGGTTTGTCTGTATATGCCTACAAGAATAACCGTATTGCTATGTATTAGTCCCACAAATTCATAACAGATACGAAATCTGTGGAACAACAGTAGGGCATATTCATAAGACAAGTCAATGTTTTTGGGTGGCAGCCAGGCCTGGTGGGCAGCCGCAGGGTAGCGTGGTGGGGCTGAAGGCAGAGCAGCCCAGCTGGCTTTGCATTGCTGGTCATAGCGCGTGGGCACTGCTCTTGTTGAGGTGGGCCTGTCCTCATTCCGATCGATTGGGGTTGTACAATTTTATTTCAGCTAGAAGTGTGTTTTCCTAAGATAAAGTGAAACTTATGAAGCTTAATGTCCATGTCAAATATAAAATTTTTTCCTTTTGACATATTTCATCTCAATGCCACCACAGAAAGTATTGGATGATCCACTTCTAGCTGAATATTAATGAAGTAAATTATCTCCGAAAATTTGCTACTGTGCTCAGACTGCAGGAACTAACACGCCTCATTAGATGCCTGTTGATTAAAAACATTAAAGTGGCTTTTCTTTCTTTGAATTGTAATTAAAACTAATTTGAGAGACCTAACGCCCACACCCATAACTGGCTCCAGTGTCTCAATTAAGCTGGAGGAGCACCGCTTGGCCGCGCACGGGGCCGTTTGCCTGGGGTAACCATGTCGGGCAGCAGGACCCACAGGGGCTGCGCCGCATGTGGTGTCCTGCTTCAGAATGCTCCATGGAGCTGAGCTCCTGCTGCCGGTCCGGCCACGGTGGATGTGGGTCAAATGCAGGCAGAGGACGCCCAAAAATGCCATTTTCTTTGTATCTCGCTTACTGCGGCTTTCTCGTGCCAGAGGTGTGTCTTGTTCGCTTGTTACTCTACATCCTCTCTGAATTCTGCAACTCATACTCTTCTGTTGCCTTTGCAAAAATGGCTAGAATTGTGTTTTCCTTATAAGCCTTCTTCAAGTCAGGAAGCATTGCTCATTTGGTTAATTCAGGGAGGAGAGGGAAGTAACGTGCAGAATGCAATCCTGCTTTTGCAACCCAGTAAGCAGCAGCAGGAGAGGGATGTAATAAGAGAGCATTGCCCGTCATTGTTACCAGATGTGCAACACAGGGTGATTATAATTCTCTGGGTCACAGGCACACCAGGGACTGGAGGGTTAGCAAAAGTACTTAATCACTGGTTCCTTTAGGATTAACAGGCAAGGCAAGGGATAACATTTGTAATAGATTATATCTTTCGAGAGTGGAATCTAGGCAGATTAAATACTGTGTTCCTTACAGTTATTTTTGTTCTCCATATGTATATTTGGGTCAGAAAGATTTTTAATACTGTGCATTATATGATAGAGAAAGCTTTCGTTGTCACTGGTGAAATGAGAAAGCAAGTAATCTCGCTCTATGTCCCATTAAGGACAGGAAGTGAAATTCCATCCCTGATCAAAACAAGTCAAAGCAGGTGGGTAACTAAAGCAGAGGACACAGGTCAGGAATTCTTGGGTGTCCAAAACTTGCAATTGCATGCTTTGCTTTTTGCACTTGTAGTCCTGTTCAGGTTGGAGCCCTGCAGCCCCAAAGGCTTTTCCCTCCTGGAGCCATTGGCCCTGCGGTCACACTCGGGGACTGCTGCAATGCAAAGCAGCTGTTATGGTGCAGAGAAGGGGTGAAGCCTGAACACCTAGATCATAATTAACACCAATGATAACATCTCTTTTAAATTGACTGATGGCAGCAGAGCTGAAGCCGTGCCTGTTGGTGCTGTCCTGCAGCGCTGGCAGCGCAGGGATTTCAGGCCACATCACCGAGCGCCACCCATTGTGCAGCCCCAACACCGCACATCCCACGGGAGCATGCCCAGCACAGCCTGGACTTCACTCCCCCCGTGTGGTGCCAAGCAGTGGCTTTTTGCTCCAGCCTTCCTTTGCAATGAGGTGCAAGTAACACAGATTTGTGTCGGTGCTTATCCTAGGGAGCCACGTGCCGCTGCCTGTTGGGTGCTTTCCCTGATCTGGATCGTAGCAGGGTGCGATGCAGCGAGATGGAACAGCCCAGGTGGGAGCCTAAGGGGATGAACGCATCTTCCCCCCAGGGCCTCTGTAAGGACCAGCTTGCAGGGGCTGTATCTTTGCAAGCGGCTTGTCACAGCGCTGGCAGATGGCCACGTCTGTCATCACAACAGGGTGTACTTGCTGCAAGTATCCCTGTTCTCCTCCCAAAAGCTGCAGCTCCTTTTACTTCTGTGCTTGCAGGGATGGCCTTCCAGGGTCTGAGAGAGTGATTCAGAGCCCTCACCTGGAGCAGGAGTAACCTGGACACCAGCTCCTTTTGTTTCATTGAGCCTAGTGAATAAAGCAACATTTCATGCCAGTAACTGTTCATGTGCACCTGGCTGGGATTCAGATGCTTAACGGCAATAACTTAAAGGAATGTCATGCGGCATGCACTAAGTGGGGATGCCAAACTTGTTGCATTTGCAAGCCAAAACACTTATGCAATTAGTGCAGCCTTGGCCAGTGGCCACAGCCAGCAGATGTCTAGCTGAGTCCTGCACACTCCTGGAGGAACAGTGCATGAAGATAAAAGAACAGATTTTCTTCAAGCAAAATGAAACAGTAGGAGTCATCTCTCCTAAATGAGCTGTTTTTAAAGGGCTTATATGGCAAACTCGTGCTCGGTGATTTATTCCTCTTTCCCCTCCCTTTTCTTGCCTCTTTTCTATACTCTCAGCATCTACTGCATGTCTAAATCAAATAATTGTCCTGATTTAGACATAAAGAAGTGTTCAGCTGTGTGAGGCCCCAGTGTGACATCCGTATTCCCAGAAAGGAATGACAATCCCTGTAGCCACAGCATACAAAGCACTGATTTGGGAATAAGCCCTCCTCAAGAGTTTCAATGTGCTGATCAACTTCGTAGCAGCCAGTGCCTGCCAGATCAGGTCTGCACTACCGCTCCTGGCTCTCTCATTCTGCAACCCAGAAATTCACTGTGCTGGCTTTTAAATCACTTGTGGATCCACAAGCAAAATCGTACACGTGCAGGGCTCCAGTTCTTCCCCACCACCATGGTGCCCCCACCAGGTATCTGGTGAACCAAATACCTGGTGTCTCTTAGGATTTGTCTGTACCCATCTTCCTCAGTCCCACCCATGATGTGGAGAGCTGTCGTTGCTGGGTCAGGATCAGTCACTTGGGTGTCAGATAATCACCAGAAGGCACTGAGGTTCTTCCTGCTTTTTGTAGGCTTTCTCAGTGGAGAGTGATGGAAGGGAGGCAGGAGTGTTACGGCTGGAAGCCAGTTAGATTAGAGTGCGTATTAGAAAAGTGATATACAGCAGAATTGGGAGATAAGGTTAAAGCTGAATGGAGTAATTAGCAGGAGGAAAGAGAGAGGTATCAGGCTCTGCTCGGAGCTGACCTCTGCCTTAAGGAGTTGAGAAAGACTGCAGATGAGCAGCGTGGAGATGGCTGGGGAGCCGTGGGTCAGCCTGCCACCACACTGGCTCCGAAAGACGTCCTGGCAGCCCTTGTCTCCGGGAGGAGCCGGAGCGCTGGGGCGAGGCTGGAGGTTTGGGAATTTCTAACTGAGGCTTCAGCTTTCTAGCACTCACAGACAAGGACTGTGGCATGAAGTACTGCTTCAGTGCAGATAACAAGTAGTTTCCATGGCACTTGATATAGCACAGAGTATATTCCTTCAGGTCCTTGTGAGCTACGTACCAAGCAGCTGCTGGGTCCTTTGAACCCGTGGTCCACCTAGTTAATTACTGGCATCTGCCAGTCCAGGATCTCCAAGCTCCTGAGGAAATGGAGGGATGCTTGAGGCAGGTGGAGAGTAATTCTGCAGCAGTGAGATTCACAAGGAGCTATTCTTCCAGGCATGGCCTGGGTCTGGCATGGTACCAAGTCGCTGAGTTGAACCTTGGTTGCACCGCAGGAGAAGAGGGAGCGCCCTTTGCCTCCAGGCCCTTGCTCTAAGAGTGTTGAGGAAAAGCAGAAAGAATGGTTATGCATCACAAATCTCTTTGTGTGAGAGATCTGCTGGAGTTGTATCCCTAACAGATGGATCTTCCCAGTAGCTTTCCTGAAAGCACGGAGGCAGAGCTCCTTGCAGCCAGGGAACAGGCCACCGGACAGCCTCGTGCAGAGCTTGCAGGCGTAGCGCTTGGGCTCTTGTACAAGTGGGACAAGGGCAGTGTAGCATGGGACTGGCCTATTGCTGGACACGCAGACGTGAAGAACCCAGAAAGGACCTAACAGTTAACAGCAGAGTCCTGAGCGGTCCTGTGCCAGGGTTTATTCGGCTGTTCCTTAGGGACAAGCAGGGACCCCAAACCCACATCACTTTCACAGACTCAGGCTGGCGGCGGTGCGCAGCCTCTGTGCTGTGCCTCCCCACCAGCTGGCCTCTGCCCTGGCTGCAGCCCTCGGCAGGGCTTTCATAAATGCAGACGTCTCAGCAAGTGGTATTGATTGCTTGCAGAGCTAGAAATCTGTTTTCAAAAGAAATGAACATTTCTGAAGGTATTGATGGCTTTGTCCTGCAATACGGTCGGGATACTGCTGGAATATTGCTTTTGTGCAAATTCCTCATTTGCTTTTTCTCCTGCGTTGCAAGAGCAGCTGGCTGCAGACATGCCGGTGGTCAATACTAAGTGATGGAAGATGGTCGTGCAGTAATCCCGAATGCTGCCTTGGTGGCACAGTCCTGGTGCACAGGCAGAAAGGAAGGAAGCGCTAGGCACAGGGTGGTTTCAGGAGAGCAGGGAGCTGGAGGCCGTCGTGCAGCAGATCGCAGTCTCCTACCCAGACCCTTCTGCCCTTTCACTGCAGAGAGCTGATGTTCAGGTGGTTAGGATGACTGGGCACTCCTAGGATTTAGTGACCCCCTTTCCTCTAGGAATACTTTCCTAATTACAGTTTACCTGAAATTCTTTCTTGCCACCCCCCCAGAACAAAATCTGGGAGCTGCATCGTTACCAAGCCATAAGCAGCCATCAGGAAAACCAAGAGGCGGGAGTTGGTGTTCTCTCTCCAGCATCAGCTTCCCCTGACATGGCTCTCCCGCACATACAGGACGTGTAGGAGCATGTGGATGCCCAGATGGCGAATTTGCACTCCAGTGAATAAAGCCATTATGCAAGGCAAGTCAAGGAGATCGCTAACAGTGACCCAAACATGTATAAATCCAGAGTGTCTTCAAGTCCTGCTAAGCATGTTCAGTCTTACAGGATGTTGTGCTGTTGTGTACTTCTTTAATAAGCAGAAGCAAATATAATAACAATAATTCAGCAGCTCAGTAGTGGACAATGCGAGAACACCCCAGGGCTGCTGCCCAGCTGCCGGCAGTGCTGAGAGCAGCCGCCCGTTTGTGCTGGGCACGTGGCAGGGCCCCCCGGGAGAGGAGGCAATGCCTGCTGCAGTACTCACCGTCCCCATATTAGCTAGTGGGGGCTGAGCAGTGCCTACAGGAACATCCGACAGCTTCACCCAGCCCCGAGCAGCATGGGCAGGTCGAGGGCAGGAGTTTTCTGTGGCGAGGAGAAACTGCAAGGGATTGGGCTGAAGTGCGCAGCCTGGGGAGAAGTTAATGCATTTCCCACATCCGAACTGGCCCCATTCGTTATCAGTGAGCCAAAGGAGCTCAGCTGAGCACTGATTGTATTAGTGAGGGTTGGTGAGAGAACTTTTCCTTACTATCATCCCCGGTATAAATACCGCCGTAACATGTATTGATTCTTTTGAAATTGCAGCTGTCACCTCATGGACCCGTAGCATTTATTACTCTTCCATGGAAAGATTTTCTGCCAGTTCTCCCCATTATCAGCTTCACGTCATTAACAGTAATATCTCCCCATAATGCCAAGGTATAGAAAAATTCTGCGGAGGCCACTTGGAAACCTTTCCATCATGGAGAAATGGACCCAAACCCACAGCTCCTACTGTGCATGGTCAGCTGCTCTTCTGTTTCACGTGTAGGACTAATGCTTTGACCATTATTCACAGAGATCTGTCTGTTGTTTGGACACCCTCAGTGTTCCTGGCTTTCAGCTGTCTCAGCTGCCCATATTAACTCTGTGTCTAACCCAGCCCGCGCTGCAGAGGCTGTCAGTGTGAAGAATAATTCCAGAACAAAAAGGACATTTCTGTTTCTCCAACATTATAATCCAGGAATTGTGGCTGGATCTTACTTTAGCCAAATGGACTCACCCGGCTTGTCTATTCCTTTCTGCACCGTATTTGCAATCTGAAGTCCATAAATAATTAATCAAACACACATAAAAATCCTTAGGATGCTGAAGAGTTCTGCAAAATGCTGGCAGGCTTAGATCAGAGCCAGGTTGTTAAAATGCCTCTAACGGGGCATTGCTGAGCATGGCGACTGACAGAAGGGTATTTTTAGAGCAACAAGTTATATGGGTTTAACAATATGCTTCAGCTCGATGTGTGGCTCCGCCTTGGGATGAGGAGCTAGCACCCGTTCGTCCTTCAGGTTTATTCCTCCCATTTCCCAGGTGCACAACTGTTTCTGATGGCACGGTTTCAAGGCAATGCCATCTCTCCAAAGAACACAAACAGTTAAGTGCCATGGTGTAATGGCAACGTAAAATTATTTCTGCAGCCTGTGTGATGCACTGAGGGTGGATATTATTCACTGTCAGCTGGGTCCCAGAGAGTACTTTATTGAATTGCCTCTAAGACTTAGTATTGGGGTTAATTATTTAGGTACCTTAATTTTCAATACATCTCTGTCTTTTGCCTGCAGTGTCAGAAATCTAAACCTCCCATTCAAGGGACAGAACTGTAAGAAACCCTCAGCAAAATTTAAATGCAATCACTGTCATGAGAAGGAGGGGTGATTTGCAATGATTTGTGATGCCTAGAATGTAAACTGAATATTTATAAAACATTGATAAGTTCTCCTGGATGCACAAAAACTCTCACCAGCTGCTTTTGTCTCTGTTAGTTGAATTGTAATATACATCCCAGCTGATATGATTAACTTTGTCCCGTGCCAGCCTCGCTCCGTAGCAGCACCAAGCTCAGGGTGGCGGCCTGCTCGCAGCCGGGTCTGAGGGCAGGAAGGGTCTGGCAGTGGCGCTTACCTTCACCGGGAGAATCGGCAGGTGCCCCTGCCCATGGCACGGGGTTGGAGCGGGGTGGGCTTTGGGGTCCCTTCCAGCCCGAGACATTCGGTGACTCTATGAACACCCCAACAAAACGCGGTAGGCTAGAGAGGGCTAGCAAAAGAAACATTGAGGCTCCAAACAATTTTGCTGCCCCCGTGAGTTTTTAGACATGGCACGCTTGCTTGTTGGTTATTTCATTGCTAAACCTCATATCCTGAGGTCTTACCGAAATTCCAGTCCCCAAAGCCCTTAAGGGGCGGCCACACAAAGCGCTGGGCCGTTGCACACATCTGCAGCAAGGATGCTTAGCCCGGCAGGACGTGGGGGCGCAGGGCAGCGGTCTGGAGCACAGCACGTCTCATGCTGCTGTGGAAACCTCCACCAGTTCCTGCTGGGGCCATGGCTCCTCCCGGTAATGTCTGTTCCTGCCTGAAACGAGTAAGATTGTGGTGTAAAAACTGGTGACTAATAGATATTATAAAACACGACAGAAAAGAGCAGCACTGCCTTAATGGGCACATCAGGAGATGATTATGGTTATCAATAATATTTTGGACTCCATTAGAAGCTATTAAATTTAAAAAGCCACCAGTTACCGTCAGCCCACGTAAGCAGAGTGGGAATGGGAGCCGGGAAGCCCGGCCCCTCCGCGACTTCTCGTCCCCAGGCCCCAGCTCCTGCCCTGCCTCTGCTCGCCTGCGGCTTCTCCGCCTCTTCCCTCGGGGGCTCCTTGCGCCACAGCATCCCCAGCCACACGCGGTCCGGGACACAGCAGCGGCTTGCATGAGCTCACGCTGCTGTCCTTCAAGATGTGCACGGCAAATGTATTGATGTAGCACATCGCTACAGCTGAGGCTTCACCTGAAGCGATGCCGTTATTTACGTTTCCCCCATGTCGTTAGGAGTAGTCCCGTGGTGCCTTTTGATGGAGCAGGCCGTCGGAGCACAGAGCTGGGATGTGCTGCTGCAGGCGAGGAGGTGACCTCGCTACAGCGAACACCGGGGGGGTGTGAGCTTGGCCCCAGCTCTGCCGTCCGTGCTCCAGCTGCTGCTGTCCACGACAAGCTCCTGCGGCGTGCTGGCTCCCTCCTGCCCCGCGCTGCAGGGCCCGGCTCTCGGTGTGAGCTCCATCGCCTCCAGCGGAGCCTCCGCCGTCCCGCTGGGCTTCACCTGCGTGTTCAGCTAGGCAGCAAATGGTTTGCGCTTACCAGCTTCTTTGGAAAGCTGTCGTCATCCGGGACTCATAAATTTAAGGGGCAACTCCTTCTTAGTATACATATACGCTCTAGCAAAATGGCAAGAATGATTTTCTGTTGTAATTTTGTTTAATAAATAATCACAGCAATGGAAGAATTTGCTTCACTCAGTCTACTGACATGAATTAAAACATTCAATTACAACTGTGGGGGCAATTTAAATATTTGCTTATTCTTTAGGGGATTATAAATTAACCCTAAGGACCTCCATAAACCTTATTCAAGACATTGACAGAAACTTGAATTCAGACCTTAATTAATCTAGGGAAAAAAGAGCGCAAGACCCAAGAGACATCAGACACAGCAGAGCCGCAAGGGCCATGCTCGCTCACCAGCCGTGTACAGATGCACCCTGCCGGAAATAATTCAGATTTAATAATTCAGATTTAGGGAAAACATGTTGTAGGGATAATTAAAGCCACTGAACCTAATGTGTTTCACGAGAGTCCCTGAGGCGTGAGCCTTGGCTGTGGCAGTGTCAGTCGGACTTTGTGGGCGCCTCCACTTGTGCCAGCGCCAATCCGGGTCCGTGCCGAGGGTGGGAATGGGTCGGGCACCTCTGCGAAGCCGCTTTTACCCCTCCCGAGGGGGAAATAGGAATGGAACCGTGCTTATCCAGTACATTCGTTGCCATTTTCTAGGGAATTAAATTAGTTTTGCTGGAGTTTAGTAAATTAACTAGAGAGAGTGTTGATAAGGAAACACAAACCAGAAGGTTTGGTTCCCACGGAGAGGAAAATGGAAGGGTGGTTTGCGGTTCGACCAGGCCATTGAAAGTGCTCATTTTTTGCTCAGTGCCCTGCCATTGGATTCAGGCTGCAGCTCAGTGCATGCTGCCTACGAACGGTTGGCCCCTGGGGCGCTGTCCCCCAGCTTCGCTGAAGGCTGCCAAGCACCCAGGTGTGCGAGCCTCGGCTCAGAGCAGGGCTGCGTCCTGTAGAGCTGTCCTGGCATTTGGGGCAGCGACGGGTCTGCAAGTTTCTGCAGGTCTGGCTTCCAGGCAGCCGTCTGCAGCCACACCTCCGGTCCCCAGGACAGCCAACAGTTTTCAGATGCTGAGAAATGTGGCCCACAAGTAGTGTGTTTATTGTTCAATCTTGAAAAGAGAAAAAAAAAAAAAAAAAGGCAATACAAAGCTCACTGTCTGTGTCTGAGGTCACAGTCTTTTAGCTTATTGCACTCCAGGGAAACTTTTATTGTTGTCAGGTGCAAGCAGACATTTATTAATTGAGCAATTTCTCCTGACCTTGATGGAAACCATCACTAACAGTCAAATAAATAGATTAGCATCATAATTTTTCAAGGGTAGGCTTAGAAATTAATTGCATTTATCTGATTTTGTCTGTTTTTCCACGGCAGTGCTTTGAAATTTTTTAATGTTTTCTTTCCTATTTGCACAGATGCATATATCATACTGAGGACAATGCTACACCTAATTTACTTCAGCAAATGAGACCAATTAAAAATAACTCAGTAAAAATGATACTGAATCTTCAATTACTTCGGGAAGATGAGGAGCGGGGCATTCTGTAATTGACTTGTTCATCTTCTCGTCCTCTAAAACTCCAGCGTGAATGTTAGCCAGGGTTGCTCCCTAGCAGGTTGCCGTTAGTACTGGCTGCTATTTCCACTCGATGGCCAGTATTGGTCACATATTACTGGTTTAGTTTTCTGGTTGAATGAAGGCTGTTGTGTATATATATTAGACGATGTGAGAGGTGGAAGATGGGCTATTTATTTATTTTTTTTCATCAGAACTGTTCTTTTCTTCCAACTCTGCTGTGTATGGTGTATTTGCTTGTGCTCTATTCCGACACCTCCTGCTGACACCAGCATATGTAGGTCAAGGTGGGTTACTATGATCAAGAACAAATACTCAATATAATGAAGTATTATACTGTCACTACAGGTCTGGAAATCGTGGTTGCACTGTGCACTATGTTTGTTCTGCGTGATTTGTAGGTAATACCATATTTCAGTAAGTAGCAAAAATAAAAAGCCACAAAAATGAACACAACTCCTGCCTTTTGCAGATACCTGCCTCTCTGAAATAAGAGGCTGCCAAACTTGCTGTGGTAAATTCATTTCTACCAGAAAAATGAGCAGCTCTCATATCACTAATTACAAGGATTTTACAGAGAATGCACATCTCTAATTAAGGCCGTATTACACATGCTATGCATTCACAGCTAAACTCATTTTGATGAATAGGGAACAGCTGTTCCTGATAATGCCAAGATATGGATCTTCTTCCTTTTAATGCTGAGAGGCAGCCTCAGTTAGGCTTTTGAAGGGTGTCAGTGCTAAGACAGAAGAGTCATGTTAGTGCTTTCGAACTTTCTAGAGATAAATGAACCAAACCTTGTGTTAGTGCAGTGATAGAGCATGGAGCTCTGCTGGGCTGGGCACTGGTCCTAGCCCTGCAGCCTGGTGAGCAGCGTGGGCTTTTGGGGAAGTTGATCCGTCCAGGCTCTGCTGTGCCTGGTGTGTTTTATCGGTCAAGGCATGCTTTTGGCTGGGGGACAGCTCTCTTCCATGAGGGTATCCGCAGCCCTGTGTCTCAGCGGTGGGGGAAGACCTTGAAGACTGCGTGTTTGGAGACTGTCTAGCAGATAGGGTTTGGTTTTGAGAGCCTCCTCTCCGTGAAGTGGTTGGTATGCGACTGACCAGTTGGTTAGCATCTTTGTTGCCTCATTCCGCTGTTTTCCTTTTACGCTTCACCTGCCCCCTGAGAGATATAAAGAAGTTCAATTGGTATACGGGTCTGAAGTGCTTCGAGGCCTTTGGATGAAAGGTGTTACACCTGTGTGGTGGTCTACAGTTGCTTCTTTGGATGAGCATGCTTATGTCTTCTTGTGTTACTAAATTCACGTCCCTTCGTTCACTTCTGAGAAAATATTTTAAACTTTTGATAAAATTTTTAAAAATTGCTTTCATATCTAATGGGTAATAAGATCTTGTAGTTAGAAATGAGCCTTCATCATGGTACGTGACTGCTGTTAGGACACTCGCCAAATGGGACTCTTTTATTGTCGCAGGCAGTGCAGGGTAATCATTTTGTTCTGTAAAACTTCCAAGTCCGTCTACATTGTGTGAAATGCAGAGCAGCAAATTTCAGATTGGATTATAAAAAGCTTTTCACTAAAAGTTTCTTCTGCTCAGAGAGGGGGTTACAAGTGGGTCTAGAGCTGTGAATAAATGTTGTTTGGGGACTTTGATTCCTGAAGATTTATTTTCTTAATACTGTTGAGTAGCATTTAAACTACCTCCAGCTCCTAGGAGCTTAGGGAAAAGCTATTTTTCTGCTTTATTTTAGCCTCTAGTCCTCCAGCCTCGGTCGCGGAAAAGAGAAGTGGGACTTGCGCATCCTCTTGTCTCGTGCAGCGCCCCGCAGAGCTGTAGCGTGGGTCCCTGCGAGGGCGGCGCGCGGGGTGGGGAGCCGCTGGTCGCGGGCGATGCGCTGCGACGTGCGGCTCCTGCCCTACGGTGCTGGGGCGGAGGGGGGTGCTGAGCTCGGGGGGTCCCGTGGTGGCTGCGGTACGTGTGTGTGGTAAAGGGCTGAGCTGGGCGGAACCGCGGCTTTCTGCTTCTCTGCTCTGAGCAGTCAGGATCTGCTAAGGGACGAAGGTCATGGAGGGAGGAAAATTGGTTAAGGATGGGAATTTCTGCGCTGAACATCCATCAGAGATGAGCAACAGGAGGAAGAGAAGAAATCCACTGGCTTTTTCAGCGGGGGGACCTCATTTACTTGCAGCCTTGTCTAAGGTCAGAGAAAACAAATGTTTTTGTGCTTTGAGAAGTCTCTGCAGCAGAAGCTGCCTTGGGACGCTGTTTGCTTTTCTTAAAAAGGTAAATGTATACAGCAGTACATATATCTAGAAAGCAGTGAGGAAAATGTTGTATGTATGACTTCACAAATAATGAGGCATGGGACTAAAATAGGTTGAAGTGAAATCTTATTCGGGTCTAACACGGGGAATTCCAGGTTCTCACCTTGGAGAGCAAAAAATTAAAAGTGGTTCAGGCAGCCTGATCTGATGAGTGATTCCCTCAGGAAACAGAATGCAAAATCATATTTATTGCTGCTGGTAGAAAAGCTGAGGCTTCCTCTGTATGAGCACTTCATCTCCAGAGGTAAGAGGAGCCAGAGCACGCCTGCACCTCAGTAAGCGAGAGGAGGGATCTGCACCTGAGACAGGCGAGAGTGCAACAGAAGCCTGGCTGTGGCTCGCTTTGGAGAAGCAGTGCCAGGGAGATTAATTCAATCATTTAGTGCTATTAAGTAGAAATTAGGCTTTCATGGATGCTGTTGTTTTGGCGCTCGGTGGAGTTTTGCCACTGGCGGATAAGACGAGCGGCACGCACCTCGCCAGGGGCTGTGCAGCGGCGCCTGCGGCCGTGCTCTGCGTGCGGTCACCTCGCTGGGTGCTGGGGCTGTGCCAGGGCCGTGTGTCCCCAGCCTGTCCGTGCCCTGTCCTGTCCGCTGCTCTCCTCGATGTCCATCCTCATCCGTGTTCCCTCGCAGCCCCTGCCTGCCCAAGGCCTCACCCCGCTGTCGGTGCCTCTGGAGGCTTTTCGAGAGGCAGGGATAAGCCTGGCAGGAGGGGGCTGCTGGCGGGAGGTGCTCGCACCCGGGGCTTTCCCCGCGGTGCCTTCTGTTGGCAGGGCGCTCACTGTAACGTGTGGTTGTGTATGTGGTGAAAACACTGCAAGGGACTAACGTGCCACCTGGGTTTGAGTCAGCTTCTCGTTACCAGGCGGATTTCTTCGTGTAATTTACGGGTGAGTACGTGTGTCAGCTCGGATTTTGCTGTCTGTGTAACACTGTTATTAAAGCTGGGTGTCTCAAATAAGCTAAACAAAACAATGAAAACTTGTTTCCTGAGATAATGTAATACTGGAAAATATTTATGAAGTGTTATAATTAAAAACAAAGCATTTATATGACGAAGTTTTATTCTGCTCTACAGTTTTAATTAAATTATGTTCAGTGGGCTACGCATCACCTCCGGGATAAAATTGGTTGCTAACAGAATATTTTCAGCTCTTTGGGGAATACAGCTATTTTAACACTGAAATGTTAGGAAACCTCTGTGCAAATTTATTGGTTACGAAGTGCTTATTAGCAGTAGTCAGGTCTGGTAAAGCTGATGCTCTCGTTTGTCCCGTTGGTGTGCTCCGTTAGAGGTATTTTACCCTGGTATCTTCCCTGCTCCCAAAATGAGACAAATACCCACCTCAGAAAGGGGAGCTGGGAGATGGGGTGGGGAGGAGGGAAGCAAAGACAGGACAAGCCTTTTCTGTTGCAAACAGCAGATCCTAATATGTGTTGGCCATAAAAAGAAAGGAGCATAACTGAATTTTTCAACATAGAACAGCACAGAAAATCATCTGCCATTAGGGATACCACAGCCTACGAGTCTTTAATGTTCAGCAGGAAAGAAAAAAAACTGGATGTGGAGCTAACGTAGCATATGAGGGCTGCTGAGTTTGCCTGGCAATAATCCATGTTCAGTGTAATCTGTGTTCGCTGGGAGCCAGTCAGTTTTGACAACTTGACATGCACAAGAAAATCCTCGATTTCTTGAACTTTAGGTAGGAGTTTTCCCTCACCTTTATTTTTCCTTCTAGAACCTAGGAGGAAAAATAATTGGATAGATGGGGGGGGAAAAAAGAAGTCTTCAAATGTGATATTATTGTAGCGTACTCTGGCAGTACAGGCACTGTGTTCTTTTTTTTTTTTTAATCCTGAAGCATATGAATAAAGCATAACACTGCAAAGCTTGCATGTGCTGGAAATATATAGTCTCCTGGCAAAGAGCAAGTCGGGGTGGTATCTATACAGGCTGTCCGAAGTTTTATCTTTTGCAGCGTTAGGCTATAACTTTCAATTGCCTCTACAAATTTCTGGTAGCTTTTGGTCAATACCACGTTTTCCTCCTGGTATTTCTTCTTTCTAAAGATTTAGCTCGATGCTGGAGTTGATAAAGCCATCCTCTCTCCTCGCTGGTTTGCAGGGAGCTGCACACCACTGAGCTTCATGTCCCTGGTGCTTGTCACAGAGCCTTGGGGCTCCAGCTGGGGGCTGTGGAGGGGCTGGTGGCCGGGGGTCCCCGCGAGCTGGGAGCCGCTGGGCTCCTGCTGCCTGCCGGGCTCCGGTCCCTGCATCCCAGCCATCAGCTTCCACAACAGCATCGTTTGGGCCCTTGTGCAGAGTGGGCTTATGTTAATTACATTCAGATCAGCACAGCTGGAGTCCTTTTCTCCTGCCACTTCTCTAGTTGCTGCACATAAGGTCAGGGATGGCAAAAAAATGACTTGGCTAATAAGTTGCAATAAGGAAACGCTGTTGTATTGATCTAAGCACTCGGAGCAGGCTAAACAACCAATATGTTCATTACATTTCTTCCAGGCCACTTCCAAACCACGCTTCTTATTAAAGTTGTATCCAGCACTGGTCCCACTATTAAGTTGTGCTTGTGGATATCAGTAGCAAAGGGCCTAAGGCTTGTGTTTAGGCAGGCAGAAAAAGAGTTCCAGTTAAGTGGCAAATGAGATGAAGAATGTATCTTATGGTGCAATTAAGATGCATTCCATTTTAATAGATGTAGGCTGTTTAAAACTGGGTAACTTCAAACAGTTTAAAATCAGAGTTAATCCTGCAAATGCCCAGGTGAAATAAAGCTGATGCTTGGTGCCCATGCACCTGAAGACTTCTGATCCCTTTCAGGTGCCGAGCCACGGTGGTGTCAGGGGTCTTGTGGGGGTGACCAGGTCTAGGGAGATGCAAAACATCCATAAAACCTCAGTATCCATTCTGGTCTTAAACCAAGAGGGAACTGCTCAAGTCCCTGGTTCCCCGTTCTCACAGCAGCTTCACCTCAGCTGCTTGGTCCATCGCTGCCGTGCACTGGGGGGGGGGTCCTCATTCTTCCCTGCTTCCACACTGCCACCCTTCAAAGCACAACCCTGTCCTTTGGCAGGTTTAGCCCAAAGCTGAGGATTATGCAGGGAAAATCACAGGTGACGTGTTTTAAGTGCTGTTTAAATGCTGAGCAGCATCTAGCAGTGACCAGGAGGGGTCAGATGCAGCAGGAACCTGTAGGAACTGAAGGCTGTCTTTAAAATGTTTCCCACCCTTTTATTCCAGTGAGTAGGAAATCAGGATTTGACCCTCAGTTCTGGGGGCACTTCTGATGTGTTTTACTACAAAGGTACTCAACTTCAGATATGATATGTTAAAAAGCATTCGGATATAGCTGTGAAAGTCAAGCTTAATTACAGCCAATTTTCACTGTTTATGAAGTTCCTGGGAATCTTGTGGTACTCTAAAGCCATCTGCAATCAAGGAAATCAGATTTATAGGTAGAAATATAACTGCTGTTGTTTTTTCAGTCTTCAGAAGAACTAATCTTCCTTTCTGTCCTCAAGCAATTTTCTTGAAATGGTGGCGGAAACCCACCCGACATACCAATGAAGCTGTAATTGCAGTAGTAGGCTTAAGGATATATCTTCCTGTGCAGTTGCTCGGGTGCTCAGCTGGGCCTGGTGCCTCAGCCGTGGGCATCATCTCACACGGCCTTGGCTGACGTATGGCCCTCCCTGGAAATAAACTGCGAAGTGGCACTTGGAGGAGATCGATACTGGAGCAAGGAACTTCCCAGACTCTCTGGGAACACATCTTGAAAGCTTTACCCTAGCGATGTGTGATCCCCCGCAAGTTTGGTAATCCAGGGTTCAGCAATGACAGAAGTGCAAATGCCAAGGGAGGGCGGGATCAAGCATTCTCCAGTTCGCTTAGCTTTCCGTGTATGACTACATCTACTTCTCTTTTAATAATGCTTTAAAAGCTTGTGCTGAAAATGTCCTACTTGGAGTTACTGTCAGGTTTCTGGTATTTCTTATTTTGGATACAATAAATACCAGAACAGATAAATAAGGGGGAGGGGGGCAGCACCAGTATTTATAGCGTTACATGCTTGCTTTGGTCTGGTAAGAAAACTGCATTTTCTCTAACACTGAAGGAATTTTCTGTTTCTTTTATTTTAACCCTTTTCTACTAAAGACCTGAGCATCAAGCAGATTAAGCTGTTACTGCCTTGAACTCTAAAGCCAGTGTTTTCCCCTGTGCAATACCTGACCAATGTTGCTTCATCATGGCAATATTTTACAGTCGTGGGGACGATGGTTGCACTGTTGTACCTCGCGGGGATGATGTTTGCACTGCCGTACCACCTGGGCAGTGCCCAGGGGATCCTAACGGCTCATGTGAAATCCGCTGATGGGCACTGCTGTCACTGAACTCCGGTGGGGTTGTGTAGCCATCTGGCACCTCTTAAAAGTAGTATTTCCTTCTACCCTCTTACCTCTTTATTTTCTACTAAAGAAAAATGACTGGCAGTCGCATTTCACACAGTCTTTGTTCTGCTGGGTGGAACATGGCAGAAACATGACAGAAGGAGCTGCGACTGGAGCCCTACACCAGTGTGGACTTCAGGGGTCACTCTGCTTATGCTTTGCTGCCTTACACTGAGATTTACGGGTTCAGCTGCCTGGCAGGGTGAGGGGTGTTTTGTTAACTTTCAGGCACAGCCTCTACATCAGTCTGAAAAAGGAAAGCATGAGATGAAACATCAATACAATCTGGGGAATGTCAATACCTGTCTGGGAGGAGGGCTCTAAACACTTTGGAGCTGTCTTCGGACATTACAGTTATCCATTGCCAAGCTTTCCAGTGACCTTCATCGTTCCCGACCTTCTTTAAATATTAAAAGGTTAAAAGAAAGCAAGAATCAGTTTGAACACGATCCTGTTGCATCCCTGCTCGCACTGAAGTACTGGGAGCCTCTCCCCTCCTGCTGCAGCGTGTGCTTCAGGTGGCACAAAGCGTGGGCGCGTGGCGCTGGGCGCTGTCACCTGCGGGTGTGTTACAAGCTGTGTAGTGCCTGGGTGAGTCTGGCTTGTGCCTTTCTCCTCCCTTCCCACGTGCCCCAGCAGTTTGGCTGCAGTGGATAAATCCTGCCACGACGGGGACGGGCTCTCATGTCAGGGCTGTGCAGCAGCCAGCGCTGTCGTAGCCGGTGCCGGGGCAGCTGGCGGTCTGCCGAGGACATCGGGGAGCTGCAATCAGCGGCCCTCTTCTCCCCGGAGCCTGTCTCAAGTGCAGCGGAGAAACCGGGCCATTATTAAATAATGCTCCGTGGCTGATTGTAATGACAGAAACGATACTTGTGGTCTCTAGGTGGATCTGATCATCAGTCATCTCCAGTTATTAAGCTGCTAAGAGATATGAGAGTAAGAGTGCATTTAGTTCTTTCCATTTATAAGCCCAATTACTAAACCATCTCAGCCCAAGCACAATGCTTGTCAAGTTTAAGTGAGAATAAATATTGCAGAAAGAAGTAAAAGATGGCCAGTGACAAAAATACCAGCCCGCTAGCGGGGCTGAAATTCTGTGTATGCTTCATGAGGGCAGGGCAGGCATCAGCGGGTACCCGTGGGCAACCTGCGCCCAGTGCCTGCTGCTCAGCACCCCGGGGACTCCCTCCGCAGCCCAGAGGGCACGTGGCTCCCTCTCCCCTCTGCGTGCTCGCCTTCTCTGGGGATTTTTCCAAAAGGCAATTCGGTATCTCTTTGTCCCTGTCTTCAGAAAAGGTGGCTGTAAAACAGTCCACGTCCAGCATACCCAAGACGTTCCCTAAGGTGTCAAGACAAACACTGCACTGCAGTTGTCTGGTGTTTTTCTCTCTCTCCCCCTCTTTTTTTTTTTTTACATATATACATTTTTCATCACGGTTTGCCATCTATCTAATTTTTGGAAAAAAAAAAATGTTGTCTTTCAACAGTAATACTTCGTCTGGGTGGGGAAGACAAAAAAAATCAAGAATGAAATGAGGAATGTTCTAGTTGATCTGGATTTCTGATTAAGTAATCAAATAGGCTGTGGTAGCAGGGTAGGCACTGACCTGATCTGTATGGAAAAATGGGATTTAGCAGCTACTACAGGTAATGTAGGGTTATACATTAAGGCAGCCATCACGCTAATGAAAAGGAAGTGCACTTTCCTGTCCTCTGGTACAGCCATGCTCAGCATAGCAAATGTGGTCTTTAACTGCAGTCTTTAATCATTTCAGCTCTGATGTGCTCCTCCAAAGGATGATTTAAATCAGCTAAAATATAAATATACACCTGCAGATCCAAGCCCAGTGGGTGTGGGGCTGCTGACCCCCTCGCTTCTAGTTGGGCAGGTCCGTGGGAGAGCTGTGCCATGATGGCATGTGTCCTTCCAGCCCCCCGAAACCAAACCCAGTGACTGTAATCAGGAAAGCACAGAACTGCAGAGGGAAAACCCAGCCCTTGGCCTGCAGATCTGCTGCTCGTGTTGGTGTGGGGAGCATTTGCTGAGACGGTTTCAGGTAGGTCCTTCCGTCTTCAGGTGATGCCTCCGGCCACCACTGGGCTGTATTTGCCAGGGTTACTTCCAGCAGGTTAATTGCACCTGCAGGGTGAAATGCTGCCTTTGGTGCAGGAGCTGAGTCTGGGTGCTGTACGTGTTAACGTGGGAAGGTAAAGCAGTTCTCTGCCACAAGACCTGAAACAGTTAAAAATACTCGGTGCTTGGTTTTCATCCCCCGTACGTTTCTCTGTCTTACCCAAATGCAACTGCAACCATCTCCCCCCTAATTTACGGAGGGTAAGTGCTACCTAGAATTAGGATCAGCGTCTGATTGCATAACGCCCCAATCAGTGTAATTACTTGGTAGAGCAAAGATTAATGGGAGTGGAAGTAGAGATTTGCTGCAAAAGTGATGTTTGGGGTGCCCCAGCTCGCTGGCTGTCCCTGGGCAGGGGTGTGGTGTGCCCCAGGTTCCTGCAAGCTCGGCAGGCGCAGGGATGCGCGTGGGTGCGGTGGCACCAGGGAGGGCACCCGGGGTTCGTCTCGTGCTCAGCACACAACTTCGGCATCCAGCCCCCTCTGCGAGCCTGCCGTCTGGGTAAGGCGAGGCACTGAAGTGGTTGCATCTGTTCTTGGGGTAGAACTGAAGGCAGTTTGTGCCTCTGCTGCCATGGCATTAGAGTGGCAAGCACTGTAGTCAGTTATCTAAGCTCCTCAAGTATTTGCCTAGAATGAGTACGGATAGAAGTGTCTGCGGGTAGCTGGACTGCTGCCACCTCGCACAAAGTGTGCTTGCTTGCCTCGCTGACTGTGTCGTGGTTTATGAGGCCGGCCGACAGGGCGCCGCCGTGGGCTGCTGCGCCTGCGGTGAGCGGCAGCAGCGGGTCTTGCTCGCGGGGATGTGTTTGTAGAGCTGTGGAGATCCCGGGCTCTCCCGAGGACGGGAGTTTCGGATGGGGCTGTCCATGCAGGTAAATAAAAGTGAAGACAAGTTTGCAGAAATGGCTCTGAATTAGAGCTCACAGACAAAGAAGGGGATAATTACTTGCTCTCTGTATGTCACACAGGTTTTTCTACTTCTCTATCTTCTACAAAGTTAATAGTGAAAGAAACTTGTATTTTTTTTTCTCTCCCCAACTTATACAAGAAACACTCAAAAAGTAAAATAGTAAATGGAGTAGAACAGGAAAATAAGACGAGATTATTTGTAGCCTCATAAGAAGCCTAGCAAAGCAAAGTAATAGGTAGGGAAACATCATGAGTGGGAGAGATGAAGGCACAGTAAATATCCACAACTTCTCAGTGGTTCAGCAGCTATTTCCATTAGTTTCTGTGTTATTAGTCCCAGCCCTTCTGTATTTTCTCGCTCGCTCTCTCCCCCTCTCTCCCCAGCGTAGTATGAACAAAAGCAATTGTTATTGCCTTTTTCTGAGGGAGTCAAACTCTGCAAAGAGTAAACAATTTTTCCATCAGTGGTTCTCACTGTTTGATGTACAATACCAGTAAATAGTGATTCTGGTAATCTGACATATTGTTTCCTGGGGTTGTGCTTTCATATTCCACTGGTTTCTAATATTATGCTCAGGAGTAACACTGTGTCCTCCTGCCTGCATCACTGCCTGCTACAACCGGTGTTGCTTATTGCAATAATGCTTGACACATCTTAGGTGTATGCGGGTCTCAGTCTGCTTAGTGGCAGGAGTTATAATAACCCTGATAACTATGTCCCGTGGAAGTAATAGACCTGGAGCAGACACGTGTTGAGAGCAGTTGGGTTATTGCTCGCGTGGCTCCGGTGGTGCGGTGGGCATTCTGCAGACAAGTTGCTAAACAAGGCTGCTGAGTTTTAAACAGCTTGCAATCAAAATCCAACACTGCTCCAGCTTTTCATGACTTTGTAAATATTGCTGAATATAAAACATACATACGGGGAGGAAAGCAAGGTGGGAAGGTGCCCGTGTGCTGCAGTAGCAATGTCAGCACAACACCAGCACCTCTGCGGTCTCATTTCCCCAGCTGTCTGCTCACTGCGTCCTTCCCGTGACTGAGGTGCTCGCTGAAGTTTAGGGGTATGGACAGGCACAGTGTGGGTCAAGATTAAAATATTTCCTTTGTACTGTGAACTGTTAAATGCCCTTTTCTATTCATTTTGATTAGCGTACTTCAGACTGTTGATGGCCGTGTTGCTTGGTATCAGAAACAGCCTCGTTCAGACTAAGTGCTAACATTAGGTGCCATGGGTAATGTTACAATTCAGTGATGTTCCTTCTGCTCCCTTTTGCTCAACGCTGAGTGGGAGCTGCTGCTGGAGGTGCCCTCCTCTGGGGCAGTGTGAACACAAGGTCTCACCTGCATCATGTAATTAAAAACCACGCAGCACTCCTCACGCTATGTTAGAGATGCTAATCGGGGTGTTCTGGCCGAGGTCCAGCTGGCTGCTGGAGGCGCTGGCTGCCGGAGCTTCCCCCGGTGCCTGGCTCTGCCTCTCCTCTCCGAAGTGCCACGAAGCTTGGAGAGCGGCTTCGGCACGTAACGGAGCTGCTCGTGTCCCCCTCCGTGACAGCGGCCTCCCAGAGCTGGGTAAGCTCGGGAGCTTACACAGCACTTCCCACACTGCTGGCTTTCCTGGGAAAGCATTGTTGGTTTTTCCTACTTGCCTACCTCGCTCTGGTCTTAGTATGAACTGCATGGGCTCCTGAGATCAAAGGACTTGGTGATGTGCAAGGCGGCCTGAAATGGCAGGTACGGCATGGATTGTGGGGTCCTGTGCCGGAAACCTCGTGGGTCAGCCTCTTGAAAGGAGGGAATGGCACAACTCAGTCCTTCCACTCGCTACGTGGAGATTTTTAACAGCCACCTCTTTCTTTCTGAACCTATAGACTGCACCCAAGCAAGCTTTCTGAGCTTGTCTCTAAAAGCTCGAGGAACAAACATATATTTGTGTAGGAAATGTTGAATATATGACACACGCCTACAAGGTGGAGCATTGAGGAAAACAGCAGGTATCGCTGTGTTTGCCATCTGTCTGCTCTTGTCCCTTCTGTGGTGAGCCTCATGCACTGCACCTGTAGCAGCTTGATCCGGTGGTCAAATCTTCTTGCAATATATAAAAATATATATTGCAAAGCCTTTGCTTTTATTAAAATTTTTCTTGTGTATCACTTTATGCCTGCATTTGTTACATTCAGTTGGAGGTTAATTACAGCGGATGTCTACATAACAAAAGCTCTGAAACCTGTACAAATTTTCTAGGCCTGATTGTTATATTTTAAATACATATTTTGGTGTTGTAGTGTTTCCATCCATACAAATATCTTCTACCTTTCCTCCAAGTGTTCGAACAGATTGGAAGCGACAGCCAAATGCTTCCCTGCTCCCACCTCTCAAAACCTGTGTGCGTGGCTCTGGGTGCTGCCGGGGCACCCAGGCTTAAAATTTGCAAGTATGGAAAAAGACTCTACTTAATCTGCGTAGGGGGTTTGTTCCCAAAGCAATTCTGTCATGAGTTTTAAAATTATTGTCTTACTTTGAAGATCTTCTAGCTGGTTTTGTTTTAATAAATTTTAATTAATTCTACGTTCTTTTAGGTGTATCCTCAGGAGCTAATCTTTCTTTGCTTAGTGCATAACGAAATGAGGTGTTTACAACAATATGCAGCGCGAGCAGTAACTGAAGGTTGTGTCGTGATTGCTATGAGACCCAAACAGCTGTTTTTTTTTGTTGTTGTTGTTTTTTGAGTGGTTTTTTTTTGAGTGCCAGCCTCTGCCTGGCATCGGTCCCACGGCTGGGTACATCCGCAGGCGGGCTTTGTCTGCTCGGACAGCAGAAAGTCTTGTGTGCACCCGTCCGGTTGGGAAGGATGCTGCATGCACTGGAGAACGTCCTGGTAGGAATTGGTCCAATTCACAGCATTTCCCAGGGGGTCCCTTCCACTTGGAATGAAATCTGAACCGGTTGAGAAAGGGCAAAGGGGCGAGGGCAGAGGTGTGAATTCCTATAAATAAATTTCAAGCTCAAAATCCTGTGGTAAGCAATTTGCTAAAGTAGTGTCAGTATAAAGCATGGGGTAGGTGGAAGAATTTCAGATGTTTTGTACAGGAGATAGGCTGGCTTATAAAGACAGTCACAATCTGATTAAAAAAAAGAAGATAGTTAATTTGTGATTGGCATTGAATATTGGCGGCATCTAATACTCATAGATACAGAGGGAGGAATGTTAGTAGAAAACATACTTTTATCCATGCCTCACCGCTTTTCTGTGTTGCAGTCCCGGGCTTCTCTTTGAACCCTGAACTACCCTTTGGATGAGTTTTTATCATGATCTAGGGCAGCGCTGGACGTTTTGCAAGGAAATAGTATTATATCACCTTTTTTCTGACTTTATTTTAGGCAGTGCACAAACAAACTTTGCAGCCGTGTGATCCCTTTTTGCTTTCGATCATGCTTCCCAGATGAAGGAGGTCTTGGCTGCGAAGCGGGCCATTTGTCCGGCACCGCTGTATCGATCCCTGCCCCGCAGTTACGCGTGAGGAATTTCTTTGCTTTTGAGAATTGACTGAACTGAACTGGGCCACATTTGTGAATCCCCTTCTGCCAGAGAGCAAGTGCCTGAAGTGCTTTTTGTCTTCGCTTCTGTCGATTCGTAAGGAAAGGTCATCATTATTTAAGGTCTCTTGATGCTCACGAAGCTCCTGAGAGCGCCTGCTGGGTGTCAGCCTGGAGCAGGCAGCGCTCAGATGTCCAGGCTGTTCCCTGCGTTTGTAGGATGGGGAGTGCACGAACCCACCAAGAGGGAGCACCCTGCCGGCGGAGCTGCCATGGGGTGCGCCAGCCTTTGGCTTGGACATACTTAGATTCAATGAGTCCCAAACATGAGCAAAGACTCGTGTTTGAGCTCAAACATTTAGACCTGGTCAACTTGCTCCTCCTTTCCTATACATTTTAATGATTGTGGAGCTGCATCTGTTGGCTTACCTGGTGACTTCTGGTGGAACAAGCGTTATTCCTGTGTTTTTCTCATACTCATTTGAAAGTGAGAGGTGACAACAACATGAGAGAGTTCATTTTCACAGTATCTTTTGCTTTTGAGGTCATCCAGTTAGAGTGCCAGCGGAGGTCGGCTGCATGGCTCAACGCGCCTCGTCTCCTACGTCCCACACCGAGCCCTGCCGTGTGCGGGCATCAGGCAGGTGCTGCCCAGCTCCCGGGTGGGCATCAAACCATAAGCGGCGTCAAAGATGGGCCTTATTAAAATAAGGGTTCTTCTCTAAATCGTCTGGTAATAAGAGTGGAAACTTTCAGCAGGTAAGTAGCTGAATTTCCGCAGAACCTGGAGCTGGCGAGCAGTTCTGTGCCGGCTCTCCCAGACCATGCCTTCCCATCAGCTCCTCCCTTGCAAAGATGCCGAGCAGTAAGTAGCTTCAATTTTTATTTCATTTCTGAAGTGCGCTTTCCAGATTTTATTGGAAAATAACAAATTTGCCCCTTCCTTTCATTACCAGATAAGCAGTCTGAGTAACTCAGCTGGGTCTCTTTTGCAGTAATGAAACCTCCCATTTTTCTTGTTTTTTTTTCTTTCTATTTCAATATTGTCGTCTTTGTTTTTTGAGGCAGTAACTTTTATGGAACAACAAACAGAACCACAGTGACACATTAAAATGGAAACGGGTGAACACTATGATCTGTGAAGCAGAAACAAGCTGTTTTTATCTTTTAGCATACAAACAAATGTTTCAGGCAATTGGTCACTAACCTGAGTTTTAGTCTTACTTTAAGCTTTGCGAGAACATGTAGAATTCATTCATCTGATCAAAATGGTTATAGTGGCTATCTCTATGCTTTGTTAGAATTGGTGAGCTGGATCCAGACAGAGAAAAGCAAGAGATTTTTTTCTGTGGAGGCATGTACGTGGAAGTGAAATCTCAGTATTTCAAACCAGTGAATAATGCTAAAGAACTTGATGATAGCAGAAAAAATGAGGAGTATTGTCATCTCTCTTGTGAAGCCAAACCAATAACCTGTGTGTCACCCCGTTCAGTTCCCAAATGAGCAATATCCCTTCGTCTACAATCAGCCTTTAAAAATCATTCCCAGCTAATTTCGTGCTATGACCCTGTTGTGAACTACTTGTGAGTGAGGCCCAGGGATGGCTAGCGGCTCTGCCTTTTCTGCCAGCGACATCTACATGGAAGACTTGCCCAGAGCCAACCGCGGAGCCACAGACGGCTGCGTGCAGCCACCCCTGGGGACGTGCACATCTGCAGCTGTGCCTCAAGTGGAGGGAGCAGCACGTGGAAAAGTCTACGGGCAGCGCCGGCACAATTTGTCTGAACAGGAGTGTGCGGAGCCTGCACAGGCAAGCCTGAATTTGTGCAGGAGATGGAGCATACACCAGAGGTGTTAGATGGGTTTAGCCCAAAGCTGTGAAGATCCTCTCCTTAATTACAGAGCAGTGAAGGCAGGAGCAATGAAGATGTGCTTCTGCCCTTGGAAGGTGTTTCACGGGAGGACAGCTCCTGCGGAAGAGCTCTTTCATGTGGCAGGCACCAGTCGTGGCAGGCTGAGCCAGATGGCTTAGCAGCACGGGATATTCATCACTGGGATGAAATACCATGCCCAAGCTATGGATTTCTCTGTTTTCTAAGCAGGGCTGTATGCTCCTGTGGGCACACGCATGCGGCCCAACTTCAAGTCAGCGGGTTAAACGGAGACGAGTGACGTTCTGCAGCCGGTGCTGCACAAGGGCCAGGAAGTTGTGTTGACCATGCAATGGTCTACCCTTGGAAATCTGGCACGTACTGCTTTTTCAGGGTAAATAGCCTGGTCTCTCTCCATGTTTTGGCTCCAGCCTGGATAGCCTGCCGTCGAGAGACTCAGCACTCCCTCACTGAGAGAAAAAGCCTAAAACCACTACCTGGTGAAGATTGCCATAACAGTAGTGTTACAACTGTTTTGACAGTGATTGCAGGGAGGTGATGATATTTGAGAACATGAGTCAAATTTCCCAACACTGTGAATATATTTTTCCATGAAACTTTATCTGGCTTGATAATGGGTGATTATTTTCTTAGCAGGTATCTTTGCTTCAGGAAGAAATTGGTTTTGTAAAACTCATCTACTGAATATATCTCATTCCCAAAGCATAGCAGTAAGAGTGCTTTGAAGCAAAGGTAGAAAATAACTCTGTGAGCAGATCTGGACGTGCACTTAGAGAGGTCTGAGGAAAAAAAAAGCCAGCTCAGGTGTACTGCTGGATGAATCCATTTCTATCTCGTGTAATTATTTTGGTGTAATTGTAGTAAACAAATTTGGAAAAATATACTGCTGGCCCTGTAGAAAGTGGCTGCTAGGAGGTGGATTTGTGACTTGCTCCCCTCCTGTCCTGGCCCTGCCGCAAGCAGCAGCAGGTGCATGGCGTGGGGCTCCTGCTGGGCTCCCCCAGTAACCCTGTGCAGTTACCTTGGGTTTTTGTGCAGCCCACCAAACCATGCCTGGTCGTTTTCTTTTGTCATCAGCTCGGAGGAAAGCGTTTAGCATTTTAATATCTCATTAAATTATTAAACCCTAACAAAATTAATGCCAGCGAACACTGGAAGTAATGAAACTGCCAGAAGAGACGTGGAGTTATTTAAAAAAGCAGCAGTAATAGATTAGATTTAGCCGTCCTTCCATAAAATAAAAAGCAATGAATCACAGCAACAGAAGGCAGCGAGGGAGCGGGCGCAAGGCCCCGCGTCCTGCCCCGCGTCCTGCCCCACGTCCCCACGCTGCTGGTGGCTGCCTCGTGCCACTGGCTCTTGCCATGGGGACTGGGAGGTGTCTGGTCCCTGTGGACAGGTCGCTTTATTTCAACAGCAAAAGAAAAGAAAATATTAACAGCATGGAAACCACTTAAGTACTTCAGGTAATTACTAAATATTCTAGTGCTTTCAAATAAGTTAAATTAAATGTGTGCTTAATATGTACCAAAAGAAAAGCAAGTGCCAGGCATTGCGCAAGTTATGAATAAAACATTTTTGTTACAGTACCAGGTAATTTAGTTAGCATAGGTAGCAAGTGCTTTGGACCGAACAAACATTTTGGTTCTTCACAGAACCCAAAGCAGGGGAAGGAGGGGCTGCTGGGGTAGGGACTGCCTTTGGTTTTGGAGCCCACGCAGCCTTTCTGCCTCCTTACAGGTTTTGTAAGCAGACCTGCAGCCCCTGGATGCCCACCAGGCACGCAGGACACGGCCCCAGTGCTCAGCACATCAGCACCCAGCAGCGGTGGATCGGCGCTGCAGAGCCCTGGGGGCTGCGGCGTGAGAAATGGACGGGAGCGGGAGACGAGCCCGTGGTTTTCAAACAACCTCTTTCAAAGCGGTTCAAGTATTTTAATATTATTATAAATATTTAAATGTGTTAAATGAAAGAGTGCGGGGGTGTTGGTTCGTTGAGCAGTTTCGGGAGGGAAATAATGAGACAAATGACCTCTGCGAAATGCAGCAGCAGCCCCAGAGGCTTCGCAGCGCAGGGTTCAGCCTTTGATGGTTGCCGCTAACCGAAGGAGCGAGCGCTGGGGTCGGGGCTGATCCTCAGGAACACAGAGCCCTTGGATTTTGAAAGCGTGTTTGATTGTTTCAAAGGCAGCCCTTGAAACAAAAAGAAGCCCCCCTCTGCCCCTTCCCCTACCTATACGTGCATTTTCCAGGCTCAGTGCTGGAGGTGCCGGCAGCCTGCAGCCTGTGAGCGGTGCCCGCGCGGGGCACAATGGTGGGACAGGTCCCGGGGTTTTGTGGGGGCTTTGGGCACAGCTCCTGCTAGCTGCTGCTAAGGGTGCCTGGCCTTTTCTCTCTGTGCACGTGTGGCTGGATGTGTAAGTGCTCAGTGTCCAGCAACAGCGACAAGGAGCAGTTCTGCTGCAGCCCCACCGTTGTCCCCTGATCCCTTACACTCGGGGTGCAACTTGTGCCGTTTCTAAATGGCCTCTGTGTCCTCCTCAGACGTAACTTAGCAGCAGCGTGTCATAACTTTATTGTACGTTAGGCCAAGGAAGTATATTGTATCTTGCCATGGAATATCTTTATAAGCCTTAGTGGCTGTTTCGTGTCCCCCTGTTTTATTTCATTTCAGCAGTGATATGCACAGGGCAGGCATAAGGAGGAGGCAGCACAAAGCTGTATGTATAATCTTGCAACAGTAAATATTTCTTAACTAATAATTTGATTCCTCCTGGAGCTGTAAAGCAGTAACAAAAATTAAGACAAAACTCTGGTTAATTTAGGCATAAATAGTGGTGCCCCGAGTGCAGGGCTGCATGCAGCATCCGCCGGGGCTCCGTGGCATCCCTGCCCTGTGCTGGGCAGGCTGCTGGCAGCTGGGCACGAAACGGAGCCGTTTGGCACCTGGTGTGGGCACTGCAGCCCGTTCTTTTTTCTTTAAGTGTACTTAAAGTAATTTTATGACTTCCCCTTTTCCTAGCTTGCTGCAGAGTACATCTCTTACATCTCCTCTGTCGCTCCTTTAAAGCGGTCTTCCCAACCCCAAACTTCTAGATTTATATGTAAATGCACTGTAGATCAATTAAAAGATCAAATCCAACTTAAATGTGGGAATATAGAAGGAATATGCTCAATAAAATGTAATTCTCATATGTCGATCGTTGTTTACAGTGATCAGAAATCAATTGTATATTTTTTTAATTCCCCAATAATAACTTTCTACTTTGTGGTCATTTTTTTGTCTATAATTTGTAGCTATAAAATATTTGTAAACAGGAAATCTTCTGTTTGTCAGCAGAAGACGAGCTCTGTGCAGAAGATCTATTGTGATCAAAGAGGCAGACTTCACAGCAGTGCTGGCAGCAGAGCCCAGAGTGACCTGGTACCGCGTGGTGACAAGCAGCTGGTGGCCCCGCAGGGCTGGCTGTCCCCGTGCCTGCCCCTGCCCCCTGCCCGCCGGGGGTGTCTGGAGCTGTGGCCTGCAGCTGACAGAGGGCAGCCGCTGCTGGGGGACTCGGGCTTTATCTTCGTGCCAGGCGATCCCAGCTGGGTGCCGAGCCAGTGCTGGTCGGTAAGCTCGTGCCGTTCTGGGGGATGCGATGTGTTTAATATACATTTACAAGTAAGTAACACGAGGGTGTTCAGCAGAAGTGGTGGTCAAAGTTAATATAGTAACTGCACAGCACGCTGCTGGACGTGACCCACTGCGTCTCTCACCATAAAACAATCTTGATTCCATGTCTTAACATAATTATCCTAAACAATACGCTCTGAGCCTGTGGACTTCGCAGCTATTAGGATGCTTGGCCGTAGCCCATACATTGCCTTTGCTTTTCAGAGCTGTTTTTGGTTTGTCCTGTATTGAAATAACATTGGAAATCATAATAAAAAAAAATCAATATCTCATCACAGTGTAATTGCACGAGCTACCTTTGCTTCTGATGAGCAGTCCTATGGGCAAGATAAACCTTTCATTAACCTTGAATTTTACATGTGCTACGCGTTTCAGAATTTAACTTCAGCTGAGAGATGCATATGCAACCTCATCTTGGCTCTTTTGTAAGTGCCAGGAAGATGTAACAGCTCAGCACAAGGGGTCAGCTCGTCAGCCTGCGAAAACAGCATTTGAAAAAAGTCCTCCCAGGTTGACTCCTGCCATGGACGCCCACATATTTTAAAAATAATGTAGGCATAACTGTCCACCATATTTGAAAATAAAATGTTGGCTCTCTGGGTAATTATGAGACCTTTTTAAAAAAAAAAAAGTGCATAAGCCTACTTCCCAGGATGGTAAGGAGCCGGCCTCAAGGAACAGGTGAGGGGGATCTGTGGAAGGAGCTCACGCTTGGCTTGCCATGTAGGAAATCGATGGTGAAGAGACAGATAGGGTGTAAATTAAAAATAAGCAGCAGCAAAGAAAAGGCTGGTAAGGCAACATTTCCTAGGAGGACAGAGAAGAAAAAAGGAACTCATTCGGCCACTACTTAATTTAGATGTGCTTAGGGACTCCTCTCGTATACGTTTACGTTTTCTTTGACTGTTTGCTGTGTAATTTTTTTAAAGGCTCTTGCCAAGTTGCCATAGCAACTTCTGGATTGCAAATAGCGCGTTTGCTGCCCGTATGATATAAACTCCTTCCTGAAGAAACATAAGTACACTAGGATTGTTTTGTTCTATTTTTTTTTTTTTTTTTACAGGTTGAGACCCTTTGGTGGCTCTGGCTGCCCACCCAGCGGGGCTGCCAGGCGGCCCACCACCTCCCCTGCAGAAGCTCCCCGCTGCGTGGGGGCGCGCAGCCCCGGGAGGGGGAGCGGGATGGGCTCCGTGCCGTGCACCTGAGCCTGATGAAGCAGGACAGTCAGAGCGCCTTGCAAAAGGAAATGTGGTCACTGAAATAGCGTTTGATGGACATTTGGGGGAATCAGAGGCTTATGTAGACTTGCTGCTCTGCAGTGCAGGGAGCAGAGGTGGCAGCGGATGCCTGCACTCCACAGCCAATTCTCAGCTGCTTTGAGTGATGTTTCTGGACCTGAGCAAAAGCAGTATGCCTGCAGCACTTGTGACTGAAACCGTGACATCTTCAGAAATTGCATTTCCAGGGGTATTCCTGAGAGGAGCTGAGGGCAGGAGGCCAGCGGCTGGTCCTGCTGGCACACAGCCCGAGGGCAGCCAGCTGAGACCTTCTTTTTTCTTCTGCAATACCTGCCTGTCAGATCTGAAGTTCCCCTTTGCCGGTCATGGTCGTGAGGAGTAGTGTGGCAGGGCTGACCTCATCCCCTGAACTCCAGGGGAAAGCAAGGAAACTGATTACTAATGCATGGCAGTGGGACAGCTTCAGAAGACTGGCTTTGTCTCCTGCAAGGAACCACCAAGGCTGCAGGAAGGACCCCGGCTGATGTTACTTGAGCTTGGGTAAGGCTCTGGATTGCTAAATCATCGCACAATGTCTGAATTCTCATCTGATAGCAGCTGCAGAAACAACCCCACCAAGTCCCCCAACCCACAGCTGTTTCAGTGTTAGACTATGAGTGCAAGACATGCTCTGTCTAATGCAGTGTCCAGCTCTGCTGCCCACTGAAATGACTAGCAATGTTCCCGTTTGCTTCAAAGGTATAGAGCGAGGCTTTTTGATCCACACTTTGGGGTTTTATTTCAATTTTCAGAAAGCAGAGTCCACTTCAGCTATTTCTTCTAATGCAAGAAGATTGATGAATCTTTGTTTTGAATTTATTTTTTTTCTACTTTAAAGGGAATTTTTTAGTAATTTAGCTTTAAAATGTGCTGTTTTGAATAATTTTTTGTTGTGGTCTTTAAAAATAGCTTTTTTCCTTTATTTTTTTCAAATCACCACATACATATGTTGTATTGGTGTGCAAAGAAAAACCTAAAACACTGTTTTTCATGAGTTGTTTTGGAATTTAATAAAAACACATACATCAAACAAGTAAATACAGATGGTGGTTCATTGGCTTTACTTTTATTCCATATCAATCAAACCCACCAAAGTATTTGGGGTATTAGGAACACAGCATGCTCAACTGTAAGAACACATTTGCAATTATAGCATGGCTATTGATCAAAACTCTGTGATCTGTATCTCAGAAGATACTAAGATTTCAGTCTGGAGCTCGATCCATTTTCTGAAGCCTGGTCGCTCTGTGTGGTGGCGTGTTCCACTTCAAGCAGCTCCGGATGCGAACCCAAAGCTGGCAGGGCTCCTGCAGGCCCCGTAAAAGCTCTCGCTAGGCCATATGCAGCTCACCTTGCGGCACAGGTTTTGGTACCTCTGGTGAGACCTGGTGCTCCTGCTGCAGAGGGCTTTCTCCTGTGCTTTCCCTGCAGACAGGGCCGGGCCTTCCAGCACCTGAGAGAGAGCTTCCCCGGGGAAAATCCTCACAGGCTGGTGCCTAGCGGGTGCTGCTGGGGCGGCCCATCGGCCCTTCCCGAGCCGTTCACTCTGGATGTCTACACGTACCCAGAGCTCTTAACGAATCATTAAATTACTTCTAATAAACATCTTACAAAGCGTATGCCCTGTCTTTATTGTTCTGCTGGTGGGTTCCTTTGTATTGGGAGCTGCAGGAACGTGCTTCAGTCTGCGAAGCTGCAAAGGCAGTTGTGTAGCAGAGTGGCAAGCAAGGAGCACTGCAGCACCACACGTGCACGGATTTATTCCTGATCATGTTGGAAAACATTTGTCTGCCTGAAAAGTGGTTAAAGGTGTCAGTGGCGATGGTGGTATTTCCTCACGTGCTGGGAAGCCGTGGGCGTGCAAGCCAGCCAGGTGTGCAGCCTGGTGAGTGCCACGTGGGGCCGTGGGGATGGCACTGGTTTTCACTGGAGTTTTTTCGACATTTGTCCACAAAACATAACAGCACCAGCTCTCTGCACTGTCAGTTTGCCTTACTGCCCATTTCACACCAGCTTTCCTGACCTCCGGGTGCGTGTGAGAGGCAATCGTGGCCCTGACCTGCCGGCAGTGCGTGGCTCAGGCTCTGTGCCGGGGCTGCGGCCTTGGCCTCCATCTGCTGTGCCCCAGGGACTGCAGCCGGGGCGAGGCAGGGCCTGAGGGCTGACCAGCCTCTGAGGTCTGGCTCGTGTTGGGCCTCGAGTGCAGCCGAAATTGACCTAAAGGCCTCAATAAGGAGAGAGCTATAAAAGCCGAGCACAGTCTAACTGCCTCCTTGTGCCCTCCGCTCCTTTCCCCATTAACAGGCGGCAGCATCGCAGGGCCATCGCTTTACCCCGCTTCTCAGGCGGTTTGAGTGAGAGCTTATTGGTATTCCCAGTGAAGGTGCTGGGAAAACTTTCATTTATCATGAGTTGTGCTGCTAATGAAATATCCATTTCCCAAATCAACTGCTCAAATTTCCTGCCACTTGAATGACTTGATGTAGCATTGGAAGTATTGCTTTCGAGTGCTAACAGCCACTGAGCGCTAATGCACTGAGGAAAGGCTCTGAGCTCCTAAAAGCTGAGGGTTTTTTGCCAAAGCAAAGTATACACTGGCCAAAAAGTTTTTTTTTCTAATACAGTTTTGTTGTTACCATTGGAAACTCTGCACTTCCCTCTGTTCAGGTATGCCTTGCTCCGTTCCAAGTGCACGCTAAGAGCAGCGCACAGAAGGGAGCCGGGCAGCCTGAGCCCTGCTCGTGGTGTCGGGCCTGTGACGGCGCTGCCCAGTCTATGCTCCCCTGCCCCACTTGTTCCTCAGAGAAGAAAGAGCTCTAAACAGGGAAACCACACTTTTAGTTCATGCTGCTGATGAAAGGACTCCTTTCCAGCCTGTCACTTGAGTTTGTCCAGCCCTGGGCTGCATATCCCTGACCTTTCCCTTATGCTGTCATTAATTGTCTTTTCTCTGCTTGTTTGTATTCTCTGGTTTCCTCTCCGCTTGCTGCCTTCTGTGTTACCAAAGCCAAAGACTCTTAGCTAGCAATAAGTAGCATTTAACCACTCAAACAGTTGTGGACTCACTTCACTGACTCCACAAAGCTATTCCATTGGCAGTGTGCTCACAAAACTCCAGGAAATAACGTGTCATCAATGTAAGTTATTGCTAAAATGTTATATTCTCAGGATTTGGTTTAAAATATGAGGTTTTCAGCCAACACATCCTTCACAACAGCAGCTTCCTTGTATGCTCAGTGGTCTGTGCCTGGTTTAGACAGCGTACAGAGTCCTCTGTCCCTATGGGACAGGGCCAGCCAGGCGCCGATGGCTGGGAGCTGCACCTGGTCTGGGGAAACCTCAGCAACAGGAATTAAGGAAGGTGTTTGTAAGAGAACTACTGGTTCGTGGTGGGGATGCAAGCAGAATGCAAGGCCTAGCAAAGCAGGCTGAGCAAGCTGCAGAAAACAAAAATTGTCTGAGATGCATTGGCTTTGAAGGCATGGGGGAAAACAAAATAAATGCTTGTTATGATGGCTTTTAGGTGATGGAGGAGGGCAGCAAGGACAGAAAGTTTTACCTTAAAGACATGTAAGAGACAAAAGGGGAGGACCACCATACAGTATGTTTCCTTCATGGTTCATAGTATTGAGAATATCTCTAAGAATATTAAAAAAGTATAGAAATTATGGTGTTAAGAAGGAACATTTTAAAGACATTTTTTCTATGAGGTTATATTCTAAATTCTCCTTGCTCTAAAAATAAATAATTTATTATTTGTGATTTATGCTGATAATTTAAATTTCATTTTTCTTGAGTATGCGGCTGCAGTAGATTATCATGTTTGCAGTGCCAAAGGCTGTGTTATGTCTCTTGCAGAAGACAAAATCCTGGCCTCTGTGTTTTGTGATTCAAGTTTCAAATTACATTATTCACCTCTGCCTCTGTTGTTCCACACCATATTCAGGATACGTGCTAGTAATGCATCTTGTATGCCAAGAAGATGTTTCAGTTTTTTATCTTTATGAATGACCACATTATTTGTTTGGAATATGCCAAATGCCAACTAGTACCCCTGCAAGCAGAAAGCAAAACCTCACAGCAAACAATGTGACACTAATCTGTTTTTTGTGCTAAAATACAGAAAGGAAATGACTGCTTGGCTGTCATGAAGCTCATATAGGAAAGAAAGAAAAATGCCACCAAAAAAGAATAAGCTCCAAAAGAAAGTTCCATTATCAGTTTGTTTCATGCCTTGTAGCTTCAGTTGCAAACAATCCCTTTCTTAAATACACCCCCAAGATAAATGGCAGCACAATTCTGGTGGTATCAGTGAGATAAAACTACAAGACTCTTACATTTGGGGGAGGGAGTAGCTACCAAGACTACTGCTTTATTTTGTTACATCTCATCACCATCTTGGGGGGGGAAAATGAATATGTATTATCTGTTATCTTGTCATTTTTGAGCCAAACATCTTAAAATACATTTTCTCTGAAATAACCTTAGGGATTTCAAGACCAGAATGAATTATTAGAGCAATTTGAGCTTGGAGGCCCTGTGTTTGCTTTAAACTTGGCAAAAGCTATTCCTAGTGTTTGAGACTTGCCTGTCCGCTTAGTAACCAAAGACGAGAAAGAAAAAAAAAAAGGCAAAACCATGCTGAACTTAGGTGCTTCTGTCAGGTGCAGGTACCTGCTGAAAATTAAAGGGCACACAATGATGAGACCATTTTGTGACACTCTCTGGGGTCTTGAGCTGCAGATTGAATATCTGTGGACGACAGATCAGATGTCAAATACCTTTTCTAAACTGGCCTGCAACACTAATCTGCATAATAACTTGTGAAGGAATTTGTTAACGCTTACTTGGGTTATATTTTCCTTAGGCTGGGTAATATTACAAGAATAATTTTACAAGAATAATTTTACAAGATAACTTTATGGTGCCCGCAGGAATACGTAGTGAGAGGTGGGCTCTCCTTGTCCTGGGCTGTCCCCAGCTGGCAGGGAGGCTGCAGAGCCTCATGAGCCTCCCGATGAGCCCCAGCATCCCCAGCCACATGGCCCAGGCCCAGGCACCGCTTCGTTTGGCAAGGTCCGGGAGCAGTGCAAGAAGCTGCAGCGAGCTTTAGGGCTTCGGCCGCTGCTTGGCTCACGGCCGCATCACGGCGCTGGCTCCCTGCGGCCACTTTCACAGGTGGATGTGTTCCTGAAATAGGGTACTTTTTTAAAAGCACTGGTGTCTAAAGCATGTCATATTCTCAATGAAACATTCATAGGGTAAATGTGGAGTCCCGGAGAGAAAAATGTTATTCCTGATTTCCACATAATGGAGCTGCAGCATAAAAAAGCCCGGTGCTGGGTAATTCTGAAAGTAGAGCCCAAAATCAAATGCTAGATTTTTTTCCAAAGTGAATTTTGGTCTCCCACATCCACAGCAAGAATAAAAGTTTAATTTCTGTCCGTATAGGTGCAGTACAGCTTAGATTTGCTTAGGTTGTCTTGTTGTTTGGTTCCACCGGCTGAAGTTTCTGGAGCCTGTCTTGGTGTGGGAGGTTGGCCTTGACAATGAGCTGTAACAGTGTTAAGTGGTGAAAGCTGAAAAAGTACTTTTCTTATTTGTTCTTGACTTTAGAGATGCCTTTGATTGCTAGGAAGTAACCTAGCACTTGTTGGTGCGTGCAGGCCGTCACACTTTGGGAACAGCTCAAGAAAATCAGGTCTTGAGGCCGCAGGTGTTTGTTCCGGGGGCATTCTGAGGAAGGGGCAGGGATGTTTGCTGTGAGCAGCTGAGGCTGGAGCACAACCAAAGCTCCTTCACTCCGGAGTGCCTCGGGGCTGCTCAGCCCCTGCTCTTTTCTCCCCCTCGTCGCTCAGCTCCGAGGCACCACTGCCCTGTTCCTCCCCGAGACATTTCTCACCCTTCAATTTAGGAATGGCTATTCTAAATAATGTAGGACATTGGAAATCTTTGCCCAGTACCTCTAGCCTGATGTGGAAATTTGTCTCAAACTTGAAGGCTATCTGAAATCAATAACATCATCAACTTCACCCGCATTTACAAAGATAATATTTCCATAATATTGCCTGATTTCAAAAGGAAGAAGAAAAGCTCTGCAGCAGAAAAAGTCATAAAAAGTATTGCAGTGAAGCAGCATTAAATTTTATAAAACTTTTCCAAGACCATTAATTGAACTTTGTTACAAGATTTAAATGAGATATTGAAAATCAAACACTGTGGCCTGGTTTTAATTGCCTGCTCTCAGGCGGAGCGTAATCTTAGAGATGTAGTTTCTATTTTGTATCTGTAAGGAAAGATTCAGCAACCCCCTGGAGAACTGGTGTCATCTGTTTACAGCTTCAGAGATCGACATAGCATTTAAAATTATTTATCTTGCATGTATGTTCGTTCCTCAGTTGAACTCGTTTGTGCCATCATACTTGGGGAGCATCCGTTGTCGGCAGTTAGCTCCTCTTCCATGGTGCTGCTAAAAGCCAGGCTTGCTGTAGATGCCATTAGGGCGTCTTACAGCCATCACATATCACTGTTCTCCATCAGTGTCTGTTCCAAATTCCCAGGCCATGATTTCATTTCATGAACTTGGTGTTTTTTTGTTGTTTTTTTTTTTTTCCATCCTTGTGCTATGTGAAAGGCAGGTACCAACTATAATGTATTCTAAAGACGCATTTATTAGCAGCGGTCCTTTCACGTGCCCTTGTATAAGGCAGCTGTCACCCCGATCTGCAGGCCCTTCGGGAGTGGGGTGCTGTGTTGGTGTAGCCCCACTTTCTGCTTGGAAATCCCAAACCGTGCCCTAGCAGGGTGACAGATCCCGGTACTGCAGGCACCAAATACCTGAAGGCAAGGCTGTCAGTCCGCTACCCTGGCAAAAGCACAAGGTAAATTAGGAGAATATCCAGAGGGAGTTTTTCCCTTCCTCTTTACTCTTTTTCTGTTTCTTTTAGATGTTGCTTGCATCTGTGATAGCCAGGCTCACAAATACAGACCTAATGGACTGTGTTCTTATCGAGACACTGGTTTCTGCCAGAACTTCTCCTTGCACTGTCGTCAACTCAGAATTAATCCGTAATCCTTACGGAGCTGCTCCAGATTTGTACCCGTAACCTTGAGCTACAACTGGGTATGAGGATGTCCAGACCAAAAGCCAGGTTTTACCCCCTGCCTTGATGAGAGCGAATTGTCTTTCAGCCTGTGCTGGACACAGTGGGATGTTGTTCCGTGCGGCATTGCTGCTCGTGTGTGGAGCTGCACTGCACAGCAGCACTGAAGTGAGAACCCGCACCAGGCAGCTTAAAGCTTCTGCTTGGTCCACCAGCGAGTAGAATAAAGTCAGGCATTAACGCTAGAATTTTTCTCTTGATTATTTTCATGTTTTAAACAGACAACATGTAGAAAGAAAACGCAAACTTAATAGTGTTCATACTGTTGAGGGAAATGGCGGGAACCCTCTCGTGCTGAAGCACAGCCCATGCTTTGTACTGCAGACAGCAAAACCACCCACAGATCACTGGGGGAAGCAACAAATCAGGGAAGAATGGACCATTTTGCTCAGTTTACTGGTTCTGTGCTTGATGGCTGCATTGACATTTGTTCACGGTCCTTACGCAAATAATTGTGGCCATGTAGACAGATTTTTTGAGACGTGGACAATCTGTGTGTGTAGTAAAAATATACGCTGTCTTAAACATCCGTGGTTTTCACATGTATTCTGCAGTTAGTTTGTCAACTTGGTAGCTGACAGCTAAGAGCAATTCTGGGATAAACGTTCAAAATTGTTTTGCCAAAGCAAATCGCTGCAATTTGCTGCCATTTTGCAGTGGCATCTGCTGCGAGGTCGGCTGCTCCCTGCGAGCACCCGCGTCCATCCCCGGGTGCTGCAGTGCCACAGGGCACCCCGGGACGGGGACGGGACGGGGACGGGGAGGGCGCACTGCCTGCGCCGGGACAGGAGCAGTGTCGCTGGGACATCGTAAGGAGGGATGACCAGTGATAAGAACGTCACTGTGCGCCTGGAGGGTTTCACACCCGATGCTGTTTGTTTTGTTTCCCTGTGCAGAGGAAACCCTGGGAGCAGACACAGTAGGAAGATGGCTGGTGATGCTCGTGGTCTTGGGCTCAGTGAGCAAGGGCCCTGCAGAGCTCAGGATCAGGTACAGAAAGTAAAGATGAACCTTGGTTGCATGCTAATTTTATACATCTACTCTCCAAGTTAAGAAATAGCCAGGTTTTACTGTGTATCAGACCTTATATCAGTAAAAATTTTCTTCCACGTCATCTCCAACTAGTAACAGAGATACGTCTTTGTAAATATATTGTGGATAACATTTTGGAAGCAACTGAAACATAGTTGTATGTTGTGAAATAGTAGCAGGAGAGTGATAAACACAAGCTGAACTTCTTTTCGGTGGCAGTTGGTGGCTGGCAAGAGGTGGCCACAAGCAGCGTCCCATGTCCGCAGGAACCCCGGGGCTGCTCCTGGGCGGACGGTGCCCCCCCCAGCAAGGCTTGTGCACAGATGGCGGGCACAACGCAGGATTCAAGGCTTGCCTTTTTATATTGCACTCAGGAAAAGCATTCCCTCAGTCATTTTCCCATTTTAAATTTTCATAGGCTGCTGAATATTTGATGAAAACAAAACCAGACCTTACGGTATTTCCTGTGCATATCAGTGAAAGGCTTGCTTTGGGGTCTCGAGGCTTCCTGATAGTTGTACATTTATTGTTTATTTGTAAATAAATGCAGCTGCAGGATGCACTTAATCCTGCTTTTTTAAGTATTACAGAAGAAACTCTCAGTATTGGGAAAATGTGGTTCACAGCAGAGAAGGCTTAATGCAACTTGGTAGAAGTGAATTTTCAATGCAGCAACAATCCAGTAATAGCCATAATGTCTCACTTAATGGACAAGTAAACAACTCTGCAGAAATTAAAATAATTCACTGTATTAATACTGCGAGTTGAGCAGCAAATAGGACACATATTCATGAAAAAGAGCCCAATTTAAATCCAGAGGGTATTAACTCTGTCCTTTCAAGAATGTGTACAGCTATTTATCTTTTGTAGCTGACAGCACCAGTTCAGCGAAAGGGATTTTTGCTCCGGCATGGTAGCAGCAACAAGCGTAATTACCATCTGCTTTGTATTCCCAGCAGAAGCAGCAGCTTTTTTTTTTTTTTTTTTTTTTTTTTTCCTGAGTCAGTTACATGCCATAGCAGTATTCATTGCCTTCGCCGAGAGTCAGCATTAACCATCACTGGAGAATAGGCTGATACATATCCCAGTTACTATTGAGTAACCGAAACACTCCCGAGGGAAACTTAGCTCACAGTTTATGGGGCATATTCACTGGGTTTCGTATTGACTTTTCTAAATCTGTTATCTCTGCATGAATCACATCCATACCGAAATGGGAACTTCTGACCCAAACTTAAACAGACACTTAAAAGCCCCAACCGGATGAGAACAATAAATTGGATAGCTAAACGCTGTGGGTGTTGGAAATGGCAGATGTGCAGATGGCAGGAGAGGCAAAATATGTGTAAATCTGACAGTTTGGAGAACTATGAGATTTACACCTGGTGAATGCTTAAGGAGAGTGGCTATGATGATACAACTGTTTTCATAACTGCTGATCCCTTCTTTCCTTCCTTCTTTCTTTCTTTTGGTGGGAGAATGCATTTATAGAAAAAAATGATAAACCTGAATTACTTCACATTTATACTGGAGAGCTGCAGCTCTCAGTTATAAGTGGATTGGTTTGCCCAACTCTTCACTTTTAAACCATAAAGCCTTGGCTCAGGTAAGCACATCCCTGCGTCCCTGTTTTGGGGATCCGATGAGTCTTCCCAGAATTTAGTCTTATCCTCCTTGCTCCTGATTTTAAATGTTTGGAACAGGCTGAAGAAGTTAATACCCTGCAGACTGCGGTTTCTGTTAATTTAAGCCGATCACCTTCAGCAGTTTCCTCTCGCTCCCCTATTTTCATTGCTCCTCAACATTTTTTCAGCTGCAGTTTTCACCAAATGCAAGCAGGCAGCAGGAAGGTCTGCAGTGAATGTTGTGCACAGGGGATGCCTGTAGCTCAGTTCCACAAAGCTGTTGTCCTGGAGGTCTTCAACAGGAGGTCCGTGTTTTGAAATGTTGCCCACCAGAGTAAGGAGGCACCCGTAATAACAGGCTGTTCCTTGGTAGAGGGGACTTTGCCAGCATTTCCAAAGCTTCTCCAGTACAGCTGCTGCTACTCTTTCTGAAGAAGGGGAGCTCCTTTTTGGTCACGCAAAAGGCATCGCCTTTACCACTGTTACTGTGTTGGGTGAGTAAGCGATTCCGGTGTTCCCAGCCATTTTACACTTTGTACCGCGTTTTAGTCCGGAAATGTTCATCTACCAGCAGGTATTAAATTCTCTGGCTTGTGTTTATCTCTTAGCCAATACGTTGTCAAAGCTTTACGGAAGGCAGAGCTGCTTCATCAAAGCTGGGAGGCCAGGCAGCGTTACTCTTCCCCTTACAAGCCTGACACGGCACCAGCTGCAGGAGCTGCTGAAGGCGGGCATGGGGCTCGGTGCGGAGGGGGCAGAGCACCCTACGCTGGCCCTGCTCCCGCTGCCCCCGTCCTGCTGCCACCTCCCGTCGTGCCCCCGTCTGCAGGCGGCGTGCGGAGCCCCTGCCCACAGCTCCTGCAGTGCCTGAGTGAGAGGCTGGCAGGACGGAGTAAACCGCCGGGAGATTATTGCAGCAGTAATCGCAAAAGCGAGTATCGATCCAGTTCCGTGTTGCCGTTCCTGTCATTTTACTCTATTTTAACAGTTTCCAAATATGTGAGAGACAAAAGTAACTGAAATGTATACGAAAACAACTTTTTCCCTATCGTTGTCGCTGTGAGCAGCAGGAATAAATAAGTGAAAATACAATTTCAGAGGTTGCAGTGCCTGTAACAAAATTCTTATTGTTTTGGTAGAGGTGAGAGTTGCGACTCTATAGGTAAAACTGAGTTGAATTTCACACCGCAGACACATTTGTTTTTCTTCTGAGTTTAATCTTGACGCAATTTACTCTATTTACAATGGTCAGCCCTAGTGGAAAAGTATTACATGTCTCTACATCGTGTTTCACTCCAGACTCCTCACCATCTGAACTTCATCGTATTGTCATAATCCTTATATTATTTGTATGTACATATTTATTGATGTACCTGAATGTGTGCACTTTGGTTTGAAAATTCTTCACAGGGGGTGGAAAAGAAATGGCATGGTCATAAAGACTGGTGGAAATCCCAAATGGTGAGAACGCGGTGGTGACCAGTGCCTGGCCATGCGGGTAGAGAGGCGCCAGCCCCTGCGCCAGGCAGCCTGCGCGGCGGGGAGCTGCCTGAGGTTACAGCCCTGCAGGAAATCCTCGTACTGCTCTCCTGTGCTGTAGGTAACTCTGTGGATAATTGTAATTATCCAGTCCATTGCTGTAGATCAAAAGCTGTCAGATAAGGGTCAGTTCCTCGTATGCTGCCAGCAAGTGTGTGCGTCTCGATCCTTTCTTTTAGAAGCTGTGTGTGCCGCAGCCTGAGGGCTGTAACTCATCCACGAGATAAAGTCCTTCGGCATCGCCACAAGGCCCATATTCAGTCCGTGTCCAGTGAAATTACCACTTTATGTGAATCAACCTAAAACTTAGCTACCCCCTAATAAATCGTTGAGTGACCAGAATAATCCGCTGTCAGAGAATGATTTCACCAATGGCAAAATATTTTACTGTGAAATTGCATTAGATGCATGAAGGATCACGGTCTTTATCAGTGACCGTATATTATCTGTTCCACCCTATACCCAAACCCAAGAAACTACAAGCGGTTATTGCACAGATTTTTAATGGCCTCTGGGTTTTCACTACATTGCAAACATTTAAAAAAAAAATCAATGGGAGCTTTCATGTATGCTCTCAGAAAGGCTACTTTGTGTTCACAGTCCCACAAGTATACGCATAAACATGGAGCCATCACTGTGCACAGAGCTGGAGCATCCCGACCACTTTTAGTACTTAGTCGTCCTTTTTTTTATGATTAATTAAGTAGTTGTTTGAATACTAATCTCTATTCATTATTTACCAGTATTGCCATAATTTTGGCCCCTGGGTATAGAAGATCAAAATGCCCAGGAAGCAGCATGAACAGTTGAAGATGCAAGTGGGAACTGCTTTCTTTGTAGGCATAATGTGATTAAAAATATTTGTCTTCACCCATGATTAATAATAAATCAGGCCTATTACGATTTCTACGTTAGGTTTTAATTTTAAACAAACTGTTAAAATACAGACTCTGTGCAAAAAAAAAATAAAAATGTTCATAACAGACTTTGTTTGGATTGAAAGCAGAAGTTTTGTACTTTCTCAGAAATTAAAAAAATACAGCTGTGTAAAAATTCAGCTTCATGTAATAACATATGGTTGCTTTCTTGATTTGTTGAACAAGGAAAATTTATGTATAAAATTACACCATAAATCTCAACAACTGTACAGAGATAAAAACCATCCTGTATGGATATGAGCAATGACCCAGTCAGCTGTGCGGTGCTGCATCAGCTCTGTTTTTTCCAACAGGGAAATCTGCTCTCAGGGATGGGAAAAGCTTGTCTGAGTGTTTGCTGAGACTAAAGATCTAAGGATTCAATAAACATGCGACTGCAATGAAACTTTAATGCCACGAACTGAGGAATCACGCTGCCGTCTTATCTAGAGAGGTTAAGAAAGCGGCTTGGTATAGATGCAGTTTGATCTCCAAAGGCTGGCAAGGAAATGTCTATCTCCTCTTCATGTGCCCATCAGGTGTGGACGTTCAAACACCCCAGCTGACAGCAATTAGTGGTTTACATAAGCAGCAAATACATGCCTTGCACTGTTTGGCAGGCTTCCTCGTGGAGGTGCTGCACAGCTCATGGCCAGGCAGACGCTTCCCAGGGGCTGCTCAGGAGCTGCAGCTGAAGTCCTCATTGAGTAGAAACCAATGTCAAATGATTTTTTAGTAAAAATTGAGGGCCCTAAACAAATATATTAGTGGGTAGTTTCAACCTGGGGGCATTCATTACTTTTTCTTTCTACAGCTCAGTGTTACTCAGCAGATTGTTCGTAATGCAAGAAGGATGTGGTAGGAGAAATAACTTGTACTACCCGTACGCTAGAGGGAAATTGGAAAGGTTGTCGTCTGCTGAGTGCGTGAGCGAGCCGGGTATCAGCTTCTCCAACACAGCACGGGATTTGCAGGTCTTTGCTTGAATGGAACTTTATCTTACTTTCTGTAAAAATATTTTCACAGTATTGGTCAAGAAGTTTCTATGGTAACCGATATAATTTCATTTCAGTGATGGATTACAGAGGAAAGCTCCAGGGAGCTCTGCGATCACAGAGCTTCCTCCGCCACGGCGTCGGGCAGGGTGTGGGGCTGTGGGCAGCGAGCCGTGTGGGTGCGCCTCGTGTGGGTGCGCCTCGCATTCCTGCACGTGGCCGGGGATGGGAAAAAACAGCGAGCAGAGCTCAAGGGAGAGACCTGCAGGTTGCCTCTGCCTGCTGGAGCTTTGTGGCCCTGGTGTCTTGGTGCAGTCGTGGCTCGGTGGAAGTCCAGGCAGGCTGAGGCAGGAGCGAGCTGCACTGGGCTGATGGCTGGGCGGCCGGCACACTGCCTCTGTCCCACCCCGCTCAGCTCCGTGCACCTGGGGACAGGATTTGTCCCTAGGTGTGTACGAGGTCACTTCTGAATTTGAACCCTTACCTCAGCCATGCAGTCCAGGATTGATGGCATTGGTTTCACGAAGAATCAGGCAGCAAGAAGTGTTGAGACTTTTTAAATATTAGCTCTTTCTACTGCAGGTATAAAACATAGGTGTAGCTGTAGCAGACAGAAGAAAGCTAATTTTCTTTATTTTGAGGGGATCAATATTCCACAGCAGGGAAAGATTTCTGTTCCCAGCTATAGTTTTATAAACAACATTTTGCTATGCCTATTATCATAACAACCCTTTTTATCTCCTCTGTCAATATTTGTCTCTATCATGCAACGTCTCATCTTTAAAATGAAAAATCCATCATTGTGGCAAAAGGGAAAAAATGCATTAACAGCCCACCTGCTAATTCATATTTGAAGCTTGAGGCCCAGAAGTGTTCTTAAGCATTCCTGTCTAAAAGCAGCAGGTTGTGCATTAATTACATGTTAGAAATTGCCAAGGAATTCAGTTTTTCCATTGAGTCTCAGGTCTTTTCACTGCGGGGTTTAGGAGATGGAGCACAGGCGAGGGATGCAACCTTTGCGACATGTCTTGGCAGACAATGAAATGCTGCTGGGGGCTGCAGCTCGTGTGCCCTCAGCATCTCCTGGAGAAATGCAGAAGGGACCAGGCTGTGGGCAAGTAGCTCCAGGTTCCTCCCTGCCGCACGATGTGACCTGCTAGCGGGCTGTCTTGTAATAGGATTTCTGATGGAAAAGATATTTCTGAAGCCACGTGAGTGGCTAAAGGAACTGGCCTAGGCTTTGTGCAGGGCCGGTGTCTCACGTATTCTGCTCGTGCAGGTTTGGCCCCAGAAAGCGGTGCAGAAGATGTGTCTGTGTTACTGAAAGCCTTGCTCTTATGTTTTCGTAGCAGTGTTAAGACTAACCAATACTTTATTGTGACATGCCACTGTTTTTAGTTTGATGAAATCAGTGTCATAAAAACACCATGTATCTACTTAGGGAGAACACTTTATTGTTCATTGATTTAGAGAAAAATCTTGAGAGATTTGCTCAAGCTCACTTTGAGAAAAATACGTGATATATATCAGATACATATATATATATTTGGATGTATGTCATTTCCATGCTAATTCATCTTGAGCTCTATGGAAGAAGTATGTGGTGGTTTTTTATTCGATTTTGACATTGCAGACACACTTCTATGCTGCAGACTGCAGTGATAACTGAGCCTACAAAATTGCATATAATGTGTGTAACACCTGATGTTAAAGAGAAATAATTATAGTGCTTAAACTCTATGACAGGTGTCAGGAATAAAAATGTTACTTCTTCCTCATTTAAATATGCAGGGGACAGCAAACACAGAGCAGAGTAAGTACCAGTTTGTCAGCTGAACTCCGTGCTGACTTAATTTGACAGAAAATAGTCTCAGAACCAGATTTCTTACTGTGAACTGCTGGGTGTAGACCAATAAGCCTTTCATTATTTAATAGAAAGATAAAGAGAACATAGAATAAGTTACTGTATGTCATTTTTATTTGCTTTAGACAAGAGAGGAACCTTGGCAAATTTAAAACACTAAACCTGCAGCCATCTAGGGCCTTTTGTATTCGTCTGTGAGGTTTTGTGAGCACAAATATGGAATGGAAGAGAACAGAATGGAATGAAATAGAACGGAATGGCATGGCGTGGAGTGGAGTAGTTCAGAAGGGCCCTACAAAGGTCACCCAGTCCGACTGCCTGACCATTTCAGGGCTACCCAAGAGTTAAAGCTTAGTAATGAGGGAGTTATTCAGATGCCACTTGAACACTTCCAGGCACCGGCCATCAACCACCTCTCTAGGAACCAGCTTTAGAGTGGCACGGCCCAGGGCGTGACGGAGGAGGTGGCTCAGTCCTTCCGCTGGGCTGAGCTTGGTGGTGGCTGCGGAAACAGCCGGAGCAGGTGGCGATGATCATGTGCAAGCAAGGACTGTGAGACACTCAACTAATGCGGCTACAGAGTATTCTTAATGAATAATGAATGGCAGGATCCATTTTACTTATCCAGTCCCATGGAGTTCATTTAAGCCTTGTGTATTTTATTAACTGTGTGTATCTTTGTGAATGTCTCCTGTGTAGGTATGGCTATTAGAAATGCTTCGGTAGGTGTGATAAAGTCTTGGAATAAAGGCCATGAGCAACATATGAGCAGATGCCATGCTCGGCCCTGTCAGAGGCGTTACAAGGAGCCTGCGGAGCCCAGCGGTGCCCACGGCTTCACCCGTGCATAGCAGCAGCCTGATGTGTGCTGGGGAGGGGAAGGGGAGAAAAGGGAGCGTCAAATTTGGACAAAGAAAGTGGCTTTTAAACAGCTCATACGCGTTGGTGCATAGCCCATCAAATGCGGCATACAGGCAAATCACGTAATTTTAAAAAGGTTAACACCCTGGCAGAGTTAATTGCTGTTCTTCCTCTGAAATTTCAGTGTAATTTCTGATTTCTTATTTTGCTATTTATCTTTCAGTTAAATAGATTTAAATAAAACAAATGTTTATGCCAGTACAGCATAATAGCATAAATATTTAAGGAAAGTGAAGCAAACAAAACATAATAGCATAAATATTTAAGGAATGCTAAACACACAAAATAAAAAAAATACAGCTGAAGGAAACAACCTCAAAAATCTGAGTGAAAAGCGCAATAAACATAAAATTTTAAGTTAATAATTTAATAACCAAGTTGAATGTTTTTGTGTATTAAACTTTTTCTTCTGATGTTGGGGTTCTTTGTCTTTGCTTTCTGCTTTCTCCTTAATCTTTATTTGCCTCCTGTCTATGTACAGAACAGATTCTGAAACTCATGCATTTTCCCTAGAGAGTGTTACGTATTTGCATGTCTTTGCAAAGTGTTCTGTATCTCTAATATTTATAATACACAGTACATTTAATACATGACCTATAGGCAGGTATACGCTATTTATTGCAATAGCGGTTATATTGTCATCCTCCATCAGGTGTGAAAATCTGTTTCTGTTATGAGGTTCCCTGGTCAGAAATGTTGATTTATTTATATGATATGACAAAGCTGGAGGTTAAACAGGTTGAATCAGCCAGGATGCTACGTATATAGCAGCTAAGGCATGAAAGTACAAAACAATTTTAACAGAGTCGGCGCCCCCACGGGACGGCACGTAATTCACTCAGACACGCAGGGACTCAGACCTCAGTGTTCTCCTCCTGTTGTACAGAGGAGCTGGAAATACACGGGGCTTTGGTTCTGGGCTGTGAGCACACCTATCTACCCATATGAATTCATTATTCTTCACCCATTTACATTTTCTTTTCCTGTGAAGGAAAGCTAAAAACCTTCCAAGGAGCATACTTAAGGGAAAAGTATCTTCCTTTTCATCATGCTTGATTTCTACATGAGTCTTGCCACATTTAAAGTCATGGACTTCAGGCGATTTCCTCCTGGCACATCTTCCTCCTGGCACATTCTCTTCAACCTAAGGTTTCTCATTGTAAATAAAAACAACCTCTGTAGAATTTAACCCGCTGTGAGCTTTGAAGTTATAATTGTGTTAAGCAGGATAACGTGGTGGAAACGCGCTGCTCTGTCAAATTACCTTCATGATCGTGAGAACAAATGCCCAAATATCCATCCCTGCAACTGGAGCAATTCTTAGAGAAATGTAGCAATTATCAGTTTGGGAAACAAGAAGGCCACTTAGTTCTTTCTAATGCCACTCATCAAACAAAGAAAAAACCACCAAGGAGAGCAGGCATTGCTTGCAAGCACTTGGCAGCCTATTTCTTCCAAGCAGCAGGGTCCTGCACTGCTCCTGTGGCTTCCCTGCTCGTTATCTCTTGCCTTTGCTGTCCTGCCTCTCCAGCAAACACCCACAGAGCTTCGTCCCTGGGTCTTTCTTAGTATGGTCTCCTTTGTTGCATCACCAAAAAATAAATAAATAAATAAAAATAAATATTCATAATAAAATACGGGGAGGTATGGCTTATTTTACTCTCTGATTTATGAGCAGGGTCCTGGGTGTGAAATGTTGACCCCTCTCTTGTTGATTGGATTCTTGTTTTTTGTTAAAAATGCCATTGGGAATAGGAGGTGAGAAAATAGGATTTGGACAAAATCTCGGGAAGCCCAAGCTGTTCCTGAGGCAGTGTCCAGTCAGCACACTGTTAAATCTGTTTCCATGACCTATTTGTCAGCTCATTCCCCAGCTGGATCTCTGCGATTGGGAATGAAGGCATTACACATGCTTCCAATAAAAGGAATGCCATAAGACTGGATATTAACTGGTTTTGATGTTCGTGTAGGTACGTGTACTAATTGTGTCCTTACATGCTAATTACTTAGCATTTTTGTTAACAAAACAAACACTTCTTTTCTAAAAGTTGGTGAGTTTAAGTAAATATTGGTGGTGGTATATAAAAAAAAAAGTAAATATTTATAATAAATATTTATTTTTAATATTTAGAAATAATAATTATAGTTAGTCCTTTTCCATACTGGAAGTCTCTTCATTTATTAAACAAAGTTGATATGTACTTGCTCTAAGTCTGATGGTGATTTTTGCTATGCAGAAATGTATAGCATTAGCTTTGACCCTATATAATGAGCAGCAGCATTTGGATTCCTAATATTCACATTTTATTGTTTTAGAAAGTGAATAGGGAGATTTCTTATTTATTGGATTAATTAAATTATTATTATTGTTTTACTCGTGGTTTGTCAGACAGCTTTTGGAAGGCAATGAAAATTGGTTTAAAAAGCAGATCGGCAGCCTCTTAAACTCCTTTGCTACTTAAGCAAAACTACTTCGAGTAGTTTCCGATGCTGAATGTATCAGAAAAGTTCTTGACAAGATCTTTTCTGTACTGAATAATAGGAATGCAAGCTGAAGTTCATGAATAGGATTGATGGCGGCTGGCTATTGAGTCATTTAAGACTTTACAGCTAATAGATCTGGGTCTCTTTTACATAGTTTTATTCTCAGATTGGAAGCTTTAAACAACTCTTTCTGTTTTTATCAACTCCCACTTGGGTTCTCTACTTTGAATGAACAAGCTATGGAGGAGCATCCAGCTGAACAAAGAGAAATGCAGAAAATACTCTCCCTGCACCTGCAGAAAAGGCTACGGATGATTCATAATTGCACGAACTGGATGCATGAGTTTAATGGGGAATTTCTCCAGTTCAGTGGTCTCACTACCTCTGAAACTCCAGTACGGGTACTGCTTGGTTATTTATTTGTTTAATTGAATTAACTTGAGAAACTCTGTGAAGTTTGACCTGATGATGTGCCCTGTTGCATTTAATACTAGTTTTTAGAAACTAGATCTTTTATGTTTTTGCTCTTAAGTCATCTGTTGAACCTTTATGTAGGGGTGGCTGTTGATCTGATATAAAATAAAACGTCCTCATACAGTTATGAATCGCATCATAAATCCCAGATGCATAGGTGTAACATTTTAGTTTAGTTTGACTCATCATAAAATGAGACATAACATAAGCATTACCTAACCACTATGTCGAATCTTTAGGCAAATAGGATTTTGGCTACTTCTCCTTCTAACTCCTTTTCCACTTACAAAGTAGAATTCAGCTATACAGTGCCAGCAGTTTTCCTGTCATGGTATGGCAAACTTACACCTTTGACCTTTAGAGTCTATGTTTCAGTTCCAAGATGACTTCTTTAGATTTCTTTTTTTTTTTTTTAATTTTGTATGTAGTATTTATATTTTTTTGCCAGGTAGAAGCTATTCATCAGCTTCAGTTACTCTATGAGGGGAAGCTTTTCCTCTTTTTTCTTTTTTTTTTTCTTTTTTTTCTTTTTCTTTTTCTTTTTCTTTTTCTTTTTCTTTTTCTTTTTCTTTTTCTTTTTCTTTTTCTTTTTCTTTTTCTTTTTCTTTTTCTTTTTCTTTTTCTTTTTCTTTTTCTTTTTCTTTTTCTTTTTCTTTTTCTTTTTCTTTTTCTTTTTCTCTTTTTCTTTTTCTTTTTCTTTTTCTTTTTCTCTCCCTCTTTCTCTCCCTCTTTCTCTCCCTCTTTCTCTCCCTCTTTCTCTCCCTCTTTCTCTCCCTCTTTCTCTCCCTCTTTCTCTCCCTCTTCCTCTTCATTGCAGTCTCCCAGGGGCATGAAGACTTTATCAGACTTAAGATGCCTATTTGTTTTATGACTTGTTTTTGACTAGAATGCAGCACTCTGTCCTTTCCTGCACTGGCATGTGAGCTCTGTGCTATGAGAAGAAACATGGGAGCGGCTACAGATTCTGCAGTCTGTGTATATGGATGTATGTATATATGGGCATGTATACATTCATATAGACATGTACACCCATATATATCTTTTAAGAGAAGAGGTAAAGTAGTGTTCCTGAGGAAGGCACAGTTTGAGCCATCTCCAGTGCAGAGCAGTAGGCTGGGCACAGCTGCAGGAGCACCACCCTGCAGTGCTGCTGAGCACCCTGCCTGTGTCTAAAACACTCAAACTGGAACAAAGAACACTGAAATGCCTGACGGGAAGGTTAATCATTCTGCATTATTTAGTTACTGGTATCAGTTAGTATATTAAATTACATGAATAGTTATGTTCAGGAAGGTTCGGTGTTGGTCACAGCAAGTAAGGCCTGGGGCTCTTGGTGAATGATGTGAATAAAATGAAATGTGGGAAGGTTGCTAATTAATACTGCCCTGCTAGAGTCTCTTGGGAAAAATAGTATGCTGGCTTCTAATTGAAATTAAAGGATGGATAATGCTGTATTAAGGGATACAATTAAGGTTAACAAATTAGGGTTGCACAAGCAACCTCCTGCCACTCCCAGAGCTCGGCGTGCTTTCTGCGCAGAACCAGCACCCCGCGGGCAGCTCTCTGAGCAATGCACTGCGTGTGCACAGAGCTGGACCTGTGCCCGGGTGCAGACCACAGCTCAGGAAGTGTCATCAGCTGGCAGTGCTGAGGTGGGAATGAAGCAAATGATGCCGGCTTCGAGGGCACAGGGCAAGGGCTGGCAGAGCAAGTCGTCAGGCTGCTGTTTCTCTTCACCCAAGATGCTGTGCCCAATATCTTGTGCCCTCCTTAGTAAATGTATATACATCCTTGCCCTCTAGTGTCTGCATTTTGTACGCCACCCTTGCTTATCATATGTGAATACTCTAGTCTCTCTTTCTTTCTTTTTTAAGTGACAGGAATCAGCTGTTGTAGATTATTGCATTATTCACTGTGTTTCTTGTTTCTGAAAAGGATCAACAGTGGTTCAAAGATGAAAAATAATTAAGAAATTTCTGAGATGTTCTTTCTAGTTTTATTCCTAAACTACATTGAATTTTGCTTTATCAATCTCTCAGTTTACCTGTTGGTTCCTGTGAGTCTCAGCAGACATACGACTGGGTAAGTGACTCCCTGCACAAAACAGTTCTTGATGCGGTTCTCTTGAAGCAAATGACATTGATAATGACCTCTAAACCCTGAAAAATGTAAAGACTAAAAGCTCAGTACTGCAGTCCTTTTCATTATAAACTGCTATTAGTGTCGTCGGTCATAAGTGGACACAGAAGGTGCTGTCATCTGAACAGGGCCTGTAAATTTTACCCCAGATGTGGCATGGATCCCTGTCCTGAGGGTGACTAGCAGTGCTCGGTATTGTCCCATAGACACTGGCATGTACGTGAGGAAAAGAAAGATATCTTTCGGGTTGTAATCAATCCCGTTAAAAAGCTGCAGAATACTTTTACTGCCATAACATTTCTGCAGAGAAGAGAAGTAGGTCTTTCCAAGACCAGACCTCCGTAAAAAAAGGAGTCACACTGCTGTCCCCGTTAGATGGGAACACCGACGTGGGCTGAGGCCTGTCCTCATACTTCAGAGTTGTCAAAAAACTGGACAAGAGCCTGAGCTGGGGCTGGGGGACCAGAGGCACCTGGAGGTCCCTGCCCACCTCCACCGCTCTGGGACATCACGGCTGTGTTTGCCTCCCCTTTAGTGCACATCTCTAGGTTTTTCCGATGTTCTTTTGCTCCAGTTTCCTACAAGAAGGTCACCAGGCATGAAGCTGAAGGCCCTTTGTAAATCCTTTGTTTCTCACTGTGCCTGTTGGAAATGCCACTGCTGAGCAGAACGTGAGAGCCAGGGACTGGTATTAATACGGAGATTTACTGTGGTGTTTCTGAGCAAACTGCAGCCATACACAGACACAAATAACACACGCACACACAAGTTCATCATACACCTACCGCTGCTATATATAACAAAGACAGAGCAGTGTGCCTGATAGAAGTCAGTGTCTGAAAAACAGGGGGAAAGGGAAATGCAAGTGGAGAACAAAATAAAATATGATAAGAATTGGTCTTCGAAAGTTTCAGTAATGCCTTTGGAAGAGTCAGGCTTCTCCCCTTTGCTGGCTTGTCAATTCCACATACTTCTTCTCTGATCTAAAGCGGTAGATAAGTCTGTAGAAGAGAAGGGTGTAAGAATGATAAAGATGAATCAGTCTAGATGGAGATAACTGAAAGCTGAGTGCATAGAAAGAGGGGCTTGTTTCAACTTAGATCTAGATTTCACTAAGCAACTGCTTTCATGATTAAGAAATTGAGAATGTTCATGAATAATAACAACAATGACAAAAAAAGATTAAGGGTAAAAAAATCCTTGTAACTGCCCGGTGTGATTTATTCGGTAGTCAGATGGATCAGCCTGTCTTCCTTTAACAATATAAAACATATACATTTATTTATTGTTATAGGGCTTTCTCTTGTTTTTACTTCCCTATCTGCAAGAGGTCTGAAGAGAAGCAGAAGTTTTGGCTTTGTAGGGCGAGCAGGTGCCAGCCCCAGCCCTTCTGGGGATGCCCCGTGTGGGGCGAAGGCAGGAGTTGGGCTCAGCATGACGTCCCTGCGGGGGCTGCAGAGCCCACAGGCACCGAGTGGTGCACGCCGTATCGCTTCCTACTTTCTTTTGGATTCCCTCCAGGCTTTGCAAATGTAGTGGACGTCAATCATCCTCTGACCAATCCTTAACAACAAGGTAATTTAATACATTTGGTGTATGAAATTCGTGGGTGTAGATCTGCATGAGCCATATGCCCCGTACACATACATTTCCCCGTCATTCAGTTTTTCCTTTTATTTCCATGTGAATATTGTAGATCTTCTTTTTTTCCTTTTCCTTTTTTTTTTTTTCCCTGCAGTTTTGAATCATATTTGCTTGAAGGCACATCATCATTTGCTTACTTAATCAGCAGACACTGTCTTCCAGCCCTCACACAAGAGATGAAACTGAGGAGTATTTTTAGGACAAGGAATGCTTCTGAAGTGGTAATTAGAGTGTTGGGATCAACTTCACAAAATAAATGGATAAGCAGATGTACATGAAGACAAATATACTTGTGAGGAAATGTATTTTGTGCTTTGCATCCTTCTGTATCTCAGTCATTCCTTGACTATGGCGAGACTGAACACTCCAGACAGATCTTCACTGCAAAAAGTAACCTTGGGAACAGGGGCTCAGACATGGTCCTTCTGTGGCAGGATGCAGCTTTGACCTGTATGAAATATTCAAGTAATTCACTTTAATAGCCATTCCTGTTTTTTCCTTACTTGTAGATCCTTCCAGTTTTCCCATGTAAATAATGCATTAACCTGGTTCATGGCTAAGATGAATTAGCCCAGCTGTGCTTAATACTGGCCACACATGCTCATGGTGATGGGGACCCACAGAGAGTATGGAAGCAGCAACCAGAAGACACAAAGAAGCCAGAAATACTCCCCCTGCTCCTTACTGATGCTCTGTTGCTTGACTTTTCACAGCCAGTAATCTCCACCGAGTCACTAACCATCTTTTCTAGCAGCTGGAAAAGACACATGCTGTATAATTTATCTGTTCCGAGGCCTCTGAAAGAGCAGATACAGGGTTATACCAACTGAAAAGTAAGAGCAAGCCTCTTATCTTATGATTTAATGTAGTAGGAGACAGTCATTTTTGTAAGTTAAAAAGCAATAGATTGTGATACATTCATCACAGATTAACTGAATTTATTCCTCAAAAGGGCTCATTGAAATGTATGTGATGTTCATTGTTGTGTGAGATGCTGTTTAAAACTTTTAACAACAAGATAAAACCTTGTGACTTGGAGAAAGAACTGCTGTCATTTGCTGGATTTAATAAATCTCTCCTGGGACAATAAGCCTGTGATAAAACCAGACAAAGCCTACTGCTTAAAAGTTATTTTGGCAGGTGGAAAAGAAAGACATTCTGTCATTGCGGTTCAGGGCAATGCATGTTGCTGAGCATATGGAAACCTTCCTGGAATCCACGTGGGAAGTGGGAAGAAGGGAGGCGGTGAAGCATTGCCCCGCACAGCCCACAGTCACGGGCTCACGGAGGGACTGGGCCTTGTACTGGGAGCCCAGCACTGGGCTCTGTGCCCTGGCCGGGGTCACCCCAGGCAGTGCCCAGCATCGCTGCTGCGGCACGGTCAGCCGAGCTCCCTCCTCCTGGAGCTCCATCACGCCCCAGCACAGGCACCCACTGAGCACACAAGTCCGGCAGTCACAGAGCCAAAAATATGGGCCAGAAAACACTTGGAGCTGTGAGCAGGGAATTAGTCTCCTGCATTTTGCTTCCCAGAAAAATTGCACATTCTTTGAAAGAGAAATTGTATATTCTTTATAAAAAAAGAAATGTTTTCTGCAGACACCTTTATCACCAGTTTGTCCTCCAGTGCTGACAAACTAGCCACATACACCAAAAGGTTGTAATAATACCTTTCATCTACTTATTATCCTAAGAGCTCAGCAGTGATGTAATTTAAAGGTAACAACAGACCGTAAAGTTTTTGGAATCTAAACATTTAGGTAGAGCATTTCATGATTAAGTAATAGTCTTAAAAAACTTTCGGGTCCATCAAAAATCTCCAGTTTGCATTAGAATGAATAAATAACAAGAATTAAGAGCCGATACTAAATTGAGACAGTTCTCCAGGAACGTTTCAGATTTGCCTTGTCCCCGTGCAGCTCTGGGATGGGTCTGTGCAAGGGAATGGCACAGTTTGTGGTGGTCACACTGCCTATTGTGTCACACCCACACAAAGGGAATTAGCCAGGGTTTAAACGGCAAATCTGCACCTGTCAAAATAGAAAAAGTACCCATAGATGTGTGTGTGTGATTTATATTTATATTTACACTTCTGGCTATGTTTATATTTATCTGTTAATACTGACAGTAACATGTGGGATAAGATGGGCCTAGCAGAGGTGGTCAGAGCCTCTCTAAACCCTGCACGTGTGTTAAAGCCTTTGTAGATGTGGGCCTTGCTGTTAGTTTAAACTTGCAGACTGGATCCTTCTCTGAGAAGCTGCCAATTCGTTTCCATCAGGTCTGAGCACTTCCACCACACGCGTGCTGATAACGAGCGGCCCCGGCCTGTCAGCCAGAGTCCGTCACCGACCTGCAGCGAACTGGATCAGAAAATGAAGGGTACTGTGGGGGACAACTGCCAGAAATGGGGAAGAAGATACGGAATTGAATAATTCTTCACTGACCCCATGGTGGGGCTGAAGTAGGGTCTGTGTGCAGAGCAGGGTCGGTGTCCCCTGCTGTGAAGACGTCTCACCAGGCACGCAGGGAGCAGCCATTATCTGCCAGTAATGTTCATCCCATGGATAATAATTGAAATTACATAGAAAATTGTCCCAGGCCAATCACATGCCAGCATACACAATTATTGCCTAACGGACCTTAAACAAAAGGCTGATTCACGCACCATAGCCTAATTACCACGCTTTAGAACTAATTGCGAGGCGGGGATAACCAGCCCCAAGTTCTAAGCTGTCCTCATCAGCCTCTTGGAGCATTGCTGGCCGTGCCAGGACTTCGGGACACGCTCCTGGGGCCTGGCTTTAAGACCTTTCCCATGCTGACTAATCCATCACAAATCATGTGTTATCAGTTCTACAGGGCTTCTTATCAGGCAGATAAAAATCAGGATTTGCCCCTTCCAATACATCAGGCTGAGGACAGAAAGCCGGAGGCTGGTGGAGCAGGCACACGTGTGGGGGAGCAGTGCAGAGGCCTGAGGGGCCAGCCTTAACCCTTGTCCGCGCAGCAAGAGCAAAGGGAAGAGGAGCTGCCACGAACTTCTGTTTGGGTGAGGGCTGGAAGCAATGACTGGGCCCCCTGAACTCCGTGGCACAGAGTAGATGACACTTTATGACGGATGGAGTCATAAGATTAGGTTAACTAAAGATTTTCATAGCAGCTAATGGGTTCAGAAAAATAGCTAAAGCTACTCAAATACATTTTGCACAGACCATTAGGCTGCCAAGAAAACCCATTTGCTCGCTGAATAGCATCAACAGTCCACATGTTAGTCACATTGTATAAGTACTATGAGATGAATTACATATAAAATTAATTTCACTGCTGAAGAAGGGACTGGCACAAGAAGTCACATTCTGGTAAGTTATTTCAACAAGTTACCTCTTTATCCTGTGTTTATAAATGAAAAACAACAGACAAACACATTTTGTACTAAATGAAATAGTCCTTAAAAAGAGCTCACCTTATTAATGAAAACAGCTTGGCTAGATGATGGCTAGACGATATACTTTTAAAACACTATTTTGAGAGTAGTTTTGCATTTTGCATCAAGTGGCAGAGTGATAAGTTCCTGCTAAAGCCCGGGCATTATAACGAAGAACGGCTGTTTCATTTGCCTTCTGTACTTTCTACTGCACTGCTTTATTCTATTAACAGGAATTAGTTGGGAAGCTTCCTCAAGATCTTCCTATCTTAACATTTCATAAACAGAACAAAAGTTAACACTGAGTCACTTATCTATGGGCAAAATGCGTGTTTATGCTTTTCCATATGGTACTGCAGTGCATAAATTCATACTTCACTAAGCACTACCCACATGTACCCTAAAGGGTTTATTTTTTCCTCTTTGACTAACACATGTTCGACAGCTTGAGTCAACCTGTAAAAAATTTATAAAGGATGTAGCAGCCCAAAAAGAAGAGGTTTTGATGAAGACTTTTAATTCACTGTTGGTTAATCTGGGGAGAATACGGTGCATTCCTCCCCAGCTGGCCTTAGGATGGCTGCGGGATGCTCCTGGCTGTGGAACGCAGTTGGTGTTCAAGAAGCTGTTCAATTTTTTGATCCTGACCCTCAAAAATCTAAAAGTCTTTAGCAAAGCACAGCCCCAATCCCCCACTGTTTTAATGACACGTCACACAAATATACATTTTTTTTTCCAGTTCCTGAGGTAAAGGAAGGTTTTTTGCCACCTTTGGAAGACAACAGCAGCGTCAGCAAGGATGAAAGAAAGGCAAACTTGCTGCTTAACAACAGCCTTGATGTATTTCTGCCAGCAAGGGCTGAGCCTGGCACTTCGGGGCTAAAACCACGAGCACCTTCCTAAGTTAAAAAATAGAACCTGACAGCGTGGTTGGAGGAATTCGATCAGTCTCTGCCCTCCATGGCAGCACTGTTTGTCTCTCCATCACCGTGTCAGAGTGCAGCCATGCTCCCGTGTTTGGGTAGGCGGCATTAACCTCCTCGCTCTGCCTGCTCCCGCTCCCCAAATTCTTATGTGACAAAGTCCAACGGTGGCCTGAAATAAATGATCCTTACTTAGAAAAAATCCTGCTGGCTGTAAGTAAACATTTACCATTTTAGTTTTAAATAATACCAGAGTAAAATCACAATCATTAATATTCACTCTGTGATTTTGCTGTCTGCAAAGTGAATACAATGTGTATAATAATCCAGGCAAAAATGGGCTTTGGACTGTTTTTTATGGATTATTTTGAAAAGGCAGGCTTTTATATCAGCAGCCTGTTAAGAAAAAGGGTGTGTGTGTGTATACAAGCACGTCATCCTGTACGCTATACAATTCATGGTTAAGGTATAGGATAGAGGCTGGCAGAATTTATGACACATCCTGGCATGCAGATAAAAAAGACAAAGCTCTTTAAGAATTAAGCCTGAAGACCACGGATCTCTGGCTCCCAAGAGAGTGCAATTCCTCTCAGGGAGTTGTCCCCCCTTTTAAAGGACAAGTCTTCTACACTGTTGCAGTTTTCTCAAAAAGGAAAAAAAAAAAAAAGAAAAAGAAAAAAAAAAAAAACACAAGCACCTGTACAAAATGAAAATCATTGTCTCAGCTCTTGCTTGTGGTGACTTACGGGGCATATGTCACAGACTGCGCAACTCCAGTAGCAGGTTAATTTATGCTAGAAATAGCCTGGTTTATTCTGGTTGTGAGGAGCAGGACACACGTTCCTGAGCTGCAGGCTTGTGATGTGCTCCTGCAGTCTGCACTGCGGGGCTCTGGACCCCGCCGTGAACACCTCCTGCGGGGTATCTATCGCCTGGCCTGCGGCTGCCAAGGGGCACGAGGTACTTTCCTATCACCTCTTTCTTTTGCAGTTGTAACAGTGCCTACCTACATAACCAGGGCTCAGATGCACCTTGTATTTCATGCACTTTCATCTTTTCCCCTAGTTTCATGCCGTTTGCCTGGGGCAGTGCCCTCGGCTGCAGCACTGGGGAATCCCAGGGTCAAACCCAGCATTGTAAAATTGCTCTTTGATAACGTGCCGGCAGTGGAACAGCATCAGGGACCCCGTCAAACAAGGGAGCAGGGACTCAGAAAATGTGGATACCACCGTGATTTCTCGTGGGGTGCGCAGAACGGTCCCACTGGGCGCCACCTGCACGCTGCTGGCTGCTGTGGAGGAGTCCAGCAAGATTCGGTAGGGAAATAGCTGCTCCGCCTCATGAAAATCTTGGCTTAAAATGATTCTCCTGTCCCCATTGACTGAAGCTAAGATCTACTCAATATTCAGCCCAAAATAAAAGACCTCAGGCATGAACGTGTCAGATCCAGCCCTTGTGGTGCCTGCCGTTGGCATACACGGAGCTCGTCTTGATTAGCTCGGTCTGTGGAAATGAGAATGGATAGTTCGGAACAAGTACATCTGAATGGTTACTTTGTGAGGAATTTCAAGCACATTTTTTGCATCATTGTGAAAAATGGCTAATTTTTAACTTCGTTATATTGCTTCATAATATTTAGAGCCTACCAAATTTGATGTATGCAGGCAGCATCACATGTAAATTATTACCCTTTTCAGCCATCTGTTCACTGACATCCAAAACTCCAGTCTTTTCTACCATTTACCTCACTACATCACTTGCATATGTCCAGACTGAAAAACAGATATTTTTTTACCTGCTGTCATTGGTCAAGTTCTTTCACACCTGCATTGCAGGTTTGAAAATGATTGCAGGCACATGTACTTACTTTCTCTCCTGATCTCAAGAAACACAATTTCACCTTTTTATTCATGGCTTTCAGGTACTGTGTGAGCATGGTGCTAATAAAAGGATGGGGAGGGGGCAGAGGAGTCAGAGCTATAATAGGCTGATGACTACATATTTCTCAACAACAGCATATTAATAATTGAAAATGAATTTTCAATTTTTTTCTTGGTCCTAATGACCAAGAGAGGATTAAAGGCATTGGCATATGCTGCACATGGGCTCTTCTGCTAAGCAGTGCAAAATACAGCCTAGCCCTTCCAAGTTTCCAGCAGCAGTTGGAAGGGAAAGCCAGTACTGTTTTTATTTCATACAGGGACTATTTTTATTTTTGTACATTATATACAGCCAAGTATACTACAAGCACAAAAAAAAAAAAATAAAAAAAAAACACTGGGGGAAAAAAATGAAGTTGAGATCATTCTTAAGGGAAAAAAGTGAGAGTTCTCAGGCAGTAAAATTCTCCTTAAAAATAAAGCAGTTACTTAAAATAAAACTGTTTCTGAAAATAAATGCCTGATAAAAATACAAAGCTCAATGGCTATATTGAGACAGTGAAAAAGAAATAAATAGAAATATTGGAAAATAAGGGCACTGCCATGCACATGCTAACAGCGCTCGTTAAGGCAACGCGATCGCGCTTCCTGCTGGAGCTCGCTGATTTACCAGTCGCGGTACAGGGCAACCCCAGTGGTGCGGGCGGCATGGCTTCCTGCTCCTGCGGGCACCCCAAAAAATGCTGGGCTGTAAATACTGGGCATGCAGCAAATGGGACCTTTCTGAAAAACGCTGACCCAGGCTCAAAGCAAGCACCCCCAAAATGCGGTGCATGGGTGCAGGGGCTGTGCAGGGGCAGCAGTGCAGCAAGGAAACCTCCTGGGGTGAAGGTGAAGAACTGACAGAAACAGGCCCCCAGGGCATGGCCTGAATTCAACCGGCCTCAAGCTTTTATAATGTCATGCACACAGCCGCCCTCAGCATAGCCAAAATCCATCTTTTTGAAGCAGTTTTGGAAGGGCCGGGTACACTGTGGGCTGATGGTGGAATCCTGACTCCGGGGGAGGCAAAGGCAAGATGCCCGCCCAGCTGGGTGAGGCAGCGTCTCACCCCTCGCCTTTATTAATCTGTTATAAATAATATTAATTACACGTGTAGCACAAAGAGCAATTATAAAAACATTTTGCTAAGCATCTTATCAAAAAGACTGTTTACTGAAAAACACTCAACTGTATCAAAGCCTTTACAAAAAGCTCTTAGAAATTAATAAAAATGTTTGATTAGTACTTTCATGGATGCACAGACTCTGTATATGGAAGCATTATAGTGCATTTAATTATATATAAAGGCAATTAATGTCACAAATAAAGACTAGGCTCTGACTCAGCCTAAATAATTGTCATTATCTATCATATAGCATGTCCAGAAAACTTAACTCTGCAATGGTATTTATGAACAATAAACTTGGCATTAACATACTAATACAGTTTGGGTTGGATTCAGTCTAAATAATAAATGTCAAGAGAAGAACCCACTCCCGTTCTTCGGGATTGTTTTTTAATGTAATCACAGAGGCTTTTTTCACAGTATGTTCATCACGACGTAAGTGAAAAATGTATTCCCTTGGGCGTTTGCTCTCTATTGCATGCCGGAGGCTGTGTGTGCACACGTGCAGATAATCTGCTGCGCCCCACAGCACCAGCAGTGCTGCGGGGTGTTCTCCCCGGCCCTGGTGGCTGCAGCTCTACCGGGTGTGCTCTTGTGCACTTAACTTATGATTGCCTTGAGTGTTCGTCTGTCTGTCTCCTTTATAGCCATGGAAGAGCTAGCTTTATTTAGTTCTACACATTTCTTGTTGCGTGCTCTAACATAAGCTCATGGCTTTTGTGGTGGGAAAATCCCACAAGCTTTCCTTGTCTAAACTGAGTCCTTCTTACTCAGGGAATGGCACGTCATCAACAGCTATCATTTACATGCCAGAATACGTGATGCTACACATGCATATTTTCAGTTCACAGCTACAGGACAAAAAACCAGTATTGATACAAATGTGCAGGGAATTGTTAATAAGATGAAGCTATGAAAACAAAGGTAACGCTGCACTGCTGGTAAGTACAGTTGATTGTAAAATAAAGGACTCTAAATGGAGCTAAGGGCTCAGTTTTGGTTTGAAAATGTGTGGGTGTAATAGCATGGTGTAGCTTCTAAGATAAAAAAAAAAAAGATCAACGTTCTGCAATGTAACATCTTCACCGCATCAAAGCTGCTAGAACAGTGCCTCTGCTACTCACCTCTGTGACTCACTTCAGCGTTTTAATATATAGTGGTGGAGAGGGAGTGGTGACTCAAAAACTTAATAATGTATTTATATTATTAAACACCAATACTCATCCATAAATATGTTAATAAAAGCATAACTTTATATAGATAATAAATTATATGTATTTATGTATGCAACACATATAGTTATCTATATATGAAGGTACATACACACACACATATATAGCTTTTAATGTACTTCACTATATAGTTAGGTATAGCAGAGATGTATGAATACAGGTCTGCTTTCCTGAATTCTACACGCTGTGCATGGAGAAACTGGTCAGACGCTGCACTTCCAGTTGTCCCAGCAGGGAAGCTGTACCCACAGGAGCTGGCCTGCACTGGCTTCAGCAGAAAGCTGCTTGTAGAAGACACTGGTGAATGACACTGATCAAAGCGAGCACATTCCGTGTAGTACTTTGACATATGAAAATATTTCCAGACTTTTCATTCCTCCTTGATTTACTTACGTTTTCAGGCAGTGATCAGGCTAGAAAGCTTTTCAGGCTGGATAAATCATTTAAGACTGACTGTGTTAACGTAAAGTAAATGATAGAGAACTTTGATGCAGGGTCTGTGCATGTTCAAAGGAAATGCTGCGCCAACTGCAGTAAGATGTATAAAACATCAGCCAGCTCACCTTTAGCGAACAATGCAGCTCATGAACTAGAGGCTTTGGGCTGCCACAGTCACTTTGTGCGTGCCTGTGTGTGTGCACCTGCGTGACACCCATACCTGGGTATAAATAAAATAAGCAGGAAAATGAAATGCTCAGATTTTAGTTGCTGTTGGATCTAATGCAACATCACCTGGGTGAACAAATTAAAAAGGAATCCACAGCACTTCATCTCAACAGCACCATTTCCTCCATCTCCTCCCCATGACCCCCCCCACTCCAAAAAAGGAAAAACAAAAAAAAACAAACCTTTTTTTTCCCATTCAGAAAAAAATAAAAAAAAGGTCTTAGTTTGAGCAAGAATCACTGTTTGATAGCAACATACTTATTTTAGCTGGATGCTGTCCTTGTGATTATGGACAGCACAGAGAAAATGGATAATGTTGCAGAGCCTCTCTGTCTTCATTATTTGTTGGGCTGATAATTCATTTCTTGCTAACAAAGCCTTTACTTGAGCAGAATTTAATCTTTTGTCTGCTGTAATTCATTATTATATCTATGAATATTAAAACAACCACAAGAAGGCCTTACCAGGATCTATCCAGCCCACATGCTTATACGCATGAAGAGTCAATCAAGGTCTGACACAGAGGTCTTCATCACTATGCACTGTGGCCCATCCTGCAGCTGTCAAAGTCTCTTTTGATGCTGATTAACTTCATCAGTGTAATTGATCAAGTTGTCTAGAGAAAATGGGAGGCTAAATACTTTCCAAAGTAATCGTCACATTGCACCCAAAATACTGTTACTATGCTGAAGGCAGCGTGCAGGTGCTGTGCTGCAATTTGAATGAGTTTCCTCTCACCTCTTGTCTAAATCCTTTCCCTTTTTTCCCCCAGCTCACTCAACAATTGCCTGGTAGATTGACTTTCAGTAGCTGTTGATTTAACTGCTTTTTAGTGGCTGTTGAAAATAATATCCTTCAAAGTCATAAAGAAGACTCAACAGTGGAAGGGAGCTTCAGAGACCAAGAAACACAGACAGGAGGACTTTCTCTGCGTGACTAAACATTAGTTTCTGGGGTTTGTTCTGGATCCTAGTGCTTAAAAATGCATTTTATTTTTTCTCCCTGAAAGGAGCTTACCATACCTACCACATTTGCTGAAATCTCTCATTGAGAACAAAGTTGAACACTTTGGGTTAGCATGCTGTCTCTGCTCTTGAAAGGGTCCGTAATACATCTGTGCAGCTCTGTGATATAATAACAACAATAATAATAATGATACATGGTCTCAGAGGTAACAGAAGCACTTCCTGCACTATCCCTGTTGCCAGAGCCACATTCATTTTGGCTTTCCCCACTTCTGTGTTCCTCCATTCTGCCCCTGCACACCAGTTTCAGCTCATGCCCCCCATCCGATGTGATGGGGCCGAAGAGTGACTGAGCCCTTTCATTCAGACTCATCAGGGCTGCGCTGGCGGAGACGTGAGGAGAAAAGCATGCACAGATTACATTTTGAGAAGCTGCCTGTGCTGTGGATGGCTTCAGTTTTGAGGCCCAGCCTGGCACACGTTAAACAGGACTTCTTTCAGCAGCTGTGGTTCAGGTCTTACTGAGGAGCAGCTCCCCCAGCTCCTTCCAGAATCACGCTGGGCACAGAGCCCGAGGGCCTCTCCGTCGGGCGTTGGGCTTTCCTTGTCTGACACCACCATGAAATAAACTGTAGTCACAAGGGGGAAGGGGGAGGGAACAACTGAAAAAATATATTTATTGGAGTAAATAAAAAAAAGTTAACCAAAACCCTTTATTGATACATTCTTGGATAATATCACAGGATCGAGAGAATGGAAAGGAAGGGAGGAGTTTGCGGCAAAGATCGGTTTCACTAAATTGGCACATAAGCAGCAAGATTAACGAAATTACTTATTACAAACAGTATAAAACATACATGCTTTTGTAAGTCCTTATCACACTGGTCAATCATGGTGGGGCATCAACAAAGAAAAAAACTTCAAGACATGTAAAAGCCATATTCTTTCTTCCAAATATCATAAGAATTATTGAAATTATTGCAAAATAGTCATATACCTTAAATAAAATAACAAAATAGAACACAAATACAAATATCAAACATAAATTATTAACATGTACCATAAAATACATTACTGGCATGCATTCCAAATATCAAGACCTGTACTAAAACTCAGCAAAAATCCTGTCTGCTTCCTCTGCAGCCCATCGAAGTTGTGAAGGGGGCGGGTGTGGGGGGGTGGGGGCTAACTTCGCCAGCACAGTTTTTGGTCTTTAAATTCTTTTGTTTGTTTCATTAAAAAAAATAACGTATATGGATTGCAGTGATACAGTAGCAATCATACAAGTCATGTACATAGGTCTTTTAAATCCTTAGATTTTTAATTTTTTTAATGTTCTAAGTCTGAGAGAACAGGGCCTCAATGAAACTGTGCATTCAAAAAACAAACAGTGAACTCGGAACGACATGGATGGCCATATGCAAAAAATCCTCACAAACTGTACAGAAAGTTCAAAAACTTGCAGTCTGGAAGTACATATAAAGACAGAATTAGCCCCTGTGAGTCCTCGCAGCCGCACGCGGTCCCCCGGGGAGCCGCTCCTCCCGCGTGGCAGGCGGCGCGTGGGCACGGCGGCTCCCGCGGACGGAGCAGGGCCAGGGCCAGGCCAGGGCCAGGGCCCACGGCAGCGCCCGCGCCCCACTGAGCCGAGGGCGACGCGGGGCCTTCACGGAGCGGCCGTGGGGAGCGTGGCTCCTCGCGTGTGGCCTGGCCTCCGCCGCCCGGCGCGGGCGCCCCGCGGCCAGGAGGAGGCCTGTGCCCGCGGCGGGTGGAAGTCCTCCTCCGTCCTCCGCGCCACGTGGCTGAGCGGGCTAGATAACCAGGTTGTTATAACTGACGTACTTCTTTTTTGCAGCAGGGCCTGAAAGAAAACCGGCAGACGGTCACCAAAGCAGTCGGCAGAGAGACGCTTTGAAGGGGCTTCTCGCTGGTCCTTCGTTTGGGCAGGCAGCCCCGAGGAAAGCCACCTGAGATAGCACGGGACTGGGCGGCAGCTGTGCTGCGTTGGTGGCGTTAGCAGCGAGCCCGTGTCTCTTTGCACGGCCGTGCTCACTGACGTGAGTCCGGGCAGGCTGCTGCTACGGCACCTGAAGGGCTGTCTCGCTATCACTACCAGCAGAACTACCCAGAGACTGATTTTTTTATGCTCTCGCAGTTTGTTTGGCTTCACTGCTCTGACACCATAACTAGATGCCATTATAAATTTTTTTGGAAAGAATAGTGACATTCTCTCCAGCTTCTTATATCTCCTGGACTAAGTTTGGTTTTCCCATGGGGAAAAAAAAAATCTCTTATTCAGGATTTACGACTTCTGAGATTTTTACCATGTGGGGATCAAGGTATCTGCTTTCCTAATTATGACCTTCAATTCAAATCTGTTTGCAAACATAAACTAGTCAGTAACTACTTCATGAATGATGCTCCACTTTGCTGTCAGTAAAAATGGAAAATATTTACAGCTAAATACAAAGCACAATATTGTGCAATACCTTGGCAACACTGACAGTTTAGGGACCATGATAACATGTTCTGCATCAGGCATGTTAACAAAAATGTCACTATTTATATGTAAATTCTGTAATGAGGATGTAACTACATGTACTGGGCCTATGGCATTTTACATTGAACTGTGTTCCAGTGAATACAGAGAAGGTCTTTCTCTACTCACTCACTGCTCTAAAAAAAACATGTGTATGAAGTATGCATGCTCTTGCTGGAAAGATTAAAATCCAATATTCTGACTAAATGAGTTATCGTGAGACCAGTTTATACTCTGGATATTCTCAAAAAGTTAGAATTACCAATCATTGCTGTTATTATCAACTATTCTTATTCAGCATTTGTGTTTTCTTTTTTTTAGAGCAACTTTGAGTCAACAAAATTCATTAATGTGAATGATCAACTATGCACAGAGTAACTGAATATATAAACAAACCTGAGCCTCAGAGCATCCCCTGATACACATCTGGAAGATAAGTAAGAGAAAGGGATGCGGCTGATTTTCTGGGACTGCTGAAAACATTTCGCTTTTTTCTGCCTTGGCCACTGCCCTTGCCAAGCGAAGAGGTGGGACCAGCCCTTCAGAGCATCCTGACTGCCTCAGACACCAGACACACCCCCCTTTGCTACTCAAAGTCGGGGCCTTTTTGCCCTTGGCGTGTCTTACAGTCAGAAGCATTATTAATCAGACACCACCATTAATTTTTCAGGTGGCATGCTTTTCAGAAATACTTACTTCAATAAGGATAGGCTCTCCACCAACAGTACAGAATATTTTGAGATTATTATGAATGAAGGTGCAGTCAAATGTATATATTTTTCACAGTGTTCACTATCTTCTTTATAGAAAAAGAAAAAAAGCATTTTTACTTCTAGGTATTTTCAAGATTGTCATTAAAGAACCTCCTGTTCTAAAGAACCTACTTTAACAGTATTATTCTCAAACCCCATTTATCTGTTGTACCATGTTCTACACAGGAATTAGTGCTGTGTGTTCAATCAAGGTCTGATCCTGCAAAATGCTGATCTTCTTCATTTCCCTTTAACTTCTCTGGGGCATGAAGGTACTCAACACATGGGAAGATAAAACTCATTATTCTGCAAGACTAGACCACAAATATCCAATAAACTGTGGTATACTATCAAATGCTGAAGTGAGGTAAAATGCAGTGGAAAAAAAATGTATAACCAGGAAATGGGTTGCAAAGTAATTACATGTATTATTTTGTGATCTACTTCAGCTTTATTCATTACACGCTCCAATTTCAAATAGCAGCAGAGTTCCTATATTAAGGAAAGGGATTTTGATACTCTCCATTGCTGGTTCATATAACGTCACCCCCTCTAATGCTTACAGGGCTTTCACTTCACTCAGCAAACCTGAAATTTTGCCAGATGAGTTTTCTCACAAATTCTACCACAGCCTCTCATTCCTCATTTTCAATATGACAATGAACCACCAGTGCCAAGTGAATTCAACTAAGCAATATTTTTGATAGTGTACACTTCTGTAACTTCCCCGTGAAAAGATGGGCTCCACGTATCCCAGCTCCAGACAATAAAATTATCTCTGGCACTTCTCTGTTTCAACAGAAAAATGTAGTTGACAAAAGTATCATCCATAATTCAGATAACGTGATCAATAGAAGCTTCATGGTTATTTTCGGAGAGGAAAGACATTTTTCCCTGTTTCTTGAGACTGCTAGGCTAGAGGAGATCACATCTCTCATTACATAGCTGGTACATTTCCAAGCTCTGCTCCTGCATTAACTCCAGTATCTTGAAGCTTAGTTGAAGTGTGCCTTCTAGACAAGCTCCAGTCTTGATATGAAGACTTCAGTAACAGTCTACCTCAACTGAGTCTCTATGGAGTGTCAGATATTCATTATTATTGGGCAATTAGCACCAGGTACGGATTTGATTTTTCTCAAAGAAATTAATTTACATGAAAACGGGGAATGCTAACGAAACATCAGCATCACCAGAATTCACCATGCTTTAATCCACGATACATGAGCATTCCCTGTTCTTTAAATAGAAAATAGATACAGATCTCATACACTGTGTTGTTGTTAAGCGTTAATAGATGATGACTTTCCAACAGTGAAAACAGATTGTCTTCTTGCACGTAACATATACATGGTAATTAATATACATATAATTATGTCAACATCAGCTGGCCACTGACTTAGATGTATTGGAGGTGAGCCAATAGCTGTGGCATGCAGAATGCACAATGCTGCACCGTGCCTTCTGTACAGATACACATATCAGCTGCATCCCCATTTCCTGACACCAATGTCATTGCGTACAAGAAAGCAACAACCGACACTTGCACTTGAGCGAGTTGTCCTCTTAGTTACGCACTGTACTTTTTCCTCTTCTCCATGAACAGAGCCCCACTCTCCTCACGTGCAAGCACCCAGTTCAGGATGCCCTCATGCAGCCTGCAGCCACACAACCCAGCAAGAAGGATGTGTTCACACTTACTCTAAATTACGGAAATGAGCCTGTGTATTGCCACATGGAAATATCAGCATTTCTTTAAAACACAAGAATTTATTAAAACTCTTCCCTTTTGAACTATTATCTGACCTGCCTGACAGGTGGTGGGGGCAGTGATAGTGTAGACCTGTCCCCTGCCAGAAGTGGATAACAGGATTTGAAGTAACTGCATTGCCTGTGCCAACAACATATTAAAAACAAATACACAGAAGTGAAAATCCTCTTTGGATATATAAGTTTCATCACTTGACTGGTTTTCATTATCTTGAGCACAGGCCACAAAGAAAGAAGCTCCCACAGCATCCAAAAGCAAGGCAGATCTGTCAATACTTGCTCAGAGTGAGATTTAATCACTTTCACTTCAATTTTATGCACATTTGTTACCTCTGCCAAGCTTAAAGAGAAAAGATTTACAGTGCAGAAGATGAATTTTATTACAGCCTACAGGCATCTCAAGCTATCAATGGTATGAAGCATGGCCTTGGTACTTCCAGCACTGAACAAGAGCTGACATCATGATGGCTGTGAACCTGGATCTTCTGCTCTGATTTCCTTTGTAGTTGCTGTGGCATATCATGCTTACCTCACCTTTTTTTTCTTCTTCTTTATTTTTTTTTTTTCCCTTGGAAAGCTGTATCATCCATGCCAGGTAAAGCTGTGGCTCATTATTAGACTCCACTTCTGGTACATTTAAAGGGGAAATAGATACTCGTGGCTCCCTGTGGCTCTGTGCTGAAAGACAGAGCTAGCCGCATGTTCTGCTGCCTTTAACCAGGGAATACATGAGAAGGAATTGAAAGCAACAAACCTAAATATTTTTACATGCTTTTCCAAAACCCGACAAAATTTAAATTTAATATCTAAATGTAAATAAACCCTTACATCACATTTTCATATCTCTTCTGTTGTGCTCCCTACCATATACTCTATTGGCAACTTATCTACTATACAGATGCCTACACTTGTATAAAAAATACTTCACTGCCTGTGTTGGGAGTAGTTGCTTGTCTCCGAAATGCAGCTCGAACTGCCTGACTTTTATGCAGATCAGCACACAGAACCTCATGTTTTAATAATAGAATACGAATATATTAAATTACAAATATAACATTAGTAAAAAAGTGTGTTCCTCCATAATTGCATTACAGCCTTCTCTTCTCATAAATTATATCATATTTAGCTGTCATATTTCCTTGTCACTCTCAGCAAAGCAGCAACAATTAGCGATTCGACGCCGAACGCAACCATAAATAGCAGCGTTGTTTGAGTCGCCAAGAGGTTTGTCAGCAGATCACGAATTACAACAGGGAGCGAGAAGTTGCTAAAGAGATTGTTTCTTTTTCCTGATTACTAATTTATCCGGCACACAAATGGCCTGATGGCAACCTGGTGACAAGTTCACAGACAACGACAGCCGCTCTGTCGCTTTCTGCTGCAGCACTGGCGGCTGGTCCTCACCCGAACGCCGAAGGAGCGATACCTCAGTGCCACACGGTGCTGCCGGCTCCCTGGCCCTCCAGCTCCTGACAGCAGACACACAATCCATCCCCACGCCCAGGCCCTGTATTTGACATGCCACCTGGAGGACAGGGTCCTGCTCAGAGGATAAATGCTGTGGGAATGGGTCCTTTCTACTCGTGTAATTTTATCCTCCACCTGTTCTTCCCAGCTCCCGCAGTGTAGTGTGGAATGTGCCTCTGTTAAGTATGTAGCAAAACATTGCGGTACCCAAAGCACTCAGCTGAGCTTATGAATAATTTTCAGTTCTGCTTAAAAGCCTTGCTGAACTGCAATATACCTGGCAGCAGCACATTAAGAAGAATGGATGTTAAGGTCGATTTTTATTCATTTTCTAATATGTGCAGAGCATATTCTGATGAGCATGGCCCTCCAGATTCCCCATGTAGGATAACTGGATTGATTTTATTTAGGAATTTCTGAAGTGCCTGGTGGAGGGAAAACCAGAACAGGCCAGAGTGAAGGTTGAAAAAGCATGTTATGCAGAACTCCATAAAGAGGGGCAAGGACTGCTTAGAGAGTAAATGCACTTTGGAAATTAATAGAAAAACAATTATGAAATAGAACGGTATATAGTCGTCACATATCTGTTTAGCTACTCTTGTGACACGCTGTGCATTATGGCATGTATTACTAATATATGACTTGTAATCTCCACAAAATGCTAGAAAATCAAAGCCAGAATGAAAGTGGGTGGTGTCAGTTGTATTTTAAGTTTGCCTTTTCCTTACGTTTTTTAATGTTTCAAAATTAATATGATTTTATCTCTCTGCTTAGCTCTTGGAAATTGGTTTTCTTTGTCGTTTTAGGCAGTATTGAGAGCGATCTCACCGTTAAATTCTGAGAGCCATAAGGGCAATACCTGCCTGGAAACGCTGCGGCAGATTCCTGCAGGCAGCAGTGCAGCCCCCTCTTCCCAGCAACACGAAACCCAAGGCCAGGACAAGGGTATGCTCCCACGGGTGTTACCCAAGAGAACTCAAAGCGCTTGGAAATCCCACTTTGTCACTGCCTCTTTGGGAGAAACATAAACACTTGTTTTCCAGACACCTCAGTTCTGTTAGGTACCGTACATGGTAACACTGCTGACTTTTTACTTGCCGTGTGCAATTGCCGTGCCCTCTCGCATGCTCTGCCCATCAGGAATTTCAGCTAAAGAATGCTCAGGAAATGCGAGCTTAGATTTTAGTGACGGATGTTCTGCATGTTACAGCAGCAGCAAAAATACACGGAGTGAGAGCGAGCGAGCGAGAGGCCTGAGGCTGGCTAATTCAGTAGCAGAGCAGGAATCTCTGAGCAGTATAATTAGTTCATTAAATGCCATCAAAGATTGCTCAGGAGGACAGAGAGGAGCACGGGGAGAGCTCATGGCCCCAGGACAGTACGGCGAGGGCTGGAGAACACCGCTCCAGCAGGAAGCAAGCCCAAGTTCTCATTTCAGTTTCACAAGCTCCAAACCCAAATGTGTTTTTTAAGTGTGACCGTCAGTACATTTTGTGTGAATTGGTATCCAAGGCACAAGACCCTAAATTGTCACTGCAAATAGGATCAAATTAAGCAGCCGCAGACACGGAGCATAAAACTGAGAAGGAACTGAAATGGCATAAGAGGAAAAAGGGGCCGAGTTGCTTAGCAACCCTCACCTCTTCTTGTGGATTTGTGAGTCCAGAAACAGCGGCACCGTCGACAGTTGTTGCTGGTAATGTAGGGGAGCGTTTCCACACCGCCGTATGATGAGGTCGGGTGGGTGCTGCAGTGGTAAGGAGCACAAGACGGTGCCAGGCGAGGACGAGCCCCGACGTGACACGGTGAATGCCCCCGGGGTGGCGGGATAGCAGCTCCGTCATGAGTCTGCCCCGAGCCGGGAGCACAGGAGGCCTGAGGCTGTGTCACTGGCACTTCCCATTTGTGGGCCTAAACCCACGGCAGCTCACGTGGTGAGGTTAGTCCACTCGAGAGAAAAGCCATTCCTGGAGGTACCCCACCACGTTTGTGTATCTCTGTTCTCGTCTATGGGTGAGGGAGTTCAATGTACGATGTCGCTTTCCACAGTGACTATATTTTCTAAATTTATTTCAGCAGCGTGCTGGAGCAGCCAGCTTCCTGGATGGAAGTGACACTGCTGTCCGCAGGGATGACAAAGCCAGCTTTCAGCCTGTTGGAGTGCCAGCAACTCTCCAGGCTCCCCACACCACTGCGCTGAGGCTGTTTTCCCATCAGAGATGTCAGAAGCCCTCTGCGAGCCTAAGGTCTTAGGTATGACGTGATCAGACTGAGCTCGGCCAGTTTGGCATAGGCACTAGTGTGTAAGTGAAGTTACGCAACTGGCCTGCAGTTTGATTAAAGCAATGCTGCGTTAATTACAGGCACGCTTGTCTAAGTTGTAGCTGTGCTCTAACGGAGCAGCCCTGTACATGCTGTGTGCCTGTCCCGTCTTGGCCCTGTCCCTGTGCAGGTGGTGGCACAGAGGTGGCACACCGTGCCCAGCAAGCCCCTTCTCTGGAGGTGGGAGGCACGCACAGCCACGTAGCTTAACTGCAGGGAAAAAACAACAACAACAACAAAGAGAAAAAAAAGGGGGGTGGGGGGGGGGAGGGAGTGGAGACCTGTTGCAAGGAGAAAAAAATAATTTTAAAAGCTGCTGCTTGTCTGGAATACCAGTAAGCCAGACCTCGCTCCCAGCAGCTTTTCCCCAGCCCGGCTTTTACTTTCCTACTGCTGACAGCCCCCTTCCCACCCACCTGCCGGGGCAACCTCAGCAGTCAGCTGCAAACCCGCAGAACCAAAGGCGAGCACAGTGAGCACGGCGGAGCTGACCTGCAGCACACATTTGCCATTTCCCTTGGTGGCCGGGCCGAGCGGCTCCAGCATCCCCCCCAGACTAGGGACCCCCACGGCCGCTGCAGCCGTGAGGAGCCCGCAGCTCCCAGCGGCCAGGGACAAGGGGTTCCTCCCCCTGCTGCCGCGAGTCTTGTGGCTTTGAAGGCAGCCATTCATCTAAGATCCTTCTGCGCAGATAACATTTAAATCCACTTATACGCTGAAGTGATGTTTGCCTGGGCAGCTTGAGTCACCAGCAATGAGCCCCAGCCCTGGGGGAGCTGGTGCCACCTTCCCTGCGCTCAGCCGATCGGCAGCCCTGGAGGAGCTGCTCCTCCTGGGGCCTGATCTTTTTTAAGAACTTAGAGATTTTTTCAGCGCTAATCTCTTCTCAAGGTTTATTCGTTTGAACTGAAGTGCTGTAGGTTGCCAGGCGATTACCACCAAAACAATAAAATGCACCAGGTATTAGGAATAGCCGTAAAAGTCTGCCGAAGGTAATTTGAATATTTCCTTCAGATGTTCTTTGAGAGATGAGTTTTGCTATCAAACAATTGCCAGTGCCATTATGGGATCTGTTTTGACTTTGCTGAGGTACATTAGATTGGCTAAAGTATTCAAAGGATAGTGCTGGAAGACGCTTGCAAAATGCAGCTTGAAAAATTGCCTGTATCAGCCATGGCTGCGCACCTCTCCACGGAGGAGTCAGGGCTGTCTGCAGTAGGTTTGGCATGCAGAGGAGGTGTTCCTGCTGCTTAACATAGAATATGTTATCTGTGAGATTCCTGCTAGCAGGGAGGAAGAAAACACATTTATGTAGTCAGGAAGATGAAAGTATTGCTTTTTTTTTTTTTCCTTGTATATTTATATAAAGCAAACAGCTTGTGAAAAAAAAAAAAAAGTACACAAAAACCATGAAAAAAACATGGAATAAGGTTCCTGAAGCAAAATTCTTCAAATTAAGGATAGCTGTTTTGTGAATATAAATAATAAAAAAGTCCTGCAGATTTTAACAGGAAAAAAAAAAAAAACAACCAAACAAGGTTCATTAGTTAAATGTAGAACAAATAATTTGACTAGCTTTAAAAAATTAAAAATATATATTCAGATATTTCTTTGCAGTTTTCACAGTATAACTGTCCTCTCATTTTCAGCTTCTATACATTTAAAAACTTTGCAACAAAATGCAATTACCTTTGTAGAACCTGATTTGCTGCACAGGCTGCACCAAACTGCCATGCAAGGAGCGGGCAAATCCACACCAGGCACCACTCTCGCTGCCAGCTTGTGGGAAGTGGTCTGACCGCATTCCTCTGACTATGCACCAAAATGGACAATGGATATGAAGAACGGTACCACCTCTACTTGGGAAGCAAAAGCAACCTGGTGGCAGTAGCTTTTTTAAGTATCCCACCACTGTAATTCACCTGTCGCTGCGAGGAAGAAGTGCTAGCATGGAATTCAGTGCTGCAGAGAGCACCTGGTGGGATGGTAAGTGGTGAAGAAAATCCTAACGCTGCTGAGATCATCGCGCATTAGGTTGGACCATACAGGCAAATTTTATCTAGTGGAACCACATACCGTAGTACTTAAGGTTAGAAGTCTTATGAGATACCACAAAAAGGTCAAACACCTCAAAAGGAAAAACAACAACAAAAAAACACTCAAAAAACCAAACCAACCCAATGAACCAACCAACCAACCAACCAACAAAACACCAAACAAGCCTCCCCCATATGCCTACACACAAGACTCAGAAAGACAAGGCCAGCTTCTCTACTGGCTCAGCTCTACAAGCTCAAACAAGGTGATTAGAAACCAGATGTCCAGCCAGGTTTCACCACTGAATACCGCTCCAGTGCCTTGCTTCCAATCTGCAAAATAGTGATAATGTTTATAAGCTCCTACCTCAGAAGGAAATCATAAGGTGAACGCTAATGCCCAGAAATCTTGAATAAAATGATTAATGTCATCAGAGCACAATCAAAAATAATAGCCCGAGCAATCTTGCACTTCAGCGCTGTTTTACATACATTTGATAACCTGGATTCACCTGGTTCACTTCCGTTGCTTTCAGAATGCAATTAAAAATGAAACAATCACTTCAAATTATTAGAATAATTATGCTTATGCAAGTGCATGCAAATGTAATATACAGAGTAGGGCTGGGTAAATGCTGCATACGGATTTCTATCTAAGGAGTGTTCACACATCCCTCGCTTTACACAAACATATTTCACATCTAAATTTGTCATATTCTAACCAGGGCTACATTTTTGCTTTAAGGCTTTCTTCTTATTAGTCCTTTTAGAAATGGATATTTACCCTGTCTATTATATAGCCCCTAGGCAAACTCAGCCTGCATCGCTAGTGAAGTGAATTATATAGCTACACTTGAAGTGAGCCTTGTACCCAGGGGATTGGCAAAATATCGCACCGAGTAGTGCCAGGGCCATAAGTAACAATTACAAATATCCAGTATAATGGATTCTTTTAACTAGGATTGCTTTGAAGTTCCCAGAAGGATTTACTAGGAAGTAAAGGTGTGACCTTGCCAGTTCCCCAGAGCACATTGGGATTTGAAGAGGGCTTTTCTTTAAACAAAAGTCCATTTTAGCTTATAAGGATTTCAAGTAGTAGCTGCTACCAGAGGCGTAGGATTTTAATTCATCATTTTTTTACGATGCACTTTTTGTGAGGACTGAGAATGTATCCGAAAGGAAGAATAATAAACGCAGTTCTTGGGTGAGATAATGGCACAGCGATAGAAAATCATCTCAGGTCAAAGTGGCAACTACGTGACATTTTTATAGCTTAAGATAGTTTGTTAGGGTTTGAGTAGATAAAATGTTTGCTTTGTTGTTCTGCAGATGTATTAGATTGAGACCAATGGACTGTTGAATTTTTTCTGGATAGGGATGAGAAAACTCTAAGCTCAGCCAATGCAGAGAAAGCAATTGTATTAGACAGATGCTTGCCTCACAGTACAGAGCTGGGAAATTCTGACTTCATTTCCAGTCAGTAGAATAATACTCATTAATTTCAGTGAAGCAGGCTTTACCACAGTGAGTCCCAGAAAAGATGGGATGCTTTTCATACTGATCACCTTAAAACCCACAAAAAGATGTAAAGATTAGTCGACAAAGTCAGTATGCACCATTGCACTCGGCACTCTCCTCCTGAACAAAAGAAAAGAACGGATTGCTTATGTGAAAGTTGGGCACGTTTTCATGCAGTGCACTAGATTCATGATGAAACCTCTCACGCCCCCCACTTCTCTAGCACAAGGGGAAGGAAATACAGGTGTACATGGCTTTGCCTAATGACACGGGGTTACCATTACGCTTCTCTAACTTTGCCCTGTGGACAGCAAACGTAAGCTGACATTGTAAAGACAAGTAAGGAAGCAATCCTGCAGAATGTAGCACAAAACACACACCGTCCGTGTTTAAAACAGCTTAGTGGTGATCTCCTCTCCCAGGCTCCAACTCTGCGGACCAGCGTGGCTCGGCACTCTGCAGCTGGAACCCTGCTCCTGCGTGAGTGGAGGGCAAAGCACCTGCTGATCTCAGCAGAGTCGGGATTGCTTGCAGTAAAAGTTTACAGTACAGTATAAAATTACTGGGCAAAGTTATTGGCTTCCGACAGTGTTTCTGTATCATTTTTCCACTTGGACACGGGGAGCGCTTTTGTGTTTCTTGTGCTTTTCTGCATCCAGACATGCAACCCATGGCCCTTTTCCCCTGCCAGCAGCCAAACCATCACCAGCATCTAAGGGGCCAGATGCCATTCCTGGTCAACACACATCACTGAAGAACGCTACCGAAACACCATGGCCTCTCGTGGGAGACATGCATATGGTAAAGGCAAAACTGAGAGTCAGGGGAAATTTACTCCTCTGAAGAATATTATAAAGGTATGTTACCAAATCAGTTCTAAAAATAGGCCATAAATGAGATATGTGATACATGTTCCCCCTTTGCAACGGCAAGATAATATCATAATTTATGAATATTTACCAACGGAAGGCATAGTTCTCTGGAAACACACACAAAAGCACATCATTTATTTCTCTGCTTCTGAACTGTTTATGCTGATAACTGTCAGAGTCAATAAACTCCTTTTGTTAAGCTGGAAAGATGATCTAAACTACCTGCAGTGACAGACACTGCTTTCCGTCTCCTCAGGACTGTGCTAAGAGATAATTTTTATCAGCCACACCTTTGACTACTTTGCAAGATATTACGGAGGTAGGTGCCTTCAGAGACAGATTCAGAGGCTGCTGTCAATGTTAATTTTCCCATCTGAGCCATTACAGGAAAACATGACTTTGCCTCAAAGAACAGAAGCAGACATAACATTTATGGCCTGCAAAAGCATCGTGTTTTTGCCTGAAAGATGCCTGTAAGACTGCGATTTTGAGTCAGGTAATAAGATTGCAATAGAAGAGGATTAGTTTTATCCTCCTAAATGAAAGCCAAAATCAACAAAGTATTGTACCGCTGAAGAACATCAATCCTAAGTGTGTGTGGCGGCATCTGTCTCCTATCTCCCACCGGTTCTGCTTTGCAGATAAAAACTTCTGGGTTAGGTGAGGTCTGAAAGTGCCTGCCGCACCGGGCACTGGGATCAAAGAACAAACAGCAGAAAGCCTTATCGGGGCTTCCAGCAAATGAAAGATTGCAGAGAGGCTTAAAGAAGACCTCGCAGGAAGAACAGTCATGGCTCGCTGGAGCATTTATGCACTTAGGTGGGAGATGCAGCAAAGGGATCAGGTGAGGGAGCAGAACCCCCCGATCCGCACAGATAGGGCAACGGGGAGCCAGCAGCGAGCTGATTCCCGGGGCAGCACACCGCCCACGTCTGCAGCAGTTCACTGCTGGCAGCAGTGCCACAGCCCCAGCACACAGCTAGAAAAGAGCACAGCAGCTTAGGAAACGTGTTTCCAAATCTTTGTGAGGTTGTGGCAAGGAAGAAACAAAACCAATTCATATTACTCCTTAATTGGAACCGACAGTACAGCAAACATACCAATTTAAACTCCATGTAAAACGCTTCAGTTTGAATATTGTTGACTGGAAAGATAACAAATGGTAGCAAATTATTTTCACCTGCTTAAAACAAAGTAATTAATAGTACTTTGGTTATCTTACCTGGAAAGCCAGGCTCTGCTGAGAGCTGTTAAAGCCAAGTGTGAAAACAGTTTGCATGAAAAATAATTAGAGCTATGACCTGAGTGATCCTCTAAAACATCCCGAAGGAGGCCTGAAGTCAGTGCTGTAAGAAACGATTCCTCCCTACCTCCTTCTGCTTGACTTTGCCCTACCTGGCTCCTAAATGCACCCTGTCCCCGTGCCCTTCTCTGCTGCTGCCGCCCCCTGCCCTGTGCACAGCACCCGTGGGCCCTGCAGCCTCCCCCCCCCGACCCTGGGCAGAAGCGAAGCTTTGCCCTCTCCATCACTCCTCCTGGAATCCCCGCAGGAATTATTCCCTTCGCTCCAGCTGCTGAGGACCACGTCCTCCTGCCCAGAAAGAGCATTTCTGATACTTGCTTCAGCAGCGCTCCTCTTCAGTCAGCCCCTGTCTTGGCAACACCCCAGCACCTCTCCATAGAAATCCCCATTTTTTGACCCAAGCAGGTATACGAACAAAGACATTGTTATAAAAGTGACTACGCAAATAATCATTTGCTTTCGTACACCCACATCCAGTAAATACAGCTCTACATGTCTAGCTAGTTTATCCATTCAGTGATCAAAGAACTGAAAATATTTCTGTACTTATTCATTATACATAATAAAAATCAAGAAAAACAGAATGCAGCTGCCAAACAACAGGAATATAGAATTGAACAAGAATCCCATATTCAGTAATGGGTTTCATACATAATCAAAGGTGTTTTCCATTTAATCTCTTAATGACTTACAAACAATTCATTATTTGGCTTTTCCAGGTTTTCCTACCAGCGCGTTCTCCTCCAAGCAGCTCCCTCAGCACAGCGGGCGTTCCCTTCTGTAGTGCCCAAACCAGAGAGCTCGCCGGGACCTGGGCTCACTCAAAGCAGTCCATCTCCACTGAGCAGCTACGGCACTTACAGAGTCAAATCCTGATTCACATTTCTCAAAACCTGGAAATGCATACTATTTTTTTTAAATGGAAAAATGAAAATGAGATGACACCTGGAGAGAAAAGTTTTGCAGAATTTGGATTTTGGCTGGAGTCGCTCTCCCCGTCACCGAACTGCCCACCGGTGCCATAACTCACACTCCCGAGCAAACGTAACCCTGCACCCGATGTGTGTGACAGCAAAATCTGGCAGCGGGGAGAAAAATGACATGGCGCTGAAGATTCTTAAGCTGAAACTATCCCAGGCCATGAATGACAAGGTTACACTGAATATAACCTCGCTGCGTTAGAGGAACAGGTCACAGTTTTATTTGAAACAGCACTAAGTATCACACTTATTGCTCCATTTGCTCTTCCAAGGAAGCACAGCTACCGAAGAGACTGAACGAGCACATCAGCAACTGGTGGGTAACTGGATTTGGGACCAGAGAGGAGGCTTACGGAGCTCCCGCCCCTAATGCTACGGGCACGATGAAGGCTGTACAAATGGGAACGTGCAGTACAAGGGCTGTGGGCCATTTCTGGCAAGAGCCAGCGCCAGGGGGGTGGCACTGCCCTGCTTCCCCAAAGGAGATGAAACTTATAGGAGAAAGTCCAAAAGGCAGGGGTGGCTGCTCAAGGGTCAAGAAAGATCAATAGGGACGCTCTTACTACTAGACATTGGTACACATGTAAAAAAGACGTTTTAGACAGTATTCCCCTAATGCTTTAGGATTTGGCACACCAGCTCAAAACAGACAAATAATACCATGTTAAACTAAGGGTCTCTTGGCATTAAAAAAGATGCATGGCCTTTGAATGCTTTCACAGAGTACACGTGTGTGTGTGCGTCTGTTGGTCTGCCTAGGTGTTCAGGAGATGCTTGCACTGGAAAGAGGCTCCGTGCATGTGCGCAGTGATCGCCGCCTTCATCCCTCCCACGTGGGAAGCTGGAATTAGCTCAGCACCAAGCAAAGGCACAGCCATGGCACTGACGGGGTGCGCTTCCCCAGCTGGAAGGAACTGCCCTCCTTTTCTCCAGTTTTGCAATTTTGCCTGCTCCAACTCTTCGGCTAGGAGCTGCAAGTAACAAACATCTTAACAGAAAAATCAAGAATGTTCATGAAGTGCAAAGAAGCTAAATTCACTGGAAAATTTATTCATGCTGTATAACTCTGTAATACCGAGTGTCTAACAAAATTATGTTTTGAGCTGCATGGTTAAACAGCACCTTTTCGCTGCAATCAACTTTTTTTTTTTTTCAGAAAGTCTTGATTTCAAATATCTTGAAAATGTTTAACAGCTGATATTAGTAAGAGCATAGATTTAATATACAGCTCTATTCCACAGACATGATAAGCATCATGACAAGTGGTGTAACTACGGCAACTATTTTTTTCCCCCTATTTTCCAGTGAACCATAAGAACAGACGTTTCACTTGACACAGTGCCAGACTTCCCCCAGGTAAGCCTCAGCGCCCCGAGGTACCGAGCAGTAACTGAGCAGAACAGCAGACCCCAGGACTGGAGCCCCTTTCTTTTCTGTTTTGTGTCTCAGTTGTGTTTCACGGGCATTTACATGTGTTTAGACATTAACCTAGTACTCTTCCTTTTTTTGTGCTATGGCTGGAAAGCGAAAACTTGCTTATTTATTTATTTATTTATTTATTTTTCCTTCACTGTCAGACAAAGAGTTCCAAACCAACAAACTCACCCTGAACTCAAAATACCTATTTGCAGGAATAAAAGGATGTTCTCTTCTTTGATGTATCAACATGCACCGCTGGAAAGAGATGCACACATTTCCTTTCCTGAAGCTAATAAAGAGCAAAAAACAGTGGTATATTCCAGAGATGCTGGATCTGAAATTGGTGTGTATTTGCAATAAGAGAGAAACACTGAGAAAGATTCCTTATGTGCTTTTTGATTTGTTCTGCTTACTGGTCCACCACAAAACACAAACACAACCAGGCCCCTGCTGCACAAATGTATTCTCTGTTTGCTATCTGTGTCAACACAAAATAATATCTATTTTACAGCACTGTTTTGTGTCAGTGACAAATGAATGCTCAGCTGTGTCTCACACTCTTTGTACTCATGTGCTCCTTCAGTTCATCAGCACTATCATTTCCAAGCGCTACACTGAAATTTTGTATTTGTTTCTTCTTCACAAGGATAACAAAATATATTGAAGGCTTGAGTAAAATCGCCAAAGATGCACAGCTGCACGCAGGAACCTGCTTGGATAACATTATCTTTGTATTACGGAGGCAAATAAAGTGCCTGCAATGGCAGTTCCTTGACCAGAGGAACAGCAGCTATCACATGAACGTGGATAAACCGATGGGCGGGTGCTTGGTTATATTATTGGATATATATTTTGTATTCACAAATATTTATAACTAATACGAGCATCCGTGGCCATCTCAGACCCAAGGCATGAGCAGTGCCTCCATCGTGGATGACATGGTGTGAAGCAGTACAGAAAATCTGACACTGAATCAAAGTGACTGATTCCTTGCAACATAAACCAAAAAAACAACCCCTAAGGACTGTAAGTGTGGTCATCGTTCTTTTTTTCCACAGGGAATATGAGAAAGCGTGCTGCTCACATCAGATAGGCTTGTGGGGACTTTTGTTGACTGAACTTCACTACCACATATGTTCAGTCCTGTTACTTCAGCGACAGCTATGAATAGACCTCCTCTTATACCTGAGGGGAAAACAATTTAAGTCACTCATTTAATACAGGTTTTGCACCTAACCTTATCATCTGTATAGATTTCATCACAAATGTAAGTCACTCACTTCCAAACCAGATGTTAGATGTCCTCAAAATAATTCATATCACTGTCCTTCACTCCCCGCAGTCTGTGACAGCTGCCGTGGTGCTGATGGCTGCAAACCATTTCACAGGAACAGAGGCAGGGCTGCTTCACGGATGTTTGAATTCAGCACAGAATTTTTTAAGGAGAATAAAGAGAGGAAAATATCTTGCCTTGACAAACAGGAGGATAAAACGGATATCTCCGGGAATGTGTTATTGGCTGCCATTGGCCAGAGCTGAGCATAACAATGTCTGTGAGCGAAGAAATCCCTCACTGGCATCACTGAGCTGAAGGTAACTGAATTACACCAGAGAATGGCCACCGAGCATCAAATTTAAGCTCAACCGTTGCACTTCACAGTCCATTAGAAATATTTTCTTTCCCAGAATATTGCTTCTCAAGCATTCACTGAAGGCCTTTCCTTTCAGGCCTCTCTGCATATCAAGCCTGGATATTTGAACTGCACTGAGGCCAATTAGCGGAGGCATTAAAGCAAGATGGGGAGCGCTCAGGGCCGACAGAAGGTGCGTTCCCTCGGAAATAGACTGGCAGCGTCAGACGCTGAAGGCTGCTCGTGTATATAACTGCTGATAGTAACAATAACTGATTGTAATAACCACAAATTAAAATGTCTGCAATACAGATTTATAGCACTCAAAAATCATGAATTACAAACGAGATCAAGAAAGTCTGCAAAGATTCCAAACTGGAAATTCTCAAATTTAGTTTCCTTACTATCTCAGAAGCCACAGCAGAGTGCAAAGCCTGGCATACACTTAGCTGTTCTCTCCTAAAATCTCTTCCCCAGCTACTTCCAGTTAAACTACCCCCACTTTCCTCTGCAGTAGCCAGACAACGTAGTGCACCTGTGCTAGTAAGTCTTCATTGGGCTTGGAAGATTCCTTACATCTAGTCGGGTTTTGCACCTGAGGATACAAATCATGGCTGCTTTTGGGGGAACCTTTGTTATAATTGTAGTAGAAATAACTGTTAGAATGATGCACATCCTGAAAACTGCAAAATGCACTTGCAATGCTTCCCATTGCTTGGGTAGGGGAGGAAAGAAATAGGACCCCAAAATATTGCAATGTCCTAGTCTGGGGCAATTCCAGTGATTTTAGTGAAATTAAGCTGTGAATGTCAAGTCTTATTTCATTATCCTCTATCCCTTTCTTTGAGACATCTCATTAACACAGAGAAGGATGTGAGCATATGCAAGAGACTACAGCAAGCTACCATGTGAGAGCAGCATCAAGGTAGTCCTGCCAAAGTGATATTTACCCTACTCGGGAGAAGGAGATTCATTATAAATATATGGAAGGCACGAGAGCCAGAAGTCTGTCTTCTCACTGATATTACAATTTATGAATTTGACAAATTCTCCCTGAGAGGATGTAAGGACTGATAAATTAGTCAAAGGGATAACTCAGCACTATTAAGAGTTTATTAGGCAAAAAAGTGACAGCAGGTCTGTCCTTTAGATATAACAATATATGTGCAAAATTTACAGCTCACTCTTCTTCCAAATTTTCTAGGAAAAAAGATCACAGAAAAAGACAAAGAGAAAAAATAGAACAGAAGACAAATACTAACAAACTAATTAATTCTCATTTTCGTCTCAAAGACACATACCTAGCTACCTAACTTTTAATAACCAATGCACCTACAGTCATGAATAATGTATTTTAACTAGCACTGTTCAAACCTTACACTATAAGGTGATCATTTAAGTACATAAAGAATTCCATTTTTTTTCAAATGGAAACAGTCTGACATTTCCTTGCCTGTTTACAAGTCTTGTATCATAAAAGTCATGAAAGGTGTGAGACAGTCTGCAATATAATTAACTCGGAAGCATGCACCTATGTGGATGTATTAACGTGCATTACCAGAACCAGCTATCCTCAGACGTCAGAGGAGAGCAGCCCACCCCTCGCATGTTCAGACCGGCGGGGGCCTGGCACAGGCTCCATGCCGCGCCTGGAGGCTGCCAGCTCCCCGGCGTCTCGTGGCATCCGCTAGCTCCTTATGGGCATGCACAGCTTCTCCAGCAAAATATCCTGGCCATATGATAATACCAATTAAAATAAATCTCCTCAGTAACTTGAGTCCAGCTATGCTTGAAGTCAAAAAGACAAAACGTGTCTTTCCCTGACCTACCTTCAGGTCTCCTTCAAGCAACAGTTGCACCAGATTTATTTCTGAGAGGTTTTAAATGAAACCTTTAAATAACACATACAGCTCTCAGCCATTACAAAGTGCTGTGATGGCTTGAGAAATATTCACTGTGATGGGTACCCTTTGAAACTTGAAACATCATGAGAAGAGTCTAACCTTGCACTGCTGAGGAGAGTGACTGCAAAATCGCATCACTCGTGAAATGGTTGGGGAGAGAATAATTCCTGGCACGGTTTGGCTGCTGGGCAGTGGGATGCTGCCATGGATATATAAAACCTGAAGGAAAACATCAATTCAAATGGATACTGAGAGCTTGAGAAACTGCTAAAAATTATAATGCAAACTGAATGTGCAAGTGCAGACTGGGGCGGAGGGGTGGAAAAGGAGCCATGTTCAAACTTGCAAAGACAAGCTTAAGCAGAGGGGCCAACCTGTAACCCCCTCCATGTTGCAATAGCTCAGAGCATCCACCTCACCCCAAACCAGAGGAAATGGGGGAAGCCTGTGCTCTTCAAGGACTGAGCCTTCTCAGCAGGTGGGCTACAGAAAGCCAATTTTACCTGAAAAACTTGCTAATTAAGGAAGTTAATTTGTTCACACATTTTACACCTGAGCCCCTCCCTATCATTTGAAATCGTTTCCCCAGGCAGCGTTTTGCAGCCCAGGTGCCCCCCGGCAGTGGCACCTCGGTGGCCAGCCGTGGGGGTGCAGGGGGAGGCGCACAGGGTGTTTGGAAGCATCTGTGCCACACTTAGGAGAGGAGCGTGTTGTTGTTAGAAGAAATTCATGATAAATGTTTATTTTTCAGTAAGCTATTCCAGAATAAAAATAGATGCAGTGAAGACCTGTCAAAGTCTTTTGCTTATCAATTTTTGCTGCATATTCTCATTTCTTAGCGGTCTCTGCTAAATAGAAAATCTTTCAAGTGAGGTTAAACACAGAGCACTATTTTTCGGGCTGAAACCAGCAGGATTTAAAATGAAAATGACGTCTCAATCTAGAAAATAATGATTCTGTATCTCATACTTTGAGGCGGGACAAGCTACAGAGCATCCTGCGGTTCGGACACGAAGCTTCAGAGAGCTGCCAGGTCCCCAAGGTGCTGCCGGCCGGAGCGGGTGGCCCCATGCAGGGGGGGCTCACGCGGGGTACAGATGGTCAGCACCCAGCCCGGCTGAGGAGAAGCTGCGGGAGCAGACAGACAAAGGAGGAAAGGGAGCTGGTGGGGCTGCAGAGTCACACCGATGTCCCGGCTAAGATGGCTCGAGGTGCTGAAGCACTATCAGTACGATCTCGTTGCAAACAGCAACCAGAGTAACAGTGCCCAGTAACAACAATTCGACCCCAAAGCAGGGGGTGCTCTCCAGTCAGTCTCTCTTTGACTGCTTTTATAAATGCAATGGCAGACTTCAGAGCACCGAGATCCATGGGCACTGCTCTGGTCCTCCCCAGAGGAAAAAACGAGAGCCATGGTTTTCCTTTTCCTTCTTATGCCCAAATGAACCCCAACGCACCACACAGCATTTGCACCGCATAGGGAATTCCCGGAGCTGTGAGCGCGGAGGCCTGCTGCCCCTGAACTAGCATGGTCCTTGCACATCCCGCCCAGAAAGCAGCAGAGAAGAGGAGCTGTCCTGTCCTGCCAGGCCGATGCGATCCATCTGCCCGCTGTGGGCACCTCTGTGCCGGGATAAGCACCGGGCAAGGCTGCAGGAGCACGGCGCTCTGCGAGCCGGAGGGGTGAACCCAGGTCCTCCAGGTATCGCAGGCAGTGCCGTCACCGGCCTGCCTCTTCCTCCTGACCTGCAAGCACAATGCTTGGAGATGGGTCAGGAGAAGAGTGCTGCAGATATTTCTGTGGTACAAAACGTGACTGTAGTTCTGCAAAAGCATTTGATGTTTCTTCGCCTTATTCAGGTGATGGACAATTTTTTTCCCTGACCCAGATACTACGTAGAGTTTTTCAAGCCTTGTATTTTCATCAGCCTCAACAGTAAAGAATCCCTATTTGTCACTCACAGGAAACAGTTTAAAAGCATTGTAAGTACACATGTCCATGCATCACGTAGCAGAAATTGATATAGTCGAGCAGCAGTTTAAGCACTGTGCTCGTACCTACACACAAATATGTTACTAGAAAAAGAAATGTCAATTTACAACTAAGTTGATATTTTCCTGATATCATTGCTTTGCTTTTAATACAGTGTATAGTTTCTTGCTGTTTTTCTGTTTTGCATTCCTGGAAGAACAAAACAAAACATAGCGAGCAGGGCTACAGCAATCATCCCAGTGGGAGAAGAGGTGCTCACGGGTGAGGAATGGAGAGCTACACCTGATGCAGAAGAGCTCCAGAGTGGGCAAAACCATCACAAGCCCAAGTCATCCTCAACTGTTGTATTTTTCGTAGTTTTGCATCAGGAAGATTTTAAAATTTGGGCAAAGAATCTGAATAGCCAATTGCTTTTTATAGGACAAGGATAACAAACTTATTTGTGTGCCTTTGCAGATACCAGTTCCTTATGTTGTACAGCAACGTTATATTTATTTTTAGAAACATGTTAACTCCTAGTGCTTTACATTTTAAACCTTTTTTTTTAATTTTATAGAAAAAAAAGTGATTTCTCCCAAGATGTGCGATCTCTTATATAGCCCACTTATTCTACTGATCTCCTTCCCTTAGCAATTTCATCTTCATGTAGTCGCTCTTTACTCTTTCACATTACATTTGCAATAATACTTTGAGTGGCCCCTTCTCCTCTCCAACCACTTTGTTATATTTCCCTCAACACCAGTCCCTGTCAACCTTTCTGACTTCAGCCCCTGGGTAAGTCAGGTCGTTCTGATGCTCATAAAGAGCTTCACACCTTAAATAAGGCTTTCTGCCTGAGCTGTGCAAGTTAGAATAACAGGCATGATTCAAATACAATAAAAAGCAATTTGAACACTTCACAAGAACTCAAGCTGAATTGAAACTGGAGCTGTGGCAAATTACACCAGCTAAAGATATTAGTGGTTGGGATTTTTTCCCTGCGACTCAGAGACTCAATTCTAGCTACATTCCTACCTTTGCTGGTACAAGTTCCCACCTATTAGGGATCAGCTAAACAAGGTTTGGAAGGCTGTATACAGCAATTTCCTCTAGCCCCAAGTGCACAGTACCACAGTATCCAGGCCAGTGCCCTTTATACCTGGCCAAAGCCTCAAAGCAGTAGCAAAGCTGGATGAGCAGACACAACTGCAGATATAAGAACTTGTTAATGGCTGTTAGTTATTTATCTTCAATATCAAACGCTTTGTCATTCCCCTAATTTCACTAGAAAAACAGTAATTCTTGGCTGATGAAGTCACAAATACAAAATTAGCTCACACGATCATCACGTAGGCAGTCACAACACTTAGAAAAAGCCAGCACTCAAAAATTGTTCACTGGTTGTTATTCAGAAGTGGTCACTGGGATCAGCCACAGGGAAAAAAAAATAAATAATAAAAAAAAGGAAAAATAGTTTGCAAACTTTTTTTGAGCAATTTATAATTTTAGAGTAAAGAAGACTGCTCACACATTTGCATGTTATTTTTACGCTGCCAGGCAACCCTGCTGGTAAGGCAGCTAGAAGTGACTCAGAAAGCATTTTGTTAGCTGTTAGATCTGATTGCCATAATTAAATTTTGATGATTTGTTTGTTCCTTTTTAAATTGTTATCAAATACCTACATCTCCAAAGGCTTCACTGGAATCCACCTCCACCGAGGGGATGCAGAGGACCGCCAGACTCATTTCCCTGCAGCACAGGGGTTAAAATCGCCCAAGTCCTGGGCTTTCACTTTCCAAAGCAGGCCCTTCATATGGGAGCTTTGGATAATGGATGTGTGAACAATTTTTAAGACAGATCCTTGTTTCGACACAGCTGCACTAATGCACATTCCTCATTTATTCATGTATATTATGATAATTATTTGAGAATAAAATAATAAGAAGCTGGATATTTTCCTTACCTTTTTGGAAAGCAGGCAAAAGCTATACAGTAGGTGGAAGAGTGTACCAAGTAACAGACTTTTGAACACTCTTTCTTACTGGTGGTATGCAGTCTACAGGAAAAGTAAATACATTGGTATGTATAATGCGTCTGTTCACAACAAACTCTTCAAATTTTGCCCTGTCACCGAGGCCAAGATATTAATCTGACTGAAGAGATCGGATTAGAGCAGCGATAGTGGAAAGCTGAGAGACGCCAATACACAAAATTAGCTCTGGGCTGGAAATAAATGAAACAGGTCACAGAAGTTCAGGTACCTCTGAACATGGGAGCAGCTGCCCACAAAAGGGCAGGTCTGGTTGATTTTTTTTTCCTCTCCCCTTAACAAACTCTGGAGCATTTTGGTTTCAATTTAACACTCCCCAGTCCTCCCTTGTCCACGCACTCGCTCTTGGGTTCCTCAGCATCACCAACAACCATTTCAGTTTTGTCTCTTGGAAGGATGGAACAGGCAATGCCATGTCAGTGTTGTTGAGGATCAGCGCAAATGAATACACAAGCACAGCACGGGACTATTTGCATAGCAGTGCCCATACATCTGCAGAGGTTTCTGCAGCCCATATACACTATTCACAGCTCACTGATGATGAAGTCAATGTCCATTCCCAACACATGGAGAAAAATGAGAACTGACATGCACTGTTCTTGTTGTCATGCTGGTCAGAGAAAGAGGAGCTTGCAGCACTCAGGAAAGCATGGTTTTAAAATGGAAACTTGCAAACGATTCCTCTTCTGTTTAGGAAAATGGGCAGGGATTGCACTCCACGCCTGAAAATAGAATCATCTGCCAAGTAATTTCTATGCAATGCTAAGGAAAGGAGAAAAAAAAATCATCTTGAAGATGCCTGCATAGGTATTGAGCCCTCAAAGCACCTGCTAACTTAAAAGCCCACAGACTTACAATGCTACTTAAAATCAGACCCTTACAGCTAATCAGACCCTAACCTTTCTGGCAAGTACATGGGGACACCAATCCTTTGATACTTCTCAACAGATCTCAGCTAAACTCCTTGAATGTCCTCCCTCAAGGAGCCCTTCCTTTCCAGCTGTTTGTCACTTTGATGCCCTCAGTCTTGGCCAGAGATGCTGCACGTCTCCTGTTCACTACCATGTTCACTACTAATGGGCACTGCTGCAACGCTTGTCTTGATCTCAGAGCTTTATCAGCTCTGAGAAGAGCAAAATATGAGGGTGAGCCTGACCACAGCCACGTGAGACTGATAACGGGGGTGGTGGGAGACCAACCCTCCCCACACTGCCAAGCCCACCCCAATTCCTGCGGGCGAGCAGCTGCCCAGAAGAGCCACTTGAATGTCCATCATCCAGGCAGCTCTGGGCACTGTGTTCCCTTCTCACCAGTGCTTAAAGAGGGAAATGCCCATAAAACAAATGCCTGCCCAGGAAGGTCTGCTGGTCCAGCCCACAAGAAGCACAACCACCTCATTACCAAACAACAGCGATGCTGATTTCCCTGTTGCTGTGTTTGGGAAAGCCATGAATTAAAGCAAGTTGCTAAGGAGAAGGAGTAATTACATGTAAATCTCAATATAAGTTAAGAATGGGTTGGAGGTTCAAATGTTTTCTTGGGCTCTGACCCTGTTCTTGCAGCAGAAACAAACACAGAGCCCAGCAGAAGCGCTTGCTATCGGTTCAACTTCAGGCTTGATGAGAAGCATCTTCCCAAACACTGAGAAATTTGAGCAAGGGCACACAAGAGCAGAACGAACTTGTTACACGAGCAGAAGCTGCTGCGCACCAAACTCTGTTCATCTTAATCTGCCGCAAAACATTTCAGATGCAGACATGTATTAGCAGAAAAAAGATGTTGAATGAGTAAAAGCATGCACATGCCAGATGGCAAGCTGGAATGATTAAGAGAGTTGTCACAAGGAGCACAGCTATAGATTGAGAAGCTTGGCCTTAATATATCCGATTCAGCATGGAAGCCCTCCCAGGTCAGGGCCGGGGAGCTCAGCTTGTGAAATTTCTCACTTTTAAGGCATTCTAAAGCAAAAGCTGCAGCACCGCGAGTCCCTGCTCCTGGTGGGCAGGATGTAAGGTCACTGCATTTCAAATGGGTTTCCTCCCACATTAGTACAGTTTCTTCTTTTATACTCATTCTGCAACCTCAGTGCTTGAGCCCACCTCTCCTGAGTGCTCAGCACCTTTTTGCCCAGCTCGGACCCCTGCCCGCCAGCTGAGGCTTGCATGCCCTGCTTCTACCCTGAGCTCAGCCCTGCTGCTGGGGCTCACCGGCTCTTGAAGCCTCAGGTAATTGACAGGCTGTCCAATTTTACGTGCAGATCTTCCATTCATTAGGAGGTCTTTTCAAGCTAATACTAAAAAAAATTAGGTTTTGTGCAAGGCTGTTTTTCTGTAGAACCATCCACATTTTGCTTTTTCACTCTGTTTATAGGCCATATAAGTAGGACAGGCTAGAAATTTAGGCTTAGTCACCAAATTCCCCAATGTTTGGAGGTACATGAATCCCATGCTGATAGCTCATTGTTAATCTGCTCTTAGAAGATATGAAATATTTGTGTATTTTCAATAGAAGTGGCAACTCCAGTCTCCAGCACCTGAGCAAGCCACGAACAGCAGCATCACCAGGAAATACAACAGAAAATCAAACTGAAAAACCCAATTGCCCTTTTATGCTTCCAAGAGAACACGTGGTAGCTAAGCCAGATCTGCGGCTAAGTTTGTTTCCGCTGTGCTGGTGAGTCTCAGACTCCTTGCTTAACTGCGCTCAATTAATTAACTTTCAGCCTAAGAGATTCCAAGGAGCCTGTCGCAGGGCCGGCAGCCAGAGCGTGCCCAGCCCCGTGCAGGCCATGGCCAACGGGGCTCCTGCTGCAGCTGGCCCAGCTCCCCGCCTCCTCTTAATGGCAAGGGCGTCAATACCAATTTCAAAAAGATGCCAAAAATACATTTGTTTGTTTGTTTGTTTTGCAAACCTTAAATATTAAAAAGCTCGGTATTTGGAGAAAGACATTTAAATTAATAGGGTTGCACGTTTCCTGGCTGGCTAAGTTTAACAAATGGGTACACTTCAGAGTCTTCCATGTAAGCCAAAGAGCTCACAGAAATCACTTTCCAGGCACGTACATCAATTTCGAAGCTGTGACGGCTTCCCTCCCAGTGGACTTTACACCAGCTTTACATCAGCGTTAACAAAACCAGGACTGAAGGCTGGATCCTTAAGGCAGAAGCTTGCACACCACGGCAAGCGGGGGAATCTGCCCCTTCCTGCTTTTACTGCCTCTTAAAAGAGCATTCTGGCATATAGTCCCTGGGTGAGAAAACGTTGTTTTGTAATAAATATGGGGTTTTAACTGAGCACTATTTCCTTTTAATAAAAACATCTCCTTCCCAGGGAAAAATCTGACTGTTTTGGGAGGAGGGGAGGAAAGTATTCTCAGAAGCCTGGAAACTGCAAATAAGATGCAGAACGGGCAAAAGAAATCAGAAGGGAAAACCAAGAATATGAAACTACCAAAAATCAGTTCCCACAGGGCAACACTTCTATTTCTGCATCGAACATTTCATCATCATAACTTTTTTTCCTCTTCTTCTGGTTTATGTCCTTAAATGAAAATTTTTATTTTAATTTTTCTGAAGGAAAAGCTAACTCCGTCTCATTTGACCAGACCAGGAATTAGTGAAATGCAGTTTAGCAACACCCCTTTCTCTTCCCCTTTCCTTCTCCTCCCTCTGGCCGCGAGCCTCCCCGAGCACCGCGAGGAGCTGCCCTGGTTGCACACGGGAGGGCTCAGCCCCAGCACCACGGCATGGAGAAGAACCAGGGACAGAGAGAGGAAGGGTTTCGTACTGGGGGCCTAGCAGACATTTGACGTAGCAGAGGGCTCTGCAGCTCTCCCGCTGGCTAATACCCTAAGGCAGGAAGTAAATCTCTTTCCTCCTGCGGTGAGGTTCTGTTCAGAGGAGGCATGGGACGGTCCTTAATTTGTTAGAAACATTTCCTCGCTGTCTCCTGCTTCTGCCAGCACCATAAGATAGTTCACAGTTTCTGAAGACGAATTCTGTTTTTCCAGTTAGAATATGCTTTGTATACCTGTATGATAAGACATCACAGAAACACACTCTAGGGGTGAATAAAGGGAGGAAAAGTGCTGTGTCAATAATTTGCTAGCTGTTCCCACTTTGCTTTGACAGCAGAGTTTCTGCTTTGAGGCAGATATTCAGACAGCAGTTTAATAGACAAGAAGTGGCAGGGATTTCAGCAGCAAATGGATGAACGGATCATGGGCAAGGAGAGGGCATTTCTCCACATTCAGATCTGTTTTTCATAAAAACTGCAGACATGCCTAAACCTTTCCAATATGCTACAAAGTTGTGCAGCTGTCTCCTTCCTCAGCTCCCTCCAGATTCAAATGCAAATCAAATTTGATGGCCTCAGTATGTAATTTTGTGCTACACTATACCATGCTATGTGCATTAAGGAAATTGGAAGCATCTTTTCGATCTATTATCCTCTTAAATCAATGACAAGATTTGCATTCACTTTTACAGGACCGGATAAAATCCCTAAATAGGAACTTCTGGGATGGTGAGACTTTCTGCAAAGAAACTTTGCAGAAAAAGCTCAGGTTAGCAGGGTTACGGGTGAGCTTGGCACCTGTCCCTCCGTCCTGGAAACTGCACCTGCCGGGGCTGAGCGTGCCCCAGGCTGAAGGATGCTGCAGATACTCGAGGATGCTGCTGCTCTGCCACTCACAAGGAGGGGAAGGAGGAGGAGTCCCTCACAGCTACCACACCCTGCGCGAGGAGTTGCTGCCAACTGGCACAACTCCAAAAAGTGAGGAGGGAAGAGAGAATTTTAAAAAATAGAGTCATCAAAAATCTTTAATTGCAAAGGCCAAATGATACTAAGCACACTCGGGCATTGGCCAAGGCCTCCGGCACGCACAGAACCGCAGGGAGAGGTGGGTACTCACTGTTGGGGTCCACGTTCTCACAGAGCTCCGTCTTCGCCTCGCCGTTGGGCCTGTCGCTGGGCTTGTGCGAGAGCCGGGACGACATCGTCGCTGCCGTCACCACAGCCTTGAAGCTGCGCTTCCGCTTCTGGACGTTCAGCTCGGGGTGGAAGATGATGATGTACACTTTCGGCATGTAAAGCATCCCCAGGGCCACTGAAGCACTTAAGTTCATGGATATTGTAAGTGTGGTAGTTTGTATGTAGAGCTAGGAGACAGAACACATGAGGCGCTATTACAAATAAGACGACTGGGAAGCAGGCTGCAGTACTCAAAGAGAGAACATTAAATACGACCAAAGCAACTGCGGTGGGCTAAACACGGGGCAGCAGAGCACTGCGCGTTGCAAGGAGCAGCAGAAAGGTGAGCAGACGGGAGCCAGCGGTCAAGGCAAGCCCGCGCGGCCCGGCCTCTCCAGGAGCTGTGCCGGTGGCACCACAGCGGGCAGGGGGGGTTGTCCGACCCAGTTCTCAGTATTCGTGCTGGTGCTTTGACCAGTGGCTGTGACGCTCTGTGCTAAAATTGTTAACCATTTAAATTTTTTTTTTTAATTTTTTAAATTTTTTATTTTTAATGAGTTTTCAACCAAAAGGGGCAAGACTTCCACACTGCGAAATGCCGTGAGGTCCAACAAGCACCAGCTGGCGGGGTACCAGCAGCCCCTTCGGAGGCTCAGCGCTAGAAACATTTGGTGCCTTTAACAATACAAGTTCTCTTGTATGCTTACAGCATAGCTTCTTTTTATTTAAGGAGTGAAGAACAGATGTGGATTTCAATAGTGCTGGTATAAATTTAAACTTAGGTCTGCTGTACATTATAAAGACCACTAAAACTATAATATAGGTTAGTAAAAAAAAAACAACCTTACCTTTTCAAAAAGATTTTTTTCTTGTTTTTACTATACTTCAATTCTGTACAATTCATTGAAATAACTGCAGAAAATACATAACAATTTGTGTGCTCCTGTCATTTAGCTATGCTTATTATGAAAAAATTGTATATATGCAAGTCAGAGAACAGCTACTCCCATGAGATCAGCATTCAAAGAAACCACAAGTATTTTAAAGCATACTCTGCAAATACATAGGGTTAGAAAAGCCTTTTTTTTTTTTTTAATAATCTTTTAAGAAGACACACTTGATAGATGGACTAGAACAATTCTTGTAACTTGAAAGGATTTTCCTGAGTTAAAAGGCACAGACAGCACAATGCAGGTGTGAGGGAGCTGAAAAAGGAGCAAACTTCCTACAGATCCTGTTCAAAAATTAAATATATGTCAAAAACATACAATGCAAAAATTATTACACGTTGTGGGAAATTCCTTCAAAACACTATTTTCTCTTCTCCTTCTGTCCAGTGCTAATCAGTTTGAACTTCTGATGGAAAAGCTCCATAAATAAATATAATGGCACAGTAAGATGCTGACCCTGCCCAGATACTTCCAAATTCTCGTATCTGGAAAAATATGAATGTCTCCAGACTTGCTCGTTATAGCTACATAATTGTTGCTATCATACTGATTAAGATGACCACTGGAAGCAATAAAATGCATTATGAAAAATATAAAAAACGTGCTGTGCACAGACATCTCTCTATACTGATGCACACAGGCAAAAACCAAAGTGCCTTTTCAGTTCCTATTTACCCATTATCAGAAGGAAATGACACTGATGTTATCAGAATTTTGCCAAAGCAAGGACATTAGGAAATAACCCTTCACATTTTGTGAAGAAACGCTGAGCCAAGCTACACAATTCGAGGCTGGAAGGCAGCATGGGGGGTCACCTAGTCCAAAGCCCTGCTTTATTTTTGTGCAGTAGGGCAGTACTGCAGCCTGCTGCAGGGTTACCGCACGTCTAGTTATTCCTCACCTTATGCCTTGCCGTTGAATGCTGTTGCACTACATATGTATATTCCATGTCTTTATTTCTATGTATATAAGCACAGCGCATATTAATCTTATAAGGACGTTTAAAACAGAAGACAGTTCGCTGCACATTAGTTTCCTTGGAGCTAATCCCCCTTTCGGTTACATTCAAGTAAATGACCTGTAACTCAGTTGGGGTCAAGTGCATTGCACTGGTGTAAATAACACTGATTTAAATATTTATTAAATTAACAGCTTTTTGAAAATTGGAAATTTAAGGACTGAAGGATAGGCAGGAAGATTCCCTCTTTATTCTCAAAATGTTTGCAACTTCTACCAGCTTTCATCCTCGCTAAGTAAGGTAATTATCATCTCTAGCTCATAAAGAGCTCCTGCAGTTGTTGGGAGCTGCAGGCTCACAGCGCCTCTGAAGCCGGGGAAGCTGTGGGCTGCATACATGACAAATTACATTACACCTAGGGACTGTCGGACTCAGCTCAGTATTCAGACCACATACCTCTCTGTCAATAATTCGGAAGAAAGCCAGCTAACGCAACATCTGCAGTCCTTCTGGTTTAGTCTGAGAAGGACATGGCTCTGTAACACATTTAATAACGTGCTTCTGTATACAAGGTACGTAACTAAAGCTGACAGGCAGTGAATGTATAATAAGTAGGATGAGACCTGCGTTTCTACAAGGTTAGAGAAGGCCTGTGCTAGTGAGGGGCTCTGTCACCAATACAGAACACACACGGGTACCGCTGAGGGGTGCTTTGTTCACTGCTATTCACAAATGACTTCAACTCACAGCACGCCTGTTCAGGATGCCATATGGTGAAAAATGCACGGTAATATTTTGCAACTAACTTTTGACTCACTTTCCTAGAGAACATAAAAACCTTTACAGAAAAAGCAGGAATTTGGACCACAAAATTGGGGGGGGGGGGGTGGGCAACAGGTGCCTGGCCAAGCCTGGGGTGAGTTCCCCTGAAGGCAGGGCTGCGGCCATCCCAAACCCTGCAACCTCCTGAGCACCACAAAACATTTTTATCTAGGTGCACGCAGGCATTAATTCTGATTTCCTCGTGCTATTACGGGGTTGAGGGTTAAACTATTATTTAATCAGTGGGGTCTTGCAGCGTGATGCTACCTTGCAAACGCTGATGGGAGATAAAAGGAGAGCGAGGAGAGAGCTTTTGTAGAACAAGGCAAGATGAGTGACACATAATGCTTCTCATGACAAATGGGAGCTTTATACAGATAAGGGAAACTAATAGATACGCTTATTATGCAGAACCGTAGTTTTATGTATTTTATCTTTGCTTTGTGGTTTTAGCAGTCAAACATAAAAATGCAGTTTACATGAAACTATTTCATTTCTTATTTCACTTCTTCTGATAAACTCTCTGAAAGCATTTTAGATGAATGGAAATTGGTGATTTAAAATACAAAGGATAAGATTTAACTGACAATGGAAGTCCTGTATGCCTTTTATAGATTGCTAGTGAAACCCGGTAGTTTCCAAACTTGAGATAAAATTAAGAAATTAAGATGCAGATTTAGTGTGAGAGGCGCCACCTTGACTTGAATGGGAACTCGGATTGAACTAAGTATTTCTGGTGGAAACCAAAGCTTTCGAACAGCAATGCCATTTTGGTCTGCAAGCCCACTTCTCTGGAGGTTTGCAGGCATGTGTACTGCACCACCCGGGGAAACTCACTCCGGAGGGTTTCTCTCACATCTCTCTCCCCCCTCCTCTCTCAATCAGGCACTAAATTCTAGCGAACTTTAATTTAATGTTAAATGTAACAGGCTGCCGTTACAAATGCCTCAGACTTTGAAGCAGTGCACCAGAGAAACTAAACCCTAAGGATATCATTCACATGCAAAGACACCTAGATTTTATCATTTATTTTACATAAAGGATTTCCATTTGAATTTTAGATTTCTATGTTTTCCAGATTCTTGCTTTATTCATGCAAGTGATGAAAATTACCTTAAAAACCTTGAGAGAAAATTAGACTGGTCCTGACTACACACATCTAAGAACCAGCAATTTTTATAGCACCAACTACATCAATGGACAATTTTGCACGAGTTAGGATTGCTTTCAGAAGCAAAGCACCGCAGGATCAGACCTATCAGTCTTCACTAATGCAGTGGATAGATTTCCAACTGCTGGTCCGTAATAACTGAACTTATAGCAGCATTTCTTAGAGAAGTCTTTTTAGTTAGCAGTACTTTTTGTAGGCTAATTTTTGCATTCATAGTCTAATCAGGAGCAACTGCTCCTTTCATCTAATTCAGCTTTCTAATTAGGCAGTGAATTGTGTTATTTTGTAATATGGAAATAAATGGGTAATTTCAGATATTTTTGGACTTGTGTTATCACAAACCAATTTATCTCACTTTTATATGGGAATTAAAACAAATGTTCTTATAGATGAAGTAGACAGTTTATAAATCTCCCAGAAGACTCTTGCAGGTCATCTGCAGATTCATCTCATCCCCTACATTATGTTATGCAAACATAAGGATGAGAAACATTTTTAATAAAAACTAAAATTAGCTCCCACTGCATTATGTTTTTGCAAATATATGGAAAGCAAAGAGACTTGAATATAAATTTGTTCCCAGACACTTTAGTGCCTAATGCTCCCCCTTATCCACCAAAGCTACCACAGCATTTTAAATGCAAATGAAAAAAAGATGAAAGTATCTATTTTTTATTTTTTTTCTCCAGTGGAGGCTTTGCTTGTACCTTTACAATGCCAAATCAGCTTTGCCTAGAAAGAACCAATACCTTCCGTCTCTACACAAGGCGCTGGCCATTTGTCACCCACCCAACCCATTACAACGGGCCACGTCGTTTCTCACGGGGCTGTTGTTACCGTGGCCAGGACCCAGGGCAGGTATCACTGCATAAAACTCCCCAGTCACAAAGCACCCCTGAAAACACCCTAATTCAGGGGCAGGCAGCAGGCAGCCTCCTGCATCCTCTGCAGGCCCCTGAGGCTGTGCCAGGCGGGGAGGGCAGCGCCATGCCCCGAGCGGAGAAAGGCGCCCAGCTGGCACAGCTCATGCCTCCCCCGTGTCCCCAGACAGCTTGATTTATGGATGTCTCAGGCTACTGCGACTTTACCCAGGCAACCATGACTTTCCACAAGGAATGTGCACTTCTGTTGTCTGAGAAATATAAAATATTTCATGTGAAGCAATCCTGTCAGCTCTCTTTACCAACCTGGCTCAGTAATCCTCTTTTCACGCCCCACTGAGGCTTTCCAACAGCACACGCATGCATTTCGGGTTCCTGCCGCTGGCTCCTGCAGATACAGACATACACTTGCTTTCTTCACTTGGATGGTACCAGCTCAACTGCAAATAATACCACACCGCCCTGAAGCTTATCTGCTGACGACTTCCAGGACCCCCGTCTCCATCCCCATCCTTTTAAGCATCATAATCTGCTAAAGTTGTCATTTAGCAGTGCCCTTTAGAGAACAGAGCAGTCTTGAAAAAAAACAAAACAAAGCAAAATCTCTTTTCCTAGATTAGAAGGTTTTAGCGGCGTTTAGGGAAAGTGGTTTCCCTTTCTTTCAAGCTAACATTATTTTGGGAAAACAGAACAAAACAAAATCCCACCACCAACAAAAAAATACACCCTGTGGACACCAAGCTCCAGCATCCCCCCAGCTAGTTATCAGGAAGATCACTTTTTACACAAAAGTGGCAAACATCTGGGAAGTGATCCTGACGACGGAGATTTGCAGTTGCAGGAGGTCATTTAACAGAAGAGAGACGGCGACCACAGCGGTTGCCGCTGCTGTAGCCTTCTGCTCCTAATGGCATTACTGCGATCCGTGCTGTGCCAGTAGTTCAGCATGCTTTTGTAGCATTGGATTACCTTAGCGGTGAAAGGTATGTGCACATGCCAACACACACAAGTTGTGTACTTACGACAGACACTAAAGGTTGTGAGGTCGAGCAACCAAGCGCTGTAATTCAGAGCAGGGCTGCCACGCACGCCCTCAGGACTCCCTCTGTTTGGGGGTACAGACGGACGATTATCTGAGGCACGCTTTTCCCCTTGCTTTTCAGCCTGTTAATTCCATTGCTTAAGAACTGCACCTTTTGATCCCTGATTTTTGCAGAATTTCGTGACTTTAAAAATATAATTTTACCCCAATGGTCAAGAACGTTAACTTATTCTTATGTGAGCAGGAAGGATATTACCAGGGGTGGGAGAAAGTAGTCAACAGCCATGCTTCTTGTGCTGCTGTGACTGGTGGGCACTTCTCACAGCACCCGGAACAACCACGCTGTCCTGCGGAGGTGAGCATCGGCGGTGCTTCAGCAACACAACTCATCAGTGCCGTGAGCCAGGCAACGGTATGGAAATTGTGATGCTCACCAAGTTTTACAGATGACAACGGATGCTACCCAAGGGACGTTTGATAAACAAATCATAGTAGTTATGCTGATTGCAGTTATTACTGTACAAAATAGCAAGGCACGCAAATAGTCTTTGTGAAATGTCTATGGGAATGTCACAGAATCAGTCACACCATTTAATTAAAAATTCTGCGCTTGGTAATTATATGAAAGGTGACACTGGAGGAAACGATGGGATTTTAGTTTCAGAAAATTTCCCTTTAAGCCTTGGCTGTTTTGCCAGCTGGCAGTGCCGGGGTGGCTCAGCGAAGGCACAGCCGAGCTCACCGCTACACGGCTGGGGCAGGGCAAGGGGCAGGGGGCAGCTGGCAGAGGGCAGGGGGCAGCAGCACGGCCCCAGCACTGAGCTGCTCGCGGGGTGCCTTGGGGCAGGCGTGCAGCCCCGCAGCACCGTATGGATGCAGCAGCTCCATAGTTGGAGCCCTTTGTAAGAAACTCTTCCAGAGAGCGCCGCCTGTTTTATAAAGACCCCTCATTTCCTTGAAGTTGCACTGTGCAGTGTCTTGGTTTAAGAAGCCCAGAAATGGAGTAGGATCTTGACCCCAGCTTAAGGCCATCTCCTTTTCTGACCTCACAGATCGCAATATTTAGAACAATTCTCAGGTTAGGAGGAGGTCTTAGATTTTACAGATTCAACCTGAAATGCCCTTCTGCAGTCTCTTTGCTCACCTGCTACTGCCTACGGCATACCGTGCATATTAACCTCTATCTCCCCCACATTTTTCTGCTGCAGCCACTGTACAGAAATATGCAGTGTACCTGCGGTTACGACAATTCAATAGGCATTAAATGGACTGAAGTAGAATTAAAAGGTGATGAGGTAAGCATACATTTTTTCTTTGCAAATTGATTTTCAACTAAAAAACATGTTTGTTCTGCAGCTTGGAGAGGAGCTTTGTGTGTCTGACGGGAACCATTTTACTGCCTAGTTACAGCAGACCTGAGGCTGGATGGCTTTCATCAGTGAAAATAGTCTGTTAGCGTCCTTTGGAACATCTCACAACATTATATCTAGTAGATCAGAAAAAACTGCCAGTTAACTTTGCAGATATATTTCAGTGTAATGGAAAAACAAAAATAGTTCCACAGAAAAAGCAAGGACTTACAAAATAGCATCACAATCCCTTCTGAGATATGAAAGTGAAGAAGATTAAAGTTTGGAAAGTAGCTCCCCAAATTACTTTTCTTTTACACAGACTAATAACATCATATCTCTCTCTTTCTAGAGGTCATTGGCTATCTGCTGGCCCTCACTAAGCAAGAGCTTGTCTCAGCACAGCACTGAAACCCAGCAACAGCTGCAATAAATATTTATCTTGTGGTGACAGCTTCGAACCCAAAGCCACTGCCAGGCACTGCACCACCTACCCACTACCCTGAGAGCAGGACGGAGTCCTGGAGAGCCATGGGGAACGCGGCATGCCCAGCACAAAATCCTCTCACACAGGCTGGGAGAAATATCTGCCTATCTTCTTCCAAGAAGTGTTACAAGCTCGCTTGTACGTGACAGCCTCAAAGATCTGAGGAAAATGAGTTTTTGTCAGGGCAGTTTAAGACAACTTTCTTCCAACAGGTCTATATGCCTTTGGAGGTTTTTAGTTTTTTAAATATTAATTGCAAATAATAAAATAAGTATCACTCTTCTCTTTGCTTGGTCTATTTTTTTATGTAATATGATCTGTGTGTTTGTCCTTAACTAAATAGAAATTTGGAGTTCCAAATAAACTCTAAAAGTAATAAATAATAGGATCACCACAAAAATGCCATATGGGTCATGGTCACAAAACCAGGCCTGGGTTTGTTTCTTTCATGCACTCAACTGGAGACAATTACAATTCCTACTACAAGAATGAGATAGGAGATGAGAAAAGATTCAAACCTGAAGAATCACCACCAGTGAAGCAGAAAACAAAATATGTCATTAACTGCCTCAGGAAACAAGCCAAGCCTTGCACATTGTACGCGATGCAACATCAGCTCATCAGCTACATTTCCACAACTGTATCTCCAAAGGTGACCAAAGGTGAACTGGCTGTTAACAATAAATATCACATTTAATGTCAATATTCAGTTGTCCTGGAGAAGTAAACACACAGGGGACTCAGCCTAAGAATTTCTTCTGTAAATGTTGACTTTGAGAACTAGAAATAATAATTCACCGCTACCCAGTTCTGTTCTCGTTCTGAGATAGACTAAAATTCAGTGTTTGTCTGCTGCCACGGGAGCAGTAGAAGCAATACAACACGCACCTCCATCCCCTTCAACAGTGCAGCACAACCTACTTTACTCAGGATAAGGCCTCTTTCTGACATGCACCAGTTTCAAAAAATACCTGCAGAGAGGCAAAGACCTTTCTGTTTCATCTGGAGAGCCCTCGGAAACTACCCAAACGGGCACGTTGTTTCTGCAGCTCGCACTGCGACTTTCATCCACGCCTTCCTGAAGCACCTGCGCAGCAGTGATGCTCTTGCCGTTGTCACCAGCAAGCTACCAGCAACTGTTTGAAATTGTATTAACAGCATTTACACCACCAAACGGAGAACAGCCCCAAAACATCTAAAAACCTGACCTGCCAGCAGCCACGCCGTGTCCTGCAGCCCCGCTGCCCTTCCAGGCCCTGGCGGCCTCCCACTTCTCCTCAGGTCACCTGAGGGCCTGGGCGCACCTGGTTTGGGTTGCTCCAAGCCACGTTATGAAGTACGGAGGTTTGGGAGAAGAAGGTGCCCGGAGCTGTGAAATGCCCCAAACCACGCCTGCAGGTGGGATCTCCTTCCCTCCTTCGGACTTGGTAAGACACGGCAGACACAGCGCACAGGTATCACGTTGGGGACGAGCACGAGGGACAACGCTGATAATCCCTGAGCCACGTCTGCCGACGCCGTCGTGTTTGAGGCTTCTGGCTTCCCTGCATGCCAGAGTTAGGCAGGTAACGGGTGTGATGAATTACGCTTCAACATGTTTCTAGCAGCAGGAGGCTTAGCATAACAAAGGGAAAATTGGGGTCATATTCTGAAGGATTACCACCTGCAGAGGCCAAATATAAAGGCAGACAGTACGGCAGTACACAGCTCCAACAGGACTAATTTCCGATTCCCTCTGCCCGCAGTATAAAACTGCTCCTTCTGATGTCACGCAGCCAAAGCCAACTTAAATTTTCGTGTCCTAAATCAGAGCATCCAACACATTTAGTTTTTCAGCTTGCATTTCACAGGCAAACATGCAGAGTAAAGATGAAATAAATGTACGTATTTTTAATGTTTTAGCTATTTGAGGTAAATATTGTATACAGCTTCTTCTCTTATAATGGGAACTTCCTTATGCAAGGAAGAAATCTGCATACATCAGAAAACATCAGAAAAAGAAATATTTCTGGATAATATCCCTAACTTGCATGGTAACACAAAATACTAAATATTAAGGCACTTGCTCTGAGGGTTATGATGCAGATGGAGGAGGAATTTTCTCTCTCCAGCCTTTCAGAGAAACTCTAGGAGCTTATCCAGAAGGAAATTAAATTATTCAGGTAATTGGACAGAGCGACAACGGAAAAGCATGATGCTGTTTTCAAAGGGCATCAAATGGCTAAAATAGAAATTGAAGCAGTATCAAAGACAATCCCACGACTCAAATAGTTTATACAGACTATATACTGCAGGGATTCTGCATCCGCTGGAAAAAAAAAAAAACTATTTTTCTCCTGTATCAGTTACAGAGACAATAAAGATGACCATGAACTACTTAGAGTCGTTTAGGAGTTGCTCAGCCAAGAAATAAACAGTGATGGCCCTGTCCTAAGTCAACAAAAGATAAAGATTAAAGTGGTTTTGAATTTGAGACTACCTGGAACTGACGGCATCCTCTGACTTTATGAGGATTTTGAGTTTTGTTGTCTCTTTGAAGTGGTAATCTGGCACAGAAGGATGTGCCAGCGAAACAATCTTTTTGCAAGAATAGTACTGTTTGAAGCAAGGTCCCCCGTGCATCTCCACTGCTGAAATAGGATGAAGAGCTGTCTCCTTTTGGATTCATCTTCTCTTGTGTTTTGTACAGCGTGGTGACGAAAGCTGCGTCCCGCGGCAGATCGGAGGGTGGTGGGTGGGTGGCTGGAGGTGGTGGCAAGGCTGCGACCCACAATCCAGGTGCAGCAAGGACAGACCCTCCTGGTCCCCTACCTGTTAACACATGTATGGAGAGCATGGAAGCTCCGGAATGCACAAATTTTTCTTCTACGCTAATTACAAGTCCGTAAGCCAATGGGAGGGTTTACAAAATGGGTGAAGTTTTCCCACAGCGATCTCAGTTGTGATGTGCCACTGTCCAGTGTGGGTGTCTGTCCAGAAGAGGAGTGTGCCAGGACCCACCAAGTTGTTTCGTTGGGTCAGTGAAGGGCCATCAGGTGATAACGAATGTCAATGACAGCTGAGTTTGGGTGTGTTTCAAGCACAGATGCAAGTAGCTCAGACCCCCGTTATCAGTCCTCAGAGCTGCCTAATATCCCTTGCTTGCCATTCGTGTTTGTTATAATAGCTATAAAATAAGTTACACATCACTAAGAGAGAAACACAAAGTGCAACAAAAGTAATAGATATCCCTGACTTCTATTATTAAAATAATGGCTTTTCCCTCTCTCAGTGGCTCAGCACTTAGCTTTTTGGAGCTAGAAATAATTCTTATCTGTCATTTTTTCAGAAGATTACATCATCGGAGAAAGACTTCATTTCATTCTTCACCTTCACCGCTACACTACTAAACTGACTGACATACAATCTTGGCATTTTAGGGTATTCAGCGCCAGACTTCAGCTACTGTTATAAATCATATTTCTCCACACTTATTGCATTTTATTCATTTTATACATGACCAGAGATTAGAGTTCAAATGAAATAGATTTTGCTATCCTTCTTATATTCCAAACGTCACTAGTCTAGAAATCTTTAATTTTACTCACTTCAACTACTGAATAATTCAATGCAAAAGGAAAAAAAAAAACAACCACCGTAGAACATCCAATACTCGGTTTGAAATTTTGAGCAAAATAAAGTGAGGATACTCTGCAGCACGGTATCTCTGCACCTGATGTGAGCAGCTCCAGCTATCATCTTAGCTACACCGATATCCCAGGGCACGTGTGCAACCTGCACAAAGCAGCCACCGCAGGAGTAAGCAGGGACTGCTGCCCAGAGCCAAGTAAATTCACATCCTCGCCCCAAAGTTGGGTATTTGAGATGGTGTGATCATGAACTGATGCTTTTCAGGTAATCTAATTCCTGCAATTACCGAAATTACCAACTTCTATCTTCAGCTTTCAAGAGAATATTTGTGGAAGCGGTAAAAAAGCACTCCATTAGAGAAATGCCGGCAAGCCAGAGCTGCAGAAATGGCCGTGTGAGACCTGAGAACTTCCAGGAACACCCTGGGGAGCCAATATTGCTCGTAATGGTAGAGGCCAGACAGCCTTACCAGAGGTACAATTTGTCTGCACCAAATACTTGTGAAATGAACATGGCACAAAGCTATTTCAAATTTTTTCTTAAATTATTAATGTCTTCTAGAATAGAAATAAACTTAGGTCAAATGACTTCAAGCCAATTCCATTTGTATTAGACGGAGGAGTGAGTACCCAGTGAAAGGTATCGATTATAAACGTGAACAGTAGGCTAATGTGTGTAAACATACAAATGGGCAGGTAGACCAGGAAACTAAAAACATTATGGCCCTCATAAAAATTCATGCATAATAAAACAGTTTTGAAGAGCACTTTCACCTGGACATGCCAAACTTTTTGCAGGTGCAAACTTTCCAGCAGCACAGAAGTACGCATTAATTCAGCAAAACTTCTACCAGCCTCCTCTTCAGCCAAACTGAGCACACAACTTATGGTGTCAGAAAAGTGACTAGTGGTCTTGCATGCCTGTGTGTCAGGGCACACAGCGTGACCTCCCCACAGGTCCTCTGGCCAACAGACCACAGCCGTGCCCCATTCCATGGAGCTAACGGGTTTAGGCTGAACATACCTACCGAGTCGAACGTCCTCTGACATCGTTGCAATAGCTTATCAGGATACAGATGCCAGAAGAATCAAACGTTTCTCTTCCATCCTTTGCATGCAATGCTGCTACGAGGGGCCTGCAGGAGAACGACGAGGTGCGGAGAGCCTCGGTGCAGCGCGAGGAGCCGGCCTCCGAGGACAAGGAGGGCAGTCCGGAGGCAGAGGGAGCTCCTGAAACTCCCTCGAGTTCACAGGTTGGTTCTTTACACTTAGCGTGCCTTTATCTGCACGGGCAATTGCGATACCACGGCGTGTATTATGCAGGTAGGCTCTTTTGTCGAGCTGCAGGTCACAAGTGATGCCGGGCTTGACAACCGCCAGCAGCTCCCGCATTTGCACAAGGTTGTCATGGCAATGCAGTGTCTGCGAGTGCAGCTGATAGCACACTGCTGCTCTGCCCTGGCAGTGCTGGAAAATATTGCCAAAATTATTCATAGCTTGGAAATAAGAGAGGCGCAAACGCCCTAATGGCTTTCCCCCCTACTATATACTGCTCACCATTTTGGGTTTTGCAATTTTCTTTACTTTTATTGGATGGTAAATCAGTCAGCCTTGCATTATGAAGGCAAACAGCCCTTTCATTTCATTCAGTCAGTTCTTCCAAAATAAAATTTATAAACCAAAAGGAATATAGGCACTTTTATAGGTTTATAATCACACACAGTAGCCTAGTAAGCTAATATTGCAAATCCAAAGCAAAACAAAAAAACCCAAGCCCCTTTACAAGAGGGGCTAAGCACTGCCAGGACTGGAGAGGAGCTCTCCCTGTGCAAGTGTTTTCTCCGAGTTTGCTGGGGCTTGAACGGAGCTGGAAAGGACAATGTGCATGCACAGCACCCGTATCAGTCCTGGTCCATGGAGGCTAGGTCTTCCTGAGCTGTCAATTCAGTTTTAACAAGTTAAAAAAAAAAAAAGAAAGAAAGATATTTCAGTCCATGCTATGCTCCTAATGAAAAGCAGGACTCTGCACAGAAGATTCATTTTACAGAGCAGGCTTCATTTTTTTTTCTGTCCTTTCACCTTCAATTTTGTCTTCCCCATTCCAGCCGTATGAATGTTTTATTTATATCCCATCACTTTCACCCAGTTGGAAGGCATTCTCTGAAATAAAATTGCTCTTTTTCTGAGACAGTCCAGTTAATAGATTCCCTTCACATCCACTCTCTTCAGCAACTGAACCTCCTTGATGCACCAACACACCAGCTTACAAAAAAAACCAACAAGCCCCAACCATCGCCCTTCAAACAAAAATCCTCCAGCCCTCCCAGAAGGGCAAGGCTTATTCTCCTCCAGAGCTGGAAGTCCTACCTTTGAGCAACAGTTAGATATTTCTGAACACACAGCTTGGTGATACGCTCTGACTTCTCCAAGACATTACTATGAAGTTACATGCAGTTAAGATTAATGTAACATCCTAACCTCTGAATATTTATCTCAACTTCTTCATCAGGCCTGGTAACATTTTCTGCAGAATTTGATTTCTCATCAACCAAGGATTCTTCTGCATGAGAGCAACTGGCATAACCTCAAACCAATCCCAGAAAAAATACCTTGCTCATCTAACACAAAGAGCTGAACTGTACCAACAGCAGTGCCCTTCCCCATGCTAGTTATGGTCATCTCGGGCTTCCTCCACCACTGTGGTCATAAGCCGAATAAAGTCAGTGGGAATCTTACTCTCAATGTCAGTGAAGTTTGACTGAGGCCTATATTGAGAATATATTCCATATATTGCATATAAATTAAGACCTAATTCTGCTTGGAGACTTTCAGGGGAACTCAAAGTGCAAACGGGTGTCAGCAGAGGGTTGGGGCAGATAGAGGCTAATCTTACTCACCTTATGTTTCTTTAAAGACCTTCAAAGAGTAGAGCACTAGTTATTAAAAATCACTGATAAGTACATACACACAAAGCAAGCCAGCTTTTCACTGACCTTTTAAATTATAATGTAATTATTATTCAAAACAGATGATTTACGTATTGCTTTTGGGACTTAGAACCAAACTTGCTCTTGCTGGGAGTGTCCTATTAACATTATCACAGAGCTGCATACAGAGTGCAAGTGACTATGAAGTCGGGCTCTGGTTTGGGATCTAATGCTTGCATTCAAGAACAAAGAGCATTCTATAACTCTAGCCAATCAGTTACCTTTACTGGGTTCAGATTTATTTATTAGCATGAAAATTATTTTACTTTCTAAACTGTAAATGCAAAGAGTGCTTTAGAGCTGCATAAAAGAATGGCTGGAGTCAGGAGGGGGTTAGCTATGGCAGCAAAGCCTTCCTTCCAGAGCAGCTCTCTTTAGGAATTTCAACCATAGCAAAATAAAGAAAAATAACTCTGCATTTAAAAAGTTTAAATTTTCCTTTTCTCTTAGTTACTTGAGGATACGTCATTACTTGGATGGAGTCTTACTGCTGAAAGGCACCTACAGGCAAAGAGAAACAGCGCAGGTGAGGCTGCTGCGGCAGGCAGCGCGAGGAGCTGCCGTGGCTGCTCTCTGCGGGACAGAAGGCAGCAGGAACTGACGGGCTTCTTGGCGTGGTCCGTTCCCAGGCCTGAAGGAGAACTGCTGCAGCTCTCCTCAAGGACGCAAGCGCCCGTCCTGCAGCGTAAGCCTGGCCAGCAGGACTCGGGCAGAAAATCCCACGGGGAGGCTGAGATGGGTTTGCTCCCACTCCAGCATGGGTTTTATGGGTTTTGGTAGCGCAGTAAGGCTCACCAGCCGCCGCCCCGGCACCCACACACCTCCCGGGGGCATGCGGCATGCCCAGGGCGAAACACGAGGCTGCAAAAGGCTTGTCAAGGGTACAGAAATATTTTGTAATCTCTTGAAACAAATTATTCACATCTTACAGGTGTGCACTGGTAGGTGTTAATTCTATCTATTATTCCTTCAGAGCTGTCCAAGTTTGCATTCAATTAGCTAAATGACTTGAGCCATCCAATTCTTGTTGCTACTAATGGATCACAATTAGAACAAACTGCTGCCATGGCAACTGCTAAATCCAGCCTCCCTCAGACGCTGGGGGAAGCTTGCCTTGTGGTTTATGCAGTCCCTGAGTCTCCACGACATGCAGATGGGCATTTATGGCTATGCTAAACCAGGAAGGGGTAATCCCAGCACACAACGATTTAGGTGTCCGTTTATATGAGATTTCGTTACAGGAGGTCAATCATTTTAGGACCTGCTCAATTCCAGTCATTCCACGATCCCCCACGCTGCCGTACAGTTACGAGACATCCATGCCTGTGATCTCTAATCCAGAGCATCAGGAAAGAGCTCCCTCTCTTAATTATCAAATACTACATTTTTAAAAAAATGATCATTACAGCAATAAACTGGATCTGTCTCATTCGATGCTGCAATGGCAATTTACAGCAACAGCCAAACCATTTTCCAATAGTATCTAACAAGGTGATACTGCAGCCTGTATTGCTGAACAATGGCTCACAATTCCTCGTTACCTGCTCCAAATTAACTCCAAAATTAACTCCGATGCATCATACCTCAGAGGTAACGTTACAAACCGCTATGAATTATTTAGAGCTCCTTATCAGCAGTTTCATTCAAGGTGCTTACACAGAAGGCAATCCAGAATACTAAGGGGTAAGAAAAACATGTGTTTTGAGCCAAATCAGCTCCCATGTTTAACTAATCCACGGCCTGACAAAAGTTAATGACCCACAGACCCTGCTGTGTATCCATAACTTATTAAATATATTTTTGACTGGATAAAAATAATCTATTTATTGCTGTATTCACGGCTGCACAGCATACCCGCCTTTATACTTAACTGAGATTTATTTACTGTCTGCTATCCCTTATTATGTATCAAGAAACAAATGTTGAGTATCTAGTAGTTCCCTTATCTCTGCATGAGAAGCCACAAGGAAGCTTGTAAATACAAGGCTGAATTTGTGAGAAACTATCCCTTCTGTCAGCGAATGCAAGCCCGTGGCCTCAAGGGAGAAAAAGCATCCGGAGGAGGAATTTTTCGGTGTGTATGATTGCAATCAAATCAGGCCGGCCCGGCTCCCAGAGGGAAGTTTACTTTAGTAAAGGCTGTCCTCCGCCTTTCTCCTTCCTGAGCCCCGCGACGCAGCGCCCGTGCGTCCAGAAGACGCGTTCATTTTTTCCCAAACGAGCTCTTGCTCGGCTCCAAGCCAGAGCCGCCCGCTGCCTGCACGGCCGGCGCGCGGCCAGGGCCCGATCCTGCGCGCAGGAGGCAGCCGGCGGCGCCCAGGGACAGGGCCGCCGTGACGGACTGGGCATCGGAGGGACTGACTTCATCCCTGCCTCAGTCACGGGCAGATTCACTCTGCAGTCCGTAAAATAAGCTAAAACAACGCCGATTCTGAAGTTCTGGAGAGTCGAAACACTTGATCTTTGCACTTGGACTTGCCCCAGTGCCCCAGTTACGGCACCAGAACAAACCTTACCCACTGCCTGGCACCGGCCTTGAGGACGCGCTCTGTGCTGCGATCATGCTTTAAGCACTGACCACCCTGCCCGTACTAATTGATTTTCCTGGTACCATCACCTGATGCAGCCTAGCTTTAAGCTGTTATACGCATTTTACTTTTCAGTTTATTGCTGAATTATTGTTTCTAGTTAAGTTTGTTAGCAGAATTTGCTCCACTATTAAAAAAAATCTATCTTGCCTTCAAATTTAATTTAACTATCTCCATTAAAGATTACAAGTTGCTCAGATATTGAAAATATAAATCACGGAGAATCAGAGGAAGATGATAGCGTATTGCTCATCTTGTTTCTTGTCTTCCTGCTCCCTTTACATTTTTTTTAACTAAATTTCCCTCTAAGCATAATCCAATGAAGACCTTGTGAACACTTGAGATATTAAATTTACCGCACATACATTATTTTTTAGTTGCTACAAACACAAAACGGACATTACTTTACCAGTGGGACTACATGACTCAGGGGCATGGGAAGGGTGAAACTTTGGGTTTCCCGACTCTGGCAGAATGCAGCTGATGTCTGAATGGATCACATTTAATGGGCAATTAGCAGCATTAGAAAGATGGTTAGGGTCAAGTGAGTAACATCTTCTTTGCAAATACGAGTTTCACCTTATTCCCCCACCCTGGGTTTTGCCACCACAGACATGTCAGCCATTTAAAGGCCAAATGCCAACACAGATTGAATAATTTTATGGTAAAGTGCCTGACATCATTAACTGAAAAGTGCTAAAACTGAAAAATCCTTCATAAAACCTTGACAATTAAAGAGGTCAAGAAGGGTCTCCTGCGCTGCTGCAGCCAACCCTATCAACACAGATCTGTCTGGGAAACCTCTGCCGGAAGAGAGGCCTTGTCTCAAAAATAATGTTTTAGAGCAGCAGCGCTCGCTGGGTAAGTCTCCTGGTGCTGACTGCCCCGTTCCTACCTCCTCTGTTCAGTTAGGGAAGGAAAACACAGAGATCATCCGTCATCGATGCTGGCAGGATACAAAGATGGGCACGTCGGCAGCAGCAAAGACAGTTTGAGGTGCAGACGCTGTCAGAGCACCGGCACGCAGAAGGGAGAGGGGTGAGGGCTCCTGTTGCTGCTCCCTACCCGGGGACAGGGCCGGGCGCCCCGGCAGCCGCTGGGAGCTGCAGCCCTGCTCCGTACCGCGGCCCCACCTCGGGAGGTTCTTCCCCAGCGACCCCTTCTGCGACACGGAAAAACCAGCAGAAATACTTTTTCTCATCTCTCTTCCCCTAGGTTCCCTTTTCTCTTCCAATTTGTCTCCTAGCCCATGCATCAGAAGCAGCTCCTCTTGCGTATGCTCGCAGGCATCTCTCTTTTGGCAGTCGCAGGCTAACCTCCTTCTCTTTGAGAGGCTTGTCATTTGTCATACGGCATCGACCCTCTGACGCTGGTTCTCAGCCACTTTCTTCTGTACAAACAGCACAACAGGCTCCTGAAGCCACCTGCCAAGCCGGGGCTCTGCTCCTTTCCAGCCCCGGTGCTCCCGTGTCCGGGCTCGGCACCAGCCTGCAGCAGCCGTGGGGCAGGAAGGAGCCTCGCTGGCTTTGTCTGTGATGAATGTGAACACATTAACGAAAAAAAAAAAAAAATTGTTTCAAAATGCAGGATTATAAACATCCTCCAAATCCCTTTTGACGGGGTACACTTGGGACACAGAATTTCTGCTCAGTCTACAAGGACTCCTTGTTTCTTTTTTAACCTTCTAAGTTTATGCCTCAAAGACAAAATACAAGGCAATTGCTTTGACCGAGTACCATAATTTCTATTTTTATTATTATTACATGCCTGCTTAAACCATTTAAAACAACAAATAAATCCTCCAGGTCAATATTTTTGCAAGCATTTCTTACATATAGTGAAACCTATTTTTTGCCTTGCATTAAAGTGGCCTTGCTAGACTGAAAATGCACTTTCAGGAATAGCTGTTTGCTTCCTCCCTGCAAATCCAGCTATATTTAGCTCACGGGTATGCACAGAGGACCTGACATTTTTGTGTTAGAGGATTCTGTGCAGAACAAACTGCAAGAACCTTCGTGATCAGCGGAGGTTTTGCTGGGCAGTGGAGGGGAATCTCCTCACCTGTCCCCACAAGAGTCCCCACTACTTGGGACTGAGCTAATTTTTACTGATTTTGCCAAAAAGTAAGTTCAGTCTTACTCTCTTGGGTAAAATCCCAGCTGACTTCCTAGCTCCAAAGCGGCATGCTCTCTCTCCTTTCCCCACTGGTTCGGAGCAGGGTGATGCAGTTTGCTGCCCACAGGATGCCCGTGCTGCTCACCCCGCAGGTCTGCTCAGAGCTCATCCGTGGCAAACCCACCTTGTCTGGCTCCCTGCACACCTGGCCTAGCCGCTGGGCTTTCTGCTTCCATTTTGTTTTGTTTATTCCAAAACGAACAGAAGAAAAACATCGCTCTGAATGTGTCGCCCAAGTGAGGGCATTAAGCGACGCTCCTGCGCCTGGCCGACAAGGGTCCTTGATTGAGCACCCTTGCACACGTTGCTTTCATAACCCATTCACACGCAATGACAAAAGTACTTAAGGACCCATTCTTGCTGCTGAAATGGTTTGATCAAATGAAACCCTGACTCCTGCATACAAGTTCGGCAAGAAAATTGAGAAACATCTGCATAACTTACGTCGTATTGAATAAGCCCTTCATGGTTTTCTTTTTGTTCCTGGATGAGCCTGGAATCAGCAGCCATTATTTCTTACTCAAAATAACATTATTATGTTTCTACAATACCCGTGGGGTTCAGAAACTGGTTATGATCTGCTCTCACAAAGCGATACTTTAGTTCCTAGCATTTGGCTTAGAATGTCAGACATGATCTACAGGATTTTTCTGAAAAGATGATTAACTCTTGTTCAAACAAAGGAGCATTAATGGGAACTGAGGTTTTCTACAGCAAAATTGAAGCCGCACTACACGCAGCACGGACCTAACAAAGCACATCATTCTCTGGTCAACTGGTGTGGAAAAATCCCACAGAGTTTAGGAAGGGAAATGACCTATCAACACAGTCCAAAATCAGCCCACCTGATACCCTGAAACAGGACGCTCCCCAAAAATGCGTATGGGGGGAGGATTAGGGCTGTAGGAATACACCCATACCTCAGCGAAACCACAGTATTTATGCCATGTGCTTTTCTCAAGCCTCGCATGCTCAGGACATTCAAAATAAACATTTAGATACGTTAACACAAATTGAAAGTATATGTAACCATACCAAAGTAAACTTCTTCTCCCCTGTCCTGAGCAAAAGGGACAGTTTCATGATTACTTTCTTGTAATCCAACTTTGAAGAGCTGTTTTCTAACTGTACAGGTGCCCCTCATTCATAAATGCAGCTGCCCTGAGGCACAGCCACTGCCGACACTGTTCCTGCTATTCACAAGGAAGGGTCTTGCAGGACTGCACGGCCGCTAGCACCGACATACAGCGAGCTGGGAGAACCCACTAACGCCAAAGAGCAGTTGCATGGTCGATGCAACAGCTCTGCAGAAGAAATTATGTTGTCAGTTCAAGTAAGTTTGACATCGCAGAGATATCAAAACGCAAGCAAAGAGAAAAGTTTCGTCAACAAGGTAATTGCTCGGCTGGACTCAATGGAGCTGCAATTACTCCTCGCTGAGGTGTTGTCAGTTTGCACTGCAGATAGAAACTGTTGTGTAACACAGACATGGGCATATGCAGAGATTGCTTTTCATATGTAAAGCTCTCCTGGCGGTTCTACATTTTCTCAAAAAAAAAAAAAAAGTACATGTCAATGCTATGCATTAAACACCCACATGCTTTTCCCTTTCACAATTACACTGCTTTTTAGCCAGAGGCAGTTATATACGCACTAGAAGTCACTGAGCAAAGAGATACCCTTTTCCTACACTTTCCCTGGCATGTTTTTGAAATAAATCCAGTGCTCGCACACGCCCAGCTCCGAGCAATGCCCGCCTGGCGAGCAGCAGAGGTGGCAGCACGGCACGGGCAGCCCCTGCAGGGAGCGCGGCGCTCTGCTGCCCGCGGGGACACGGAGGGGACCGTCACCGGGCCTCGTGGGAGCTGACTGGCGAGAGCTTACGGCTCCTGGCCAGTGGCACAAAGGCGAAATAGAGGAGGAGGAGCCGGTTTTGACGCCACACTTCAATAACCTGGCAAAGCAGTTTGGCGGCTCCAAGCTACGCCCGTGGTGTGGAAAAATGGCTCTCCCGAACACGAGTGAAAAATGATTCATTTACGGCTTTGCCCCAGAACCTCCCCTTCAAGGCAGCACCTGCAGCAGCATGCCCTGCTGTGACCCGTTCTCTTGGACCTTCAAGGGAGGGAGCTTCCATCCCTGTGGATTTGGACTCCAGCGGTCTGAAGAGACCACCAGACACAGCAGCCCCGCGGCGCTGTGCCCCTGCTCTGTGGCAGAATGGGGCAGTGCTGGCTGCCCGGGGTGTGGGTCAGGACATTTTCTTCCCCGCCAAAACACACGGTCCTTTCTGGCTTCCGTTTATTTTCCGTCTTCCAGATCAGATTTTTCCTCTGTCCTCACCACCGAGGGGAATGAAGAGGCTCGAATCATCACAGCGAAGAGATCCCTCGCTTTCTACACCAGACTTCAAAGCGGCATGCTTGCAGGCTTCAAAGAGTCCCTCGGTGACTGCAGAACCACCGCAGGGCTGCTAATTCAAGTAATTTCTGCTTAAATGAATACATCTCTGTTATGAGACAGCCACACACAAATTTAAATGCAGTATTATTACTCCATTATGAAGATACCTGTTTCAATAATTGAAATTTTCACAAAATGAATTGATCGTTAATTATCTTTTAGCATTCACCTATATATTGCTGTAAGGCTATTACTGTATAAGCACGAGCACAATGAGTGCACCGCTTATACCTGACTAACGGTTGGTGGCATCCCTTCATTGCAAACGTACACCCTCCTCCTTAGGTAATTATGTGGAACATGATTGTGGCCTTGGGCTCTGCCTGCTCAGTGTTTTCAATTAGATTTTACTACAAAAGTACATATTAACATTAAAGGAGCATTACAATGCAGCAAATGTGATAAAACAGATCAATGTTAGATGTACCTTATGCTTCTGTTGTTTCAAGAATCATAATTGCCATTAATTTATGGTCTTCTGAGAAGGATCTAATTGCTCTAATCATCTCTTATTTCACTCAGAGTGCGCACTTTTTCTGTAACCTAGCTTTAAACACCTGCCTTGAAAACACAGGCAACAGAGCTGCAGTTTCACCGATCCTGCAGCCTTTTATTGCCTTGGCTGAACTTCAGAGGTGCTAAACGCAGCCAGACGCTCGGGTGGGAGACCTCCAAGGCAGGTGTTGGAGGGGTAGGCAGGAATGCCTCTTCTGAGAGAGTGCACACTTGGGAATACGATGCAGCAACACGAGTACACGTACACTTCTGGATACATTTATCAACAAAATCTCTTCATTCTTCCAGTTATTAAAGGCTCCTCTTTGAAGAGTACAGGTGTCAAGTCCCACATCTCGGGCAAACCCTAGGTGTCTGCCCAGCTTGAATTCCCCGAGCTCCCTCCCTTGACGATGCTGCCATTCACGTGGTTAATACAGCCCTGGGGGACACTCCGTGTGCCCCAGCGATGAACACAGTTTGAGAGCACACAGAGTTAGACACGACTGCCTGCCCTAAACGGTATTTCTGAGTGCTGCTGGAATTGCTGCGTAACAGCTGATACAATGCTTCCGACTTGTAGTTTATAAATCCATCTGCTCAATGCTTTAGGTTTCTTCTCTGTGCAAGGAACTGTTATTACTGTTATTATTGTATTCTTTTATGAAACATTAAAATCTTTGCGTGGCTGAGCATTATACAAATTAGCGGTGGATAAAAATCCAGAATCATTATAAAGCTCTGGAAAGAAGTGAAAATTAAAGCTTTTAAAACACATTTAAATATACATATTTAAGAGATATTTTCCCACCAGTCATTGTTTTCTAACCAATATAGACATGCAGTTACCAGAAATTTCATAGCAACGTGTATTAACATACCCTTGCAGCCTCACTTCAGAGTGTCAAAACTTCAGGAAATATTTAACGCTTGACGCAAGCGAGTCAAAGTGGTTTTGCAATACCCATTGTCAAATCCAGCTTAAAAAAATGCAGCTCCACCAGGGTAAACGACCTGGCACGGGGGGTTTTCAGAGCCAGGTCTGTCTCCTACATGATGGCTCCCTGATTTTTGTGTTGCTGTCTGCAAGGGCCCCGCTGCTCCTCAGGGAGCCCAGCGAGGGGCTCGGGGCAGCCCCCCTATGGCACGGGACGCGGCACAACGCGGCGGGGCACGGGCACCCACACAAAGGCAGAATCCAACCACGCTTTTCACTTCACGCATGCAAGTCTCCTGCGACAAGAGGAAAGGCACACTTGAAGCTTGAGAGCAGCCAGTAAAATTACAAAGTGGCTCGTCTTTTCTACAGACGTTGCCTCAGGGATATCCTGCACAGCCACAGAGCAAAATAGCTTCACGTTTCCTTAAAAATACGACCGCCACCCAGACGTCAATCCGCGCTCCTTCACGTAGCCCCTCGTGGACCCAAGAGCTCAGCCCCCCTCTGCCAAGGGATCACACACATCATCCACGGCACAGGCACAGCCCAGTGCGCCCGGAGCCCATCTCCCGTCCCTCTCGCACCCGTCCAGCAACTGAGCCGATCTAAGCTCTGGTTCGGCTTCCTCCTGGTGAGCCCTAAGCCATTTCCTGGAAGTTCAAAGAGAAGTGACAAATGAGCGCACTTCTCTCCTCTGTACCGAAGGTCATCTTTTTATTTTTATTTACTTACTTCTTTGCAGCAACCTAACAGGCAGCATGCGACGTGGGCAGGTATTCCTGATGAGGCTGAAGCAATCAGTAACACTGAAACAACCCCGACAGTCCCATTCTATTTTTCACGAGCTGCACTCTCCCCTAGGGGTTCTTCATAGCAGCTGCTAAAAGCCAGGAGCCAGCTGCATGCTGCGGGGCCAGAAGTGCCTGTTGGTTTGGGGAAGAAACCCACCAAAACAGTGGTGAGAGAGAAACAAGTGGGTTGCAAAAGATCAACGACTCCAGAACTCAAAATTCCTGCAGCACTTACTATTTCAAGAATTATTTTTTTTCAGGGTTAAATCATCAATTGCATGAAATTGGTTCTAGAAAATTTAACTTTTGAAATTCTGGAGTTACCTACAGGTAATCACAACCTTTTTATCACATATTTCCTATAGTGGTCTTATTCCTGATAAAAATACTTCGTAAAGCTGCTGGTGGGGTCAGGCTTGGCTCAGGACAGCTCCAAGTGTCAGATCACGACAGTCCGTGGTTTTCTCAGATTTAATCTTGAGGCTGGGTAAAATTAAGAACTTAGTAACTTAACGTGCAGATCCCTAACAGCTGCTGAAAGCAGTACAGCTATAGGTGAACTCAAATGCAGAACAGTGAGAAAAATTAATATTTGTGGTTAGAAAGTTTTCAGCAGCTACTATTACTAGAGCCAGCCTTCAGTTCTGTTTTGAAGTGCAGGGGCATTATAAAGAGTAAATTGTTAGCATTATTTAAAGCTATTCATTTAAAAGGATTTTAAATCACAATTCTTTAAAAGAAAGCTACATCTCTTGATTCTCCTTCCATGTGCCCCAAAATATGGTAGATTCAAAGTCACATTTTGTATGAGCCTCAGACCTTGCTTTCCTCAACCGCCCGACAGTATAAAACTCCAGCAGATGCATTAAAATCCTCGTAACTCCAAAATCCACATATGTATAGTTGCTATAGCAACTGTCATCTCAAGCCTTCCCAGGGGAGAAAATAAATGTGCGTCCTACCTGGTTAATCGGTATTTGTATTACAGAGAATTGGAGGGTAACTTAGTTTTGCCAAAAAATAGAACGGGTACTGAAGTGCTACTGTGTAAATGTGATATTATTTAATCTGAATAAGAATCCACTTTGCATGCGCCTTGAAATTATAGTATTTATGTAACATTCAACACAATAAGTAAAAATGCTGCAGCCAAATATACCTGACTTACCCTGCTTGTTGATTTGAATAAAAAGGAACATTAAAAAATAGAGAAACCTGAGGGAGGATGGAAGAGTCGATGGAATTAAAGACTACAGAAATCAAAGTGGCTGTATTACAGTTGAAAAATAAAAAAAAAACCACCAAGCCAAAGGTTAATGTGATCTGGATACAAAAAGAAGTTGATGGAAAGGGAAGAATGTATGGTCAATGGTTCCCCATTTCTCTTCATTTCAGGATGAATAAAACTCCCAAGCTGGAAGACCATGCTGGCTGACAAACCATCATCACTCACTCAGACTCATGATTATAACTTTTTTTGCTTCAAAAAAGTCTTCAAAATACTTCAAGAAGAAATCCCATTTGTAGCGTATATCCAGGAGCATGTTGACAGTTATTACTGGGTTGTAGACGTATCCAGAAATTTATTATTTTAATCTTAGCAATTACTAAATAAAAGTAATCACAGCTACTAAGCAATAAAATCTCTGAGAGACATAAAAACATAATGATGACATATCCCTCATATTAGTTCAATGACATAATTTGAGAAAATAAGATCTTGGGGGAATATTCACCGTACACAACTACATCTGCACGTGGTTAGAGCGCAGATACGGACTTCAAACCTGTGGAGACAATGATTTCTTGTAATCTAACCGTTCCAGAGCCGGCAAGTTTCCAAAGAGAACTTCTCCTTCACAACACGACGAGCGCACTCAGAGGAAGCCATATAGCTGTACATACTGATAAGTTATGCAGTCATTCCGAGTAAAATGCCAAACGCAGCATTGTATTTTGGGCGAGCTAAGTACCCGAGTGGATTCTGCCATGTCTGACACATAAAGCAGATTGATATTCAGGTTTGCCATTAAGGGGATCTAATTTTTCAGTATTACATCCTAGGGATTCAGGAAATTTAATTTAAGCTACAGTATATATACATGGCAATACTGAATTACCACAGGTTAAGAAAATGGCTCGTGATCTCCCAGACGGTCACAATCTGAGCTGAACGTTGTGAGAGAAAAGGGAGAACAAAGTGGCAAGAAAACCCCCAAACCCCAACCAAGGCTATTTAACACAAACCTCAGTCAGTTCCTCCTGCCCTATTGAACTCCTCACAGCACCAACTACATTACGCTACTAGAACAAAAAGGTAAGCACAAGTGTTGAAACGTATCGTTTTCTTAACAATAAATTGACTTTTATGTACAGAAAAACAAACACGTATTTTAAGAACACTGCCTTTCGCATTGATTTAACTGCAGATGCCTTTTCTCCTTCACTGTATTTTTCTTTGTTTTTGCCATGAAAGTATTGCCTCTGGTAATCCTCACCACGTAAGTTTTAAAAATATTTACATTAAGAGAGAGCAATAATAATAAAAAAGCAAACCATCGCTGCCACCTGTGAATTTCCAAGACGCATCAGAGCGCATTGCGTGCTCTGTCACGCTGTTGCTCTTTTACGACACTACCTGTGAAAAATCTGAAAATAATCCAAAGAAATAACGGGAAATGAAGTAACTGTGAGACCCCGCGGATCTCCGGGGCAGGGGGGCAGATCAGGAAGAAACGATGGGGTGACAGACGACGAACCCAACCGCCGGCTGCAGGGGCTGGGTCAGTGCCAGGGCAGCGGGGCAGGGGGAGAAGCTCCGCGGAGGGCTCGCTCCACACCACTTGCATCCTTCCCATCTTTTCACTTCCGTGCTCTAAAATTTTGACTCAATTTGGCTTATTGATTCAGCTGTGCTTCGCCTGACCTTACCGAGCAATCTGTGCTCTTTTCAAGTGCCACTTTGTATTGACTCTGCCGAGGAGCTATGACTCCTGTAATTGGTTTAACAGCTCTTTGAGGCCACTTTGTTTCTGATAAGATACCCACACATCCACTGAGAATTTAAAATAGTTTCGTTGTCAAAAACAATTACGGTAGGAGTGCAAAAGCAGCATTTTAGTGGCACAGACCCTCTCCAGAGGTACGGGGTAAGAAGGCCGGCCACAAGAGGCACAAGGATGGATGACCGTCGTCCCCTGTCCCCGGCCTCTGAACTCCCAGGGCATCAGAGGAGATGGGTTTGGCCATTAGGAGCTGTCTGAGTGCAACGGAAGGGACCCTTGTTCTCTGCAGGGGCCGGCTGCCTCCACGGGCTGTGGCTTTTACCCGATCTCAAGGAAGGATGTTTCTGAGCGCAGACGTGACTTGGTTCCCGCATCCTGATCCTCAAACAAAGGCTACAGCAGCGTTTTAGAACATATACCAATAGGAAAGCACAGCAAAACCAACCCAACCCAAAACACAACCCCCAAAATACAGACAGCAAGAGATGGGCAGGTCGGAAGCGCTGCTATAAGGACACTGCATCACAGCCACAGCAAGGCGAGGAGCGGCGCCGCTTCCTAAGGGCCACCAAAACAGCACCCACTGGGCAGCCGCAGGCTGCACGACCCAACAGCCTAAAATTGTACCTGCCCTGATGTTTTCTGAAGGCCTTAAGAGCAGACAAAGGAATTGTCTGAGCAAATGCAAGCTGGGAAAATGACAGGACTTTGCTTTTTCCATGCGCAGCCTCTCCCATACATCCTGAAGGTTTCACCTCCACCCCAGAGCACAGGACGGTACCTGGCCTGCCTCAAGCCCACGCCGCCTCCCTCTGCTCTGCTGCTGAAGCTGCTGCTGGGATTATTTGCCTTTGATGAACTACTTGCAGCATGCTTCAGTCTTTTCTTTTCTTTTTTTTTTTCTGGTTATTTTCTACACTGAACAAGAGAGGTATATTTAATATGCTTTCTACCAAACAACATTATGCTTGTATTTATTGATAAAATAAAGTAAATCCATACAATGAAAATCACGGCATTATATATAACACCATTTCTCAGCTTAAAAGATTGCGTTGCATGAGATTTTCAGCAGGTGCAATTTCCATTTCAGAAAAGACTTGCGTGGCTAAGCTTATACACAATATTTTCCGGAGAAAATATCTGACAGGAAATCACTAGCAATCACAAAAAAGTACAATGCCTCCTCCCCACACTCCCCACTTAAAAAAAAGAAAGAAAAAAAAGAGGGAGACGTAGAAAAGAAAGGCAAGAAGCAAAGCCACTGTAGCCTACTCCCTGTGTAGGCACAAAGGTCCTTCTGGATGGGGAAGAATTCCCAGCCGAAGGTACAGCCCCGAGATCTGGCACCTCTTACCGGTCAGAGGCGCTACAGCCACCGTCTGCAGATGCCGGTGGGCTGGGGGACCCCCACATGCGTCCCCCGGCTGCTCGACACGCACAGACCCGAAGGGCTGCTTGCTGTGCCTACCGTCATCTCTGGCACACGGTGTGAGATCCAGCTAATAACTGTCTCTCTCGCTGTCCTGCACGAATTTGTGCAAGAATCTCCTGCTTTCAAAGCAGTGCAGGTTAATTCAGCTCTGCGACTACACGGAAAACCAAACGTTTCACTGCTAAGTGATTTTCAGCGGTGGCAGCAGTCTTTGAAATTATTCGGGTCTTTCTATCACCTGCTTGAGTCTTTGCAGACAACAACTCAGAACGCTTCATCTCGGTCACCTGCAGGCCTAACACATTCTCGGGCAAGAGGCACAAAAGCTGCTCTGCGCTCTCTGTGTCAGACCAAAAGGTACACGTGAACCCAGCTGGGTTTAAAGCCACCTAGGCTGTTTCTTATCTCCCCCTTGACAGGGCGAGCAGAGGTGTCTGAAATGTTTGAGAGACTTGGCAGACCTCCTTTCCAGTGGAAATTACCTCCCTTTAGGGATGCAGCGGCTGCCGTTAAAGCCCTTTGCACATGAAACCCACATAACCTCTGCTTCCCCCTGCTTCCTCCCATCTTCCAGCAGTAAAACCAGGCTGAAACAACTGCAGATCTCTGTACTACCAACCTTCTGAGCTGCAGAGGACAAGGCTCTGGTGCAGACATCTTCCCCTGGAAGGGCTGTGGAAAGGAAGGCCCTGCCTGAGCAATGCCACTGCTGCCCTCCTGCAACGCTACCTCAGTAAGCCCCGAAGTAGGAGGAGAAGCAGAGCAGAGCATGAATGAATTGTTTATTGCCTTCTTTCTCCAAAGACACCATGCCCACTAATAAATGCAACGGGAAAAAGAGAGCGACTTTCTCCTCTTGTTATGTAACATGGTATTTATGATGTTTGGATGCTTTTTCTTAAGTTGCATAAACAAAATATTAAGTGGGGCTTCATGGATTAAAAAAGCAACCTGACATTCACTCCAGGACTCTGGTTATGTCCATACCACGAACTATAGGGCAAGTCTACCTGAGCTAGTTTAAAAGTCACCACCAGAGGTAGCCTAAGTCTAGTCTCAGCAGCTGGAGCTCAGGACAGACTATTTACCCTGTGGTGTAAATATGCCCTGAGGCTGCTATTTACGGAGCCGAGCACTCATCAGATGACTGCATACTGCCCTCAGCACTGAACTCCAGAAGCGCTGCTATCTACTGAGCCTTTTTTGACATTTTGTTTCTTATATCTTGTATTGAAAATGATTTAGTTAAGAGATGCCTCTTTAAGAATGATATGACAGTTAATTCCCACTTATCCTACTGAAAAGACACAATTGAAAGGGATGCAACAATAAAACTAATGGCTAATATGATTGCTATTGATCATTTGCCAGTTTATCAAATGAATAGCCCACCGGCTAACTGGAGAAGGAAAATAGTGCTATATATTGCTCGTGTCTCTGTAATGAGCTAACCGGATAGCTCATCTTAAGATCTATGTAAAGCTGAGCATCAGTACATCATTTATAACCGCAATGAATCCTGATATATCAGATGCACATTTGTTCATTTTCACCTACCTTTTCAGCTGACTGGGCAGTGCCAAAAAATATTGGAATGAAGGCAAGCCATACTATACAGGTAGTGTACATAGTGAATCCAATGGGTTTAGCTTCATTAAAATTCTCTGGGACACCCCGAGTCTTGATGGCATACACAGTACATGTAACCATGAGAAGAATGCTATAACCCAAGGAACAAATGATTTGTAGATCCGTAATGTCACATTTGAGAACTCCTCTGGCTTGATCAGGGTTCATAGTTTTCTGCTCATCATAATCTATGATGATGTTGGGTGGGTCAACTGCAAACCAAATAAAGACACCTAGAAGCTGAACAGATATTAAACTCGACGTGATGGCAAGCTGCGACGTGGGGCTTATAAGCCTGGGTGCTGTCACTGACTTTTTGCCCTGTTCAAATATGCGGTAGATGCGGTTTGTTTTAGTTAACAGGGCTGCATAGCTGATGCACATCCCCAAGCCCAAGAAGATACGCCGGAAGGAGCACACTGCAACGTTTGGTTTGGCAATCATCAGAAACGTGATTATGTAGCACAGAAATATCCCTGTCAACAGGACGTAGCTGAGCTCCCTCCCCGAAGCCCGGACGATCGGAGTGTCGTTATATCTAATGAAGGTTGCCATGACAAAAATGGTGGCGATAATTCCAAGCATAGCCAAGAAGACGGGGATCACAGCCCAGGGAGAGTGCCACTCCAGCTTGACAATGGGTATGGAGCGGCATCCCGTGCGGTTCTCGTTGGGCCGCTCGTTGTACGAGCAGAGCAAGCAAGTCACCTCGTCGGCCTGGTACTGGTAGCCGTCGCAGAGCTCGCAGTGCCAGCAGCACGGCATCCCCTTCACCATCTTCTTCCTCTCTCCCGGCTTGCAAGGCAGGCTGCAGACTGAGGACGGGATTTCGCGCACTCCTTTACCCCACTGCATTTCATCGATCTATGAGACATTTGAAATAGAAAGAGGCTGGTTATGTAGACGTTACTGCCAGGCAGCAGGAGGGCACCAAGGGGAAACCTACAAACAAACGGAAAAACTTTGTATGTGGCAGACTGTGCTTTTCCAGGAAACGTGCGCACCAATGTCTTTGTGGGGGACTCTAATCCATGACTGTACTTACAACCATAATTGTTCATTTTTGTTAGTAGTAAATTCTGGTAGAATGGCACACAACATCAGATAAAATGGTAGAGTGTAAACCACCTTCTTTCTGTGTGAAAGTTAGTAAGAACATGGAAATGGCTAATGGGAAGGCAGCAGTTACATTATGAACCTGGCTTTTGTGCATCCAGAGCTTGGGGCTTCTTACTGAGACCAGACAAGAGTTCTCCCTTCTTGGCACTACTACAGACCTGGTTAATGTTTTAAATGAG